>NC_089148.1:4408802-5608802 GCF_009819655.1 Sylvia atricapilla
TGATCAATTGCCACAGAGCAGAGGACACTCAGACAGAGCCTAGGAAGTCCCAAGGCTCCTACTTTGCCTGCTTTTAAATAATCCACTCCTCTCATGTGATGCAAAAGTTTACATGAGTGATCAATAATCTAACTTCCCATGGAAGACCTTGATCTCAGCTCATAATCTGCTTTTCACGTCAATTTTTTAACACTATAAACTTCAAAGCTAAATTTATCTCAAGCCAAGTCCTCCACAGTGCTGAGTTCCAGCCTTAGTTTTATATGGGTAAACATTAATATTTTTCATATCTTAAATAGTAGCAGGCTCTCATAATTATTAATTTTGTGATACAGTACTTGAAGAAGAAAAAAACATATCACTAACCAATATCATTTATGGTTGTGTAAAGTGTGCCTAGATCACTAATTTGTTATTTTCAAAGTCAGATTGGCTTTTTGTTCATGTTTTCCTACTGCTTTTCACAAGCAAGTACATTCTACACCTTGCTCTATGTTCACTGTACTACAATTGAATTTAGTTCATATTTGTGTTTCAGAGCTGTGAACACTTTGTGCTCTTTACAACTCCTGTAACTGGTTTTATACAGCTCACAAGGCTGCACAAAAGGATCTGACCGTGGGTTATTTCTGTTTCAGTGCTGGTGCCCTTGTGGAACTGTACTTTTGAGGTTCCTGCCAATAAATAGCTCACTCCCCACAGAACAACTGCTTGTGATTACTTTGCATTAGTTTAAAGGAGATTGATAATGTTTAATGTTATGCTCCACATCTTAACAAAGCTAAGCAAAAGGCAAATCTAGGTAGGTCATTATCCTTTTGCCACGATATAGTAATCTAGCAGGAATTGCATAACTGTGGTTACACCTAAACAGGATCAAAAACAAATCTACAAAGTCTGGCAGATGTCAAGACTCCCCTGATAGTTTAAAACTGTGCTGTGACCAGTTCCATGCCACAGCAGCTCCACATTCCCTGGCTCCAGGCTACAGCACAGGTGACACCAACACAGCCCTGTCTCCTGGGCAGAGCTGGGACTGCTCTTCTCTCCTACCTCATGTGGTTTTATAATTAACACCACCACTTGGCTCTCCAACAAACTTCCCATCTGCAATCTCCTATTGTTTCACAGTTTAATATTATGAGTTTAGGTAATATTTCAGCTGTTTTTTCTGTTCCATGTACCAGGCTTACTCTAAAGAGCATCCGTATATCTGACTTGATTAGACCTTTTTTTCCCCATCCATATCCATCTTTCCTTTCTTTTTATTAATCCCTTAGGAATCAAATGAAATTTCTATGGCTTATGTTCCAAGCCCCTGTGGAAGGAGGTTGGAACTGTATGATCTGCAAGGTGTCTTCCAACCCACACCATTCTGTGAGTCCCAGAAATCCAGATTAATAAAATCTGAGGCAGTCTCTCAGCATTCAATGACAAAAATGTTTTATACTTTTATTAATGGAAGATTAAACTCCAAAAGTAGAGTTGATACAGAAATCTTGAGTAAAGGAGTAAATATTCAAGCATATGCTCTTTAACTTTCAACAATAAAAGTGTTTGTCACCTCCACATAGCTCAAATAGGAGTCAGACTAACAAAGAATAAGATGATCTGAAAACTGGGATTGAACAAATTTGTCTGGATTTTTCTGCCTGTGTAGTCCTACAAATTACGCTTCAGTCTTACCTGCAAGAGTATCCTCACAGCTACAATGATTAAAAACATTCATGAATGGGCCCTGGGAATTCCCAAGTTATTAAAACACAAAGAGGTTCGTATCAAAACCCTTAGAAATAACTTTCTAGGAATCACAAGTCTGAAGGACATGGATCAGGCATGGGAAAAATAGCAGGAAGAGATTGAACTTGTTTTTCTCAGGCCATAACCTTGACCATTGAGTACCCTGTGTCACATCAGAGAATTTCCCGCTGAAATCCCTTCAAAGATTTTGAGTTTCTCATGCTCCTTCCAGTGCCCTCAGAGCTGTTTTGCAATTTCCTTAATTAATTTTTTAACTTGGAGATTTCTCTGCAATTCTTTAACAGAACAGTACAATAATTGCAAATTTTTTTCCTAGAAGATGCTTTATGGGGACTATCTTAGAGTGTTTGCCTTTTAACAAAGATTTATGAATCATTTTCTGTATCTCCTTTCTAAATCCTGGGGTGAAGGTCTGTAGCAAGTAAGAGAAGTTTGGAAGAAATACCTTGCAATTGGTTTATTAAACATAAACAGCAAGCTGTGTTGAAGCTTAGGCAATTTTATATTTTGGGAATTGATAAAGGGCAAATTGATTTTAGAAGATGGAGGTAGAAACAAGAGCTGTTCAACAAGAGGACACAAGAGCTGTTCAACGAGTGATTTTTACTTGCCATCCAGGATGTTAAGGATTCACCACAAAAATTTTGCACTTTTGTTGGAGTGGTTGAGGGAAAACCAGTCTCAAATGAGCCAAAGCTAAACATGGAAGGAGTGGAAAGAACTCAAGGCAAAAAAACCAAAATAACAAAAACCAAGCAACCAAAAAACTCCCACCCAAACAAACCATTACTGTTTGCTTCGACTACACTGCATTTCTTTCAAATCCAAATTGCTCCTTCTAAGCCTCAAAGAAGCTGGTTTCTCAAAGTTACTGAAATTCCTTGCCTGATTTCTGATGGAAGGTCAGACTAAACCAAAGAATTCCTAGGGAATGTTACAATTCCAAGGATGCAGTGTTTTTCAGCAGAAAGACAAATTTTCCAGAAACTGCAAGCATTTTAAATACCAACCAGTGTTGATTCAATTACTTCAGATTAACATTTCAGTCAACACTTCTGAATATTGCATAAATTAATATTCCTGCTATTCCCATAGCTTTGAGGATTTGAACTTAAAAATTGAATTCTGTTTATATTAAAAGGTGTTTCAGAATTCCATTTAAAAACCTTGAAGGAGAAAGCAAACAAAGAAGCTTCCCTGCTACATTTATTGCCTATTTAAAATCTTGTGGGTGGTTGTTTTTTACTCCTTAGTGCTGGAAAATGGAAATGGAAACTGATGTGAAGGCCCAGCAGCGAAGCATTGGCTGTATGTACACTGGCACATAGATGTAATAGTAAAGGTTTTATACATAACCCCTAAAAATAACCAGAAAAATCTCTCCAGCTCCAGTAAGCTTTGTGCCTATGCCTGATTTTATTAAGATAATAGTTTTGCCTTCTTTCCTCTCAGGTTGCGTTTTTTTTTTTTAATGTACTGCCTTTTTCTTTATGTTTTAAAGAATATTTTCATGTTTGCTCTTGTCTGAATACTGGGAGTTTTATTATGCCTTAAAGGAGTATAAATAAAGCTATTAAAAGAACATGTATATTTTTCTTCCTAAATCTCAAGGTGAAATTTACTTTCAAACTAGGTTTGGGCTTCATTTCTACTGTTTTTTGAATATGCTAATTTTATGCAGATCAAAAGTTCAGCACTTTCTAGCACTTGGAGTTCATTATACAAGGAAAAATATATTTGTAGGTGATTGAAATATAGTTTGTTTTCACTCCATAGGAAAAGAGTATGGGAAAAGCCACAGCTCCAATATAGTTGGCAGGAGACAAGTGAAGGGATTGAAGAATAGAAACTGGATGAGAAAATGAGGCACTTTTTTTTTCCTCCTCTCTCGAGATTACCTGACAACCTCAGCTTATGAAAAGAAACCATTCAAATACCAGATTTTCCATTGTTCTGAAACAGTCACGCTTCTCTGACAAGCAAGTTGCTTAACTTCCACAGAAGTTTAGTGGCATTCAATAGAGGTGTAGGCAATAAAGGTGTGACAAGACACCATTTTATGCTGAATACAGACTGACCTCATTTTACAGAGAGAGAGAGAGCAGCAAAGACATCTTTGGCTGGCAGAGTTGGTGACCCTGCAGGCTGTGGCATCCAGGCTGGACACGCAGAGTTTGCTCAGCCAGGCTGAGGAAGGAGAGGCATTCACACAGTGCTGGACCTTTACCTCTCCTTCCTGACCTTTGTCTATCACTGCAAAGGGATTAAAAGCATATTCTCTAAACATCAAATGGATTTTTTTCAATCTTAATGCCATTGGCCATGTGGATCAGTAGTGTCCAGTGTGCACTGCCAGGTGCTGCTGCTTGACCACAACAGTCAGGATGAAAATGGTTCTGGGCTGCCCTTGGGAGTTGCTTTATCAGACTCCTGGTGCTGTCCCAGAAGCCCCACATCTCCAAACCAGCATTTAGTCAGTACCTCTCAGTTCAGTTTGTCTGATAAGAGACCTTGAAATCTTTAGAATAATATCTCATTAGATTGCTCAACAAATATGGAGAGTAGCATTGCTTACTCATTATCAGTAATTTAGTACAAATTCCAGTTCCCTTGTGAAATTATTTCTGTATTTTAGCTTGCTTTTCTCTTTTTTTTACTCTACAGATTTCTTCTCTGCCCCTTTTCCTTAATTCCTGACGTTTTGTTTGAGCTGTATCACTTCATACCAAAATTTAATGCCCTTACAAGTCACCTATCTGGAATATTCTTGTATATTTTTTTCAGACACAGAAAAGCAAAGATACAAGAGCTGTTCAAAGAGAGATTTTTATTTGCCATCATATCTACCGAGGTAGAAGCATTTGTTCTAATTGAAATAATCGAATTATAAGTGACCTATAAAATGGGTCATACTTGTGTCTCCTAAACAGAATTTTTCAATGAGCCTGCCTCTGAGCTGAATTTCTCAGAAGTCAGCCATCACCTCAACAGGAATTCACTTATGTAAAAGAGTATGTATTAATGCAAGGCACACAATGTCTATGTGGAGGAAAGACAGTGGTCAGATGAAGGTGAAGACTCGATTTTTAAAGGCTGTTGAAGCTAGAAAAGAGGGGAACTGTCCTTACAGTACAGAAACAGCTCACAAGTACAGATAAAAACACTTCTGGGTATTTGTGAGTTCTGCAAAGTCTTCTAAAGCTAAGATGCAAATTGGGACACAGACTGAACCTCAAAGTCCTGAGTTTGGTGGGTTTGTGTGTCTAGGTTTTTTGTTTGTTTTTTAATGTAGTCAGATTGCAGGCACAGCAAAGCTTTGCCAGCCTTTAAATCCACAGAGAAATGCACACGAGATAAACAGCTGTCATTTGAAAAGGTGTTGCTGTATGTCCCTTCTTTGCCCTTCCCCTGAGAATCCAGCACCAGAGGAAAAGCACTTCAGTCCTGGACTGGCAACCCAAGGGATCTGCAGTGAAGCTTTCCCAAGCAAGGAAAAACCTGTGCAGACACAGCAGGACACAGCCCCCTCTCCACATCCCGTCTTCAATTTGACACCAGCCTGAGATCTCAGTTGAGCTGTTTCCAGCTATCAGGATAGCAAAATATTTATAAAGTTAATTTTGGGATCTCATGGTGGGATAGCACACAGAGTCTGACACCTCTTGAGAAAACTGAGTCACATCAAATCACTAGTCTCTGGCAGAAATTCTATTTGAAACATATGCTGCTACCATAAAGTGCTGCTTTTATTTCAGGAAGAAACGAATCTGAAGCGGTCTGCGTTGCACAAAAAACTACCAATACTGCCATATGCACACTCTATAGAACTGGTCTGAAAGCTGCTTTTAACTTGTGCAGGAAAAACTGCTTTCCATCTCCTAAAGGAGGTACAATAGCACCAACTGCTGCTAGCTCAACTGGTGACTTCTGGATCCTACTGCTCTAAAGCAGGAACAAAAGAAAAAGGCCAGCACAAAAGCTCATTTACCTCAAGGATCATCTGCAGCCCATCTTTGGCCTTAGCTGCCAAGGAAGCTCTTTCATCTCTATTCAGCTGAAACCTCCCCTGATCTGAGCACTAAGACAGAAACCACACTGAGGAGGAGACCCAGAGAAGAAAACATCCTCCTGGTTACAAAACAATAACCACACCTCTCCCCCAGAAAAATCAGCTGAGAAGTATGTCCTCCTGCAATCAGATGGTAATTCAATGTGTCACTCTCGTGCTTTAAAATGGCCTCTCCAGATGTTGTCCATCCCCATCACCTATTTCAGTGTGTCTCCCCACTCCCTTTGCCTTGCTCATCAGTCACACTCAAAGCAGAGATGCACGAAGAACCCAAAGCCAGCTCCAGGCTCTAACGAAAGGACTGTGGGAGCTGAGAGATTTTTAGAAGCCACATTTAGCAAATGTTTTGAAGAACTTGACTTGAACTCCTTTTCTAAATTCCCTGTTCTAACAGAGTATTTGGGAAAGGAGGAAACTTTTGAAAGAGGAAAAAGGATTACACTTCTCTGCTCCAATCTTATCCAAAGGAACGTTTTTTCACACATGATGTTACAGCATCAATAAAGTACAGCAGATTGCATGGGCAGATCCTTTAACAATTTGAAGGTAAAAATAATGGCGTGATTACAACATAACAGACACCTGTAAAGAATCCTGGTGCTCAAATCTCATGTCTAATGTCAGTCAACACTGGCAAGAGTTTAAGTGCTATTCATAATTTCTGGTTGCCTCTGAAGTGTAGCAGGTATGAGGACTTTACCTCTGGTCAGAGGGAATTGGCCACTTTATAAGCATGATTGTCCTCTAATCTGTGCTACAATTGGATCATTATTTTGATTATTATTTGAGTATTAGCTTGGCTGTTTACCTGCATTCTGACAACTACAGAATTCCAGAGCCCAAACCTCTCTTGACTGCTGCTTTTGAACAATTAGAAATATGTAACAAAAGACTTGCACAGACATCAGCGAAGAGATTTTAAAATATGACATACAAGGACATCAGACTGTTAACAAATGTAAATATATTGATGACATCTGTAAACACTGCTTGGATAGACAACACACCTGCTTTTCACCTCTAGCATGTCTACTTGAAGAACTAAGCAAATCATGGTAAGGTAGTAGCTCCAACCCAAAACCTAATGCCCAGAATCAAACCTAGCATCCCAAGATAAAGTCTTCTTCAGCTGATAATGTGCTCTGGAAAGCCAGATAAGGGCCCTTCCATTTGCAATGTGCCACACAGGAATTTGTTTCATTTTAATCCACTGCATTTCCCTATAAAGGCTGTCATAATCAAGTGAGCAAACTCTGGACTTGGTTCAACATGTTTCAGGGGCAAGTCATTTTCAGCAACTGCTATTTTTAACATGTGTGAACCTGCTCTACTAAATTTCCTTTTAGCATTGTCCAAATAAACCTGCCTGAGTATGTAAATGGTTCATATGCTCTGCTTTTTCCTTTCTTGAGTTACTTTGGATAGCAAATGACATTCTTGTGACAGTTACAGCAGATTGTATTTTCTGGTACAGTAAAGCAAACTCTCAATTTTTTTCTGTACAGTAAAGCAAACCATTTTAAATATCACTGCATTTTAAGGCTAGAAGAGACTGAGATGCTCACCCAGCTTCCCACAGAATAAATCAAAAAATTTCATCCTGTCATTCCTATATCTAACACATCTCTAAAACTCATTATTCCATTTACATCTTGAAGGATCTCAGTATTTAACAAGCAACATCCTTCTAACTTCAAGAAATAAATTACACTTCAATTTATACTGTGGACCACTGCAAGCAAGAATCCAACACCCTCGTAATTATCAGACAGAGCATGTTACTGTAGCTCATTAAAACTAGAGTTCAACCAGCATTGAAACAGTCCTTGGTGCCTTAACAGTAGCAAAAAGCCTCACAAAACTGTTGAGTTTACTTTGAATGGCTCCTTTGATGTTAGGAATGGGGATGATTCCCACTCAATTCCCTCCCTAGACAGCCCTGGTAGAGGGATCTTTACTGTTAACCTTCTCAGGAACTGTGAAACAACAGGAGGAAAAAACAGATGCTTCCTGAAATTGGTAAATGGATAGGTAACAGAGCTCGACTACATTTCGCTTAGCATACAAGGGAGAAATTGGAGCTTGCTAAACTTGATTAATCCAAAACATTCAATACTCAGTTCCAGTAATGAGAAACACTAAAAACCTGGTTTCACTTGGTGAGGTAAATGCATCTCAGAGGTCTTTTTGCTGTTAGTGAAAAGAACCTTTACTGATGAGGAGCAATAACACCGAAAAGAAGATTGATTCTGTGAGACAAACCACAGTGAGACCAGATCAGTGAAACTTCAAAAGCCTCTGAGATTTGGCAGGAAAAAATAAGATCTCTGAATGTTCCTAAGACACATAAAACTGTCTGGATAACATAATTTTGCCTTGTATCTCACTGACCCTAACCATCAAAGGCACTTTTGGGCCTGTCTCAGTCAATAGCTTCAGCTGGAGGGGAAGATAGAACATATCCTAAATTAAACTATGAAAATAACAAGCAGTTGCTTCTAACTACCAGTCTTGATGTTTCATTAAAAAAAAAAAAAAATCAGATTACCTTGTTAATCTGCCAGAGACAAACAGAAGTCTCTCAGAATAACTTGAAACATAAAAAAAAAAATCTTCTTAAACTGACATGATTAATTCACCAGTGGTCAGTGGATCAAGGAAGAAACCTTTGAGGCATATTTACTATCTTGAAAATAGCAGGAAAAAAAACATAGCTAACACTATCTTCTTTAGCTAACACTAAAACAAAGGCAGTGATACATTTTTCCAAAAAAAAAAACCAAAACAAATCCAAAAACCCAAACAAACAAAAATCACCAGGCAAAACAAACTACTGTTATCGAGACAGGCTTGTGTTTAAAGTACATTATAAAAAGTAACTTACTCCATCTGAATCAGGAAAAGATAACAAGCAACTCTTGTTCTTTGCTGCAGAAGCTGAGATAGTTGTGAATAAGGCCACGCTGCTAATTGGCAGGGAAAACAATCAGCAAATAAACTTGATTGTTAACATTTACATAGCAAAATCATCCTGGCCATTATTAGAAGATTAGTCAGAACAATATTTAAATACCACCACCTCCTGCTGATTACAAACTGACTGATTAAACTGAGGAGACAACTGAACCTCACTGCTTTCCTCTGCCTCCCAGCGCTTCCTGCTCTGTTGGCAGGCACCTCAATCCCACAGCCACACAGGGAGAAATTACCTGGTTCTGGTTCAAAGATCCGAAGCTGCAGGCCCAGCAGGGTCTGAGGGGAGAGAGTCACAGCCCCTGGGGAAAGACAGCCTGAGGTGTTGCAGCAGCCCTCTTGTTAAAGGGTAGGAACGAGCTGAGACACAGACTTCTTCTTTATCTTAGCATGAAAAGGGTCCTGGTTTATTCCTCGTTACAGCTCAGCCATCCTGACTCCAACCATTCACTGCCCCTGGCTGCAGCAAGCTCCTGCTGGAGGTTTCCCTTGCAGCCTCTGACTGCTGCTTATTTCCTGCTAAACCCTGACTGCAGGGATCAGTCTGCAGACTGTGACTGCAGGCTTTTACACAGCTAGACTGTGACTGCACACCCACACTCACCTCACTGCAGGGATTCTCTAGCCCCAGGATCCTGCTTCATGCTCCTCTCACTCCCTTTTCCTCAACGTTCTTCCTCCTTCATGATCCCCCTCACAGCCAACCCAGTGCCTTTTATCACTTTTCTTTATTGGATACAGCTGAGACTCATCAGGGCTGAGGCTGCATTGGGTAATTAACACAGCTGTTAATTATCAGGGGTGAGGTCACCTGGATTCCCTTCTCCTACACTGAGGCAGGCAGAGGGAAGCCCTGGGGCAGGGGTGGCTCCTGCAGCACAGAGATCCCAAGGCACTGGAGGAGCCTTCCCTGGAAAGCACCAGTCTGCTGACGTGGAAGCCACTGACACAAAGGAACATCAGCATGTGAGCAACTTCACACACTTGTGTTTGAAGACAGATGTAAGATTAATTGGGTCTTAATAATGAATGGCACATTGTACATCTCTATCACATAAAGGAATGATCAGTGGCCTTGAAATAACATGAGATAGCGAAAAGACCATGCAGAGGATCTGTGGGCTCATGGAAAAGTCCAGGTGTTTGGAGATCTCTGGGTCCAACCTCCTGTTAAAAGCAGGGTGACAGACTGGGTGAACCAGAGCCCATAAAGCCAAGCCTGGAGTAGTCCAGTGAGGAAGGAAGTTTCCGCTATTTTGTGGGCAATCAGTTCCTATGGTTACTTGCTCTAATGAAGATTTTTTTTCCCCTTTTCTTCATTCCAGACAGAGCTGCCCCTGAAGAAGCTTGTCCCTGTTTACTCTTGTCCTGTCATTGTGCACTCCTCAGGAAGAAAAAACTCATCTTCTCCTAAGCTACCTTTTAAGTACTGGAAAATACAGTAGACCTGCCCAGACCCTTCAAAAATCCCATATTAATTTCTTTCCCAATGATGAAATGATTGTCAACACAGGAGAAACATACTACGTAAACAAGCCAACGCAAACAAATTGCACTTCTCTTAGATAAAACTTACCCAAAAATACATTACCCTTAAAAGTGAAAACAGAATAATCTGTTTACATTGAACCTTCTAAATACACTAGTTCCATTTCAAAATAGTTTTATACAACAGAGAAGTCCCCCAAAGGATTAGTTAGCAGGCCTTACACTACAGACACAAGGTGGCCCTCCAAAACTCAAGATGAAGCCTACTAAGTAAATACAAGTCTTAGGTTAAGACCGCAGATATTCACTTACCCTGAAGGCTTAAACCCTTCCACAGCAACTGAATTGCAAAAGCCTAAGTTTCATGGATTTCTTTTTTGTTCAGAAATGCATATTACATGTTCTTGATCATTTTATGCAGAATCTAGAGTGAGCCTTAAAGGATACACCTACATCAGCGCTGCAGTTTGGGTGAAGAACAGGTTCCCACAGAAAGCTTGGATGTTCTCTGCTTAATTTGCTTGCACTCTCTGTTGTTACATGCTATATAGACATTTTACATCTCATCTGAGAGAAACTTACTTTAATACTGGAAATACTTGATCTAGAATCAATACTTTTCTTTCTCCGTGCTCTTTCACAAGCATAATAGTTAAAAAGTCACCTGTGGAAAATTATAGGAAAATCGTATTAGCTCTGCATGACACAGATAATTATATTAGACTTTGCACTTTACCCTGCAAGTTTGGTAAATCAGGTTTATCATTCTATTGAAGGATGCACATATCACTACAAGTAATTAGAATTAAAAGGGGTGCACAGGAAGGTAGAAGTTAATAGAACAAAATGTCTTTCCAAAGGGCATAAAGCCTGCCATTTACAAGTGGAAGTCAACAGCAATCACTCACACTCTCCAGCAGCCAGCAGACAGAAATTATGCCCTCCAGGCACATATGATACAATGCTTGGACTTGCTACCTTCCCAGGAAAATAAAGATATCAAACGCTAGTGTCATTGGAGAAAAGCACTGAATTTCTAGAAAATGTAAAGATTCCAAGTCATCCGGCTCAAAAGGAATCCTTTTCAATGTCATTAGTATCATTCAGCCACGGCACTGCTGCTGCAAAATGAATCTGGTGCCGTGCATGCAGCTGCTTTCTGACACTGCTGAGGAGCTGCAGCTTTCTCCTAATATCAAAATACTTAATGAATTTTTTTACATTGTGATCAATTTCCAATAATAGAAAACTGCGGTCTTTAGCAGTTATTAGCTCCATACTCAGCTAATGTAAAAGCTGTGTCAATTTACCTCATGACCTAAATTATGTTATGCAGGGTCAGCTAGCTCACCCAGGGAGAAGGATGCCATAGTTAGCTGAGTCAGATGACCATTTCATTAAGATTGTTTCAGTTGCACTTTCTAATAAAGGCAACGGCATGATTTAAAAATTGTATCATTTTTTTAGCTTGTAAATCTTAACCTAAAAGTTCACATATAGACTTTTTCTGACATATTACAGAGAATCTTCTGATGACTTCATCTAACCTCCAGAGCATAAAACCACAGCAAAATAAAGTTAAGCTATGATAAATCATGACTGCCTGTGGGCACTGTAGAAATACGACTCCTTTGATGGTCCTGAACCTCCTCACCTTATCATCATTTTATGACACAGCAGAACCCCCATTTCTCTGTCTGGATGCTAAAAGCTTCAAGGTTATTGCTGGTTTTAAGGAGTCTTTTAGTCTGCAGACAATGCCATCCACTGCATTGCTAAGTGTGGCATGGAACATTAAGAGCTGCATTAAAGAAAACCAGACATTTATCTCTGTATTTCAGACATAAACTTTATATCATCTTTTACTACTACAGAAAAATATTGGACATGGATATGAGACAGCCCATGACTGTTTATAAGGTTAGCAATATAGTTCTGACCAGCTGAGTTATTTTTACAGAGAGTGGGCAGGTACTGTAATACTGTACAAAGATGGGAGAGACAGTGAGAACAAGGGTAAGTAAATGCTATGAAATAGGACAGGAGGTAAGAAAACCTGGCTATGGGTTGAGACAGCGTGGGAATGATGACCTCCTAAACATTTGGGTTGCTGTGCCCCTTAAATCAAGCAATGACCACAATCCACTTATTTTCCTGATTTTCAATTAAGCAACTCTTCCCAGGCACACTCCTACCTGCACTGGACATAACTCCTGTTTCAAGAGATACTGGTTATTTAAGGAGCCAAAAATTAGAAAATATTTACACTTGCCCCCTCCACTGATGCAACTGATAACACACCTGAAGGTATTACCACCAGAAAAACCAGTACAAATCACAATTTCAGTGTATAAGATGAGAAGCATTAAAAAATACGTTGCACAAAGAACTGTTGGACCAGCGACCATGAATTTATTACCATTCTGCAGACTTGACAGGTGACGGATGAGAATGTTTTGAAGACACCTGCTTGACATTTCACATCTCATATCATATGGGTAAATCCCTGACATATTCTATGCATTTCAAAGACTTTCTGGCAGATTTTATTATGCTGAAGTTCTCAAAGGCTATTTATTGCTCTTGGAAATGGCCTTCAATCTGTATCAGTGTAAAAACAAGCCCCTGAGAGGCAAATTACTAAATGCAGAGTTCTTCTAACCTATGATTTCTTATGCAGCTTAGTTAAGGTATTGATTATTGTCTCATGCTGTATGGACAAGTGTCAACTGTGTTCTGAAAAAAATTAACATGTGGAGAACACCACACCTTAATTTTGATACATTACAAAAGTTATGATATAAAAAATGACAATGTCCATCATGATGGATTTACATTTGTCAGTAGAACAGTAATGTACATGCACAAAAACACAAAATTAACTGGGTTTATTTACTTAATTTACAAGATCACCCAGCTGCCTTGATATTTGGGGGAAAGAAAAGGCAAGATGAACAGACCTACAGCTACTCACCAAAGCCAGAAAAATCTATTATGAAGTGAAAATAAAATCCAAGAGGAATTTTACACCAGTGAGTGAATTTGTGGATCAGTCAACCTGACAAAGGTAAAACAAGATTATTTGGAACACAATTTAGGGCATTAATCCACACAGAATAAATTTGTTGTATAAAGACTTCACAATGCATTGTTCCAAATGTATTTCAGTTTAGTAATTTCTATGTTGCTTGGGTTTGATGGTGTTATTGTTAATTTGATGTTGTTGTTGGGTGGTTTTGCAGGTTGTGGGGTTGGAGTTTTTTTCTTTTTTTTCTTTGTTGTTTTGGTTTTAATATTTAATCCCATTGTTACCTTTTTAGCAATTTTTCAGCAACCAGAATAATTGCTTCCACTGTGCATAAAACACAAGATCTTTCCTGCAAGTTTTATTACAGAATAAAAAATGTCCTGTCTCCTGTGGAACTTTGCAACCCAAGTAGGAACACTTCAGCTGAGGAGTGGTTCAGCCCAGATGCCCCAATACAGACACAGCTGGTGAGGTGCTGTTCAGCTACACCTTCTCTTTCTGTGACCATCTGAACTTTTCTAAGGGCATGCTGCAAAATTTACTGATAATTCCCAGCCCTGGAAAACCATCAAATCCACACTTAATGCTCTTGGGATTAATATTAGTTGCTGTGGTTATCTCACCATTCTTACTCAATTGTAAATAGCTCTATTGTAAGAGTTGAGTAGCACCTAAAAAACAATTATCAAATTTTTATTTTTTCACTGCTCGTGATTTTTTTTTTTTTTAATTTGATCTGTCTCACAAAATCAGTAACAAAACTAGCGTGGTGCTCCTCAAACCCTTTGCCAGCTGTGAACAAAGGCTGTGAGGTAATTAAGTGCTTAGATTTCACTCAGTCTCAAGTTAAGAATGACTCAGTGGAGCTCAGGATAATCATTCTGCACCTAAGACTAATCTGAAATAACAGGAAGAACTCTGCAGTTAAAGAATAATTAGGGACGTACCAGCAATTAAGGAAATACTAAGAACTAGTATGCCTTTGGTATTTTTATGTTCAAAACTTCAAAACTTCACTGCTACAGGTCAAAACTAAGCTAGAAAGAAGCAGGATGAAATATTCAGGACGTCATACAGGCATTTTTACCAGTTTTGAGGTTTTGGTTTGTTTGGGGGTTTTTTTAGTTTGTAAACAGCTTTAAGACAAAATAGGGAGAAGTTTGTGCTTCCACTGTCCTGCCTGTGCCCTGATCGGGCAGAGGAATAATTCCCAGTGGTCTGCTTACATAAAAAGGCTGTGGGTTAGGGAACAGTCCCAGTTAGGCAGAAACAAGCAGGAGGGACAAGTTGGGGAAGCAGAAGTGTGGCTGGAGAAGCCTCCGGAAATGATTTCAAGAGGGAAGGAACAAGCGAAACATTAGAAGTTGTTTCTTTAAGGTATTTTTTACATCCTATTTCACCAATAAAAATACATTCAGTGTTAGGAAATTACAGTTTTGCCCTTAACTGATAGGAACACGAGAACCATGCCTTGTTTCTTCTTTCAGGGCTAAGTTGACTGTTGCAATTAGAAAGATGTCCCACCTTTTAAAGTCCGCAAGATACTTTTCCTAGGAATTTTCAGGAGTTGAACTTGGGCTAATGCCAATCTATAATTCTAAAAAACATCATTAATATAGTTCAGATCTTAAATAATGGGTCATGTGACAAGGTATTTCCAAAAATTTAACTTTAACAGTCTATTAAACACAAGTTTATGACAGTTACGCCATAGGTTAAAGGTTTAGTCTCATGGACAGTTTGTTTTCTCTGTCATTCAATAGTAGCTGTTCCCATCGGGTTCTTTTGAGATTTCATTTGAATTTCAACCTTCAAAACCACTGGTAAAATTTGAGCCACTGACACAGGCCAGAACTTATAACCCACATAAAATCTCCAAACTTTCAAGCAACTGCAGCTGATTTACCTCTGACAGTTTCCAGTGATACATGCAGGAACCTTGTGAAGCAAGTAAACAATTTTTCTGCATTTGAAATACACCAAAAGAATTTACAGATGGAAATAAAAAACAGACACTAAGTTATTTTTCTTACAGATTTTCTGTACGACCTCATCTCTTTCACTTTTACATGTGAACTGGTATCTGCAATAAAGTTTGAAACAGTTCTTTGCATTTGCTTTCTTATTTTTAAAATTATAAAATTCTTGTTTAAAGAAAAACTAGCACAGTAAAAGTCTGGATGCATGGCCTGCCACTGCATTCTACCCACCAACAGGTTGTGCTGGATTAAATTCCATTCTCAAACCCTCTGTGCTAGCGTCACCACTGAGAATGACTCAGGGAGAATCATTCAATGACAGCTGAACAATCACAGAATGTGCTGAGTTGGAAGGATCCACAAGGACCATTAGATGATCCAGTAGATCAGATTCCCATTCAGACACCAACTTTATCCTTGCCAAGTGCCTGAGCTGCACTCCAACAGCTCCATCCTCAGTGATCTGTTTTCTGTCCCTGCCTCAGAACCCTTGTGTCGTGCAGTCTCAGTGTAAACCCAAACCCAAGATGAGAAACTCCCCAGCTGTGACTGAAGTATGCAACTGTTCAGCAAAGGAAGCACAACTGCCACCTCTTACCAAAAAAAAAAAAAAAAATCAAATCCATTCAGTTACAAATGAGCAACTCAGGATATGACATTTGGAGATTCCTGCTTGTGGTACATTTTTCCACACATTAGCTGAACTGTAACCTACTTGGCCAGCAGTTTCTTCAGGCAGGGATTTTAATTTTTCATGAACACATTGCTCTAATAAAGTACTTGGCATTAGTTATGGCTTTTGAACTAAAATGCATTCATGACATTAAATTTTAAAACCACTAAGCCATTAATTTTGATCAGCTTTTTTTTTTTTTTTTTCTGGTATAGAGTTTGCAAGAATTAGCAACTAAGTGCATATTTTACCAGCAAAATAATAAAGGCTGTACTAATAAAACTTACTTTTGCCTGTCCCTGTAGAGAATGGCAATATTTTATACACCAACTGCACAGCAAATGAAAGCCAAAACCGAATTTGCTGTTCCAAATTTGTTCTCAACTATAACAAAATAGTTTAACTTATGATGAAGGAAAACTTAGCACACCACTTGCTATCTAGATTTTTTTCTGAATTCAGATAAAAAGGTTTACAGCATTGCAGAACAGTTCCATAAATTGTCTAGCTCAAGCACTGACTTTAGTACCTATTTGTAAAACCACCTTCCTACAAAAATTTCCAGGTAATAGCTAATAGCTGAGCCTACTCTGCTGAGGATGCTGATCTGCAATTTCTTCAGGTATGCAAGTCCCTGCAGCTGCCCTACTTTACCTTCCAAAAAAATTCCCCTTTTGTCTGCTTTGTTCAGATTAACATTCAAAAGCTCAAACAGTATAAATCACAGGTATTTTAGTTTTTAGTATAAAACCATTACTTCAGGTACAACTACTGGCCCCACTAACCCTGTTACTAAAAGCAATAATCACCTGCTGGCAGTATGTGAGCCCAATAACAGACTGCAAACCAGTTCTCAACTTATGCTTCATCTCACTTATCTCATACTTATGGAACAGTGCAGAGTTTTGACACTGAAGGTGCATAACAGGAACAGCCAATTTGCTATCTGATTCTCATGCTCGTGTCTTTCTATTGTTCAATAAACTGCAGTCAGGGAAGTAGCTCAGCTATAGTTGTACATTTTAATTGAATACAATTTACACACTTTATACACCTCCAAGCATTGTGTAGAATTTGCTCAACAATAAGAAAGCAGCTCAGTAAAACAGATGTCTGCTCCTCTAGCTTCCCCACTTCTTAGTATCAGTTTTCTTTATTACTCTACATTAACGTGTAGATAAATTAAGCATAACATAAGTGTCTAAAATTCCAGCTGTGTTGCAAAACACTGCTGCAAGGCTAAATTTTTAAGTCCAAGTAGTTTCATAATCTATGTGCAGCTATTTATGAAGCAGGAATGCTATTCTGACAACCTAATTAAACTTCCAATAATGTCAGCAGGAATCTGATTGCAAAATGGCTCATTTTATAAACATCACTACTTTTATGACTGACAAAAATATGCACAATCAGGTGCCAGCTCCTTCACAAATACATATTGTATAACTTGGGTCACAAACTGCTTGCCAGTACAAAATTTTAAGATGTTAAGATCTGTCCTCAACCAATAAAAACCAACACAGGTCACACAAAGATTGCATGGATGTTGCTCTTCTGCCCATTCCACATCCGTGTAATGTCAGTAGTTTGGAGGAGTTAACTGCCAATATATACATCAAGCTACATCTAAATCAAGCCATCTCCTGCATACAGGACTGGATCTGGGATTACACCTCCACTGAAAACACAAGTGAAGTACAGGACACCGAAAAGAAACCTGACCCTTGCCTATTGCAGACCCACTCTATGCTCTGCATATCACACTGCATGTGAAGCACATGCTTCTCCAAAATTTGCCCTTGGAATTGACTGCCTAGAAGTCTCTTTAAAACACAGGCCATGATGCTAAAAAAAGACATTTCTAATTGGAAACGTTCAAGTTAAAAAAAAGTATACATGATATCTCACTGCCTAGAGCAGAAACGAACTGTAAATTGAACCACTTGCTCGTGTAGCAGCTGCTGTGTTGGAAGAAGCCATCACAGCTTTGCTCTGTACAGTGCAGGTTAAAACCAAGTACTCAAAGTTTTAGCCAGCTCTAGTATGACATGGACACATTTCTAATAAGCTTAAGTACAGGGAAGACATGGTAATGGGGTACAGCCCACACAAACAGGAGACATCTCAGGAGTCCTGCAGTGCCCACTCTTCCCAGTCACCACGCTGAATCCATTCCAAAATCCAGGCTCAGCTGCTCCTCTTCTTGGGATTCACGGAG
Organism: Sylvia atricapilla; assembly: GCF_009819655.1. Classification (NCBI taxonomy): domain Eukaryota; kingdom Metazoa; phylum Chordata; class Aves; order Passeriformes; family Sylviidae; genus Sylvia; species Sylvia atricapilla. Next base: position 4,426,992 of record NC_089148.1, read on the forward strand.
GGTTGCTTTGGTGGTTTGAGTTTTTACATTTCCTTATGACCGTTTGAAAGTTTTACGTTTCCAATTAATATCATTTGAAAACACAGTCTCAGTAGAGCAAGGGTGCAAACATACAACTAGAAGTCAGATGTCAAAATCCTCATAAACTTAAGGCTCAGTTTTAAGAACCTGTTATGGATATGTGACTTTGGGTTTTATTAGAAATGAAGTTAACATCAAATAAAAACCAAAACAGAATAGGTAGAACATTTTATTTTTGTCAAACCTTAAATGTAAAGTATATTTAAAAAACATGGTTTGGAATTTCAAGAACAGGAATATAAACATGTATTTTCTATCCCAGAAAAAAAAAATCATGCAGGTGTTACAGTATTTGATCATTCTCTACATTCACTGGTATGCAACATCAACTTAATGTTATTCCATAGATACAGAGATGCTGTAAATTGGTACAAATACCAGGATCCTCTGGCCTCACACTGTAGATGAAGCAAATCTGTTCTTTGGTAGTTGGAGAAGGCTGATTTTCCCTTCCAATGCAGGACTCTTAGTAGGCCATATTAGCCACTCAACTCAGAAAATTACAACTCCTGTAGACAGTCTGGGCTACTTTTGTCATGAGAAAATAGTATTAGAGGTATAAACGCAAAGTTAAAATTATTCATTCCTTGTGGTGGCTGTTCCAGGAAAAAAAATTCCAACTTTCTCCTCCCTCTATTCATCACTTAATCTAGGTAACATTTAGACTCATATGCAAAGGTATTTGCTAGATGGGAATGTACACATGCATACTTTCAGTTTAAAGAAAGAGACTTGTGGAGAATGGCAATTGAAAGTTAACATGACTTGAATGTACACCTGTAATAAAGTTTAAGGATTTAGGAAACTGGGACATTACAAATCCAAAAAAATGTGTTAATAGATTTTTGATCTTCCCTTTTTCAACAAAGACTGACAGAATATACATATACAGGTTGACATTTTGATTTATGGAAAACAACTTTCACTTTGCTCGGTTTGCAAGTCCTATTGACTAAAATGTAGTATCATTCACAACAAAATATTTTCAGTAAGTGAAACATTAAGCAAAGAAACCCCAAACTAAGCTCAGAAGCTAAGTGGTTTAGAAAGCCTATGTGTGCATCAGTGTGTCTATACCTTTTTTGTACACTATATCTATAGACACACCCACACATTTATTTACACACATCCGTGCGCACACGCACACACGCACACACACATGGGGAACCTGCCGTGGAGATCCAGCTATCATCTACTCAGGAACAAAACACATCATTTAAAAATGTGCCTAATTTAACAAAACAGAGAAGAAACTGCTGCTATCAAAATATACAATTTGGATTGCAGACTAGAAGGCTAACAACATTAAAAAAATAGTTTTAAGCAAAACCCCTTTGCTTCTGAATAACAACAGGTATCAACCTGCCATAGCATGAATCATCCAAGTAAGGTTTTATAAAAAGTTTAAACTGTGACCCTTGCTCACTTGTAAAGTTCTTGACATATATAGTGCGAACTCTGGTCTCCAAACTGGAGCCCCTTCCATTTTTTTCAATCCATACTTCAGGAAACAAACTTCCAAAATCCAAACTTCAGGATTCAGAATCTCAAGTGAGATTTGTGCTTTACCATATACCTGCAAAAACATTAAGAGAAGAGAGCATTACTACCCTCGTGGCATTTATAGGAATTTTACTTGCAGGAATAAAATGCACCGGCATTGTTTAAAGAGAATTCTTATGGAATTAGAAAGTTGCCAAAGAGATGCAACGTGTAATGCACAGGATTTTCCTCACTAAGTAACAGCTGGCTACTGCCTTGCCTCAAAGAAAGCTCATGTTTTCCAAGGCACTGCATGACCTCTAACACTGAAAGACTGTTGTAAAGACAACTAGTTCATTCTGGGAGTTCAATTACACTGTTCATCTGAGACTTTTCAATAGAAAGCCATGGAAAGTATGATGATTTGTATTATTTTGAGAATTCCCACAGGATTGTTCTTTTTCACTCAATCATTTAAGCAGTTTGCTGTGAATCAACATGAACAAATTAAACATTCATTAAATGCATGGGCTTCTCCCCTCCCTCAATATTTCATCAACTGCTTCATGAGAATGAAGTTTCTTCCCTACAACATGAACAAGGTATTGCAGTGAACTTCCCCTTCAGGAGGATTCTGACCCAGAGAATCAGAGTCAGAAGGTGGGGAATTATGGGACTAATAAATGATTCATGGTAACTACCCCTCCTTCAAATCCACACTTTGGAAATTATTACTTACAGTCTGTAAACATATACCACAACATTTTATTCACTGTATCATCAGGGAAAATCAAAACAAGCAATATTTCTAAGCTAAAACATTGTTCAGATGTCTAAGCTGTAAACAATTCCCCTGGCTACCAGAACTTCTAATTCCCACCAAAACCATGCAAGGACTTTCAGCAGGAAACATACCTGTCCAAAGTTTCCCAGAAGCGTAGGAATACTGGCCTGTCCAAGTGTCTTTTGTGGTAGCTGAGTTCTAACACTGTGACATCCCATTTCTGTACGTTGGGATCCAGGCGCACTTCATCGTACTTGAGATGAAAAGCTTTGACTACAGCAAACAGGAAAGTATTTGGTACAAAAAGGAACACTTCAGTGTTTCTTTATTGGTCATAGAAAATTCCCACTCCACCCTTCCTTTTTCAGAATGAAGCCTGAGAGTAAAATTAACCAGCCCATAACCCAAAGAAGTCAACTGCTCAGGAAAGGGCACAGCTAAATATAGAGGTCAGTGGCTCTCAGGCTACTCCAGGGTGAAGGGAAAGGGCAGCCCCTACTTTTAGATGCACAGATTCCAAAGGAGCAGCAGAAACACACTGCAAATTCAAGAACATTCTCTTTGAGAAACAAAGAAATTTTTTCTGAAAATCTCTGAAATGTCAAAGAATTTAAAATAATAGTAAAAAAAGGTACCTGAGACCTCTGAGTAGGAAACCTGGCTATCTCCTAAAAGAATCTGTAGAAGATTGATAGTAGAATGCCAGTGTAACCCCCAAATGCTACATAAAGCATTCTGAGAAATTTAGTAACTGCCAATTTCTGCTGATCTAGCACTCAGTTAAAAACGGTAAAATATTAACTGGTATTTTTCTCTTGGGAAGTATTGTCACATGTGAATTAGGTAAAGCCTAAGCATTTACACAGTGATCATTAAAACCAGGGTATTTAAGCCTTGTACAATTCCTATCTGGTAACCCAATCTGATGATTTTAGTGGTACTGGAAAACACATCATCAGACTTGTGGAAACTAGGTGTTTTTAAATGCTAAGGTTGTATCTTCTTCAGATACCACACCCTTAATTTTGTCTTCCACAAAACCAGTTCTCTTTTCCAGATCCATCTGGGAACTTCCTAGGAGGCTGACATGTGAAATTAGCATTATTTTACTGACAAACTAAAGAAATTATCACCTGACTTGTATCTCTGCTAGATAAATCTCCAAGCTTTGTGATTAAGAATACATATACATTATCTCTGCTGTACATTGTTGCATGTACTCATATAACTTCAGAAAAAACAAATAAGGATATACCAGGGCCATGCATTTACAGAAAACTCCATTCACACCTAACAGAGTCTCTGCATTCAAGTTAAATGTTATTAAGCACAAGAGGATCCACTTCTGAACCTGAAACTAATCACTATTAAAGCTCACTGATGTCCTCTGGGAAGGAAGACCTTTCAAATGGTATTCAAAACTAAGTATTTGTTCATGAAACTGATAACATTCAAAACCTCATCACAAGCATTCACTTGTAAATGTGAAATTAGGCTGGTTTGGTATATGAGTATGAAACAGTCAGGAGGCCATGCAGAAGGAAAACTAAGGAGCACAGTTTTAGAGACTCAGCTAATGACATTTTCTGTGACAAAGCAATTGATGAAATAAAACCAGTCTGGGAGGCTCTGGCCTCATACACATTTTATTGAGGAGTTCTTTCTGGTAAGCTACCTGCTTGTTTTCCAACAGGACAGTGACAAGCCTTGACTAATTGGTAGCCACAACAGACCCAGAGACACAGAAGAAATGCAAAGTGCAGGTGAAACAATGAACAGCTGCAAATCCCAGAAAACACATTTGTGAAGACTACTGAACACCATAAATATGACAAAACAATAGCTTCAGATAGATACATAAAACTGGACTGACGCTGTCTGTGCTCCCTTCATTTACCTGTTTTCATTTGAAGAGTTAGTGAAGTCATTAGGGAAAGTTCTAGAAACATACTATATCAGGAAAATATTTTAAAAATACCATGCTTTGAAGGAATGGAATGCCTTTCTAAACTGAAGATACATTTCAATCTATGAATTAAGACTAGATATTCCTCTTTCACTTGAAAAACATAAGAATTTGTACACCTCCAGCCTGAACTGTGCAGCCTGTGATTGTGATCTTTTGGCATGAGGAGACCAGGAATGTTAAATTGCTATGGCCCTCCGTACATGTGTATATATAAAAATTATAAAATTAATAGGAAGCAGCATGCAACTGCCAGCTAGACCTTCAATATTTCACTGCATTTTTCTTGGCCTTGCTTTTTGCAATTGCCATTTTCTCAGTATCTTTATTTTGAAGCGCTATTTCCTTCTTTCGTTAGTCTCTTTTGTTAAACTCTCTCCTGTGGCACAGTTTTACTTTCACAGTGACTTTCAGGGTCTTTCTTTCCCTGCTCATTCTCGATCCCCCCTTTAAGTAACTCATTCTATTTTCTTGTTGACAGACCCATCCTTGGCTCTGTGTCCCACCCAAGTTTTTGCCTTGCTGCTCACCAAAGCAGCACTCTCTTTCCAGATTCTATTCCAGTTCCACATACCAAAGAGGGGAAGACACAAAACCTGATCAAACCTGTTCCTCATCACACTGACTGCAAGATGACAGAACTGAACTAAGGTGGGCTTGGGTCTGTTGCCTTGGTTTTTTTGTGTTGGTTTGTTGTTTTATTTTTTTCTTTAGTGTGTGTATATACATGTTGGTTTGGTGTTTCTTAAAACAACCTGAAACCATAGGGCACCATCAAAAAGTCTGTTTTCTAAGGCAACTCCAAACTGAAGCAACAGAGAAGAGAAGCTGACAGATCCCTTAGATATTATGGCCCACCTCTCTGTCAGAGGGGTGAACTGTGCCAGACAAGTGCCTCAAAGCACCACAGTTGTGGGGACTCAAAAAACCTGTTCAGATCTATACAATGTGAACATCTAGCTCACTTGAAACTTAAACTTTTTAAAACTTGGAAGTTTTTGTCAGACAGCAGATCCTATTCTCAACGCTTTCTTAGTGGCACACTAGGTGATTAATCCTCTCTTCAAAATAGCACTGGAATGTGAAGACAGCCTGTAAACCTGTTATCTATGAATTGCTGGAATACACATTGTCTGTTCACTCTTCTTTTCGAAGATTGGAAAGCAGATTTGTACACCACCTATTTGTGACTCTGGCAGCTGACAGCTCCGAGGTGATTTCCATGAGCTTCCACAGAGGAGAGAACAAGCACAAAGGGCATGGGAATATTTGCCATGGTGAGGAGACCAAAGCCCAAAGTCTGCTCAGCCAGCCACGCCCAACAGCGCTTTGGCAGCACTGTTATCAGGATAAACACCCTACAAGAAACCCCAAACACAACAACCCCCAAACCAAGGAACAAAACAAATCCCTTACTTTTTGCAAAGATATCAACAGGAGATCCATCGGGCAGGAGCCAAGGCCAGCCCTTGAACTGCCAGGCAGGCCCCTGGACAAACACAGCCACCACACGGTCCCTGGAACACACAGAGGGAGACACGGGCATGGAACATCCCAGCACCTGCTGTCCCAAACAGGCAGTGTGCCTTAGGCACTGCTTCTTTTGGAAAGCAAGATAGCACATTTAACAACCACACCTCCACAGCATAACTGCTTTTCCTCTTGTAAAGAAAAAAAAAAAAATCCTGTGATTCCTCTGGGCTTTCAGCGCTGTCCCTTTGCAGAAGGCAGCTCAGTTTCTCAGGCTACAATTTCTAGAACTCAGTGTTTGTCTGTGGCCATCATTACTTTGCTTTTGGAAAGTGCTCCAACATATTCAGAAATAAGCTGCAAACGGCACTTGAAAGTTAGATGTGGAAATTTAAAAGCCTTTATTCTCAACACTGCTGTCTTCCAGGCTGAAAATTAATGAGAAGCAACAGCTGCTAAATTTCTGCAAAGTGAAATTTCAGGTACTTCAAGAATACACAACCATTACCTGTGGTCTAAGAAAATAAATTTGTGATTAAGATTTTTCATTAGTAAAATTTTTAAAATCCTTCCTTTGAGAATAAATAACCTCCCCACAAATGGTCTTTCCTTCAACATCTACATCATCCAACCATGGTTCCTACCTACCACACTAAATAATTACCTCTCTAATTTAATCCTCAAATTTAATTTATCATTAAATCCACTAAATCCAAAATGAAAAAGAATCATGAAGGCAGCGAAGTTTTGTGGTCTGGGTTGTTCTGGGGTTTTTTGCAGATTTTATAATGGCTTCCTTGGGTAAAACCAAGGAAAAAAAGCACACACCACTTAATGTCTTTTGTCAGAAGAATTTTAGATGCTTCTTAAAGGTTTGATCATTAAACATTTTAAGTGCTACTTAATATTCAGAATTTAAATCCACTGATTTCTGATTAGTTCAAGTTCTAAGTACAGAGAATAACTGATTTAGGAACAAAACCTTTTCAAAGTATTCCTCTCCATTACAATCAAATTTGGAAACTACAAAACTACAGTATGTCATTGTCCACATCCCAGATCTTCTCACTTTTGAAGAAGTAAAAATGCTGCATAATGCACACCATCAAATTACAAAAAAGGATGTCAAACAATAATAATAATAAAAAAAAACTCTGGAAAAACTATAGAGTTTTTCTGTTCAAAGAGAGCTATTTTTAACAGCCCATCTCTGAAGAATGGGCTACAGACCAAATAATCTATTTCCACCTTCTCATGAAAGTAAAAACTATCTACTTTCCTTTCTGTAACTCCCTTTCTGCAACTAGGGCTCTTCCTTCGGAAGTAAAATTCCAGTACTTCCAGTACTGGAATCACAATTCAGTCTTTACTGTCTGATGTATTTTCTTTCTTTAACTACTAAAAAATTTGGAATGTCAGATGCTGATGACCTGAAAATGTATCTTCCTAACAGACTCTCCCTCAGAAAGCAGACAGGACAGGAGAGGTTTTCTCACAGCTCATGGTTCAGTGACCTGCCACATGTTACACTACCACAAACCACAACAATAATATGAACAATAATAGGCAATTTCTGGAATACTTCTGGCAAACCCAATAATATTAACTGCACTGCTCACATTGTTAAAATAAAAAGTGTTGCAAGTTTCAAAGATCTTCTGGATTAATTTAGTTTCTTATTATTTTCAGCTGAAAACTCCTACACAGTTAATAAAATCCAATCTTTACATCTGTATCTTAACTTTTCAGTAGATTTCAGAGCACTTTATTTTTCCCCTCCAAATCCTGCATTGTTCTGAGTAAGAAACTGTGTAAAGGAGAAATGTTCTCACCAGTCTTGTGGCATGAGTTTCAGAGGCTGGTCGACGACTCGGTAAGGGACAGTGACGCTGACTGTGGTTCCCCCCGGCTGCATCTGGTCCTTCCTCCTCTGTATTAGAGTCTCATTCTCCCGTTGACAGCCCTGCTTCTTCTTCTCATCTGATGGTACAAACCTTAGGGAATAACAAACCCCTCAGTAGACAAGGGCAATTTACTTGATGGAATCAGCAGGAAAAGTAACAGCTTTATCAGAACTCGGCGCTGTTGACAGCGGTCACTGAAGCCACCTCCTCACCATGCCAAGTGCCCATCACTACTCATTCAGAACACCAAAAAAAATGTAAGGATAACATTTCAGAAGCCCTCATGATAAAAAAAAGTCACACTAAAAGGTCCTCTGTGCCTCAAAAATACAGCCTGAGCCGTTCTTAGACATATGAGGCCTTACACAATACATTTGCGAATGAGGAGCCAGACCACATTTGTACCATGGCCACAACTCTTCTTTTTAGTGACCAAGGGTAACCTGGGCATTAAAACATTTGCTTCCTGGAGCAAGTTTTAAGAGCTCTTGGAGCCATTAGAATTATTACCAATTACAGTTTTCTCAAGAAAGCTGAGATTTTTGGTCAAAAACAGTTTTGAGTGAGGTTTTATTTTTTTGGAGAATGGTGATTTTACTTTATCAATGATTCATCTGGTTACTATGATACATGACACTACAGTTTTTGGTTGTTTTTTTTTTTTTTTTTTCCTAAATAGATTCTGTGATGGAATAAGTGCTTGTAAAATCCAGATAATGGCCCTCATGTCATATATAACCTCCATATGACAAGAATAAATGCTAAGATGTGACATGGCTTTCCTCCCTCCAATTAATTACAGATCCTTAATCTTTCAGCCCCTTCACCTTAAAAAACAAACACAATTGCATTTCAAGGCCCTCTTCTGTACAGTGATATCTCAAAATTGGCATCATAAATGTGAGAGCAGTGTGGGCCTTTCTACTGATAAATCTCAGGGTATTTTGAGACAGATAAAAGAAAGGCAACAGAGTCATGCCTTTCACAGAACTAGAAGTGTGTCATGGAAAGAGAAGTTGATGTGACCAGCAGCATCTTCCAGGCCAGCACAAGAACAGAGTTCAGGCCTGTGTTCTCCTAATATTCTATTCAGAACCACCCAGCTGCACTACAGCCCTGTCTGCTGCTGACATTTCATTGCCAAAGCTTCTGATAAAAATAAAACTCTGCTTCCCCTATCTGCAGTAGTTAGCAGGAGGATTTGTGATACATTTTAAAAGCACAGTACATAGTTGGTAACATTTCTCTTCATTACAGTGCATATGGTGCTTTTGAGCAGTTTACTACATTTTTGGCGTAAGTTGTTTGCAGCATTTCTATTTGTTCTCTTCAATTTATTTCTATTTGAATACTAAAACCCAGATTTGAATGTGCTTTAACAGGCAGATTGCGCTTCCTATTGTTGGATAAACAGGAAAAAGAATGCAAGGTTGACTATGAAGAAAAGTTCATTATTCAGTCAACTTGAAAACACTAGTTTTTACTACATATCCAATGAGAAAATGGCATTTGGGGAGGGAAAGAACCCAAAAACAATCAAACATGTCTTAAGGCAGCAGGTGAAAATTGTCAATAAACCTCCAAGCAAAACTGTTTTACTTTCCCAATGTAAATTAACAGATTATGTCCCCTCATACTCCTCATGATTTAACAATGTTTCAAAAAGAGAAAGTCACAAGTGATTTCTGAAACATGTGTCCAAATGCATTCAATTGATACTACTGCACTGGGAAATTAAAAAATAGCCCAACACCTGCAAATAACTAGGAAGGGTGCATTAAAGCTGACTAGCACTGCAAATACAGAAAAAGCATCACAGGTGTTAAATGAGGAGCCATAAATTAAATTATGCTTGTCTGTCTAGTACACGTGAAATACCATCATTCTAAAGGAAATACAGACAGAAAAGCTGTACAGGACACTGAAAGAAATGTACACATTGGCCACCTAGGATATATATTTTTGGAAGTTAAGATAGTAATTTCCCTAATAGTTGAAGTAATTAGCAAACAGTTAATATTTACATATGTTTTATCCATCACAACAGACTGACACATACAATTGAATGCTACACATACTATTCAGCTGAGTTCTGCACTGGAAAAAGCCACCCAGTGCGACACCAGAATTTAAGTATTTCTCATCAATTCGCTAATTTAAAAACTGCAAAGTGAGGCACACCTTTATCATGAGCACGCCTAATGGCCTGTCCTGCCAATGTGCCCCAGGCTTTGCTTTGACAATAATAACTGATAGGAAACTCTGTAACCTAAAATGAGGATTTGCTTGGTGGTCTTTCAGCCTGTAAGAAAACTACTACTGAGTCTCTCATCACCCATTAGAACTTAAGGAATCTGGGCTATAAAGAATGAAGATAAATTAGAGAAACAAGCCCTCTAACACCTTTTATCCAGCTGGCAGGGTTTATAGGAAAAGCCAGGGTCGCCCAAAATAGTGGGCAGCTTGAAAAGAATTTTGTTATTCTCTGTTCCCTACACTAAACAAGAACAAACTCTTACAAAATATGTAAATAAAAACCAAACAGCCCTACACACACATTACAGTGATAATCAAGTATTCATCTGAACAGGGATCTAAAAGGTCACATTTTACATTTAATTTGTAAATGTGAGGAAGCAAACTCGTTTTAAATGGAAACAGGAAAGCAAAGCAGCCCTGACAAATGAGAGCAGAGGCAATATTGCCGTGCTACAGAGTAACAACTTCACCACTGAGACTTCCCCCATTCTCTGCTTCAAATGTTTCAGTGTTTTTAAGAATTCATTTCAACACCAGCTTTTGGCAGTTTCTGCCCATTTCAGCTAGAAACTGTGTTACAGCCATTGAGTCACCACTCGCTTGTGCCTCAGCTATGTCCCTTCTACACAATGGCTTCAGTTTTATTTCCTGGAAAAAAAATCTGAGTTTCTGAGTGCAATTCTCTAGGACACAACACAAAGATTTCTTGTTAAGGAAGAACTATCAATGAGCAGATTCAAATGGCACAGCAGAGAAGACAAGTGTCACAAAGCAAGCATTGAAGCAAGCACTTACCAACAGATAAACACACAGAGGACAGGAATAAAGGACAGCTTACAGAAAGCTTATGGAATATATGCCTGCATTTCCGGGAATCATTGACTCGGTAGGCACAGTGAAAGTCATGTACTCAAGAACTGAGAATCAATAGAAATTACTGTGTGATTATAAATATATATGGCCTGTGTCATCACTACCCAGACATAAAACACGAGCGTAAGAGAACTGAGTGTTAAACAACAAAAATCCCATCTTGTCTTGGAGATTATTTATAATATTCCTATATATTTATAATATTCCTACATATAAGCCACTACAGCCAGTGGCTTAACTACACATTTGTATTTGGCAGCTTTTTATACACCAGAAATGGGTTCTGAAACCTGACTGTGCAGGAGCTCACAGTTTCTTGCTGCCTCTCCAGATTACTATTATCTATTAAAAAAATAAAAATAAAAATCCATATCTACTGAGAATGCACTTTTATACCTCTAGTAGGGGTAGGAAATTATTAGCCTTTGCTGTTAATTGTCAAAATCATTCTCCACAAGAAAAATGGTGCACTCTCAGTTAGCAAAAGCAGCAGGTCCTTTCCCTAAGGTAAGAGGCAAGCAATTGAACACCATGAGACTGTGGGAGGTAACTGCTAAGACACCATCCACTGAACTGCCTGAGCTGCTCCTGACTGGGCTCTGGACTCACATCCACTGGCAGCAGAGCCTTTAAAACCCTCTCACCGAGGTCACATCAGCACATTCTGGCCCCCAGACCAGGCACACTGAAAAATGCATGAAAGGAGAATAAGGCAACTTAGCAGCAACTGAGACCATCACAATACACATTTGATTGTGTTCAGAAGTGGAGACTTATTTTTACCACCCTCTCAGTATTTCTGTTAAATTACAGTATCAAAAGCTTTAGATGCCTATTTTTGCAAGAGAACAAAGCTTTTTTGCTCTACACCATGCCTGAATCTATCCCAGATACTTCACTTGGTATCAAAGCTGGAGAAATCTCCAGTGACGTGCCTGGCCCCATATGGTTAAATGCAAGAGCATCATCATAATAAAAATACCTAATCACCATTTAATCATTCTCATCTGCCTGACAGAATTCCTGCTTTGCTTTGGCTCCATGTAAAGCAGAAGCCTTGCCTCTGAAAAGCCTGACTTCAGGTATCCTCAAATACTGAGTCACAATTTCACACAGTAATTGTGATACCCAGTGTTGCATTCAGATAGTGAGTAAGAATAAAATGTATTATATAAAATATTTTAAAGAAGCGTCACAACATACCAGAATGTATTGCAGCTCTGATTTCAAACTAAATTGTATCTTTTTACTATTTTAGAAACTCTTTACTTTATGTTGTACATGGCTCCTTGGAAAAGCAACCTTTCAAAAAAACTTAGCAAAAATATTTGCATATTATCTAGCAGGTGAATTGTATATATTACAATCAGAATTACATCACATGCAGAATTGTATTTCAATATACAATTACATACAGAAATGTCTCCCTTCAAAATCTAGAGCTGCAACAAATATATTGAATAGAAAAATTAGGTATCTTAAAAATAAAACCTTAAGCCAGTGCCATGCTTTGGGTTTGTCATATGTATTTCCTTCTACACAAGACAGTTTTCCTGCTTTTCTCCACCTTAAAAGAGAGCCTAACATAAGTGATGAAGTAAGATGCTAAGTGTCATACAAATGTCAGCCAAATTTGGCATAAAAAACTAATACACTACAGAGCAATGAAAAGGCCTAGTAAAAATCTTGGTATAATTAATAGGTTTCTCTCGGTCCTTGGCAATTCAAGTCCCACCACAGAACTGGATGAAGAATCACCTGTTTATTTTCCAACTAGCAACCTAAAATACCTGGCAATGATACCACAAATAATTTTTCTCATATCTAAAGCGACAACGCATTGCAGTCCAGTTCCTTAAAAAAAATAAAAATCCAGGATTGTAGACAAAAGTATCCTAAAAGACAGATTCCCAGCATCTGCCTCAGCAAGGCTAAGGGAGGGAAGATTAATTTAGGTGTATTTTTTCTACCTGGACAATATTTCTTTATCCCAAAACTTGTGGCAATGAAAGGAGTCTCTGAAATCCCTGCTCCTCTGTCAAATTTAACTGCAAATGGGGAATGAGTTAAAGAAGGTACTTAGTTATGAGGCAGAAATTAGCTAAGTCTCCTTTCCTTGGAAAACCATCATATATCTATCAATCACACTCTGCATCAAGGCTAGTTCTGTACTCTGCATAACTTAACAGTAAAAACAAACCCTGAAGCCATTCCTGCACAAAGTACTTCCATAAATCTGAATGCAAACAAATACAGGCCAGGTGCCATATTTTCCAGATGAGTGCTAGATCTGTCATGGCTACATTAATATTTTACTCTTCTGAATTCTGCTATTGCACTTCTGATTCATTAACATACTTTGCTTCTCCCCTTTCTCTTTCATGTAGGCTAACTGTAAAGTGTCATCCTTTGAACCCTTAAGTTTCCTTTTAGTTTTCTGGCAGTTTCTGGATCATGTTCACTGCACTCTAATACAAGTATCCCCTTGGGACATGACTGTTGACTGTGACTCTGTCCCACTGGAGCTGAGAACAGCTAAAAACTTACTCCTGGCACAGGTGCACTTGGACACAACAGACCAAGTGTCCTGGGTTTGCCTGAATTGAATTTTTGGTGAGGAGGAAAAAGGATCAGCCATGGATGGAAGTGACTCTCCCTGTGACAAACATTACAGCTTCCTTGGTAGCTGACAGAACCAATGTCAGCTGGCTCTGAGAGTGGATACACTGCTAGGCCAATTAGAGAAGCTGGACACACCTCTATGAATCATATTTAAAACCAAAAAAAAACATGAAAAGCTCTCTCTTACTTCTTGCTTTCTAAGGAAGAGAGAAGGTCCCACCGAAACAAGATTAACCTTTTCAGTGTTGGAAAAACTCCATTTGAGAACAAATAAATCTGTGGGTGCCAGTCTTCTCCTGAGTCAGAGAAAAGAAAGGTGAAGGCACATGAAGAAAACAACAGCACGACACCAAGGCCAGTGAAGGAGGAGAAGCCAAAGCCCAGAAGAAAGGAGGGGAGATACTCTGGTTTTGGAGCTGAAAACCTTTGGAAGCCAAGGTGAGAATATAATACCAGTGTATTTCCCTGTAATTCAGAAAGAGCATGGGGAAGGGGGATGCAGCAGTCATCCACAGCTCAGAAGAGAGCTGGAGAATAGAGATGTTGAAAGAAGCTGTGATCTGACTTGAACAGAGAGAGAGAACTTTTGCTTCCAAAGACAGAAGAAGAGAGAGAACCTTTGCTCCTATACTAGAACAGCTCTTCCTTAAAAAAATTGCACCACATAAGCCAGTGACCCAGGGAAGCAGTTGTGAGAAGACTGCCAAAACATGGGAGGGACTTCATGACTGCAGATTTCCAGGCAGGCTGCTGTTTGTGAAAATGAAAACCACGAAAAACTCTTTCCTGTGGCACGGCAGGAGAGACTCCTCTCCCTAAGCAAACTGAAGAAAGATTTATCATTAGAAGCCATAAACTGACTCAAAATCCCACGTTTTGTTTCTTTACACTGTCAGTGGGAAATAGAAAGAGGCTGGGGGGGGATGAAAGGTGTTCTAAAGGTGTTCATTGTAGTTCTTATCATTCTCCTTTTAATTCTGTCAATAAAGTTTTCTTTACAGTTTTAAAATTTTGAGCCTGTTCTGCACCTAAAGCCTTTTCTCCTAATCCTTATCTCAACCCTATGAGCTTTAGTTTAACTGGTTATTTTTCCCTCCTCTGCTCCAGTTATAGCAGAGGAAGATGAGTAGATGATTTTTGTGAGTGCACTGGCGTTTGGCCAGCAGTCAACCTACTGCACAGGTGCTTCATTCCTTTCTGGGTACACTTGTGCAAGGAAGGCAGAAATTACACAGCTGTAAAAACCAGGGCTTCTTGTGAGGTCTTTTCCTAAATATAAAAACCCACATAAACAAACAACAGCCTCTGTTAACCCAATTAGATCAGTGCTGTGATGGCTTGCACATCAAACTGTAATGTTAAAAGCCAGCCTTCTCTCAAAGTATTTCAGAAGTGACACCAAGAGTCCAGTACACTCGCTGGATCTTTGATGGCCTGTGGCAGTAGGACAGGAACCAGAACTAGCTGTGGATCAGAAGGCACCTGGTATCTCAGAGCAGAGTTTTAAACAATTCTAGGGTAATTCCAGCAGAAGCTGTACCACCACAACAGCCTGGTTTGGACAAAAAGCAGTGTAACAGTATCACAAAAAATGAGTGCTAGAGGTGATAAAAGATGACCCCTCCTTTTTTTGGGCATATCATTGCAGACAACCTACAACAGTGTATTTCTCTGTGAAAATGACTGCTTCCAAAAAATTACCTGATATTTACTGATAGGTAAGTCTAAAAACCATGATCTGTTGGAAAAGCAGAAAGATTCATTCACCCATCATGAATTACATCTTAGAATCAGATGTGTGATGTGATAAACAAGTTTTAGCAACTCACTGAAATTTACCTGGATGCATTTGCATCAATACTTAATTACAGAAAAAATTCTTTATTTGCACAACCAGCTGGGATGCTTGGCTGATACAGCCTGATACAACCTGTCTGGTCACCTTCTCCTTTACTGTGGTCCTTTTCCAAAATCTTTTCTGAGCTCCCTTGGTCAGCTTCTCTAAGTTTTCTTCCATGGGAAGAGTTCACTTGCACGAGGCTGCACAGATGTTACATCAAAGAAAAGCACTGCACACATTCCAAATGCTACTGTAAGAGTTTCCTAAACCTGGCCACAGGTCACAACTGAGCCAAAATTCTGAACTAGGTTTTTGCTTTATTCCTACTAGTCAAGAGGAATTAATTTCTTTTATACTCTGGTCTGTAAAACTAGCTTGTCACAAGAGAATAAATGAACCCTCTTGGTTAATTACTAATTAGGTGCTAGTATAACTTTGTATCTGAAAACAATTTGTTATACAGTATGTTCTAATCATCTACTTACTTCAGATCTTGCAGAAGGTCCTTTGCATTAAGCATTGTTATTAAAGAGGTCGTGGCTGCTGGAATAATGATTATGGGAGTTCGAGATCCTGCAGAGATAATAAAGTTAGACTTGCCTGGAGGGTTTTTTTTTTGTTGTGTTCTGGTTGTTGTTTCCTCCCCTCCCACTTTTTTCATTAAAGGAACTGTACATAACAAAACTCTGACTTAAAAGGTCCCAATCATGAAAAAAATAGTCAAGGAAAATAGTAGTAAAGCTTTTTTAAAGTCAAGATTTTCATTCACCAAAAAAGCAGTTCCCTGTATCATGAGTCTCTCAACATGTGTGGGACTCATATTTAGCAAAACAGAATGCCATTATGCTATACAGAATACATGCTATATATTCCACTGCTTGCTTAAACTCTTGCTTGTAGTGTCAGAAAAAAAAAAAAAAGGAAAAGTGGGCACAATTCACACAAAAAAAGGATCATGTAACTAAAATTGACTCACCTTTTTTCTGGTTTGGAGGTGGTCTTGCTTGAGAAACTGAGGGGGGAAAAAAAACCAAACAAAAATACAGCAGAATGATTAGGCCATAAATCCAAATGTCATTGCAAGGCATCTGTTTAATTGCAGGAGTGAATAGGGAAGAGTCACACTACATTCATTAGATCATTTTTATAAATGCAAGACACTAATATGAAGAAGGCATTTATAATTTGGGTTTGAGTATTCAGAAAACAAACAGCTTTTGACCAGCTGAAGCAGATGTTAGGAGAGTTGAGTCAATCCCTCCCAGTTTAACTGAAGCTCTTCATGTCCCATCCATCCTCTAAAAAAGGCCAGGGCATGACACCATGGGCAAAAATTCCCAACAATCTTGAAAAAAATCTGCTTGTACATCTTCAGTTCAGTAGTGCTGAACCAACAGGAAAACCTTTACAACAAACTGATCTCTACACTTTACCTTTTCATTAGTAGTTATTACTGCACATGACATCCATGGGATTTAGCTATCCTGAACATATGCAGAACTTTCAACAATCAAAACCTGAATTTCAGGCTTGCTCAGGTTAATTTTGGATTGCAGCTTGAGTCACATGAGGTCTTCAGGAGCAAGAAGTAGTCAGGCTTGACACTCAAGGGGAAAACCACACAAGCAACCAAAAAAAAAGGAAGGGGGGGAAAAAGAAAAAAAACACCCACAACCCATCCCTCAACAAAATTACCCTCAACCACCAAAGAAACCCAACAAAATCACTGTTGGACTGGTAGAAACCAAAGAACTGTCCCCACACCTCTCCAGTAAAAAATGTCTCCCCTTCAGTCTTCCAAGTAGTGACCACCTCAGTACAGGAGACACTGCATTCCATGACTTGGAAAAGCATCTTTGTTTCTTCACTTTGGTGCTATTACTGACCTACCTGGCTTCCCCAAATAAACATTTCATAGTTCAGTTTTCAGGAGCCCTAACTTCAGGAGAGAAGTGGAGCACTTGATAATCATCATCATCATCCATGTTTATCCTAATTCAGAAAATGGTGAGTAGTAGAGAGATTGATGCAGACTAACTCAAGCCTCAACTGCTACTATGCATGACAAATTTCATTAATTGACTTCCAATTGCTTAGCACCAACTTGCTCATGTTTATTTATGACCAACTGTTTCAGAAACTTCCTAGAACAGTATAAATATTCACAGCACATACTTGCCATTGTTGAAATATTGAGACCATATCCTTAATTATCTTTTCCTGACACTGTCAAATGCACAGATATAATTGGCAATGCTATATTGAACTACATGAACTTTACCTACTCAGTGATTTTATTTTTTTTTAATCTAGGTATCTCCTTAAAGTAAAAATGTTCTTGAAATTATGGGCAGAGCCAGCTGTCTTAAGACAAAAAACAACAAAACAAAAAGGAGGAGGGGAAGGGAGAATAAGCATCTGCAAGAAATTTAATAGCTGTACAAAGACAGATTAGGGGGAAAAGTTGGTAATGCAAAATGGTGCCAAAAATATAATTTAAGAGCACATCTCAAGTATTTTCTTCAAATCACTACTGTACAACATCTCAGCCTAATTTAACTAATGATTCCTCTGTGCAAAGCAGCATCCTCCTGGAAACAGCAGGTTTTAGTTGCTCTGACTGCTAAGAATAGAACAGCTGAATACTTAAAATATCCAAATATCAAAATGCACAGATATCCTAGAACAGACAGAAAGAGAAACCTCTTCTGACTACACCTGTCTTCTTTATTCTCTCTTCAGTTCCCAATACAGACACAAGATAATGGATGGGGCTGGCCTTAGAGCAGGGCAGTATCAATATCACCTATACAATACACAAACCCCACACTGCTGGCAGGAAATGCCCAGGAAGTCACAGCCAGCAGCAGGGACTGTGACAGCACAGTCACATTTCTGTTCCTGCCACTTCTACCCTTTTCATAGTGCTGTCTGTCAACTCCATCTGCATTAGGATGCTTAACAGGGCTAGTGAGATAAGTATGACAGGCAGTATGACCTTTCCAGTTCCAAAATAACCAAACAGAAGAATCTGTGCACAACAGCATTTAGGCATGCTGAGAACATTCAATATTAGAATGGATTTTGGAGGAAGAAGCAGCTTTACAATATTAAGTCTTAGCATTAAATCCTGCAAACAAATCTCAAGGAATTAGCAAGGCACACACTGAAAGCATTTAAGAGTCTCAACAAGGATATACAGTATTCCAGCAGTACTTCTAGAAAAAGTATATTCATTTTAACTGGTAGCTTTGTTTCCAAGTCCCCCAGAATATCCCCAGGACCTTCATAACATCATCTTATACTGAAATAGCACCTTTCACTTGAGACCTTCTTCCACCAAACCACTAAACTCTCAAAGTAGGTAAACCAGGAGCAAATCTCCACATCAGTTTGCAAACACTGTCCCTCTCATGTACTGGTCCTTCTAAAAACTCATCCTAAGGGTTTCTTATTTAAACAAAGTACATTTATCATCCCATCACTGAATCAAAGCTTGAGATTCAACCTGACAGACAAATGGACTTGGTAGCCAAAATCTACAAAATGGGAATTAAAAAGCCAGCTGAGGATTTCAGGCCCATTACAAACACCTTATGTGCTAAGAAGTGTAAAGAAGTAAAGATAACACATTCGGAGAACTACTTATTTCTGATATATTAATCCTAGAAGTAATAATATATCTCTTTTTGAGATTAGCTATTCTGTTTGTTTATCCTTGGAGTATTAACCAGCTCTTGTTAGACATTTGAGTAGGAATTTTGTGGAATTTTAATTGGTGATATATCAAGCCCACAACCAAGAAGTTTGTGACTTTTCATTTCAGCAGTGCATCCTTTCAATGGGCTAACTGGTCAACACACAGAAGAGAATGACCCCAAGTCCCATAGTATAACATTAAACAAAAGGCTATGGGCTTTTTTTCCAACATACACAACAGTTAGAGGCCAAAAATAATTGACCCATACTTCATTCTTGAGCTAACTAGTGTTTTAAATAGAACTTCTTTGAAACTCATGCCTGGGTGGGACAGAAGCACATGTGACAGTGGGGCCACCTTACCTGGTCGTGGCACAGGCTGTGCTGCCGGAGTTTGTGTTTTTCGAGCAGATGCACCTTCCTGTGAAAAGACAGAAGAGGCAACATTATCAGCTGACCTTCGTGTCAGGTACAGGAGTTTTCAAAATGAGCACAGAGGTACAGAAAATTCCATGATGATGAGAGCAGTATGTTTCCATTAAAGAGTTGGAAGACAATAGAGAAAATATTCCAAACTCCTCATAGATCCTGCTTTAGGTTTAGGGAAGACAATCTCAAACTTTTACAATCTTACATTTTAACCGATCATAAAGTTCTTTTTTTTAATATACATTCCAATGTATGTTTTTAATATACATTCAAACCTTTCCTATTTATAGTATTGTTTCATTTTACCTCCTATCACTTTCATCAAGGGTTAGTAAGGCAAATATAAACAACTGGCCATAGAAATTTCCAAAGACGATCCGCTTATGCTTTGGATGGAAAACCAGGACCAAGAAATTGCAATGCATTCCTGACTTGAGGAGTTTCAGTGCCCAGAAATAGCACTCTCATGATAATTAGTTCTGCTCATGCCTTATCCAATTACCTTAATGTAACACACAAAAGACCTGCACTACTGTTTATTCTTGTTAACTCCCCGGTGTCAACACAGCACCAAAGAAAACAGTGAGGTCACACGTCTGCTTCTAAAGCAACACAATTCCTGCAAGAACAAATTCTGCTCTCAGTTACTGCTGGGAAACCTCACTGAACAGAACACACAGCACCAACATGGTCACGAGCTGCAGTATATTCCAGCCACTGCTATTTGCAGAGCTGACAGGAAAATACCTTTTTAACGTGAAACCATGCATTTTATCTGAAAATTACTTAAACACTATGTGAGGTACCCTACAAGCATGAGACATTGAGAAAGGTCAGAGATCCCACTCAGAGAAAAACCTGTTGGAAGGGACTCCAGTACTGCATTATCAGACCTCTGTGTCCAAGCATAAATAACAGTGTGTTTTGTAATGCAAAATAAAAGAAAGCTAATGAGAAGGCTCATGTTCCACGATTTAAATAACACTTAGGGGAACTGCTTTTAAGTTTCCATCATGAATGTTAGAACTCTTTATCTCATGATCTCTGAAGTACAAATAGAAGCTTCTACACAAGCCCATAGAAAACACAAATTTACTCAAAGCCTCTCTTCCCTGAGCATTAGTGAAGCCACTGATGATTAGTTACATTAAGCTGGAGCTGACATTTGGTGCAGTGAGCAGCTTTTGTAACTTTTACAGGCAGCAACTTCCCATTAATCTTTAGTATAAGGATTTAACCCTGCACTGCAAGTAATGGGTCTATCCCAAATTTTGCTGTACTCTTTTCTGATTATTAAAATACCAACATTTATGTAGGGCAGTTGAGTCAGTACCTGTTATTTTAAGACTTACTTTTATAGCAGCAGAGGAAAGGTATTTTTGACAATGTCCTTTCACAATAATTACTCAGAAAATCATAAAAATGAAAATACCACCACACTCTAGAGGAAGAGCAGCAGGAAAGGCTGACTACCTTTGAGACAAGCCTTGGAACTGAGATACAGCATCTTTCTTTTTACTTCCACTTTCCAAGAAAGCAAAAATAAAACATTTTGCACCTCTTTCTGTAGAAAGATACCATGTTCTGTGTCAAAAGAATGATTCTGTGCTGCAGTAGTTACTCATTTTGAAGAAACCAAGAATTCCTCATAACACTTCCCTAAATTCACAGTACTTGATGAAATGTAAAGAAAACGATCAAGCTAAAGAAACATCAACTCCTGCAATGCCAAGTTTCAAGTTTCTAAATCCAGTTCAAATGCATGATCACGACTGTGTGCTGTCCCACACCTTCTCTCCTCCTTCCACCCCTATGGAACCAGCAGAGCAGCACTGCTGCCTCCTCTGCCACTCATCCAGTGCTTCTCATGTCTCAAACACACCCTGCAGTGAAGGGAGGCAACCAGCAGCTGCTGCAGACAAACTTGGTTAGAATTAGAACCAAATAAAGAACCAAACCACAAGGCAACCCAGTGGCTTGTGCCTAATGAAGTAACTGGCAAATTATCTGTTTGGGAGTTCTTCACACTCTCCTCTGAACTGACTGCTCTACAGCGATTTATGGGGAACTTAGTGCAGGGGCCTGAAACAAAAAAGGAAGGCTTTGAGAACATGGCAACTGAAGGAAACAAAACACACACCCTTTGCTCGAATCAACAACAAAGTACAGAAAAAAATCACATAAAATTATCTGATTAATAGTAGGAAATAAATTCAGCTAAATGAGTAAATACCACTTCCATGCCTATGACCACTCTATAGAGGCATGGAAGTGGTATTTACTCATTTAGCTGAATTTAGACCAAATTCTGCAAATCGATAAATTATGGAGGTCACAGCTTTTAAGTGTATAAATTGGTACCTTAGACTATGATAATCTCAGGAATGAACCTTCCTCAGCTCACAACTCCTTACATTGAGGTATCCTCAAAGCTCAGCTGTCACCTGATGGAAGGTGTACCACCAATCCTTTGGAGGTGATTTAAGCCCCTTCTCTTTTTATAATTTTCAGTGATCTAACCACTGCCTCCTATTCTGTAAAAGCTGCAGCCAATGTAGCAAAAGAAACTCTGATCAACATTTCACCCCCACAGTTCTCAGAGGATTTGTAATGAGAAATGTATTACTACCAAGGTGAGGAAAAGAATACAACTACGGAGCTGTGATGGTTGACAGGACCTGCAAGTGGAGAGGAAAATCTGGTGGCGGTAAGGAGGTCATTATCAGGATAATTTTGTTAGTATTTTCCTTTGTCCTGCTAAGTTTGGATTTTAAATTAACGCTTTTCAAAAGCATTCAGATAGAATTAGGCTTTTCCTGTGACGACACACTGGTTTAAGGCAAGCTGTGTTCTTAAGGCAGGTATAACCACAGAGTATTCATTTGACAGAATAACCTCTGGAGCTGTTTCATCCAACTACACCAAGGAGGTGCTGCTGGGGATTTGTGGCCTCTCAGCTACCCAGAGGCAACTCCTTGTTTGCACACTCTCACTCTCTATAAAGACAAGAGTTATTTCTCACTGAGCACACAGGAAGATGTTTCAAGTTTTCTCATGTGAAATTTTTAATCTAAAACTTACTGTGAAGTAACCAGCACGCTGCAAATTCAAACTCCAGCCAAGAGAGCTTTTGTTCATGCAGCCATACCCTAAGCATCACAAGCAGCGGAAATCACTTTTTAACTATTTAAAGAACATTCATTTCCTCAAAATTTCTGAATACTTAGACAGTTTTGCTTGAAAATGACATACCTAATTCTCATGCATAAGCTGTTTGACACTGTTAAGGAGTATAATATGAATATTCATGAGTTGAAACTAATCTAGTAACAAAACCATGTAATTTGAAAAATAGAAATCTTTAAGACAACCACTTCACGTTTTTTTTTAATCAAAACCATATTACTTGGTTTACTTCTGCTAATTTACCATAGAAGGTTATACACAGAGTTTACTTAAGATATACATTTTAACCATTCAGAAGTAACAACCTGACACAGAATGTCATCAGCTCCATACTCTCCTGAGCCTCACTACCTCCTTTCCTGGATCTGCTTCTCTGTGGGACTCATTTTAGTGTTCGTGTTTTTTGAACTTTTCTAAAAGTTTAGTGTTCTTGAAGTGTTTTTTTGACTTTTCTAAAAATAACAGCTTTTTAAACCAGCAATTATCTGTATTAATTAACAAAAAGGACCCATTACCAATATTTACCTGACAGATTAATCAGGATCCAACTGTTATTTTCCTTTATTTTAGGAAAAATGTCTGTATTTTAGATACTTAATGCATTTCTTAGGCCTAAATGAACATTAACATCTTGTTAGGTTACCTTCATTTCCCAATTGGAATGAAAAATTGCCTGAACAGCAACTTCTGCTACACTTTAGAAAATAAACCATCCTGTTTAAAACCAAATTATTAAAGATAACTTATGGCAGCTTCACAGGTTCAAGTGGTGGAAGGAAAAATTATTTCACTGCATACTCCCTTTCCCAACTGGTTTCCATGCAGGGATTAACAGAGCCTGTAGTATTTTGACCTTTAAAAAAACTTAGGAGCAAAGGACAGAGTTGACAATTTGATGCCATCTTGTGGCTTTAATTTGGTAAATTTAATTACTATCTTGTTCCTTAATAATATTTAAATTAGTCCCAGAATTTCACCCAAAATCTGAAAACTATTGAGTAGCTTGCAAGCTACTGCCCAGAAGCAGCAGAAGCAAAAAGTAACATTGGATTCTGCAAGAAGTGTTAGCAACTGCTTATAAAACACATGTAAAACACAGAGCAGCTTCCAGCTGCACCAGCCATGACAGAATTCACCCAAAAACAGCTCTGCTGGTGAAGAGGAACACAGGAAAACTTGGGTTCAAAAGACAAAGAAAATAAATACATGCAGATGGAAAGCTTGTAAAATTTATCTTTAAGAACAGATTTCAGTGTATCTATTCAATTTAGGGTACAAGCGACTGCAAAAAATCACTTTAATTACCAGCAACTCTATTATCATTTTCTGACTTAAAGTATTGAACCTTTGAAAATTTTTGTAAAGCCAACCTAAAGAACTATGAAAAAAAACCTAAAACAACTGCATAGTTGAAAAGAATATGAGTTTTCTATAAATTAAATATTGCATATATCACAGGATGGATGAACAAACAGCCAAAACAAACGGTTGACTTCAAAGCAGATATCTAAAATCTGGTCCAGATGCCCTACTTGAAGCCTGATAGAAACATCTATTTCATATAAATTGGATTCTGAAAACCCAGAGCTTTGTTCAAAAAATTTAAAGCCCCTAGAAGCCTTGGGAAAAAAAATCCAAGCCTTTCAGAGTCATGCAAAATAATCCAAATCAGTGGCTCTGCCTCTGCAGCCTTCCCAATAATTCTCTGACTTCAATTTGAATCATGAAAATTTTAGTAATATTTTAAGTAGTGTTTCACATAATCATTTTATTTATACATTAAACTGGTATGGTTTATTTTCATACGTCTATGCACACATAAATCCACATGCAGTCCCCCCAAAACATACTTAAATAATAAATTGCAAGCTTTTAACTGCCTTCCTAATTTTAAACTATACAGTAGAAAAATCGAATTTGATAACAGGATCTAACTATTGTGCAAAAACTTCTAATATTATAGTCAAATATATAATATTTCACTTCCACTCTTTGCAATATTAATGAAAAGGTCATTTCTACTGTTTATATTGTTTCAACTTCCTTATTTCCTGGAAGGGAGAGTGGGAGTTTAAGCAGAAATAAAGATATTTTTACAGAACAAATTTTCACATAAGTTTATCGGTATTTATCAAAGGACTCCCATACCAACTACCTAAAGAAAATAACACCATAGATTCACTTTTTTGTACTTGGACAACTAAAAAAGCTGATGTGACAAGACAAAGAGGATAAAAATACACAGAATGTGTTTATTTCAAAACACAAAACTCATCATAGAATCATTCAATTTGGAAAAGACCTTCAAGCTCGTTGAGTCCAACCTTTAATGTATTATATTAAAATGTATTATAGTGAAGGTCATGTCTGATCCGTAGAAGGCTTCCAATTCTGAAATTCAGTTTTATGCCAGAAAATTCAATGTCAATCTTACAAAGGTAATAGAAGCCTCATTATAGATTTCCAAATATTGAAGTACATATAAAAATTTCACAAGAGTAAGGAAGTCAGAACGAGCACAGCACCACAGGGATGGAGGAGGTGGGGGGAAAGGAGAACCAGGGGAGGGTGGCACAAATAAAACTCTGTAGTCACCCAGGGACTACCCAAACTTAAACACTAACACCTGTTGTACCACACCATGCAAATTAAAGTTTCACTTACAAATCTGGTCCTTTATTAATCCGTTACAGAATTAAAACTGACAAGATTATTCAAATTCGAAACCCTGACACTGTTAAATATGATACACGGAACGGATGGGTGTTTTCAGTCCCAGGTTAGATGTGGCAACGAGTGTCATTGAATGAAAAATATCCACTGCAATTTCCTGTTCATTACCAGGTTAAAAGAAATTTGCTTTAAATGTGACTGAATTACCTGGACTGCTTATTGATATCTTAGGAAATATTCTGGTTCTGCAACGAAAACAAACCAAATCACAACTGAATCTAAAAGAAAACTGCAGTGACTAGTGAGCAACTAGGGACAAAAAAAGGCATATAAAAAGGCTGCAACAACAACAGAAATCATTGGAGAAACTTTTGAAAAGAATTAATCCAAGTCACAACTACTGAGATGCTTTAAAACCATTACCCCCAAAGTTAAGCTGTGACAGATGTAGCTGGACTACAGCTGCACAGATGATTTGGCTTAGCAGACAGCAGCTCCACCAGCGCAGCTCGAAGCAAACAAGTCCCCAGACACAATGACAGGTGGGATTCAGACCCAGAGAGAGAAGCTCAGCCAGCCCCTCTGAAGCACAGACAGCCCAGAGCAGTGCCCAGTGAGCTGGGCAGAGCTGAGCCCCTTGCCCAGTCGTGTCTGTAAGCACAGGAAATGTGAAAGCCCTGTAAAAGGAGCTGCTGGACAACAAATGTGAGTACAAACTCAGTGTGGTAATGTCTCCCATTCTACAGCAACATGAAACTATCCAACCCCTCTGAAGAGTCCTCTCAGGAGTGTGCTAGAGTCCTCCCACCTTTATTGCACAGAATATCTGTAAAATTAAGAACTTTGTCTTGAATTTACATCAGTCACATAAATTCAAACTGTTGCTATAGAAATAGCAATTTTTGAGCGCAAGAGGGGTGTTAGTGATGAAGATTAAACATGTAAGCACTTCCATTTTCCTGGGGATAAGCTGTTTTCATCAAAAACAACAATTCTTAATCCTGAGAACTCCAGAGGACTAGTTTGTTTGTTTGAAAAATAAAGGCTTGTCTATACCTACCAATGTTCCTTTTAATGACTCATTTCCTTGAACTGAGTGAAAAGACAAAGGCAGTTATCACTAAAACATTTGTTCTTAGAATTCTTTCCCTTTGGGTTAGTTATCTAAGCCAGCCTCACACATATTACTTGGCAGCCAGGAAGGGTTTTGAGAAGCACAGTTTGAGTATTAAGGGATTTTTTCATCCTTCTCAAAAGCCAGGTGTAAAGGCTTCTACCCTACTGATTTTCTGTGTGCTACAATCAGCCCTGGACACATCCAGAACTGGATTTTGTATTCCTAGAACTGGATTTTATATCTAATTGTGAATTTACTGCAACTGGCTCAAGTTTGAGTGTCTAACTTACAACTTCACATATTCATAACTATCTAGTTCTAATACTGCTTCTGAGGACAGGGACTAGTCACCCACAGGAAGTGGTTTTTGTCAGAACTATCACAGAATATGGGGCTCAAGCAATCCACTTGCACAGCAGCACAACTGGCGTGCAAATTCCAAACACATGGAGCAGCACTGTTGGTTCTGTGTTCAGATTTAACTTTGGAAATGGGATTCAAGGGAACAGTCACATTTGCATTACAGAAAATGCTGCTCAGTACAGAGCAGCAGGAAGACCCCTCTTGCACACAGTGAGCAGTACATGAGCAGAGGTCTACATAACCTCAGAAAGGTTCCTCTGCAACTTCTAGAAAGACTTGTGAAATGCTTTGTGTGAGAAGAATATTTTTAAAAGCCCTGCAGGTGCTGAAATGAATACAGATGGATCATTGACTTCTATATGAAAATTCCCCACCCCCAAACCAAACCAAACCAACAAAAAACCCCAAATTAATCAAAACCCAAATAAATTAATAACTTTGTGGGATGCTGTCAAACATGTCAATGCAACAGAAACTGCTGAGGCTTTTTCCAGCCTTCCCCTGCTTATAGTGACTCCTATTGCTGCAACACAGGGGATGCTAGATTAGAATTCTAATAAACAGGCAGCTATTAAAGACCTTGGGTTATTTCATGATTGCTTGTTCAACAAATTTATCCAGCACCAGTTGTTCCCAGTTGTACTTTATCCTGACGTGATCTTCTGCTTTCTGTTCACTGAAAAGTAGTTTTATTATTATTCTTCTGTACCTCACCAGGTTTAGCAATCCCAGCACTATCTCATATACTGCATTATGCTACAAGAAAACACAATTTTCATGGGTGGTAAGGGCAGAGAGATGAAAGCAATTTTCCAAGTAATCACCCAGCAAGAATTAAAATATCTGGGGAAAACCCTGAAACTGAATTCCTTGAGGAGCCAATGTGCAAAGCTGAACAGTGGAGCAATGAACTCCAAGTTGTTTGTGTTGCCTAGAAAAAACACTGCTGAGTTCAAAGATGTGTTTTTCAGGATCAAAAGCTTTAGCTGCAGCTATAAAAAAATGTAACAAACAAGCCAAGAGATGAGGGCTTGAGTGATGACAGCGATGGATGTGAGCATTCAAGGGACTGTAACCACTTGGATATGAAAAGGGCAATTTTGAACTTCCACAGGCCAGAAAATGGGCTAAAAAATTTTCAAATTGCAGAGTGCCTTGTATTCCAGGCTTCCTGGATGAACAACAGCTCATCTGGTAGGCAAATTCTGCTGAAAAAGCAAAGATACTTTTTTTTAAATCCCAAAAGGTGATGATTGTGAGATCTGCTGTAACTGTAATAAAGCTGGTGGTCATACTAAACCACACATTTGCAGTCAGCTGAGTAATTCTGGTCATGAAACTTGTGCAATCTCAGATTCTTTTCTCAACTCTGCTGGTACTTTTTTATTTTGTGACTTGGACAAATGCACACCCCAAGAGATTGTTGTGGGGTGCCCACAAGAATCCATGTTGCTTTAATGGCTACAGCAAAGTTAAGTGACAGAACGGTAGGTACAGGCAAAAGGAAAAAACTAAGTGTATTTATTGAAATTATCTATGTCATTTGCAAACAGAGTAGTGAAACCCCAGCACAATACTGGTTAAAGCCCTTGGATCAACACTGTCTTGTTCAGACAGAGCAGATTCACTCTCTTGGGCGCTGGTGATGAAACTATTGACGAGATACTGAGACACAAGAGAGATCTGTACAACATGAGACAAGCAAGTTAGAAAAAGAGCAGTAATTCTCTGCAAAAATTTCTGAGTTTTAGTCCAGCACAAAAGTGTTAAGAATTCTGGACTTGCACATGCTGCAGTTATCCACACCCTGTAATTCCCCCAGACAGGGAAAACTGGATATTTTAATCTGCTTACAAGATAACCAGAATTCCTTCTCTGAACATTTGTCCTGCCCAAGCTGCCTCAGTTCACAAGTTCAGTTTTAGATGTCATATGGGGGGAAAAAAAAAAGTTAAAATTAACCACAGGAACCCCACAATTCACAGAGCCCCTAGATCTTGTCCTGCTCTTACTTTACAGATTTTATTGCTCTAACTCATTTTGAAAAAAATAGACTGAAAGGAAGAAAATACGTTGCCTACCATGAAGACAAAGTGAATCAAACCAGGATGCAAGCAGAGTTTTCTTAAGGACAGGGGGTAAACAGACATTTTTTGGTTTATAACACTGTAGCTAAGCACCCCTGACCACAGTGGCAGCAAAGGTATCACTTCTCCTTGGCAAGACCACAATTTGGTGATTTTCCCTTTTCTCAGAACAGCCCCAGCAAAATGTTTGTCAAGCAATGCACTTACATCCAGCACATGCAAGTTAAGTGCAGGGGAACTGTGAGAAAAGCTTCAAACCAAGCATTCTGCCCCAAACCCACCTTGTCCTGCACTGCCAGCCCAGACTGTGCTCCCCCATCATCTCCTTTCCTCGTGCAGCCCCACAACAGTCCTTGTTAACAGGCTGATGTTGTGGTCAGAGGAACTGAGTTACACTCAGATTTTACCACAAGAAGCTGGAAAATCTACCCCCAAACACAAAGTTACCGGTCATGTTGTGAATGAACTTTTATTTCACTGAAAATCCTAAATCGGAGAAATCAGCTGTTGTGAAAGTAATACTTTATATTTCCAATGTCCAGGCTTCCTATAAGGTGCCCTATGAATAAGTCTTATTTTGAGAACTATTATGACCAGAGCTGACATTTGATTGCAATTTTCTTTCTGCCCCATGATTTTACACATTTGCATCAAGCAAAACAAAAGATGCCAACACAAAGAAAACACATCTATTGTTAGATTGAAATGTTCATATTCAGATTTCAACAATATAAACACACTCTTGGAAACTTTTTCCCACAAGGAAAGGGTATGGAGACAATTTGGGATTCAAAAGAACATACACAGAAACTTCAGACCTACAAAGCTCCCAAGCAGTGTATGAATAGCATCTCAAACTTAATATTATGCTTTAGGAGGTACTTACCTGCAGCTTCCCATAGGTAAGCTTAGATATTCAACACAATAAAACACCTTTGAAAAAAAAAGAAACTTGCTCTCTTCAGTGTCCTCAAATGGCTGCTCCCACCTAGAGTCAACATCATTAACCTATTTTTCTCAGTACAATATTCTGAAGTCAGCACTTCCAAAATTTGCAGTAATAGCATTCTTACACCAGTCACAGCAGCTCTGACAAAAACTGCCTTCTAGACTACCTTTTCTGTGGCTGCAGGATGCAGAAATTTCATATGCAGCATCATAATCAAATACCCCAAATAAAAACGCAAAAGGTTTGGTGCTGTTATGTGCCATTTATCACCCTGTCCTCCAGTTCTCTCTGTCTCCAACTTTCCCTCTGAGATCCATTCCAACACATACTTTTCATTGTAGAACTCTCATTCCAGAAGTCTGTTTTAATTAAAATATTCTTTTATTTACAATTAGGAAGGAGCACTTAAATTAGACGAAAACATTTATTATTCCCCTTTCATCAGAAAATTTCCACTGAGTGCAACTGGGTAACTACAAAAGGCCTGAAGTTTCCCTCCCTGGGTACAGATGCAAATAGATGAAAATGTGAAAGTATTTTGCAGGTATCACTATTACAGAGCACAAAATCATATTACTGTACGTGTCAGCAGAAAGAGCCAGGCAGCCACCCGAACCCAAAATTCTGTATTTCCTCAATTAAGCCTTTGCACTTATCCTATAGTTCCCAAAATTAAAGAAAACAAATCCCAACCTATTAATTCCCCAAACACAACAACAAATTAAAACCTTCTGGTTTATACCCAGAGCACAAACAGACAAGATACATTAAAGTTTCAGTTGTCTCCACTTCAGCATGTTCTAAAAGCCTGACTCTTTGCCAAAAGTAATACAGCCTTTGGACATGGCTGGTTTCTTTCCAAAAGTAATCACAGAGGAGGACCAAGCAACAGCATCACAATATTAATCATCACCTAACAAAGCCACCTGGGACACAAAAGCATTCCAGTCACACATCACAGATTCTTATATTGAGGACAAACAATAGAAGAATATACTGTATTTGTATCAGAAAAACAAAGCTTTCTACTTGTGTGCTTCTCGAGAAATAAAGATGTTTAAAGAAGTTTCTTCAAGGTTTTTAGTGCTAGCATGGCTTCAACAGGATCTGTGTATTATTGCTACAATATCATACACAAAGAGATTGTGCAAATGGCTGTTGGTATTGGTATCCTGAAGAAACATATCATTCATACTCCCCTACTGGAGCATATAAAAGCTGATGATGTTACATGCCATATCAAAAATGAACTGCAATGGCAATAAATCATGCATTAAGTTAAAATACAGGAAAGGCTTCTGGCTGTATCACAAAAGAGGAATTTTTCCATTTGGGCTTCTGCCTCTACTTTCAGCTTCCTTTGGCATTATATCTAAATTCCCCATTATTCTTCTCTCTTTAGTACAGAAGATTAAATTAAGCCCTTCTCAAAGCACTAAGATGACAGCATTCAACTTAAATTTTTTTTCATTTTACACACAATCCATACACCAGACAGTCTATCTCCAAGCTTCTAGCATTGCACTAGGAGAACTGGTTTACCACGTGACTCTTCTCAGCTGTATTTTTGGTAGTGCAGAAACGCATTCTCTTAAATAAAGGTCAACTGACAAGGTCTCACATAGTCTGGGGCCATCCTGTTCAAAGATGAGGACAGGATAAGAGTTCCTCAAAACCAACAGATTTTAGGATCTTCCTGTTATGCCATAACTTTTATATAGGTTTCATCCATCCCTGCAAAAAAATAACCCCTAAATGAACAGGTTCTGAACGTTTTCAAATGGCTGTGCCCTCTTGCTCTGTACACATACACACAAAAATTCATTTTGAAGGACCTCCCACTGTGAATAACCACTGGAGATGACAGATTGCCAGTCAGCACATTCACAGGTGAGGTTCACTACAACCATTATTTCTGCTCCTCACGTGTTAGCAACCATCAGTCATCCATGATGATCCTGGGGAATTCACAGTTTATCTGAAGGAAATCTGCCATAAACAGCAAGACCTCCTCAGCTCTCCTTCAGCCCTCACATCTGTCCTGGTACTCCAAATAGCTGTTTCACCTTTGAAAAGTCTAATGTCAATGACAAAAAATAAATAAGTTTTTGTTGTTGTTTTTTTTTTTTTTTCCCCCACAGCAATGTGTTGCAAAGTAAAATCCCTTCAGTCCAAAAAACTGAACATTTAAGTGGCAGGAAATAAAAATGAGTAAACCACTAAGAGTAGACAATGTTTTGGAATAGATTTAGGCTTTCAATGCCAAGATTTCAATGAGAGACAAAAAAAAAACCAACACAAAGTGTAACAAGATTCCTCTGTTATGACACTCTGGAACTTTCTGTACGTGCTTGTGATGGCTTTACCAGTGACAAACAGATTCAATTTCATAGGGAGACTCATCCAATAGCTTCCTTGTCTTAGTCAGGTTGTGCTCTACTTTTACAAGAAAAACACCAAAACAAAACAGCAGCATCACCTTTTGAGCACGGGCAGCAGAAGGGATTTTACGAGTAGCTCAACAGGCTGATAGTAAATACACAGACCAGATACCTCACACTTCTCTATTTATTCCTGCGCTTCAAAAAGACATTTTGAAAACGTAAGAAAAAACAACTAATTAAGAGTTAATGCCAGACTACATATTTCTTCCTTATTTTGCAGGTTCTGCATTGGCATATTCTTGGGGAAACGAATATGTGCCTGTTCCGAAGGAAGAGCAAAAAATCCTTATCTCCTCCAACAAAACTTTTTGTCACTGACTAGTGCCTCGTCTGAAGAAATACATCTGAAGGCACTACCACTATGAAAGCTGTTATAAGGAAAGGCCCAACTTACTATCACCCTGAGATCTCAATCAGCAGGGATCAGATACCTGCAGGTAGCATGTTTTCCACTCCAGATGATGGAGGATGCCTCGGATTTCACAATTTCCTTAGCTCAGGGCAGCATCTCAGAACCAGTGCCTGCCTCCTTCCCAGGCCAGCAGGCCTTCAGCCACAGCACTGCCACCCAGCACGGAGCTGCTATTTATAACTGCTGCAGGCATCTCACGGATGCCTCAGCATTGCTCCAGGAATGAGCAGTTCTGCACACACTCAGCAGAGCTCAGGAGCTCCGGCCACGCGGGACCAGGGCTGCACCAGCCTGTTCTGAGCAGGCTGCTGCATCTATTCCCACATGGTCCACATGCCACAGGGCTCAGGAGATGGTGTACATTATCCTGTGCATACACAGAGCCAATCTGACTCTGGCACTGGTCCCAACCAACCTGCCAGGGAGAGGAGAGAGAGCTGCTCCAACCTTTCCTGCAGCACCCAGCGTTTCCCAGCTCACTGACAGATCTCCTGGCTCACTCCCTTCCTCCCATGCCCCTCAGATAAGTGACATTTAATTACACAGAATAAAAACCCTCTTCTCCTCTTGTCATCAGGCTAACGCAGCATAAGAGTACAGATACTGGCACGTCATAAGGAAAAACAGGAAAAGAAAAACCAAAGGAAATGGCAAATGCAAATTTTTCACAGTAGGGAAACCTTGTCTTTATGAGGTGACCTAGATTCTCAAACAAAGGGATTCCCTTCCTGTACTATATCCAGGCCTTATTAAATTAAGAAGGATTTTTTATTCTATTTATCACTTTGCTTGTTTACCTAGAAACGCAATAGAAGGGCTTTTTATATTTGACAAAATAAGGAATACCTTAGGCAAAGGCAAAAAAAATAAGGCAAAGGCTAACATGGAGATCCAAAGGTATGAGGGAAATAAAAAAAAAAAAAAGTGGGTCAGATTTGGTCTCATCAACAGTTCAATCTTTTGATATGCAATGTAAACCATAATGCTTGCACACTGATAAAACAAGCATGCATTAAGCAAAAAAAGCATTTGGTTAGCATGCATTAACCAAAAAAAGCATTACAGAAAAAGCATTTGCAGAAGTCTGAATGTTTGATTACACAAATCCTCAAGAGGGGAAGACTTCAATGAATCTACAATATGCAATCCATCATCCAAGGTCATGAGATTTTGTGGGGTTTTTAGGAGGATGACAGGTTTTTGTATGTTTTTAAGAAGTGGGATGGGGTTTTTTTAGATGACAAATGCTCTCTATAAATTTACTAGAGCAAGACACATCAGCAATAGAACTCTTTGCAGATGCTGATCATGAATTGCAAGATTATATACCTAACCAAAAAAATATCATCTTGAATTTTAGGCCAAATTTAATTCATTCAGCATTATTGTATTAAATACAACAGAAATTCTTTCTGTTACACACACCTCCCTACAGAATGCATTAATGATTCTCAATATTATGTCTTGAGGTGGACAAGATGCAAGAGAGCTGTCTCTGATTTCTTCTTCTGTTAGAAGCCACTAAATTGCAGAAAATTAACCACCTGGAATTTCAGTTTGAAACATAGTTTAAGATAGCAGCAAATAATAAAAATTCTCTAGTTCTCCATCAATATTCTCTGTCAATTTACATCATACAACCCAGACTCTGAGGATTTCCTCTAAATCAAGTATTTGAAGACTAGGAGTCCTAGTTACTGACTCTACATTAGTAATTTGTGTGAGAAAAATCCTCAGGCTCATGAAATTAATCTAGAGTCTTACACAGATTACAGAAGGAATTATGAACACACTTATTCAGAGAAAATCCATGATTTCCATTGCAGAGCTTCCTTTTCCTTGGAAGCCACTCAAAGAACGGTATCATTTAAGTTTAATGTGAATTTTAGAAGTGGAATATCTGCAGCTTAATCTCCACTGATTGGGAACTACAGCAAACTGAGAGAAACATGAAGGTGGAACAATATTGGGTAAAACCAGGACATGTCCCCAGCTGGCCAGGCTGAAGCAGTTCTGTCAGACTGGGTGATGTGCACAGTGTTTGGAGGAATTTCAGTTCCTTCAACATGTCAAAAAAAGGGCAATAGGGAATTGCTCTTAAAAGGGGATTTATTCTCCATTTTATGATCCAGGTTTTCTGTTGGCTATGAACAAATATTGCTGAAATTTATTACACGAATAGGACCTCTTGAGTCACTGAAGAAAGGATTTTTTTTCACAGATTTTGTTGGTTTTCCTAGTTTAAGCATCTGTGCTTGAAGAAAAGGATTCAGGCATTTAAGGCACTTGGTAAATCTTTGTTATTTCTGCTGTAAACCTTTCATGTCCCCCAGAATTAGCTATAAATGAGGATACCTACAGGATGGAGCTGTAGGAATTAACATACTAAAGCTACTGAGGAAATGTGACAGATGGAAAGAGTCAGCACAGGTCTCAACCCCAAGACACAGGAAATCCTGACAGCTCTGAAAGTCCAGTTCTTCAATTTCACATTATTTAACATTCACTAAAGAGATGCAACACTAATTTCAATACTAAAAAATGGGAGGCTGACAAAATCTCTCCATATTCCTGTACAAACCATACACGCACGGGGGAAAAAACTTAGTGAGAGGATGAACAGTTGGAGCTGCTAATCTCTTAATTGGTCTCACACACACAAAAAAATTCATCTGTGTAGCTCCTCCAGCATGGAAGAATGCTGGGCAGGATATCTGCATCCTTTGCTGAACCTGATGAGCCAAGCCTCTTGAAGTTATTGGTAGAGAAGTGTGGGATGCCTCAAGAGTCTGAGGATAGCCTGAGGGAAAAGGGGCAGAAAAGGAAGGAATCAGGCAGAGACAAGGTCTGGACAGGTGGCAGCAGCTGGAACAAGACATTTTCTTTCCTCAGCATAAAAGCTAGTGCCTATTATCTCCAACAGGATGCCATCTTCGTTCCATCTTCCATGCTTTGAAATTGGATATTTAGCACCAGTTCTTCCACCAGAGTCTCGCTTTCTGTAACAACTGGAGGTTTTATTTCTAATTCTCATGCTGGGATTGTGAGGAGTGCCTTGATCATATAGTAGAGACAGGTAAATGAAACAAGCCATGAGGTAAGTGGGAAAACACCAGCCCATTTCCCACCGTAAACTGCCTGTGAATTTTTGGTACTTCAGCTGCTTGGCCTCCTCTCCCCTGCTGTGCTGAATCAAAGCCTCATAAAGTCCCTGCTCTTCTCAGAATGCAGAAGCAACACTTGTGACAGGCAGAAAATATTACTGCTGGCACTGGCTTGTCAGTTCATCAGGGGAGAACCACATAACCAAAAATCCTGCACAATACAAATGAATTTATGTTGTCCATCCCTGGAAGAATAAAATCTGCATTTAGCACTTGAGGTCAGCAGTAATTGCACGCAACGCCTGGGGGAAGACACAAAAAATCAGAATACAGAAGAAAGAAAAGATATGATAAAGAAAACAACATACTATTGAAGAAAGAAACACATCTCGAAAGTAGTCCAATATAGATTTGTGTGACACACAAAACCAGAAGTGAATCAAAGCAGACCAAAACTTCATATTTTGTATTTTGGCTTTTTGAGTGATTTTTGAAGCACTCCAGACCTGTGCTCCTCTAAGAACATAGCTGTAATAGGAGAAGAGACTGAATTCTAGCTGGACACTTAGAACATCAGTTTACTTACTAAAGAAATACAAACTTTAAAATTATAGAACATCTCCTAGAAATGTTTCCCAAGAAACACCCTTCTAACTTGAAAACATCACTTGAACTTTCCCCTCTCACAACTTTGTGAAGTTGGGGATGTGCTTATATTCCTTATGTAATAAGACATAAAAATTAACTACATAAAACATGATGCATGTTTCATAATAACTGGGGACTTTTTCTAGTTCTACAGATTGATCTATATTACTGCATTCAAGTTCTGAAGTCATAATACTCAGTAATTAATGAAATCACCAAGTTTATGGCTTGAGTGTTATTAGAACAGAGAGCAAAATCTTGACCATTTACAAAAAAATGCACTAAGTGTAAAAGCTAGGCTTCACTACCAGCTAAGCAGTGGTGAAAATCTACTAAGCAAAATAAGGCAGGCAATACTGACACTTGTGGTCATTTCCAGATTGCTATTTTTCATTAACTTACAAACATGTCTGGGATAGCTGAGAAACATGTTGGGATGTCAGAGTAGCCAAGCAAATTCCAACTATTTTCCAGCCCTGTCTCTACTCTAGACAAACTTACTGGAGAAGTTGGTTTGGTGGTTTTTTGGGGTTTTTTTGTTTTTTTGAAGAAAAGAGCAGAATGAGCATAATTCTCAACATGGAAAATTAAAACTAAGCACTTAAGATACTCTGCATCAACACATTTCCGGGAGGTAAAAATAAAGCTTAGAAACAAGAATAACCAATCTTGAAAATGTTGCCATTAATCATTCTGAACTGTCACTTGAAAGGTTTTCAACACATTACAGTTGATATAATACTCCATTTAACTATGATAAAATGAACTTTGCAAATATTCATAGAGAATCCAGAAAGCAGGGTCCATGTGGGAATAGTGATAGGTCACCTATGGCCTAAGTATTTAAACTCTCAAAGGGCTTGTGTCACCAGGCAGAAGTTACCAAGCAGTACATGCCTGACTATTGCAATTATTCCAAATTAGAGGAATTTCTGCTAATGTTGTCAAGACAGAACTTTATTGAATGGCTCAACCTAAGAGTTTATTCTAAAACCAGTTAGACAAAACTCTGACACCCTCTAAAAACAACACCTAAAGTGGTCAGTTTTTGGAAGAAAATGTTCCAAACCACCACATGTTTGTTTTGCACTGGTCCCTTTTGCCCAGTTCCAAGTGGTCCCATGCACAGGGTCCTGTGAGCAGCCCTCTCCTCTCCTCCTGCTGTGTGCAGGACTCTCTGAGCACTCGGGTTCCTGCTCACGGTAACTCCGACTGCTCCTCGTATGGGCTGTGCATCTTCACTTACTCCTTGGAGCCTTAATAGGTGGCAGCCTTTCAAACACTAACATTGCAGCTTCTAATTTCGGATGTAACCATAGTAACATTACAGAACACACTACTCCCTGCATGGAGAACAAGCAGCCAACTGACCCCTCGCGCTGAGACTGGGCTGAAATAAAGCTCATTCCAACCTCCAGCCCAGCAAGATTACTGAAACCTGCAGCTCCCATTTCCAGCCCAAAGCAAGACCTGCCCTCTTGAAATACCCACAAATACACAGTATCACAGGAAAGTAGCAAAGAACAAAGTGCTAGAAAAGAAAAGGAAATTCTTCCCAAAACTTTGACTCTAAAGCTAAATCGGTCACTCCCAGATGGAAAGCAGTACAAAAATCAAAGTTTTTTTCTTACTTTTCTATAAGATGACCAAAGAACTGCTCATACTTTATTTGGAGAAAAAAATAAAAAGAGAATGAACAAAATAAATTGGTCATTAATATTTAAGGATTCAATACTCAATTTGTTCACAAGGGAAGATGACAATTTTTACACATACCAACAGACAACAGCTCTGCCTGAACTTTACAGGCTACACACAAGGGACATGGCCATTTAATTAAAAGCTGAAGCTGATGTCTGTTCCCTTCTAAATTTACTTTTAAAAGGAGTCTCTTTAGAAAAACAGCCCTTGGGATTTTTGTACCTTTAATATTTACTAATGAGCACTTATAGAAAAATAGAAACAGCTCTCCCTCTCCCAATATAATACATAAACATCCTACCTATAGATCCCAAGCTTTAGGAACCTGGTACAGTGAAGCAAGAGCAAATAAACTAAATCGAAACAGCATAGATTTCAATAACCATTCTGTTGAGATTTGAACTCATTTCCCAAACACAAGGTTACGTGTCTTGTCTGAAAATTGAAAACTCAGAAGCAGATTTACATGTTTGGGTTTGACAAAAGCATTACTTCCTTCTGTCTAAGTCCCCATGGATGCACTGACCATATGAAAAACCCACCTGGTTTCCTACTCACAGCCCAGAGTGCAGTAAACTGGGAGGACTCCTGGCCACACTCTCACAAGTTTTGTGTGCCCAGCAACAACAGACTACCCCAAATCCCAGATATTATACAGGGCAGGCATAAGAAAGCTTTGTGGGTTTAGGTGGGAAATGGAGTAGTCTGGGCACATATGGAACATCTCAATGCACTGATTCTCAATTATTCATGAAAGTCCCAGATCAGTGAGTGATGCTGGACACAGGCCCTCTCTTCTCATGCTCCAGGCCCCCACCGACCCCTCCTCTCCATTTTTTAAACAGTCATTTGTTTAAATTGGAGGAGATACAAAATCTTTACTGATGTGCACTTTTTATTTATAATTACTATTTAGGAAATATGCTCATGATCCTAAAATGTCCTCA
The DNA here is from genome assembly GCF_009819655.1 of Sylvia atricapilla. Lineage (NCBI taxonomy): Eukaryota > Metazoa > Chordata > Aves > Passeriformes > Sylviidae > Sylvia > Sylvia atricapilla. The sequence goes on from NC_089148.1 coordinate 4,466,032, forward strand.
GATAGGATCAAAGGATTTGTGGAAATTGTTATTAGGTTAAGAAATGCATGCATTACAAACAAGACTAAATTAATAGAGAGAGTTAGTGTACATAGATGATTTAGTTAGGAGGATCTAAATCTGATTACGTTTCTAGTAAATTATCATATTGTGTATCTAGAATAATAAAACACACTGACTGCCTGGGGAAGCCTTATTTCCCAGTAAGGGACATGCCTACCCCAAACCTGCAAATCAGATACACCAGATAAATCACAGTTTCTTTACTCTTTGGCTAAAAAAAAAAAAAAAAAAAAAAAAAAAAAAAAAAAAAAAAGCCTAAAGGGCTAGTCATTAGCTTTTCAAAACAGAGTGGGCAAACAGAGTGACTAATAAATACCTGAGTAAGTACACTGCTAGCTCTCTATTTTCTCAGGTATTATGGTATTTTATTTATACAGTAAATATAATAAGATGCTTCAGCACGGAAGGGTCAGTCATTCAAAGAAGAGAAATGAACGGAACATAAGTTTCCTTAGGACCAAAAAGAAAAATTTTATGACATAGGTACATCTGTAGCAGACAAAAGATATTTTAGGTCCATCAATAATTGAAATGAAGTGCCCCTAACCTTGCAATGCCAGACCATAGTAGTACCACCACAGAAGCTATTAACAGCAGAGGCAGCTTAACAGCATGTGCTTATATATCAGAGCCCAATTGAATAACCCCAGATAACAAAAAGCAGCTTTTAAAGAGTAACCATGTATAAAGGAAACAAGGGCAAAGAAAGACATTTTTATCTTTTCTTTGGCATGAAGGCACAGACCATTTGTATTCCAAGAGAGCCAAATGGGTTAAATCAAGCTTCAGCATTTAAATGCCTACAATTCCCTTGCACTGCAGAACATCTTTTGGAATATGGGAATAGGACATCTAGCATTAAAAATCTCCTAGAGAATCATAACTTACAGTGTCAAGGAAAAGTGAAAACAATCTGTAAAACCCCTCACATTTTCACTTAATGATCATACAATTTTTATACTATTCACCTACCACTGTGCATGAACTGAGTATGTATCATTTATCAAATAAAAGCAAGAGCCTGTAAAGCTTCCTGTCTGCCTTTGGATTTAGTCAAAATGAATGCAAACAATCACGTGGGATTCAGCCAAGCAGTGACGTTAAATTCTGCTCTGTCAGAAGACAGCATCTGTCAAAGCCCACATTTAAACTGCTGCCTGCCTGTGCAGCAGCCGAACAACTACGGAATGGATTTTATACACCACGATTCTGGGTTAAAACAACTCCAAACCATTTCTACGACTGCCTAGCAACAATGAAGGAAAGAACAGGGGGAGATCCTATTCCTGAAGACAACTGAGGCACTACGCACTAGCGCTCCGGGCTAACATTTCCACCAGAAATATGGATCCTGAGGAGAGCAGAACACAGCCCCGTATTGTCCGAGAGACACCAGATGTGAGAGCAGCGATGCAGCGGCTGTGAGCGCCAGCCAGCCCCGCGCCCCGCAGCAGCAACAACTCCTGTCCTTTTGTCTGCAGCATGAACAAAAAGCCCCGAGACGAGGACGCCGCTTCCAAGCGAGGAAGGTAACACGGCACGGGCAGGCAGATGGACACGGTGGATCCCGAGCACAGCGGCCGCAGGAAGCAGGGCTGGTGGGGGATGTGCGCATGGTCGACAGCATCTTTCTTGCTGAAGTGATGGCGTGCCCAAACTATTTTCTGTGGGTATAATCCTGCACCATAAATGGCCTGACCAAGGAAGGTATGTCAAACCCTTGTGTGTGATATTCATTCGCTTGTCTGTTACCTTTTCAGCCATTACAGATAATGATCGCTCCTAATTTGCAGAGCCCTGAGATAACACTGTCTCTGAGAGCAGGGAGAAAGAATTCTAGCAGGTTTTGCTCTCCCCCAGCACAATGTCACTCCCTTACACTGACTAAATGCACCGCTCACAGCCTGCCAAGGCTGGTGTGGCTGGAGAGGAAAGGATTAAAGGGATAATGGAGCTCCTGTAATGATTGCTTTTAACTGAGAAATTAAAAACTCAAACCCCTCCAATACAGAAAAACCAGTTAGAAATCCTCTCAAACTAGGTCAGAATTAATCCTTATCTGAAGTAATCTTAAAGCACAGTAAAATGGCCATAATGTGACAGACTGAGAGCACTGAACCATCCAAACAGACCACACAGTCAAAAGACACTAAGACATTATCTTAGAAGTCCCCTCAGCCCTTTTTACACTTGCTTTTCCGCCCCCCAAACACAAGCAAAATGTCACAAGGGCACTACCCACCAAGAATAAACTGGGAGCAGGCAAAAAGACTGGGCATGATTTAAACCATCAGCAGTGCAATCAGGCACCACGATTTACAACATCAGGCTCCCTGACATCCCAAAAGGAAACCTTCAAACACTGCACACTCAAAATGGTAAGCACGTAACTTATCTCCTGCCATCGCTGCAGTTTCTTTTTAATATGAAAAACACTGACTGTTTAACTTGGCTTGTAAAATGACATTCCATCTAATTGCCATTCATTCCTGGTTTTTGTTGAAATTTAAATACTTCATCACTAGTGACAAAAATAAAAGATGAATATTTACAATACAAATTGAAAGACCTAAATCTCTAGCAATTCAATACACCACAGAAAGAAAGTCCTTATCTGCAGAACCTACCAATAAGCTATAATAAATCATTAAATGTCAATACAAATGTGCTTTCTTTGCCCAAGGCAATGCCAACATGAAATAAAACAACTGCAGCTGGAAAGCGTTCACAAACCAAGGGATGCATACATGAGATACCAGTTTCAAATCAGTTTTAAGACATTTAGAATATAAAGTCACTTGACAGAACTTTTAAAACAACAACAACAAAAAAAATGTACCTTCAGGCAACACTCCAGGAGAAGCACACCTGGCTAATGTAAGACACTGGTATCAGGCATTTAAAAACCTGCACATCAAACCTTATCCCAAATACTGTTTTGTGCAAAAGATTAATGGACTTCACAAGGGAAGTCAGACACATTAAATGAGGCCCAATATGCAACTGCTGTTCATCAGAATACAGACTCTGGCTGCCTTTTGAACTCTTCCCTCTAATTTAAGAGTTTGCCCACACAGCTAATCAAAATATGAAAATCCAAGACGTGTGAATAGGAAGTCGAATGCTTCAATTTTCAAAGCTGTAATTATAGAGCAGAACTGCAAGTACCAGGAACCAAAACATCAGCAGAGCACAGACCACAAATAAAAATTCAAGAGGCATTCACAGTTTATGTATTTGGCATTTGATAATGCATCAGTGACTGCACTGCCAGGTGCCAAAAATGAAGCAGCATTATCACAAATACTATCTCCAAAATGCAGTTACATGCAACAACACACTCTCAGAGGACAAGATGAGTGTTCTAGAGACCCTCTGCTGCACTTAGGTTTCCTTATCTACTGTCAATAGTTGGTGCCTGTTCATAACCTTTCTGTGAAATGGAATTTTAAGTATTTGGGGGAAAAAAATAATGCTCTAGCCCTAATCAAGTGAGAGAAAATAATATTTTTATTATACAATTCAGTGGTGGGTTTAATATCTATTGAGAGTTTTTTACATTCTTTTTAAACAATGCACCCTAGCATGTAGTATTTTTTTTTTCAAAGGTGCAAATGTTGCTGTATTTTCAATGCCTAATACCCCACTGTATATTTTGAAATGCTATATACACAACTGCAAAAAAAATAAGGTAAAGTTATTTGAGTTTATTCAGTCAATAGCTCTGTGAAGCTGCAACATAAATGTGGGTGCTTCCCCTATTCATAAAATGCCTTTTTAAAGGGCAGAGACAGATTTTTCTAAGACACTCCTACCTCGAAAAATCAAGGAAATATGAAAAAAAATCAAGGAAATACGACTCTTTTAAAATGTCTTCTGATTCTAGTTCTGTCCCTCACTGTAAAACTTCTTTTCATATGCATTATGTAAGCATGCAGCCTAATAAAAAAAGGCTTCACCATTGCAACTGCCTTGGCTGGGACACTTCCCCAGTGCATCAGGGAAACACAGCACCTGCAAACCATTTCCAGTTTACACAAATATTTATGGGACTTCAGATTCTCACCTTTGCCTATTGCCTTATCGAAGTAGGTGCTCATCAAAACACTCCCTCAGTTAAAGATTAAACAAAGATTAGTAATGGAGCGCACTTCTGCTCAAGTAATTCCATCTAATGACTGTAGTATAAAACTACAATGGAACAACTCACTGTGACAAAATTAATCTGAGTTCTAGCTGCTACCCCACATTCGTGAAATTCTGGCTTTGATTTCCTTCCTAAACTGTGGACACATGCAATGGAACAATAATTAACCAAACATTCCCACTGCTGCCCTCCAATCTGCTATCAAACAATTAACTGCCCTGAGATTTAGGCTATCCTTTGAAGTGACATTTATGTTTGCCTTTACAGAGATATTCCCGAAGAGCTGAGTGTTCTTTTACAACTCACTGCACACTAATTGCAGACAAACTAAAAATTAGGAGTTTTGAAGGGAAGCTTCTGTTTTTCCAACAGGTGCAAATGGTCACAATAAACACGAGTCTCGCACATTTGGGGCTTTACATAAGGACAACACTCGAGTTAAAGCAGCTCAAGCGTGGAACGTCAGGTTAATTCCTGAAGTACACGGGTTAGGCACAAGCGTTTATGATTTTTAGAGACAGCTGAGTCTCGGGAAGTAACATGAGCCCCCAATAGTTAAAATAAGAAAATCAGAGATACTTTCAGCAAGCTTTAAAACCAAAGCCGTGAAAGCAGCCGAAGTGCACTGGGCCGGGCTCAGTGTTCCCGGGCCGGACTCGGATGTTCGCGGGCCGGGCTCGGGTGTTCCCGGAGCGGGCTCGGGTGTTCCCGGGCCGGGCTCGGGTGTTCCCGGACTCGGGTGTTCCCGGACTCGGGTGTTCCCGGGCCGGGCTCGGGTGTTCCCGGAGCGGACTCGGGTGTTCCCGGGCCGGGCTCGGGTGTTCCCGGGCCGGGCTCGGGTGTTCCCGGGCCGGGCTCGGGTGTTCCCGGGCAGAGCTCCGGTGTTCCCGGGCAGGACTCGGGTGTTCCCGAAGAATCGCGGCTTCTCGCCTCACAATGGCCGCGCAGCGTCGCCCCCTGGCGGCGGGCGCTGAAGGCGGCGGGGCCGGCCGTGAGGCGGCTCCCGCTCGCTCCGGAGGGTGTTGGTAAAAATACCGGCAGTAAGCAAAATAAACATCACTTAGACCCCTCTGCCCAGCCTTCTGAAATGCAAATATTCCCTTCCGTGAGCAGGGCAGACTGAATGTTGCATCGCGTACATACAACTTAATATCCTATTATTCGATTGACATCTCCTCTTAAATTACTCCCTTACAACATTAAACCCCGTAATTTCCCATGTAACATATCGGTTAGTTTTTAAATGCACAAATTAATCCAAATATTGGTTTAAGAAGATAGCGAAGCAATTAATAAATTACATATTTCTATTAGAAACAGCATTTTCTATGGACTCTTGTTCAGCTGTCATCCTTTTTCCCATACAAAACCCTAGGGCCCAGGAATAAATTAGAGCAAATTGAAAATCACAAACGAATTGCTATTGTACAGTGAAAGTTCATTTACGAGATGATGTGATCAGCTTTTAATATGCAGCATCATGAAGCTGCCATATTGACTCTGCTCCTGAATATGAACAAAAATTTAAGAGAAAATGAAGCACAGATTACTTTGGCACTTTTTCCTACAGCTACAGCTGCTAGTCAGAATACTTGAAATTTCCAACTGCTACATACCATAGTTACATATACTTTTATAGAGGAAAAGAAAACCAACCCAATATCATGATCATCAGATAGCTGGCCAGAAACTTAGTCCTGAGCAATTTCATTTCCAATTAACACGATCATTACCCAATATCTCTGTGCACTAAAAATCAAGAGTTTAGTTTTAATTCAGCTGCTCTGCACCACAGAGCCCAGTGTTCCCTTCAATGTTCTCCTCCAATGTGGAGCAGAAGGTGAAAGGTGCCTGAAAGGTGACCGGGAATGTTATTCTGCACTGGCATCTGAGGGCTGTGCAGTGAGCTTACTGGACCTTGAAAATTAATTTTGACAGGTGCATCTTCTCATTGACTCTCCTGGCACAGCGGGGGCCGGAGGAGACGCGTCAGGCGGTGTCCTGTGACTAACACAGCTCTGCCATCGCCAACCTCGCGCCGTCTGTCCCACCACCAGGCACGGCCATTCGCAAAAAGGGCTTTAAAACTGTGAGCCGTCCTAGCCTCTGCATGTCACATCGGTTTTAATTAATGCCAATAAACCTTCCATCTGCCAGCAAGGCTTTTTCATTCAGTCCTTCTCAAACACTCCACAAGGATTTCACAGCCATGAATATGAAGCTATTTGCGTCTACTTCACACTTTTTCCTGCTAACGTGATCCATTTTTTTTTTTCCTCTTTTATCTTTGGTATCCAGAATGTTTGTCAAAACTTTTACCAGGCAAAAAAGGCATTTTTAAAAGCTAACAAATCAAGTTAAATCATAAAACAAGGTTGGCTTTTGGCATAAGTAAAATCTTGTTTCCATTGACATGGGCTGTTCTTCGGAAAAGTAACTCAATTTTATGGTTTTTTAGTTTCTATTTGTAATCGTCTGAGTGTGTAAAATGAAAGATTTCTAATTATTTGGTTTTTTTATTCTTTGCAGAGTGAGCCATTTGCAGACAATTACTCAACTCCAAGGAAAATGAATACCAAAGAATAGCAGTGGATTCTAAACCAATTGGAAAAGCCTTTTCCTTGAGCATTGTCTCATCCCATCACTGGATCCTTACAACATGCTTCAGTGGAGAAGACGACACTGCTGCTTGGCAAAGATGACCTGGAATACCAAAAGGTCTCTATTTCGCACCCATCTCATTGGCCTGGTGTCTCTGGTGTTTCTTTTTGCTATGTTTCTGTTCTTTAACCATCACGAGTGGCTGCCAGGCAAGGCTGGATTCAGAGAAAACCCCATGTCTTACACCATACGAGGATTTAGGTCTACAAAAAGCGAGACCAACCACAGCTCTCTGAGGAACATGTGGAGAGACGCTGTGCCTCAGACACTCAGGCCTCAGGCAGTCACCAACCCTAACAACACAGACCTGTCCCCACAGGGAGTAACTGGTTTGGAAAATACCCTCAGTGCCAACGGAAGTATTTACAACGAGAAGGGCACTGGGCATCCAACTTCCTATCATTTCAAATACGTCATCAACGAGCCTGACAAGTGCCAGGAAAAGACCCCTTTTCTAATACTGCTCATAGCTGCAGAGCCAGGCCAGGTGGAGGCCAGACAAGCGATTAGACAGACCTGGGGCAACGAGAGCCTGACACCTGGCATCCAAATTGTGCGGATTTTTTTGTTGGGCTTAAGCACCAAGGTAAACGGATACCTCCAGCGAACCATCCTTGAGGAAAGCAAACAGTACCACGACATCATTCAACAAGAATACTTGGACACCTACTATAATTTAACTATAAAAACTCTGATGGGAATGAACTGGGTTGCAACCTACTGTCCACACGTTCCATATGTTATGAAAACTGATAGCGATATGTTTGTCAATACTGAATATTTAATACACAAGCTTCTGAAACCAGAACTTCCTCCGAGGCACAAGTATTTTACAGGTTATTTAATGAGAGGTTACGCACCTAATAGGAACAAGGATAGCAAGTGGTATATGCCACCCGATTTGTATCCAAGTGAACGTTACCCTGTATTCTGCTCTGGAACTGGTTATGTTTTTTCTGGAGACTTAGCAGAAAAAATCTTTAAGGTCTCCTTAAGCATCCGACGTTTACATTTAGAGGATGTGTACGTGGGGATCTGTCTCGCCAAGCTGCGCATTGACCCCATGCCCCCGCCCAACGAGTTTGTCTTCAACCACTGGCGAGTTTCTTACTCCAGCTGTAAATACAGCCACCTAATTACCTCCCATCAGTTCCAACCTGGCGAACTGATCAAATACTGGAACCACTTGCAGCAGAACAAGCACAACGCCTGCGCCAACGCGGCCAAGGACAAGGCTGGCCGGTACCGCCACCGCAGACTGCACTGAGGGCGGCGCTGCCGCCGGCCCCGCGGGGCCTGTAAATAGACAGCATGGACAGGGACCACGGAGCAGCCCCAGCACAGCCCAGACTGAGCCCAGCACACAGGGCAGGCCAGAAAGTATTTTTTTAAGTTAAAGAAAAGAAGTATAGCTCTTGAATATGATCAAATTATAACCAAAAGGTTTTCCCAGCGAATTTGAGATTTAAAAAAAAAAAACCCAAATGATACGTAAGGATTTCTGTGTTAACATGCAATAATAAGCATGCACACTTTGGTGGTACGACTGCAGATTGATGTGCCAGTAAAATATAATTGAGGATATTTTCCACACTGAAATTTTATTTTGAGGAGTGCATTCATAGCTCTAGTTCTCTTCCATGTAATGATTTCTTATTATCCAGAACTGCTATAAAATGAAAAATTAAAAACTAAGGAAATGCACAAAGGGCAGATCAGTTTTACCTTCAAATGCCACATGACAATTATTACACACTACTTTAATGTACAACACATTTAGCAATGTCACAATTTAGTAAGACACTACCAATAAATTCTAAAGCACTAAGAATGTACTCCCTTGAAGTAGGTCCAGTTTTGAGAAGTTTGCTTATTTGGTTTGGAAAGAGAGATATGAAATGAAATCAAATTTTGCGAAGACTTGCTTTGTACATTGCCTTCAGAAATGCAAGTGGTGTTCTGGATGCAACATTCAGTCCACAAAGAGCTGACTGAAAGTTACTTCATTCTCTGGAAGTCACAAGGCAAGCTCCTAAGACCTGGTGCCAAGTAACATTCATTCCACTTGGAACCTTCATGCAAATTCATTAGATCTGGTATTAATTTCCCTACATAACTTCAAGGTAACTCAAAGGCTGATGAGAAATGTAAAACCTAAGTTCCAGTCTTGCACCGTTCTTGACAAAATTTCATTTTGCGCAAAGCGGAAGAAAACTAATCAAACGTGTTGGTTTGCTCTTTCCTGTTTGACAAAAAGTGAGGGTAAACCAAGTGAAAACACACCTGCTGGAGAAAATGTAGCCCCACACCTGAGTTTATAGGTGGGGAAGACTAGGTCACAATAAGATTGAGGGTTCCAGCCAGAAATATGGGCAGGAACAAAATCTAAGCAATTTAAAATCACAACATGCACCACTGAAAATAAATTGTGAAAAGTGGGTTAAATCTATTTACAGGTTTGCAGTTTTCTAACAAACAGAACTTTTAAAGCTTATTTTCCAACTGTTACAGCAGAGTTGTATCAGATTCAGGTTATTACTGCTTGTCACAGTGCCAGGGTAAGCAATACCCACCTCTGATCATCAGCAAATGATCAAACTGCAATTAGTTTTCTGTTTGACTGGGACTTATTAATTGGATAAAATACAAATATTTGATGTACTTTTATTATTTAATAAAATTGATTATATTTATGGTCTTAAGATTTCATTTTTTCTGGGAAAGTGTCTCAGGAAGAAAGAAAATCCCAGCTTTAGCATTACTTGGTTTTTCTAGTGTTCACTAGTCCTTCAAGCCTGGTTTTCATACACAATACAGAGATCACAGCAGCGTTTTCTCCTTTGTGATGAGAAGATAAATCATACTACTGACCATTCTCAGCAGCTCTCAGGCTGTCTGTCTGCAGGAACTCTCACATATGAACAGACTGCAAGGCACTGGATGCACCTCTGAAGCACTTCCAGCAGGTCCTCTGGAAGGTGGAGATAGGAATTTGCTCAACACCATTTTTTTGGTGATCCTCCACTAAATACTCTCCTCTGCTGTATTTGGGGTGTGCTAACTGTACATTTCCAACACACCTCAAATCACATAAATGTCTGGGCTTGGGGAAAGCAAATATCTGTAAAAGTAATAACTCTCTCCTGCAGAGATTTCGCCAACTAAATTGAAAGTTCAGTTTACATGATGCCTGTTGGCATTCACGTGAGAGAGCTGCCCTGGACAGATGTTTTCGGAGCTTTCAGCACGCACTGCAGCTTTCCCCACTCAAGGTGCTGCTCACTCCCAGCTAACACAGGCCACAGCTGACACCCAGCTGAAAGGCACCTGGCTGAAGGTCACTGTGGGCAGGCTCTACACCCCTAGAGCAAGTGTGGGAAGCCAGCCACTACTGCGGGGGACTGAATTTTGGAAGATGCCCAATGCCATAAGTGGCCTCTCCCCAGGCAGTGCTGGCCAAGGACACAATCCAGCCTCCTGGAGAGGACTTCAGTGCTGCTCCCTGCCCTTGGCACTTTCCAGCTCCACTGCGAGGTACTTGATTTTACCAACTCTGCCTAGTCCTAAATGTTCTTCCTGGCTCCTGGATGTAGTCCAGGAGGTTAATACTAAACCATAAATAGTTTGGCACTGCAATCATCAAGTTTGGCAGCCAAACCACCTCCTGGGTATTGGGCTTTGGAGCTCCTGCACGATGCTGATCTGCTCAAGCTTGGCAGAACCACGGCACAATGCCCAGGAGTTCAGCACACCAAACCTCCTGCTACATACAGGACTAGTGAGGAGCACCAGAATGCTAAATAAAAAGCCATGCTTAATGCCCTTTTAAGGGTCCAACATGATTTTTAAAATTTGTATTATTGTTTGGGTGTAAGTTGAGACTATTCCATAAACATACTTGAATCTTTATCAAGATGGTCAAAGGCTACTAAAAAATATTTGCATCCAAATACTGTTTTCTTGCACCGTTTGTTGCAAAGCTTTCAGAAACAAAAGGGAATCACTTTGCATGATGAAATATGCAATTAGAGAATGAACACTCTACATTCTTTTCTCTGAATGTTTTACCATTTTCTAGCTTGTGTTTAAGCTATTTGCTCACTCTACTAGAATATAAAAACAGTTCATGTTAAAAATAGTGCAATAATTAATTCTATCATTAAAAGCTTGGACAGGTTCTCTTACTTCCTTTCCCCATACAGCAAGAAAAAAATGCATTTTTCATTAGCAGTAGCATACAAACTTGTAGCTACAACTCTAAGATGTCTGCAATGCAGCAAAAAAAAAGGGATATAACTATTCAATGAATACAGAAGTACAAAAGTTTGTATAATACTTGCTTTAAATGTTTCTAATTCTCCGTGTGTCTGCTTCAGGTTGAAACAGAGTATAAAAAGTCATAAGGGCTCAAAAGTTATGATGGGAGAAAAAAATTGTGATGTCATCAGCACCATTACTATGGCAAAGAAAAATTTTAGAAAAGCTAGCCTGGTAACAAAAATCAGAAATTCAAATTCCATAATTTCCCCGTATTTATTTCACTTTCAACTTAATAAAAATTTACACATTGATACTACAGGACCAAAATGAAGTCCCATCAAAAAAAAGTTGTTACTGAACAACAGAACTGTTCCTTTCACGTCTCCAGTTAAATCAGTGGTGTGAGATCTTTGCACATCCCACACCAATAGAATTAAGAATGCAAAATGCTCAACCACGGCTTTTGGTGTAGTAGAACTGATCCCATCCCCAGTCACTAAGAGCTCTTTCATGGGTAAAGTTCACAATCTGTTCTAAATTTTAAAAATTACATGTCAAGGTACTTCCAAGCGTCAGTAGTTGTCCTACGAGAAAATTCAGTGCCCACTAAGATCTTCGCTTAAATTTACAAACTTAAATTATGGGATGGCAGTGATCTAGAAGAGATGAGACAGACTGCTTCTCAGGTTAACCTTACCAGAACAGCAATTTAGAATCTGCTTTTCTTTGCAGTGCAGTAATATAAGACATGTCAGTCCTCATTTACAAAATATTTTCAGAATATATCAACATGTTAAGACATGCATTAACTGTCTCCAAGCCCAAGCTAAATCAGGCACTGGAGGGGAGGGAAGCACCTAAAGGCCATTACTTTAGACTGCCTCCCTCTTCCCACTTATTTTCCTGATATGTTAACACAGTCCCTAATCGCACATCAATCTAAAATACCTAATCCCAGAGGGCAAAAAACCCTTTTCTCTCAAATGAATGCTCATTGCAATGCGTGGTAATGTCCTAGGAGGGAACGAAAGGGAGAGGGAAGATGCTAATACAGAAGCTACTACTTCCATTTGTGCTTTTGGGAAGAACAGGATTGTAACTGATCTACCAAAACACCCCTTGTTTTTGCCATATTTTCCCAATTTTAGATGCTATTTCTCAATCCCTCTTTTGCTGTCGAATAGCACAAATAAGTAAATATTGGACAATCACTCAGTGACAGTGCGAGAACTGCACCTCTCAATGAAGAGCATTATTGTCCTTTTCATTTCAGATTGTCCTTCCAAAGCAGGATGTCACTCAGCAGGGCACAGTGACACCCCCATTGCTGAGCACACCTACTGGCCATGGCACTGGCCATGGCACATTCCTACAGATCCCACCTCCAGCCCATCCAGCCCTGCTGCCCCAGCCCAGGGGAAGGAGGGAGGCAGAGAAGCTGCACCACCTGCTCTAAAACGCTGCACTGTGCAAATGCAGATCAGCAAGGACAAAAGTGGGCTCTGCTCTGTACCATGAATGAGGGCAAAGGCTTCCAGGGCAGGAGGACAGGGGAGGGCTCTGGAGAACAACTTGCAGCGAGTCAGTGAAAAAGGAGCTTGAATGTCAGAAGACAGAAGAGCGAAACTAAAAATGCACAGCTGATCAACACCACACAGCTTGGAAATACAGGGTAGGCTCAGTGGCAGGGAAAAGCATTACAAAAGCAAGGCAAAATGAGAAAGCAGGATCTGGAATTCCAGTCATAAGTGTTCACACTTCTCCACTTAGAGAAAACAGGAACCTACGAGGTAAATCCATTCTTCTTACAAAAATTTTAGTTTATGACTGCAGTGCCTGTGTTTTATTAAAGCCTGAACCAAATTCCAAGTCATGACACAATGGCATGAACAGCAGATCAGTAACTCCACAGAGAGTACTTTACACATAGCACACAAGCAAACCAAGAGCAAAGCAAATTAGATCACTTCTGCCTAGGATTTGTATTTCATCTTCACACAAAGAGTTAATTTCAGCCTTCATTTGTTCCAGCTCAAAAGAAACAGTCTGGTACAATATGGTACCTTCCTTTCACAGTTAGAAGACTGCAAAGGAATTTAGCTGAACATGGGATATGGATGAACACTACCACGTTGCTTTTCTGATATTGCCATGGCAACAGTTACAAGTGCTCTCTTAAGCATTTAAATCTGACAGTTTTCCTGATAACACTAACTGAATGATAGTAATGATGCATTTTGGTTCATAAGCTAACTGCTCTATAACCACAGGATACAAACCATTCCCTTCACTTTTCTCAAGACTGTGCTTTTGGTCAAAACATTCTGACCAAGACAGTAACCTTGAATTATCACTCAAAAAAAAAAAAAAAAGTCCCTCCAGCTCAGGGAGTACTCATGGCTTAAAGCTTTATGTACTCTCAAAGGTTTCCATCTGAATGCTTAAGTTGTGCACAGCGTCCAGGGCGGAGAAGTCAAGACCGCTAAAATCTTTGAGGGGATTTTTCTCAAAGGGCTTTCATTTTCCTGGGAAGGCTGGAGGAAAAAAAACACTTTCTGAAAGGTAGATTGAATTGTTGGTGACTTTCAATGTGTCACTTGCTCAAGAAAAGAGAAGGAGAAAGAAACTGGCATTTTTATACAACCTTTATCAGTTTGTAACCAATATACACTTTTTTAAATAACAAAACACTGCAAGCTGTTCTACCTCAGTGGAGGCCAAAATGAGGAAGACACAGTGTGCTCTGAGGACACAGGCATCACAGCAATGCCTCCACCTCCTATTAGCCCATTTAGCTTTAGCTAATAATAAGTGGCATTTCAACTGTTTAATAGGAATATTCTGTGAACCACTTGCTCTGATCTCCCAGATGCTCAGTGTGGGCATAATAGAGAAGTCTCTTTTTCTTTACCTCATTAAAAAGTGAAGTGTGTGAAACATGTTTGTCATCCTAACATTTTAAGGATACCAGCTTTGATAATGTCTTGCAATATATTCAACTAAAAAAGATTAAGATACTGGAAACAGTGTGAAATCTTTAAAAATTTCCCAAGATGACAAAAATTCAGATTTCAGAAGAAAGAGTCATCCTTGCAAGGATCTAAGAGAAGAATCTTTTCAACACAAAAAAGTCTTCAGAAGGTAAAGTATTCCCAGTTCTTTTGCTGTTAACACCTTTTTAAAGTTTTATGTTAAATTAAAAATTAAAAACATCTATGCCATCCTAAAACCACCAAACCTCTGCACACTCTTGAAAAACCACAACCCCACCACATCTTTTCTTCTGGAAAGGCCAAGTGTTCCCACATCTCAGTAAGGCTCAAAGTTTAAAACAAGAAATACCAACTGCCACAAGAAATCCTTTGTTAATAAAATACCACACAAGACACCAAAGGAAACTAAAACCTTCCTCACTGCCTTTCCTAAATATTTAATGTACCCTGCATTTAAACAACCTAAGAACTATTTTGAGAATAAGAATAACCTACAATCTTGCAGGTTTCATTCAGGATTTGTCTCACTGTCATCACTTTCAGAAGAAGCATCAATTTACGTCATATTTAAAACCTGGCTTGCCCTAACATATAGGTTGATGCAAGATGACAAAACAAAAAAAGAAACACTGGAAAGTACCATCTGTGACTCAGTCAAAAATTTAGTGCTGCCACTTAATGCAAATGCCAGTCCTTTTATAGGCATTCTTCCAAAGTCCACCTAGACATCGATTTTTGCTGCCATAAAAATTCAATGCAATTATCTAGCCTTCTAAATGAAGAGAACCAATTTCCCATTGTATCATCTTTAAGTATTTTAAAATATTGTATTTTATTGACTGCTTTTTAGTGCGAAAAAGGATAGCATTTTTATGTCCCAAAAATGTAAAGAAATGAGACAATTTAGAGGTACTCTTAATGTTACTCGAGCCTCTGAAATAAAGGTAAATAATTCATATACACCTGAGGGAACAACTAACACCTCTATTGCTCAAGAAGCAAATTACAAAGCTTATGCTGTACCCACAGTGAGGCATACCAAAGGGAAAAAGGAAAAACCAACCAGAACCAACAAACTTCTCAAAATCACATTGTTCATATATAGATGTATCTTCAACAGTATTTTCAGTAATATCTCTATTTATGTCATGACAAAATTCTGTCTTCCAAATCAAAAATGATTTTTAAAACCTGAGGCAGCAGTTTGCTTTTATTATTTGATCAAATTTTAAATGATTTAACTATTTTGGAAGTTACCTACATTAACTGAAAAACCTAATCTTTTCCATGAATTCTCAAAATGGTTTAAAAAAAATAGGGCAACCATGATAGATAATCAAAACTCTTTTACTTTACAAAAATTAAAATTTATTCAGAGTTAAAAGCTGTAGTCACTACTTCCTACTATCCAGGTATGAATCATGCCCCTTTTTAAAAAGCAGGCAAATCTGTTTGCCACATCCATCAAAGGTATGATTTTTTTCTAAGCAAAATTCAGTTGAGAAATGGATGCTGCAAACAACTTCTGATATCCAGCCTTCATTAATGTTAATAAAGGAATGAGAGCCCTGTGACAGTATTTTGGAGGCTCTAAGCCTGAATGAAAGATAATGCTGTCCTAGTCATTAAGAAGTGCACCGCCTGGATCCCTCACCATTTTAATTTTATTTTTTTTCCCTTCCACCATTTCCATATTTTCTACTAGTAAAAGTTAAGCAGTTTGAATGATTTATTGTCCAAATTTCATGCTAGCAGAGCGGAATGGAAAAACTAGAATAAACTACACAATGACATTTCTTCCCTAGCCATCCTCCAATTCATTAAAATAATTTACACCCACGAGCGCACTTTTGTTAAATAGTGTCTTCTCCACACGTTCCATAAATTGAGAGTTTTATGAAACACTACTTTGGTTCTGCCTGTAAGACTACTTAGGACAGACAACCAAAGTATTAATGTTTTCACTTTTCCAATTCTGTAAGAAAAAAACACCTGTGAATCTTGTATTAATTCTTTTTTCACTGTACAATATTTTAAATGGAATAGAGTGTTTTTTCCCCCCATTTCTTATCACAACACCCTCCTGGACTTACAAGTATTGGCACCTGAAGCACTAACACAGTTCTTGAATACCTCAGACCCTGAGTTACTTATAGAACAGATACATACAACTATGACCCAGTTAAATTTGACATAAATTGCAGTTGGGCAATGCTCACACTCTAAAAGGATGGACACTTCTTCCACAGGTTGTCTGGGCAACCTGTTCCAGTGTCCCACCACCCTCACAGGAAAGAATTTCTTCTTGACATTTAATTTAAATCTAAATCTCCCCTCTTAGTTTAAACTGTTCTCCCTTGTCCTATCTGTTGGAGTCCAGGGCATCCCTCTGGATGTCCAGGAAGGTCAAAGACCTCGGCAGAGAGTCTCAAACCCAAGCAAGAGGGTTTGAGATCTGTATGGGGGGTTGAAGTAGACCCTGGCACAGAGCCCAGGAGGACACTGCCTTTGACTTCAGCCCATGGGAAAAAACTTCCAACATGGAGAGAAGAATTACAAACCACAGAGGTGTGAAAACAGTAGTTTAGCTTAACACAGGGTGGAAAGTTTTGAAGTTTTGGAGTTCTTAGAATGGAGGTAAATGGGGACAAGATGGAGGATTTAGGGTGGTGCCCTGGGTTCTTCTTCTCCCTTGGCCTCCATCTCCTGCTGTGACGGTGGCACAAAGTAGTTTAAGGGGATTGGGTCAGAGTAAAGATGACCCTGTTAGTACAGGTGACAGGTATTGGCACATCACTGTAATTAAGACACATGTAACTATCTGTATAAAGAGGCTGTGGCCTCCCATTGAGGGGGACTGTGTCCCAGCAGCAGAACACCTCAGCTGGGCACAGAGAACATTGGGAGATAACAAACAATAAACAACAAGAAACCAAGAAAAACAAGACCTTGAAGATTCCGTTTCATTCTCGTGTCTGGCTCAGGGCCTTCAGAGGGCAAAAGACCCTAAACCACCTGAATCTCAGATGAACAGTGGAACCCAAGACTATCACTAAGTGCCCCTATCAAAAGCCATTCTCCCTCTTTTCTCTCAGCCCTTTCTGAGGAAGGTCTCCCCAGAGCCTTCTCTTCTGCAGGCTGAGCAGCCCCAGGTCTCAGCCTGTCCTTGGAGCAGAGGAGCTCCAGCCCCACAAGCACCTTTGTGGTCTCCTCTGGACCTGCTCCAACAAGCCCATGTCTGTCTGCTACTGAGGAGTCCAGTGCTGGATGCAGCACTGCAGCTGGGGTCTCACGAGGGAAAAATCCTGTCCCTTGACCTCTGGCCACCCCTCTTTCCATGCAGCTCAGGATTCAGATGGCCTTTTGGGCTGTGAGTGCACACTGCTGGCTCACGTCCAGCTTTTCATCCAGCAGAACCCCCAAGTCCTTCCATGCAAACCTTCTCCCAGTCTGTGACTGCCCTAACCCAGGTGCAGCACCTTTTGCACTGGGCCTTGTTGAACCTCATTAAGTTCACATGGTCCTTCACACTCTTCATCATATTCATTTGTGTAACAGCCAAGGTGCTGGACAATTTCCTTTTTTTTTTTTTTTTTTTTTTTTGGTGACATTTTAGGTCTTGGCCAAAAATAGCTTGACATATATGCTGAACATATTTCACACTGGCTTTCACTCTCAGAGAAATTTCTAACCAGTCCTTTTAAACAAGTGAACACCAACTCCCTAAAAACCAATTCTTTTTGACTCTCAGAGATGACACAAACCTGTCTGCTTCTAATAAATACCAAACTAGACTTCCTGAATTTTCTTTACAACATTTTCAAAGCTTACTAATAAGTTTTAGTCCTTTAGAGCATTGATCATGTATTGCAGACCAATTCTTTACTTAACAGTGGCATCAGATGATATTAGACCAAATCAAAATCACTTGTTTAGAAAAAAAACCCAGTAAGTATAAATAAATGTTGATTAGGACCTGTTATTACCAATACTCCCTCCCTAAAAACAGTTGGTAAAATTTAGCCAATAAGTCACAGAAATATTACCCAAGTTTCCCCATTTACTGAAAAATATAAGGGCAGATGACAGAAATTCACCTACACAGATTCAACTATAGGGATGTTGTAATCTAGGATTGTACCATCCTCCACACATCCAGAATGGAAGCAGAAATCATCAGTGCATTTATTTTGCTGCTGCTAACTGCATTAAATGAAAAAGGATTTTGAAAAGCAGTAGAAATCCTTTGGACTAATGGACAGTAATTACACAACTTGTAAGTTGTGACACTTCAGCTAAGTATTACACAGTACATCTCTTTCTATTAAACAGGGAGATAAAAGATGCAAAACCCACAAATTCATACTTCAGGGGAAATACACAGGCAGGAAAAGCACTTAAAAGAGAAAATATTCTGCCTTAAGGAGCTTATGTAAGTAAATAAGCGGACAAATTTTAAGTGGCAGGCTTCAATTCATCAGTTTAAGTACTGGAAATGAGTGTTTTTTCTTGTGTAATGACAGTTGAAGTAAAGTGTGAAAGCACTGACTATGCCCTAAAATAAACAGTCTATTAAGCATCCACTGCAATTTAATTTCCTATTCCTTTCTCAACTTAAACACCCCAAACATAAAACTGAAAGCAAAACAAATTACCCTTACACTTGCCAACCAAAATAAAACCAAAAGTTAAAAATACCTTTACAGTTTTTAACTCTCTCTATATACATATCTACACAGAGAACAAGTGCATTATGAAAAACTTAAAAGGTGCTGAATTTACTGCTGGATGTCCATGAGATCTGGAGGATCCTGAACTGTAGATTGTGGAAAACAGGCAGGCTTTGCAGGTTAGTTAATAAATACTATCGTGGCTCTGTATAATCCAGCCATTACTGCCTGGAGTGAAGAGCAGCAATTGAATTTTATTTGTGGCTCTGGTGCAGATCAGATCTGTAATCCCATGTGAGCCACACACAGCACTAAGGAATGGGACCTCATAATGGGTGAACAAAGATCTCAAGGTTTATCAGGATTCAAGGAAAGGTGAGAAGTCAAAACATATTAATTTAAATGCACTAAATTCCCGTGTGAGTTTCCAATGCAGAAGTAAATTGGCCTTCGCTCACTGTAAACCAAGGAAATTAAACTACATACAGCTCCCTGAATCAATTTTATTCCTAAAGACATCACCAGCCAATGGCAATTTAATGCATTATAACTTATGAATGTTGATGTTGAACACTTTGGTAATTTGCTTTAATTTGCTTGAGTGCCTTGATCTAGATATAGCCTTAAGGAATACTTGCATATTGCCATTTTAGATTGCATCATCCATTGTATTAAGGAGAAAGGGTTATTTGTGAATGGCAGAACTATGAAGTGCTTGTTTTAACAGAATACACAGACAATTATTGAAGACTCTTAACTTCCTAATGACTGCCAGCCATGCTCAGGTGGCATTGGAAAGACCGGATGTGTTTCACTACAAATGAAATACATGAATTAAGATTTTAACTCATTAAAACAAATCCTGCTTTGGGGAACTCAGGAGCTACAACAAGAAGCTGGGAGGAAGTTCCACAGGGTCTTCAAGTCCCTGAAGGGCACTGACAGAGAAGCCAAGGCTACCAGGAAGAACCACGGTCATGTTTCAGACAAATGGAGGGCTTTTTTCACCCCAAAGCTTTGCACAGCTGTTTTTTTTTTTTAATTGCCTTTTGTGTGAGCACAAAGGCATCTCCAGAAACCTATTTAGTTGTCTCAAAATCCCTTAACAAGCCTGGAATCCAGATGAGAAAGGCAGGTGACTTGTCATTTTAAGTTATTTAATGGCTCCCAGCTCAGCACCAGGCTGGAGGCTACCACAGAGGGATGAGGCTTCAGGGGTTAAGAATCATTTCATTCCAGGAAGAGAATTCAGTGAATTCTTTTAGAAAGCACACAGGGTCCACCAGGAGTTTCTCCTACAGCAGCTTGGTCATAAGGAGTAAGCCAGACTGCAGCCAGGGCTTTATCAACAAAAAAGAAAAATATTAGAATATTAAGCAAAAGAATTATAATATAAATACATATAAATAATGTAGGAAAACTCTGAATTTTAAACATTTGAAAGTGAAAAAAAAAGAAGTAAAAAGCTAATAAAATTCACAGTAAAACCCAAATTTATCCTGAAGCGTAACAGATTCACTACAAATCAGTGTTGGAGTAAATGAACTACTAATACATAAACCCAGAATACATCTTTATTTTTCCATCAAGGTAAGGTCAAAGACCACATGAAATGTATTATGGTATAAAGGTATAAATGCCTTTCTGCAATTTAACTAGAAGCAAAACATTCCCTCCCACCACCATTATCTTCAGACTTGCCAGAGAAGCTCATGCTACTTCCTTCACCCCTGAGAAAATAAAACATCTGCCCACCCCATCAGCTTTTAATCTTCTTATGGACAGAATTCATTTAGCTTCCTTCTGGGGAATGTGGTGGGAGAGGAAACTAGCCAAGCCTATTTGAGCCAAAGTCAGTCTTTTGTTTAAAGGAGAAAAAAGAAGAAGAGGGGGGAGGATGGGGAAAAAATCATAACCTGTGAACATTCTTTAGTTATGCCACATTTATTAAGTATCAATACATTTTTATGCATTTTACCATAGTTTAAATATGACTTCACTAAAGAAACACCACTTTACTGAACATATGGCAGAAACTCCCTGAAGCATGCCAAAGATTAAATGTCAGGTTAATCAATCACTTCCACTCCACTTAGGAGAGGCATCAGAAAAGTTACATTATTTCCTTAAAGGTATGATTTTTATTCATAACTGAGAACTTTCACAAATATTAGTATATTAGTAGCACTATCCTAGTGTTTAACTTTAATCCATTCTGGATCTTAACCTGGAGGATGTTGAACACTTACTACCTTCTATATTCTATTTCTCTCAGCTCCATATAAAGGAGTAATAAAATAATAATTGAAAATATTTTCTGTGTACTGCAAATTTCCATCTATAAAATATAGATTCTTGCATATGGATTACTGTTATGGTACACATTCTTTAAAATTACCTAATACCCACATTCGTATTTGAAAGTATTACAATTCACAGTGTTTGGTATTACAAGCCAAGTGCAGGCAGCTCTCCAGAGAAGAAAATAAAAGGGCATTAAAAGTCTTGCTGAGCCCTGCCAGGGGAAGGAATATAAGAGACATATTGAATCTGTGGTTGTGTTGTGCAGTACAATAAACACATATGCAAGCTACCCATATTAAATATTTAGCTCACCTTAGGTGAGCAAACTGCCTGATTAGGCACTTTCATTATTCTGAATGGGAACTGTAATAAACCAGCAAATACAGTTTTCAAAAAAAATTTCAGCTATGAACAAGGAAGCTGATTTACTTATTAAAACTTTACCTTCGAAATCTGAGCCAGCTATAAACCTACCCTTTAAAATCAGATGTAACATCCAGGCAGTCCAGAGTCCCTTTAGATTTTCATTTCTAAGACAGCATTAAAATCTATTTAGGATTTTAATATGCATTTTACTACCTTAACCTGCGTTTCACCTGCTGTTCATGTCCAGATATTTTTGGAAGCTTTTTCTTGACATTCTTTTCCAGACATAATTATACACGTGAAAACTACTATAAAAAATCATTGTTTGCTGTAGCACACAACATCACCCTAAAACAAAATGGCTTTTATAGACCCATATGAGGTAGCTGTATATGTTCTGTATATTATAATATATTCTGTGTATTATTAGCTACAAAATATTTGTCTTAAGGCATTATAAAGCCCTCTTGATCCACAAGTCTTTTGTTTTAGTTAGCAATCATGATAAAACACAACTAATCAGACAGGTTATCTGCTTTAATGATGACTGTATTCCATTTTTATTTCAGCTCTATGTAAATCTGTTTGCCTGATTTACACCAACTGCTCCAAAGGTAACTGGGAAGTAGGCTGATGGATAGTGCTGCATAATGCACCCTCAAGTCTCCTATGCCAAAGCAAAAGCAGAGTTGTTTTCTCCCCCACCTCAGTCTACTTAGTAACAATCCCTTCCTTCTCCCACAGGATGGTTCAAAACCACTTCCCAATTTCAATAAAAACTGGAGCAAAGTTATTGCCTTTGTCAACTTTTATGAAAATTGCTGGCCAGGGAAATTAAACGCTCGAATTACTGCTCCCAGGGAGTGAAAAGCAGGCAGTGCTCTCTCTGTGTCTCCTCAAAATGGCAGCACCAAGCCACCCAAAAATCACACACCTGTATCTCAGTAGCTGCCCTTCTCTCCAGGCCAAGGGCTGGGACCAGGAGACACCCACCTCACTTGGAGGAAGAGAGGCTCAAGCAATTAAAGACAAAACCTATTGTTTATATGAAGAAGCCTAGAATTTTTTAACAATATTCTAAATTAAAAGTACTATCGACTTGCAGCCAGTAGACTGAAAGTTAAATACAAGCAAACTTAACACATCACTACGTCACTTTGCTTAGTCACACCAAATTTTCCTTCACACTTGAACTGAATTTTAAAAGTGTATCTGCTGCTCATGCACAAAACCTACTCACATATCGTTATGGAGAGACAGAAAGGAAGAGATTTAAATTCCAAAAATACATCTTAACTTTCTTAAAGCAGAAAACCAGCTGAATAGTTGGACTTCCTAAACCTTAATGTGCCAAATGCAATGGAAATGTAAGAAGAAATAAAAACATGCTTCATTAATATTCAAGTTGTAGACAGTCTAACCAACAGTTTTATAGGTATGAGAAACAAGTTAGTGGGAATTTGCTTTCACCAAGTATTATATGAATTGATATTATAATGTTCATATTAAGAAAATAATAATTGTTATAAAGTGATTAATGTTGTTAGAATAGCCCAGTTATGAAATCAGTTTTCACAAGGATAGTATGGTTTCATGTGTTGTAATGTGGGTTTATGAGTTTGCATTAGACAGACTGCTCTAGCCAAACTTTTGAGACATGACCTCAAAAGGAGCAGAACTTCATCCAATGAAGTGCTGAAGTTCACTGTGGTCCCTGATGAGCACAGTGACAAAACTACACCAGTGCTGACAAGGGTGACATGGGGCAAGGCTGTGTAAAACCAAAAATAAATATGCATAAAAGTGATGCAATATCAGGGGTATAAAAGGTGAACCCATTATTTTGTGCATGAGCTTCTGGCATTTTGCCACACTCCCAGTGCTGTCCCTTTTGCTTTGCTGGGTTTTTTTGGTCTCACTAAAACTTATATAAGTCATTCCCACTTGGGGTCTGGGTCGTTTATAACAATAGGCCATCTAATTAAACGCTGTATTTGTAAAAAACAGTTGTTCTCAAAGTTATTTATAAATATTTCTATTTACTAACTGCCTTAGATAAATTTGACATTTTAAGTGCATTGGACAAACCTTTATTATTTAAAATAGTTAAGTACTAGAGATGCACAGATCCAAGATTAGCCTTTTACATCGTAAAAGAAAATCAAAATGTTTGTGTCTCAAAGAAATTTGAATTCAGGCTACACACTTATTGATTCACAAAGGTAAGGAACCAGATTTATTTTTACCAGATCACTTTTGTCAGTGTTAAGTCTCATTTGCATGAGGCTCATGTTACTTACAAAAATCCCAAACCAAAAATATGCAGAAAATCCAACAAAGCTTTTGGGAACAAAGAGGGGCAACAGAGAAAATAGTGAATGAGAATTAAACTAGGCAGTGCACCATTCATGCCTGCCTGCATTCCCTTGCATACACACACATCTCCCCTTAACTCCCTCAGCTCAGCTGAGTTTGAGATGAATCAAGAGCCAGGACCCACCCTTGCAGCAGCAGTGATACAAGTGGTGTCAGCAATAGCATATTGCTCAGTGTAAACACAAAGCCAGCTCCAGATGGCAGCTCAGCAGCTCACAGGCACAGGTATATTCCAGGAGGAATGATCACTACTGCCCAAATGCCAGGTGAGTGAGCCATAACTAATGCAGAGTTCATTATTTGGCCTTTACAGGCATTTACCTCAGAAGAAAGCCTGTGCTGAACAGACTTACCCAGAGTCACCAGGAGCAAATCTGACTGAATCAGGACTTGGCCTACAGACATCCTTACACTGAGGATGCTGATTCAACAGCAGTAGTGGGGCTGCATACGAGACACAGGCAGGCTAACACCTGGATTTAGATGGAACACTAAAATCTCACAGATTTCAAGATCTAAATATAGTCACTCTTAATCAATTACCCTCTTAAATTGTGCAAGAAGGAGCTGCCAAAAAAGCTTAAAAATATGTCCTATTTTGCTATTTTGACTGGATCTTCTCATTAGTTATGTTGCACTACCTGGAAATAGTGCCCAATGACATCACTTACAATCCATCCCCCTAAAGAGTAAGAACCAGGGCTCTTGCCTCAGCATTTCATCAACATCTGCCTCGAAAGCTCTGTAGGTTTAATGTGCTTTGAAAAGACTATCTTTGCCTTACATATTCTGATTGAAGAACTGAAGAACACCTGCCCATGCCACCCTGCTGTAATAACTGTGTAGCTGTGAACAAAATCTGCCACACTGAGATACCCTCTGGTACCACATGCTCCCAGCCAGGAAAAAAATCAACAGAAGGGGAAAAAAAATCTCAACAACAAAATAAACCCACAACTGCAAGAAAAAGGAAAGGAAGAGGACCTTTAAAAGCACAACACCAGAATAAAGTCCACATATTGAAACAACAGTCCTTATGTGTGTTCAAAGAGGGTAACAATATGGACTAAGCAGAGAATGTATAAAAATAATTATAAACAAATGGAGAATGTGCTCTGGCTTAACTAAGTAGTAGCAAATGACATGAGTGAGAGATAAACATGAGCCTGGGCTCTGAGGCAGTTCCTATGGATATTGCTAAGGTAACAAGCTATCCTACTTTCCAAGCTCAGAAGAAGGTATGACTGTGATACTAAGTTAGATATAAGCAAGTAGTCCAAGCAGAAAACTTGTTTCCACAAATAATGAATTCTACCTTACTCTATTACAAGTAAACAACTAAGTAGTGAAGTGCCACAGGGCCTAATCATAATGGTGTAATCTCAAAACTGACCAGAGAAGGAAATCTTGACTCGGATCTCACATCAGTTACATAAATTACTCAGATGATTAATAAATTCTTTCATTGTAATTTCGATTTAATAACTGTATTGTGAATGGCAAAATGTGCTAGAAACCTTCAAAACTTTGTTAAAACTCTGAGACAAGAGGATGGCTACCCATAACCTGCAGGAAAAAGAAGGTATGTTAAAGTGAATTATTTTTTGATCCCCCATCTAACACATGCTTATTTCGACTGGGTCTGCGAGACCTTTACACCACCTTCAATAGCTGTGAATAAATGACAACACTACATAACAGCAGAGCTGTTCTTCCCCCAGAACTGCCAGGTGAAGATGCAGCTGTTGTACATTCATTAGATGTTTGGAGATAATTTGTAGAGGGAAAGGTGTTGACTCAGTTGTTTAAAATAAGCTTTTGCAGTGCATGATGTCTGATTGTTCAGAAGTATTGCAGCAAAGGACAAAAACCTGTAGCTCAGGTTCAGCTGGTATCACTGAGCAGCACCCTATAAGACTTGGATGACACGCAAACCCAAAGACCTGTGAAACACAAATGAATCTAAGCAGAATCCTACACAGGACTGAAGTAAAGGTGGACATCCAACCCAAAGCAAACAAAAAGTGTCCTAGGCAGTTTTATTTGGGGCTATGTTTCCAAATGAGAGTGACTCCTGAAACATTCATCAAGGATCCCAGTCCTAGTGCACAGTGTGCATGGCAGATGAGTTTCCCAGGGGATACCCTTAGGGCTGGCAAATACACTCCTGCCATGCAGCTTTGGACTAAGACAGGTCTAGGTCATCTCAGAACTCGTACCAAGCATGTCTGAGGCTCTCAAACCTTTTTAAGTAAAGCTTCCTGGATATCTAAAACTCTAATTGAATGCATATTCAGAAATGCGTAGAGTTCTCATATTTGGCACTCCTCCATTCAAACCTGTCAAGGACCTGCCAGCCATGCCACCAACACCCTGAGCACTGCCACCGTTGAGTTTTCCACACAGCAATGACTCCAGGCACCCTCATTCAGGGCAAAGCTGCACAGCTCCAGGTCCTGCTCCCTCTTGTTCAGCAGCAAACTGGTGCCACACAGCAATGCCTAACTTCCTGAGGCATGACTGATTATACAACATCCCTGTCCTTACTTGAGTTTGCAGTTCTTAGCCTCAACATAAAACAGGCAGTTCTATTGTGTAACGCAGTACAACAGGCAGATATCTTGGCACAGATGTACACGATTTCCAATCCCAAAGAAAACAAGTGCACCATTGTTCAACCCAACACATTTTCTTGAAAGCAGCATTTGTATGTGGTTTTTCTTGGTCTATTTACACTATTTACACTAAAACTCTTTAAGGAAAGCAATTTAGTATTTGAAACACAACTGAGGCAATGAAATGCCAACCACTGAAACTGTTGTGCAGGTCTTAAATATAAAATACAGTAATAGCTCTTAGGAAACTCGGCTGCATTTTATTCACTCTCATTAGAGTAATACAGACACACAAAGCCTTCTTGTCTGCTACCCCAGAGCACTGTAATGCTGTTGGTAGACTGTTCTGGAGAAACATCCATTTCTCCAGCTAAAGGATTTTTTGAGTTCATGGTCATGTCCTGGCCCTTAACCTGAATGGACAAGGACCTCATGGGTATGTCTGAATTAGTCACAGGGAGTATTACTTATGGTAAAAAATAATCTACAAACCAAATAAAAACAAGTATCTACCTCAAGTGTCATCTGTGCAAAACATCTGCCCTCCATACAAATCTATATAACTTTACAATTCTACATTATTACTGTTTTCTTCAACTCCTCTTGCTGGTTAAAAACTGAGTAGGATTCACAGAGAATTCACTGAATGCTGCTGAGCCTGCAGGCAGGAGTGGGGGTGGAGGCAGGCTGGTGTTGCACTCACATTGGGAATAATGACCACCTTATGCACACGCTGCACAAAAATTATGTGGCACTTCAGAGCCTGTTTCAAACATTTCAAAGAGCCTGTTGTTCTGCTGACTTCTCCCCTCAATCCCACTGTCCTCCAACATTTTAATGAGATTAGGACATGATGCAGAAAACTGATGTGGATAAGTAAGTATCTCTCTTCCATCTCTAATATTAAAGATGTATTAAGTTTTTATTTCTTTTTAAAAGTACTATTGATCTGAACACTGAGAGACAATGTCCAACTTCACCATATGCTCCTAAACAGTCATTTTGAATTTTGGCACTGAATCACAAATTCCTCATGATCAATTATAGGATCCTGTGGATTTACCTACTCACACAGAAGCATATCAGTTTTCTTAAGTCTTTTATATAAAATACACACACACACCATGTTAACTGTTTCTGCCCCAACTGCTTCCTCTCCAATGGCTCAGTCTGTAAAGTGCCATCATTTAGTAATTCTGTTCATTTATACTACAAGCTATTCCTTTGAAAAAAAAAATTACAGAGATTATACCCAATTCAAAGGATTTTAAGGGCAGTAACAGTAACATCCTTTGATTAATTAATTCCCCAAATCTGATACTGACCAAAAAATGCTATTGACCTTAGGGGTGCTGAACCAGTCTCCAATTCTTCTGAAATTAGACCTGCTTGTACTGTGGTTTACACAGGGACTCCTTTTTAATTACTTGGCTTCTGTTAGGATTATGAAATGTATTTGTTGCAACTGAAATGTAATGCATTTACTTTAATTATTGATATGCTCATATGTTTACTCAGAGCACTTTTACCGAGGGATTGCTGTGAAGCCTGGCACTGTACAATGGTAAGAGGGATGATACTTTCGTCAGTTTGGAGGAAAAATATCACTCAACTCAGAAGCACTGAAAACTCACATAGAATTTCTTACTTACAGAGTTTGAATACACCACAGAAATTTGAATTTGTTCTAAGTTAAGTGCCTCCAGTGAAGTCCTCCCTAGCTAAACTGATCATCCAGGTGTAGCTCCAGGCTCTCTGGGAAGGCCATCAGCTCAATCCTACAAGAGCTCTTGCACTTGCCTGTTTAGAAGAGAAAGGAATGCCAACAGTGGCTCTGGCTGCTTATGAGTGCAGATGATCAGTGACACATTCCATTACTAGCAGCAAAAAACCAAAGACAAAGGAAGCTTCCAAGCTTTAGAAGCCCTGAGTGCTAAAAGAAACCCCAAGCTGAAAACAGGAAAGCTTTCCAGCAATTAGGAAAGACAAAAAAAAAAAAAAAAAAATTCTACAAGGGCCTACTGCAGTGCTATGCAGTTCTTGTTCATTTGAACACAAGTTTCCAGCAGCCTGAATCACAGCTCCTGACCAGCCAGGGCACTCAGAACTCAGAGGAAACCACCCTACAGAACTCCACAGCCTTTTATGCAGTTTCTTTCCTTCATATGAAAACCATGAGAACTCAAGGATAAAAGCACAAAGATGAGTAAACCCAGCATCACCATTACTATTATTGTAATGGATAAACAAATATCATTTGCAAGTGTACACAGTCAGCACAAAGCATGCCCTCAGCTTGGAAGAGTTTAGCTTGGAGCTGCCCACAGCCAACTTTATCAGGTACTCACATAACAAGCAGCTTCTTCCTATTCTGCCCTAGAGGTGCAGATAACCTAGTTCTGATTTTCACATCTTGAGCTACACTAACAGTTAAGTGATTCACATATCCTAGTTGCAGAAATGAATAGTCCAAAATCCAGTTTCATTGTATGTAAAAGACTCACCTTCTGGGCTTCCACCACATGACATTGGCCTCCAAGTTAACATTACTCTTTAGAAGTTAAAGCCCCAAACATGTCAAATTTACACAAGTAACAAAGAATGTCCAGAATATCAGCTTCAGATTCTCTCTCAGCATTACCTCACACCCCGTGTGGTACAGAAATACAAACATATTTCTCTTCCAGAGATTGCTCCACCTCAAATACCCAACTTTCCTAGGTAAAAACCAGAAGTTGTTCTGCTATACAGGGGATTATGCTTGGAAGTGAAGGCTGCAGGGAGACCCGCAGGTTTTGAAATGTCATGCTGAACAGTTTGCTATGTGAACTGCTGGGGAACCAGACAGCAAGAGATACCACTATCAGCTTACTTACTAATTTTCCACAATATCATCAATTCAGGCAAATAGAAGGTGCCACAGGTATTAAAAAAAAAAAAAAAAAAAAAAAAAAAAAAAAAACACCACGAGGAAAAAAAATTAAAAATCTTTCTGAGGAAAATGCCTTGCTACAAACAATTCCAGGTTCAGAATAATGAGATCATGCCTTCACAATAAAAATTCAATAAATAAGTCGGTTCTTCCTAAGAGATAGTGTGCCAATCAAGCAAAAACCCTGTTACAGGGAAGAACTGCCAGCAGCACAAGTTATTTTAGCTGACATTACTTCAGAAAAAGCCCACCATTCACCATCTGCTCTGGCACAGATTCTGAATGCTAAGAAAGTTTCCAACATCACTGATAAAAAGAAAGCAGTCAAGATGAAGAAGTTTTTGTTTTGCTGTTAAAAAGAACAAGCATCTAGGACAGCTCACATTTCAGCAAGAACAAACACAAAACAGAAGTTTTGCACATTTCATAAAAATCATTACAGAGAATTACAGTAAGGCAAGTGTAAGGAATACAACACAAAACAAAAAAACCTTTTACATATTTTGTATGAGAAACAGGTGGGCAATTCCAAACAATGGATCACTTTACACTGGAAGTAAGAACTGTAAGTTTTAAGGGAATCTGACCACGCTCCAAAAACACATTAATGGAAGCAAACACCACAGAAAAAACAGAGGAGCCATCATGTCAAGGAGAACAACGGCAAAAAAAAAAAAGCAGCTTTCAAACGTGAGCATCCATCTGGAAATCAGGGGTCTGAAGTTTGAAGAGAGCCTCTAACCAAGAGCTACCTAGCACTCTAATTCCTTTGAAGTGTTTGATGAGTTCCTACAGGGATTAAATCAAGACTATGAGGACAGCAGATGAAAACATGCAGGTGGGATGAATTCCAGTGCTATCCTCCATGTCCCTATGATTTAGCCAATGAGTATAATGTACTTTCCCCATTAAACACCTAGGGGAAAGCAACTACTTTCCCATTTCCTCCCTAGTTTTGTCCAGCATTAAAAAATATTAACAAACCACAAAAAACCTTGAGTAAAAGCAAAACATGAGACTTGCCAAGTGGCAGGAGATTAACTATTCTCCACAAAAATACGATCTGATGTTAAGGGTTAGAACTGTGTGGTCCATCACTATGACAAAGTTTAGACAAAAACAGATGAAGATAATTAACAGATTTATTTCTCTCGCATCTGAAACACAAAGCCAGGATGTCACTGCAATTTATGAATGGGCTAAATATTGAAGGCACCTTTTTAATAGTCTGGAAAATAAGGCTCCAAAAATCCCTCACCAGTTCTTTCTTAGGCAAAAGCTAAGTGACAGATGGAGTTTTAATATTTCTCATGACACCAGATGATGTTTTATGTGCAGTCATGCACTCTTAGTTATTTCAAAAAATTCTGGTCTATGTTAAAAAAACGTTTACTTGTAATTTAATATCTATTCTATTTTCTTCATAAATGCAAAAAAATCAACAAGGACAGTTTAATGACATCAAAACCCTAGGCAGTATGCTCAACACCTGAGGTAGGATTCATAGTACAAAAAACCTTAATTACTTTTATGACCTTAAAAAAACCATGTAATTTTT
Source organism: Sylvia atricapilla (assembly GCF_009819655.1). NCBI lineage: Eukaryota > Metazoa > Chordata > Aves > Passeriformes > Sylviidae > Sylvia > Sylvia atricapilla. Next base: position 4,496,977 of record NC_089148.1, read on the forward strand.
AGAGTTACTATACATCCCTTCACTTTTACAGATTTTACACTGATAAACTTAAAACATTTCAACATTTCTTCTTTACTATAATCTTGCTTTTCTGTTTCTTCTTTCTTTTTCCTGCTCACAGAGCAATTTAAACAGAATCTATTTACTAACCCATTTCAAATCACTACCCCTTGAAGCAGATATGATATCCCATAGAAACCTGGGTTTGGTGTAACAACACTTGAATTCCTCATAAAGCAGCCCAAAATTCATGCACAATTCGAGAACAAATCTTCAGACATAACAGCTTCTCTTTTTGCTTCATCCAATCAATTTCTGAATTCATCTAGAAATTACACTATTTACTGCTAAGTAGATGCTTTCCTTAAATATTCCTTTCCATTTTCTTTTACAATATCCTAAGTCAAGAGGAGTTGGGAATGAAAGATTTGGGAAAGGACTTTTATCAAACAAAAAAACCTTTGAACAGTTTTCAGAAATTTCTACGCAATTATGTTCAAATGAGAAGTGCAAACTAGAAGTAGTGTATGGGTTTAGGACAGTGTTTAGTGCTGTCTATTCATCACATTTACATAGGTATGCAGCTGGCAAAACCTTAATGAGGGCACTACAGCAGTTTTGTAGCATCTGTCATACTTACCAGCAGATCAAAACAGCGTTTATTTGAGAGCATTCAGCCCACTTCCACAAAAGTAGACAAAAGTAGGCCAAAGAAAGAAAAGGGAATCTGTTTGAGGGTCTCTCTCTCTCATCTGTGAATGCTTCAGTTCCCACTGACAGCATTGTACAGCCATACAATAGAAGTCCATCTCACCAGGCTAGAAAGCTTTAACAGTTACACTAAGGTCTAACTCTTTCACCAGCAAAAAAATGTATTTTATTAAATGCAGACTGGGAAGCAGAGCAACACTCCAAAACCTGGGTTTATCACTTTGGTTTTCTGAGTATAGTTTTATCACTTATTATTATAATCACTTACATCCTTTCCAGACACACCTAAGGTCAGCAAAAACCTGGGTATGTTAAATATAACACAAAAAAAGCTGCACCTCAAGAAGCCTTCCCAGCACACCTTTTTACTGCAGATAAACAAATTCCTAGGGCACAGACCTCTACAACATGCAGATCAAACAAAACACATTTTGTCTTCTCACAGACAAGAACTTTCACCAATTGTTACTCAGCCTACATGACCTTCCAGAGCCTAGGCAAGGAGGACAAGATAACTCCATCTTTAAACATATATTGTTTACAATCATGTCTATAAAACAAATTTAAGCAAAGACTTGGCACTCACTGTCACAGACTTCAGAGTCATCCCGTGGTAGGTGCCCATGGTGTCAATCTTGAAGCCTTCAGTTTCTGCAAAGAAGAAGAAGCCTTCTGTAAATCCACATGAGCACAGCAGTGTCATGTCAAAATGGACAACACTGGAGATCTCTCTGAAGTTATTTTGTCAAAGAACATATCTTGATGCTGTTGGTGGTGGTTTATGTTCTGTTCCCAGTACAAAACCTGGGTAGTCACTATGAAATCTGCTTTCTTTAGACAAAGGTCAGTTTGATATTGCTGCTTTCTGAAACCAGAGTAAGCTTTTCCTGCTACATGGAATAATTGAAAGCACTTCAGAGAAAGGCTATAAACCTAAATCTTGGTGACAATATGTGAGAGAGAATATCTTACAACTTGCATGCAGTCTCAGAAATTCTCCTCACTACAAGACTGAAAACCCATTCATATTCCCAGAATACATTATAATGCAACATATTCAACTTGTATTAATGGAAAAATATACCTAAGAACCCAATTTACATGCCAACTATAAAAGTGTGGCCATTATACTTGATAAATTCACTTCTGGAGTGCTGAAGAGCAACACTGTCATTGTCATATGGTACAGAGGCCAGAATCTGCATAAATAAACAATACCAGACTAAAGGTTATAAAAAGGGGCGTTCTCAAGGTGGGTTTTTTAATTAATTTTAATTAGATTGAATTTATGCTAAGTGCCAGAAGCCTGCAACTGCCCAATGACTAAACCTGCTGTCAGTAGCCCATTTGCTTTTGAATACTCCCTCCCTGTCCCCCTATTTTCAGCACTTTAAGATCAAAGAAAGCTACTGAATAGTGCCACCATGACTGGAAAGAAAAATCTTTTTCCTTCTGTAAGCTCCCTAGCCTCATGCATCTACAATGACCTGATCCCATCACCCAACCAACCAAATAATTCCTACCTAAAATGGCATGATAATCACCACTCAAAACATGATAAACAAGCATTTGTCTACATCTCAGCAACTTCTGGACTATTTCAGCTAGATTTGGTTAAAAGTAACTGATACTGTGCAGAAACAGCTACTTGGAAGAGGTATGTTTTTGTCATTTCTTACACTCCCTTCATTCTGTGCACCAGCACAAAATGATGATAGACAAAGAAATAAGGTAGAACCAAAGCATGGCTCCTATCCGAACCTAAAAAAAGTCCAAGAAAAATACTGAATTTTCAAAGCTGTTAGTGCTTCTTGCTCCCATCATGAGTAAATGAACTTAAACTGAAATCCAGACAACCTTGAATGCAATGCACATGCTCTGAGAAACATCTGTGGCTGCTCATTCTTTCTTCCTTAGATAAGGAAGATCATCAGGCACTCAAAGGAAATGCAGCCAATAAAAGTTTCCCAGATTTAAGAACTCTCCAGCGCCTATAAAAAGATACTGCAGAGTTTGGAACTTACCAGACTCCTCTCACCACAGAGACAGCTATCTACTTACTGAACAGTTTGGGGTTTCACCTCCTCCCCCTCACTCCCTCAATTATACCACCAGACCTGCCACCCACTATCAAGTCAAGATCCTCAGTGTCACTGACCATATTTTGTTTGACACTCACCTCAGTTCCAGCTCTTCTTCAGCTTCACTGCTCAAGGCCACCCCTCCCCTTCTCCCAGATTTAACATTTCTGAATTACAGACATAAAAAGAAACAAAGAAAGCAACCTAGCCTTCCTATATAAATTGATACTACCTCCCTGTATAAGCTGATAGGCCTTCCCATCTCTCCCCTTAACCCCAAACTGTAACTATCCCTTGAGACAAAAATATTTCCATGTAGAACATTCTCTCTCTGACTATACAGATCACAGATCATGTTAATGTTTCGGGTGGTGCCTGGAGCCTTGTAGAATGCCTGGTAGAACTCCTTAAGTGTAAGGGATGCTTTTGATGACTTGGAGTGACATAAATCAGAGGTGTCTAATCAAGGCTGACAGTTGTTTGCAAATTTTGGGACATCACCAGCAGAAGAACCTTTATCCTTTCCAGACTGACCTACTATGGGTTCCTCATGCCTGTGACACAGAGCATTTCCAACTATTTTGGTCAGAATTTCCTTCCAAAGAATACAGACACCCCACAGCAAGACCAGCACAGCACCATCCTCTGTTGTGCCTGGCCTGCTGTGGCTTCTTTCCTCTCAGCACAAACCCTGACTTTGTAATTAGTTCTCCACATTTGTTCCCTGTCTCCATCAGCATTGCAAAGGGAATAAAGGCCCCGAGAGCCAGCAGCACAGTTAGAAAGTAAATCAAAGGGGAGAGAGGCACCTGGCAGGGAACAAATCTCTGCTCAACTGCCACGGGTTTCATCTTTTGCAAAAGTCTTCCCAAGTCTCTCATAAAATGTGTCCTGGTTCATTTAATGAGCCACGAGAGCCACAAACCACAGCTCTGGCACTCATCAGCTTCCTGCTCCCAGCCTTCTCCTGACCCTTCTCTCCAGCAGGAGAAGTAAATAACTTGGATGAAGAGCTACTTGTTGCCTCAAGCAAACTCCAGTTTCCTGCCTGATGAATGCTCCCAGCAGCTACACAGGGGCCCTGGTACTATTTAGAAGCTATTCAGGTAGCAAAGAAAACAGTTCTGATAATTAGCAAATAATGGCACGGTAGCTTTCTGTACTAATTCAAACATAAGGCATGTTAAATGGTCAGTGTAGGTACCCAAAACATTCCTGCAAACAGTTACTGCAGCCTCTAGAAGAGCTTGTTATAAATGACTATTATAAAGTTGGCTTTTCGCAAGTTGTGTGCTATATGATTAATCACTTTGTGGTAAGGATAGAAGTTTTTATTTCTGCTGTTAGTAAAGAAAATTAGGCATAGTGGGAGTAGTGATAGAGTATGCTTAAACTGTCTGTTTGGCTGGGATAACATCCAGTGAACATGTAAAGAAGACTCTGCTATTGATACACCAGCTATCAGCATCTCCCATCTGAAGAAAGCATGGACCAAGGCCCGAGCTGGAGGTGATAATGAAGACACAGCCAAGAAACACACAGCTCTAAAAAGGCAAACCCAAGGAGGGGCCCTGCAAAACAGTCCCTGGAATATGGAAACTAGTTTATGGAAAAATATCAATATTCAACAGACTGATACAATAGAAAGGGTATTTAAAGAAAGCCTATAGCAATTTGTGGACTTGGCTAAATGCCAAGTCACTCGGCCAGCCGTACTTTGCTTTTTCCTTATCTCCTAATTGTCTTATCTTTTTATTAAAACCTATTTCTTAAAATCTACCAAAAAGTGAATCTCGTTTTTCACAAGCTACTGCAGGCCCCCTGCTCTCCTGTGTGCAGAGAAGAAATCACATCCCAAACTGCCCACCAGCTCTCCAATTTCCTGCCTCAAACTCTCAAGCAACTGGTGAATTCGAGTTAAGCATGTTCAGCTCCCAGAGGGCCACAGCAAACCCCCCTGAAGCAGAAACAGCGGTGACACATTTCTCAGAACACAGCTTTATCGATTCCATCCCCTCATCCACCCCGGGTGATATTGCACCTGGCAGCCAATCATTTCTCTAACAGAAATAAACGCTGCCAGAAGCAAGAGCCCTGCCCCTTACACGTCTGTACCATTTTATAAGGTCTCGATGTTGGAACACTTGGGGACATCCAGCAGCACCCTCAGCTCCACTCACTGCGCACAGCCTGGGTAAAGCAGGAAACAAACGTTTCCAGGTCACACACTCCACTGTTCCAGCTTCATCCCCACTTCAAAAATTGCTGAGGGTGTCAGCCGGGTTAATGCTGTAACAGATATTCAAGGACTGCTAGAAAGGCTAAGAAAGCAGAGGCACTTCTTCCAGATTATTCTCCAAGGCCGGCTGTGCCCTTCAGAGAGCTGCTCAGAAGCAGATCAGGGACACGAGAGGAACCGGGGGCCGCAGTAAAGAGCCGGGCCATGCCCTCAGCTCTGAGCCGCACGAAGGCTCGGCCACACCATGCAGCGACACAAAAACCTCTCCTCTGCCTCCCCGAGCAGCTCCAACCTGCGCTGCTCAGTCAGGCACCAGCGCTCAGATACAACGGTAACACTTGGCCAAGAACTCGTTTCTAACTCCAGCTTCAAAATCCCAGCTGCATTGGTGGTCATAGAAGCGGCTAAAATGACAAACCATCTACTAAGGAAAGGTTATTAAGAAAGAAGAGGCTCGTAAATAAAGGTACCATGATGGTAAGACTTTCGACCCTTGTTTTTAAGCTTGGAATTAAGATGCAGAATAACTATTAAGAACTTACTCGAGGGTCTTCAATACACTTGGAATTTTCAATATAATTACTACAAATTTAGGACACACATTTCCTTTAGGCAAAGAGTAGTCCATATTAAATGTTTCAATCACAGGACGAAAGAACGCAAGGAAAGAACAACAATAATTTTATCATGAAAAACGGTACTAGATCTTTTGTTTGCCAAATATAATCAATTTTAGAAATACCTCCATTGTTAAAAACACCGACATCGACAGATGCCTTACATCTTGAGAGATTAACCTAATAACTAGAAATGAATAAAAAACTCTAATGCTTCAAAAACATGACCTATCACCAGAGGGTGTTTTTCTTCTGCAGTCATTGTATGTATTACGGTCACAGATTCTCAGTTCCGTGACCCAAAGACTGGTAAAAGAACCATAAACATTTTCAGTGTGATTCATCACTGGTTACCTTTCTAGCATCCCCATGCATCAATCTGAGTGCCTTTTCCTATTTAAAATAATTTCACTTGGAAATTAAAATATGCACCCTAATGCATCAGCTTTTTGGACTGATTATATTCTCCATCAGCACTTGGGTGCATGTTCCATTTCTTTGCATATAAGTGTTAATGCTCAGAGTGCCTTCCACTTAAAGCCACTCTCCACATCCATCTAGGTCACTCTGCACTTAGATTCTGCACCTTCTGCAGCTCAAGTCATCCAATCCAGCTACAAACTTGAGCTCTGATACATTACACTAAAAGAATAAAAGCTTGAAAAAGACTCAAATTAACCTGAATTTCTGGGAAGAAGTCAAGGGAAATAAAAACAGAACAATGCAGCATGTCTCAGACACTGAAGAGCTCAAGTTAAAGACTTGGTTTGAATAGTGGATGAATAAGACTGAATAACCACTTCTTTTTTCAGCTGTATACTCTTCAAGGCCCAGATAGCAACACTCTGCAGACTGCCTGGAAATGATTCACTACCCCACTTAACAGCCCCAGTAATTTAATCCCTGACACCAAATGTCACTCTGCATGAGTTTACTGAGCACTCCTTTACAGTACCGTACACTAACGAGTAAATGTTTCACTCCTAAAGTTACAACCTACACTAATTACTTAACAAATTTTCTGTACAGTTCCTATATTCCAGCTCTGTAATAATCTTACCAGTAACTAACACCAACATCTTAAATTTCTCACAGTTAGAAACAATTTATGCATGTTTGCCAGTTCAGAAATGAATGTACAGTGCTGAAAGTTTATAACTAGTTGATCACACCAAGCCAGAAAATACAGATAGATCACATTCTTTTTCCAAATGTACATCTCTCTCTTGCACATATTCTTTGTTAGGGGGGAAAAAAATCATATAAATCTTAAAGCAAATGCAATAAATAAAAGTTTAACAGGTCAAACTAAGCCTGACCAGTAAAACTGGTCACCTTCAGAACCTTCAATCTCCTGCTACCAATTCTACTCTCCGTGTGTAAAAAGATATTACACAATTTAAAACAAAGCAACTTATAATGAGAAATGCTTTATAAAGAAACTTTCTTAACAACATATAGGAGAGAGAAGCAAAATGTTACATTTGAGTCACCTCAAATATAAGGACTTCACAGTCCTTTGTTCCCTGGGATTAGCACTTAGGACTGATTGAAAGCCAGACAAACTTCTGGAAAATGGCAGCTGTGTCTGAAAGCTATATAAAGTTATAAATAAAACATAAAATTACAGTATCAGGAAGTCAATAGCAAACTCTCCTGAAGGAAACACTTGAACACAGTCAAGAATATTCTTTTCACCATTCTGGGCTGAAATCACACAAGACTCTCTGATTTACATTAAACAGGACTGAATATTGCTGGAGGTTTTGGGGTTTTTTTGTTTTGTTTTGGGGGGAACAGTAACAATTGGCTTCTACTATTGGAAACTTTGAGAACAACAGGAACACTCCTGGAATAAGCCTCAAAGGCCTGACCTTGGAAACAGCACTTGGAAACCTGACTTTGCCATCCAAACTGAGAGATGCACTCAAGGGGTCACAAAAATGTTACATCTTCCAGACTACCATCCCAGCACTACTGTACACGCTGAAATTACAGAATAAACAAGCATGTGAAAGAGATCTTCTGAGTTAAAGCCACCCAAGAAAATGGGAGAAAAACAAGGTACAGCATACAACATATATATCAATAATGTGTATTTAAATATCAAACATTAAGCCACACAAGAGAGGACACAAAATAAGCTCCTAAAGTATCAAATGGCATTTGAGCACAGGATTTTCGAATCCTGAAAAAGATTTTAAAATTATGTTGCTCAAGAAGGCATGACAAACTGCAGTTTGAAAAAAATATCCCCAATTGTAGAGAGGCATATTAATAAAGTGTAAAAAAAAACCCAACTCAACCAAGTAATACAAAGGCAAGGAACAGGGCCACCAAGTTAAAAGCAGAGGAAATTTAGCACAGGATGGAGCTCTATGCTGTTGAAGAGAGCATACCATCACTAACTGCCAGCATGAAAGAAACCAAAGCAACAGGAAGGAAACGGCACCCAAGCAAAGTGTTTGCAAGCATTGCACCTCCTCACCTCAAAAACATCTGAGCAGTTGGGCAGGATGGGTGCACTGCCAAACAACGTGTTCTTCCACTTTCCACGTGGAAATATCTTCCTACTGCAAACATTCTAATGCATCACAGAACCTGAAGAATGCCAAAGGAAAGGTTTCTCTTTGCCTGACCAAAGATCTGCAGCAGCAGATCCCCTGCTAGACAAAAGGTGACCAAGTCCTACCCCAGGGCTGCTGAGCAGTTCCACTGACTGCAAGTGAACTCATTGTTTGCTCTTCAAGAACAGCACAATTACCATCCTCTCACACTGACTATTAAACCACTCTAGCAGCAAAGCCTGTCCCATCTGGTATGAAAATTTGAAGTTAGTCTACCAGAGAGGCATCCTGATACACCAGGCATCAGAAATAATGATCCATCACGAGAAGCAGAGAAATTTGGCCGCAACTCAACAGTTTACTTAATGCATGTTAAAATTCCTAAATTTACTCCCTTAGCTCTACAAGCTCTGAATTTCTTATGCTAAGGACAAGAAAGCTAATGGAAAAATTCTGTACTAAAGCGCACAAATATTCAACAAAGAACAGTTCACCTCTTAGCTGCCTAAACTTTAAATACTGTAGTATCATCCAAAACTGAATATAGGCAATACACCACAATCCTGCTGCAGCTAGAAGAGGACTACTGTGAACCCTTCCTAGGATTTCAATACCTCTGAAGAAAGAGCAAATAGGTGAGACACAAAGAAAAAAGCCTGGAGACATTGCCTTTTGTCTTGGTTTCAATCTTTAGCCAAAGCCATCACTGCACCCACGGCTACAAGCATCACACCATCCTGCCTTCCACAACTGGCACCCAACCACAGGCAGTTGCAGAGGACAAGGTGTGCAATCCTTCAGAATGGCAGAAATCTGTAGTTTATTTCTTTATGGTAGGTGTTATCCATCATTACTAAATAAATGTGGATACAATGGTATGAAGACTGCAAGTTATTACCCTTTGAATTTAATTATCTTTCTTTTCCTTCAGAATTCTTTGCCAAAAGTCCCAATACTTCAGCCTTTCCATAAACACACGTAGTTCCAAGTTCTTACTAGACTTATTGTAAAAAAACAGAGTTTAGTGAGAAAAAAAAAAAAAAAAAAAAAAAAAAGCTTTATTTTATTTTTATTGATGACTATTTCTGTTTGGAGTCTCACTTCTACACTGAATATTTGGGAGCCACAGTTTCATTTTGAGGGCAACTACATTAAAAATCTCCTAAGGAATGGGTTCACTTGTGACAGAGCTGCAAGAGATGTGCACTGTTCAGTTTTAAGCAAATGACATTATCAGTGGATTAATGCCTAATTATGATAGGAAAACCACCTGTACTCAGAGTTCCAGTCAGACTACAATTTAAGAGTTAATAGTTTTACAATAGAATACCCTAGAAGTAAATGAGATCTTTGCTATATTCTGGAGTTAATTTGAAGCCAAAGAAGATTCCCAAATATCTCTAGGTCCTATCCTAAAAAAACCAGATGCTAATTACTAATTCTGTGTAACTTGCATGTGATGTACCAATACCTTTCATAAGTCAATCTCGTGTTTAAAATACCTTTTTTCTAACACTTCATTTTTATTTCCAGTGCTAGCCTACACTTAGCTAACTTGGTATTCTTAACCTATGTATTTCTTTAAATATACCTAGAAACCTGAAATACAAAATTAACTTTGTGTCACTACACCAAATATAAGTCACCAGAAAGTTAAGGCAGATAAACACACTCTAGAATGGAGTGTGACAGTGAGTCAGGCAGGTAGAATATGAACCCATCACAAAGGAATCTTTCAACTGGAACAATTGCTGCAGTCCAGTCAATCCCATTTCAGCACCAAGAGAAAACCCCAACACCACATTCTCAGAATCACACAACACTGAAATGGAATTCTCACCATTGCTAATTACAGACAATCTTTTTTTCCCTGCCAGTCATCTGATCTTATCATAATAAAGTTTCTACATTAAGTTCACACTCATGAGCTGCTCCACAAACTCTTCAGGGTTCTTCTTTCCTGCCATGCAAAACTTGTTACTTCCTGTTCCCTTCTAAACCACGCACATGTGATAAAAGCAAAAAATCCACCCATCTGTTGAGGACAGATGTTGTCTGCAGGGTTCCTGACCAGAACCAACCATTTGGCATCTAGGAGGACTCAGAGCATCCCTGTACCTGAGCTTCTGGTTGTAAAAGAGTCCACAATGAAGTACAGGCTTTGGTGCATTTGAACTGTTATACCTGACCACTAATTTCTTGCTCTGCCTTTTTTTATTTCCATCCAGTTTAGACATTTACTACTTTTAAATCTTAAAAGGAAATGGTATTAAAAGGAAAACTACTTGGCAGACAGATGAGTTTTGAAGGTTTAAGATATTAACAGAAGGAAACCGAGTAAGGACTAGTAAAGATATTTGTGGAGGGGTTGGTTTAGCTTTGTATTTTTTGTTCCTTTCTTTCCCAAATTGCCTTGGCTTTTCTTGTAACAATTCATTCTTCACAGAAGCTACTTTAGATTATTTTTCAGTGCTGAAAAAACTATGAAACATCCTGCTTTGGCTTTTTCCTCCATCCCACCATGCAACTGACAATGAGCAGTAGTAAATCAAACTGCTGCACTGAGAATGAAGTACATTGAGGCCAACAGGGATAGACTTCAAGAGGATATAATACAATATCTGACCAAACTTCCCATAGGAGGTTTCATACACAAACATTCCCATAAGTATAAACAATGTATTCACATGTAGATGCATCATTACAAAACTTTTTTTTTTTTTAAATCATTTCAGAGATGAGTTGACTACAGTTTCCCTGAACAAAAAATGTTAATAATTTGGACAAAGCCAAATATCCTAAATAATGCAAGTTCAATTGTTCACTTAAAATTTAAAATAGCATTTAGCAGCATGTAAGTCCTTGAAGCCAGAATAGAAAGCAGTTAAAAACATTAAGCCCTTAAAAACACGGAAAGTTCCATTAAAGAGGAGAATTATTTTGTTTGAGAACTAGGAGGAAGAGGCAATTCAGAAGTGTAACAAAATTTGCATGACCTTCTGCAAGAAGCCCAAAACCATCCAAGCACAACAAACACAAGATTGCAAAATAAAACCACAGCAAAACACTAAAGTGAAGTAACTGAACTTGTACTAAAAACCAGATTAAAAAAAGCAATGGCGACAGCAGAAAATTTACATTAGAAAGACAAATCATTACTCAAGTTCACTGTTCCCCATGTTTTAAAACTGGTGAGAATTCTTCAGCACTGTAGTGTTTTCATCTCCTCTCCAGAGGGGCATTTGTGTTTTGCACAAATGTTTTGCACAAACTGCTGTTCCCAGTTTGTTTTTTAATTTAAATAGACACAACTAGATAATATTAATTTGAAAGTACTGGAGGCTTTTAGAGTAACTGTGATTATTTGAAGATAAGGAATCTATTACATGTTATGCACTTGACATTTATCCTTGTACTTGTGCTTTTTTATTAATTGCATAGGACCCTCCCCAAACAATTTTTCCCCCCAAGAAGTTCTGGTTTTAAGCTTTCAGTTTGCTTCCTAAGAGGTAGAAATCATTTCTAGGAAATAATACTTTTGGATTTTATTACTCGGAAAGCTATCTTTAGGCATAGTTACGGTACTTTTTTTGTCTTTTCACAGGTTTGTGAAATAATAGCAGAGAAAATCCCCTAATATGAACCTCATGACTTCTCAGTTTGGGTTCTCAATTTTTTTTTCCTTTTGAAAAAAGCATCACAATCAACTTACCCTCTTTGCCTTTAAATCTTTCCTGATCATATCTGTTGTAGGCAGCTGGAATAGGTTGCTTATTTCGTAAAGTGGGATCCTAAAAGAGGTAAAATAACACTTGTAAAACATACTAAAAGGTATTTGATGGTTTTTGAATTTCATACTCAAGAGCATAAAACCAGTTCATTTTCATAGGAGTTTCACTGCATTTGAAAACTTCTGATGTTTCCATTCAATATCCACTTACAGTCTTACAGAAACAGAGTTTAGTACTGAATGCAAAGAGAACAACCTGAAGCAAAACTAAAATAACAGTAATATACTACATTTCTAAAATATCTACTGAGTTTTTGTTATACTTAAAAAATTAGTAAGGCAAAAAACATCAACTAACAATTAATGATTAAGCCTTTGGCCACACAAAATTTCCCTTATCAGCCTGATTAAGATAAAATTTTGCTAAATAAAATTAAAAAAAAAAAAAATTAGGAAAAAAGGCATTCTGGGATAAAAGTTTTTAAAAAGCACCAATCTAGAGGTACACTCAATACCAATTCAATCCTTTATGTGAATGGCTTAGTTATGTATTCACACCTATTCTGAGTGGGACATCTGAATAATGCCATGCACAATTTAAGAAATCCAACATAAATCAAATATTTACATGTTGGAATTCATCTTGCTATTTAAATTCAGTTCTTTGTTAAATGCAGTAGCAGCAAAAACAAAACAGAGCATGATTAAACAGCTTTTAAAGCAGACTACCACCATGCTCAAAGATATATTAGGTTTAATAGAACACAGTAGTAAACACCACAATTCTAATTCTAATTCACAATTCTAAATCCTGTCTAATACCTAGATAGAAGTAAACAATACAGCTCTAAGTCTGTCCTGCTTTATTACAGGCAAAAGAAAGCTGGTTCGAGCTGTTCCCACTCATGAGTCATGTTCCAGATTCTTAAACATTTGCTACCCTATCTGTCAGAAAAGCAGCAAAACATTTCATTTGAAATGGCAGCACTCTCATCAAATACATTTTTTGCAAATAGATGCAGCATGTGGCTAATGCTTGATAGATGAAGAAGCTGGCACTGGCAGATTAATCTCACAGTAACAAGAGCATATTGAACTAATTAAACTAATATATTCAACTCTTCAAATACCAATAAATGCAACTTAAGTGAAAGAATAGCTGTGAAGGTATGCTTGAAAAATGTGCATTTTTTGGAAGTGGACCAAAACCAATTGTGTTTGCAGTACTGAGGAGACCCTGTGCTCTGACTGCTGGTGTCCCAGCCCAACGCTGCTCTTACCGTCGGCGCCGTGTTTGGGGCAGGTCTTTGCTCGGGTGCTCGGCCTTCTTCTCTGGCTTTCACTGATTGAAGAATTGCAAAAATATTCTTGGCAAAGTTCTGAAAAAGATATCAGGTACTGTGAGCTTTAGTGACCATCTGCATTTCACATACCAACCATCCAGGTAGAAGACATCATTTGGTTAACTTACATTTCACCAAAAAGCAAAACTGGTGCACCCATTTTCTAAATAGCTGATTTCTGATCCCTTTTCTGTGACAGGACCCAAACATGAACAGGATTTTAAGGCATCACTGCTACCCCCTATTCTTTAAGGCCCACACCTGCTAAATCCAACTGGCTTCATTACACCACAAGGTAACCCAAACTCCTCTCAAAGCACTTGTAACCTATATGCTACAGAGTTAAGTGTACACAACGTCTCTTACTAATGTCAGTTTTCAGTAATGGTTCATCAGTTAAAGAAACCTTTTATCAGTTCGGGAAAACAGGGGGGTTTTTTTACTGGTTCAGAATAACAAAATATTCACAAAATGCTTACACTGTTCCAGAGTATTGTGTATTAACACTGAAGTGGTATGAACACCACTGGGATCATGAAACAAACACATGAATTACAAAACAAAGACTTCTGGGGTGAATTTTGTAGAAATCACTTCAGAGAGTTGTACTGTAAAGCTTCCCTAAGCCTGCTCACTTGACCTCAGTGAACATCTTGTCAATCCACTACAAGCCTCTAAGGGCAGGAATTGGAAGACCACTTATAAAGGCAAAGCCATCCCCTGAGCAAACCCAGTTCTTTTGACAAAGTCTGAAAGAACTCACACAAAACTGTGTTTTAAAGTTTTAAATTTAAAGTTCTTTTCAGTCAGAAAAAACCCGGGGAAAAAAAACCTTTCAAGAGCTGCAAGCCATGCACGTATCAATTACAGGAGGACACTCAAAGTCTACACTACAGGCTTTTTTTACTGCAAATTCAGATTTCTCCCAAACTCTGGCCTGGGCATCACATCAGTCACAATTCTTGTCACTGCTGTGTTTTATCACACACTGTCTCTAGTAAACACAGCTACTCCATCTTCTGAAACTCACAAGGAGGAAGTAACTAACAACAGGAGCAATGTTTTAAAAGTGAATGTCCATGCAAGAAGCCAAATTTTCCAGTCACAAGGAAGTTACAACCAATACTCACATCCATATTTTACTCATAAAACCTACAGTTAACAGTCTTAAAGGCAGACTGGACTTCAATTGATGAATTTTTCAAAGACCTTTAAACATATGGGATTTTAATAACCTTAAATTGCACATCCTGGACCAAACTCAGGTAAAAAAAATCCCAGAAGATTCTTTCTCCCATCTGCTAAAAACAAGCCACTAATAAGCACAGAATTAGGAGTGTTCTGGCTGATATCTTTTTTCCACTGCATGAAAATGCAAGACCCCCAGGGCCACAACTAATGGCTGTTTGGAAGGGGAGAAAGCCAGCAGTGATTTAACAAGCACTCAAACTAACATCATCTTCTTGCTGGTCACTGGCTTGGTCAGGGATAAGGGATTATATTAGTGTGACAGAAAAATGATTGAGGAGGAAGTCCATTGCATATACCAACTGATTTGTAAAGCCCTGCAGAGTTAAAGACTGCTAAATTCTCATTGTTCATCCCTTCAGAGATCAGAATATGAATATCCATTAGCTTCTGTCCTAGATTTAGTTCAACTTAATAATCAAGTGCAACATTTTTACTACCAAAAACTTCTTATCTGGGGGACAGAGCAGAAAAGAAGAGGGGAAAAAAACCCAAACATCAAAATATTTGTTTCTTCACAGATGCTCAATCCCTTGCCAACACAGTGACTAACACACACCAAATCAAGTTACTATCACTGGTGCTAACTTAATGCCAGGATGTTTGTGGAGAAATCCCAGGGCCGGTCAAATCAGACTGCTCTGATGAGGAAGGCTTAATGAGGACACATCACTAACTAAACTTCTTTTGTGATAAAAATACTTCCATCACAATATATCACAGTTTATTCTAAAAAATTGCAGTCTTTCTTTTCTCACCATAACCTTAATTCTCATTAACAATGATTCCTAGTCACTACAGCAGCTTTATCATGCTAGCAAAAATAAATAAATAAATGGTTTTTTAATAGTTAACATCAAGAATAAACATTGGTTTCAGCTTCACTGAAAACAATTCTAGAGGAAAAAAAATTTGAAGTACTGAAAAAATTTGGACTTCATCTCATTCATCTGACAAAAATAAAACTTTAAAACTAGAAGTATACACCCTATTACACAAGATGGCTTACAGTCTTCAAAACTTTCCTACAGCTGAGTTGTAACCAATTTTTAATCAATTTACACTCTGGTGTTTCACTGCAAAGAAAGTGGAGCCTAAGAAAAACCACATAAACTCAAAAAACCTCTTATTTGAACTGACAGTCAGGATTTCTTGGACATGCATCCCAGGAAATCAAGAGCTGCAGAATGTTGTAAACACTGTCCAGACTGAGACTAGGCTAGAGAAGGAAAAATTAAGCCCAAACTACATTTCTTTATACATTTGCTTGACATGCTGAGACATACTGCTAAATCCTTTAGAGCCATTGGCAGACTGAAAGGCACGATGCTGTGCCAAAAAGGCAATATTCCTATCACACATTTTCAGTAATTCCTATATATGGCATGATGAGTAAAATGAAAACAGCATTGAGATGGCCTCATAAAAGTACAGCAGAAATTAAAACACTGCTCCTAAGGAACATGAAGTGATAAACTGTACATTTAAAAGAAAATATTTTGCACATCTAAAATTAAAGCACATATTTAAATCTGGAACTCAAACCAAAAAGTAAAAAATCATTTAAAGCATCACTCTCCTATTCCTCGGAATATGTATCTTCAACTTGCAAACTGTTCACCAACTTGGAAGTTGATTTTCTCTCCTCTTGCTCTTGTAATTGACAACTGCAGGGACACACAGTACCCCTCAAAGTGTTCTCTGCACACTCCTGAGCTGCACAGGCCACTCTGGGCACACAGCAAGCACACTGCCACACAGGAGACTGCAGACTGACCACCTGAACAAACAGGTGTTTTTGAGCCAGCCTTCAGGACAGTGGTAGTTTATAAAATTCACATTACACTACTGGAATTTATATTGCTAAACAGCTGAAAGCAGAGCACACGATGACACTGTCAAGCTTCAGATTAGGGAGCCTATTAAAAAATGTTGATAAAATTGAACTTGTTACTAACTGCTGAGGGGGAAAAAAACCCAAAAAAATCAGACATTGCTTTCACAAAAAGGTAATCTGGCTGGGCATTTCTTTGTGTTCCACCCAAAAAGTTAACTGTGTATTACTAAAGCTGAACTGAAAACACAGCTATATTTGCTCCCCCCATATACAGCTGTGGACTAGGCTCCCTGTACAGGTCCCTGTATATTTCTAGACTATGTTTTCAGTGAAAAGGTGCCATTTTCACTTCTTCTATGTTACCTTCACTATATTTTTATAGCAAGAATATTATATGAAAGACAACTGAAACATTTAATTGGAAATGTCAATTTAGAAGCGTAAAAGAGCAGCAACACTGTAACAGCCCAAGGAAACACTAAAGCATAAAATCTCAAAAATCCCAATCCCCTTGAGACATAACCCTAGTTTATTTCTCCTATGAACGCAGCATATGGAAATACATAATTTTTAATAGTTATGTTATAGTAGCATTAAAGCAAATACTTTATAGCTGACCTAAATATTCTTTAAAGAAACGTAAGGCTTTATTCTACAGATTTTTTTGTCAAATTCAAGGCATGTATAAAGAAAACAAGGGGTTTGCTGCTCAGTATAAGTAACATTTTTCAAATCTGGCCCATCTTTCCATTAAATGCTACATTCAAAATGTTTGCAGTAGTGCCTGGCAGCAATAAAAGAATCTGCCTGGTTTTACTAAGAAAGCCATAAACTGCATAAACTGGAGTTTGGGCACTCAGGCTGTACCAATTCATTTGTGCACAGACATTCCAAACCCACCCGAAGGACTAATAAGGACACCAGTTGCCTGGCACACCTTTCCTTTTGCAATTTGCTCCTGAAGTCCCACTGCTGTGAATTTCAAGAACGTGAGGCAATTCTGCCACCTAGAGTCCATACATGGGATGCATTTACAATTAGTTTTCTATAAAATATCCGAAAGTCTACTCCCAGACCTCTTAGTTGTCTAAAGTGATTAAAATACTATCAGTCTTGCTTCAAATTTTTCCCAGTTAAATTAATTATTGAAACTGTAAGTGATATTATAACTGTAGTATTAACCTCCTCACAGGTGACTTCTCTAGTAAGAATGATCAAGAGTCATCAGAACAAAAATGAGAACTGAAAGTAATTGAAAACATGATTTCTCACAACATTTACTTCAACCACAGTAGTTACTGTGAAAAGGATAAAACCTACAGAGAAAATACATTAATTTTAAAAACAAACATTCAAGTGCTAACTGCAGTAGTAATACCTTGCAGATGGTAACAAAAAACTACAAATCATGACCACCACAAAGATCAGCTCCATATGTGGGAAAAAAAACCCAGTTCTGCTCTTCAATATCTGCATACAAGAATACAGAAGACCACAAAATAACAACATTCTGGAATAGTTCAGATGCTGTATCAGATAAATTTGTAATTGTGGGTTACATCCGAGGTAAATGCCACATGGCAGGAAAATGCCAATCCCTCTACCTACGTCAGCTCTAAACTCCAGTGATCCCACTCAGGTCTGGTCTCCTCTCACCATGCACACAAAAATACCCAGAAGCTGGGGGTGGCACAGTGGGGAAATACAAACCAAGAGGATGAAATTTAATACATAAAACTCACAGTCAAGAGCTATGAAATTAAATTGGAGCTTCGAGTCTATTCCTTTCTGTATTAACATCTTGTGTCATGGATAATAATACATTGGATATCAAGTAACTTTCCCAAAGAAAAGTACAGAGAACTAGTACATTAAAACAGGGCTGCAATAACTAAATATATAAAAATTGAAAAAACAGGAAGGCTTAAAAAATAAAGTTGTTTATTTAATCAAATTACTTGTTATACAGTATAAGATTTTCATGCTTTCAAAACAAAACTTAAGAAAATGTGCTGGGTAGCCCCTAAGTCTTTCACACATGAACAGAGGATAGATAAGGATTAAGGCACGTAAATATTTTATTTGATTCAGGCTTAGTTCCTACCTTATTAGAAAGAAAAAATAACAAATTTATGTTAAAACAGCTGTAATTTAGAATATTTTTTAATTTTTGTATACATTAAACAGGGAAAAGTGTAACTACCGAGACTGTGAGAGAATCAAATTCACCAGTCTGCAGCAGCGAAGCAACAGCAAGAAAAAAAACCAGACCATTGCTTCAACATCTCAACCTTGACCTTGTAAGTAATATAAACTTACAGGAACAAGGTTACACTTACAAAAAGATACAATTTCATGATGTAAAGGTTATGAAAACACAGAGACTCAGCTCCACCTGACTCTGATCCCATGCCAATTTTTAACAGCTTTCCCATTATAAAGAGTTATCTGCAGAAAGAGCCCACATCCCATCATCCTTAGATTTTGTACACACCTAACTCCATTAGAAATATGTATACTTCAAATGCTAATTTCTCCAGTCTCACTTACACGGTTCTACCTCAGTGCTTTTCCCTGGACTGTCACCAGGCAGGCAGTAAGGTTAAGATGCCATAAAGGTCACTCGGGACTCCCAGTGCCTGGCAATGGCTTCAAAAGATTCACACAAAGCTCAGGGAGGAAAAAATATTGGCATATATGCTAAAAGCTGTGAAATGCACCAAAGCAGCAGCTGGGCCAGCTGCTCACAGATGTGTAAATGTGTCTGCCTGGACAATGCACCTACACCAGGAGTGTGTAGCTACTGTGCAGCTCTCAGCTGAAGAGATTTAGAAAGGTTATGTGCTATAACCTTCAAGACTTCCCATATCTTTGACATGCTGGATTATGTTACTTCTTTGTACAGAGGGTTAAAGTTCACTCGAGAAAATATAATTCTAATAGACTTGCAACTGTGAGAAAAGATAACGGAAGAGTGCTGGCTGAAATTTAAAGTTTTAGCAATAATCTGTAGCATTCTCACACCAACTGGGTCTGGCTGAGGTGGAGTTAATTCTGTCCTAGCTGCCCTGGTAGTGCTGCACTGTGCCTTGGTAACCAAAAAGTGTTGATGGAGCCCAGTGTTTTGGCTGGTGCTGAGCAGAGCTGGCCCAGCACCAAGGCTGCCTCCAGCACCCTCTCCTCACCAGTCAGGAGCTGGGCAGGATCCTGGGAGGACAGCCAGCCAGGAGAGCTGACTGCAGGGATATTCCCCATCAAATGGCATCTGCTCAGCAGAAGCAGCTAAGAGAAAGGAGGAGGGGCATTTCTTGTTACAATATTTGTCTTCTGGAGCAACAGCTGAATATACCCAAGCTCTGCTCCTTAGGAAGTGGTCAGAGATTTCCTGCTAATGGGAAGTGGAGAATACATCTTTTGTCCTCCTCTGTTTCCCCACATAGCCTTTATTTTTATGAAATAGCCTTTATCTTGACCCACACATTTCTACAAATCTTATTTTCTCCCAGCCATCCTGCTGAGGAGAGAAGCAGCTTGGTGGGCACCTGCCATCCATCCAACCAAGGTCAAACCACCACACCCTAAAAAGAAAAGGATCAGAGTTTTGGGGTTTTTTTTTTTGTTTTTGTTTTTTTCAAGAACATCTGAAATGCTCAGAACTGTTTATATCAGAACACTAGTTCATTTCAAAAAGTTAAAAAATTCACAAGGTCAATATTAATGCATTTCCAAGATTCCAGCTTTAAGATTTCTCTACACACAAGTAGAGCAAGTCCAACTCAGCCCTCTACCTTGCTGCTTATCTAAGAAACAGTTCTGAGCAGTCTGGGAGATTAAAACTAAATAATGAAATATAAACTAAGTACTCCAGCAGTCATGGACAAAAAAACATTCCCAAATACAACTGTGAATGCTGAAACTCCTGCTTAGTCTACTTAATTTGTTCCCACAGGAAAAATTCAAGTGCAAATACATTTACAGGAGAGATGAAATGAGGAGGTTTTTCCTGCAGAAAAGATTGCTGTTTGCCTGCTACAGAAGATGATAAAAACAAAAGGATTTTTAGCAAAGAAAGGTAGAGGAATGATGTGAAAGGAAAGAATCAATTTCAGTATAAACACAGGGTGTTTTTCTAGGTATTCAATGGTTTGTTTTACAAAACAGCCTCCCATTTATCTAAAACATGCACACAACTGAAACCTGTGCAGAGCACTGATGCAAAACCTAACATTTCAAACATGATAGTAAATAGTCTATGTATGGATTCAAAACTCTTCCTGAAATTAAATCCCTTTCAACAACACATACTGTCAAAGAGTTCTAAAATTAAGTTACTATGAGAAGGAAAAAAAATTCCTTATACTAAACAAATGCAATTCAGCTCTGAAAAGTGATCACATAAAAAAATGCCACATTATTCATAAAAATCTAGAAGACTACACTGCAGAGTTGGGGAAAACCAACAAATATTTAAAACAGACAGAGCAGGATGACTCATCTACTAGGAATTAAATCAAACCCTGACTTTCCAAAAGAGGTAGAACTGCAGAATAATCATAAAGAAAACTACGGAAAAATAACTCAACAAAAGGTTTTAAGCAAAACGTAACAATAAGCAAGCAGATAAATGCAAATGTAGAAATCTTAAAGCCAAAAGAGGAAGGGTGAACTGAAATGTCTGGTTTTACAAACAACAGGAACCTCACAGAAATCAGTAAAAAGACATTCAGGGATCAGTGCAACATGTGATCAAAAGAGGGTAACAGAGAGGTCATACAGACAAGGGACCTGTGTGGTGCATTACAGAAATCTTAAGGGTCAAATAAACTGGGAATGACACAGCTGAGGAAGCACCTTCTACAATAGGAGTATCAATGCACTGACAAATTACATGCTCTCATAAACCAAAAAAACCCACAGCCAGGAAAAAAATCTATCACTAATTTCAGCAAGGGGAGATTGGTGACAGTGAAGACGCTAGCAATAAAAGCAGCAGGTAAAAGGACAGAATGCATGAGAACTTTTTAAAATGTTAAAAAAGAACACTGCATCACTGGAGACTTAAAAAAAAAATCCTGGAAGAGTTCTATAAAGCAAACTTCAGAACTGGGAAACGTGTCCAAAAGGAGAAACAGTAAATGCTTCAGAATTACAGTTAATATTATTGACATCTTTGAAGAATTTGGAGGAGCATATTGCTGGAGGAATCAATATTTTCTTCAAACATATCAAAACCAGAGGAAACCTGTCAGTAAGCTGAAAAGGTCAAGATTTTTTTTTGTACTGTGTCCTGATCTTCCTAGTGTTACCTTTTTGCACCTTAAGCTGTTTCTGCACCTTAGTTGACTCCAGAGAACACTGGGAAAACCTACACACACAGGAGTGTTTCTCTGTGGAAAAGAGCTTGAGAAGCAGCCTTGGATTGAAGCAATTTTTTTTGCCAAGAAATGACAAAATTTACATTTAGGAGTGCTCACTGTTTGTTACCATTCACCCAGAAGTTCCAAAGGAATTCAGATATTAAAAAGGTATGCACTGCTGAAGTAAATTTTGGGTTTAAATACTCTAGGAGGATTCAAGAGACTGCAGATAAACCCATACCAAGCAGATAGTGTAAATTCACAATAAAAATAACTATCAGGCACATCAGCAATTCAAGTATCATAGAGAAGAGTCAAAATAGCATTTGCAGAGCAGTATCATGCTTCCCTGATCAAAATTCTTAAAAGGAACTGGGAGAAGGGAAGAAATTATTTGCCTGAGATAACATATCTAAGTTTCTTCACAAAGGTTCAAGGCAAAAAAAAAAGGAAAAAAAACACCAAAAACCCCTACCAGCCAACATATAAATGAAAAACCTGAGCTGATCTGGGATAAATCACAGCCCTCTGTAACATGTGAAGTTTCCTCATCTACTCACTCTCACTGCTGCTTGGAAAATAAAAACATGAACACTTGGTGATTTCTGTCCAAGCTATCAAGAATGTTCCTGCAACCCTGCACAAACCAAAATGGATGATTTGCTGTTATGCCCATACAGTCATCAGGCTGCTCACAGTAACTGCATGCTAAAGGCCAAGAACAAACTTCACCTCTTGTTTCTTGTCTTTCTCCCCGTGTCAAATCTCCCAGACTCAAAGAAGCAACACTCATTCTGTAGATGCCACACAGGGATGTGCCATATACCCAGTAATTATCCTATAATTCATGAATTAAATTATTCTACCACTAATGCCCTGGGACAATATTGGGTAGTGGTAGGGTGTGTAAAATACTGTTAAAAATAAGACAGATAAAGACTTAGAGCTCATTTACTTCTAAACATTTATTCTTCTGTGACAATACTTATAAGAAGTAGTTGAAGGAAAAGGATGCAGTTTGACAATAACCTCAGGAAAACAGACACTGGAAATCTCTTACAAATTGACTTAGTGCCTCCTTGAGCAATTTAGTGCCAAGTAGCTCTGCAATAAAGAAACCTCACTGTCCAAAGAGAGCAAGCTGTCAGCTATGCCTGCAACCATGTTCAGAATAGCACATAACCAAAGGCCAAAAAGTAGCATAAAGGGACAAAAACCTCTTGGTGGTAACACTTTTTGGTTTTGTTCATTCCAGCATTTCTCCTCCTTACTTCTCTGGTGTTTTCCACAATGTAGAGGCCTTTGGCCTTGCAATGTACATGCATTGCTCTTTCTATCAATTAGTCCCCACTTTGGTCTGTTTCCAAGCCACATGTATTTCATGGAGCCCTTCCCACTGCAGGGCTCCAACCAGCTTTGGTTAAGAGGAATTAAGTGATTACTTAGTATCTTTTAAATGGCTGAAGCAAGTAGTTGGAGATACAATTTAGATTTACAGTAACATGCTACGGACAAACTCTTCTGTCTCTGTGCCAACACCCTTACAAGCCCACCTTCACATGGAACACCAAACATAATCCCCCTGGCAGCTCTGATTAACAGATTAGATACAGAAAACAAAAATGCAGTTTGTCATAGGGATTATAAAACCCAGCTTGGTATCCAGAGCCTTACCTTGCCTGTGCTTTGTAAGATTGTGGTTCTTGTCCTCCATACTCTTTCCCTGCTGACAATATCTCTAGTTACATCCACTTCAGCATCAACAAAACTTCTCTGTTTAAGAGCAGTTATGTCATCATCCAGATCAGTTTTGATGGTGGATCTTTTCTTTGCCATGATTTTGGCTTTGATAGCAGCAATTTTTTCCACTGACATTGCTTCAGACAAGGACCTAAATGAGCAAAAGTAACAGGAGAAACTGAGTAATTGCACAAATGACTCTTCTGAAACAATTTGTGAATGAGTAACTTCATCCTGCCAAAATTTAAGGCTATGCTATAAGCCACAAAACAGTCACCTTATATATACACTGAAATATTACATGGGCTTGGCATTGCTCTTTAGGGCATGCAAGTCCAACCTGTGACAAACGACTCACATTATTAACACAAAGACCATCCAAAAATCCCAACTATACCAAACAAAAATAAAGAATTAGAATTTAAAGCATCAGGACTGACACCTTCATTTACAACAACATCCAAATTTCAGTTCCCTTTTATTTTTAGTGGATTACAATTTCGTGCCCAGTCAACCAACCTCTGGCTTCTCTGAGGCTTTCAAAGCATTACTCTAAATCTTGGCTGAGGTGCAGTTATGTGGACTCGGTCCCTTGGAAGATGTGGTACCTCCTCAGACCATGCAGGCCATAAAACAACAGATGGAGGCAACCTTGTCCACATTAATCTGGCTCTGAGAGAGCTCACTCGAGTCCAAGAGGGCAACACCTATGTGTGTTTGCTTTTAATTGTAAACACAAAATTGGGCTGCCAGTGAGCCCTACTGTTTTGCAGGTGAGCTGAAGAAGAGAAAGACTGAATTGCACAATACTAACTGTCCATACCAAGTTCACTATTACATGGGGTTATTATTTATTTAAGAATACATGAAAAAATGAATGCAAGTACTGGTTGTGGAGCATTCTCCTTTAGAACTATGTTATTGGAAAGGAAACTTCTTTGTGTTGCTACTTGGTTCACAGCAGGGTCAACCATGGAGTTGAAACTCATTAGCAGTAAATATTTGTAGTTTTTTTTAAGGGGCAGGCTTTTACATTCGGTATTAAAAGAATTGGTAACTAGAGAATACAAACTATTTCAAACAACACTTAGTAATCCTCACTGCAGCATTGCAAAGTTGTGATACACTCAAGGTAGCATCCAAATTATTCATTTATACAAAATCACAGCTACTTTTTTTTTATTCTTAGGCTTTCTAATCATGCCACAATCAGATTTTTTTTCCCTATAGTTTCAAGTACACCTATATAAGAGATAAGAAATCATTCAAAATACATATTTTTATGTGGTTAGCTATAACTATAGATTTCATAAATGTGTCAAATCTGCGCTGTCATAAGTGTTTCAAGGTGTGACTCCTCAAACAGAGGAGGAGAGGAAATTTTCCACCAAGGGCTGCTGGACAGGAGTAAAACTGGCTGCTCTGAGCAGCACAGGGATTGCTCTCCAGGCTGCAATGAAGCATTAGGCAGAAGGAAAGGAGCCCACCTGATCTGCTCTGTTTGCACGATGCCCTCTTTATGCCCCTCCAGCCGCGCCGCCAAGCGCTCCTTGTCGAGGCGCACACACTCCTCATCCTGGAAGGAAAAGTCACGTTTAAGTTCTTGTGAATTCTCTTTTCGAATATAAATACAGCTAGAATTAGAGCTATTCACAAGTATTTTCTTCACATTTGCAAGGATAATCTTTATTTCCAATGATTTCTGATCTGGGCACTAGCATTAAGCACAGAGCTACTGAAGTTTCCTCTCAAGAACCACAAAATTCTTCAAGTGTAACTTCTAACCCCTTCCATGAAAAGAAGCACTCTGTACACCAAAGGATAGGTAACCCAATGGAATTTCTACCCAAACACATAAACATTTACCTCCACCCCCAATTTGTATTGATTACAGTCACTGTCATTACCTCTATTCTTGGTTTCTTTGCTTCTGCTAATATTTCATCTGCTGCTCTTTTAACTACAAGAAAAAGAGGACATTAAAAATGCAAGACTATAGTAGATTTTTATCAAATAAACCTCGAAGTTTTAGTTAGATTTTTTTAGTTAAATTGTACCTTGAGTGGATCGTTGAAGACCAATTTCAAGTGGAGCACTTCTGTCTATGCTTGATGAGGTTGCTGCATTCAAACAGAGCATTCAGTTTTAATAGAAAATATTTGCAATAATATTTGGGTATAAACAAAAGAAGGGCAACAGATGAACTGCAACAGCGGAAATTCTACATATCAGGTAGCAAAGGTGGTCAAACACTGGGAGTAGTGGAGTGGAGATATTCAGAACCTTACTGAATGTCAAGTTAAATCCTGTTGCTCAGGGTAATTTGGCCCTTCTTTGAAAAGGGGATTGAACCAGGTGACTTCTTCTGGTCCATTCCAACATAAATTAATCAATGATTCTATGATCTTTACATGCCACCCATAAAAGAAAACAGAGTCACAATGAGAATTAGAACCTAGAATCAAGATCTACTGGTTTGTCTAGGTTATTTTTAAAAAAACAACCTGCTGATCTCTTTAAAAATATACCTAAAAACTCATCACATTACAGAAATAATCTCATACTCGAGGATATTTTAAATTTAAAGACCACCTACAAAACAGAGCATCTTACAAAGGTGATATTTCTGTTTTGCTCAGAGAAAGCTCTTTTCTCTAACTATTGTTAACAAAGAAAATTGAGATGATGAAATGCTAGGCAAATTCTGCCAGACTGACAAAGCAGTGATTTAATATATTTTATTAAACTGAAGATTTCATCCCACACATTTCTTGCACTTCAGTTCAACGTACTACTGAAAGCTTCCCATAGTCTAGAGTAGGACAAAACAGAGATGTAAGCACTCTAACACATAATTATTAACCAAAGTGGGCTAATGGGAATAAAAATGTTCACCTCTAAACACGCATGTAGGAATGCAGCTCCTATCTACGCAAAATGGTTACACAATTAAAAATGCAAGAAATAAGAACTTTGTTTGAGAAGTTTCAGCACATTCAGTTAAGATGCAAACTGCCTGTTGTTACCCAATCTTCCCCTCCTAGCCCTCGCTTGTGCCATGAATAGGAAGCAGTAAACTCTGTGTGCAAGTCAAAAGAACGCATCACTCACATGTTTCCCCATTCAGGTATGCAAGCAAGTCTTTCCTATCAGGTCTTCTGACAACAGGAATGTTTTCAGTCTGAAAAGACAGCAGATGTGACATTAAACTGGTCTTCCCTCACAGAGACTCTTGCTGAAGATTTTTCACTTTTACTGAAAACTACTCATTCACACAAAGACATGACCACACTGTCCTGCCACCCAAGGAAGCTTAACTATCAAGCCTAAAGTGCAAGCACATCCTAGAGGATGTTCAGCTGCACAAAATTAAACATACAGCCTGCTACAAATCTGAAAGAGAGGGCAGTCTTTTTCCTCCTTCCCTCGAAACTTGCGGATTAAGAACTAGCTTTTATCACACACACACTTCTCTGCCAGGGGTGTGTTGATACATAGAAACCAAGTATCTCAGTTGTGTTGTTCCAACACAGCACTGCTGTCTCAGGTAACAATGAAGCACAAGAAAGATGAAGAGTGGCCTGGCAGAAAGCAGCCAAATGGAAAGCAAAAGGACTTTCTCAAAATTTCTGTGCCTTTATTTGTAGGGCTCAACCAGTAATTTTTTTAACTGGATGCTTACTTCCAAGTCCACTCCAAAGCTGTTCTGCTTTTCTCCATTCTGTAAGATCTCTGCCATCTAAGGCACTAAAGGATCATAGATTGGGATCACTCCACACAAAAGATGGACAAATGTACTCCTGAAATAGTTTAGTGCTAGAAACAACTATATCCATAGAATGTTAATGTACATGCTGCCATTACTGTTAATAATTGGTTGACAAACTCTTGCTGTAAACATAATTTGGTGGTTTGAAGGGATAATCTGTCAGAAAGTGAATTGTCAAGAAAAATACTCCACCCTGACAGGACCTGTCACATGATCCTTCTGCAGAGGTGATTGTTTTTAAACACACACTCACACACTTTGCTGCATATGATTCTCACTTTCCCCAGCCAAATTCATGCACACAAGTGCTATTATCATTCCCTGAAAATAGCTACACACATGTTCATTATCACAAGACAAAAATCACATTTTGTATGGTCTACTTACTGCAGCACGGCGCACGTACACGGGATGGGAAAGGTGCACATTATTGAGCAGGAACAAGATAGAATCCAAAGTGTAGTATTCCCTGGGCTGGCCCTCCTTCCCCGTCCTGAAACACAGGAAAAGATTGTAACATTTAACTTCTCTGTCTCAAGCACACTCTCTTTTAGAAAAGGTCTCTTTTCTTGCCAGATGGCAGTTTAAAAAGCAAGCAGTTAATATTATTATCAGGCTATTGCCAAATTGGTGAGCTCTCAATTGTGCTAAAAAATACAGGTGAGGGAGATGAGTTTACTGAAGCCTCTTTACTGAATGAATTTTTAAAAAAAAACTCCCCAAAATAATCCAAACTAAGAGCTGTGTTGTAAAATAAACAAGCAGGACTTGGGAAATCATAAGTACACATTTATCCTCATTCACACTATTTATTCTGGTTATGAAAGGAACTGTCTATCCTGTGTGGGACAGCCAGAGAAACAGAACTGAGCTGCAAACAAAATGAAGTATTACATCATCTTCAGGTATAGCAAGCCAGAATTTGCAGTGTTAGAGGAAGCACAGTGAGAACTTGGGATTATATATATATTCCATAAAGTCTAGGGAGCAAAGGGCTCAAAATGGTGCCAAAAGATCAAAATAAGGAGTGACTACAAACTCATTGCACACAAAACCAGCAAAACCCTGAAGGATACAAAATCACAGTGAGCTCCCATACTGGAGTCAGACCACACCAGAGCAACACAACAGCATCAAGTTCAGCCTCAGCTTTCAAACAGCTTGTTTCAAAGATACAGATTTGAAGTCTAAAAGGGAATTTTTGCAACTACTCACAAAAATAAATAAATAAATAAATAAATAAAAATTTAAAAGGGGGAAAAAAAACCAAAAAAAAAAAAAAAAAAAAAAAAAAAAACCACGGCCAAATAAACCCCTGGCTCAGCTTGGCTCCATGTACCTTGAACATAATTCCCCCCCTCACACATTCATCCATTGTGCTGTTCCTAAAAGATTTTGTAGGGGAAGCAATGCTTTTCCTTCTTTCAGAGAACCTGACTCCCTAACCACTCCAAGCGCCCTGAGAAGCAGACCTGGCAGTCAGGGAACAGCAGGAGCAGCAATTGCACGGCATGTCCTCACCTTGGGACATGGCAAACCCCAGCTGCAGGCAGGACAGGGCTCCTCCACATTGCCCAGCCCCTGTCCCTGACCAGCTGGCTCACCTCAAAGCCTGAGCAGGACAAGCCACCACAAAACCAGCCCAAAGCTAGAAATTGAAGACTGGTAGAGAATTTCCAACAAACTAGAGATTTCAGGAAGAAACCCTTTCATTAAAAGAGTTTTCCCTCTAAGTACAGTGGCTTTACTCATGGCTCATCATGAGCACCCAAACACACACCACCAAAGGGCCACTCACTGGGGGAAAGGAGAGGAAATAAAAAATACTCAGTTGTGACTTGATGGAACCTGAAAGAGCCACACAAAAATCTACTAAACCAACAGAAGTCTAAGTGTGTTTTCTCAGGACTGCAGATTTAATGCCACCTAATGCTTTGCTTGTCATTACTTTCCTGAAATCAGCTAAGAGTGCCCAATAACCTGTTCAGAACTTATTATCAGCAGTGAAGTTCAAAACCTCACCTTCACAATGATGCCTGAGAAAACCGATGTAAGAATAACAAGCAGAGAAAAGGGATTCAGGACAACAAAACTGTAGAATAAAGGGAATAAAGGGTCTCTCTCACCACTGTCCATTCCTTCTCAAAACTTGGTCTGCATAAGGTGGTGGGTGCCTGTACTTTTCGTTGCTGCAGAGGAAAGGGAGTAGACAGACACAGGATCTTTCTTTCAACTGCTTAGAAGCCAAAACTTGGCTTCACAACTACAGGCAGCCACCAGAACTGGATACCTCACAAAGGAACTGTTTGACCAAGCAGCAAAGCAGTAAGGATCTTTGATAAAGTAGTATCTAAATATACTGGAAGCATTAGCAGAAACAAAAGCTTCCTCCACACGGGCTTGGCTCCAAAGCAAAGCCATGACGTCACGTGATACAGTTGTCACTTCATTTTAAAACAAACACTTGAGATTGTTTTAGTGCAGAATAACTCATTATTTCTTTTAAGTGTGCCATGTGCACTGAGCATGATAGAAAAGTCCAGCTGGCCATCTACTTAAGCTTTAACAATATTTAGCAATAAATGACAAAATATAAAAACAAATACTGAAGCATTATCTATTAATTGAAAACATACAGTATTACAAAGCCACAAGCTCAGCAGGGCACAGCTGGTACTTCACCACTTCAACCACACACACAAAAATTCCTGGTGTTCATTTTGGCTCCAAGAGGATGTTTTATTAGAAGGACAAGGTATTGCACATTAATTGGAAATCATCAGACAGACAAGCATTGCACACAAGGAGAAAGCCTAAGCCTAAACTGACATTTCAACATCAGTGTGTGCTCCTGCTAAATAAACAGAGAACTAAAACCAGGCAGATCCGAGGGTAGTTTGCCTCATTCAATTTACAAACATCCAAAGTAGAAATAGAAACTGATTCTGTTATTTCCCATATTCAGCTATGGCATTAATTACTTAAGAAAAAATTAAAATCTTAGGAGGCAGACTTCAACAAACCCAGTGACAAACATTAAAATACAAGGAAGAGTTGCATCTCTTACGAAATAAACTCCAGCTTAAAAATGGAGAAAATGTTTATATAATAGGAGAGAGCAAGTTTCACCTGCTCATTTTTAACACCAGAAACTTAGTTCTTTCTCATTCATTCACCTTCCACCTGCAGGCAGCAGGAATTTATTAATCTTTAACAGCTTAATTTCCTCTTTCCTGATTCAAAGCCTGAAGTTTTACAGAGGTACTAAGGACCTGTGTCTCATCCACAAAACCAAGCAGAAATCTTTAAAAATACAAGACGAAGCACACTGAGTATCACACAACTGACAATACTCAGGGTCAGCTGTTCACTGTCCAAAAACTCAGCTGCATATCCAAGCCCCTTGACTAGGCAAACAAAGCAATACATTTCTCTGGCAGATTGATTCCTTCCTTTGGCTTTGAAAGAGATTTATTAATCACTCTTCAGGGCCCATAGGTCGAAACACACAAACCACTTCATCTCACACCACCAAGCCTTTTTCACGTGCCAGCAAGAGCATTCCTATAATTCTCTGGAAATGAAACTGGATTAAAGTTGTTTTCCCTTGCACTTTTTTTTTTTTAAAAGTTTTTTAGGTTTTTTTTTTTTTCCTCCAGGTTACCTTTAACTCGGCTCAATTCCTCAAACCAATTCCCTGTTTGGTGACACTTGTGCTAGCAGAGAGAGAAGGCAATGCAGGGCAGCACTGCTGACTCCTGCCAGCTAAGCTGCTCCAGGAGCCAGAGCTAAATGTCTCGTGGGACTACTTCTAATTCTAGCAGGGACAAATGCCACTGCTGCTCTTCAGGCTGGAGATGCAATTACAGCAACCACGCTGTGGACATCTAAAACAGAACTCAAGGTTTGTTCTGTGAAAGACAAACAGTCACCAACGCCTGCTCAGTGCAAGTGTCATTTGGATCCTGTCAAGTGACCTGAATATAAAAGGGTTTGAATCTTTAAAGTTTTTCAAAATGTCCCTCCTGAGTGTGGCAATTACCTAAATTAGCAGCTCCTTAAGCGTGGTGTTCCAGCTACTGAGCATGGCTTGCAGAACTGGTCCCATTTTTACAGTGTCTTCAATTTAAAGCTGAGACATGCAAAACGCCACAGTGGCTGACAAGAATTGCTGTGAACTGAGAGCAGCCTGATCCTATCAAGAGTTCAGAAGCCACTGGTCTAAACCAAGATTGACTAACTCACCTCAAACAAAACCAAAGGACAAACCCCCTCAAATTCTACCACAGACCTACCCCAGGAGGTGAACACTGAGAGCTCTGACAAGGAGCTGCTGCTGCTGTGCTCAGAGAATCCTCTGTTCACCCACACATCCTTCCTGACCAAAGAACATAAAGCTGCCTGGCTGTACATAGCAAAGTTTGCTCTCCACCTGCTTTTAAGCTTTTGGTAACAATTTCTGGGTCTAATCCAAGCTCTCCTGAGCAATAGGACAGGGCTGGCATATCAGTTTCTTGTTCTCTGCAGAAGTGCAAGGAAACTTGTTTGTCTTCTTAACCACTACTTGTTACCACTTGGGAAAAATCAAGGAAACCACCACAAGTGTCCACACATTGCCCAGCAAAAATACAGCCAAGACCTCCAGCTGCTTATCCAAATATTTTTCTTCCTCTTCACTCTACATACCAGTATCCCCCACTCAGCCGGGAAGCACAAAGAACTCCAAAATTAGTTTCTGAAAGCTTGAAACAGGTCATGAAAAAGTATGTTTCTAGTCATATATAAGGTACAAAGTAAAATCAGCCACAAAAAGTCCACCTACAACTGAAGATCAGCAAGTAGGCTTATTTCCTTTCTCTCTCTCAATCTAAGGCTAGCAATAGCCATATCATAATTACGAGAACAAAACAAAAAAGCAATTCCTGGTCAGACTCAACTACAAGTTGGGGGTTTTCTGAGAAATCTGCAGGTACTTCTGCTTTTCCACAAAAGTTCACAGGATAACATGTCCTCTTTGATCAGTACCTGAGCTTTCACAAGAAGTATTTTTGCCTGTAAAGTTTGTCTAAGATACATTGGAACCCTTCTCGTGAAGGCATTAAGAAGCAAGCAGCTGCTAAATCCTGAGAAAAGGCAAACAAAAAACTCCTTGGCAATGCAAGCGACGCATGCTGTATTGGGAAAATTCAACAGGTAAACCTCCTCATTGTCTATAAGTTTTCTAAAACCAGGCATTTTAGCTAATCCAATCATTTAAGTCACTCTCTCTACTTGTTTATTACAATAACGCCAATAGGAAACAGCCTGCGCTAGGTGCTGCCCAGGGAGAGGTGTCAGATGGGGCAGAGCACGGGCACAGCTCCTCAGAGGGAGCCTCGGTCCGGACCTGGCTTTGTCCTGCTGCATCAAAGCTCCAGGAGACGAGAAGCAGCCCCGACAACCCAAGAGAGCAGAACCACTGTCTACGCCGAGTGGGAACGGCCCCATCAGCATCACCGACCGCAACTCCTGGCCCTGCTCAAAACACGCCAAGAATCCCACCGTGTGTCCGAGAGCGTCGTCCCGACAACAACCATAACGCGTCTTTTTCACCAAACACCCGGAAAAACTTGGGAGAAGCTGCCTCCTGCCATCTCATGGCGTGAGTCTGCAGGACGCGGCCCCGCCGGGCGGCACGGACAGGAGCGCCCGGAGCCGAGGGACGGCCCGGCCACGGCTCCCCCGGCCCCGGGCAGCACCTGGGGACGTTCCCGAAGGGAGCGGCGAGCGCTCCGTGCCCGCCCGGGCTGCCAGGGGACGGGGATCGCCCACGGGACACCCGGACAGGGCGCCGAGGCCCTGCGGGAGGCGGCCCCACCCCGCCTGCGGCGCTCCCTGCAGGGCGCCGGGGGGCCCAAGGACGGCGGGAGCCCCGTCCCCGAAGCCGGGGCGCAACTTCGGGGCAACTTCTCCCCCCACCCGCCCCTTCCCCAGGTCGCGTCGCTCACCCCCAGATGACATAGTTGGTCTTGACGTTCTTGGGCCATGAGAACTCTCCGAAGATCACCTCGTCGCCCTTGACCACGATCTCCTTCTTCTGCGTGTTGTACTGCCGCAGCACGCTCAGCACGTCCGCCATCTTCGCCCGGCCGCCACCGCTCCGGCCGCCGCCGCCCGCCGCAGGACCCCGCCGGCGCGCCCCGGGCTGCCCGCCGCGAACGCCTGAGCCGACGGCGCCGCGCCGCCTACTCGGGGCGACGCCGGACGCGTTGCCATGGGAACGACGTGGGCACGCCCCCTGGAGGGGCGGGGCGGGAGGGGCGGGAGGCCACGCCCCCTTTGCCCTCACGGCGGCCGCGCCCCGTCTCCCGCCTTCAGGGCGGCGCAGGCTGGGCCAGGGGTATGGGCACGGCTTAGTTGTGTTTTATGTAAAAACAGAGCCTTTACACAGCACCACCGCCTTAGTTTATTGCCGCTGCTTCTCTTATTGGAGCTTTCATACTCCCAGGTGTCCGCCGAGTCACGGCGCGGAGCTGCGCCGCGCTCCCCGGGCGGGCCGGGATGGTTTGCGTGAGGGTGACGAGGAGTTTTGGTGGTGCTAACGGGGTTTTAGGGGTGCTGGGGTGGAATTGAGAGTGCTAACGGAGTTTTACAGGGTGCTGGGAGAGATTTGTGGGTGCTAAAGCACAACTAAAAAGAGTTTTCGGGGGTGTCGAGGTTCGAGCGGCGGATTGGGGAATCTGGGATGGTATGTGGTGCACTGGGAGGAGTTTCAGAGGGGCTAAAGAGGTTTTAGAGGGTGTTCAAAGGGATTTGGGGTGCTAATGGAGCTTTAGGGCATACTGGGAGGAGTCTGAGAGCAAAAATGGATTTGGGGGTGCTGAGGAGGTTTGAGGGGGGTTGGGAGTGCTGGGGTGGTTTACGGTGTGCTAGGAGGATGTTTAGTGACACTAAAGAGGTTTTTAAGGGCCCTGAGAGGGTTTTGGGGATGTCAAGGGGGTTTTATGTCATTGGTGCCTTTTTGGTTTTATGTCATTGGCAGCACGAGGCTGGGATGGGCTGGGACAGCACAGTCACAGGAATACCTCAAGAAAACGGTGTAAAAGGAGCAGAGGGAGCAGCAGGAAGCACTACCAGTGAAGGTTATGCTGGACATTAGGAAAAGGTTCTTCACCCGGAGGGTGGGCAGGCTCCCCCAGGGCAGTGCTCATGGTCCCAAGCCTGCCAGAGTTCCAGAAGCTTTTGGCAATGATTTCAGACACATGGTGGGATTACTGGGATGTCCTGTGCAGGGACAGGAGTTCAGCAGATCCTTGTGGTTCCCTCCCAACCCAGGATAGTCTGTGACTATGATTCTCTCAGACACTGTGTGTGCATCTCACTCTGCAGGCTGGAGAGAAGATCTCCTCGATCTTGGATATAAAGCTGGATGTAAAAAAAGATAGAAAAGTGTCTGCCTTGTTGATCACAGTAATGTCCTTTAATTCTGATACGAATAAACAATCGAAAGACCATAGCAAAAAAAAAAAAAAGGTATTTAGGAAAACGTTGCCTGTAAATCTGGAAAGGACAAACGGTAATGCCATGGGTCACATCCTACATTTCTCTGCAGAATTTGAGATCTCAGAGCTTTGTTTGCTCACCTGAGCAACTGCACAGCTGCAGCTGGCACATGGTCTCTCCTTGTTCCAGGTTGATTTCTTCTGCTCAAACACACCAAAACTGGGAGCATAGCATTCCCAGCAGAACCAAACAGACTGCTACCCCCTGGGGAATACTGACTGCAGGACTTGAGGCCCCAAAGCGAGCTCTCATCATGACTTATTCTAACCTTTGATGCTCAGAATTTTCTCAACTCTCTGCAACACTGGCAGAAGATATTATTTCATCTTAAATTTGCAAAAGGCAGAATTGGGTCATTTTTCTTCCTGTAAATAACATGTGCTGAGACCCACGAAACAGACTAAAAGCCAGCAGCCTATAGAATTCCCTGTTAGAAGTGATATCCCCATCTGTGTCAGAACAACTCAGCATGCAGAGCACCACGAGTGTGTTTATTACATTTCAGATATGGTATTGAAATAGTCCAAACACAAATATGTACCACCACACCCAGTATCACGGTGAATTATACCAATCACTGCCAATATTTATTTGTCAATGGGTATAGAGTGATGTTTATGTGTTTAAAAGACAAAGCCATAATGAATATCGTTTCCTGAATTGGATTTGGAATTATTACTGGAGCTACAGCTCATGAAAATTGGAACAGGACTTGAAATGCTTCCAGCAGGCCAAGTCTCATTTCCATGCCTCATCCAAAAGCCTCAGTGTATCCCCTAAACCAGGGCTACCTCTTTAGAAACGCATCCTGTCCATCTGCACTACAAGTAACACTTGTTTCCAGTGAGACACACAAGTTACAACGACACCAAAAGCTCCTCATTTCAATCCTGTGCTCAGGGAGCGGGGAATGGTGCAGCACAGTCAGCTGCACACACCGGGGCAAAGAGATTTATTTTCGGCTTTCCAGAAAACGTTGTGGTTCTGGTTTCCTCTTTCCCTTCAGGCTGCCTTCACTGGGGAGAACACTGAAAAATCCAGCTGAGTAAGAAGGAGAGTGTACAAGAGCAGGGATCAGCTGCCTGCACCCTCAGGAGCAGGATCCCTGCGGGAGCTCGGAGTGCTGCTCTGGGAGGAGGGAGCAGAGCAGGAGCAGCACGGAGCGAGTTGGTCTCGCCCTGCTGAAATCAATGCAGACATCAAACAAAGGATGGAGCAGCACAGAGGTGCTGCGGTCATGCTCCGGCTTGAACAATGCAGTGACAGGAACTAAGCCAAAGGAATGACCCAGCTTTGTGTCAATAACCCCCATATATGCTCGTGACTAAAATCAAACTCCACGGAAACGGGAAATTATGTCAGCCATAACTTCGCCTTCTCCTGTCACTCACTGGTAACAACATAAATACAGCTTCAGTGGGAAGGGAGGTCAGAGGAGGCTCCATCTCTGTGTCTTGGCACCGTCAGGGAGTCCCGCCGATCTCCCCCGCACAGGGACACCTACTGGGTAAGATTCCATCATTCAGCTACACCAGGGGCTTGCTCGGGAAATTCGGACAGCCAGCCTGTGTTTGTGATCATACCCGTGGGACTACACTGGCATCTCCCAACTGAACGTGCTCGTGGCTGTTCATAGTTCCTGTGTTCACACGCCCTTGTGCACACAGGGTACTCCGCACAGAGTGGGCTGGGGTGGGAGGAACTCCAAAGGTCATCTCCTTCCAGTGCCACACCAGCTCGGCGTGTCTGCTGCTGAGTTGGCCACGGCTCAGAAGCTAAACCCAGCTGTCCCAGTCCCTCTGATATCTGAGGGGCAGCTGGAATGCCAGGGCGGTGATTTTCTGCCAAAGTTAATGCAGTAGACACGGTGAGTTTACTCTTAACATGACACTTTGATTACAAGCTTTAACTGGGGGTTTACAAAATAGTTCCCACAGTTGGCATTGGGGACCACAGCGACATCATTAACCAGCATTTATATCATTGAATCAGGACTTGATAGGAAACTATTTTCATGTGGCATTAGATACCTGAGAGTTTACCAGTTTTATCATGGAAGGTTGGGCTACAAAATCATTATCTGAAAATGAAAGTGTATGACACGGGTACGATGTTTTAATTGCATTTCCTCACTACTTTTAACAGGTTATACTGGTGTTTTGTAGGAAAGCAAAATTAATATGCAAAACAACATTAGACAATTTTACATCATAGGTAAGATCATTTAAGATTAATCAACATCCAGAAAGATAATACATCACACATGAACACGCATTCCTTTTTTTACAGATACATTTGAGAGAAACCAAACCAGTACACGAGTGCATCTCCTTGCAGTATTTTATAAAACATAGAGCTGAGCACTGAACCGTGATCCAGAGCACAATTTGCCCTCTCAGCTAAGAGGAGGGTTTCTCCAGAAATACTTGTGCAGACCCCAGAGGGGTTTCCCAGAGGATACTTTACAGGAGTGCTCTGCCAAAGACATGTATTTGAGCGGGCTCCACAGCACATGCTGCGGGGGTGAAATAACAGAATATTGTGAACAGCTTTTACTGGGCAGACTGAGGACATAAAAAACCCCAACACCTCCACATAAAATAGAACTCCACTTTTTTCCCCCCCCAGGAGCCACTAAAAACATTCCACACCTTACACGATTAGCCAATCCCACTAACAGAACTTCTCAGGCACCAGGAGGAATTCTTCATCCCCCACTCGTTATTTACTCCGTTCTGACGCTCCTGTTTCACAGGTCACTTTCTGACCGAAGAAGAGCAAGGCAGGAAAGAACCGCCAGGAAGAACAGGCCACAGAAACGGGGACGGAGAGGATTTAAAGTAAGTTTCACGTTGCACAAAGCAAAGGCACCGCCGAAACCCCCGCACCTGGGAAGTCGGCTGAGCAGGAGGCCAAATCTCCTGACCTATCCTGGGAAATCCAGACCCTCTCTACTCCTCTCCTGACCCTATCCCGGGAAATCCTGACCCCCTTCACTCCTCTCCTGCCCCTGTCCCGGGAGCTCCAGCCCCTGTGCCGGGAACTCCAGCCCCTGTGCCGGGAGCTCCAGCCCCTGTGCCGGGAGCCCCAGCCCCTGTGCCGGGAGCTCCAGCCCCTGTCCCGGGAGCTCCAGCCCCTGTCCCGGGAGCCCCAGCCCCTGTGCCGGGAGCTCCAGCCCGTATCCCGGGAGCCCCAGCCCCCGTGCCGGGAGCCCCAGCCCCCGTGCCGGGAGCTGTCCCGGCCGTGCCCGCGCGGTGGCTGGGTGCCGCGGGCGCTCCCGGCGCACAGGCAGTGCCGCGGGCAGCCCCGGAGGCGGCCGGGGCCCTGCGAGGAGCGGGGTCGGACCGCCGTGAGGACTGAGCAGAGCCCCGCCCCTTCCTGGCGGCGCCATGGCCCTGCAGGGGGCGCTGCGCCGGGCGGCGGCGGCGCTGGGGGGGCGGTGAGCGGGGCCGGGGGCTCCGGGGCGGGATGGGAACGGGATGGGATCGGGATGGGAACGGGACTGGCACCGCCACAAGGACACGGTCTGCGACAGGGACTGGGATCGGCACTGGGACCGCAACAGGGATAAGGATCGGGATCGCGAAACGGATAGGGACGGGGATCGGGACCGGGGCTGCGATCGGGATCGGGACAGGGACCGGGGACGAGGAGCGGGTTGGGGAGAGCGACAGGGCTCGGGATCAGGACCGCGGCCGGGGTCGGGATGAGGACAGGGATGAGGATGAGGACGGGGCTCGGGAGCGGGGCGGAGTGCCGGGCTGCCCGCCGGGCAGGGAGCGCGGTGTGCGGGGCGGTGTGGCGGTGTCACACGTGTGTGTGTGTGTGTGTCACCGGTGTGGCGGTGTCACACGTGTGTGTGTGGCTGTCACGGGCGGCACGGGGCGTTTCCCGTGTCCCAGCACCGCGGGGCTGTCCCGCCGCCCCCATCCCGCTGCTCCCCTTCCCTGCGGGCACCAGAAGTCGGGTGGGTGGCTGCAGGTATTGCATCCCCAGTGAACTTGCATGGAGAAGTCAGTTAAAAATCGAAACAAAACAGGGCAATGCGGCGTTTCTCTGGAAGCTCGAATATCTGACTGTCATATCTTTTCAGCTCTAGAATGGGGAACAGCCACACCACTGCAGGATTGTCTAATGATGCTGCTGTGAATCAAATACAGGTAGCATTATTTATGTTGCTTTTACTGACTTTCAGCATTTATAAAAGCCAGTTACTTCAAATCTTTTCTTATTTATACAAAGAAGTGCTGTGAATCGTCCTGCCTGTTGAACCTGTTCCTATGTTTATTACGGTTATCAAGCCACGCTGGCAGCTTTGTTTATCCACATCCCTGGAACCTGAACTTCCCAGGCTGCACCCTTTTTATGGTTTTTTTTTGGACCTCTACTCAAATTCAGTGCTGCTCTCAACATTGGGGATAAAGCCTTGTAAAATTACTAATATCAAGTAAAGTTAAGTATTTTAGAGGGGGTTTTTTATAAATTTACTGATAGTAAATTTATACAAATTTAAAATTATAGCTAGCATGATGAATTTACAGTGAAGTGATAAGGGTGTCTCTTGCACCCCCTGCTTTGGTCAGTGCATGCCCCTGGCCCATCCCAGGTGCCTTACAGACAGAACTGTCCTAAACCATTCAGGGGGATGCAGGAGTGGGGCAGAGTGCAGAGCAGAGTTGTACCACACACTCCACCCTCCTCGTGCTCAGTTTGAGGCAGGTGCAGGTCAAACCTGCCTTCAGAGGTGCCAGCAGAGAATTTCCTGTGTTTGCTGCTCTAACAGCAGGTTTGTAACCTGTGCATTACTTTCATGTCTCTTCAGTAGAGTTCAAAGTGCATTGGCTTGAAGCTCACTGACTTACAGCTTTCTTTTGAGCATGCAGGACATTGTTTCACACAACTGTGTGGTGATTTTCTCTAAAACAAAATGCCCTTACTGCAAAATGGCAAAGAACCTGTTTGAGGGTTTGAACGTGAATTACACGGCTGTGGAACTGGATGAAAATACCAACGGAAGGCAGTTCCAGGATGTTCTGGAACAGATG
This sequence comes from Sylvia atricapilla, assembly GCF_009819655.1. Classification (NCBI taxonomy): domain Eukaryota; kingdom Metazoa; phylum Chordata; class Aves; order Passeriformes; family Sylviidae; genus Sylvia; species Sylvia atricapilla. Next base: position 4,536,803 of record NC_089148.1, read on the forward strand.
ACTGGTGGTAGAACAGTGAGTATATTCTCTTACACATAACAAGTAACAACTTGGGCTGCACACATCCCTCTTGGGTGATATCCATAGCAAGTCCTTAACTGTTTTGAGACAGTTGAATTTAGGATACAAGCTGCTAAATTAAGTACTGCAGGAAGTTTGTGTCTTCTAGAACCCCTCTGGCTACCCCTGAGAGTTGATCTTTTTAATACTGCCACCGAAATAATTGAAATATCAAATCCATTTTTCATTTGTATATTTAAATCATTGTATTTAACACTTGTATTTTATTTTATATAGTTGCACTTGACTCAATTATTGGAATTTATTACAGTCACCCACACAGTGACTTCATCCCACTTTTGAGGGGCACGTGAAGTTTCCCGTCTCTGTAAATATTATGGAAAAGTATGGGTAGTACACTAATATTATACACACCACTGGAAGAACAGAATAATTGTGTGTAATGGGAGTCCAGTCCTTTTTTTCCAAGAAGTAACTAATGCAACTTTTGTTTTCTTGATAGGTCCCAAGAGTGTTTATCAATGGGACTTGTGTTGGAGGTGCAACAGATACTCAAAAGCTTCATGAGGAAGGCAAACTGCTTCCTTTAATTGATCAGTGTCAAATGAAAGCAAATTACTGAGCCAGCATCTCTTAGCTTCATCGTCCTCTGCATGAACAGAATTTCAGATGAGTTCAGAAGATCACAGGCACATGGCAGGAGCTGCACTCAACAACCTCCAATCATTGCTTGAGTCACAGATCACCCTGACAGACTTTATGGACTTGGTGAAGTACTTGGTGTCCTTGCCTCAGCTTTCCCACAGCCCAGATGGTCATTAGCAAACATGATGTAACTCCTCTGAGTGACACAGTGATGTCATTTCATGATTACGTCCTGCCCCAGGGAAGTCCAGGCTCTGCAAAAAGAATCCTGTGGGTTTTGCTGCACATTAGTTTGCTTTCTAGCTTTGTCTCAATAAATTGTCAATTTAATGGTTTCCTTAAGTATAATTCCCCTCTGTCAAAGTGAAGTGTAAAGCAAACCCAGTTTGTAGTCATATTGGTGTGTGCATGTCTGCCTCTCTTGTATTCCAGTGCCTGATCACTCAGCTCCCAAACTGTGTGTCCTATGGAACAGAAAAGAGAATAAAGATTCTGGCAGCTTTAGAGAGTGACAGCTTTCATCTTTAGTCTGCACTGTGAGGTCTCAGTCTGTCATTCAGGAATGTCTTTGCAGATGCTGAAGCAGCTCAGGCACTCAAATGCAGCTGCAGACTATGGTACAACCACTCCAATAACAGCATGACACAGAAGACCAAGTGAAGCAGATCTAATATGCATAGAGTTTATTTAGTACTTAAATCCTACAGTCAGAATGCAGTTTACTAGCCATTTTAACTTTCAGTTAAATGTCTAAAAGAAATGACTAAAATTCCATAGTTTAAGTACAATGCACATCCAAAGCCAGACCAGGCAATGCCAAGACTCTTGGTTATTTCAAAGAAGTTCATATGCAAGTAGAAAATTATATCCCATTGGTCAGCTAACGGGACCATTACACAACTAAAGGTGCACAGATTAGAATAAAAACATTAGTTCAATGATTTTTTTACTCACTTTTTGTGAATTAAGACTGCTGTTATTTCCATTGCTTTCAGCACTGCATGTACCTAAAACTACTTTTTCCCCCCTCAAGGGAAGAAAAGATCAGTCTTTAATTCCAGCTAACTAGGACAGCAAGGGTATAATTTAAACTTGACAGCTTCACTTTTGTGAGGCAGGTTTGAACTAAGTCTAAACTGCATCCTTTGTATAAAGTCTTTAGTATACAGTTGCCTGCATTGTGCATCTTTAATATGTAATCAGCTAATTCAACACACTGACTTTGTTTCGTTTTAATTATTGCAGTTTACTGTATGGTGCTAGGACAGTCATTAAGGTAAAGACACAGATGTGCATCTCTCTCTGAATTTACACTTAATAAACCAATTCATTTTACACACACAGTCATACAAGAATACCGAGTATTCTTTTTCTCTGTGTAGAATTCTTCAGCCAGTGATGTTTTTTACCAGAAACTTAACAATAATTTTGTCCCCAAAGCTGATACACCCATCACTTAAAAATAGTAACAATGGTATGCAAAAGAGTTTTTCAAAGACCTTTTCGTTTTGTTCCCTGTTTAGAGGCTTGTTTTTTTTTAACCAGTAGTCTAAAATAACCCTTTGAGTTCCAAGTTCTGGAAATCTCAGGGCATTGTCACTTAAGGCAAATTCTCTTGCAGCTGTTGGAACAAGCTGTGTGCCTGCAGATGCAAGTGAGTGCCCCATCATTAAATAGGATCTAGCTTAAGGCACCCAAAGGGTTAATTAGGTTTCTTTTTAACCATATTAAGGCTCCCCACCCCAACAGTTTTTTCATAGTGTACAATTTCACAGAAAGTAGCAGCAAGACAGTGCCTTTGTTACTGGATGGTACAAAGCCATGTTATGCTTAAGTTAATTAAACATGACCTGGCAGTTAAAGTGTGGTTCTACTCTAGGGAAGAAGAAATAAAACCCAAAACGACCAAAATTAAGAACCTCAAGAATAGTGATTAAAAATTTACTTTTTTTTTTTTTTTTTTTTCTTTTTTTTTTTTTTTTCCCCCAGCATTGTTTCCAGGACAAAGCTATTTATCTCAAAATATGCTTGTCCTGGCATCTAAATATTCAAATTTATCCATTAAAAGATCTGGATACCTGCTCATCCATCTCAAATCCCATGCTTCTAAGAAGCAGAGGCTGAAACAAACACTGAGTTATTTTACGAAGCACACAGAGCTCTGAATGTGCCCATGTGTTGCTTTTTAAATACAGAATTATTTTTAAAGAGTAGAACTGCACTTTTACAGGAGAACGGAAAGACATTTTATTCGTAACTAGTTGTGCTTAACTCTTAAGCTGGTAACATTAGGAAAACAGCTATTTATATTCATTATTTGTTAATGAAGCGTTTGTATAACTTCTCAACATACCACATACATATGCAAATATATATATATATTTAAACTTAAATTCAGAATGCAGAAATACCTAAAGAAACCAGGCTTTACAGTATCAAAATCATAAATTCAGATATGCAAGCACACCATAAAGACACCATACCTTCCTTCTGCTGAAATTAGCTCATCTTTTATGATTTCCCTCAGAGCAGCATACCCATAAAACACTGTCCTGGTCAGTGTTTTACCTTTTCCCCAGAACTCTTGCTCAGCCAGTTGTACACTCCGCTGTGCCACAGTAAGATATGAGATCTCTACCATTCCAGCAAGAAAGCCACTAGAAAACCACAGCATATCTGTGCACTGCAAATGACTGCACACAGCAAAATAAACCTAGAAACTGGTGGAATTTCAAAGAAACTAAGGAAAAGGATTAAAAAGAGAAGAAAGGAAAATTATTTTTACTTAGGTTTATTTCTATAGCCTATTCTTTGATGACTTTCTCGCGTCAATACTGCAAAAAAGCTGCCTGTTTATCCAGAATATTAATTTAAATGTTTTCTTAATTCTACATGACAGCAGCTTGATACTGTTTAAAAGAACGAAAAGTTTCAAATCACCCAACTCATGCCTGAAAAAAACCTTTACATTTAAAAAGCCAATTTGAAAAGCCAATTTTAAGAGGTTACTTTTTTCAAATAAAGCCATTCACAGAGAGATGTTGGATTTTTGCAACAAATAAAGTATACTTCTGTCACTGATTTCTACACAGAGTTTTACCAAAAATCTGACAGATATAGTAAATTAGATGTTTTGTAAGAGATTTATACAATTAAAGAACAGGAAAAAAAATGATTACTAAAAACATTAAATACGATGCCATCAGTTCTGGTGCGGGGAGCTAAGTGAGCACACACAGTGACAGCAAGAAGGCAGAAGAACAGAGGCCAAAAAAAAAGGAATGGATGAGATCTTGTGAAAAAAGATTCAAATATAAGCCTGAGGTGACAAGATGGAAAAGGAGAAAAAACCCCAACACTAACAAAGGAAGGAGTAGAGCAAAAGAAGAAGAAACAGAACAAATGGAACCAAAACTAAAGGTTCTGTTATGGTACCTGTGAGCTCAGGACAGGATTAAGCATTATTTGCAATGCAGACAAATATTTTCATAATGTTCTTACAGACAGAGCTATTATTAAAATACATTTCCCAAACTGCTGGTGTTTTTAAGCCAGGAATATGTATTTGTTGAAAACCCTTTTAAAGCCATACCCGTTTATGGGCACCAGTTAACAACAGCAATGTAAAAGACCAACATAAATCCCCTCAAGACTTATGTTTAACAAACAGGTTTGACAGTGGTTTTAAGCAGCAAGGAGTTTTAGTGCCAGTTATTAGCAGCCCTCACACAGTGGGCATTTAGACTGGCCCTGCTGACCTCAGAACTACACCTACCTTCAGACTTCTCTTTTTGAAACACAGAGGACTGCAATCTAATTCTACAAGCACCTCCAACTCTCCCACCCTTTGCTCCAGGTCTAAAATTCCTCACATTAAATCCTATTTCTTGGCAAAATTACTACTGTCATTACTGAATTTATTACACAGTGCTGATGTGCTCACGGCATTATTTTTAAGAACTCAGAGCCTCCTGCCCTCTCCACATCATTCATTGTGTCCCTCCCATGAAAACTCCTGACCTTTGATGTTCATTCCTTGAAGAAGAATGTTTCACTTCTGCTGTGCTTCCAGCCACAACATTCTTTCTTTAAGCTAAAATGCCTGAACATCACAGTCTTTGACACAATAGCCTAATGCTCCAGAATTGTCAAGGGGATCACAGAGAAATGGAAGTCAAACTGAAACCAGTTAACTGTTAGGTATCAGGAAACCTGCATTTGCCTGGTCTACAGCTGCACTCTGCATTTAGACCTTTTTTTATTTAGTATTTTGAACAAAATTAACTAGCTTTAAACTTGTCCCTGCTCAATGTCTACTGATAAACTGCAGTGCACAATTATAGCCTCTTTTCTGCTCTTCAGTGCAAAGACCACTATTTAATTTGAAAGTCTCCTTCTTGGTGAAAGGGTAGGTTGCTTATTGTACACAGAACTAAAGCCTAAGCTTAGCAATTTTGTCTTAGCTCACTTTTTTTAATTCTTTTTGAAGCATTACAGTAATTATTGCCTTTTTACACATCTAGATGTTGTTTTGGAGATTACCAGTTTAATAACTAAGGATTAGAAACAGGACAAATGCATGTTATGGCAAATTAGTCATGCTGTCCCCAAAATTCAGTGTATGGGCAGATAAAAAAGATCCAATCTATGGACAAGAAATACGCAGCATCATTCTTCTATGCCCCTTACTAGAAGAGAATGGCAAAACCAGAAAGAAACCCCCAGAAACAAAGGTCCACATACCATAAAATTTCAGGTATCAGCATTTACTTCAGTTTCTCCTCGCTGTGCAAATCTTCAAGGAGGAGCAGATGACAACGTGGTCTCATCAGTGCTGGTTTCACATAAACCCCTGACAAGGGTTTTAGTCCAGAGACATTATGAATGTTTAGGAGCACATTCTATACCCCAGCAGGGATGACTACCTTTTATCACTGGTAAACAGATACAGGGATCTACAATTTCTATCAGTCCTACTGAAAATTCATCTTTACTTCCACACTCTAGTTCAAGGAATTGCATTTTCAACTGGACTGCTTCCAAAGATGCAACACCACTATAACCATACATTCAATCCTTTAGTAACTACTCTAATTTTTATTTGCAATAAATTTACTTAAAAGTTAGTTGAAACACCTGTTTTAAATTTTCATTGTATATTTAGTCCAAAATATTTCCTATTACTTCACAAATACTACCCCAAATAAGAAAAAGTACTTGTAAAGAGACTCATCTATCAGGTTTTTTTATGACATCTCTAGCTTAGAAGGAAACACCTAATCTGATGTTTGACTATTGTGTCATTTAAAATGCGTTACTAGCAAACCCAACTCCAAAACATCAGTGCATTTACTTGAAATAATGATTAACAACTATTGAGCAAATGAGTTTACTCCTCATATTCACGGTGTTTTGTTTAGATGCTAAAACCAATATGCGATTTTTCACGAGAAATGGCTGATGTTCTTTTTACAAACCCAGAAGTGCTATGCCTTAGCTTTTGCAGGAACACTTGGTTTGCTCTAGAACTCACCTGAGGAGCTGGTGGCAGTCCATTCTGTCAGAGCTGTGAGAGCAGCAGTGATAATTCAGGAGTGACTTACATTCACCTTGGCTGAAAGGCAACGCTCTGCCCAGCAGGCTTTAAGCCCTGCTTTGTGTCAGGAAAGGCTGCCCTCACTGGACTGATTATGCAGGAAGGGAGAGTGTAAGTAAGGAGCAGAATACCTTCAGTAACATGTAACATCCTATTTTAGCACCAAAAGAGATATCCCGGCTAAGGAATGCAGAGCTTTGAATTTATAAGCAACAGGAATGAGGCATAATGAAAAGTGTTACAAGTACCAAAAGTATAGTAGGAACTTCAATTTTACATTTAAAAGCTTGGGTTTTAGGCAGAAAAATATGGTCTTATGTGTCATTTACCATTATGGGTAAACATGGTATTTGTATAAATCATAATTATTTTCAAATTAACATCAAATTTGCTGTTTAAAACAGTCAGCATTAGCATAAAAGAGGCTGAAATACATATATTTTAGAGGAAGTCATAAAAGCATCACTAAAAAACTTTTCAAATCTTCTAAGACTGATCTACTAAAGAGATCTTTTAACTTCCCCCTATACAGACATATAGAAAACACAGAATTAAATACATATACACACACAAATTGCTATCAATTTCTGTTCCAAAGTGGTAGAATACTCACTGGCTTTCTCCTTGTCACACTCTAACTATCAAACTAAAAATAAAAAAAAAATAAAAATATAGAATCCAGTTTCAATCACTTCCTAAACAAGATTTTGTGAACATGAAGGAGGCAACTGTACAGTTCATAAAAATTTTTAAGAATTGGTCACTATAAACTGGAGGTAGCTTTGAAATATGTTAGCTTGAATTAACTTATGAAATCAGAAGTAACACTAATCTACAAAAAGATATTAAAAAATGAAATACTCTCCTGTTAGGAAGACTGTTTCTCAGTCATTGAATACATTCTTCTTAAAAAAAAAAAAAAAGAAAGAAAAAAAAAAAAAAAAGTAGCTTTTTGTTTCTGGTTGTTCCCACTCAGCTTTGGTGAGCAGGCCAAGACACATGCACTTGTTGATCTTGCTCACTGAAGGTGTGCAGATGCTTCTTGAAGGTGTGACAAGGACTGAATGTGACATTTCCAGTCATTTCCATTTCTTTTTCTACTAAAACCAGCTTTTAGAACTTCCTGTAAAGTGTTTTAATTCTTAACTAGTGCTTCTGAAATGGAATTGTGCAGGAACTGCCCCTTAATTCATTTAAAGAGGTATTTCCTCCTGAAAACCCAGACGACAATCCAGAGAGAAAAATATTAGCGTGAGCTCTTGCACTTTCAGTTTTATCAGTATAAAATGTCCCTGGGTAACTTTTACACTGTATCACAGTCACATGGTCTCAATACATACCAGAAAAAACTTCTTTTGTAGATTGTAACTGTAACCATGGAAACCACTGAACATTAGTAACACTTAAAATACAAAGATTTAAAAAAGCCCAAAGAAAAGTCCCTCTCAATAAAGTTGCTGTTAAACCGTCATTATTAAAAATACTAAGCCCATTTGTTTCCAGCCCCATTCTAAAAGTAACTCACAAATTTATTCTTGCAAATAAGCATTCCACAGCAACGGGGGAAATTAAAAATCTCTCCGTATTTGTAATCCACTATAAATGAAATTAAATTATATACTATGTAACCCTGTAACCACTTTTAGCAAACTTCTCACTGTAATTTTAAATTGTGTGCAACAGGAAAAACAAAAAAAGAGATTCCTCATCTGCTTTTCTTGTTTCTCCTTCACAAAAAGGTAATAAAGAATCACAAAATCATGAGGGTTGGAAAAGAGCTCTTAAGATTGAGTCCAACCTCAACCCAACACTGCCAGGTCCACCACTGAGCCATGTCCCTAAGCACCAGATCCATGTGGTTTTGGAACACTTCCAGGGATGATGATTCCACCACTTCCCTGGGCAACCTGTTCCAATGCTTGGCTGCAAACAGGATTTGAGGTTGTGCCTCACCAGTGCCATGTAAAGATGAGCAATCCCTGCCCTGCTCCTGCTGTCCCCCTTTCTGATCCAAGCCAGGATGCCCTTGGCTTTCTTGCCCACCTGGGCACAGCTGGCTCTTGTTCACTCACCCTTGAGCAGCACTGCCATGACCTTTTCCACTGGGCAGCTTTGCAGCCACTCTGCCCCATCCTGGAGCATTACATGGGACTGTTGTGACCCGAAGGCAAAAGCCAGCACTTGGCCTTGCTGAACCCCACACAGCTGGCCTCAGTCCATGCATCCAGCCTGTCCAGATCCCTCTGCAGGGTTTCCTGCCCTCCAGCAGATCAACTGTTTGGCTCAGCCCGGTATCATCTGCAAACTGACTGAGGGTGCCCTCGATGTCCTTGGCCAGATCAGCCATGGAGACTGAGAACAGGACTGGCCCCAAGAGTGAGTGAGCCCTGGCGAGCCCCACTGGTGAGCAGCCAGCAGCAGGATGTGACTCAGTCACCACCACGGTCTGGGCCCAGCCGGTTTTACAGCCAGCAAACAGCGCACCTGTCCGAGCCACAGGCTCCTGTCTCCAGGAGAATGCTGTGAGAAACAGTGTCCAAGGCTTTCCTGAGGTCCAGGCAGACCACATCCACAGCCTTTACCTCATCCACTAGGGAGGTCACCGTTCATAGCAGAAGGTCAGGTTGGCTAGGCAGAACGTGCCTTTCATGAGGCCATGCAGGCTGGGCCTGATCCCTGGCTGTCCTGCATGTGCTGTGTGATCAAGGTGATCTGCTCCATAACCCTCCCTGGCACCAAGGTCATTCTGACCCGTCTGTGGTTTTCTGGCTCCTCCTTCCGGCCCTTCTGCTCAATGGGCACCACACTGGCCAAGCTCCAGCCATCTTCAGACCTCCCCAGTTAGCCAGGATTGGTGACAAATGATGGAGAGCAGCTTGGGTGGATTCCAGCCGACCTCACGGACCTCTCAACATTTAAGTGGAGCAGTGGGTCACTGTTTCCTCCTGAATTACAGGGACTTCATTTTGTTTCTTGTCTCGGTCTTCCCAAGGACAACTGGTCTGACTGTTAATAACTGAGGCAAAGAAGGCATCAAGTACCTCAGCCTTTTTCTCTCCTTTGTGGCAATACTTCCCCTCACATGCAATAAAGGATGGAGGTTCTCTCCTCGGCCCTCCTTTTGTTGCTGATGTATTTGTAAAAACACTTTTTTTAATCTATTATGGCAGTGGCCAAATTAATTTCTAGCTGAGGTTTCACTTTTCTAATGCTCCTGCATAACCTAACAACATCCTTGTAGTCATCAAGAACATCCTGCCCCTTCTTCCAAACATCTTTTTATCCTGACTTCCAGAGACAGCTCCCTGTTCAACCAGGCTGGTCTTCTATCCCACTGGTTCATCTTTCAGCACTTGGGGACAGCCTGTTCCTGCATCCTTGAGATCCTTGAACAATGTTCAGCCTTCCTGGACTCCTCTTCATTCAGGATTGTTTGCAAGGGACTTTCTCAATCCTCAAAGACCAAAGTCTGGCCTCTGGGGCTCCTCAGCTTCCTCAAGACCCCCCTTGACAGCTCCATGGTGGTGCTCAGGGCTCTGGAGGTGATCCACCTGCTTCCTGGCACTGCTGGTCTCTGCTGCTGCTCAAGTCCTGGGGGACAAGAAGCTGGCCATCCTGCACTACATCCCCTGCTCCTCTGTGGCTGATGAAGGCAGCACATCCTCAGCAGGTGCTGGGCCTGCTGCTGCAGCACGGGGACCTGCAGCACAAGAATTCCAAAGACCACAAGGAACTGGACAACATTGTGGCCCTCTTCATTTACCCTTCTGAGGAGCTGGATATGGCCAAGCTGGTGTCTGAGCTGACTCCAGCACTGGAGCAGAGCAAGAGCAGGGTCCAGCACACTGACACAAAGTGTTTGCTGCCGTGTTGTCCTCCTTGGGCCCTGGGCAAAACCACCTTCTCCTCAAGGCAGTGGATGCAGTGGAGCTTGAGGACAACAGGGATGGGGTAATTCACGTGGTGCAGCCCAGGCTAGCCAGGAAGACTTTGGTGAAGCTCAGGGACCAAGGGTTTGTAAAGTACACCGTGGTCCTGCCATCATCCCATCATAACAGGGGGTCCTGTTTACCCCCTGGGACAGATTCAGACTGGCTGCTGCCAGCCCACAGGACTCAGAGCACAGTTACTGTGGATATCACACAAGGGATGATGCTCTTTGGAGCTCCAGCTCACACAGAGCCCAGGCTGGTCACAGAATTAAGTCCAACTAGAGTTTTGAGTGCATGTATAAGAAGAAACCAACTGCCTTGGGAAAATGAGCGTGCTGGATGCAATGCAGGTGGCTGAGGAGTGGAGATGCCTTCCTGAAGGGGCACGGAGCAGGGCTGCCAGCTGTGCTGCAGGACTCTGAAGGGCGATGTGACTGCACTGCCAGCTACTGCTAGAAGTGTCCAAATGCACAGTGTGCTGCTGCATGGCACCAAGTCCCAGGGTGACACAGTTACACGGCAGGGGGATCACTGGCTACTGACAGTCAGTTTGACACCAGAGATGCAAGCGCTGTTTCTCTGAATCTGTTAGATTTGCACGAGACTGAAGTTCTGTTCAACCTTACAAACACCTTACTGAGAAGCTCTAGTCAGAAGTGCCACCACCTCCCGTCACATTCTGATATGTATACAATATGCCATAAGCTAATAAAGTATATTTGGCTGGGAGTTCCCAGGGTGAAGTCTGTTGCCAGCAATGGACCCTCTGGGAAGAGCAGATGCCTAAAAAGCTTAGATCAAATCCAAAGAGAAGTTTCGAATGACATCCAGAGCTCCGGTATCGAAGCCGCAGATATCCAACATGCCTCTGTCATCAGGGCCTGCAAGCGTAAAGCCATGGGAGGTCATTCCACAAACCACCAGCTTGGCAGGAATACCCATCTTCTACAGGAAGGAGAGCAAAAAATGTCAGAAAACACACACACAGTAAAACCTGTACACATATGCAGTAACTTAAATACCCCAGAGGGCCAAATCTCACTGCCATAAGGCACTGTCTGAAGAGCTGTACTGACAGAATGAGAACTGCAGGATGCCTGTCAGCACTGGAATGACAGCTAACCTCAACCAAGGAAACCAAATTAACTTTTGGTTTTCATTTCAACTGGGTAGAAACTATGTCATGATTGAAGTCCATACTCCCCACGCCTGACAAACATATTTTTGATAATTTAAAAAATAATTTCTTTAAAGCATAAAGGATTGTTTGCTGAATAAATAAGGGTTTCCAATAGCAATGTGCTTGGAGAAGGTAATTTTCTTTGTTCCACTGTAAAATTATGAAGCTGCACAGCTCAGAGCAGTCCCCTTAAAACACAATGGGCTTTCTTCCCAAGATACTGTCATTCTCTTGACACTTGTCTTCACTACTTCATTGAAACTTTTTGACATCTACTGCAGACATCAAAGTTGAATTTAGCTCTGAGAGTCAAACTTCATTCTGTAACAACTATAAAAACTTATTCCATCAATTATATATAGGATGTAGAAATTCATACAGTAACACAATTTCATAGACATTGCAGCACACTGAGCAAGCAAGCTAATTACAAATCCTTTTAGCAATCCTATGATTTTAAATATGCACAATTAATGCAATACGTGCATTAATTCTGCCTAACTGCAGTACTGATTAGTTTTTAAGAACACATAATTATTTACTGCAGAAAGCCACAACCAGTCCAATCTCTAAAAGACTTTTAGAGCTGGTGCTTACTCTGTACAGTATTTATCAATCATAAACAGTCAGAAGCATATTTACCTCTCTGTACTCTGTAAGGGCCATTGCAGGAGGAGTATTCCCAGCAAAGGTCTCATTATCAGTAAATACAATGAAGACATCAGCAGCTGTCTGAGTTTTTTGAGCCCATATCATTGGAAGGGAACAATCAGTGGTACCCACTGGAATCTTATAGAGAAAAAAAAAATGTACAGGGAACACATTCATACAGAAATTAACAAACCATGGAAAATTAATTTCAATGTAAGTTTCATGTTTTACCATGTGTTACTACACAAAGAAGCTTTTTTGTTAAACTTAGTCATTTTATCTAATTTTGTCCCGGTTTCTTTAATATTCTTTTCAAATTAACTCACTGGGACCTAGCACTGCCATTCTAAATTGCAATGTTTAATATCTAGCAAATGAAATAATAACATTTGCTGGGCTTTCTCTGAACAAAATGCACCAAAAAAATTTCATTTTTGTACTAGTAAGATACAGATTAAACAAGGTATAGAATTGATTACAAAGAAAATATTGTAACTTCTAGGACTTTTTTTTTTTTACATACTTCATACATTTTCACTAAAACTTGAGGTAAGGTCATGTCAGCTGTCACTGGACAAGGGACCATTTCATGTGAAAAGGCAACAATTTGGGAATCCTTCTCAGTCCGTGCCACAACCTGAGAAAGAGAGAAAGAAAAATAATCCAGTTATATTACTCTGAATTTGGAATGTCTGAAGGGAGCCATTCCCTACCAACACACAGCATGACAAATGCTTTTGTATTTAAGTCACCATGGCTCCTCATTATTGTTTATGTTCACTTTACACTTTAAATATTCTGTAATATTACTGCAAATAAAGACTGCAAAAAGAGCTGAACAACTGCTCTAATTAACTAAAGATACTTCAATTTTTCCTCTCTCCCCTCTGACATAAAACCTTTACCATTTTTAAGGGCCAACAACAGTTCAACTCTTCTGCAATAAAAGAATACAACACAAGAAGCTCTAGAATACTAAACTAGGGGAAAGTGATTGTGAATAAAGGCCACATCGATAACTCAAACAGACATAAGAATTATCTCAATATTTCTTAATCTAATCTACATTCTTCTATGAATGCTTCTGAAAAATATTAAAACATGTAAGATAAAGTTATCATTTTTACTCATAGGAAGCTATTTTATTTTGGCTAAGGTAAGTGAAAAAGCTGCCCTGACCACTTTGATGTACAACAGAAACCAACGTCTTCAAACTGATGTTTCTGAATATGGTTGCTAGTAGCTTTCAGCAATGAGGCACAAGGTCACACCTTCTGTACCCAAAAAATATTGTATGTAAGTTTCCTCTCGATTTCTAACCAGCTTTAGAGCACCTTTGTATCAGAAAAAGCAATGCAAGCTGAAAACAGTTATAAATAAAAGAAATGGAAAGCCTCACCATACACATCACTGCTGCAACTGTGCTGGCATTGAGCACACTGCCCAAAACCTTTTGTGTCATTGATGCACTCACATCAACTGCAATTACAAAGCGTTTTCCTGTTGGTTCCAGTGTCTGGAAGGATAAAAGACAAAATATATAACAGGTATACATAATTTATACATTAATTTCTTCTGCTGCTTTCCTAAAGTGGGCATTTCTTCCTCTTTCTGGGTAACAGGACAGGGCATTTGCCAAAGTTTCAGAATTGTTACCCGCCCCAGGAACTGTTCTTGACAAGCTTTCAGAAAGCACAGAACTCCTAAAAAGCTTAACAAATTGGAGATCTATTATTATTACCTTGAAAGCTTTGTAAAATGAGGCATCTAAAGCCTCTAAGATGTCTTCATCAGGACGCCACCAAAGCTTCCCTCTGTTTCCATGTCCAGCTTTATAGGTCTCTAACGCAACCAAAATATGGAAGGGATGTATTCTACCCTACAGACAGAAATAAGGGCATGAAAATTTAACCTCCTTTAAAAAAAGTAAAAAACTAAATATGAAATTAAGTTCCTACTACAAAAAAAAATCTCAGGTTTAGTAGATGGTTACTTTAAATTTGTTAAATAAGAGTTCATGCAGTCTTTACACAGCTGTTGGATGAACTGATACTTGTGGGTTACTGATAATGGACCTCACTCCTCTAATTAACACCAAATGGGATGCCATCACCAGAATTCTGGTAAAACTTTGAAGCTCTATGATTGTCCAGTGCTATTTCCCATCACAGGCACACAGTAAAAGAAAGTCCCTGCACAGCTGAAGAAAAAGGAGCTGAGCAAGGGAAAGAACCAAATTAAACCAGCTTTATACAAGATACAGTAACACTGGACAAGAAATTGTTTTTGGAACACAGCATTCATTTTTCTCATGCTATAAAACACTCCAAACTATTTTCTTTTTCTTCCCATGTATAAACTTAACTCATATAACCTTATCAACACTTTACTATCTTTATCCAAAAGGAGGGTTTCAGTCCTTAATCACTGCCAGCATCAAAACTCAGTAAATCTGAATGCCTGTCCATTGTCTATCTTCCATCAAGGCATTGCACCATGATCTTTGCTCTCCCTTCTCCAGTGCCTGTGTCTGATTAAGGATGAAACCAGAGAAAAGGAATTGCAGTAGGATGGGGAAAAAAGGACTCCTGTTGTGTTGTGCCCAATTCAGCTCTGCTGCTGAAAACTTCAAGTGTCCTGATTTTAATCTTCCCAGCTCACAAAACTGCTGCTCAAGACACTTGTTCTCTCTACCTTTGACTAAATCCCTGAAAATTTCATTCTCTCTTTGGAGAACCCTCTTTTCTCTCTCATTTTCCTACCACTTCGACGGACAATAAAAGCAATCAGAAAAGAGGAAAGTCTCCTTGCCCATCTTGGTTTTTTTCCCTCAGTTGCTATGCTATTTTCTTAACTTACTTAAAAAATACAAGACTCAGAAGAAATTGATGAACCCAACTAGCTAAGCTTGCCATAGCCCTCATTTAAGAAAAGATCCAGCAGCTGCTAATATACTTATTTTATCAGAATGTTTCATAAAGCAGGTGGGGAATCAAATGAGAAATTATAAACAGAAGTTTTAAAATAAACATGCAGGCATTAAACTGCAGTTTTAAAATAGAATAAACTAAACATTAAAAATTAAAATCCACAAAGGCTGGCACTGATAATAAAGTTCTTACCTTTTTTAGCAGTTTCTCATTTCTCAGTTTTTCACATACTAGTGCCACTTCTGAACCTCGTGGTTCAAGCACTGAATTTGCTGCCAGCTTTCCTAAATTTCTTAACAATACAGAAATTGGCATCTCCTTGAGTAATGCCTTCCAAACCTATTATGAAAGAGAAGAGAACCACAGAAAGATGAGAGTCTCAAAGTACAAGAACTGGCATCTGTAACCTGAATAAGTGTATTTTAAAATAAATGTACAAATTATATTAAGATCTCAATTATTTTAAATTAACTATTTGGGTCAACAACTTGAAAGACAGTGTAAGGGCTCTTTTTTAAAGAAATCTAGACTTAAGACTCTAAACAGCATTACTCTGTGGAGAATTCATACTTCTATGGAGAATTCAACTAAGGAAGTTTACCTACCTCTTTAGATTTCAGGTGGTTTGTCAGGAGATGCTCTCTAACTAGACCATATTCCTCTATCAAATGAATAACTTCCAATTCATCTTTTGTGCATTTTACTTTCTCCACAGCCTCCAGATACTTCAAGAGTTTTTCAGTCTCAGCAGAAACTGCTTTCTCTTTATAAGCTTCTTGGACATCCTTCCACCCCTTGGTAATATACTTAGTGACTATAGCAATTCCTGATGAAAAAGAAAACCATTTCTCAAGCAGGATTACCATCTGTATACTGGCATTTATCATTCTAGCATGCAAAAGAATTAGCAGATTCCATTCTCAGACCTGCCAAACACCTATTGAAAAGGTCAGCTACACACAATTTCGAGTAGTACTTTTAATTACTGTATTAATCTCCTTAGAAGTAAGGAGCTTTATGTATTTGCTGCATTGCCCAGAGATGCTGTGGATGCCCCATCCCTGGAAGTGTTCAAGGCCAGGCTGATGGAGCTCTGAGCAGCCTGGGCTAGTGCAAGGTGCCCCTGCCCAATGGCAGGAGGGTTGGAACTGGAACTTTATGGTCCCTCCCAACACAAACCATTCTATTATTCTAAGATCTGAAGTCAACAGATCTCCCCACATAAGAAAAAAGTGTTATTTCATCATTTGTAAGCAAATAGGAACAAAATGAGGGAGTTATGTTGTTTTATCTGCTCTTGGTGTAAGAAAAGAAGGAACAAACCCTGTTTACCTTGAAGATAAACAGGTCTGGTTTTGATACGCATGTCCTTTTTTAAGATGCAATTAACAGGATATCCTCACTGAGAATCCATCTGCAACGGTACTTGGGTTTCCAAAATACTTCCACAGTAAATATAAACGGTTTAAAACACAGTATTTTCAGGTAAATAAAAATTTATTACCTTCACTGGCAGGTTTTAGGTGGGACAACCTCAGAAGATCTTTATGAGACCAACCACTTCTTTGCTTATATTTTGTAACTGCTAAAGCAAGAGTCATGCCATTCTTTCCATTGTACCAATCTGCAACAGCCTTCCTCAGAGCACGGCCCCACATGCCACATTTCATGCCCTCCTTCAGATCTTTTTTAAACTGGATGAAAGTAAAGAGATGGGTTGGTACGCAACACACCTCGGGGACAGCTTTAAACGCCGCTTGTTTTGTTTTGGCATCAGAACACTGCGAGCAAACTGCCAGGGCAAAGAGCAGGGGCTCCTGTTTCGCTGCTCTGCCCTCTTGACTAAAAGCTTTTATTTCTTCGACAACTTCGCAGCCTCTGCCGTCTTCAATCATCCTCAGCAAAGCTTCGGCGTTGGCAAAGCCCGGCTTCTGCTCCTTGACGCGGTAGGCGGTGCCCTCGGAGCCGAAGCAGAGGAAGCGGCGCAGCCGGGCGCTGTCGCCGAGGTCCCAGCCCGGCTCCGCCTCGCCCGGGGGCTGCGCCCCGCTCTGCTCGGCCTCCATCCTTCAGCCTGCGGGGTCTGCCGGAACAACAGCACCTTTAGTGGACAGCTACGGCGGGCTGCTCTCGGAGCAAAGGAAATGCATGCTGTCTAGGAACTCGTCACCTTAAAGTTTTCTTATGTAAATTCAATCACAGCGCACTTCCAAGCGTGCGGTAATGCACAGCGTTTAGGGGGAAAGAAACAAAAAAACTCTCTGAGTTATAATAGCAACAAACATTTCTTTAAAACCAACTCAGAAACTACTTGGCCCCAAGAAGTGGCAGACAAAAAACATCCGGTGTTATAGGTTTTTTGCCACTAATATATTGCATCGCTTTCTTAGGTAGTTTTTATATCGCTGACTAAATGACTCAAAATTCAGATCTTGCACTGCTCTATTTTGGTTAAGAGTTGATAATACCGACCAACTGAAGAAAAACGAGGCGAAAATGAAAAACTAAGATACAGAAAAACTGTTCAGTTGGAAGACTTTGTGAGAGTTTATATATGGTAGGTTTCAGTGAGGCTAGACAACAGCTTTTTAACAACTGAGTAGCTCAAGAACAAATTATCTTTGCTACAGGCTCAAATAGTCTGCTGCTCCAAGTGAGATCCAAGAAAACACAGAGACATAACACATTCTGTACTGCTTTACATTCCAAGTGAAAAAGCAAAAACCAGCACAAAGATTCACAATCATTCAGATCTTTCTATTTATACCCTCCTGAGCTGCAAGATAGCTATAATATTTGTGGGGCTACACCACTGCTCTTACTTGGAGAACATCCAGAACAGTAAAATCCGAGCCATGACGTTTAAAATGGAGTAAATGCAGGCAAAATGAAATTAGCAGGGTAAGGGTAAGAAAATTCCTCATCACCACTACCTCCAAAACATTAATGGCACAATAATAAATTTAGTTTGCTCAGTTCTCTCCGAACAATAAAATTCCACTAAATAGCTCCTACTGAAAACCAAATAGGCAGAACCAATAATCCACTCCATCAAACTGCATATAAATCTTAAAATACAGGGACTAAAGTCAGAGCACACACAAACGACATTTCAAAGAAGTCCACTAAACGATTTTCCAGAATTACAGACATCTACTTTTGACTTTTTTTGCTTGTTCAAGTAGTGAAAACAAATAAAAGCCACTTTGCTCCATTTACCAGGATAAGCTAGCACAAATGTCACTAATGTAGACAGAGGGTTCCTCCCCCCTCCAGTTTCAGTAGGTAACACTCTGATTCACAAACAACTTCCCTACTTCTTTGACAGAGAATTTCCTTTTCTGCCAGCAACTAGAAATGCACCTTTTCTCTGGTTTTGCATATCTGCACTAAACTGCACCCAGAATTAAACAACAATCATCAGTGCTCCCATTACATCCTACAAACTGATAAAAACATAAAAATAGGAGCCATATGCTGACAACTAGTTTAAGAAAGCAGGGTTCATTGAAAATTAACTAAGAAATACTTTTCATTGTGTTATTTAGAGCATCAGTGCTCAGCTACAATTATATATTCTAACCAAGTTTCCTGCCAAACCAATTTAAATACACATCATGGTTGAACTGCCTTTTTCCTTGTCATCTGAAGCATGCAAATACATTGAAAATAACAAGGAGGGTATTCCCCATGCATGAATACCACATCAGGACTTTTTCATGCCTAAATACATTTTATTTCAATACAGTTCCATTAGCTTACTTCATTAAACAGCCAGTAATGTTTCACAATAAACAAAGAAAACTCAAACAAAAAATCCTGAAATCACAGTGAGCATCCATTTATTTATCAGAAAAAAAAATGTTTTGTGAAAGATACTGAGAAAGACCATTATCTTGAAGGAAAAATAATGGGAAGTAAAAAGCATCACCCATGGACAACAAGATCTCTATGTATATAAAATACCGAGAATGATTTCTTGCTGTAGCTTTCATACCCCTACTATAATAAATATTACTATACTGAAATTAGACAAATGGCAAAACTCTTATGCATATTAGCAATGGATAATTTTTATCTTTACTTTTGCATGGGGCAGGCTATTCATGGACTCATAACACAAAGAGGCAAATGCCTGCATCCATATGCTCCTGAAACAAACCCATAAGAGAAAAGGATAGTTGCAAATCATTTTTTTCACACCTAGCTCCTTAATTTGCTTTTTTAGGAATATGCTGTAAGCTACAAACCCAGATTCTGTTACAATTTCTAACAGCTAACACAAATTGTAAATTCTTAAAAATAAATCAGTATTTTAAAAATTACCTTTGAAATCCTCAATAGCTGCTGCAAACCACTCATCTGGCTACTAAACAGTCACAGCAAAAATAACAGATGTACACTTCACCAGCAGCTACTGGAAAAGCATTTATTCACAGCTGAGCTGCTCAAGTCGTGCTGGCCATTTCTAACCCTGTTTGACATCCCAGCCTCACAAGTTCCCAAAGCTATTCCCTCCCTTGGACTGTCCCTCTCCTCTGCCCAGACCTCAAGCTTATTTTTTCCTTTAACTCCCTTACAACACAGACAATTTTCACCATAAGAGGTGGATAAATGCAAATGCTCACTTAATATATGCTCTATTACAAGCCTACTCTTCACCTGCTGAACTGCACCAGGGAACTTGAATTTTAAACACCTATGATTTATGCACAATATTCTGGCTCCACAAGCATTTTCGATTTCTGAGCTACCGAAATGCAAACAGCAATCCCCAGACTTAAAAGTCCCAGACTCAGAGTTTTACAACTAAAATTGCTAAAACTAAACTCCATGCCTGTTCACCATTACTAGTGAAAGAGAAAACCCACTCTATTTCAACTGCCATATAAATTTGTAAGCGAAATATGACTTAGACTGCCCTGAAAGAGTCTGTACACCAGTTACACGTGGACCAGTAAGTCAATATCTTTATGTTGCTGTACCATAGCATGATTCAGTTCTTTAAGCTGATGTTTATTAATTTCAATGACTTTTTCAACTTGCTCTAGCTTTCCTAAGAAATAGAATGTCTGACAAGTTTCATGGATGGATAAAAAAAACCACATAAAGCTTTAACAGAACGACAGATTCTAATTTCAGTTCTTAAGTTTAACTGCTATGTTAACAACTAATCAAACTTTGTAGCGAAATCCCATAGAATAAAACTTGGAAAAAAAAAAAAAAAAAGGCATTCACATTTTAAAGGCAACATTTTAAATTGCCTTCGAATACTTCAAAACCATATATACTTCAACCTACAAGGAACTGCATTCCTCTTCTCTGCTCTCTAAATTCTGTATAAGAATTACACTGCAGACAATAAGGAATGTCATAGTTAATGGAGCAGAGAGACCACAGCCATCACATTAAGCTACGGCTGTAACAAAACCAGCTTGTGCTGGAGATCAGCTCTGACAACATAGTTCGCATACTTCAGAAAATAAGCGACTCTATGTCAACTGGGACACCAGGAGAACATTTCCCAAATCACCTACGGAGCGATGCACGACAGCAGCCCAGCGGATATCCCACTATACCAGCCCGCGCACTTCCACTAAAGAATTTGCAAGAGTCTGTCTGCTTAAAAAAAATGTCCTGACTGGGGGGCAAAGACAGCTTAGCTGACGTAGCACAGAATTAGAAGATAGAAGCACGTAAAGCGGATACCCGAGAGCTGCGATGGCAGCTGTCAGTCCCCACAAAGGCGATAAACACGGGGAAGCCGGGGCCGCGCCCGGGAAGGCGCCGCGGGCCCCTGGGGCCGCTCAGGCGCCGGCGCTGCCCGGAGCGGGCCCTGCGGCCTCCCGCACCCCGCACAGCCCCCGGCCGGCCCTCGGCCCCGCTCCCCCCGCAGCCCGGGAGGCGCCACTTGCCTGCGAGGCCTGGCCCAGGCGGGGCCGGGCGGTGCCGGAGCCCCGGGGCGACGGGCAGGGGAGGCACCGGGGACAGCGAGCGGTGGCCGGGCCGCTCCGGGCGCGGGGGCCGGGCAGCGCCGTCCCGCTCCGGCCGCCACGGATCCGCGTCTCCCGCCGCAGCCCCGCCCGCCGCGCCCCGCCAGCATCGCCGGGACCCGGATGGGGCCGCGCCCCCCGCGCGGTGCCCGGATGGAGCCGTGGCGGGGCCGGGGCCGGCGCCGCTCCCCGCCGCGCTGCCCCAGGGCCCCTCAGCCGCGGGCCGCCCCGCAGCCGCCCCGGAGCGCGGCCCCGAGGCGCGGCGCGGCCCTCCCGCCGCCGGGGCGGTGCCGCCGCCGCCCGCGGCTGCCCCGGATCCAGTCCCGCTCACGGATGTCGCCCATCCGCTTCCTGCGGCCGCCCCGCCTCTCCGCGGCCCTGCTCGGCGCCAGTCCTGCCGGGAAAGGGGCGGCGCGGCCCGGCCTCGCAGCCTGAGCGGCCGCGGTGCCGCCATGTCCGCGGGCAGCAGCGCCGGCGAGTGGTGCCTCATGGAGAGCGACCCGGGCGTCTTCACCGAGCTCATCAAAGGCTTCGGTGAGGCTCGGGCGGGGCCGGGCGGGTGGCGGGGGCTGCGCGGGGCCGTTCCTGCAGCGCGGGGCGCTGGCCGGGCGGGAAGGGGATGCGGGGCCGGGAGGGCGCTGGGACACGCTCCGTGAGCGCCGCGGCGCTGGCCCGGCCCGGCCCGGCCGCCTGAGGCAGCGCGGAGCTCCCGGCCCCGGCGCGGCCTGTGCGCCTCCTGCTATGAGTAGGGCCAGCCCTCCCCACCGCACCTGCCGCTCCGCTGCGGGACAGCTCGGCACCGACGTGCCGCGGAGAGTCACGGCGAAAATTCGCTTGGAAAAGGCCTCTCAGATCATCGCGGCCAAGCTGTGAGCCAAAGCACCTTGTCAACCGGACCGCGGCACCGAGTGCCGCATCCAGTCTTTCCTTAAACACCACCAGGGGCCGTGACTCCATCACTTCTCTGGGCAGGCCGTTCTAATGTCTGATCGCCCCGTTGAAAAAATCCCTCCGAATGTCCAGTCTAAACTTCCCTAGCGCAGCTGAAGACTGGGAACGCGTTCGGCTTCTGTGCCTAGGCTGAGCTGTGGGCCTTGGCAGTGGCTGGGTAGTCTGCAAGCGGCTGCCTGGCCTTCTAGAATGTTTAATTTTGCGTTGAATTGCATTTAAAATATTTGGCGAAACTGTGAATGTATGGTTATTACAACAGGCTTTCAGCCAAAGAACCGAAATGATTTCACTCCACATTTCATTGATTAATAGTTTGTGTCATGTCTTTTTCTCAGAAATGAAGTCCAGACATGATGATTTTATGTTTACTTAGTTAATGAATTAAACTTCTATATACTAAATGTTTGAACTTTCTGGGCTCTGTGTTATGCAGATGTCTTGCTTGAGGGTACAGCATTTTTGGTCTACTACAGTGGGTCTTTGTCTGGAGAAAGACCTTTAAAGTTCTGCTTTGGACTTGCTGATAATGCCTTTATAAACAGTAGTGTTTTCAATTAAGCAAAAGACACAAAGTGACCAGACATACTTTAATTTCCTCTGCTTATTTTTAAATGCAACTGTGTTGTAAAGGCAGCATCACTGTACACGGGTTCAGAAATTCCTGAAATAATTTCTCTCTGCCTGTTTTGTTTGGTTTTTTTTAATCAAGGTCTGTTAAAGCTCATAGATACACTTTTCCATAGCCTGGACAGGCTAGTTGTAAATATTATGTAATGGTTTTGTGCCTTCTTTCGTAAGTGTCTCTTTACTGGCTGGGTCTCTTTTTAAAGGGGTTAGTTGGAGAAATCTGTATTTTTTTCCTTATTTCAGGCTGTAGAGGAGCACAAGTTGAAGAAATATGGAGTTTGGAGCCAGAGAACTTTGAAAAATTGAAGTAAGGCACATGTTTTTTATTCACATGTCTGAAGTCCCTGAAAGAATGTGTACTAAACTCATGTGGATTTTTTATTTGGGGCGTTTCGTGTTTGTGTTTTTCCTCCAGCTTCTACAGAGGTTGAGTAGAATTTTGATTTAATGGAATTCCTGGCAGTTAAATTGTTTTTATTAATGGTTTGGTACTTAATTTCGCTTAATCAGGTTTTGAAAGAGATGCAGATAGTAGCTAGAATGTGGAAGCAGATTTCTAACGATTTTGCCCTTAGCTTGCCTTATAGCTTTTAACAAATTCTTGGATGAAGTTCTGTTCCTTGCTTCCTCACATCCCATGATGTTACCTCTGTGGTATTAAATTATTTTCCAGTGCTTGGATACCTTTGTAACTCGTTTTTCCTGCAGAGCCACTTCCATGTGTATGTGAAGGCAAATAGGCTTTTTATAACTGACAGTGGCTGGTGTCACATGGAACAGTTTTGCCCTCGTTAAGCAACATTAATTCTTTTAACATCTTGTCCACAATGTGATGTTATTTATGTTTACATACAGGATTTTAAGAGGAAAATATCATTTAACCTGGACCATGCTCTTGTATCTCGTGCAAATATCCCATATATGTAGGATTAATCTTTCGAAAGATGCAGGAATCGGTACAGATGTATTTCTAGAATTTTTGACCAAATATATTTGACAAGCAACACCTGAATGACAGAAACGTTGCCTAAGGAGTGGTTTATTTGCTGTCTGCACCACCAGAACACTTACCTGTTTGTTCATTAAGTGACAGCTTTGTGGATCCTGGGAGATGTGTCCTTTCTAGTCCTGAGGGATGCCAACTTCCATCCTGCCTTCCCATTTACACCTGCAATATTTCACACACTGGGCAAACACTGGGAGTGAAAGAATATGGGAGCATCTTTGTTTTTTGAACTGCAGGTCCACTGAGAGAATTTGAAAAAAAATGCATCTCAGCCTTCTGGTCAGAGCTTAGGGAAAGTTTCTTATGCAGTACAGGTGTATGTTTGTCTTTTGTAGAGAAACCCTTTGTGGCCTCTTTGTGGTGATGACCTTAGGTTTAAGTTGATGAATGAGTTTTTGTCTTACTGTAACTGTAAATTATGTAAGATTTATTTCCTTTACTGAGAAACTTTTGTGCTCTGGGAATACTAAATACAGTGTAACATGTAATAAAAGCTATTTACTATACATAATAGTATTATGTATAGTAATACTATAAAACATACAGTCTGAAAGGCAAGACACATTTTTACTAGAAGAGAAAATTGGGTTTCTCTTACTTTTTGTTGAGAACTCAAAGCATGAAGTTTTCAGGAGAGCTCCTCTTTGGATGTTCATCTGTGTCCAGAAGGATTACCAAGACTTTAGTTCCTGCTCTTGTACATGACTGACAAATGCTTTGACAGCTGTTTATCACTAACCAGTTCAAACGATAGTTCTGCAACTATAAAAGTTGCAGTAACCAGGAAAACTGATCCTGACTTTTGAAAATTACTGGCTAAATGTTAATTCTGATTGGGATTGTTCAGTACTTACAGAAAGGAGCCTGAATTGTTTTCTGCCTAATTAAAAGAGCACATCTGAAAATTTCAGTGCGAGTTTCTGATGCTTAGAAAGAATTAACAGAATTGCCATACCAGCATACAGCTAAACTACAGTACAGGTAATTTCAATGTTTTTCGTCAGTCCTGGTGACCTTTTCTCTATAAATTTTGTTTTTCAGGCCAGTACATGGGCTGATTTTTCTCTTCAAGTGGCAGCCTGGAGAGGAGCCAGCGGGTTCTGTTGTCCAGGATTCCAGACTGGATACAATTTTTTTTGCTAAGCAGGTATGAGAAATTCGGTAATTGTTTTAGATTTATCACAAAACATAACTTTTAATACCAAAAAAATTTAACCTTTTTTGGTTAATATATTCACAGAAATTAGTATTTTGCAAGGTAAAATAACTTCAACAAATTCTGAGAGTAGGAGTTGTATTGACAAAGCAAATCAATTGGATCTGTCAAGTCAGACAAAAACAGCAGCTATGGAAGAGTAAAGCTCTTATTTATTTGTCAGCCCTCACCCATAAAGTAGCTCAGTCTTCTGTGCAATAAATAGTGACTTTGTAAATGTGCTTAGCAGAATGAGTGAATTCCTTCTTTTGAAACCACTTTCAACAACTTGTTGGAAGAAGTTTATTTTGGTCCTGGATTTATTTCTTTTTTTTTCCTCAAATGCTCTGAAGCTGGGGCAGGATTTGTAGGATAATGTTTTCCTTTAAGGGTTTGGAGACCATTTTGGCATGCAAGTTGAAAATCTGGCCAGTCAGAAACAGGAAAAAATAGCTTTGCTGATGTAATCCATTGTGCTTTATTAAATACAGAGTAGTACTGAAATTCTGTCTTACAGAGTTAAAAGACTGCTGTGTGTGTTGCTTGCAAGCAAGAAAAAGAGAAAGTGGCCAGAATGAAAGTAGGAGTATTTAATACTGGTCTAATTACAAAACATTGATATCAAAGGGCAAATTATTAGGATTTCTGTGAAGACTGTTACATAGTCTACTTGTTGGGGTGTTTAGGGTGGGGGTTTTGGGGGGATTTTTTTTTTTGGTTGGTTTTCTTCTTGTTTTATTTCCCACCACAAATGCAGAAGTGTTTTGAATGTAAATTTCAGGATATGAAAAAAAATCTCCACATACTTGCAGGTAGAAGTATAGAAATATGGAAAACAATGCAAATAAGCCATCCTGGCCACTCTGTACCTGCACTTTTGTTATATTCCTTTTATAATCACCTTCCTGTTTCGTTCTATTATGGGTCAGCTTTTTTAATGCTGATTCTCTTCATTCTGCCCCTGTTGCAGCTCTTGAGTCCTGCCAAGCACTGCCCACCGTTTTTATGATACAATGATCAGCAGCAGTTTGCTGATTGTCTTTAGATAGCTCTGACAGACACTGGTTTAGGTTGTGATTTCTGCCTAACCAAACATACTGTTAGTAGCCATGGGCTGTAGCTAAAGAATTCAGAGAAAATCCTTGATGTAACTTTCAAAAGGTGGTGGGAGGAAATTACTCTGATCAGAATCTAAAGAGGGATTTTTTTGAGGATGTTGGTTTTTTATTTTAAAGTGAAGGTAAATTTTCCTTCACTCGAGAGATTTTGTCTTGTTTGTGAGTAGCTGAGGTTGTCCTAGAATTGCTGTTCTTGTGAATGCTGAAAAGTTTCAAAGCATTTGTCTGCTTGCTCCACTTCTTTTGCCTTTTCCACCCCCACTTCCCTTTTTTGAAACTTGACACTGTTTAAAGGCAATAGCTAAGAGAAACTTTCTTGAACTGTAAAATGAGATTGCAGAATGTACATCACAAAACTTGGATAATGTTAGATTTGATAACAAGCCCCACAAAATTAAAGGCTAAGAGTGAAAAGTCGTCTTTATTTTTTAGTTCCCTTTGAAACACTCGTATTTTAATGTGTTTGTAAGCTGAAGCCTCCTTTCTAATTGTCCCCTTCACCTGCTGCCTTTTAAAGAGTGTTCTGGAGTGACTCTTGTAAGATGGAAAGCAATTTCTAGAGACGTTGACTCTTACAGTAGTACTGCCTGGTTATGCCACTTGATGGCATGGAATAGATGTTTCAAGTCATTTGCAGAAAGTTTAGAATTAGTTATCTTTTTCATTTTTTAGTGTTACCTGTCAGTCAAGTGCAGTGGTTTTGCAAAATTAAAACATTCCTTGTAGATAAATTAATGCTTGTGTTTCATATCAGTTCAGTTTTTCCTGGACTGAGCTATTGTGACTGAACAACTAGAAATAGGTACAGAGAAATTGTTATAAAAGTCAATGGAAAGAAACTGGTTTGGATGTTTTAGAGGAATCTGTTTAATACCAGTTTAGCTCTGGTGACTTTGACACTGAAGAAAGTTTGCCTGGGTTAGAGATCCAACTTGACAAGCAATGTTTTGAGGACTTACCGTGTTTTCTTGAGCAAGTGTCTGATCTTTTGATTTGCTGCTGATGAGAGCAGGGTGCAGTAAACTTCTGTGAGCCAGTGTAGCTCATCCCCCAGCAGTTTTCTGTGCCTATTATCTGGGCTGGTCTCTGCTGTACTGAGATATGTCTGTTCAGTGAGTCTTTACAGGGTAAAACTGGGAACAGGTAAGTGACAGAACAGAGGGTTCTTTATGCCAGTGCTGAAGTTACTGCATTTCTCAAAACCAGTCTGAATCCTTCTGAGTCATCCAGGAGCACAAAGAAAGATGAGCATTAGTATTGAATATCTGCACTGAGAAAGAGCAGGTCCTCCCAGCCATCGTGCAGCTGGGTTCATGTGTATTTTTTATTTCCTCTCTATGTTTTGTTTTATCTAAGCCAAATTTTATGCTGGCATTGAGGGTCTTTCCAGAAGACCTTTTTCTTCATTACAAAAGTGATGATGTAATATTACATTATGTGCATTTGTAGGCTGGAATCCCAGAACAAATAAGATTGGTTCAGGCAATTTTTATGACATTTAAGGTTTTTGATCTGTATCTTCAAAACTGTCATGACACTGGAGCCTAAAAAATACCAACAAGTCTTTGCCTCTCTTTCCTTTATCACATGTTTTCTTCTTTTAAATGTTCCCATCTAAAGACATTTGGTACAATTTGTCTTACTGCAGACATGTTTTCAAGTATCCTCCTGAATCCCGTGTGAGCAAGACAAGGTTGCTGTTAATATATAACAAGAGTTGAACAGAAGAAATAGATTTTGTTTCTGTTCAACTTGATTATGTGTTCAATCTTGAGAATTGTTTCATTGTGGCTTTAGTTAGAGGTAAAAGACCACTGCTCCCAAACTATCTAGTAAAACATCTCTAAATTTCATTAGGAAACACAATTTTGGTAAGAACCTTGTGCCTGCTCACAATTTCCTCACATCCACTTCCATAGTGATGTTGTAGTTGGATTTCAGATGGCAACCAGATCTTGTTCCAAATCATTACTATGTTGGGGGGTTGAATTTTGAAGTATTTGTCTGGTATGCATGCATATTAAAGGATTTTTTTTTAAATGGTCACTTTTATGTGCACTCATGTTAAATTTGGCCTCCCTGTTATGCCTAGGTATGGTTTGGTCCTCTAGTTGAGGCCACAGAACTCTGGATGATCTTACATACCCTTTGAGCTAGGATACCTAGGCACAATGAGGTGAGTTAAGGATACAGTTTCAGCCTTAACTCTGAATTTCCTGATTTCTGTGTTGCTTCAGTGAGCCTTTGCTGTTGTTTTCACACACAGTGGATACATGATTACACCTATTCAATGTATTCAGCTCCCTGCCACTCTCCTTGGAGGAGCTGCATTCTCTGCCAAGCCCTGCAGAAGTGTCTCTGGACAAAAAAGAATGCCAGTGTTGCAGACCTGAAACTACTTTTTTTGAGTTTAATAAAATCTTTAGCTCTTAGCAGGAAACTATTGGTATCCTGCCTTTCTTAGGTGCCATGCATTTATTTTATTTTGCATTGTCATGACAGAACATTCATTTCATTAAGTGGGAATACCTGCAGAAGGAGTATCTTATAAACGATACTGTTAATAACAAAACACTGGTCTCTGGTTATGTTTATGGCACTAATGGAAACAAATTTTTTTTACATTTAATGGAAGCGGGTTTTTTTACATTTCCACTACTTAATTGATTTCAAACTCAAGATTTTTGACCCTTTCAGATTTGGTAACATTAAAATAGACCAGGTATCTGTGTTCAAGCTAAATTTGGGATAACAAATAACTTATAAGTACAACTTCAAGACATGAAACAAATTAGAAACAAATTTTCAGTAACTGAATATAGCTGGAGAAAGATTATATCTTTACTCTAACAAAATTAAAATTAAAAAATTATATCAGGTTTCTAAACAAGAATAAATAGTGGAACTTTGTGCTAATGCTGAATTTTTCATGTTGAGCTCTGTAAAACCAACTGTTCAGTAACATTGGGATACTTAGTAAGTGAAGCCCAGGGATTTGCTGGTTACACTACCAATTGCAGCACAGGCTTGTCCACAGCTTTTTTGAAAAGCAAAACGCATAATCCATCAGGTAGAAGATGTGAGTCAAGAATTTAAAGGGCTTCTGCCTACAGTTGATCCAGAAGGTCAGACTGGATCCCTAGAGAAAGGTGCATGCTTAGGAAGTAATGCATCAGACAGCAGCCTAATCCAGTGGTTCCTTGGTTTGTTTTAAGCTGAGCTTCACCTGGGGATAGGTCAGTCCTCTCCTGATACATTTCTGTGTATGTATGTTGCAATTTTCTTTCAAATATTGTTAAATACGTCTTGAACTTTTGCCTACAAAATCTTTTAACTATGAGTGTTTTCTTTAAGTTAGAGTCATGTGTACTGATCAATCTAATACCTCACCAAGACTTCCTGGACAGAAATACCCAGGAAAATGTTGGTATTTCTGCACAAAGACAGAAGTATTTCTCAAGTCCAAATAAACATCTTTTGGGAACAACCTGTATTTATTATTATGTTACCTAAATACAAAAAATGTTTTCTGCTAATGCTGGGGCATCCTAAGAGAGATTGGGGTCTCCTGAAGGATTCTCTCAGTTGTGTGTGTGGAGCAGTGCTGGACTGGCTGTGTGCAGTGATGGCATTGTATCTGTGGGACAAACCCAGTACTTGCCTGCATTTGATCCTGCAATTACATCCTCACTCTGCACACTTCACCCTGCCTGTGAGCCACCATTAGCTAGATACTCCCTAGTTCCATCTTGGTAGTTCTGTCACCTACATCCAGGAACACACTGGAATTTTATGAACATCACCTGCATTTCCTTCTATTCCTCTGCAACAGGACCGTTGTTGCTGCCTTTCCTTACTTCTTGCTTCTCACTTGATTAAAGTTCTAGAATGTATTTCTATAAAGTATTTTCATTTCAGCAGCTGGAGGCTCTTGCCCTCAGATCTGCATCTTCTGCATATTGTTCTCCAGCAGTCAGACTTTGTTTAGCCTGGTCCCTATATACTTCATCAGACTTGTCTCATACTGTAGTTGGAATACAAAATATGCTTAAAGGCCAATATGTGATGAGCCCATTAATTCTTTGCCAAGTCTAATTTTTCCTCTGTTTTTATTTTCTGTTTCAAGCTTCTATATCGTGCTATTCAGCAGTTCCAGTGTTGATCGTGCCTCACAAAAATCTCAATGAATTTCCTTTCCTTGTTTTGAAGCCATTATTGAGTCTGTAAAGAGAGCAACTGATTCTTCCATCTTGATTTTTCAGCAAAATTAGTTGCCATTTAATCCTGTCCCTCCTATAATGCCCTGTATTAATTATCATTGACGAATACCAATTGGTGTAGTGACCCTGCCCTCATTGTAACAGCACCCTTCTAACAGTGTGTCAGCACAGGTGTCCCTGCCTTCTTTTGCTTCTGTGTCAGCTTAATTACACTGCATCAGCTTCACCCCCTCTGATCCACTTGAGATTTCCCTGCTTTCATTCTAGCACTACTTTACAACTGTCTCTGATAATATTCTTTAGTTGTATCTCAGAGAGTCTTTAGTTCTTAGTCCTTTTCCCTATGTTACAGTGTAATTTGAAGTATGCCATTCTGCTGGTCTAGGGTGTTGAATTTTTCTGCTGCTGGTTGATTGTTTCACTGCCCTTGATGGATTTTCCTTGTATGTCCTTTATTTTGCATCTGTGTGTATTCTAGCCTTTAGCTTGTGTGGGTTTGAGTTTGGGCTACTGTAATCTGTTCCACTTGTGTAGTTGACTCCCTTGATTACCACTTAAGTCAACTAGATTGTAGTTGACTTAAATTAAGAAGTGCTTTATCATTTATCATCTATACAGACATAATCTGAACTGAGAACACCCTGAAGCACAGAAAATAAATTTATGGTGTGGCTTTTAGTATTAACATACTAGGTTTTCCTTTGTTAGGACTAGCCTTGATTGCAAAACATTTTGCTTGGGTTTTCTCTTTTTTTTTTTTTTTTTTTTTTTTTTTTTTTTTTTTTTTTTTTTCCCTCCTTTCTTGTTGGAAGTGGTTTCACATTTGCAGCTCTAAAGTAATTTTCTTTTTTCTATACAAAATGCACATCCTCTCTGGAAGTTTTAAGGTTTTAAGTAGCATTTTCAATTGCAAAATAGTCTCAAAGACTAATGATACACTACTCTTTCCTAACCTATAGTTCCCTGAGAAAAAACTGCTAATGTAAAGCCTTGTATTAATGGCCTCACACCATTTGATTACAGTGCATTTAGTTAAATCTCAAATTATATTTAATAATCCTTGTAGCCTCTTTCTTTAAATAGAGTGTTTTAGTTTGGTTATTAGTAAACAACATTAAAGACATGACTAATATGAAGGGGGTTGTTTATGTTTTCTGAAAGGGAAATATTTAACACTGAAATGTAACATTGACAAACCAGTAACTTCAACATTAACTGGAAAAGGATCGGTATGTTGGACAAGTTTATTATTCAGCTAACCATCATTTAAACAATCTCTACATCTTGGAACACTTAAGTTTCATTAGTTTATTCCTAGAATATTTTTGTCCAATAAAACCTTCTAATAAAAATTCTACGTTCCATAATGTGTTTTTATTGCTTCAAATTAAAATTTTTTGACCTCTTGCTCCTAGTAGGAGATCTCATTATTTGAAGGGCTTTTCTTGGGAGAGTTGACTTTTTTTAAGGTCATAGATCAAGTAACACAATTTGGGCAGCTTGCTTTGAATATTACTGGATGTTTTTCCACAGGAATCCAAGGATTTCTGCCTTTCTTCTATGTCTTTCATGAATCACTTCAGACAGATGGTGAGGCAGTGGAATGACAGTTTCTGAGGACAGCTAGGAAATATGAGTTTTATCAGTGAATTGTATATGACAGCCATGCAGAGCTGATTTTGTTACAGCAAGGGCTTCTCTGCATCTACCCAGGCAGCAAATCCAGTCTGTGTTAGGGTGGAGCTCTAATGTAAATCAGCATAGAAAGTGTGTGTTTGTAACAAAAACAAACACAGTTTGGAGTGAACTTTTATCACCAGTGCTGACCAAATTGTCCCTGCTTTTTCCTAGGTCATAAATAATGCCTGTGCAACTCAAGCCATAGTAAGTGTGCTGTTAAACTGTGCTCATCAAGACATTCATCTAGGGGAGACCTTGTCAGAATTTAAAGAATTTTCCCAAAGCTTTGATGCTGCGGTGAGTGCCCAGTTTTCTGCATTTTGAGTGTCACCCTGTTGCAGCTGGGGTGCTTTACAGGTGTTTTGTTACTTCCTTTCAGATGAAAGGTTTGGCACTGAGCAACTCGGAAGTGATTCGGCAAGTTCACAACAGTTTTGCCAGGTAACATATGTTTTAAATCTGGCTAGAATTTGAGCAAATCCTTTTTAATCTCAGGGGTTTTAAAACCTTCTTTGCAGGCAACAGATGTTTGAGTTTGATGCAAAGTCTTCAGCAAAGGAAGAAGATGCCTTTCACTTTGTAAGCTATGTTCCTGTCAATGGGAGGCTATATGAACTAGATGGCTTAAGGGAAGGACCAATTGATTTAGGTAACATTTTACATTTTTGCTGAACATCCTTTATTTTAACAATGGCTTTTTGCAACAAATTGGTCATATGTTATAGGCTCAAAGCAAATTATTTATTAAAGTAAAGAATATCTTGGAAGTTTTCTGAATGTGCTGTAGGCTTGTACTTGTAGTCATTTGTATTGTTCTAGTTTTGTTGATCAGAAAATAGAATTTTCTCCCTGCTTCCTCTCTGTCTAATACTCTGTCTTTTCATTTAGTAATTAAATGATCCAGTCCTGCAATTCCTTCCAAAACCACGATAGTTTTATTGCAAGAGAGAAGTTTACATAAAGGGAGAATGTATACAGCTGTCTCCAGACACTTTTTTTCCATTATGTGGCTTGTGTTTACACACTGCCTTCTTTCCTCTTAGATAGCAAACGTTTTCCTAATGGTTTAAAAGAAAATAGCTTTATTCTCTGTAAGAGGGGCTTCTGTTTTGTATTCTTTCTTGAGATATGTGTGCCCTGTTGAGTCTTGAAAAGGTCTGCACTGCTTATCATGTATCTGTACTTCAGAGTCTGATACATTGTCAACAATAATGTTCCACACTCCATTCCCAGTGTGTTTTCCCAGATTTGTTGGCAATTTTATTTATGTTTAGGTTGAGCAGCAGCTTGCTGCTTAATCTTCTCTTTAGTCTGTCTAGAGATACTGTACAGTCTGCAGACCCAACAGTAACATCATTTGTATGGTCACAAGATCATGAGTCTCCAAATTTACTTTTAAGGTCTTGAAATTGGAAAAAGGGCATTTTCTGTGAGCTCAGCAATTCTCAGGCTCAGAAAATATTGAGCCCACAATTGTCAACTTAGGAGATCACCTCTAGGTATTCTGTCATATATCTTGAAATCAAGTTCTCTATCATATATCCTTTTATGATTTTTCATTCTGCCTGACTTTTTTAACATTACATTGCATCTACATAGACAAAATCAAGAGTTAATATTAAAGAGCTGTTTTCCTTTGCTGTCAACTTTACTGTTGTCGTAGTGCCAACTAATTTCTCTTGTGTCATAAAAATCTTACATAAGGTCCTTTCCCCCACCCCATTATTTCTTGTTATCAGCAAAACAAATGTTAGATGCCTATGCCTTTAAAATTTAGCTTTGTTCCATTGCTTTGGCTATTGCATTATCTAGCTATTGTAATAAAGTATCTTCCACCTCCTGAAAAACCACCTGAGTTATCTCAGACTGCAGTAGCTAAGGAAAAACTGTTACATGCTCTGAAGTTGCTGCATAAGCCTGAACTATACGAGTCGACTTTGCAATGAATTTTGCAGTGATACTGATTGTTCCTTTGCTCAGTTGTGCAAAGATGATGAGGTTTTTTGCTGGTTTTTCCCCAGGTGCATGCCATCAGGATGACTGGATAAGCGCAGTGCGGCCCGTCATAGAGAAGCGCATACAAAAGTAAATGGTCGTGATGCCTTTGCAATGTAGCACCTTACCTGTGTTTAAAAATTCCATAGTCCTAATTTCCTTCAGTGCAAGGATTTCCAGCCAAGTTCTAAGCAATGGCACTTATGCATCATTTTTAATGCATATCACTGTGTGACTTGAGAACCCGTTGCCCAACAGGAGGCAAATGTGATGATAGATAAATCTCAAATACAATGTGCTGCCGCGTAATTAATCCAAGTAGGTGTCTGTGTAGTGAAGAGAGATCCTACAAGTGCTCTGGAAAAGAAGATTGTTATCTCTGTTACACAGCTGTGGATCTTTGTGAGTGAAAGCTAAGAGTGTCATGACCATGAATTACATTTGCCTATGCACTTAAAAATACAAGATAGTCATTCTGTCCATACAGCTGGTATTTAGAGATAAGAAGTTTTTCTTAGGAATGTGGCTTGTCTTAGAAATTTTAGCTAGAAAAACATACTATGGAACTTTTTTATTTCTTAGTTCTGATTCCAAACTGCAGTCCCAAATTTGTTAGAAATAAAGTTGATTTTATGTCATTTTTAGAAAACAATTAAAAGTTTTTGCTTGAGGACTTTTTTTTTAATAAGCAAAACAGGACTACCAAGTTGCTTTAGGAGAATTTAACATACAGAAGACCTGCTAGTCTAATTGTTGAATGTAATTCTCACACTGAAAAATAGTGGAGAAGTCTTCAATTATTTTCTCACACTGTGTGGAGAAGTTGCCAGTATTTTCTAACAAGTAATAGTAATGAGAAAGTAAAAACTATTGTGTGAAGCATCTTCTGTAAGTTCCGTTGTCGTGTTTTCTTTTCTTTTTTGGACAGTATTTGTTTTGTGACCACAGACAGGAATAGTAAATTTTGGGGAGAGAAGGTTATTAGGAATTAAATATGAGATAGAGTTAATTTGTGGTCTGGTTTTATTTTGTAACAAGATTGGATCTGTAGCACAATCTAATTTAATAGACCCATTTAAAATCTTGTTTCCATGAAATGTAAAATGTAATCAAGGAGGGGGCTTTTGAGTTGTCATGTTGGTAACTAATTTTGAAAGTGGGTTGTCTTTGTTTTGTTTTTCTGTTCCTCAATTAGATACAGTGAAGGTGAGATAAGGTTTAACCTGATGGCTATTGTGTCTGACAGGAAGATGATATATGAGCAGAGGATTGCAGAGCTACAGCAGCAACTGGCAGAGGTAGGCCATGGAATTTAAATTGCTACTATTAAAAGTACTTCCCTGATAGTTCTATGTTGGCTTTACTATTCACTTCCCTTCCTTGCTCCAAATGGAGTAGCAGTAAAAAAAGCAGGGAGTGATTGCTAGAGATGTGTCCAGCACAGTGTGGGTGCACTCAGTGCTGCAGCTCTGAGCTGAGCACTCAGCACAGTGTACACCATGTCATTTTGACTTTCTCCTTGACTCAATTGCTGCAGTGCTGACACTGTTCTGTTTGTAGTACCTGCTTGTAACTAACGGCCGAAATTCCTGGAATGTTCCTATAACAGTAAACAAAACTGAATCTTTCTGTGATAGAAATACCCTTGAGAAAAAACTTGCTTAAAAAAATAAAATAAAAATGGAGTAACATCATCCATTTAAATTTTTGTTTTGTGGAAGGAGGAGCCTATGGATACAGATCAAAGTAGTAATATGTTAAGTTCTATACAATCAGAAGTTGCAAAGTACCAGATGTTAATTGAAGAAGAGAACCAAAAATTAAAAAGATATAAGGTATGTAGCCTTTGCTTTTCTGATGAAATTATTGGAACACTTGTAAGAAAAAGCCAGCTTTATGTGTATATATATATGTATATGTGTATATATGGGAGCTTTGCAATTAATCTGAAGGAACTGGATGAGGACTAGAAGATAGTTCAACTATATAATAATTTTGTTAATGTTTTTATTTTTAGATTGAAAATATTAGAAGAAAACATAACTACCTTCCTTTCATCATGGAATTGTTAAAGACTCTAGCAGAGCATCAGCAGTTAATACCATTAGTAGAAAAAGTGAGTATTTCCTAGCTGATAGGATATTACTTCGATTCTTCATCCCTTCTCTTTTAAATAAACAAACCCGTGTCATTTGTTCTTCCGAGATCTGGCCAGGGCCGGCTCCCCGCACTCCTGCGGCCGCTGTAGCAGGCGGTGACCGCGTGGTGGCAGCCGTGGCACAGCGCTGGGAATTCCATTCCTCCCTTTTCCCTGCTCCTGTGCTCATTTACTGCCTTGGGTTTCCCCCTTTCTAAGGTATCTAGCCATTAACATTGATTAATTGCTAAGGTTTGTATTCAAACTTCAATAAATAAGCGTGTCTGTCACTTTGGCAAGGTTATTAAATTAGTCAAATACTTTAATTGTACTCAGCTCTGTGTTGGCATGCACTTACTTACACTTGAGGCAGGATCCCTGATTTTGCACTCACTGAGAAAGGATCTCTGAATCAGTATAATGAAGAAAGCTGTGTATTATTTCATGAGTACATTCTTTAGCTGAATTTATACAGGAAGGTAAATCTGCAGGCTTGTAGTTTCTAAGAGTGACTAGTGGAGTTTTAACCCAGTTTCATGTTAACAGAAGTCATTTATAACACCCATCAAGCTGCCTTCACAAATTACCAGTGAACTGGTGGTAACAGATCTTAATTCTGAATTACTGAATTAGATGCTGTTCTGTTCAGAATTAACTGATGAACTAATAAACTAATGTTTTGACAGAAAGTTGTTTGGCCAGTATTTCTTCTGAGTTGACCCCTCTTCTTGCCCAATCTGTTTTTTAAGTAAATTCATAAGGAAGGAAGTGCCAGTTCCCTATCAATTTGAACTATTATGATTCATATAAGTTATGAGAATTTGTCTGCAAATATTTTGACAGGAACTTTTGTGGGGCTTTTTTCCACTTATTTGAAAGGTCTAAGCCACTAAGATCTTTGCTCTTTTCAGAGTTCAATTTTGATAATCTGTATGTCTGAACATGATGTTTGCTTGTGACATAAAATGTTTCCATTAGGAAGAGTTTTTTCTGTGATAAATGAAATTGGTATGGAGGTATGAAAAATGAAGGTTTAGATTATGTTTTTAAAATAGTGCTTTTCCCCTACAGAAGTTACCTAATTTCAGTTTTTCTTGCATAATTTAGTTAAATCTCTATTTTTTCTTGAAAGGCTTTATATACTAACCTAGTAAAACAGTAATAGAATGCTTCTGAAGGGTCCAAATTTGCATTTAAATCCCTTTTTCCAGCATAATATTAATATTCAGAAATATAATGGGTAGTCATTCAAAGCACCAGGATGATCTTTGCTAAGACAAAGCTTGACATCATCTCCCCTTGTTTCCTAGGCGAAAGAAAAACAGAATGCCAAGAAAGCTCAGGAGGCCAAATGAAGATGACTTTGCAAAACACATACAGTTACTTGCTTCTGATACTATTTTCATGACAACAAATAAAACTTTTCATAAACTTCAATTTTTGTCCGGTGCACGTTTGCCAGTTGTAATGGTTTGTCTTGTACTGTTTGCATGGGTCTGACTCTTCCTTCCCCTGCATCTTGTGCATGTAGTACTGCTGAGCAATGTTTAGGGTCTCCTGGTCACTTGCAGTATTTAACAGTCTGTCGGATTGCCGAAAGCTTGGGAAGTGGACTCAGAAATGTGCAAGGAAATGTCCCCATTTTGTCCCACTTGAACATGATAATGATACAAATGCCAGAGGTTTAAGTATAAGCATGAGCTTTCTTTGCTCATCCCTACTAACAGTTACAATCCTTTCCAGCTGTTCAGTGACATAGCCTGTGTCTTTGTTTTTATGAAGTATGTGTCTAATTTTTTTACAAAATGGATAAGTATGAATTTAGCTGTAGAAACATTTGCAAAGACCAATGTATAATCTCAGAAGAACTGCATTGCTTTAGTAGAAAGGATAATAAATATTCCCATTTTTATTTTGGCAAACTTTTTTCTGTGGTATTTTATTATGGGCTAAGATCATTAGGATATAGAGGTCATCAGCCTTGTGACTTGAGTATATGCGTTCTAAATTTGAGATAGAAAGAAGGTACATTATTGTTTCGGGGAGTTAATATTCTTGGGTATAAGGTATTCCTTTTCTGGAGTATGTTCAATTTAAGTCTTTAAAGAAGTGCTTTTTATTTGACTCTGAGAAGTAATACAAGGAAAGAGGTGTAAGGAAGATTATTGTTGATGACAGCCTTGCTGTGGAAGATGCTTGAGCTGTGTCCCACGGACCAAAGGCAATACCTGGGGAATGGAGTTCACCGTGTGTCCTGACACCTCAAATGCTGCCTGCATGTGAGCTGTGAATAGATTGTTTTGGTATGGGCAGTAACAGGCCATTGCAACAACACACACTGTTTGAATTACTCACTGTCAGTGTACATGTATTTGTTTAGAAAACTTCCAGTGTCTTCATAAACATTAGGATAAAAAACAGAAAGAAAAGAGCTTTGATTTTTTTCCACCCCAAACATTCAAAACTGAATAGTAAAATATGTTTGTTTCCCTTATTTTACCTGTATTTTATTCAATAGACTGAGAGCTCCTTTGGTCTTGTAGGCTGAATTATTTTGAAACCCAGTATGAAATATTGTTACCTGTTGGGTTTTTGTATATATTGCATATATACATATACAAACAGGATAAAATTTTGGCTGAAGAAGTAAAACATAGACCATGCTCTTCACTGCTGGAAGAATCTCAAGTCATTGCTGTGGCTGGAAAGGTAAGATCTGTTTCAGAAAAACCTGAGATCCATATCTGCATTTTCTACAAAATTGATCAAGTTAATGAGAACATAAAATCTGTGAGAATTTCCTACTTTAGTAATTCAATGCAGCATTACTGTCCAAGGAAATGGAAAGACTCTTACAGAGGAAGACATTTCTGCTTTTAAAATTACATTCAAAACTCCATTTCAACCTGTTGAAAACATTTGTCTGTTTTTAAGTGGTAGCCTGATAACTCCTGCTGCATCCTGTCATCCTTGGAGATTTTGCAATTTGATAGTAGAGGTCAACTTAAATTTGTACTGAAGTAATTGCATTCTCCTTTTACTGGCATAAAGGAGAAGGAATTTTGCTGAAGCAGAAAATTATTTCTGAAATGAGATTTATGTGAGATTGTAAAATACAGATCCAAAGGGTCTTTTCCAACCTATATTAAATGATCCTATGCTAGGGTTGGTTTGGTGCCCTTTTAGTAGCTGACTAAAGGCATTGAAAAGCAGACTGAGGGTGAGAGCTTTAGAATTTTAACATTTCATCCCTAGGATTCTCCCTTTGATTTGTGAGCTTGGGAAGTGGAACACTAGTGGGTCGATGCTGGCCAGGTGTCTGGCACCCACCAAAGCCTCACTCCCCTCAGCAACCAGACAGGGGAGAGAAAATCTAATGCAAGGTTCATGGGCTGAGGTAAGGACTGTGAGAAATCACTCATCAACTACCATCACGGGCAAAACAGGCTCTAATTAGGGATATGAAGTGAATTTATTATCCTGTTCTGGTTTTGTTAGTAATAAGTAAAAGAAATTTGTAAAAACACCTTCCCCCCACCCTCCCATTTCCCATCTCCATCTCCTACCCCATTGGCACAGGGAGACAGGAATGAGAGTTACAGTCAGTTCATCATCCGTGGTGTCTTGTGCTGCTCAGGGAGAGGAGTCATTCCCCTGCTGCACCGTGTGCTCCCTCCTATGGGAGACAGTTCTCTGAACTTCTCCAACATCAGTCCTGTATTACAGCCCACAGTTCTCTGTAACTGCTGCAGTGGGAGTCCATCCCCCAGGGAACAGTGTCCTCCCCACACTCTTTCACAGGGTGCAGTCCTTCAAGGACAGGCTGCTCCAGTGGGGGCTCCTGGCTCATGGGGCTCCCACAGGGTCACAGCCTGCTCTCAGGCATGCCCCTACTCTGGCCTGGGGCTCCTCCATGGCCTGCAGCTGGAATGCTGCATGAACCTCCATGGGCTGCAGGGGCACAGCTGCCTCACCATGGTTGTCTCCATGGGCTGCAGGGGAATCTCAGTTCCAGCTCCTGGAACACCTCCTGCCTCTCCTTTGCTGCACCTTGATGTCTGCTGTTTTCTCTCACATATTCTCACTCTGCTTTTCTCTGGATGCAATTACAACTTGTGTTACAACTTTTTTTTTCTTTAGTCTTAAATCTGCAACCACAGAGGCATCACCACCGTTTCTAATTGGCCCAGCCTTAGCCAGCATCATTTCCATCTTTGCAGCCACCAGGGATTGGTTTGGCCAGACATGGAGGAAGCTTCTAGCAGCTTCTCACAGAAGGCACCCCTGTAGCCCCCCCCGCTACCAAAACCCAGGCCATGCAAACCCAGTACAGCTGGTTTCAGCCTCTGCCTCCCAAACCTGGTGAGTTTTAGTGGCTACACCTGAGAGATAGAGAATGACCCTGTGTGCCCTAACTGGTTTTCAGTGTTTGACTCATCAATGTAGGGTAGAAACAGTTTTATCTTGTCTGCTAATTATGCAAATACGTACATACGAGCCTATGTGCTTCCTGTGGAAAGAAGTCCAAGGAGAAGGTGGGATTTGTGTATGAAAATACAGGACACTCCTTTTATTGCCTTTTTTTTTTTCCCCAGAGCACTGTGTTAATGGAAACAGTGATAAGAAAAACAGCTGCCAGGAAGAGTCTACAATAAACTGTCACATAAACAACCTTCTGATATCGAACTGCTGAAGTCCAACTACATTCAAGTTGTAAAGACTGAGGACTTCAGAAGGAAAATGAGTAAGTTATTTTATGGCTCATATTTTTTATGCAGGTAACATGTGTCTGCCTAGCAAAGCCACCAGAAGCACTGGGGTCAAACAGACTGGAGATAGTGTGGCCTTATGTACAAGAAGAAGAAACTTCCCTAACAGAACAGGAAGTGTGCTTCTCTAAATAGCTGGCATTTGTTAACAGGCTAAAACGTGTATGTTCCATGTGCCTCAATGAGCATATAAAAATATATATTAATCTCTGAGAAACTGATAGCACTTGCTTAAAATAGTTTAATATTTCAAAAATGTATACACAAAAATATATACAAAAATATATAAGCTGTATGTGCTCACAGGATGTTCTGATCCTTTCACTGTTTTTATATCAGTAGCTTATGTGGAAAAATAACATCAAAAATAGCTAACTCACCAAACCACAAATACTCTCTCTGTCTGGTAATGAGAGCCCATTCCAGTATTACTAAACTTCATTCCACTTACTGATTCCCTTCAGTGATTTTCCTTCTTCTGTAAATGTGGCTTCTTTCACCTGCTAGAATCAAAGAAGAGTAGGGAACATTATTATGACATGTCAGATTACAAAAAGCCTTCAGGAAAGCTTGAAAAAAATCTTTTTTAAACAATAAAAAGATAGCAACTTCTTTTTACAAAATCTGTCATCCTTTTAGATGTGGTAAGAGTGCTTTTCCCTGGCAAACTCGATTGGAAAATTATTGAGATGGCAGTTTAGTCTTAATGTTATTACTGTGACTTGCATGAGAGTGGAGGATGCACAAGGTCTAGTGGTTGGAAGAGGAGGCCAGACCATTCCTCATCTTATCACTCCTTGCTATGTGAACATGAAAAGTTGCTTAACCTTTACAATTCAGCTTACCCTGCAAAACAAGCATGAAGCTATGGGTTTACATGCAGCTAAGCAAAGGTACTAACTGTACCTCCTTACCTGTCTCTCATTTTCTTCCAGTTTTATAGTACATGAGTAAACGTGCCAGAAAGGAGCAAAAATTACATTGTTCATTTAAATGGTTTTCAGCTTTATACTCACACTGGAATTCTTATAATTGTCTTAATTGTTTATCATCCCAACATATGTGTTACCTTCCTAAGCTCAAGAAGAGACTGTGGTAAAATGTCATGCAGCAATGCTATGAAGAAAAATAAGAAATTTCAACTTAAGTACCACTTTCAAAGAAAGGAAATAAGGGGTCATACTTCTGCTGTTCTGTTGAGACAGAATAGAAAAGGAAATGCAGCAAGGAAGTAAAGTGTAAGATAACGAGGTGGCAGCATACAGCACTTGGCAGATCCCCTGCCCAAGGGGATTCAGAAGCCAAGGAGATGGTTACTTAGGCAGGGGCACTGCAGGAACAAGGATGTGGTGTGGTGCTGCCTCTGCCTTGCTCTGCCTGGTGCAACTACACAATTGTGATGCTGCAAATTCTTGTACTTTGTTGCTTCAATATTTTTATCCCAAAAAGAGAGAAGATGTGCTGAAGGACACTGGAAGGTCTGGGACTGGAGCAAAGCAGGCAATGAGGAGGAGAATGTGGGGCACACACTCCTGAGTCAGCATCCTGCATCCCACAACAGCAGTGGGAGAAGAGGGATGATGGGATGGTTAAGGTAGTGAAACCTCTAATGAGAAATCATCAAAATGAAGTTTCTTACCTTCCTTCTGTTTTCTTCTTTTTCCACAGCAGCAGCAGTCACAGAGTATATTTACCTTTGCATTTCAAGCAGCCTGAAAACACAAACATTAATAACTGTACTGATATTCTACAAACTTATTATCAACAACATCAAAAAACTGCAAAAAGTTTTTAAACAAATCTGATGTTTGGTGGATTATATAGTATTATTTATTTTTGCAAATTGTGAATTTGTGAATGATTGGGAGATAAGCTTTCAGGGAAGAACATTCATTTTACACAAATGGACTTCACATTCCTTTAGATCCTCTAGGCTTCTTTTGTACATGGGAAATCAAAACCTTGTGTGTTGGGGTGGAGATACTGAGCCTGTTCACAGTGTAAGGCTGTATTTTGCTGTCCTTTTTTATTCTTTAAAATAAGCACATAAAACTAGCTCAAATTGTTGCATCTCTAGCTCATGGGCTTGGATGACACTCAGCATGCTCTTTAATGAACATCTGAATTTTTTTCATTGATTTTGTTGGATGAATACA
This sequence comes from Sylvia atricapilla, assembly GCF_009819655.1. Taxonomy (NCBI): domain Eukaryota; kingdom Metazoa; phylum Chordata; class Aves; order Passeriformes; family Sylviidae; genus Sylvia; species Sylvia atricapilla. The sequence goes on from NC_089148.1 coordinate 4,579,602, forward strand.
GTCTTCTGTTTTTGTCAATGGAATTTTATAAAAATACAGGAATTTAGGTTTTGTTAACGTGATGGTCAGTTTTCTTAACGTGATGGGCAAGCATATACAAGTGCTAAAGATTTTGTTTTTTATTTTCTGTGGTTCATGTGCAAAAATCTTCACTGTGTGAAATAACAAGGACATGCTTGCAGGCCCTTGGAGAAGTATTTCATTCTTGCCTTCCATTCTGATATCACAAGTTTCAAAATGAGAGTTTTTCCATTATTATCAGCTTTACAGGTCACATTGCTAACTAAAATAGCAAACTGAAACACTGCCAAGACGTGTAAAAAATACACATTTCTTTTTATAAAGCCAGCTATCCTGGTACCACAGTTCTAGAGCAGTTTTATATAGAAGGAGTAATATAAAAATTGAATGGTGAGATGACACCATTTGACAGTTACACTGGTATTTTAGGTATTTCAGTCACACAGGCTAAAATGGGGAGTAATTTTTAATGTATAATTTGAAGAACGTTTCTAGTGTGGCCACAAATGTCACATCTTAGAACCATGCCTACACATTATCCCCTTTTGAATGGGGAAAAAAAGAGAGAGAAAGGAATTGAAAATTGAGACTATATGCTGTAGAATAAAAACTAATTCCAGTGGGGTTTTAAGAGCATTAAAGAAAGAACAATGTAAACAAGTGGAGATAAATTATAGCAGATTTAATGATAAGCTGAAATGGTGTTTGAAAACAGTAATCTTAAAGACAAATAACGTTTTGTGTTTCAAATGCTAAAGCAGTGTATCATGCAGGAAGAAATGCTGTGTAACTGGGGAAAGCAGACACTAAAAATAATCCAGGTTATCTAGTGGGATCAGTTCCCAACAAGAGAACAAGCTCATCTACAAATCTCTGAACTTTCAGAAAACATACTAAGGAATAAACATTAGAAAAGCCTGGCTCTGATGGGAGTCTCAAGTGGAGTTTAAGAATTAAAGTGGTCATCTGTGCAGTGTTACATAGAGGAACCACAGGTCATTTCATATCCCACTTCTTGAAATTTTAACCATGTAGCACTGTGGTACCCTATGCTGCAATGCTGAAAATTGTTGATAGCATGTTCATACTGGTAATGGAATGAAATGTTGAGGGAAAACATAAACTACATGACAAATGAAACCTTTGCACAATACAGGAACCAAAAGAGCAAGTGGTAGAAGGCCCCAGATTGGAATATTAAAAGCCAGACTGAACAGAGCATCACAACGCTGTAAAATCACTTGCTAGAAACAAAGAAGTAGCAGGATGTCCTCTGGCCCTGACCATTTCTAGCTTCTGTGACTTTAAACCAAGGTTCCAAAGAATACTTACCACTTTAGCTACTCCTAATGCCATCTTCTGCTTCTAATCAGGACACTGACAACTCCAACAAGATTCACATTTCTACTGTACCATTTAAAAAAGAGTCTGTAAAAGATGGCAATTGTTGATTGAAAAGTTTCTGTGCTACAGAATATCAGACTGGTTGGAAGCACCAGCTCCAAACCCTGCCATAGGCAGGGACAACTTCCACTAGACCAGGCTGCTCCAAGCCCTGTCCAATCTGGCCTTGGATATTTCCAATTTACACTTCTTTTCTAGCTCATAGTAAAGCTCTAGCTAAGTCAAAGGTGCTCTTTGTAAATATCTTAACCTGTGTTCATAGGATCTCCATGCCTGTGACTGTGGCTATAAAACTCTGTTTTCAGAATTTAATAGCTTTTCTTAATAGTATTTAAGCACTGGTCCTTGATGAACATTAAGGCTGTTTTGGTGGAAAAGCCTAAATAATAGCGATTATTACTTTAGTAAAACAGATACAAATAACACTTTTAGTTACTACCACCATGTTTCTTGTAAAGTTAATGAAAATCTGTCTGTGGTCAGTACAAGAGTGAGAAATAGGAGCTGAAGAGTAATCTTACCCTATGTAGTTTTTCTCTGTGTGTAAGAATTTCCATCTTCTGTCTGCATGTCACAACCCAGCTTTGTTTTGCAGGCTGCTTTCTCTAGTTCCTGGCTACTTCAGACTTGACAATATCCTATTTAAATTGTATTTCCAGGTCATGCAATGCTGCACTTCAGATGCTGGACTGACAATGATATACTGGGTCAGGAAAGGAAAATAGAAATGCACAGCATCCTGCACAGTGGCATCACAGCAGGATTGATCCCACAGAGCCTCTAGCTGGGCATAGACATGATAAAATATACGGGCAATAAAACGGGACCACTGAATACCATTTTTGGTCTTTAATTAAAATATGGCTAAATTCCTTAGCATTTTACACCATATTCCTGTTCTCATAAACAGGCATCAAGTGGATGTTACCTTACCATGAAATATCCTGATGATAAATAATTAGCTCTTGTAGTAATTTATAACTGTCAGTCGGTACGTGCTTAGTAAATGCTGCAAGTCAAGTGACTGCAAGACATTCTAGAATTGCGTTTTAAGATTTCATCTGTATCCCAGCCGGTTCTGACTGTGTTACAGGAAAGCTTGGAGGTCCCCAGACATCTTACCTGTGGCCTTGGTTAAGGCTGAGGATGATTTGTGTCCTGCAGCACACAAAGCTACGGGGGACCTTTTCCAGCAGCGAGCCCACCTCTGCGCCTTCACTTGGGACTGGCAGGCAAATCCCCGAAAGCTTTGCCATGCACGGCCACGTAAGCGAGAAGTTAATTTGTGTTATTTTTCCCTGACGTAGACGAGTAACCGGCTCGAAACAATAAGGTGCGATGGCATGAGGCAACCGCAGGGTCCGCCAACAGAGGCTCCTGAGGGAGAGAAAATGGCGGGCGGGGGCCCTCAGGAAGCTCCCAAAACACCGAGCGCTCCCCAGGAACCGCTCCGTGCCTGAAAAGCCTCGCCCTGCACCCCCGAGCCCGCTAACTATGACAAGAGGAGGTGAGAAGCGGGGGGGAAAAATCCCCACCTGGAAAGAGTACGGCATCTGACATTGGAGACCGTCCCTGACGGAGCGCGAGGTACCCTCCCCGCGCCGGGCCGTAGCTCCCCAGCCCTGCCCCCGGGCTGCGGGCCGGCACTCGGCCCTTCCTCCCCGAACCGGGCTGGCGGCGGTGGAAGGCGGGCGCAGGAAGGGGCGGGTGGTGCGGAGCCGGGGACAGAGAGAGAGAGGGAGGGAGGGCGGTGGGCGGCGAGAGGAGCAGTCGACGCACAAGATGGCCGCTGCCGGAGTGGCGGCCGGGTGGCGGCGGGCGATGGCGGCGCTGCCCCGGGGCCCGCGGGTACCGCTGGAGGAGCAGCAGCAGGGCGCGGTGGCGGCCCCGGTGTCCCGGAGCTGAGGGGGCCGGTGGGCGCTGCAGGAAGCCCGGCCCGCGTGGTGAGTGCGCTGCCTCCGCCGCGGGGTGCGGGGAACAATAGGGCGGGAGAGCTCTGCCCGCCTTGCTGAGAAAGGAGGCGGAGGGGCGGGCGCTGGGACGAGATGATCTCCAGAGGTGCTTTCTACTTGTAACAATTCCGTGACTTGGTGGCTCGCCGGGCCTCGGGCGCCTGCCGGGCCCGATTTCCGAACGCCCCGAGCGGGCAGGGAGGGACGCGGTGCCCGGTGGGGAGGCGGAGAGGGAGCGGGGCCGCCTGGGGGTGGGGAGAGGCGGCATCGCCTCAGGCTGCGGCGGCCGAGGGACAGGCGCCTTTTGTGTGTCCCCTCCGCCTGCCGCTGTTTTTTTCCAGGGGCTTTGCCTGCCTCTGCCTGAGAAAACTCATCCCTGTGTCGCGTTGAACGAGAGAGACGGAGAGAAAATAGTGACAGAGCCCCAGCCGTCCCCGGGACACCTCTCCGCCCTGGGTTGTGGCTCTTTTGTCTGTCGCGCCTAAGGGGAGAGCGAGGTGGCCGCGGCTCCCTGTGCGTGGGGACAAACGCTGGTGGAACCGCACAGGATCTCCCTGGCTTGCACTAGTTTTTCCAGCCCGGCATTGTTTTGGCTGCTGGATTACACCCACAGAGTGGGTAGGGTTTCGTGCCGGGGGTGCGGTGTCGGTGGAGCTGGGATTGATGGCTGGGAACGGCCTGGTGTCAGGTTTTGTCCTCAAAAGCCATTGTGAGCTCTGTCTGCTTTTAAAGCAGGGAACTGATGCAGGTTCGGGATTTTTTCCCTAGGAACTGGGAATGTTTTGTTGACCTCCGCATGCCTTTTTTGTCCAGAGTGTATCTCTTATTTTTATACATTTAAGTGAAGTACGAGTGACAAATCATTTGTTCCTCCAGCAGAAGCTATGGTTTTCTGTGTCTTTTTGCCGTATTGAAAATGGCTCAAGTGGGGGGAAAAATTAAAAAATTTGCAAAAAACGATTAAAAGATTCAAAGTAACCTGGATCATAGCTGAGCTGCTTTAATCATTGTAACTGGTGAAGCAATGCTGTTATTTGATGACTGCTGGAATATAAATGCAGCTGTTAAATTCAGCATTTATACTCTATTCACATTATTTGGCTATAGAATTGTGAGATAGCACAGGGATACTATGAGGCAGAAGTTGACGTATTCCTAAATTTGCCTCTCCTTAGCTCTTGAAAGGCTTATAAGGCTTATAAGGATGTGGAGGTGGTTCATTTTGTCAGCTATGAGTGTCTGTATTGCTGCGTTTGAAGTCAAGGAAGCTAATATGGGACTTCATGGCTCTTAAAATAACCTGTGTTCAGGAGAAGTTTGTGCATTATTGCCAGTTTCTCAGCTTCATCAGGAGCACCATGGCTTTCTTCAGCGCATTAATACCCAATGCTGGTAATGAAATTATGGTTCCCACTAACAGAAATAGAAGCAGACGTTCTCAGGCACCTTTTCCTTTCCCAGAGATAGCTTATGGCTTTGCCTTCCTGTCCTAGAAAAGGGTCTGTCAAAGCAGACAGCCTGACAGGCTGCTTGGAGGCAAATTTAGAAAAGGCAGGTACTATCAGAGCAGTCTGTTTTGACAACCAGAGACTTGAGTTTGTCAATCACTTATGAGCAGCAGGAACCTTCAGCGACATTGTGGGAAGTAACTTGTATGGTTTCTGGTGTTTTGTTGTTTGTTTTTGTGAGGGTTTTTTTGTCAGCTTTGTATCCAAACTAGCTTCGTTTAAAGTGAAATATTTTAGACATTTCTGACGGGATTGTCGTATGCTGATAATTTTAAAAATTCATGTTCCAGTGAGCAGATGAATGTATGAATCTGGAAACGGCAGACGTTAATATCACAGAGTTTAATTTAGGGGCATCTTGAGATGTGTATTTTTATATTAAAGTGCTCATGCTAAAGCAGATGAAGAGAAATGAGCAGGAATGCTTTTGGAAACTTGTGACGTGCTGTGAATGATTCACCAGCAGTCTGGGTGGAGCCATTATCAATCTTGTTGAATTGAGTGTCGCAGAAGTTGAGATTCAGTGAGTGTGTATATTAAAAGAATGCTTTAATTACTTTGGATGTAGTTCACAAGTCTTGGGTGATACTGATGCTGGCTACCTTTGATAGTGATGGCAAAACCTGACATCCCATTTAATTAGGGTCTCTATCTCATAACTAACCAGTGCTATAAAAGGGTGTTTCATGATACTTAGGAATTGGCCTTCCCCAGGCTGTAATATGTAGTGATATGAAGGATAATTGCCTTTTTTTTTAATTCTGCACCAAGAATTATAGTTTACATGCTGGATATGTGGGGAAAAAAGTTTCATCCATTTGAAAGAGCTTGTGGAGTCGTGGCTTTCCGATGGTATGACATGTAAAGCTGAATGACAAGGAGAGAACTTATCTGCATGTAGGTCCCCAAGCTTCCCAAGAATCTCAGAATAGTGATGCAGAAGCCACTATAAGGTATCTTTTAAGCAGGTGACCTTTATAAAACTTTGTAATTTTTTGCAAAGCCTACTCATTGTTTAAAATTCTTTCCCTCCCTGTGGATTCACTGGATCATTTTGCAGATGAAAGTCTGTGTGGTTTTGTGGTGGTTTTTCCCACACCCAGTAAATCAGGTGGTTGTTTGCTGGAGCATCCTGAGTAATGTTGGCTGGTGGGCCAGAAAAACAAATCTGGCTTAAAGTACATGACAAATAAACCATTTGCGCCAGGGGAATTACTATTTTGAAATTAATGTCTGGAACTGTACAGGGTAATGAATGTGAAACCATTATCATAGAGGAGTAAAGATATAATATGCTCCTGTTGTGAAAGATTCTTATATAAACACACTGCACCAACTGAAATTTCAGTATGACCTTCAAGATTCACATAGCCTCTGTTACAGTAATGGAGTCTGAAGTCTGGGGACTCTGCTAACTGAGAAAGAAAGCCACAAATGTTTTCTGAGGCTGTTTTATGTTCCTTTCTGTGCAGAAATTCCACAGTGTGCCCAGACTTAGGTGCAGTTCCAATCACTGAGTCTGACCACTTGTTTTACTTAAGAAGTGCATCTCTTGCTGATTGCCTTTTGCATCAGTCTCATTTTCTTCCTTACCAGTATGGTTAAAGTTGAAATGGTACTAGATTTCTAAGGGCTAACTGGTTTCCTAAGAAGATTTTTTATTTGTGGAAGTGTGTAATGGGCAAGAAGGTGCAAAAGTCCTGATGACTTACTATAAATAGATTTTTCTGATATAAAAATAATTTCTGGTTAGAGTGCTTGAGGAAACAGCTTTCCTGTTACTACAGGGTAGCAACATATTTGGTGCTATCAACTGGAGAAGACAGAGATTTTGGTGATAGAAATAGCAGAAATTTTAATAATAATCTGCTGTAAGTTTGTGTTGTGAGAGGCAGTAGCAGTTGTGCAGTGCTCTGTGGTAGAAAGTGTAGAGGAGTGTTTCATGCCGGTGTGATGGGTGTCCTGGCCTCACATTGAGACTCCTTTCCACTGCAGTGAGAAGGAAGGCAGCTGCAGGGGGTAGAGGTGGCTTTATCACATGCATCAGGGCATATGTGCACATACAAAAGGGCCTGGACATCCTATGCAGATTTTACATGAAAACTTCTGTCCCACATGCTAGGTTTAATTTTCTTCCCCCAAGGAAAAGAAAAAAAGGATTTCAGGAAGACTAAAAACCACGTGGAGAATAAGGTCTCTCTTTATCACTTGATTGTACCAAGTAGGTAGAGGCCCACGATGTGAGTTACCTTGTTAGAATGAAGACTTTCTTTAGGAATGTGGGTGAAAATCTTCCTATGAAAAAGAGATGTGAGGAGGAGAGGAGAGGCAAGGGAAGAGGATTGTTTTGATACGCAAAAGGATTCTTTTTTTCTCATTCTGTTACTTAAAAAATGTACACAAGAAAAAGATACGCAGTTAAACTGAAAAGTAAAGGAAGTGTTGCTGGAGGAACAGATCTGTCATTTGCTTCACATAGATTGTGACAGAGTTGCCATGTAATTTGATACAAAAAACACAGAAGAGAGTGTTTGTGTCAGGGAATACTGTGGTGAGTCTGGAATTCAATATTACAGAAGCTGGAGGATTTATTGACACTTTTGCCTTCCAGCCACGGTCACTAAAACCACCATAAGGGCATGCTGTTCTTGCCTCTTGCTGAATAGACACCTTTCACTACAGATTACTTGCAAAACCACTTTCTAAAGTATTAATTTTCAATTACAGAATTTCTGGTGTTTGTGGTGTGCATGTTATATTGATCTGAGACAGGACTGCTGCAGCTACAAGACAACTGAAGAAACAAAGTGTTTGGTGTAGCTGAAATGTGCTAGGCTGGGAAAATGAGATTGCACAGGTGGTTCCTTATTTCTTCTAGTTTGGTTTTTGTTTTTACATGGCAAGTCTGGTTGGTCTCATCTCTCTGCTGTTCCAGTTTAATAGGTGTTTTTTAGGTTGTCTAATTAAATACTCTTTCAAAGCAGGCTGTTGCATTAAAATCTGGACATGGCAAATGTAATTATTTTTTAGGATGCTTCTGTGTTTATTAGACGCTGTCAGGATAAGCTTTGAAAGTTGAGGTATGGTTGTTTTTAAGCTTGTTGTTGACAAAATGCTGGTTGATCAGCTGAGGGAGCAGGAATGCTTGTAGCCTGGATCTAAAGGTCTTCTCAGCACTTTCTCCTGAACTCATTTTGAGCAATTACTTTAGTTCAAATGCTGAGCAAGTTGGAAGCGTTTTCAACTACAACTTTTTACTTCCTTACTGTTTACAAAAGAGACATCTACTAGAGTAGCAGGAATCTCATCTCCCTGCTGTGCATTGGAGGTTTTAGAGACTTGAAGCTAAGTATTTTTGATAAATTGTGTCAGCCAGTGTTGGTCCCCAATTCAAAATTAGGTGCTGTCTTTAGGGCAGAAGGAGTAAGGTTTAGGGAAGGTATTATAAAGTGAGTGAATTGAAATTCATGCCACAAAGGATGGTCTTAATTACCTGCTTGTTAATAAACCGAGTTCTGTGGAGCACTCCCAGTGTTAGCTAGCATTTCACTTTCTCCATGCTTTGTTTTCAGAGTAAATGTTACTCATAATGACTTAGCACTCTTCACTTTTTGTAGCAATTGGATTTGAATTAGTTACTTCTCCGTGTCTTACTACAGTCACTGTGTAATTTAAATGCCCTTCAAAAGCGACTGAAATAAAACTCACTGTTGACTTGCTCTACCTGTAAGTCACATTCTTTCAGCTTTTTCTCCTTCTGCCTCCATTCCTTTTGTCACCAGTTTAGAATGGAAGTCCTTCAGGTACTATTTGATGTTAGAATGGTACCAACAAATGGAACTGGAAGGACTTCATTATCCAGCCACTCACTGTACAGCAAGACTGAAGTGTTTTGTCCTGTGGGGTTTTTTTGAAATTCTGTGCTAAGATGCCAGAGCTGAAGGAGAGACCTTCAAATTAATGGAAACTAAATTGTAAAGCAGCAGTAGAGAGTGAATCTGATTAGCTTGTGTGGCGTTCCTGAATTGTGGCATGTTGCATAAACATTATTTAATGACCATTAATGATTCCTGCAGTTATGCAGGCCTAATGATAATTAAATCTTGCCTTTCTGGATAGAAGCTCTTCTCTGGGAGGCTTAGAAAAAGTTCCCCTGCCTTTCTAAGTGAGCACTATGCTAATGAAATCTTGAAAAGTCTGCTCCTGAGTCCAGTGAAGCAATCATCTCTGTTTGTGGTGTGTCACAATTTAAAATTCTGATTTCATTGTACAAAGATCAGGCCTGGGGTTTGTGCCACAGATTGAAGTAGTTTGAGGAGACGGTAAAACAGGACAGCATGTTGCTGTTTCCTATCTATGCGTGGAAGAAAGAGCAGGAATTGTGGGGCAGGTCTCAGCCTCCACCCTCTACAAATGAAAAATCTTCACAGCTATGTATGATGTTGTACATGTAATTTTTGAGCTCTGCTAGAGTAATTGTTTGCTTAACATCTGGCAAGTTGGTTCTAGATGTGTCTGGGGAGCTTCATACCAAATCACCAGCCCCCTAATGTAAGCAGAACTGATTAATCACATTTGAAAGATCTTGATAAATAGCTGTTTATCATCATACAGAAATTGTTGCTGGTCACCTGTATTGTTGTTAATTATTGTACGGGTAGAGAAAATCCAGAAAGTTCTGGAAGCTGGAAAATGGCTTGCTCTTATTTAGCAGCTCTGAAGGACAATAATTCTTGGTCTTGCTTGCTTTATGGGGGGGGATGTGGATTTTGGATCAAAAATAGATGAGAACAGGGCAAAGTCTCACAAATTACTAAAGCGATTGCAAAGGAAATACCACTCTCTGGTGTACCTTTCCAGACTTGAAATAACTTTTCTCTAGCTAGTCTTTATCTCTGCCTGCTAGAATGTTCTGTTTTCTTTGTAGGGTTTTGAGTTTCCTGGATACATGGTTATCTTCACCTCTCCTTCTCTTTAATAATCTTTCATTCTCTGGTATTCTCTGGTTTTCTTCTAATTATTTTTTTTTTTTTAATTAACTTTGTTCTGGTCTGATCCACTCACTAACTCAGGCAACTAATGCAGGTAACAGGGATGGCTTATTGCCTCTTAGTTTCATTGCTTTATTTCGGAGTTGCAGGATGGGTGTTCGGATAATGGAGCAAGCTGTGGTACTCTGTGTTCTTAGACCTCACTGAGGACTCTCGAAGCATCACTGCTTCCTCTGGAACTGATGAGAAGTTAGGGAGCATTGTGACAACTTGGTTGTTGAATATTTGAAAGGAGAGATGGAGAAAGATAAAAATGAGTTAGGCTGAACTGGCCTGATGAGATGGACTGGGATAGTTAAACTAAAGGCGACAACTGAGGCTGTCCTTCCTGTTTTATGAGTCATTCTGCCATTTAATTGTGTGAGAAGGCCTCCTGTAGAATTCATTAAAAAGGAGGCCTTATTTGTGCTGCAAAAACCTATAGTCAATTTTAAATTTAGTCTTTGTTGTTTAAACCGGGCCTTATGGATAGAAGTCTTGACACTGTAACTTCTTTGTAGTGAATCATAACATTGGAAAGAAAATGTTATTTAGGAGAGTGAGAACTGCTTAAACTTGGGTTGCTTGGACTGGACCAGACTATTTGAAATGTAACTGGTTTGTTGCCAGCTATTGTCAGATTCTGCTGAAGAGATGTGAGCCAACGGGACTGTCTTCTGGATTTGCTGATGTGTGTGTGGATGATTAGTTTTCTGTATTTGTGTGCTGTATTAAATCGTGCTAGCTGAAGATACCTCTTGCATGCTACCTTTTACTGCTGTTTATCCACTCTTTTGTAGCTTATACAAAACCATCCTCTTGGTTTGAAGATGTCTTGCTTTGATTCCATCTGGTTTTATCTCCTGAACATTTTATTCTATTTTAAGGATGTATCTGTGTTAAGAATCTTCAGGGACGTGAATAATTTCAGTGCACAGAAAAACTCAAAGTAAGGGTTGGCTGTGTCTGGAAACCCTCTAAATCATCCCATCTCTGTTTTTTTATAAGAGGCTCCCTGTTGATAGCAGTGTGAGAGTGGAGGTATCAGAATAACCTAGTTCTAATTTGTGCCAAAATGCATTGGGAAACTGAGCTTCTCAGTTTTCTCTTCAGTGATGCTGCTTAGCATTTTACTGGTGACCTATCTGTAGGCATAAAGGTTCTGCTGGAGTGCAAGTTACTTACAATTTTTATTAAAATAATAAAGTGAAAGGCTGTGCACAAAGCTCTCAAACACCTTCGCCACAAAGCAAAAAGGCACAGCCCAGTTGGTTGCAAATCAAAATAAATTCCTTAAGTTATACTTGGGCTAAATTTACCCCTCTTTTCTTAATTATTCCTAGACTTAACATTTGCCTTCTCTCTCAGCAGTGTGATCTTTGCACAATATATTCTTGGGGTGGGGGGGGAGGAGAACTTGGCAAAATTTTAATCTGTCCTTAATGCATGATATTCTTTCTCATTCCTGTTTCCTAAAAGGAAAAAATAAAACTAATAAGATGGTATCAACACTGGCAAGTAGCTTTCAGGGGGTTTGTGTTTGGTGTTGGGTTGGTTTGGGGGTAGTTTTTGGGGGGTTTTTTTGGGGTTTTTTTGTTTGGTTGGGGTTTTTTGGTTTTTTTGTTTGTTTTTTGGGGTTTTTTTGTTTGGTTGGTTTTTGTTGTTGTTGTTTTTGTTTTGTTGGTTGGTTGGTTTTTGGTTTTTTGTGGGGTTTTTTTTGTTTTGTTTTGTTGGGGTTTTTTTCTATTAGCATTCATTCCTTTACCAGGAGTATTGGAAATTCATGACTGAAGGCAGAATAACTGAAGTGTCTACATCTGCAGTGTGCTTCATAGGAATGAAATATTTCCCTCCTGATTTTCTGTAAATCTGAGGATTTACATGACTTCAGCAAGCAGAGACCTGTAGTAAGCCTTTCTGGTCACTCCTTTCTCAGTGGAACTTTTCTGTCAAATGCTTGTAACAAAATAGCACTGAAGGGCTGGGTGGGGATGTCTGTGGGTGTGTTTCTGAGGGGAATTGCATGCTCACAGCAGTTTTTATGTGAATTTTTAGATTCACTAGACCTGTTGTGAATAGCACTTGAGCTCTGTCAAATCGAAGCTTGGCCATGCTGTAGGTGATTTCAGGACACACCAGGGAGAAAGGCTTCCACAGAAATCCTTGCTGTTGGCATTTGAGGATGTGATGCTGTGTCTGTCATGTTAGGCACTACAGGAGACAGAAGAGGTGTGGAGTCAGGATTACTCACCAGGTATTAAAAAAGTCACAGGTATATTTGTATATTTTAGCTAAAATCTCAATTGAAAAAAAAAAAAAAAAAAAAAAAAAAGCATTCTACACTGTCTTCCTGTGAGCAATACCTGATAAATAAAAATGTGACTTGTCCTTCCTCAGGAGAGGGGTGGGGGGAAAAGCCCTTGCCTGTTTACTGGTTCAGATGACAGTAATTGGGAGCCTTCAGGAAGGGGAAGTGAGTGACAGCAATCCTTTCCTTCAGGCACATCTGATAATTCATTAATGTAATTTCAGAAACTTGGAGTAGCTTTTGAGAAGTGGGAATAGTCAGTGATGTTGATGTGACAAGCTGCTATGTGAGTTGTCATTACAGCATAAAAATTGACAGTAAGCCTATGGAAATGCAGTGACTCCAGTATGCTAATAAACACATTTAAATACTTTGTTCTTTGTGTGTAAGGTTTTGCATGCTGAATGATTCCCAGTGCAGTTATGAGGGCTTCACTAGTGTTATTACAGCTGCCTTTGGCTTACCCAATTTTAGAATTTTCTCTTTTGAATTGTTGTCATTAGGTTTTAGCTTACTGTCATTGCTTTAATTCCAAAACCAGCAAGTGGCTGAATACAGGAATGTGTAAAGGCACTACTGGGGTGGTAAGAGTGTTTCAGTGCCTAGTTTTCCTCTCCTACACCTTATCATATATTTGGATACCTGCTGTTCAACCAGACTTACACGACACAAGTCTGAGGAAATTTAAATTATCGAATCATGCAAATATTGGCTGTGCATGGCAGGCTTATCATTTGTCATGGCTTGGACTGCAGCCAGTAGTGCAATGGGCAGTTAAGTTCTATTTTTAAGATTCTTAAAAGTAGGAAATGTGAAAAATGGAAGGATCTTTCTGAGTAGTCCGTGTGTGAAACATTGATGTCTTGATGTACTGGGAAAGGTCGCGCTGCAGTCAGGGGGTGTAAAGGCTCAGACACTTGTACTCTCTGTGCAGTCTGGGACAGTGCCTCTTAACAGCTCATGGTGAGCTGTCACTACTTCAAGGAGATGGTTAATGAAAATTAAATCACCCAAATGAACCGCAGAGTTGCTTGATTTTGCAGCTACTGTTATTTTCTTTCTGAGCATACTTCAGTCTTATCTTTAGATACCAGACTAGATAAGCCTTATCTAGTCCAGTATCTTAGTTTTCCTTGAGTGAAGTCTAAATTTCTGTGAATAAAATTCACTAGTGCAAGTTTACCCTTTGCTTTTAAAAATTTAAGCTGGTTCAGCATGTTGTGGAGATCTGTGTACTTTTTAGTAACACAACTCTGGCAGTAGTTTGTGAGATTGCATCCCATCTATTTTTATTTTACATCTTTTTGGTTGCTGATACTGTAGTAATATAGTTGTAATATGTTTTTAGAGATGAATATGTCTTTGAAGTGTGAGAAAAATTCTTCTTTGTGGACTGCTCCATTTAGAATAAGTCTCATGCAAAGTAAGGAGTAAGTAAAGGGCTTTCTTTTAAAAGGGCTTTTTTTTTAAAAGACTACATTCCCTGTTTGGAGGAGAACTGTTTTTACAAGTTCATAAGCAGCAAAATTCATCAAATTGGCACTGGATTTTTATTAGATTACTCCCAGGATTATTGCCTTTTGCCTTCTTGATTGAATGATTTTCAAGTTATGTAACTTTAAACTTCTATAACTAGGGTTATAATTCAAAACCTCTTTATAAAAGGATGTAGGATATTCTTTTTCCCAGCTGAATTCAGTCTCCTGCAAAAAATAAATGTACCTCTTATCCATTACTGATAGGAGGATCAGTGAGATGTTGGGGGTTAGATTTTTTCTCTTATATGTGACTAGCTTATGTTGTTTGCTCTATTAAAAAAAGAAATGTAAGGCAACAGCTTTCTTTTTTGTGGTTAAGCTTGAAATGTTTGTTACTGGTTTAAGAGTAGGTGTTTAATGGAAACCCTGAGATTTGAGCCTTTTGTTTCCACTCACTAAAACTATGGGTACTTTTGTCATGGGTTTGACACTGGCTAGAAGCCAGGTACCCACCCAAAAAACCCAAAAAAACCTATTCACTTATTCTCCTCTGCTACTGTTGACCAGAGGGTCAAGAACAACTAAAGGCTCATGGGCTGAGATAAGGATTAGGAGAAAACACTCGAAGGGCAAAACAGGCTCAAAAATTGAAAGATATAAAGAATTTTTTTTAATGGAAGTAAAAGAGGATAATGAGAACTAAAATAAACCTTTACAACACCTTCTCCCTGCCCCAGCCCTTCTTTTCCCTTCATTGACAGTGCAGGGAGACGAAACATGGGGTTTGTAGTCAGTTTGTCAGTTGTAAAAATCTTTTATTCAGTTCCTTTGTCAGAAGGAGTCTTTTCTGTTATGCTGTGGGTGCTTCCCACGGGAGACAGTTCCCTGTGAACTTTACAAATGTGCTTCTAATTGTCACAGGTAGCAGTCCTGCCCAACCTGCTGCAATGGGAGCCCTTCCCACGGGCAAAGCAGTCTTCCCACAACTGTTTCCATGGGCCATTTAGTTTGTGGGATGTAGTTTTTAAGGATGAGCTGTTCTAGAATAAAACAAGAGTCCTCTTCATCTATCTCTAGAAGCGAAGGTTCTCTGTCTCTGTTCAAGTTTCTCACTATGGGTGAATTCTGCATCTCCCATGCACTTTATGAATTTCAGGGAAATAGTTTTATTATAGTTTTCACCAAGGCTTGCAGAAGAATCTCAGCTCCAAGATGTGCCTGGAGCACTTCCTCCTCCCCTTCCCTCCTTTTCACCGACCTTGGTGTGGCCACATTGTTCTCCTCACACGTCTTCACCTTTTCCTTTTCTCTGACTCGGGAGAGAACTGGTGTCCATGGGTTCGTTTGTTCACAAATTCTATCAGCTGGAAAGTTTTTATAGAGAGTTCCACAGCGCTGCAAGGTTGATTCCACGCGAGGGACTCATCGGGAACTGCTCGCCATGCCTCTCGCTGCTGGTCGAGCTGTGCTGGCTGCTAGCTCCACCTGCCTCCTCATGATGGGGGGCACTGGAAAACAAAAGCTGCTGCCACTTCTGCCCTTGTGTTGACAGCATGGCTGGATAAAAGCAGCTAAGAAGGCCAAGTTCACTTCGAGCCCTGCCCAAATGGCAGCGGCCACATGGTGCTGATATCAGCCACATGGTCCTGGCCGCACAGCTGCTCCTGAGCTTGGCTGGGGGCTGCCCCCGGCTGCATGGGTGCTCCCAGCACTGCCCCCGGCTGCATGGGTGCTCCCAGCACTGGCCCTGGCCTCATGGTTTTGGCTCTGTGGCTGCTTGTGGCACCAAGGTGGCCCCTCCGGCAGCACGGCCCCAACTCTCACACCAGGAAGGGGCCCAGTGCCTCCCTCCCCACCCCTCACAGTTGTGTCCAAAGGCAACTTGCGTTCCTTTCTTGCCTTTTTTAATTTGTCATCTTGAGGCGTTCCTTAACTTCTCTAACTGGGCCAGCCAATATGCCCATCACCAGAGCCTTTAGGGATTGCTTTGCTGGACATAGTAGAAATTTCCAGGAGCTTCTCTTTCAGAAGCCTCCTCTGTGATTTCCTCTGCCCCCACTAAAAGCCACATTGTGTTAAACTAACACAACTTTTAATGATGTTGTCAACTTGTAAAGAAAAGATCCTATTTTTATAAATCTAGAAGGTGAGACTGATACCAAGGTTGCAAAATATTTAAGGATGGGGGTTTTTTTTTCACATAATTGAAGGTTGCATGAAAAGTCTAAATCAAAAGGAGTACCTTGCCCTAAGGCTATTTTTGGCCTCTGGACCTGCTTTTTTTAGCAGTGCTACAAATTGAATCACCGGCTGCCAGTATCATTTCAAACAAGTGAGGCTCAATTACATTCTGAGTCAGAGGTACCTGAATTAACCTGCTTTTCAGCAACAGTTGTGTGACCTCTCCTGCTGCTACTTAAAGACTTTAAGCCCTGTGTGAATAGTAAATTAACACTCCCTAAAAGTCTTGAGCAGGTTTGTCAGTGCTGAATAGTGTTTGGATTTTTACATCAAATCTGTTAGAGGTGTGGAGAAAATCTTGTATAGTGTGTTGACTAGCTAGTTTTTTATTTATGCAATTGTTAACAAGAGAGCTGAAATTCTCCAGGCTGGGTGCCATTTCTGCCACAGCTGCCTCTTGACCTTGGATGACTCCAGAGCTCTAGTGTAGACTAGGTTGTGTTATTAAAACACAATTGCAGTCTCTGTCATGGAAACAGGTAGAATAAGATAAAGAACACACAGGACTCAACAAAGAGGTATATCTGGTTTTGTTTGGGCCCTGTAAGCTATTTTTGTAGCAACTATTGTGGCATTTACAATTGCTTCCTTGTTTGCAACTAAGTTCTAGGGGCGGTAAGGTGATTTGAGTTATGGACTGCTAAAGCATTCTTTTGGTGTGGATTTAGTATAAAGTAACAATTCCACAAATTATTGCTCATATTCCTTATTCCATTTCACCTACTCTCATCATTCCAGCCTGTTAGTGTTGTCATCCTTATTGTTAGGATTGCTGAATAGCATTTAGGAGGCTGGTTAAAATTTAGTCAATACTTTCAAGATGGCTTCCATTAATGAAGAAATACATAAAAAGTCTCTGTTGCCCTGGTTGTGCCCAAATAAGCTGCTTATGAAACTACACCTAGAAACTCGACAAGTTACTTGACAAGTTACTGATGCTAAAAGTGTCTGCCTTAAAGTTCCTTCTTCTGTGCTTCCCATGGTTTTTTTTTCCCTTGTTTCCAGGACTTCTTAACCATTTAACAGATCTGGAACATCCTTTGGAAGCTTTGGAAGCAAATGTAAGAAGAAAGGGAATTTGGTTTGGATAGGCCTAGGTCCTTAGTAGAGATGAAGCACATGGACATGGAGAGTACTTCTTGTGAAGTAGTTTAAATTTGCCCCTCTCTAAGCCTGTGCTTGGAAATGCTAAACAGGTAAAGTTTCAGTACTTGTCTTCCTTGGTTGTAGAATGCAAATATGAGTCTGGATGCTTGGCTCCTCACAAGGCTGAGGTGGTTAACACATATTAGTTTATTCCGAGAGATTACATTCTGTTGCTGCTGTGCTTAATCTCATTTGGAGTATCATGCTTGTAGGTATTGGCTGTGATTTGCTCTTTGTTTACAGCTTGGGTATTTTCAGAGAATAAGAGTGGATCAGATTGGAAGAGACCACAGTGGGTCATTGAGTCCCACCTCCCTGCTCAAGCAGGGTCATCCCAGAGCACATGGCACAGGATTGTGTCCAGACAGCCCTGGAATATCCTCAGTGAGGGAGATTCCAGATGCTCTCTGGTCTCTGTTTCAGTGCCTGGTCACTGCACAGGAGAGAAGTTCTTCATCATGTTCAGGTGGAACTTCCTGGGCATCCATTTCTGCCCGTGGTCTCTTGTCCCATTGCTGGCTCCAGGGAGCAGAGCCTGGCCCCTGTTGTGAGCTCTCTCTGCAGACAGGGACAGAGGGCTCAGGGCCCCTCTCAGCTGAGTCTCCTCTCGAGGCTGAACGGCCACAGGTCCCTCAGCCTTTCCTTGTGAGAGAGCTGCCTCATGTCCTTCCTCATCTCTGCAGCCTCTGCTGGACCTGCTCCAGGAGCTCCAGGTCTCTCCTGTCCTGAGGAGCCCAGGCCTGGACACAGAACTCTACATGGACCTCACTAGGGCTGAGCAGAGGGGCAGGATCAGCCCTGGAAGAGCTAGCAGTGCTCTTCCTAATGCATCCCAGAATACCACTGGCCTTCTTGGCCACAAGGGCACTTCCTTAATTAATGTTTAACAATTCTCTTAGCAGCTAGACTTGACGGATCTGGGAGAGAAATGAGGAAAATGTAGATTATCTTCTCTTAGCAACTCCTCAGGCTGCCTGCCTCAACTTCCTGGTGAAACTGCAGTGTTGTTGTGAGCACAAAAGCATTTTGTTGTGCATAGTGTTTGTAAATGTGTATATTTTCTCTGAAGCTGATGATACCGTACTGTTTCATCATAATGCAGAAATTATATCACATGCTTAATTGAACAGGTGCATGAAGTAGAGGAGCTGATTTCTTGAAGCTGATCTAGTTAAATAATTCTGTATCAAAATCTTTGAGAGAATGGTGTAATGGGTAGAAATATAATAAGGCTCAGAGGGTGAAAAAATGTACCTTGTCATTGTGAACTCCCCCTATGATCAAATGTATGTGCCACAAAAACCAGGTGCTCCATTGCCTTTTGAAATAACATTGCAGTAGTCTAGGAGTGGCTTTGTATGTAACATTAAAAAAACCCTTCTTGTGCTTATGATGTTTAAAGTGAACTCGTACATTAAACAGGAAGGCAAGCAACTACATTGGTAGTTTTGTTTTAAAATTCATTAGTTTTTGCTGCTCTTGACTTTGTGCTTTTATTAAAAGATTTTTTTGATGTTTAAATGCAGTCCTCCAAAATAAATTGCTTTGAAGGTAAATAAAATAACTGAAGCTTTATTAGAGAGCACTGTTATGTAAACAGCAGTTATGTGTTATTAACATGAGGCTACTTGGCATCTATTTTTAAAATGAGGGCAACACCTACTAAGTTACAGGAAAAGTCCGCCCCCAATCAAAGAAATGAGAAGAAAACATTATAAAGAAGCCCTGAAACTTAAGTTTTCAGGTGGACACTGAAAATGTTTTCTGAATACCTGTGGAATTCTTCGTAAAATGGGATTTTACATTTCCATTTTACACTATCAATAGCAATGAAATAGAAGCCTCTTCTTGTCTGTGCTGGGCAGAAGCATTTCTATTCACTTAGCACTGCTCTTACAGTATATTTTGGCATTCCCTTACTATTGCACCTGACAATTTTTGACATAGGAGGTTTGGTTTTTTTAAGTCTGCCAGTCAGTTTGAAACAAATGGAAGAGTGACCAGTGTGATGTCAATACTTGGGCATAAGGGGAAGGAGACAGGGAGGAAGTTCAGACTATTGCTTGATTCTTGCCTTGTAAGTTTATCAAATAAAAATTTTCAGTAATATTTTCACAGTACACAACAACAAAAAAAAAATTCTGGATTATTTTTTTCTTTTTGGAGACAACATTCTTACATAAGTTTGCTGAGGAATAACTGTTAAAGATTGTATTATGGGTTAGAAGGCTTTTTTGAACAGTTTTTAACCAGTATCTCCAGCCAGACTGTAAATCTGCCCCTCTGTCTCATTGTTTGCCATTGCAGTTGTGATGTTGTTGCTGCTCTAGTGTCACTGACTTCAGAGCAGAATTAGAGCTGCTGAGTTAAGTGGGGAGAAAAGCTGTTTCTGAAGAGCAGGAAGTACTTTATACCTTTTTGTTAGGTTGTTTTTTTAATGCTTTCTTTTTCATTGAGTTGTGCTGGGTCTTCTCAATGATTCATGACTAAGGAAGGATAAAGGCATTGCAGTGACACCCAGATCTTCCCTTCTCCTTTCCTTAACTTACTGCTCATTTTCATCTACCAGATGCCTGTACTGGTAGTTGGCAGGTAACTGTAGATATTCTTGCATGGGAAAGAACAATACTGGTCTTGGTGATCCAGAACACTACTCACTTCAATTGCTTTCTCCTCCTGAAGTCTACTACCTGGAGTTATTTTAGACAAGCTGTTTGTGTGGCTGACTTGTTTGTTGCCTTGTTTTAGTTAAAATGAGGTATTGGTTGTGTAATTGCTGTCCACCCACATTTCTGCCTACCTGTGTTTATTAATAAAGATCTATCTTTAAAACTTCAGCTGGGACAATTCTGCAGCCAGTCCAGCTGGAATATCTTGGGAAGGAATGGGAAAGAAAGAGTAGTGACTTCTCTAGCTGACACTGACAGGTAATATCTGTCTGTACCCTTGAATCTGAAGACTTTCATAAGCTTATCATCTTTTATCTTTTCCATGGCTTTTTCCAAACATGTTTTCTGTGGGAAAAGCAAATTATTAGCTTGTTTCCTTGACAGCAGGATTGAGAGCTCCTGAGGATCTGACCGGTTGAACCCAAGTCCCTGTCCTGAAGACTGCTGTGGATTTTTGAAATGCCTTTTTGCCTTTCTTCTCTTAATCTGTTTGATTTTTCCTTGATTTTTCAAATACTGGCTCAGTCATTGTGTTACTCTTACAGCTTTCATTGACAAGTGCACAAACTCATATTTGAAGTGAAAGGAATGTATTGTAGAGCTGTTGTCTGCTATTAACTACCTAGATTTTATCATCTATTAGTAGAAAAAATTTTCTAGATGGTAGATCATAAAACCATTTGCTGTTGAGAATTGGTCACTTCCTCTTTCTTTTAAATAAGCTGTAAGGGATGTATAATAGCAACCAGAAATTGTGAGGCTGGTCATGTATATCTTCCCTGAACATTTATGATTTATGCGCATGCTGGTTTTATATTTTAGAGGACATAAGCAAGAGCACTTACATTTTGTCTACATGTGTTGTCTTTTAATGTTCATGACCCTAATGGCGGTTGAGTGAGAATAAGGGTCAAGAAAACGATGTATCACATTTTAGAAACAATATATCAGGTTTCATTCCATGTTTTTCCTGTTAAACACCATATAAATAACTTCATTCAAAAGTTGTCTGTAGGAGGACATGAGGTCTTGCCTCACAGGATGTTGGGAAGCTTAAATCATTGTAAATTGCTTTCAGAGCGTCTGTTGGGGAGGTGCTGTGGCAGAGTTGTCATGTTGATTGTTGGGGTTTTTTTTGTTTTCCTTGTGTTATAACTATGCAGAAAGCTTCAAATAAGGAATAACGTCTTGTCCTTAACCGCCTCCATTTTCATAAAGTACTTCACTGACTCTGCCAAGTAAGAGACTTTTACCTGAAATTACATAAATTTGTTTTTGCAGTCAAAACTTACTGAGGAGAAGAGAGTAGTGTGACGGAGGGTCACACGTGCGGCTGCTGTTAGGAGCGCGAAAGCACGAAGCAGGTCAGCAGGAGGTTAAGCAGGAAAGTTTTTACTTTATTTTTTTGATTCTATATATATCCAAATTTACAGACAGGCCAAGATTGGCTACACAGGTAGCCACCTTTTTGACCTCGTTGGTGAACATCACCATCAATCATCTTTCTCCTCCCAGGGGAGAAGAATGTAGACATGAGCTTATTTTCTAAAAACACAGTTTACTTGAAGTTGCGGGAGAACAAAACGCAAACAGTGAAAAGCAGGCAAACTTGAGGCAACATAGTAGATCTTGAATCCGATTTAACTGAGCTTCAGTTCCTTTGGGGACATAGTTTTGATGATTTTCTCCGCTTTTTCCTGCGGGCTCTGTGTGGGCGGGGATCTCTGTGCCGGGCTCGGGCCGGGCTGTGCCCGCGGCGCGCATGCGCGCAGCAGGAATGAGGAAGTGCGGCCCTCGCTGCCAGCCGCAGTTACCGACGAGTTTGGGAGCAAACAGGAAGGAGGATAAACCCCTGAGTCTGGATATACTTTTCTGGGCTTATGGTATATGTTGTTCATGGAGCTTCTCAGGCGGAGGTAAGAAACTGCTTTCTTCTACCTGCTCTTCCTTGATCAGGTGTGGACTTTCCCTCTCTCGTTAAAAATTTTCAGAGGTTTTTCTGTGGAACTGGGTATGGAAAGCATAGCTAGAGTGATTTAGCCTTTTCTGTGAAGTGTGAAGCTGGCAGTACAGGGTGCTTGTAAAAAAGCACATTGCTTTCAGCTGGTCAGTTTCTTCCTAAAATGAAATTCAGGACTTTTAAAAGTATTTGCTCAGGGAAAAGGAGAAAGCTACTGAAGTGCCCTCAGAAATATTGTTTATTACAATGAGCACACTGGAGTAGAAAACAGAAAGGTTCTGTGAAGCACTGGCAAAATTTTGTGTGTTTGGCACTAGACAAGAATGGGGGAGGTTCAGCTGCTGGCTAGAATTGTACTATGGGTATCTGGTAATCCTTTTGAGTTAGGAATTGCTTTACTGTTGTCTGTTAATTAAATTTAGGTTCTTGATTTATTTTTAATCTCGAAGGGTCAGAGAGGTTTTGTTATTTCTTTGTTTTGATGTAGTTAATGTACCACAGAACCGGTCTCACAGAAAAGAGAAGCGTGCCTGATTATTTTTTCTCGGAAAAGTCTAAGTTATTATCAAGGCGTAAGAGTCTTTAAAAGAATTAATGAAATGGCGTTTTCTTTGTTAGAATAAATAATGATTACTCAAGAGTTGTATTTGCATGAGCATTTCGGTTGGCAAGCCTGAGTTTGTTTTGGCTCTGAGGAGCTGCTGTAGTGTTAAGCTTAGCACTGAATAGGCTTTACTTGTGTTCACTGGTAACTGTGACAGGAAACTCTGCTTGGTTTAGCCAGGAGTAAGACTCAGCGAAAATGAAACAGCTTCAGCTTCACCGGGTTTGGGTTAAGGTGATGATGTTGTTTGGGTAATGAAATGCTGTGTGAATACATAAAACTCAGGAGTGAGGAATGCCCTTAAGAGCTGTATCTACTGAATTGGCAGGAGCCGAGCCAAGGGTGCCCCTTAGGTGTGCTGAGTCATCTGCTTAAACTGTGACATGACTTAGTGTGCACTGCTGCTGGGAGAGAGCAGTGCCAGCTTGGTGGTGATCAAACAGCACGTCATGTGTCCATGGGAGAGCGTGCTGGGCCCAAATAACGTGTTTGTGAGAGAATTTGGGGTGTGCTCGGAACCTGCACCCAAGGACTGCCTCGGAGAGTGCCTTTAATCCAAACTGAAAGCAGAGGAGTTTTCCTGTGCGTCCTGTGTGAAACTTGATGCCAATGGGTGTTGGTACTGACTGTTCTGCATTTTACAAACATCTTTTTGTCAAGAGTTGAATCTGTAAAGGACATGTGGAAGACTCTGTTGCCACAGACATAACACAGCTTGGATACGAGGCTATGTCAGCCTCTGCATTGTAGTCCAGCAGAGCAAGGATTGAGTGGTTGTTCCAGTGGTTTATGGAATAACCATGTCTTTCTCTGAAGCACTGGCAGGGTCCCAGAGGAGACAGGTCACCGATCTGATTACAGTGTGACATTTCCAGTGTGAGTTGAAGGATGGAATTTCAAGGATTTTTTGGGGGCTGGGAGGCCCAGAAGAGAGGAGAATTTTTTCCAGGTGTTTCTAGATCTGGACAAAACAGCTTATGCAGGTCTAAACAGGAGGACGAGACTTGTATACAGGTATTTTATCTTTTCAAACTCAGAAATAACAAAATCAGTCTGTCTCTGGTTTCAGTGTAGGATTCAAGCTCCGTGTCTTGGGGCATCTTCATTCTTAATTGCACCTTTTTGTCTTCCAGTTTATGTACCATGGATGTGTCTTTTTAGTTTTTTGCTTTCTTGAGTTTTGACATATCTATTTTCTTCTATCATGCACAAAGATGTGTGTACGGATATATCTTTTACAGTGTTAGAAGCTATTCAGTGTGAAATACTTAGTGAATTGAGGGTGAGTTAAAAATGTAATATTATGGGCAGGTGGGCTATTTAAATAGTTATGTCTTTTGTAAATTTTTACATTCTTAATACTTTGCTTACCTCTGGTGTAATGCTGAAGAGATTTTTTTTTTAAAAAAAGTTACTATACTGTACTATAGAAGTGAATATACTTTTCCTACTGTACATGTTCAAAGAAGTGTTCTCTTTCTGTAGAGGTGATGGTTCCAATAGCAGTCAGTGATAATGAAACTGTCTTATTTCCACTGTTCTATTGCTGTTTGTAATATCTCCTGTTTATGAAGTAGCTTTTTGAAGTTAGAGACTAGTTTTTTTCCAGGTATTTCCAAGGTCAGAGTGAGTCACAAACTTTGATACAAGGCATAAGTGTCTTTCACAGCTTCGTGTCTCTACATCTGTAAGCTTTGTGCCTGGAAGAGATTTACATTGTATCTCAACACTTGGCTCTGCTCTCTTGTCCAAAGGTTGAAGATGGGATGGGAAAAACAGGACCATATATGTGGAAAGCTGTGGCACCAGCGGCAGTGCTTGGTTTGGTGCCAGCCTGTGTGCATGTGGCTTGTGAATCCTCAGTGTCTGTGATGCCATTCCTGACTTGTGTGGGGTGAGAGCAATTCCACAGTTCTGTGCTCATCTGCTGTGGAGGTTCATCAGAAGCACAGGGTTTGTGCAATTCTTTTCTGGGGGGAAAAGGTTGGCTGCATCACACCAGTTGGCCATCTGTTGCAGCAGCTAGACTGCTGAAATAGGTGACTTTCTGAGGTTTCTCACAGCTATATGTTCTATTGGCAGTGCTGTCTGTGGCGTTCTTTTGGCATTTGGGCACCAGAACACAACCTCAGACACTGGAGTCTCTGAGAGCTGTGCTTGTGTATAAACTTTGCTTCCCTTGTTCTCCAGCCTTTTGAGACCTGTCTTGACACATGGGATACCACTAATCAGTGCCTCCATCTCCAGACTCCCCAAACCTCTCTTTCAACTGTTGAGTTTGTAAATGAATATGGCCTATTTCTTTATGCCAGAGGTACAGGTAGCAACAATGTAGATCTGTTTACCGGGGTTTTTTTTAAATTAGTTAACTAACATTAAAGTTGCATTCAACTCCTTCCAGTTAGTAGCTTGAGATAGTGACGTCTCCACGTTCACATCTGCTTTGTAGACTTGATGGTACAGCTTCATGTTAGCTTCTGATTTTATGTCTCCTCAGTTAATTCTTTTCCTGAATGTGTGGCTAATAGTTTGTTTTTAATAGACTGTTCAGTTTGTTTCTGAAATGCAGAGAAGTCTGGGAAATTGTAGCTTGGTCAAAAGGACGAATCATGATTCAGCCCTTAAATTTTGATGCCCAAAGGATATTTCATAGTAGAGCCATAGATACAGTAGATTTACCAAGCTGTGTACTGCTCTTTGCAGAAGGATTTCTGTGGAGTTTATGGGTAAGTTCTGTGGCAGATTTGGTTTACAAAGGAGAATTGTAGCCTGAAGGCTTGTTACCTAAGTTTACTCAGTATATAAGAGGGCAAGTAGCCAGGGAAGGCTTGGAAATAAATTTGCTGAAGGATTTGGGGTATCATCTCTCGGTGAAGTAACTTGAAAGTCTAGAAGATTTCCTTTGGGTTGTGGTGATACATTAGTAATGGGAATGATTTGACTGTGTGCTGACAAGATGAAAAAACTGGCTGATTTGCCATGAAAGAGGTAACTTGGAAGGGGGAAGCCTGAACAGCCTTGACATGCTGTCATTGTGCAATGGTGGTGGTAGGGTTAACCACGTGTGGTGCCTCTTCCTTCTACCACCCTGCCTGGGTAATACTGATTTCTTATTGATTCCTTATGGGCTGGGAACCAGAGGCTGTGTGACATTCTATATTGTCTTTTGAAGAGAGAAATAATTGTTTTTTCCCTAGAATCATAAAGCATCACGAGTTGGAAGTGACTCAGAGGGATCATCATGGTACAATTCCTTTTCATTAGCTCTAGAGCTGAGGTTAGGTGTTTGACAAAACTCAGCTAAAAGCTTAACTAGTAACACTTCATCGTTTACCTTGGCAAAATGATGTTAACTGTGAGCAACATTGCACTAAACTCTGAAAAAAAGAAGCCTTTTTTCCAGAAAAAAATGTGGCAAAGGCTTTTCAGAGTCTTTATTTTAGCATTAAATTTTTTTTCTGTTTTAAAATGCCTTGGCTCTGAATTGCACGGGTCCTGATACAAAGTTTCTCTCTTTGCCGTTAGAATTTAGATTTTAGTTGTGTTTTTTAAGCTTAAGATTTGATAAAAAGTTGCTATTTTGCTTATGGAAGAACTTTCTCTCTCTTTTCTTATGGAAGAACAGATACTAGCAAGCAAGTGTGCAGTCCTTGGTTTGAAACCTGATTTTTATCACTGGTTTTGAAGCCAGTGGTGTGTGGGAAAGAGAAACTAATACATAAGGGTGGTTGTGGTGGGGGGTTTGTTGTCATTTTCCTGCTTGATTTAGAAAAATCGGTTGTGAATCAGTGACTTGCACTTTTTTTCTTTTTTTCACATTCCTCTGGTGAAAGTATGCCAGACATCAGGAATTATTTTATTACCAATTTTCTTTTTGATAATGATTTTTTCATATCATGTGGTCCATCTATTCTTCTACATGTCTCCTCATATGAGTTCTGCTTTTTTCCAGTCCCAAAGGGATATCTTATCTTCCATTCCCTTATAATGAGTAAGATTTGATCTTCTTACTTAGTCTTTTGATTTGAAAGTGCCAAGTAATAAAGACATCCCAGCTTTTCTTCTATTGTAGTTGCAGTGTGGTTTCTCAACAGAGTGAAGATGTTGCTTTCTCTATCAGTATAATCTCTAGGCAGGCAGTGAATTATATAAATTTGAGTTAAAAAATGAGCAATTGTCTGACATCCAGTCATAAATGACTAGAAGGATTTTGAAGGATTGAGGTGCTTGGTGGCAGATGGAAGGCAAATGAACAGTGCTGAATTCCAGCAGGAATTCGTTGCAGGTTCCCAGGGGTGAGAGTGGCTGGGTCCATGTGGTACCAGACAGCTCAGTAGAGATGAGGCTGTGTGAAGGTGCAGCACATGGGGTCACAGAGTGACGTGTGAGAGCTGTATTGCACAGTGTCTGACTGACCCTGAGCCATTTATCCCTTCCCCCTCGAGGCTTGGGCACCTCTCACCTTTCCAGTCATTGTGTGCCAATCCAGAGCCCACTGGACTCTGAGGAAAGGCTGTGATAGAGCCTTTGGATGGAGCCTTGTCTAAACGAAATTATTTAAACACTTAAATATTTTGTACAGCAGATACTGTACAGAAGTGGATTAGTGGAATTGTCTTTTTTATTCGCATTTTGTTGGTGTCAATTTGCTCATTTATAAAGAAAAAACCATAAAAACTGAAAGCTAATTAGTGTTATAACTTCAATGTGATAGTTATCTTCCTTGATTTATTTTAGGCTGTATAACAGCAGAAGTTGTTTACACTGGCTTTTGCATATCCAGAGACCAGCTGGAATGAAAGCAAGTCGTGACTCAGTCCTGTATTTAATGTCAGAGCTGCACTCCTAGTTCAGCTACCCCTCGACGAGTGGTGCTTCCCCAGCACACAGGAGCTCACGTGCCTGTTCTAGTACAGAATGCTAACTCTGTATTTCTCTTTCCTTCTAGGTTATGTTTCACACTATGTGCAGACTGTCTGTACTTACAGAAGATATTTAAAACCAAACAGACTCTTTTGCAAAATTTTGATTCCAGTGGAATCTGTGCTTTAGATTTTTGTCTCGTCGATTAACTCCTGAAGCAATGCCTGTACAAGCTCCACAATGGACGGATTTTCTCTCCTGCCCCATTTGCACACAGACTTTCGACGAGACCATCCGAAAGCCCATCAGCCTGGGCTGTGGCCACACTGTCTGCAAGATGTGCCTCAACAAGCTCCACCGTAAGGCATGTCCCTTCGACCAGACCACTATCAACACAGACATTGAACTCCTTCCTGTGAACTCGGCCTTGCTGCAGCTTGTGGGTGCTCAGGTATCCGTGCTTTTTTATTCTTATTTAAACCCGGTTCAGTAGTTTCCTTCTTTTAGGAGGACAAGTCAGGCATAATAAAGAACATGATGTTGTCTTAATGGTGTGAAGGGAAGGTATCTCCCTTTTTGGAGATATCTATAAGAAGTAGTAAAGGTGCCTGGATCAACAGTTTAAATCTTTATTCTAATGATGACTTCTGCTGGTGACCATGATTTTTATTACATCCAGAATGGGTTTGTAGTGCTTCCTTCCTTCTTCCTTAACTCTTACCTAGCCATGCTCTGCCAAAAGGAGAGCTGGATCAGTGAGCTTATCTTGTGGGAAGACATTTTTCTGTGGTAGGTTATGTTTTACTGTGTGCACCCTGTCAGACCTGTGGTTGGTTGTTCTAAAAGCAGCAGGGGAGTGTAAAGGATGTGGGACAGATCTTTCTCATAGCAGCCTTTATAAAGCCTTATTTGAGACTGTGCAATGGAAATATAACTTCCTGAGATGGCATGTTACTCTAAATCCATATTGGTGATGGGGAGAAGCCTGCTTGAGACTCTCTTTTTTGCTGGAATAGGGACTGGTGAGGTCAGTTGAAGTGGTGATATGATGGGGACAAGTGGCACTGGTACTGACAGCAGCCTGTCATCCTTGCAGCATCCCTACAAGGGCAGGGATGTGTGGAAAGCAGGATCAATTCAGTTGCAGCACAGACTTCAGCTGACAAAAGCTTATTGATGTTAGGTCTCACGTAGCTCCCTGTGACCCACACCTTCCAAGGCTTGTGGACAGCATTGTGGTCTTAGGAGAGGACAAACAGTCGTGTCTAACTTATGGGTGAAGAATGAAAATGTAGATGCAGTCATCGTGAAGGGGTTTCTGTTTTATTTTGTACTGCTTCAGTTTCTGGACTGAGTGAAATTGAATGCAGCAGAGACTTCAATGAAATCTGTAGCTTGGGGAAAAGGAAGAATTGTGGAAGAGCTGTAAAAAGTGTGATGCTCCTTTTATTAGGTCCTGCAACATACAGGTCCAGGTGTGCTTTTGCCACTTCTTAGCTTATCAAGTAATATGGCTCATTTGTTGTTTTTCTTTCATGGTGTATGGCATAGAGGTTATTTCAGAAGCTCAAAATCAAATGATGTTTCTGGCTGTGCTAAGTGACTCATCCTGCTCCCCAGGAGGAAGCAGTGAGATTGTGCACCCCCATTCCTGTGATATGCTGCCATCTTTGAAGAGCTTCCAAGCAGTATGAAATCTGTGGATGATATCATTAAAAGAAACTGTAATTCTCTTTCTCTCTTATATGTTCTTCCTTCCTCTCTGCAGTTTCTTGAGTATTTCCGGTTGCATCTGAAGGTCCACATTTGTGATACTTTTTTTGGTTGTTTTGTGTGCATTTGTTAAGCTTTATGAGATAGCTTCAATTTAACCTCTGCCAGAATTTAAGTTTCTGTAAAAACAAGATTTCTCTGGAATGAGGTGGAAACCCACCCTGTTCTGTGTAGGTAACTGAGAATTTTTTTCTGGTTTTACTAGTTAGCCAGCCAGAGTTTTCTTATCCATGTGTGTGAGGCATGAATAAAGGTTTTATAGTATAGTGTTGGTCTTGAGAGCACTCTGAACTTTAGGTTCTGACTTTGCACTAAGGACATCATTTTGTGCTCTCTTTTTATCTGAAAATTTTGTGTGATTAAATTTCACGGGACCTTGTGTCATCATGACCCTAAAGCTGCAAATGCCACCAAAAGATACATTATTCCCACCCACCTTTGCTGCTCATTTCTGAGTGTTTGCTCCGCTCAGCATTCTGTAACCTGTAACAATCACCATGGATCCTAGCTGGGTATTTATTACTGACTAACTTTCCCCTTAAGAGAATTTGAAC
Source organism: Sylvia atricapilla (assembly GCF_009819655.1). Taxonomy (NCBI): domain Eukaryota; kingdom Metazoa; phylum Chordata; class Aves; order Passeriformes; family Sylviidae; genus Sylvia; species Sylvia atricapilla. Next base: position 4,609,113 of record NC_089148.1, read on the forward strand.
CGCCTTTGCCAGCTCCTAATTTCAGATGAGCATGTGAATGAAATCAGTGTTCAGTGTAACTCACTCTCCTTTCTCTTCCCTTTCCCATCCTGGCAGCTGTTGCAGTGTTTACCAGACACTGGACTACTAGAAAATAAATACAACTGCTTTCCTGTGAAGGAAACAACTGCTATTTTCCAAAAGATTGTCTAAGGCCATTTTTTAAAATCTTTCTACAGAAAAAGGCTTGGTTAAGGACAAATTTTTAAAAAAGGTGCTTTAGAGAAACTAGTGATTTTGATCTGTCCCACTAAGAGAGTGCACTCTTCTGCTATTTCAGCAAACATGGTCTGTGAACAGCAATCCAGCTTTCAAACCATGAGTAGTGTCAGCTTCAGTTGAAACCAATTGCATTTGTTTGTCCACTTCTGACTTTAGTTTCAGGAGCATGTACGTGTCATTAGTGTCCCTTTATCTCCAACAAACCTCTATAAACCTTAACCTGAGTCCGCAGAGACCTGTAATACTTTATTTGTAAATGCTAAATTCCAAAAAACCAGGTTTAATTTTGGAAAGAAACACAGTAAAGCCCAACTAAAGCTTTTATCTGTAAAGAGGAAGAACAGTTTGTTCTTTTCCCTTTGGAGTGACTTCTGACAAATTCACGCATTTATACTTGTTAAGTGTTTTTTGCTGGAGGTGGAGGAGGAGGCCAGGCAGTTTAAAGAAACAAATCTATTCTGCTGTGACTAGCAGCAGTGACGGGATTCCAGGGCAAGTCACTCTGGCTTTTGCACAAGTACAGCGAGTGAAATAAACAGGACTGTACTTCTGGGGAAAACATACTGAATTTGTCACGCAGTCACCCAGGAAAGCAGTAACATATTTCTCTGACAGTAGCATTCTCTCTCTGGATAGATTTTTGTCACTCTAAGGGTGAAAAGAGTTGGTTTATTAGTTGAATTAGACTCTTTCTCAGTTTTCCCTCTCCCCACCCCTTTCTGAAATGAAACCCATTGCCCAGTTTATAACCACCCTTGGTGTGAAAGGTAACTGTTGCAGATTCAGGTTTCTACCTGCTGCCCTGTGGCATGGTACACATCAACACTGGTTATCAGGGCTCTTCTGAAAGGCAGTGGTCATAGAATCACAGAATGGCTTGGGTTGGGAGGGACTAAAGAGCCATTTCATTCCAGCCCTGTGCTGCAGTCAGAGACACTTCCCCTAGACCAGGCTGCTCCAAGCCCTGTCCAGCCTGGCCTTAAACACTTGCAGGGATGGGATATCCACAGCCTCTCTGGTTAGGTAGTTCAGACTATGTTCAGATAAGTTTTGCTACGTAATATGAGGGGAGGAAAAACATCATAAGGGGAAGATGAGAATTCCTATTCCTGGGAAAGCTGGACATAGCTGAGTACCTAAGCAAGAACTGTGGGGGAAGGGAGACACAATGGCTTTGGACACAAATCAGCAAGGCATTCATAGGATACCTTGCTTCTTAGACTTTCTGGGTAAAGGAATCCCTTAAATTTGTTTCGGTGGGAATTTTTGAATTTTAGGTTTTGAATTTTAGCTATTCAAGCATCCGCGGTATTACTCACTATATATAACTATTTTAAGCATTCACCTGGCCAGTGTTTTGAAGGTACCTAATCATGGATCTGTCATCTAAGCTCTTCCCAGGTGTTTTTTTAACCCATGAAACAGCAGCATGCACATTCCAAACAGGTGACAGAGAGTGGCAGAAATGCCTGTGGTGCTTTAATTTTGGCATAGTCTCCTGCTGGACATGGTAAATACAATTCTAGACATAGGAATTGTACATGATGAGAGGCTGGGTGATCTTAACTCAAGAGTCCTTTAAAAAGGGGAAGATTGCAAGTGCAGAGCTATTAGAGGCACATTTGATACTTTTTTGTTTTAAATTTTGATGATATGAAGTGCCACAAAAGAGAGTTCATCTGTGAAAAAGTTGTCTTTAATGTAAACTTTTGAGGAACTAAAGATGGTAGGATTTGGGTTTTGTTTGGTTTCTTTTGGCAGGAAACAAAACATTCATTTGCAGGGAGGGAAATGTTGCTGGAAACAGTTTTCAAACCATACAAAAAGGGGTTTGGTCTGTTTAACATGTTCTCATTCTGTGCAATTAGATGTCTAATGGTAATTACTGACAACTCAAGCTGACTTCCTTCATCAAATTACACTTAAATCACCAATTCAGAATCACTGCCTGGTATGAGATGATGCTTTAGCATTCTTTGCCGGTCCCCTTCCTTATGCTGTCATAACCTGTCTCTTCCCACAGCCACAAGCCACGCTGATGGGTAGCATTCCACTGCCAGGATACTTGCAGTCGTTGCCAAAGCAGATACATGCAAAACCATCCCAGATTTAAAGCAATTAAACATCTGAGATCATTTTTCCTGTCTTGCTCTCATCCCCTTTGGGAGGTGTTGATTACATGATGTGAATATATTTGCAGTGGAAACTGTCATAAGGGTGTGATGTCTGAGAGAGCAGAATATGGAATGAGTGTGAAAATAATGAGCTCACTCTGTGGGGCATCTATTCTGAGAGGCATTGTAAACAGCAGTCACCATAGGGTCATGCATGCTATTAAAAGGATATTTTGGGAAGGGGAAGTGAAAATGCTTTTGAGTTGAGTTATTTCTCAGTAATTTCATGTTGGAGCCAAAGTCAAAATTCACATTTCCTGTCACTTTTATGAATTGTGTCTTTATGATTTTTTTCTTGGTATATGCTATTCTTACCATCATTCGAACCCTAAAATATTAAAATAAGTCTTGGAAGTGCATATAATGGAACCAGCAAAAGGAAAATTACTTGTAAATTTTAACGTGAGGTGCGCTGCATGAATGAAGTGTGTGTGCATGAGAAATAAATTCTCTTTTCCTGACCACTCCTGAAAACCACAGAAAAAGCATGTTGTTTTACTCTTCAGTACTGCACTTACTCCAGCTTCAGATAAAAGTTTAATCTCTTTTGGGCTCATTTTGCAAACAGTACAGTTGTACAAAGCATTTAGATTTTGACATTGAAGCTTCCCCTCAAAAGAGAAGGAATGGGAACAATATGCCGATAGTGTTTGAATAGCTTGATTAGCTCTTGGAAGTTTTTCTCTGCCAGCTTTTCCATGGGGGAGGGGGGAGCTCTCTGTTAGTTGCTAGACAGTCCTTGTGTCTCACTGGTGGTGTTGTGCTGTGTCTGGCATTCCAAACCACTGCTCTGAATGTGTGCTAAACCCACTTCAATTCAGGGTGGAAATCCAGGGCTGAACGTGGCTTCCTGTCCCACGTCTGCTCCGAGCCCCCTTTGTCTGCTGGGGGCTGTGACACCATCGTTGTGTTTTGGGTTGGATGAAACGCTTGCAGGAGCAAGTAGGAATTTGCACCAAGTGTGTGACTGCAGCAGGTAGGGCAGAGACAGTGCAGTGTCTGGACACAGCGACTGGAGATGTGTCATCTGCTCAGTAAGCCGGTTCTGCTATGTAACTTCCATGGCAGAAGCAGACAGCTGAAAGGGCAGTGCCTTGGAAAAGAAGGTGTGGAATATTCTGTTAAGGTGCAGGAGTTAATAATTGTTTCCCAAATCCCAAGAAATCACTCAAAGCTGTTGTGACGGTTTACAGCTGACCACTCTAACATACAGAGTTGCAAAATCTCTTTTTGCTGAAAATATTCTTGCTTACAGACACAAAAACTCCTCAAACCCAAAAATCAAAATACCCCAAACAAATGATGGCCCAAAATTAAAACGAGGACCCCACAGAAATCACAAGTTAACTTCCATCAGTGAAAAGTATCAAGACTAGCCTTGTTGTCTCAGTGCGATTGAACTTGGGTGTTTCTCTTTAGTAGGAATGAAAGCCTAGATCAGGCAGCCTCCATCTTGTTTGTGTTAGTTTTGGGATGATACTATGTTAATTGCAGCTGATATGTTGCATTTTGAGACTTTTCTTTGTTACCTGCTGGAAAAGCAAGATAGTAACTTTTTGTTTTGCACTATGTGTCAAGTGAGAAACTTAGCATGGTGACACTGTTGTCTAAGGAGAAGCGTGATCATATGGCTGGAGCATTGCCTTTGTATTAAAATTGATAGGAATGCTGCTCACATTGGCAATGCCAACCATATACGTGTGTGTATGTGTATTTTATATCTATTTTCTGCTTTTATTTGGTGCTGCCATCATAATGCTGCTCTTGCCATGGCTGGGTTACACATGAAGGGGAGCAGGCTTGTAGCTGTATTTAACCGAAGCATTAAAGGCTTTTGTTTTTAGACTGAAGGCCTGGGTTGGTCCCTGTAAGCAGCTATGTGGGATTAGCATGCTGTTGTTGCCACTGGGATGGGAATTGGCATGGAAATAGAAGTCTGAGATCTATTTGCATTTTGACAGCATATACAAAATATGCTTGTGTTTAGTTTTCTGAGGAATTCCAGTTCTGTGTACTGTCATATTGGGTTGACTGCTGAACAATGAAATTGAGATGTGTTAGTACAGTGCTGTTATACTGCACCCTCAAATATGATGAAAGCTTTAAGAATTTACCAAGAGGAAAGTAGAAACAAAATTTTAACTTGAGAGGGGTGGTGCAAATCCCTTGGAAAAATCCTGATTTCTGGCAAATGTCTGGAAGAAGAAATAAATGTCACCTGACAAAAAAACCAACACAAAACCCCACAAATGTAATAAGCCTGTACTGTCAGATAAATGCTCTTAGGGTGTGTTCATATGCACTGCATGGGATAACTTGGTCATGCTGCTTTGTAACTGGGTCCAGTTAGAATATGTTCCAAGGGTGTCTTAGTGTATTTGCTGCTAAGTCTTTCTTCCACTAATCTTAAGTAGCTGCAGTCTCTTATCCTTGGGTGATTTTAGAGCTGTGAGGCCGTAGATACAAATTTGTACTTACCAACAGACCAGGGTTCTCCTTTTTTTTTTTTTTTTTTTTTTTTTTTTTTTTTTTTTTTTTTTTTTTTTTTTTTTTTCCCTCCCCTGGGTTTTTGGACCAGCTTTGGGGATGTTTCAATGTGTTCTATTTTAGCCAAGTTTTATGGTTATAGGAAGTGCCATGTTAAGCCTTCTGCTTCTAGTTCCTTTCTGCCAGTAAATAAAAGAAGTCTATTAAGCATAAATTCTGTCTTTTTGTTTTCATTTTCACTGGGGATTTTTATGCTATTTGTTCAGTAAATGAGCTGGAAAAATGCTAAGTAATATAGAAAAACCACAGAAGGAGAACAAAACAGGAAATGTGCTATAGTAATAAGTGTTTATAAGCATGGTTGCCACATATTTGTGCATATTCATAGCAGATGTACGTATCATCTCTCCTCAGGTTCCTGAGCAGCAGCCGATTACTTTATGCAGTGGAGCTGAAGATACCAAGCATTATGAGGAGGGCAAGAAATGTGTGGAAGAACTGGCATTGTACCTCAAACCACTCAGCAGTGCAAGAGGTAGTTCCTGCATTGCTTCCTTGGAAAATGAAACCAAAAAACCAAATAAGATGCAAAACAAGCTATCCAAATTAGTAGTTAGTATGTTTGAAAAAATGGATATAAATCTAGTTTAGAAACAAATTGAAACATATCTCTTAAACATTAAGGTTTTCATGGAGGGAAGGGGGATGTTGAATTGAAAGGTGTCGGAATAATTCAGAGAAAAGGCTGAGGTGCTTGACCATGGCATAGTGAGTTGAGACAAACTTGGATTTGATCTTTTCAGAGTAAGTAAAAATAGATAATTTTGCCCTTTTTTTCCAGTTCTGCTTTGTGATAACTGTAGTAGTGCAGCTGTTCTGTAAAGGATGAATAAACTGATATGAGCAAGTTACTGCTCATAAGGAAGTTAAGGAAAACTATAAGTAATATTTTGTTTATACAAGGTCATATACAAGAGCTGTGTCAATCTGGGTAATTCTAAGTTAGCGAACCTCCTCTGTGTTGAAGATTATGGATTTCATATATATTACATATGCTGGATTTGGACAGTCTGTCAGCCCAAGTAGTGGAGCTCAGCATCAGATTAATTTTTTTTTATTTTTTGAGAAGCTGTCTGAATCTTTGGTGACCAGTGCAGTGTGACAGCAGTGTCACTCTGGGAATTGGTGGCCCAGTGAACAAGCTCTGGCTGTAGAGCAAACTCAGCATGGCAGTTGTATGTCTAATGAGTCACTTGTTCCTTTAACCTGAATTAAATGGCTCTTGGCATGTTTGTGATTCAGAGTTTTGGCACATAATTAAACATCACCCAAGCAGTTCAGGAGTCCTGTAAGCTCTAAACCAAAATAGTGAAGTTACCACGTGTAGGTAAGAAACTGAATGTGTTGTGAAAACAAACAAGTGTCCAAGCGATCTCCAAAGTCCATGAATATGGGATGAACTGGGAATCTGTATGGGAGGGTGTGGGACAAACTGCCAACATGGGGAAAGGATCCCTTAGAGGTTCCATCTTCTTAAAAACCAGATCAGTCCATCACAAGATTAAGCCTGTGGGGAAGCTGACTACCAAAAAACTGCTTTTATTACCAAGTGAAACAAACGGGCAGAAATGAACTTCTGATATGCCTTGACTAGTATTCCCTTTGACAAACTGGACACCAGGAGAGCTAGGTTTGCACTTGTCCAGTACACTCACTGAAGGCTGCCACAAGAAGAGGAATATGAGGGAGTTTATTATTCTGTTTCATTTTGTTTTGAAGGTGTGGGTCTTAACAGTACTACTCAGAGTGTGCTGAGCCGTCCCATGCAGAGGAAACTTGTGACATTAGTCCATTGCCAGCTGGTGGAGGAGGAAGGGCGGATCAGAGCCATGCGTGCAGCACGGTCGCTGGGTGAAAGAACAGTCACTGAGCTCATTCTCCAGCATCAAAACCCTCAGCAGCTCTCCTCCAACCTCTGGGCTGCAGTGAGAGCCAGAGGCTGCCAGTTCCTTGGGCCAGGTAGGTGACATCACAGTATCACTGCTCTACTAGGAGCAATTTAGAATTGAGCCATTGATAAATGGCTCTCCAATTGCCAAAGTTATTTTATTAACCAATGGCCTAATTTCTTAATAGCAATCTTTTAGACTTAATAATGTGTCTGTTGGGCTGCTGCTGTTGGATTTTCTTATATTTGTAATGCTGTTTCAAATCTTCTGTAAAATTCAGAATAAGTGTCCTTTGTTCTTGTCATAAGATAAACGGCCAGTTGCTTCTCACTTGCTATCCTTTGGAGACCTTTGTATTAAAAATAAGGTTACTGGAAGTGACTGGCACGATTTCTTTTCCTTCTCTAGGGCAATAAACATACAAAACAGTTGTGGGGATAGATTTGTTACAGTTACACGTACACATTTTTAAGAAGTTGTGTATTTATAAGTTAAATTCCTTTGCTTAAAATAATAGAAAGATATCAATGCTGCTTAAAAAAAAATGAAGTCTCATTATTGAAAATACAGACTTCACTGGTTGAATCTTGAAATATGAAGCCAATTTCTTAAAGAAAAAATAGTGACACTTTTCCCAGCTGAAACAGATGAAATCTAATTTTGAGATACTAACTTTCATGCCACTTGAGGGAAGAGAGAGTTTGGTTATGCACCAAAATAGCAGTGCTGCAGCCTGGTTGATTGGTGTGGGCACCGTTGGTTTTTTTTTTGCTTGCATGGAAATGAACCTTGTTCTTCCTTAGCCTGTCAGCCTTTTTTCTTCTGGGTAAGTGTGGGATGTAGGCAGTATACTTGGAAAACTCATATTAATGATCAGGAAATGTACAGACAGGAATCTTCTTATCAGATGATACCCAAAATAAATGTTGTTGTAGTGGTGGTAGTATTAGTAATAATAATACTAATATAATAGATAATAATAATATTAAATGTAAAAAGTCCTGTTTTCCCAAATCACAGTCTGGGAATCTGGAAGGATTTCTCCTCTCTTTGCTCTCCCTTCTTGCTCAACTCCCTTTTTTCTCTGTGGGTTTGTGCGTTTGTTGGTGGGAGTTTTTAGCTGTTACCCCAATCATAGGTGAACAAGAAAGTGCAAAAATTTTACTTGGGGTTCTCTCATCCTTTGTCTCTTTTTACATTTCCCCTGACTCTCAGCAATGCAAGAGGAGGCTTTAAAGCTGGTTCTGCTGGCTTTGGAAGATGGATCTGCTCTGTCACGAAAGGTCTTGGTTCTCTTTGTGGTGCAGAGACTGGAGCCACGGTTCCCTCAGGCTTCCAAAACCAGCATTGGGCACGTTGTCCAGCTCCTTTACAGAGCCTCGTGCTTCAAGGTAGGAAGAAGATTCTGCCCAGAGGTTTCATTAATGCTATGACAGCCATTGGTTTTCACTTTCAGTTTTCGTTGTCCTGTAACATTAAATGTGCCTAAAAATATGTGTTGTTAGAGAAAGTATTGCTTATTAAGTGCCACATGAATATAGAGAGTTCCTTGTCATCCACCTGTGGTGGCAGTCTAGGCTGAAACAGCAACTTGAAACTGCAAAGTTAGGTTTTGCCTCTTTCCAATTTCATAGAGGCACAGTTACAAAACCTCTATGTAAGGCAGCATACTTACCTTCTTAGAAGTGGCTTAAAGGCAATAAAAATCCCTAATTCTGTAAATCAGTTGTGGTGTGGTTAGAATCAAAAAAATAGGAGACTTTTGGGTGTCAGCTGTATGGAGAAATACTGCTTAATGTACTTTACAGTATTTAATATCTGTTACTAGATGCTCATTTTAAATGTCATTTACTCTTGCTAAATTAGTAGAAAAATGCTTTGGTTTTGCTAACTGTACCCGCAAACAAAATTCTGCAGTGCAAACAAAATATCCGATTGAAGGTGTGGATGCTGTAAAGTCATTTAGGAAGTGTGATACTTTGACCAATATGTGAATCAGAGTCCAAGTAAACAATGTTTTGTGTCCATTTTATAATGGTTTCACTCTACGAAGGGTGTGTTGCTTTAGTAGGAACTGGTGTTCACCGAGTAGTGTCATAGTTGATTTTAGTTTGGGAGAAGGACTTAGTTACTGACTGAAGACGTCACTTGCCTTGGACTTCACATAATCTTGGGCTTATCCTGCTTAATTGCATTTGGCTCATTTCTCCTTGCTAGGTGACCAAGCGAGATGAGGATTCCTCCCTGATGCAGCTGAAGGAGGAATTCCGCACTTACGAAGCTCTGAGAAGGGAACACGATTCCCAGATAGTTCAGATAGCCATGGAAGCAGGTCTGCGCATTGCACCAGACCAGTGGTCCTCACTGCTCTATGGAGACCAGTCTCACAAATCCCACATGCAGAGTATCATTGACAAGGTAAAGCCACCTGAAATCAGCCCAGTTCCTCTTGTTTGCAACTGTAGGAAATTTAAATGTTTGTGACGCTGAACTTAGAAACTGTGCCCATGTGGACTTGCCCATTAATCATTTGTCCTGTTATTTCAAAACTCATTATGTCCCAAATAATTAGAATATATATTTGTAACCTAATGAATCTCCCTCCCTCTGCCATCCTGACATTTTTGCTACTTCACTTCTTTCTGCAGATGGAAACCCACAAAGTTTAGCTAAATAATTGCGGGCTGACCTTTATGAACAGCTGATAAATGCCAGTGTAGTGACAGAAGCTAATGGTCCATGTTTCCAGGCAGGAAGTTAGTGCATAAGTTGGGGAAAAAAAGTCCTCATGTCTGTGTCTGAAGTAAGACAGATAGGTGAAAGCAAATTTTGTAAATAAAATACCTCAACTCTGGAAATGCCCAGATCTCTCTCTATTCTGAAGGAACATAGGATAAACAGGCTTTTAGATTAGGGGATGCTTTTTTAAGTGCCTCAATTAGGTGGGAAGAATTAAACCTTGTTGAATGGTTATGAAAGCTGTGAAACAACTTCTTTGGCTGCTGTGCCAAGAGGATTAGCTTTCAGATAGCTTCTGCTGTGTATTTATGCCTTTGCCCAACTTTTGTAGTGTCATGCCAAACATCTCCTGAAGGGTCTAGGTAGAATTAGCAGTTTTAAATAGTGGAATTGTGTGATGTTAGGAATGAATTGTTGCTAGCTGTCTTTTCCTTCAACCATCTTAGTGTACTCAGTTTAAAGCAGGGTGCAAACCTGTTGGTTTGGGGATTGGAGATATTATACTCTCTAGGAATCTAGATTAAATGGTTTCTAATGTGGCCCATTTTTTTTCTTGGATGGCAGCACAACACAAAAGAAATGGGGTTTATTTCTAGAAGCAATACCAACCTTTATTTTGTCTATTTAGAAGTGTAATTTAATGCAATGTTAAAGAACTGTGTATTCTTGATAGAAAAGGTTCACTGGAATGGGCTTCTGTGAAAGATCTCTCTCTCCAGTTTTGGGAGACAGTTCTTGTGAGCAGCCTTCAGAAACCATGAGGACTGCTAGGCCTGTAGAAAGTTAATGATGATAATTTTTTTAAGTTGCAGACCCCAGCCTCGTTTGCACAGAGTGTTCAGGAATTAACTATTGCTCTCCAGAGGACTGGAGATCCAGCAAACTTGAATCGTCTTCGACCTCACCTAGAGCTCCTAGCAAATATTGATCCCAGTCCAGGTAAATCTGGTTTTCATAAAAACCTTTAAGTTTAACAAGAGGAGCTTAATGCTGTTCAAGGATTGAAAGCTGATCATCAAGTGAAAGAAAACTTCCTCCTTACTCATCAACTTAAAAGTTTTGGATTCCAAAGTAGAATTTTGATAGATTGAATAGAGAGAAGCTGGGCAAAAGTCAGTCTAGACAAGAATGGTTTGTTAACCAACAGAATTTAGTATTTTTCTTGTTCATATGTAATTCTACAAAATTAGGAAAGAGTTCTGGGAAGTGGAAGGTGGTTGGAAAGAATTTAACTGGGAAATGAAACCTAAGCTGCTGAGAGAGGAGAGAGAGATGGAAATGGTTGAAAAAGTCAGCAGTACTGTAACAGTGGACCACCTGAGGGAGAAGGGAAGGGACAGAACAAAGTCCTATGGCTGACGTTTTATGTTATACATGCTAAAATTTGTGAAATCAATATTATATATCGAAATAGTAAAAAGATATAAACTACACCTTCAGGAGACGAAAAGTTGTACTTCGTTTCTGTTTAAAGAAACAGAAGATAAACTTCCTTTCCAATGATCACCAGTTGTACTTCACAGCTAAAGGAGATGCAGTGCCTTCTTCCCAAATCTTTCATACTGGAATAAGCTGGGGATAAACCTGTGTACTGCAAATTTGTTTGCAAAAAATTGATGTGGAAGGTGGTGTCACCAATATTTCCCTTGATTTTGGTAGCCAAGTCTGGCCTTGGTGGTTTTTTCTGTACTGTTGAGTTGTCTAAAGAACAGCAGGGAAGCATGTTGAAGTACTTCTGGAAGAATTTAGTCCCTGTGAGTGGAATATAATGTAATTAATCCTGCTAAAGATCTTGAAAGGCTCTTTGAGGTACTGTGCTTTGTAGCAGAGTGTGCAGGCACACAGTGGGAGTGTCAGCTGCTGGAACAGATTCAAAAACTTACAAAAGTAAATTGGCTAAAAAGAAAAGGTGCTCCTATAGAATTGAGACTGTACAGTTTATTCACAGTGTTTTACGTGGTGGTCTGATTCATAGATTTGCCTTGTGATGTTTTTTCCACATGAGAGGCATTAATTTCTGTTGGTGTTCCACGTCTGTGCCTGTGTAATCAGGCCAGCGATTACTGTGTTCGTATGGAATGATTTTACCTCCAGGAGGCTGAATGCAATGAGGGATTTTGGACCTGATGTTTTTCTTAATGAGAGGAGCTTGTACAGTCCCTTTACTCTGGGGTTCTTGTGAGATGTGAAAGTTCTTCTAAAAGGAAATAATTTGACATCCTAATAATAGTCTTACTTGCTCATTCAGTAATTCGTGCAGTTCAATCTTAAGTTTATAGATACCTCTGTTCTGTAAGAGCTAAATGTCTCAGAATTAAGGTGCTGAATGTTTTTTTTTCTACTGATGAAATGTTCTTTATAAACTTAGCTAGTCAAGTTTTGTGACACTGACGTGGGGTTTTGGACATTCCTTCTGATTTTTCTTTTTTTTATTTGGTGTTTGCTGTCCATGCAACAGATGCTCCACCTCCAACATGGGAACAACTGGAAAATGGACTAGTTGCAGTGAGGACTGTGGTTCATGGCTTAGTTGATTATATCCAGAATCACAGCAAAAAAGGAACAGATCAACAACAGGTAAAAGCTAAATCATTTGGGAAATATGTAGCTCTTAAGTTTTATTGGCTGTACCCTATAGTAGAGGTTTACTAATGTCATCTGGAAAGATTGGGTTTGACAAGGAGCTAGTTGAAAACACCACTGCTGACTCATATTTATCAAAAAAGAAACAAGAAAGGAAAAAAAACACAAAACAACACATATTTACCTCCAAATCCCATTGAATTGATTTTCACAGCTCACTAGGTTGGAAGGAGAACACTCTGATCCAGCTGCAGGCTTAGGGAAATGAATAACAACCTTCTTGAGTAGAGGGTGGGGAAGGGACACTGGGTGCTGCTGTGACTTGTTGGGAGTTTTCTTGGTTGTTTTTTAATGTGACACATTTCAGCCAACTGACTCTCTGTTAATGAAATCATCCTTATACCTGTGCTCAATGGTATATCAAGCATGAAGATCTAAGAATAGTTCATATGAAGGTGCAGTCCAAGCTCCTGAAATGATATTTTTTTTGTTTGTTTCAGCAATGACAATGTAATTGTATATTAGCTTATCTCATAGTTACCTTATTACACATTCCTTTGATGTCCTTTTGTTGTGTAGCTCAGTTGATTTGCTGCTGAAATACGGAGCTGCCTGTCCCAGCCCTACTCCTCTGTTGCTTTGGCACTCATCCTGTTGGAAAGCTGGTTTGGGGAGCTCAACTAGTAAAAATATTATCTCTGCCAAAAAAGAAAGGCAAAATTAAAGTGAATTATTTCTGCTGTTTCACCTTTTTACATTACTTAGCATAGATAATGAGCACTGTCACCAGCAAAAGGAAAAACAGTACAATTGCATAACTGGGAATCTGGGAGGGGAAAACAGCACAAGTTTTTATTGTGGAGAGCCTGTGGTGCAGCAGGAAGGGAACCTGGAGCCCCCTGAGTAGGAAAGGGATGTCTGAGCCTGGATAAAGTTGCACTACCTGGCAGCAGAGGCCAGTAAAAGGCCATGTGGCTTACATTCACTCTGCCTGGATTTTCTCACTACAGTAGATGACAAAAAACCTCCAAAACACAACGAACAAAAACCAAAACAAAAAACAAACTAACAAACAAAAACCACAAACAGAAAAATCTGTACACCCCCCCCCCCCAACAGTTTGCAGATGACTTCTTACAGATATATACCTTTTGATTTCTCAGAAATCACATTGGCTTTTACAGACCTTTCCCTTGGTGGGAACTATTGATAGGGTATATCTGATTATTGGTAATTTTTTTCATCCTGTATCATTTTTATCCACTTAACTGCATCCTAAAATATACAGCTGTAGTGTTCCAGTCAAGCTCTCCAGTAAGGAGTTTGAATTAAAATGTGTTGTAGAAACTTGAGAGTGAGTTAGTTATCAAAACACATTCTCTTGAATCTATTGTTTCTGTTGAAGAACCAAACCCAGGTACGTCAGTCGTTGATTTCATATCAGGTATTCCATGAACACTTAAATTTGAGGAATTATCAACAGTCAAACATCAGGCCTTTGATAAGATGATACATTCAGCTTGGTTAAGTGCACTTTGATGTTCAGGTATCTCACCTGGTTTCTTTCACCTTGTCAGCCCCCTCAGCACAGCAAGTACAAGACATACATGTGCCGAGACATGAAGCAGAGAGGAGGGTGTCCCCGGGGGGCCAGCTGCACCTTTGCACACTCGCAGGAGGAGCTGGAAAAGTAAGTGTACCTCTGCTAGTAGAAAGCAGTCTAGTCTTTGTTTCATCTTGTCTGTGAGAGTTATTTCTCATATCTAGGAATGAGGGGGAAAGGACGTATAACCTGTTAAACTAGCAAGAACTGATGTGATAAGTAACAGTCAACCCTTGGGTTTTGGAGCCAGTTGTTCTTCCATACAGCAGGATTTTTTCTTTGCTCATCAGTTTTACAGCTCTGAAAGTTTGATGTTACACAAGTAATATCCAAAGTTTTTGGAGGTGGGCTGTTTTCCCTACTTCTTAAGTGTGACTAAAGGTGCTGTGTAACAGCATTCACAGTGGCTGGTATTTGGGGGTATTTCTCACCTTCCTTTCTTATTCAGGTAGATTGCTGGCAGTTTTCCAAATGTAAGGAATGTGTTGCAAGCTCTCCAAAGAGCTAAAAACAAACTTTCCAGTATTTTTTCCTGCAACAGTTCTTGATACAATATGTCAAAAAGTTTCGTGCAGGTACCTTCAATTAGTTACATTTGTTGTTATAGAGTTAAAAAATGATGGTGGTATCAAGTCTGAAGTCTAGATGGATTACAGATTTAGGAGGGCTACCAGTTATGCAAGAGAAAGATGCTGTTGCTCTGCAGGTTTTTTAAAATTTTTTTTAAAGTAAAATAGGTTATTTAGAGCTAAAAGAAATTAACACAGTGTATTTTATGTAGTATATTAGCTTGTTACTTGCTTTTCGGGCTAAAATAGTTCAAAGAAAAGGTGCTTTTTAATGAGAAGAATACTGCCAAGTCTGGGAATTGGCATGCCATATGTCTTTTTCCTTTCTTAATCTGAAACTCAAAGCATTAATGTTAGTTCAGGGGCTGTGTAGCCAGCATGCAGTAAATGCACAAAACATGAAGAAAGAAGAGCAGAGTGTGTGGTGTTAGAATGACAAAGAACATTCATATGAACAAGGAATAGGACTTCAATGTTGTCTGCTTCAGAAACAGTTTTTTGCCTTCTGCCATTGTGCTAATGAAATGGAGACTGGTAGTGCTGCTTTGGGATGGTTTTGTTAGCCTGTGCAGGGTGGTGGGGCAGTGTTAACCCTTTGAGCCTGCTGTATGTGTGGAGGACTGTTTGTCAGCTTTACAGGGGGAGAGGCCTATTGTAGCCAGATTGACTTGCATGCCTTGGTGTTAATGTTGTCCTGGGCTGAAGGGAATGTTTGTTCAGTTTTGGATTCCAGCAGTTTCTGTGGGTGGTTGGGGAACTTGGGAGTTCTGATTCTTCCTTGTACCTTTTATTGTTGCTTAATTCCTTTAAGTAGCTGTTGTGTTAGTGCTCCTCCTTTTAAAAATGCTTAGTGTGAATAATGTGCATTGCTGTTGCTGCGTGACTCCTGTATCTCTCCGTGTAGCTTAAAGTTTGGAGGAAGGTTATAGGGAAATGTGTAGTAATGCTTTAGATAGCATATTATAATCTGAACTTGCTTAAACAGCAGCTCATTCCCCTCTTGACAAGGGACAAAGACCCTGTGTGCATAGGCAAGCATTGAACTTTTTTAGATTTATTTGTGTCCTGCACATGTGGCAACAACATCTTAAAAACAAAACAGCCCCAATAATAAAACCCCTTTTTTCCTCTGTTGTGTTGCTGTTCATGCATGTGGGAAACTACCAAGATTATTTAAAGATTGAGTAATAACTGCCACCTTTTTCTGCAGTCATTTGTGTACCTTCCTTGTCTGGGTTCCCATCTCTCTGACTGTTATTTATGACATGGAAGGCTTGGCTTCAACCCTACTGAAGAAATAGCCTTGTGTTCAGTGAGAACACTCAGGTCTGCAAAGATGCTCTCACACTTGCATTCTGGGATGTGAACTAATGGCAGGGTATTTAGTGGAGGATCTTCAACTCTGGAATTTGCTCTCCACTACTGTTGGCCTGCTGGTTTCTGTGGAACTTTAGTTAAAACACCTCTATTAGTTCAAGTTTTAGTCAGAAGCAGTTAGATTTTTGGAATTGCTGCATGTTCATAGAGTTTTTATCTCTGCAATCACTTTGTCAAACAACAGAGTTGGTGTAAGCTGCATATTGATATAGTAACATAAATCTTAAACTGCTTTAAAATACATCACATGGTAGTAAACACTTGGCTTATGATTGGACAAAAGGAGCAAAAGGATATAACTTCATATTTTTTCACTTTAATTTTTGCTGCTAATTTCTTCTTTGGGTAAAACAGGCTTAAACAGTCTGTGATTCTTATTCTGAAGCTTGTATTACTGTATTTTATATGATAATAATACTTTTTGTGATGTTTGATTTGATTTTCTTGAGATGCATATGTGTAAAGAAAGTAGGATTTGTAAATTTCCTGTGTGAAGTTTATCTGTGAATTCTTGATGTGCTAGTCATTAAAAGTCCATCGTTATTCTGATTGAAACTTGTATTAATAGATGAACTATCAGGGAAGTTGTATTCTCACAAGCCCCTTGAGGAACTTGAATAAAAGGAAACTGTCAGTAGAATCCATGTTTGAAAAATCTTGGCAGTACATCTCCATTTACTTGTTTTTTGTTTTGTTTTGTTTCAATTTTTGATCTCTGGCTTCTGTTTTTCAAGATTCCGTAAAATGAACAAGCGTCTCGTTCCCAGAAGACCCCTTAGTGCCTCTCTGGGCCAGCTGAATGAGGTGGGCCTGCCTTCAGGAGCTATCCTCTCAGAGGAAGGGGGAGTGGACTTGCCCAATAGGAAAACTTCTGCTCTGCCAAACGGAATTGTGTCAACAGGCAGCACAGTGACGCAACTAATTTCTCGAGGGACTGACTCCGGTTATGAGAGTGCCCTGAAACCGGGGAAGATGGACCACCTGAGTAGCAGTGCCCCTGGATCTCCTCCGGACTTGTACGGGTCTTCCTACCTGTTGTTCAAATTGTTGTGTGTGTAAATGTGGTGTAGAAACAGTAAACCAGTTTCTTTAAAACAGAAACAGAATGGGGGTTGTGTTTGTTCTTGGATTTGGTTGGGTTGGGGGTTTTTTTTTAGTGATTATATGGTAGAGTAAAAAGCTAAAAATCTAAACTCTGTTAATTCGCTGTTTATATTTTAATTGGGGAAGGTGGAATGTAGACAAAGAACAGTGTATTAGATAGAATACAGTGTCCTATACCAGGCCATAATGAGCAGTGCCATCTTTCCACTTTTTTAGGCTGGAATCTGTTCCCAAGAGCTCTATTTCTGCCTTGCCAGTGAACCCTCATCCTGTGCCTGCTCGGGCACCAGCAGATCTGCCCTCGGTGTCTGTCACCAAGCAGTTGCAGATGGTACCACGAGGGTCTCAGCTGTACAATGCACAACAAGCAGATATGTTTTATCAAGACCCCAGAGGGGCTGCCCCATCATTTGAGCCAGCACCCTACCAACAAGGTAAGATTCACACCAAGCTCTTTCATCCTCATGCTGATTTTAGTCTTCCCACCCTGGTTTTTAAGCCCTTTAATTGAAGTTTACTTTAATTGACATGGATGAAAAACACTAATATGGTGACATCATAATAAAATGGGAATTGATGGGATTTTATTCCTTGACTGAGAACTTCAATGCAAGTGAAAATAATACTTGTATCTGTCCAAGTGTTCTAAGTCCTCCTGACTTCAGTTCTTCCTAACTGGGCTGGATGAAGCAGCATCCAGTATGGTAAACCTTAATTCAGTTTGACTCAGGGAAAATAGAAATGAAGTACATGTGATGACTAGAGATGAATGAAGTTTGAAAAGGGTGTTCACAAAAAAATTAAACATCATAAAAAAGGAACTAAAAGGAAAAAACTAACTAAAAAGGGAGCACATGGATAAAAATAATATGGAAGGCGATTAAAAAGAGAAGATATGTCTATCTATATGAAAGAATGATTCTTAGGCAATGTGAGGTTGCAGAGAGAAATGAGATAAAGTGAAGATAATATGAAAGAAAAATAAGCAATAAAAGACCAAAAGAAGTTAAAAGTAGAAAAAGCTCTAGAAAGGAAAGGTGAAATGAGAGGGAAGCCATTTCTGAGAAAGTTGCAGAGCATTTTGAAGAAAAACAAACTAACTCACATTTGTTCATTATGTGCCAGTGAACATCTGAGTTGTCCACAAAATTTGGTGTCATGCACATAGTCATGTGTATTTTAAAATTATCCAGAGATCCCAGATAGAATAATAAAATCTTCAGGTAACCAGGCCATGTGATTTTACAACTATTTGCTGATTTACAGTTCTGAAATGTCTTTCTCCTGTTTAAGACACAAAACAAATCTCTAGATAGCTCTGAATCCTAATAATCCAAGTTCCTTTACCCAGCGAGTGGCTCTGATATGTTGGGATAAATTCAATTTAATTGCGTGGATGAAAAGGAACAGACCAATCTTCATTTTACTTTTTAGATCTTACCTAGCTGAAAGCATTTGTAGCAATCTGCAGAGACATTCTGGTGATTTATTTCAATTTCTAAAGTGTGCAAGCAGGACTTGTGGGGCTCAGTCTCACCAGCTCTTCATCAGCTACTGTAACATTGACACCACGCTGGTGTCTTAGATAATTACATTATGTCACTTGAGCTTTGCATCAACTTTTCCTTCTTCAGGAATTCCTGTGGTTAAGTTTTATGGCCAGCTGTGATAATCACTCTCCGTGTCTTGTGTTTTTCCCCTCCTTGCCTGGCCTCAGGAGTGTACTACCCCACTCAGTCCATGTCGCGCTTTGTGCGCCCGCCTCCGTCGGCGGCCGAGGCGGGCGCGCCGTACCTGGAGCACTACGGGCCGTACCTGCCGGAGCGCGTGGTGAGCCCGCAGTACCCGCAGGGCTACCCTGCCCTGGCACAGCCCATGTACCCGCCGCACTACGACGGCCGCCGCGTCTACCCGCCCGTGCAGCCCTACCAGCGCACCGAGGACGTGGTGCGCGGCAGCCCCGTGCCCATCGACATCCCGCAGGCCGCCGTGCCCCTCTACGTGCCCGAGTCCAGAGACAGATACCAGCAAACTGAGGCTTACTGCCCGGTGCCGCCGCATCTCGGCCAGATCAGACCTTCCTGCCACAGGGTATGGCTTTTGTGGTTGTTTGGAGAGAGGATCTGTGAACTGCTTGAGGAGTTGAATGTTTTTGTGCTGAGGGGGTGGCCTTTGCCAAAGTCCGAGCTTTAGGAAGCGGATCAAAAACTTGGGAGGTAATTTAGTTGCTGGTCAACTCTGCAGTAATGATGTTAATATGTAAAAGTAGGCTGCTTTAATGCTCAAAGCAGAAAAGCGTAATTCACTTTGGAAATCTCTTAAGTCTCTAACTTTTCCAGCAAAGATTAGGTTGGAGAGGGCTACTCAAGAGCAGAGTAAATACAATATGTGGAAACGGTCACGTGTGCATTCTTGTATTGCCCATTTGTGACTGACCAACTCTGTACCTAAATAATGAACATTAAACATACCTGCCTTGATAAAATAATTTAAAATTTTGCTCTTCTGAATTTTTTTCTAGTTAGGTAGCTAACTGGAGGGTCTTCGTATTGTAAGTTTACGAATATTTTTTTGATAACTGACCAGTCTGTAGAATAGTTGGACTTAGGTCATTCAGATTAAAGGCTCTGAATCCTATTGCTGAGTGCAGGGAGTGCTTTTACCATAACTTACAGATTTATCAGTTTGAGTGTGCTGTGTTTGTGTTTAATTTTATTGCAAAGTGGATAATAAATGTGGCTAGTGACCTGTAGAGTTCTGTCAATTTACCCTGTATGACTGCAATGGGAATTTGCTGAACGTCTTCCAGTGGGAACTTTGCCAAGTTGTAACATATTCCCTGTTTGTGGGGTGTCTTGAACTGACACTGGCCAGTGTAGGAACATGTATGTCCTATATCAAAGTTACCAGGTACCCTTTAACAAAGTGATCATTACTTGTTACTTCAATGATTCTGTCTATCCTCTGTATTTCCCTCTTCCTGCAGTATGTAACGGCCTTAGTTCAGGTAAACAATACTTAGAAAATTATTCATTTTGTGCATTAGTGCTTCAGGAGCTCTGAAACAATTTCCTGTCTTCATTTCAGCCTCATCCCAGCCTGGATGAACTTCACAGACGAAGGAAAGAGATCATGGCCCAGCTGGAAGAGAGGAAGGTGATCTCTCCACCTCCTTTTGCACCATCACCGACCTTGCCTCATCCTTTTCACTCAGAAGAGGTAAGCGTATTTTGACCAAAACACGAGATGTTTAGAAAATACTTGTGTGTTTACATGCTGATAGGTGTAGACAAGAAGAAAATCAGAACAGTACAGCACTGGCAAGTGTTGAGGAAAGTAGATTTTGTGCCTAGATGGGAAACCCTTGTAGAACAGTCTCCAGTATTTCAGCTGGCTGTTGATCTACCACTGGTCCTAAGCTCTCTGCTTTCAGTGCAACCAAGAAAATTAATTTTGAGTCATTATTAATTGAAGTAATCGCTCTTCACAGTTACTAGACTTTACTCCTGACATATTTAGAATGAAGTAACAGTTTGATAGAGATTTATTTTTTTAACCAGTGTCAAAATATCACCTTCAGACTGGCCAAGTGAACAGTCAGCACTGGGAGTGTAGCCAGGGCCTCAGAATTTCACGCACTTCATGCATTCTCTGGCCCAATTCCAGAGGGTGATGTATCTGATAAAAAATAATCCTGGTGATGTTTCTCAATTTTGCTACTGTTGAAGTGAACAGGGATGGCTGTGAAACTGCTTCTTCCCTTCACTTACAGAACCAGATTTTTGTTTTTGTACAGTACTTGGATGAAGACCTGAAGGTAGCTGGGAAATACAAAGGAAATGACTACAGCCAGTACTCTCCCTGGTCCTGTGACACCATCGGCTCCTACATTGGAACCAAAGATGCAAAACCCAAAGATGTTGTGGCAGCAAGGAGTGTGGAGATGGCGGTATGCAGGGATAAGGGGAAAACGGAAGAAGAGTGGATATTTCTGTGGGTTGGGAAGGACTTTCATTTGCTTTCCACAATGTTGGCAGTGCTTTTATTTAAGCTCAGAAGTGCATTGCAGTCACAGAAAGCGTTTGCAGGCGTGTGAAGTGCTTTGTTTTCAAAGTTATGAACAGTCCTACCTTCGTGTAGCTGGTACAGAATTCTGCATATAGATGCAGGAAAACCACTCTGCTCTAAGCCATGGATAGCAAGAATATTTTGCAAGGGTTATTCTTTGTGCTTATTTGAAATGAAAAAATATTCTGTCCTGTCAGCTTGTTAATTAAGCATGTCCATCTCATGCTCCTTGTACTTCTTTCTGTCAAAGGAAGATGCTGTAACTTAACTTTAGGCAATTAATTCCTTTTAAGGTGGGTGTTATTGCTGTTAAGGTGTTATTAGTTTTTGCTTAAAGGACTGTGATTTCTGGCCACAAGAGGACCCAAAACTTGCAAGAAGTTTTTGAGAAAAGCACAGTCAAAACATTGTACTAGGCTGTTTCTTCTTGAAGGCAATTTCTAGCTCTATGCTGAGCTTATTCAGCCTTTCCCTGAACTTTGGGAGGTGGGCTGTGATCTTGTGTTGTACTGCTCCATTTTTGCTAGGTCATTGTTGCAAAACGAAGGGGCTGTTTGGGTGTTATTACTGGGAGCCATGAATGGAGAAGAAAATAAAGAGGGGTCTTACATACTACTGCTATTCAGTTTCTTCCTAAAATTCTGGCATCATCAGCACAAGAAGTAGGCTGGTAGCCCGTGCACGTAGGAAGCCATTCAAGCTCTTCAAGAGAAAAGACTGTTTAGCCTGAGGAGCTATTTTACAGAGATCCATCTATTCTCCTTCACCTCCCATCTGCAAAAGTGATCTATTGACCTTTATTTTTGTGTTGTCAGAGTCATGGTGACCTTTCTTTGGCCAATAAGAGGTAGGAGGGGACATTCTTAATCCAAATTCAAAAAGGCTCCTCTTTTCCTCTCTGCCCCATTGGAATTAAATTTGTCTTTTTTCTGTCTACTGAATTGCTTTCCTCTTAAAACCTTGAAGCCACTGTTGGAAATGGATCCAAAAAGGATGCTTTCTCCTGAAAAAAGTGGAGCAAAAACGTGCATTTCATCTGCAGCTTTGGCCTTTTTACCTGTCCTCTTGCTCTCAGTCCTATACAGTGTGGTTGTCTGGAGTTATCACACTCCCACATTTGACCTGGGGAGGTCCTGAGATTACTGGGAATCATCTTATTGCTGTCCAAGTGGCAGTGTCCAGGAGTGATAAAGAGCTCTTGGCTTTCATCCCTGCTGCTAGAAAACAGTGCAAAAAACCTGAAGCTCAATTAAGAGCAGTAATAAGGTTCTGGAGAAGTAACCTCCTTTCTCAAGGCTAAACAAAGTGTTCTTCTGCCCCAGAGCTAATTTTCAGATAATCAAAATGGGATCTCTGCTGCTTTTCAGTTTTTATCTCCTCACAGGAAAAAATTATCCAGAGACCTTTACTGAATTAATTCTTCAGTAATTTTTTTTTGATCATTCATAAGAGATTCCTTTTTTGAAGGACAGGAGTAGTATCATGTGAGAGTGCATAATGCTGAATATTCTGCAGATGACATGCAGCTTTACTGAGTAAATAGAAGTATATTAAAATTGATACTAACAACCTGTGGCCTTGAGATAAAATGTAACTTTTTTCCAGGATTCCAAAGTAGATTTTCCCAAAGGTTTCAGTTTCCAAGTATTACATTTCTTGAGTTAAGCTTCCAACTTAGTTGTTACTGCCATTTTCACCCCTCTATTCCTGCCTCAGATACGTTAACTGTTTCTAGAAATCCTTATTCCCACTGAAAGCTTGCAGAGTTTTATTTTAATATTGAACTATACCAAAAGTTGTAGCCTTTAGACAATTTTTATGGTGTAGTCACCCCACTTACCTTGCTCTTTTTGTTTTACTGTGAACAGTTTTACTTCTTTAGCAAAGTCTTAACTTGATTTTGGCAATTCTTACTATTTTACATTTTCTGGTAGCCAACAGATAGCTTTCCTATTTAACTCAGTTCTTTGAGGAGAGAGTGAACAGTTTCTCTCTTCATATGCTCATCCATTAAGGTGTTTGAGTCTGAAACTCAGAAACCAGGGTGTTCCAAACAGTACTACTGCTTAATGAAAAATGCCTGAGAAGATATACTAGGCATGTCCAAGCAAGTTCTGAAAAATACCAACAATTTCTAGGTCATTCGTGGGCTGTTAGGTGATACAATTCTTAACACTAGGCTTCTGAGAAATTTCTTTTGGATTCCAGAAGGAATATGTATTCCTCAGAGATGCCCACTGATCTCTTCCTTGAGTTTATTTAAGGAGGAGGGGTTTTCCCCCCTTCTCTTCCCATTAGACTTTCTCTGTCTCAGTTTCCATTTGCTGCTGCTCTCTTCTTCTGGATTTGACCACAATTTTGCAGCTTTTTCACTGTGGTGTAGTAATGGTCACCTTAAGGTAGACCATTAAGGAGAGGTCCCCTCTGCCAGTGGAGTTAGACACAAAGTGAAGAATAGGAAAACTAGTTAAAAAGTGAAGGGAATAGCGAATACGAAAGAAACTTACTGAACTTCACAAACTGTTGTAAAAGGACTATGATTGTGCTAGTTTCTGCATGAGTTTTTGAGTGCCTTCTCCATGTCTTGTGCAGAATGTGGATAGCAAAGCCATGCGTGAGCAGCGCCTGGACATGCAGCGGCGAGCGGCCGAGACCGGGGACGATGACCTCATTCCCTTTGGAGACCGACCAACTGTGTCAAGATTTGGGGCCATCTCTCGCACTTCCAAAGCCATGTACCAGAACTCTGGGCCCATGCAGGCCATGGCAGTTCAGGGAGCTGCCTCCAAATCCATCATTTCAGGTATGACCTGTGCCCTTGGATTTTGCTGCCTGTTGCTATTTCCTTTACTGCTACAATGTTGAAGACAAGCCCTGTAAAACTTACATCTTGTCTTAGAAATACAGCTATGGTGTGTGTTAATGCCACTTAAAATAACTTCAGGTAGGGTTATGCTGAGAAGACGTCAGTATATGAATTCAGGACAAGGTTGCCACAGCTTTCTGAGATCACTTCGTCTGAACAAGAGGAGACTGAGGGCAGATCCCATAGCAGTGTACAGCTTCTTCTCGAGAGGATGCAGAAGGGCAGGCCCCAGTTTCTCTCTAGTAACCAGTGATAGGATTTAATCTGTGTGAGGAGAGGGTTAGGTTAGATATCAGGAAAAGGTTCTTCCCTCAGAGGGTGATGGGGCACTGAGCAGGGGATGGTCACAGCCCCAGAACTGTTAGAGCTCCAGAAATGTTTGGACAGTACTCTCAGGCACAGGGTGAGATTCTTGGGGTGTCTGTGAAGGGCCAGGAATTGGGCTCTGTGGTCCTTATGTGGCCCTTCCAAGTCTCTCTCTCTCTCTCTCTCTCTCTCTCTCTCTCTCTCTGGATATATATTCAATATTCAGTGATTCCATGACATGTTTGTGCATACATAGTGTATTTGTTAGTGCTATGTTGTTGCTGTTTGGAAGAAGTTACTTTGTTCTGCCAGTCCCTCTGATGTGAAGCTTATTTTAAATCTGTATGAGCAGAATCCAGAAGCTTAGCACTTTCCCACATACATCATGCAAAACCATTTTGATGAAGTACTGCCATGCTGCTCTCCTGCCTTATGGGTAGCTGCTCCTGCAAGCCTAATGCAGCCATTGTCTCGTGCACTGTTAGCAAAGCAAAAAAAGTAGGAGTAGGTAATTTTCAACATGTCTATTTTCTAATCACATGTATAATATGGCTTTCTGTCTTACTCCAAAAGATTACTCAGACCTCAAGAAAGAGACAATCTCAAGAAAATATTTAAATATTATATTCCCCCTAACTTGCTTCTAGCTTTTTCAGGCAGTAATTTTTTAGACTTTATTGTAACTTGCCTTAAATCTTAATCTTTAAACTGTAGTTACCTAGGTATGTCAGAATTCTCAATGAACTCCTGAGTCTTCTAGGAAATTCAGTAGTAAAAATAACTGCAGTCATCATGTCTGTAAGTTTTGTTCTGTGTTTGTTCATCTACCTGAGTATCTGAAGCCCTTCACAATCTCTGGAAGGCTGTCACAGACTGTTAGATGTACAGCAAGAGTCATGTGTTAGACATGTGACACCAGTCACAGAGAATATTTCTGTGTTCATTTAATCAGAAGAAATGCTGAACTTCTCATAATTAGAAGGCTGGCTTTTCTTCTTCTTCTCTGTCTAGTTCTGTGTTGGCTGAACGACTGAAAGGGTGATTTTGTAGTAATGCAACATGGTTTTCTTCTGTTCCCTGCTAGACTACAGTCCTTACGAAACCCACAGTGGCTGGGGAGGCTCTCCATATTCTCCACATCAAAATATACCTTCTCAGGGACGTTTCAATGACAGGTAAGATTGCTTTATTTTTTCTTTGACTTTTTCTAGATCTGCTATTATCTATTTTTTTCCTGTGCCAGTTGAGTAAAGATTTTTTTTTGAAATGTCCTTATTTTGCCATCCCCCAGGGAGAGGCTGTCCATGTCGGATGTGGCTGGTCACGGGAAGCCATTGCCCTCAGCTGAACGAGAGCAGCAGCTGCGCATGGAGCTGCAGCAAGTTGACCATCAGATCAGCCAGCAGACACAAATGAGGGGGCTGGAGGTTGGTACCGGCCTTTGGAGCAGCACTAGGGGGTGGTATGGAGAGAGATGAGGCTGGTAAAGCTTTTAATTGGCTGACCTTTGTAGTGATACTCAATAAAAATATGTAATCCTGTGATGCCAGGCATCAGGGCTGTGGTCCCAGGGTCAGTCTTTAGGTTAGCAGCAGAAACTGCCCTGCACTCCACGTGCACATCAACATCATGTTTGACTCTGCAGTCTGTGCTCAGTCTTGTTTGCTGTCATTCTCTTTCTCACTCCCCCTCTGTTCAGCTCTACTCAGAGGCAAACTTGTGGTATACGTGCCTGTTCTTGACTTTTACTGCTGTTAGAAATGTCTGATTTTATGTACAGAAAGCCACGAACTTTATCTGTTTCATGTTCGGCTTTGTGTTTGTACTGATTTCTTCCTAAACAGCACAAACCACAAGAGTCAAGAAAGTAAATATGTAATATATTTAGCTTGAAAAATTAAGGCTTAATATTTTATGTCTCTTTGCTTAGAAGAAACATAGTTGTGTGTAAGGAAAGATGAGTGTGTGTTTCTAAAAGAGTTAATGACTTGAAATCTTTTGATTTTGTGAGACACAGGGAGAAATGTCAAGCCATAATGAATGCATCATTTCAGAAAGCTTTAGTTACTTCTTTTTTCTTAGGAAAAATCAGAAAACTATTCTAGGTAGCTCAGCAGCTATTTGTGTTAACATTTTCCCAGAAGAAAATGCAGTAAGTAGTGGATAGCAGATTCTGCTGAGGCTATGGTTAGCCAAGAATACGTTACAGAGGAGGGTTATTGCAGATTAGTTTAAGAGCTCACAATTAAGTCACAGCAATAGTTGCAGTAATATGCATTTGTTAGTTACTTGAAACATAGCTTGTGTTCTTGTGCTCTTGTTTGGGAATGAGAGGAGAAAATGTTTTCAGTCTTGCATGTCTGCCTTTGCCATAATACAAGAGTACTGGAAAATTGCAAAACCTCTAAGTGGCCTTCTCCTGCTCATCGTTGTTGTGATTGTGTCAGTGTTAAATCCTATGGAGTTGAATGTTGGGCCTTGATTTTGCCATAATATGAATTTTGCAGAATTAGTCAATTATTTTGAGTAAGAACCGCTTTCAGTTTATGTCTTGTGTTTAAAGCCGCATGAAGATATCAGAAATCAAAGAGTCTTCACTGGTTTGCCTATTACAAGGTTGCAGCAATCAATTCAGCCATAGAATGAAGAACTAGATCATTTTGCTTTTGCATTGCATGAGCATTTCTACTTCAAGACCAGCCAGCTGTTGGGTTGTGTGGAGTACAAGATGATGTATCTAAATGCAGAGCAGACACTTGCAGAACTAATTTGCCAGTATTAGTAGATTTTTAGAATGGCTGACATGGTTACTACTTTTAGTAACTTGCAATTTGTGAATGACCATCATCACTTGCCCCTATCTGTTCCTCTGTTTCCTAATGTGAGTCAGTAGATACCTATATGCTGACAACTACATCTCTCAAAATGATGTAGTAATAATTCTGGCTCTGCTGTAGAATTAGATAAATTCTACTGCTGCAAATAAAGCAGCAGACTTGTTTATCTGCAGTTCTCTTTTGCTGAACATAGAGCTCATGTTTTTGTTCGTGGGCTTAGTCTTAGTTTTGAGACGGGAGTGGTATATGAAGAACACGTGCAAATTTATGACAGCAAGAGGTATTTAACACCACTTGTTTAAACATGAAAATACTTGTCCATGTGTACAGAAACTCATTGAAACTTGCATTGGAAGTGATTTCAATTGGGACATTGTGAAGTGTGGTGAGAGGCAGCCTTGGTTTTGTAAATGAGCAGTACTCTGGAATTATGGCCTTAGAGCTCTCCGTGCTTGGTGTGTTGTGTGCTCAGTTGTGTATGTGCTTGGCTTTATGCATTTAGGCTGTTAGTAACAGGCTGCTGTTGCAGAGAGAGGCGACTACCCTGGCAGGCCAACCACAGCCCCCACCCCCACCTCCCAAGTGGCCTGGGATGATCTCAAGTGAACAGCTGAGCTTGGAGCTACACCAGGTGGAAAGGGAAATTGGGAAGCGAACCCGTGAGCTGAGCATGGTGAGTGCTGGGGGCGTGGAAGGCAGAGATGCAGTGGAGAGCTGTGTACCTGGCTGCGGCCCTTTCACCCTGGCAGAAAGGCTCCCTGCTGGATGCCCACAGCTGGAGTCATCCATTTTCCTCTTCACCTCTATTGTTCAAAACCTGCTGAAGAGTTTCAGGAGTCTTCTTCATGAAGAAGTTTGATGTAGCCACTTTAAAATGCTGTTAACTTGTCACCATTTGAAATAAGCGTGGTGTTGAATTCGATGGAAACCAAATTGTCTCCAAGGTCACTGTGCCATTAATTCTGTAAACTGCTTTAATATAGGACAGATCATCTGCAGGTACAGGCTAGTGTTCAGAAGTCTGTGTGCTGTTACAGTCTGTGGCCTTTGCTTGTTGTTACAAGGATCATCCCTTCTCTTTGGGAAATACTGTGTCCTGCAAGGATGAGCATATCTAAAAGTCTGGTTTTTGTCTCATGGCTTTTGCGGGTTAAACTGTGTGACTGCAATTTACAGGTTGCCTTCATCATCCCTAAGGGATGAAGTCTCCAATTCTTTCAACACACTCTTTGAGAATTTTTTTATCTGTCCTTTCTTTAAAGGAGAGCCAGTCTTCACTGGATATGAAAAACAAGCTGGGCACCACTAAACAGACAGAAAATGGACAATTAGAACCACAAAATAAGGTTCCAGCTGAGGACCTTACACTAACATTCAGGTAACACGGGCCTTCAACCTGTCTTTGTGTAACAGGAGACTGACTTCTTCAGGGCTGCTTTCCTATTGAATAATTACCCTTGCCTCACATCAGCTGTGATGAGGAAGCACCTACTAGGAAAAGAGAATACAAATCAAGTTTTTATAGTGCAGACATGAATTAAGGACCTATCTAGCTGTGGAGTAGGTGAGTGGAATAAGACCATATATAAATTAATGGAACAGAAGACATGCAGTGTCTGCCAGAGAAGAATCCACCTAGTCAGTATTGGATTATTAGTAGGGAGAAGCAGGAGTTATGCAGCCACCACAAAAGAAATCCTTATCTGCTGTTTTAGTTTGAAATAAATCTACCAAATCTGAAAGCCATCCCATCCTGCTAAGGTTTGTGATGTGGATGTTGTTTAGGAAGGCACACCCTTTGAAACTAAGTTCACTTTCAGTTGTCAGTAGTGGACTCTGTGTAGATGCTGCAATTCATTTCAGTTCACATTTAATAGACAGTTGGAATAAGATGCTGGCTGGGAATGCTGGAAGTCTCTACAGCAAATATTTTCTAATGGCCACAAGCATCTACATGTATTCAGGCCAGTACAGAAGAAAAACAGAGAAGCTTGGCTGTTAATGTAACTTCATGTGAGCAATTAGGAATATTAATATTTATTCCGAATGAGCATTTTCTGAATAAATACACTATTGCTGAAGAAGTCTGCACCTTCTTTTTTAACCAGTTCTGGTGTTCTGCACTGCACCATCAGATTGACATGTCCAGGGCAGGAACTGATTTTTCCATGTGGTGCTGTGAAAGTAATGTAATCAAAACAATGGTTTGGTTTTTATTAATTAAGGAAAAAAAGGATAAATTATTATTAGCTAGGTTAAATATACTGGAATGTGTACACAGAAGTCCTCTTACTTAAAAATAAAGGAAAAATCTCAGTAATTGCTTCTTTTCACCCACTTCCCCTTTCTCCTCAACTTCCCTTCAGCAGTGATGTTCCAAATGGATCAGCTTTGACCCAAGAGAACATTGGCCTCCTGTCAAACAATATGGCATCTCTCAGCCTGTCAGAGGAGCCCGAGGGAGGAGGAGATGGCCATGACTCCCAGCGAGCAGGAGTCACACCCACATCTGCTCCATGAAACCAGGCCAGCACACCCGGGAGTTCCTTCTGCTGGGGTGTGGCAGCTTCCATCTCGTGTTTTTTTCCAGGGATCACTGGAGAAACCCAGGAGCAGCAGCAGTAGCAGAGCAGCAGGTCCAGAGGCAATGTGCACAAACACAACTACTAGAAACAAATCCTGCACATAGTTCACATTAACGCATTTTTTAATTAAAAAAATGAAAATTAGCAGTATCTGCAAGGAATTCAAATTAAATTTGTTTTTGTTCTGTGAATGAACTTTATTTTAATAACTTTGGACGCCTTGAATCCCAGGGCTTAAAAAAAAAAGATATTATATATATACTCTGTTTGATTAATTGTATGATCTTAATGAAGTAGGTTTTTTCTTTTATTTTGGTATTATTACATACCCAGTGCATAATTCCTTATTACTTTACTAAAAGAATTAGGCCACTTCCTTGTATGATTTAAGGGTAAACAAGGAATGAGAGTTGGAGAGTAGCTGTGAATTGCAGTGTCAAAAGATGTGCAGCAAACTTCATGCTTAACGCAATTCCTCCCATTGTGGCCAGGAACTTAACCTGAGCTTCTTGTTTAAATCGCTGAATTTAAACTACAAATGACAGGGTCTTTGCAAAGGTGTGGTCCTTTTTAAAAGCTGCCACTGTTTAAGATCTGTGTATATTAGAATCTGACACCTGAGTATCAAGCTGCAGTTTGTCAGGGCTGCAGTGAATCCACCCTGAATTCCTGTTTTATGGGGGGAGAATTGCACCTAAGTAACCACTGAACGTGCAGCACAGATCTTGCCAGAAGTACTGAGAAGCAAATTTTGCCTGATAGATCTGATACTTCTCCAAGTAAATGCTTTGTAGGCATAAGCCAGAGAAGCCATAAGCATCTTTTGATCATCTTTTTTAAATTAAAGATTTTGTTCTTGCTGCACATTTTTTTTTTTAATTTTTTGGCATATGCTGAGGTAAGATCCTGGATATGAAGACCTCTTGAAAATGATTTTTCAAGTGCTGCTCCCTCTTTACCTTCTTGGCCTGTCCTCATTTTTTCTTTCTGGGTTAGACTACTAAGTGGGAAAGCACTGGTTATGTAATAAATTACTGCATTGCTTTGGTTGGGTAAAGCAAGAGTTAATAAATTTTCTTGGGTTTTAGTTTTTTTTTCCTTAACCTTAACTCCTGCTGAGGTTATAGCAACCTTGGGCTGAGCTTTGCATTCATCATACTGTTAAATAAAACAAAAGGGGGGGTGGGAGGGGATACAGTCCCACTATTGCCTACCAGTAGGAGAGTCCAAACAGAAGACTCTTTTGAGTAGCAATTATTTAATTTGCCCAGTCAAGGCACCGCGTTTATATACTATTTCACATTGAATTTGATTATGCCCTACAGACCTGGCTGGTCAAGGATTTGATACACATATTGGCTTGGGATTCGAGCTTTCTTTTTTATTTAAATAAAAATTTATATATAAATATATATATACATATATACATAGTTATATCTGTATATATATTGGGTATGTTTTAAGAATTTTTTCGCATGAGCGCAGCTGTTGTGATCAAATGTCTGGGAGGTAGAAGCACTGAATGAAAATAAAAGCATTTTTCAGCACACCCCCTCACATTTTCCATGTGTCGTAACACGGGTTTATTTCACTCTTAGTTGACCTTTGGCCTCTTAATTGCCTAGAGTAGTTTGAAGCTTGCTTTTTTCTAACACCTCTTTTAACTTTTTGCAAAGAATCAACTTTGCACTGAAACAGCTTCATCTCCCCTTGCCCCTATCCATCTCTATCTCCTACTTGAAGCCAAGCATTCCAGCCACTCCCTTTGGAGCCAAGCAGAACTGGAGTGATATAGTTGGGAGCCCATCAGGTCTGTTCCTCCCTTCTCAGCTCTGAGCATGAGGAGGATGAAGGTCTTTTCCTGGCTGCCTGCTCCCAAGTCACCTGACACAGGCCCTGGGCCCTCTCATCCTTCAGTGCAGAGCACCACCCTCAGGTCAGACTTTTCCTTAATTTTAATTAGTTTGCTCCTTCCTGCTGTGTCTTTATTAACACAGGGAGCTCATCTTAGTCAAGATAATTAGTGCAATATTCTAATCTAGGAGGACAAGCCCAGAATGTGCCTTTTTTTGACTGTAGTAATTGTGGCTGTGAAATTAATTTTCAAATATGGTTATGATAGGTTCACGCGACAGATTCATTTGTAATACTAGGAAGAAAATCTGGAGGGGCAAAAAACTCTTTACCTTTTACTTCCTAGTTCCCTCACCAGGTTAGGGATTATTCTTTTCTCCACATTTTCTCCTGGAATTCTTCAGTAAGCACTATTTAGGTTGCTGGCCTACATATGATGAATGCTTCTGAAATGTCTGGATTAGAAGGGAGACCTTACTGGGGTTTTTTTTTCTCCTTCATCCAGCTCTCTGTGGTGTACTTTGTGCATAATGTCCTTGTTGTGATCAGTGTGTCCAGGTGAATGCCCTGTTTGCCCAAAATTATAGTTTGGCTTGTTAAATAGTTTGTTTGACATCTGCTAACAGTATTGATTTTTGACTTTGCTTCATCTCCTCCTCGTCTTTCCCTTTTTCTGCCTTTTTTTTGCAGAAGTTTAGTTGATTAAACAAATCCAACAGCAAAATGCAGTGCATGCTCTTAAGTTTTTGTCTGGAAATTGCACCTAAAAAGTTCCAGATTTGTGGAAAAACTGGGAGACCAGGGGGGACAGATAACTGTATATGTAGTGGCAGCATTGATGTTTACACCTAACAAGCATGAAGATGTCTGGAGTGGCTGTATCTTCCTACACTCATTCCTGTAGCCCATCATTGTCCCAGTCATACAGGAATTCTGGCCACCTCAGTGAAATTGGTCTTGGCTACCAAGTGGTTTAGTTCCTTCTATTGGGCAAGAAGCAGCATTATAACCATGGTGGCAGGGCACTGCTGTGTCTTTGGTAGGTAGGTTAAATTTTCTGCTACCCCAGACAACTCTGAACCCTCATTAATATCTGTGTTTCAGCCAGATGGACAGCATGGACAAACCTTCAGAATAGGAAGCTTCAAGTGGTAGGTTAAGCTTCAGTGTGTCAGTGATTCAGTCAGTATATAGGTGATGTCTGTTTATTCTGTGATGTTATTTCTCTCCTTCTGTCAGCATCTCATCTGTCTGTCCTGTCACCTAGTTCTTTTTTTTTTAATAGGAGAAGTTTAAAACTTTTTCTTCTGCCCTTCTTGCATGCTGTCGCGTTCCAGAGTAGGATTTTTTTTTTCTGTAGATCAGAGCACCTTTCAAACTAGCAGCGCTTTTATCCGTGTTCTTCTCAAGTTCTTCTCTGTGGAGTTTTTCTGAGCTGTCTCCCCTGTTTTTGCTCTTTTTCTCCTGTGGTTTGCCCATCCAGCCCTCCCTGATTGTGTAACAGTGACAGCTTGCTGCCTCAAAACAGAGCATTCAAATGAATTCGCTTAGCCAATAACTTCTGTGAAGTTGCCTTTTCTAATGGTGTTATTACTCAGTGATGCACAAATGTGATATTGCCCCTACTGGTAGGCAAACAGGGGATCTGTATAAACATGGTAAACTGCTGTTTTTCTTTAAAGGAGAGCCAAAGACTTGTGCTTTACATTTTTTTTCCCCCTGGTGTAGCCATTTTGATTGTCAGACATTTGTGTAGGGTATTGTGAGTTGACTGTGTTATCCTAGTAACAATTTCCAGAAGTTAATGATTGTCAAGCCTTGCCCATACATTGAATTGTGGAAAATCATTCCATTTAGTCATACAGTTTGCAATGTACTGAGATGTATCAGAGGTGTTGTGGTGTGTTTTCAGTCTCTCATGCACTCTCTCAGCTGACTGAATGGCTCATTTAGAGAGGGAGAAGGAACTTAGAAATGTTATAATCCAAGAAGCCTTGTTTTTAACTGTTTCTAAATTGAATACTGATTGAAAATTTCTTCAGTTACAGTAAAAGAGAAATCTGTGTTAAAAGGGTGACTGACTTTTAAGTCCACTGGGACTGAAAAGATTTGTGAAACACTAGCATTGCATTAAATTAGATGTGGAAGAACCAAACTTGTGATGATATTGTCTCTTGAAAGCATGGATTGAGTAAGATGGGGCAAATTTTATATTAGAAAGGGCCAGGATTGAGGCTTTTATTAATAATACAAGAAAGCTGCTGACATTTCCCTTCCTTGAGCTACTCAAACTGTCACAGACTTATTACTAAAGTTTTTAGGTTCCAAGAGAAATCTCTTAAAGTCTGAGTAGCATAAACCCTCATTTCCATTGCCATTTATAATTTTGGACTATTACAAAACAGACTTACAGGACAGTCATCTGAAACACCCCCAGTATAAAGTTTCTTTCCTGGACTGGCTCTTTCAGACCTGCTTTTATGGTCCAAGAAATACCATGCCAGTGTTCAGGAGGCTCAACAGTGGGAGTACCAGCCACCTTCTCTGCTCAAAAATGGGAGAAAAGATCCAAACATATGCAGTGTGCAAGTTTTCGTGCTTGTCTGTGTGTGTATGGAGAAGTGGTTTTGGTCCTAGGGTAGATAGAAGGAACACAGAGCTATGCTGCTGTGCCATGATGTTACCTTCATATTCAAATTTTGTCATCATTCACTTTCCAAAACACAGCTTTCCATTCCTGCCTCCTAATGTTGCTGATTGAAAAACAACCCAAAAAAAAGGTAGCATGTCAGCAACCCAGTTTCTTGTATCACGATATAACAATTCCTCTGGGGGTGAAAAAAAGGGAGTTGCCTACGTGGTAATGGAGTTATGAACTGGACAAGCATCCACCTTGCTTGAGTGAAGTGTAAACTGAATTTCTGAGGAAAATGAAGCAGCTCTTCTAAGCCACCTTTTGTGTACAGATGCAGTGCCAAGAGATAGGTGGTTGTTACTCGTGGTAAATCATCATACAGATTATTATGTAGCACAAATTGATTTGCTCTCTATTCAAATAGACTCTTAAAATGTCAAAAAACTTCATTGGGAATTTTCATTTCCATAGTCACCTGTTACCAACTGCATTATTTTCTGTTGGAATGTCAGGGGATGACAGAGACTAGAGTTAATTCTAGTTATACACCATAAGAAAGGGATTTGGGGAAATGTTATCCCAGCACAGTGTCCTTCTACAGTAAACATGTGGCCTTTATTCTTCTGTAGGAGGAAGAATGTAACAGCTTAGTGTTGTCACAATCTTCAAAGCACTTCTTGTGATGCAGGTAGAGCCTTGGTTAGCAGAGAAGGGAGAACTAGCTTAACATTTATTTTCTTTATAATTTTATTTTCTATTGGCAAGTGTAATATTGTTCCATGGGAAGTGTGGCAAGCAAAGAGGCTGCAGCTTTTTTCTAACATTTCCCAATATAAAGAGCGCGTGGCCATGTGGATTTGTCTGCATCAGGAACATCAGAGTCATTTGATGCTTAAAATATGTGGCCAGAATAATCAAAATTGGATGCCTGTAGCTTAGTAACTTAAATAATTAAATAATCTTTCCCAGGCAATCTTTGCAATTTCAGTGAGTTTGTGTAGGATTTTTAGGCTAATTGTAAGGTCTTCAGCATTTGGGAAGGTTTAAGGTGCCTAACTTCATCCAACAAGGCAGCTTTCCTTGGATAAACTGGTTGGATGTTTTCATATGCCAGGATACAGCTGTTTTGAAGAACTGCAAGTTTTAGGAAAACACAATTGTCCACTTCAATTTGAAAAATACGCTATTGAGAGAGACAGAAGCAACAGGTAGTGCAGTCTCTGGGAAAAAAAAGCATTAGACATGATGGAATTACATGTGAAATGTATATGGGGTAAACGTATGTGTAAGTGGAAAAAAAATATTCTGGAGTATTTGATGCTCAAGAAATTATTTGCTTCTTCGTAATGTTAAAAAAGATTTTATTAATGGTTCTGTGGCAGACAGTATTCACAAGTCTTTGGCATCCAAACCGGATTGTATATCAGATGGATCCCACAACTGGATGTGTGCACTGACCTCTTTAATTGTAGCTTTATGAAAAGAAATTTGGCAGCAGCCTTTAATAAAAGCAACCTGAGAGGAAGAAACAATCCCATTCCCATCACAGCTGCTGCACAGTTCATCTGCAGCCTCCCATAAATGAAGCTGATCAACATGGGCAAAAGTGATCACTTTTAGAGTTTTTCCTAATTTTAAGGAGTTCCCATTCCCCCTTTAGCCTCTGCTTGCTGTGTAAGCAGCTTCCATGCTTAAAAGGATCTTTTCTTGAAGTCAGCTTAGCAACTGTTCTGTAGCTTGGCTATTTTTCGCTGTTTTCTCTAACTGGTAGCGTTGTGTTAAGCTCTTCCCCCCCTTGTATTTGTTGCCATGGGGAGGAAGAGATGAAGCAAGACGTGTGTGAGAGGAGGGAGGAAGAATTGTGGGATCTATATGACAGCTCCCACTTCTTCTTTGAAATCATCTACTTCCAGTTGTGGGATTTCTTGATATATGATTTTTTTTGTGGTTTTTGTAAGTCTAATTTTCTTTGATCTTGTTAGTTCCTTACAAGTCTCCCCGAGACATTCTGCAGTCATTATCACCTTTTTGGGTGGAGTTTATTTTATTTTTTGGGTTGTTTGTTTTGTTTGGTTTTTTAAATAACTTTTTAACATTGGTGCATATATGCTTGGGATAGAGCTCATGTAATTATCCAATCGTATTGATTGTATGTGATTGTGCCCTGCAGAGGTATATTTAATAAAAAATAAAATAAAGGATAGTCTAGGTAATAAAGGAGACCATGAGATTTGTTGAGTCAGATTATGAACTATTTCTTAAATTTATTTAGGATCCTAGATAAGAGAAATTCCATCTGCTGTTCTCATGAATCAATGCTAAACAAAACATTGTTTGTTCTTTTCTTGTGTTTTTCCTTGCTTTTCTTCTCCTTCTGCTGTTTTTTTCCTTTCCTGTTTCTCTTTCCTATAAACAAAAATCCTCAATCTTTCATGGGAATGACTGACTCTGGGTTGATACTGTGGGTATTTACTGTTTGTAACTATCAAAACATTTGCAGTAGGCATAGAGATGAAGTAGAATGTATGAGAAGAATTCCATTAATTGAATTCTTTGCAAGTTCAGGGGGAATTATGAAATCTTGTACATACAGGCCTGATCATGGAGGAGATGTTCAGAGGTACATGGAGAATTGCTATGTCTTTTCCAGGAAAGGTTAGATGCTTTGCTACCTTTTGGGAAAACCGAGATAATAAAAGGAGTAGAAGAAAATTCTCTATATCCAGCTCCCTGTGTCTTTACTCCTACAATATACTTTTTAGAATTGGAAGAAAAACCTTCTAGGTACTCTGCTGAAGTGGGACAGAATGCATTGAAGGAGGCAAAAGGCAAGAGGATCCAGAGATTTGAAAATAAGTATTGGTCTCCTTTTTTTAATTCTCAGGCCTACAGAACCAATGGTGTCACTCTGTGAAAGAACAAGGGAGTGGAGACCTACTGTACATTTCTTCTTCCCTCTTCATCTTTTCTCCCTCTTAAAGCTGACTCAGCCTCACCTTGCTCTCACAGAATGTCTGAGGGTACTTTGAGTTGCAGATGGAACAAAGAAAAAGGAGTGGAAAAGTGATTCACTATTTGGTTTGTAAATAGATGGAAGTGTCTACAAGGTCTTGCCTGCTTTTTTGTCAGCGTTTTTATTAAGTGATAAATTAATGAAGAACACTTTGAAAATCTCTTTGTTTTCTGTCTGGGATGAGTGTACATTCTTCTAAATTTTGTATGAGGTATAAGACTGTTGGACCATCTGAGTAAGATTTTCACCAGCTCAAGGTGTGTGTGTATTCTCTGCTGGGCTGGAGCATAAGAGATGCCAAATAGCAGAGAAGCCACAAGTCTCCTGCGTTTGGTCTGCTCTCTTTTGGCCTGGAAACAAAGTAGCTCCTCCACTTGTTCACCAGAGGTGAACAAGAAAAGATACTCAAAATAATTAGTTTTGTTAATTGCTCAGACACTTCAGACCATGGAGTGAGCAGCATTTGTCTAATGCTGAGCCTGGTTTGGAACTTGCCTAAAAGTCTGCTTTAAGGCAGCTCCACTTTGTGGTTTTTAGTCTTCTCCTTTCACATCTTTTTGTGGTCTTCAACAAGTCATTGTCTGTAAATCTGGAACTTGATGAAGCAGCTGCTTCACTGAAAAACTGTTCCTTCTCCTACTCCAGGGCAAGCATAACCTTCTGCCCCTCGAGTTTGTGCATAAAGTTCATTGTTATTGTCTTTATTGTTCTTGAGCCTGGGCACCATGGATGAAGGTAAAGAGTGTTTTGCTGGGCTAAAGCCCATCACTGCTCAGTATTAGGCCCCCTCACACTTCCACACTTACTTGCTGGATGACTTGAAGCATTCAGTTCCTGTAAGGGAATTGTATTTAGTGGGAAATCCACAGAAAACTGCGTTTCAGTTGGTAGTGGTTTCCTCTACCCTTTCTCCCTAGTCTGAGAATTCAGCATCCTCATGTGGTGACTCACTTCAGTGGCTGGCTTTTAAAAGGAAGATCTGAAGCACCGTGGAGAGTCAGATCCCTCTGGAAGGATGTGGTGGGTGCTCTGCATCAAGAGAGATTGGGGGAAACTTGCTGAGTTTCTTGATGTGGAAAAGAGGGGAGACCAGGCTCGAGTGGATGGTACCTGCTGGATTTTTTTTGTTGTTTTTCACTTTGGATATGGATAGCAGGACAGAAAAAATCTTGAAAAGGCTAACTTATAAAATTCCTTGATCCCATCTAGCTCTGTGTGTGCAGGAGTCATTTTCCCTGTGCGTAGCCATGAAACTCAACAGTGAACACCCAAAGCACAAAACAAAATTTAAGGCCATTTCTGTTTCTCCTCACCAATCAGGTATAACTTTAAGAACTGTTTCTTTCCAGCTAGGATGTGTTTGGTTGTTTCTGTAACCTCCTTCCTCCTAACTGTGAACTCCAACTCCCTTCCTCCAGAACTAAAAATGTGGGAGAAACTAAAACCAAAGCATGATGCTTCATCTGGCTTGCCACAGGCTGCCAGGCTTTGGTGCTGGTTAGTTTTGAGCCTCTGATCTTTGCTTTGGGTCTGGGAGCAGCAGCTTTGGGAGTAAAACAGCCCCTTTGTTAGAGCAAACAAGTCATCTAACAGTTTGTATTAAGACACTGGCCATCTTGGGTGCTTCCTTAGGGATAGTTCTGCTCAGGTGTGAGTGCTGGAGCTGAACAAGCCATAAATGACCATTTACATGCTGCATTCAAAAGGTAGATTTACTCAGCTACCCTGGAATAAATGCCTTGGGAGCTCTGTGAGATGTGCATCGTTGTTTGCTGTTGGTTTTACTGCTTTAAATTACCTCTGAGCACTGGGTAAATGGAAACCTGTGCTTGGATGTCTGCCTGGGTGTGGAGCATCTGAATCACTCTGAAAACCCTGGCATCTGTGAGCATGTCAATTACCTCAAAAAATTAAACCAGCAGCCACCTGAAGTAACCTTCAGGTCCTTCCTTTCTCACAGAGGACTCTTTTGTCATTAGCCTTCAATTTATCTGCACAATCTCTGTCCCATTTAACTGTGTCCCATACTGATACAGTAAGATTTTCTACTTAACCCAAACCAGTTTGCAATTGCATTTTCCATTAAGGGAAAATGTTCCTCTTACTGAAGGCCAGGAACAGGCTGGCTCCAGCACCTGCTGAGCCAGCCTGCTCCTGGGATTTCAAATTCAGGGGACAGTGCTGCAGAATTTGTAGAGCAGCTGCATCCTGGATCAGAAATGGTGTTCAGTCCTGCTGACTACCCTGCCTTGTGAATGTGGAGAGGAGTTGGGGGAGCTGCTGTTAATCCTCAGCTTTCCAACTGTGCAAGTGAAAGGTCACAGAATCAATGAATATCCTGGTTTGGAAGGGACCTACCAGGATCACAGAGTCCAACTCCTGACCCTGCAACACACTCCCAACAATCCCATCCTGTGCCTGGAAGTGTTGTCCAAATGCTTCTGGAGCTCTGGCAGTCCTGGGGCTGTGACCATTCCCAGAGGACCCTGTTCCAGGTGAGTGTGTTTAACATGGGATGTGTTTGAAACTGCAGAAGTGGGGCAATTTCTCCCAATTTTTGTCTGGACAGGGCTTGGGACAGATGAGGGAAATATCTTGCTTAGCTACAAGATCCCAAAATTAGATATACAAATAGCTTATATGATTTTTATTCGAACTCTTGAAAGCTTTGAGGTTTTTCTCGTGGGATAAGCAGTTCATTTTCTGTTGGCAAAAACTGAGGGCATGTGTCACTCGTGTGGGGTAGGTGCTCAAACTCTCCCTTGTCAGATTGAACTTTAAAACCTTTCAAACTAAACATTGCCTCTTTTTTCCTACTCTTTGCTTAACCTTCGGCAGCTGGTCATCAGCCTTTGGCCTTAGCATCCTACTCCCCTCCCACCATCCCCTGCTGCTGTCTCAGCTGTGTTTGTGCACAGAAATCCAGTGGGGAAACTGCTTTGGGATCAAGCAAGACTGTTCTCTCAAATATTTGCATTTACCTCCTAAAAGCAGAAGGCTGGAGGTACAGGGGCAGGTAAGAGAAAGATTCCACTCATCTTTCATTGTAATTAATTCCTTGAAAGAGTCTCTTTTACTATAGTAGGAGCCTATGAATTTTAGAGGCTGCCACAGTGGCTTTTTGTTCTATTAGTGAGAGTCCTCCCACCCTAGCTCTCATGAAGCTTTCAGAATTGTCAGGCTTGACTTTTATCCCCAGCCTGCACCAGTCATGGTGTGGAGGGCAGTTAATGAAGTCAGGATGCCCTGAGTAATTGCTGGCTGTGAAAGAGCACTGCTGGTTTGCTTTGGACTCTTGGTTTTGGGCTGTGAGGCAGTGGGGAAAGTTTCTCAAGTGCCTAAATTGATCCCAAAATGCTTTGAGCTACTATACATTAGCTGGGCTGTGTAGCACAGTGTGTGGCTGCTGTGGGACATTCCCACCACTAACAGCAGCCCCAGGAGGTTCAGTAGGGTGGGGGCTGGTGGTCTGCAAGCCCAGTTAATCATCCTGTCCTACAGCCATGGAACAGTGGGATGGAAATGGTGTGTGCTGCTGAGAGCCAGCCAAGGGAGCAGGGAGTTCCTTGATGCTTCCCCAGAGCTTTCTGATTTAGAATCAGAAACTTGTTTCTTGGCTTTCTACACTTTTTGTTGCTTCACCCTTGTAAGAACCTTTTCTAATTTCGACATTCCCCCTTGCCAGTAAGCCCTTTCAGGCAGTGCTGTTGTGGGAATACCTTCCAGGTTGACACATGGAGTGTGTGTCGGTGCTGCAGAGGACAAGGGAGTGTTGAAGAGCTGTGGGGGGAGGGAGGAGTGGGTTTGGCCAAACCCTATGACAAGAAACAGCAGGGGCTGCCTGTAA
Organism: Sylvia atricapilla; assembly: GCF_009819655.1. Lineage (NCBI taxonomy): Eukaryota > Metazoa > Chordata > Aves > Passeriformes > Sylviidae > Sylvia > Sylvia atricapilla. The sequence continues at coordinate 4,649,970 of NC_089148.1, forward strand.
CAGGCAAAATTGGATGTGTCAGAGGCTGGGTCAACCTTAATGGATGTTAAAGCAGATTTAAAGCATTAGCATAAAGTCCTGTCTCTTCCCTGAATTGATGGAGTTGGGACTTCACTGCAGAGTAAAAATAGGGAGTCCTCATTTACTGAGGACAGGGTGAGGATGGAGGTGCCCTCCCCACTTTGTGCTTTGGCCTTTAAATAGGAAATACAAATTAGATTAGCAGCACTTTGTGTGATGGCAAACACCACGAGCTGCTTCTGCCTTGACAGAAGCAGTTGTTTGTCCTTGTACAGACAGGGTCAGGACATGCCTTTCCCTGGAGGTGAGTGGAGTGACAGGGCAGGGACCGTGGTGAGGTTGTCCTTTCCATGATGGCACTGGCCACAAGTGCGTTGGTGCTGCTGGAGCTGCAGGACCAGCTGGGTGAGGGAGGGCTGCTGCAGGCAGTGAAGGGCTCTGCTCCTGGCCCCAGCATTGCAGAACTCTGGAACGTGTCTGGCTTGCTGCTGGCTAACTTTTCCTGTGGGATCAAAAGTTTCGGAAGAATAGCACTTCCTGGAGTATTTTCAATTGTCTTAATATTTTTCCTTTCTCTTGCCCTGGGTTTTGTTTTTGTAATTGGTTAACTTCCCTCCGCTTTTAGATTTTTTTTTTTTTACCCTTTTATGGTGTTGCATCTGTCCTAAACCTTTTTGCAAGATAATCTATGTGTCATTACCAGCAAGAGCTATGGCCATGGCCTGAGTGAGTCCCTCTTGTTTTGCTGTGCTATCACACAGCCTTGGGGCTCCAGAGAGCATTCAGTGGCAGATGAGTTGGTTTCTGCTTTTGCAGAGGAACTGGAGCACAGATGAAGTCATTGGCCAAGAGCCCAGGGGGTTGTGTGGAAGAACCCAGAGGTCTCCTTATCCCAGATCAGCCTTTGAGCTGCTCTCATTTCCCTCCAGCAGGTGCTGGCCCACCAGCACTGAAAGATCACAAACATGGAGGTCACCAGTGCTAAATGCAGGTGACTTTTAATTTAATTGCTCAGAAGGCAATGCTTGGTAGCCATGGCAGTATGTGAAGGCAGGCAGGGACTTACCCAACTTAGACATGTTTGAAAAAATGCCCTGTAGCAGGCAAGACCTGGGCAGGCTGCCAGCCCCTCCCAGTAGTTGTATTCCACACTGTTGTGGCTGTGGTGCTTTAGATTCCTCCCGTGGAGTGCATAATCAAAGCAATCATGCAAAGGCCACCTTAGAACCACAGCATGTAGGCATGCTCTGTTGGGCCTGGGATGGCTCTGAGGCCTTGCTGCCAGAGCTGGTGAGTGATGGGATTTAGGAGGAAATTGTCTCCTGTGAGGGTGGGGAGGCCTTGGCACAGGCTGCCCAGGGAAGCTGTGGCTGCACCATCCCTGGAAGTGTCCAAGGCCAGCTTGATCAGGGCTTGGAACAACCTGGTCAAGCAAAGGTGTCCCTTCCTATGGCAGGGGATGCATCCAGATGATATTTAAGTTTCCTTTTAACTGAGAATTACCTCAAATTCTGAGGTTCGATGTGCTTTAGCAAAGGGGGAAATACAAATTATCTATCTCTTGCTGTGAGATTTTCAGAGATCTGCTTTTGCTGGAACACAGTAATTACCATTAGCCTGCACTCTTTAGGTACCAAGTACAATCAGTTTGCATTGAAGTGGTATGAACTTCGGACAGGAATTGGTGTGATGCACCAGCTACACAATATACACTTATAAAGTACATTTTTGTGGGGCTAGAGATGCTCAGTCCATGGAGGGACCAACTTCCTTGGAGACCTTTTCCTTAACACCTTTTTTCTCTGCCATAGTATGTTCTACATCAGTAACTGAGAAGTACTGCTAAGCTGAGGTGAGCCTGGCAGGGTGCTTACACTGTAGCCACCTCACTGGCCAGTGGGGAAGACTCGAAAGTTTAAATCATCCGTTTTGATACAAACTTGTACCGAAAGCATGGTGTAAAAGCGTTTTGTGCTCACAGGCAGGCTTGTGCTGCTGCTCTGCCCTCATTTTCCTGCAGGTCCAGGGCAAAAGGATAACTGGAGAGGGCTGTGGGGCTCCTGTCACGGTGATGTTGGCTGGAACAGACCTGTGGCAGCAGTGTGGGTTTCAGGGACAGGCAGCATGTCTAAGCTCTCTCTCTGGTTCCAGGACAATGTATCTGTTTGTGGTGTGTCTGCTCAGTGTCTGGGGGCTGGCTGCCCCTGAGCACTACGCCGTGGAAGACATCTGCACCGCCAAGCCACGCGACATCCCCGTGAACCCCATCTGCATCTACCGCAACCCCGAGAAGAAGCCCCAGGAGGGTGAGGGGCAAGAGCCAGCAAAGGACAAGATCCCGGAGTCCACCAACCCCCGAGTCTGGGAGCTGTCAAAAGCCAACTCTCGGTTTGCTGTCATCTTCTACAAGTACCTGGCTGACTCCAAGGACAATGGGGAAAACATCTTCATGTCACCCCTCAGCATTTCCACAGCCTTCGCCATGACCAAGCTTGGGGCCTGTGGCAGCACCCTCCAGCAGCTCATGGAGGTTGGTGGAGATTCCTCAGCCTTTTCCTGTGGCAGGTCTGAAAAACAGGAAAGGTTTAAGGGCTGCTCTCAGGGTCAAGATGGCTCCTAGCCTTAGGAAGGAAATCCCAAGTTGGAAGGACCTTAAAACTCATCTTGTTCCACCCTCTGCCATGGGCAGGGACGCCTTCCACTAGACCAGGTTGCTCCAAGCCCTGTCTCTGGATTTGTTTAGATCCCAGCTCTTTTCCCTTACTCCCTACTTGGATCCAGCATTCTTGGGTTAGAGAGATTAGTTTTTGTCTGAAGGAAAGGAAGCCCATCTGGAAGGTGAGGGAAGGGAATGGCAAGAGTTTGCTTCTTGCAGATTGAGCTAAGCTTTTCTTTATGTAAAAAGCAGGAAAAGCCATGATATCAAGTCCCATTGGCAGAGGGACTTTTTCACATTCCTTCTCTCTTCCTTGGGACAAAAATCAGGCACACAGGAGACCTTGCAGTCTACCTGACTTCCAGGGCAGGGGAGCCTGTACATGGGGAGACTCTCCCTCCACCTGTTGGCCCTATACTCATGGGATAGTTCTGATCCCAGACTAAGAGGTAATTCTAAGTCCTGGCTCTTCCATGTGACTAATTTAACTCCCTGCCTGTCCCAGCACCCTTCCCAATGTCGGGCCCACTCACCTGACAGCTTACCTGCTATGTGGGGTTTGATGCTGCCCATACCTTGTTCTCCAGTGGGAGACATCAGCCCAGAGGAGCCTTTCTCCCTGCAGTGAGGAGATGTGAATCAACCTGCTCTGCTTGTCCCCTCTGTTGCTGTCCTTACAGATCTTGCCTCAGGAACAAATAATATTGGGGTGTCTCCACACAGCCCGAGTGGAGCCACTATAACCACATCTCCAAAATCTTCATTTGTGCATTTCCCACTGGAAGGGGAACCTTCTCCCATTGAGCCACCCACACCTACACTCCTAATCCTCCTTTTTCCTATGAAATGGCTGCTGACACCAGCTTTTCCTTACAGGAAACAGTGCCAAAGATCTTGGAGGTTCAGAAAGAGCAATGTGCTGTGGGATTTTCTGTGCCTTAAAGCCCTAAGGTTGGATAGCAGTAGACAAATCATACTTGTCCTTCCAGCTGGCAGCTAGGAACAGATGAAAAATTCCTTGGGCTGCAAAAATCTACCCTCAAAATGATTGCTACATATTCCCCTTCCCTGTAAAAATAGATAAGACGTACAGAAGTATTCAACAGGCCATGAGAATTCTCCTGGGAAGGAGCAGCCTTTAGCATTGTCACAGGAGGGTTTAGCACATGGGTCTCCCCGTGACCTGGTGTGACCCCAGAGCTGTTTCTAGGCCCTGTTGGTGCAGTGCTCATCCCTGGGGTGTGGTAGGGGGTTATGTCCCCCTGTCATAACTTGAAATTAACACCATGTTAATTTTAACAGCACGTAAAGGGAAGCAGGGACCAGTCAGAGGCAGGGTATAGGGAGCAAGAAAAGTGGTGTTGGAAAGAGGAGCAGCACCTCCGCATCTGAGCAGAGTTTAATGCTCTATTTGGACCCTCCAAAGGAGGTCTTTGGGCTGGTGATGTGATGATTTTCTATAAATTTGGAATTTCTATAAATTCCATCCTTCACACATGGAGGATGAAGCTCTGAGGGCCTGTGGATTTGTTGCTGTTGAGGCAAGGGCTGCACCAGCATTTTCTCTGGGACCCAGGAGCACAGGAGCGTCCTCATGGATTCCTTGTTGCTGTTTGGCTTGTCCAGGTCTTTCGATTTGACACCATTTCGGAGAAGACATCAGATCAGATCCATTTCTTCTTTGCCAAGCTGAACTGCCGCCTTTACAAGAAAGCAAACAAATCCTCAGAGCTGGTATCAGCCAACCGTCTCTTCGGGGAGAAATCTCTGGTCTTCAATGAGACTTACCAGAACATCAGTGAAATAGTTTATGGAGCAAAACTCTGGCCCTTGAACTTCAAAGTGAGTTTGAACTACTCTGGATTTTGCTTTTTTGTTTGGTTCCAACCCCTACCCCCAGTCCATCCCTGTCTTTTGCCCAGAGGAGGTGCACTGCTCTGGGTGTGTGGGACATCAGTGAATAGGGAATCTGGGATGCAGCTCAGCTCACCTTATCCACAGCCACTCCTCATACCTAAGCTTCATTGTCATCCCCCAGCATGTACCCTGTGAACCTGTCTCCTGCAGAAGAGGTACAAAGAGGTGTTTAAAACCCTTGGCTTAACCTTTTTTTGGTCTCTTCTTTTAGGAGAAGCCAGAACTTTCCAGGCAGATCATTAATGAGTGGGTGGCTAATAAGACAGAGAGGCGCATTACAGAAGTGATCCCAGAAGGTGGTATTGATGATCTCACTGTCTTGGTCCTGGTCAACAGCATTTATTTTAAGGTACAGCATTTATTTTAAGGGACTAACAAAACTGGGGAGCAGCACACATCCTTTGCAGGAGACATTGGTGCTCATGTTTGTTTTCCCCACCCTCTCCTTTTTTAGGGCCACTGGAAATCGCAGTTCCCAGCTCCAAACACAAAGCTGGATATATTTCATAAAACCAATGGTGAGACCTGCCAAGTCCCAACTATGTACCAGGAGTCCAAATTCCCCTACACATTCGTTCCCCAGGACAAAGTCCAGGTGCTGGAGCTACCTTACAAAGGGGATGATATCACGATGGTGCTGGTCCTGCCCAGTGTTGGGACACCGTTGGAAAACGTGGAGCGAAACCTGACATCGGAGAAGCTGCAGGGCTGGATAGATTCTATGGAGGAGAAGTCTCTCTTTGTCTACCTCCCTCGCTTCCGTGTGGAGGACAGCTTCAGTGTCAAGGAAAAGCTGAGGAAAATGGGGCTGGAAGATCTCTTCAGTCCAGAAAGTGCCAGACTCCCAGGTGAGATGTGGAGATAGGGCTGTGTAGGGTAGAGGTGAGGAGCAGCTGTTCCTCTCTAGATGGCAGGGCAGTAGGTGCAGCAGCACATGAGGAATGAGGACGTGAATGCATTTATATGTTGCTGCAGTCAGTGGTGGACTCTCTGGTAAAGTCCCATCATGGACACTCAGCCGTGCTCTGCACTGAGGATGTGGCAGTTTAGCAGTCAGTTGCACGTGGAGGAGGATGTTTTTGTTTTAGGGCAGCCATGCCTTCTGCCTGATCCCAGGCCATGAAGGATGTGAATGTGCTCTTTCTTGAGCTGTCTCTAAACTCGCAGTTTTACCTTTGTGTATTTTTGTATTTCAGGTATCATTGCAGAGGGCCGCACGGACCTGTACGTGTCTGACGCTTTCCACAAAGCCTTCCTTGAGGTGAGCTTTGTTTCCTCTTGTTCAAAGGGGAAAAATAGCTCTGAGCCTGCAGTGTTCACTTCTCAGCAGTATGAGGCTTTGGAGGGAGCTGCTGGCCCCTGCTTTCTGTGGAGGAGGAGGGTAAACCCTCTCCATGCTGCATAATGCCTGTATTTTAATCTCCTCTTCTCTCTTGGTTGGCAGGTGAATGAGGAAGGCAGCGAGGCCTCAGCTGCTACAGCTGTCACCATCTCTGGCCGTTCCTTCCCTATGAACAGAAAAATCTTCAATGCCAACAGGCCCTTCCTGCTTTTCATCCGGGAAGCTTCCCTCAACACCGTCATCTTCATGGGCAGGATAGCTGATCCTTGCTCCTAAAGGGGCTGGTAGGGCCTCACTTCTCCCTCCTCTGCCTTGGGAAAAGGGGAGGTGGGGTATTGCCACAAAGCATGGGCTGCTCCTGGGCTGGTTGTTCTTGCTGTTTGGTGCCAGCTGCAGGGAAGGACTGCATCCAGCTGGGCTGTCCCTGCTCTTCCCTGCCCATGTCAGGTGAGGGGGCTCACAGGTCACCTCACCTGGCCTGTCCTCCGTGGCAAGGAAAACTGAATTTCATCTGGCACCAGTATTTTTGTGGCACCCAAGTCCAGCATTGCTGTCCTTCCTGTGCCTAACCCTCTGTAACTCTAACTTGGTTCATTAAAACCTATAGATCTGTATGTGACAGACTGCTCTCTGAATGCACAGTTTACATTAAGCCACTTTCTAGACTTACTTAAATTCTTCTTTTCCAACAAATGGGGCCCCACAGCAGAAAGGTGAGTGCAACAGCAGGAGCCTAAGGGTTGTGCTGGCTGGGCTAGGAACACCCTTCTGCAGCGCCCTGTGGGTGGAAGAGCTGCCAGACAGCTGTGCCCTGCTTGCCAGCAGCTCTGGTGTGTCCTGTGTGCCCAAGTGCTGAGAGTCACTAGTGACAGTCTGGCATAGCCAAGGCTTTGAAACCCTTTTTGAATATTTAGATTTCATCTAACAGTTATTGTAGCAGCAGTGCCCATGAACCATGATGGGTAAGGTAACCAGTACCTGTAACTTTGATTAAAATGTATTATTTATTTCACCTGCAAGTTTACTCCAGGAGCTGAGGTGACACATGTGATCAGACCTCTTATCTTCTCAGGGCGGCTATACTGCTGTAGGACCTTTGGCAGGGCTGTCCTGAAGATGCAGATTTCTCCATTTCAGTCAGCTGGTTCAAACCAGACAGTGAAAGCACAGTCCTGTCCTCAGGAGGTGATGGAAGTGGTATGTGCAGACAGTGGGTTGTACTCCCCAATGGGCCATTTGCTCTGGATTTTGTGGGACCAGCGAAATATCCACCTTTGTAAAGGCTTCTCTTGGCAGGAATTGCCAGAGCAGCCAAGCAGTGAGGGAGTCAGCTTGGGTAGAGCAGGTATGTCACATCTTTGGTCACTGAGTGTCTAGTTTTTGAAACTATCAGGGATTTGACTCTTTCCTGTTCCCAGTAGGATTGTTTGAGTGTCTGTGCAAGTAGTGTGTGACTGGGACATGCAGAGCCACCTCCTCCATTGTCCCACGGGCTCTGGCAAACTGCACTCATCTGAGAGGTGTCCTTTAGGGCTGACATGCTGCCCTGGAGCAGTACCTTGGAAAGAAGCTGTGAAGGCCTGGGACCCTGGGAGAAAAGGGGAAACATTTTGAAAAATAAACAGAGTTCAGAAAGCAGCTCTTCCTCTCCTTGCCCTCCTCTGGCAGTAACCACTGTGACTTTCCTTGCTGGATCCCATCTTCTGTCTGTGAATGTCACTGAGTGACACACACAACCTCCTGTAATCTCTGCCTTTTTCAGTCGTGCTCCTGGCTGTGGAGGTGGACACTGGTGAAACAGGAGGGCTGAGGTAGTGCCCGGGTCTCCCTACATGGCACTGAACCAAAATGCTTCCCCTGCCATAGGCAGCTGGGAAAACATCCAAAATTTGGCCTACAGCAAGAGCACAGGGCTTCTTCCTCCTGGGGAGACTGAAAAGGGCTGAGCCTGCTGAAGAGGTGAGACAAAACTCATCCAAAAAGAACAGAAGCCATCTGAGTTACCAGCAACAGCAGCCTGGCACTGTGCAACCTCTCTCAAGCTGCTCAGCTTAGGACAGTGTGGAGCTGCCCACTGCTGGGACCATGTGGAAAATCCACATTGGGTCAGGACCAGTCGGCTATAAGACACAGACAAGGATCTGAGTATTAAACCATTTAATTCTCAAACCACTCACATGCATAATGTTCTTTTACACAGTGTTAAAAGAAAGAAGAAAATGCATTTTTTTTAATACAAACAGAATTTCAAGTATACATTTATAGAATTTTCCAAGATTCTTACCCAAGTTGCTAAGTTTTCATTCACATTGTTCTTAAAGCTGTCCAACGAGAGCGCTTTTTGCTAAACTGCTTTCAATGCAATTGTACAGTCCCCTCTACCTTGGTTTTATTTCCCTCTTTCACAACTCTGGCTCCCCTTCCACCCCTGCCCACCCTCCTCCAGCAGTGCTGGCTGTCCCTGGACACAATGGCCACGGAGCTGCCAGTGCCTGCTGGAAAAGGGAAGGAGTCATGGAGGGCCAGTTTGGAAACAGCTTGGAAAATCACTGAAGAACAGTCTGATATCCACAAGTTACAGCAGGCTTACTCTTCAGCCTACTCCAGACTAGTCTGAACACTGACTTTTTTTTTTTTTCTTGAAATAAGGACTGCAACCAAAAATAAAATAAAATAATAAAAAAAAAAGAATAATTAGTACAGCAGGAAATTTCTTAACTGTGAAAGTAAGTCTTGAGTGTTAGGACACCTGTCCTAAAAAGGTTTGATTTATAGGTCACTAGTTGAAGGTGACAGCACAATTTCTGTTACAAATGGTTACTCTGCAAACCAGCTCAGAGCAGAATCAATGTGGGACACACAGACTTGGATTAATAAAGAAAAAAAAAAACCGAACGGAACTGACCAGGGCTCCATATTCCTGTTATGGAAAAACCCCCCAAGCCCAGTAACAGCTTTCTCCTGGCTTTGCTCTTCAGCTTAGCTCAGCCCTGGGCTGCCAGCTGGGTTGTAACTGGGTGCAACTTCTGACCTGTTAAAAAATGGGATTTAAATCTTCTTGACAGGCAAGGGGCGGGTTTCTCTTGACAGATTCCAAGGTCCCCTAAGAGCCAGCAGCCCCAGCAGTGCTCGGGCACGGTGGGGCTGCTCTGGGCAGTGTGGGGGCCCTGCTGGCCTGGGGGGCTGCTGGAGGTAGAGCTGCCATGCCCAAGGCTCTGGCAACGTTGCTCCCCCCGAGCTGTGGCTGCCCAGGAGCTGCCTGCCCATACAGCTGTGTCCCAAGCCAGCCACAGCTGGACTCATCTGACCAGTTAAAGTGCATTGCGGCAGAAAAGGGTTTGCTTTTTAATTTTTTTTTTTTTTTTTTTTCTTTTAAGAGGAACTTATTTAAAGTGCTGTTCTAGTTTGAAAAGGGACTCTGTTTAGAAAAAAAATGGCACCTTTTCACATGAGAGATTTCCTCTCTGTATGTGTGTATATATATATAAATTTGCAGTCAGATCTGCTGACTAATAACAACATACAAAAGTGTTTGCATTTTATATTATTGCTTTTTTTTTTTTTTTTTCTTTTTTGTTTTTTTAAAACTGCTGGCTGCTGCCTTGGAGGCAGGAGGGAGATAGATTCTCCTTTTACCTTCCCCACCATTAACTGATTTCCCAGTGCAGGAAAGTGGTCTCACAGTTCACTGTCACACCGCACACAGGAGGTGACAAAGTCCTCCTGAAGTGACACAGCCCCATGGCCAACCTGCAAAGGGTCACAGTAAGGAACTGGAGGCCAAGAAGGACTGTGGACACCGAGGGACTCCCAATGCTCCTGCCAGATGCCATTTTCATTAGAGTCACTTTACAGAGCAGACTTGCATTTCTGAAACACAGAGGTAAGGAAAACAAATCTCTTTAAAGTGAAAGCTTTGCTGCTAGAGTGTGTAGTGTGGTAACCTCAGCACCCCGAGAGAGAGAGGTAGTTACTGTCCTGTGAATACACTGCTGCTTAATGTGACTCCATTTCTGGAGTGATTGCTAAAAAGAAAAAGAAAAGAGAAAAAAAAAAAAAAGAAAAAAGAGGAAAAAAAATCCTGTGCTCTTTATTAAGTTATCCCAGTTAAATCTTTCTGGTGAAGATATTTGACTATTCCCTCTAAGAGGCTTCTGTATTTTAGAAATTGATTGTCAGTTAGGTTTGTTACAAGATAAATATGATTAGCAAATTGCTGTACAAAGCACTTCTTTCGTTAACTCTTTAAATTTTCTCTCCCACTACTCAACTATCTGTGCCCTGTTTGGGGGTCACATCCCATCTGCTCCTGCAGTAGGACAGCACTTCCTGCTCTGAGCAGTTTTAATGGAAAAATCCAAAGTTTTAAAAAGAGCTACAGATATCATATTCACAGTGTTGTGCAGGAAAGGTGGGGTGACACCAGGGAAACGAGGGGAGCTTTGGGGACAACAGGGCCACAGCTCATGGGAGCTTCATCTAGTGTCTAACACACTAGAGGCTTGGGAAAACTGCATTCATTCCCTTCCCTTTTCAGACCAAAGCAGTGCTTTGAATACCTTGCTTCCATTTCCATGAATTAACATCTGATCCAGTCTTCTCATCCTTCGATAATTCTCCCTGCAATTGTGGGGCACGAGGCGAGGAATATGTTACTGCAAGAACACACAGGGGCATGTTATTCTCTTCCTCATGCAGCTTCTAAAAGACCTTATTCAGAGAAGTCTGTTTTACCACCCAGGATTGCTCTTGCCTGTCCTAAATGTCAGCCATGTTACCCACCAACACAAAAGAACCATGCCTCATTTGAACTCCTCTCTCCCATCCCAATATTCCTTACCAGCACTTCCCCCGTGACAACACAGCCCTGGAAACTGTCTGGTGTCAGCTTTCTGAGCAGGCCAGTGCCTTAGGGGAGCCCAAGGAATTAGTCTTCAGCAAAGGGTATGACAAAATTCTACTCTCAGTGCCACCTGGGGTGTTTGCCCCACCGGCACAACCCTGGCTTAGGGAATCTTCTAACACTTGAGAAAAGTGCCTGCATGCCACCTACACCCTCCTTCCCTGCATCTCTGGCAGAGCTCCTGGCTGCCCGGTGAACAGCCTCTGCAAACAAACTGAAAGAATGCCCTGGGGCTGGGGGCAGCCACAGTGGGGCTTGATGCCCCTTCCCAAAATCCAATCTGTCAGCCTGAGAATTGCACTGTCCACTTCTCCTTAGTGTCACCCACAGCTGCCACCCTCCTCCTACCGGCCTCTTGCAGGCAAGAGCTGTGTTCAGTTACCAATGCACAGGCAAGGAAGGATTCAAGAAAAGATTCACAGTCATTCAGAGAGTTCCTTTAGACATGGAAACTCTCAGAAAATACTCTCAGAGGCATCAACCCCTGCATCAAACCAATGCCCAAGACGTGTAGATGAATGAGCAGAGCCAGGGAAACCTCAAGAAACAGCTTTTAAAACTTGACCAAATGGGGAACCAATCGATTGGCATCAAGTTAAAATTTTGCTTCTCTCAGACTAGTTTTGTGGCTCCTCCCCCTGCCCCAGACTCAGTAATTTCTATTGGAACTCTAGCAGAAGACATCCCTGCCCATGGCAGGGGGGTTGGAATAAGTTGAGCTTTAAGGTCCCTTCCAACCCAAACCCATTCTGTGATTCTGTGAATTGAGTAACTAATTTCAACTGTATTTTATATTTTTATGCCGCCACTTTCTGCATTTTAGGACCAGCAGTAAATTCATCAATCCAACTCAATTTTTCATTTCTCATTAGTTTCACAGTTTCATAGCCAATGGTATTGGGTCTGACTGCAAAGGTAATGGGAAGCTTTAAATAAATAAGCCTCACTGCAGTATAAAAATAATGCAGCCATTTCACAATAGATCTGAGGGGAAGGGTGTTAGGTACATTACCAAAAATTAAGCTGAAAGTTTGCAAAAAAATTAATGCACTGATTTTTTTAAGTACTGCCTTAGGTAACTGCAGTAAAATAATAAATCAGAATATGTCAGATTAAATAAGGAACTTACACAGCAGTATTTAAAAATACCTGAACATGTATCAAAAGCTTAACTGATACGAACTAGGAAGGCCAGTAAAGCTGCCCATTTTACATGATAAAACTAAAAAGAAAAAGAAAGGTAACAAAAATACAGCTTGGTGCAGTCTAATGGAAACAGGAATTTGGAGGCTGCACTCTCCCATGGTGGAGACTTCCCAGCCTCTCTGGACAACCTGATCCAATGCTGTTTGACTGTACTCATGGTGGGATGGTGTCTTATCATACCTAACCTGATTTTCCCTTGTATAAACTGCTGCCTACTGCTGCTCCTCCTTCCACCGTGTGCCACCAGGAAGGGTCTGGCTCCATCTTCTCTGCACCCTCCCCTGAGCTGTGGAGTTTAAACAGGAAAAATGATATAGGTAAAGGAGAAAGCACTGAAACAAAAACTTCAGTCTTCAACACTTGCTAGAAAACTCAGAAAATGGCACTTTTAAGTCTGGTCCTGCCCTTTCCACCTCTCACTTCCCACCCTTCAGTTCCTCCCAACAGAGTTTTGAAATGCTCACAGCAAATCTTGCCCCAGCAGGGGCCTGACCCCTTTTCCTTCTTTACTATTCACAGCTCCAGCAAGGAAAGCACTGGTGCTGCTCAGCTGTCCTGTGCCAGGATAGGCATCTTTGGACACCTGTCTCACAAGGCAGCAGCATTTCTGCATGTCCTACCCCCGTGCAGCTTCTACACTCAGCATTTCCCTGCCCACAGCATCCATGGCAAGCCAGATCCATGCACTACCTCTTCCCAGTGATGCTTTGCTGCTGTTCCACCTTTCTACCCATCCCCCTGTGCCATTCCAGTGCCACCAGCACCAGCCAGGGCTGAAAACAGATAAGCTCTCTTCTTATTTCAGCAGAGCTGCCGCCAAGCCTGTGAGGCACGTTAGAGGTGAATTTGTTCTTAGCACTTGCTAATTCCTCGGGAAGGTAATTATTCCCTGGCACAGAAAAATCAGCAAGATCTTAACTTTGAACCCATTAGTTCTTCCCACTGGTGACAGCAGAACATGCACCTTCACAGAAGTTATTAACAAACCCCCAACCACTTCCAGACATCAGTAAATAGCAATGGCTCGTTTCCTAAAACCTTAAATCAGACACTAAATACATCAGTGGCTGGTTTTGTGGCTTCCTCCCCAGCTCCCAGCTGTGCTAGACCACAGTCTGATTTGCTATTTTCTCCCCTTTTATTTCTAGCTTTGCCAGAACGTCCTTGTTTTACAACAAAACAGTTAAAGACCATGAAGAACACCTTCAGAAGGCCCCACTATCCAACTTTACCCAGCAAGTTTCAAATCCTTTCAAGGCTGCAACTCCTCAGCAGCACAAGTTCTTAAGTTTTACTCCTATCCATGTTTTTGTCACCAAAGACCTTTCAGAATTCCCGCCTAAAAAAAGGTTCCCCCTATTTCCAAGAGACATCATTTCACAAGCTGTCATACTTTGGTTTATAACTGGATTAAAATATAAATTAAATAAGAATAATGCTAAATGAGTTTATATTGAAACACATTATATTTGTTTCTATATATGTATATACAGGTATGTGTGTGTGCACTCCCTAATGACAGCTAGAGGAAGCAAAAGTCACTCTCCGAAGGCTTCTGCTCTTCCAACTAGCATGGTCAACTTATCCATTGCAACAATTCCCTGTGCATAAAAGCTAATGAAGCACTGGAAGGTGGTGCTGGCGACCAGCTGGATCACACAGACATTCAGGAACAGAAAGACAATAAATTATAAGAAGCAGTAGTAACTTGTTCACAGTTGGGATGAGGATAATGTTATGGGAAACCTGAATTGCCTACGGTTCCAGGAATAAAAAGCCAAAGGTCACTGAAAGTTACATCTAGATACACTGCACTTAATCCTAAAAGCAAAGACCAGATCTGACACAAAGAAATGGCAGAAATCATTTGGAATTTCTCCTGGCAGCCTAAACTCTGGTACCACCAGATTCAGCAGGAAGCTTTCCAATACCTCCATCAAAACCAGAATTCATCCCAGGGATGCTCTGATCACTGCCTCCATCTCAGCAATGGACATTTTCACAAGTAGGAAGATTCCTTGCAACCAACTCTATCCTACATCCAAAAGAAAATGCCCGCAGTCCTTTTTAATTCCATCAGCCCAAACATCACATTAAACCTCTCCTAATTCCCAGCCTCCACGTCTTTCTATTTGCCAAGCCAAAGCCTTTCAGCAGATGGAAATATTTTAGAGATGGTAGGACTCTTCAGGTAATTTTATAACCCACTTGAGTGAGTTCCAGGTTAGGAATAACCTAAATTTCTATTAAGACTAACTACAGCAAAACTTTGGTCTGCTGCATTTTACTGGGTAATATAACAAAACAAAAAACCCCACAGAAAGTCTACTCCAAATCTACTCTATTCCAAAATGTTCTGGTAGACTTTAGTTTCAAGAAGCAGCCAGTACTGTTTGCATAGTTCTAATTCTATTTGGTTAGAATTATATATATATTTGTATATATATATATATATATGTAAATGCAGGTACATGTGTATTTTGTATTAAAATATCCTTTGAATGACAGTGATTAACATAAGGATTCTGAGCTCCTCTTTAGGCCCTTTAACTGCTGATATCAAAACTCTGTGCGTGGCTCTCACCTTGTGACAGGAGCAATGCTCACCACAGTTATTTTGCTATGGCAGTAGATCCCAGGCTTTCCAACTGCAGTCCTGGCTCCCAGTGAAAACTCAGAGCCCCTTGACCTTGGCAAAAAGTCTCCTTGAATTACAGCTTCTTGACTTACAGAATAGTATGGGTTGGAAGGGACCTTTAGAGGTCATCCAGTCCAACCATCCTGCCATGAGCAGGGACTTTTCCCATCCCCAAAATATTTCCAGCAGAGCCCGAACAGCAGTTGATGTCACTTATCTGCAGAAACATTTGGATGCAGGCAAGGCTAAATTGGCAGGCATGTCATGGATCAAAGAGGAGAGTTTGGTAAAGTTTAAATAATTTTAAGTGCTGGTTTTTGTTGCTTTTCAAGATGCACGATCCTATTGACCTCCCAAGCCACCTTCCACCCAAATCAACGGCACCTTTGCAACTGTCTTCCTATTTATACATTGGATTCTGCAGGACAGATGAAGTCAGCAGCAAATAAAAGCTACAACTGTGCCCTTGCAAAGGCTTTGATAGGGCTGAATCACCCAAAAGTGCCAAGGACTTTACTCCAGAACAAGACTGCTTGGAATCACTTCCTAAAATGGGCATCTCACAGTTAAATGACATTCCTACTGCAGAGGTGTGGGATGCAAACACAGCACGGAGCTGTCACAAAATGAGAGCAGGACAAGCAGGGACAGAGAGCTGTCCTGTCCACGTATCTCAGTCTTGAGCTCACAGAAGGCTGAAATCCTGGCTCTGTGCCCTCTGCACTGAGCCAGCCCCACAATGCTTCTCAGAAGGGCTACAGCTCCTTCCCAGTGCTATTCCAGCTCTGGACAGCTGTCAGATGGGAACGGGGTCAGTCACTGCTGACCCCTCTGGGTTTAAACCAGCAGCAGAGACACAGCATGCTTTCTGTTCTTCCCAGCACCCAAACTAAGGTTAAATTATACAGATCACAGCTTATTGTGAGAATATTGGAGAGAAGATGTAGGAAAGTCCAAGGACTGAACCTGATGGTGGATAATGCTGAGAGGACCAGGAGGGACTGCCCATTTGCACTGACTGCTCTGGCTCTCACTAGGTTATCCCTGGATCTTACTAAATTAGCTCTAAGCACGTTCTCAGCCTCCTGTAACAAATTCACATTCCATAAAGCCTCTCATTCATCCCTCTCTAGCTGCTGGAAGCACAAAGCACAATTTGTTTTCACATCCTCTCATTGTGTTTTGGCCTTCTCCCTTTCCCAGCTTCACATCAGTCATCCTCCTGAGACGAAGAGGTTTAGCTTTTCTCCAAAGCAGCAACACAGTATTAACACAATTCTTGCTATTTTCACAGCTATGCACAGGGAACTTGGCAGCAGCAGGGAACAGCCGTGGCAACCATCATGTCACTTGGCTGACACTTGGCACCAGGGCTTGCTGCAGGCTTAAGGAGATAACCACAGCTCTTCACATTTGGGAGGTGAGTTCTTTGACGGCAAAGAACTAAGAAATATGTCCACCTCCAAGAAAACAAACTGTAAAACCAGAGTGTGTTCTCCCTGTTGCCTGAGGCAAGAAAACAAACGGGATAGTAAGCCCTAACTCTAAAGCAGACAGAAATGTTACGTACAGAGGTATTAAAACACAAGAGTTCTCTTCACATCCTCCTTAAATCACAGTTAAAATCACAGTTTTGGCAGAACAAGATGCAGCTAGACACGGGAATGCAAAGCTGTGCCTCAACCCATCACAGAAGCATTCACACTTGGAAAGTTGGCATCTGATTCTCCACAGCTTTGGTGCAACCGTGAAGAGCCACACCAACGCAGAGGCAACAGGACACAGTATCATTCTGTTAGGGAAAGCACCTCGAAGTAGCTACACCACTGCCAGAAAATTCACATGAGGTTTTTCCATACCGTACACGACCTCCAACCCCTTTTCTCTCGAACCTTGGTCTCATCTGCACTCGGGAAGTCAGCCATTGAAAGAAATGTTTAACAACAATTCCTTCAGAACTGGTTCCGCTGTCTAGTGCAGACGGGCCTGTTCAGCACTGTTCAAGAAATATTAGACATCATGATTCCCACACATACATACACATCCATTAAATGTACAGAAATAATATCAAAATGATTCCCACTACCATACCTTATACTGACTCTAGCTACAAGCTATAAACTTCACCTCAGCGAGGCCTGGGCAAGAATATTGGCTCTTTTGCATGCAATCAGAAATGATCATTATACAGTGGCAACCTCTGCACAAAAAAAACCCAAAAAAACCAAAAAAAACCAAACAAACCCCAAAAACAGAAAGAAAAGCAAACATAAAGGAGGAAGAAAAGAAAAAAAAACAAACTTTCACAAGCTTTGTTTTCAGCCTAGTAAGGTATGAAGGACAAATCTCATGGTTTTCACCAGGCCACTTGAAGTAATGAATCAGCAAACAGGACGCTCTGCTGGCCTCCTGTACTGTTTGGATGCTCCTCCGTTCACAGTATTGATACAGTAAAATAAAAACCTGCTCAAGAAACTCACAGCTATGCCATGGGAACAAAGGCATTCACCATTTTATGTCAGCCCTTCTTCACTACGGTTGCCATCTGTCTCAGAAAAATGTTGCTTTTGTGTAGCAGTTACTGCACCTTCACCCTTCGCTTCACAGCAAGCTTAGCAGGGAAACTTTCCCACTATATTTTTATATAATATATGTATATAAATAATTTTATGTTTTTATAGTTTGGTAGTATTCTTTTAAAATTTCTATTTTAAAACACTTAAAAATCTTTTAAGCAACTAAAAGTAACTTTTTATGCTCTCTAGTGTGAACAGGATAAGATTTCAAAGTTTTTTAACTTCTTTTTTTTTTTTTTTTTTCATTTTTGGTAACTTCGAAAGCTATGACTAAAGCAGCACATCTCCACTCCTCCCTGCACCTTGATTGCAACAAAACCTACCTTGGCCACCCTCTCACCTCATCCTCTGCCACTGCTCTCTGGCAACCTCACTGTTTTGGTACCATGATGTTTGACCTTTGCCAGGAAACCTGACGGAGCTGGTGGTCTGGGTAGCCAAATCACCCCCTGTGTGATGGATGCCCCTGACAGGAGAGGAGGAAGAAGGCACAGAAGGAAAACGGAGGTGAAAGATCAGTTTTCCTGTTTGAAATGGTCAATGAAACGGTACTTTGCTGGTGCCCAGCTCAGAACACCTGCAAAGGTTCCTCTTGTAGGATCACATCCCTGTTACACGTGATACTGGCACCGAGCCCTTTCCCACACACAGAAACACATTAGAGCCACATCTCCTTTTGAGACAGAGATAGGAGGAACAGTGAGACCCCTCGCATACAAAAAAATCTGTAAAGCAAAGCAAGAACACATCACCCTTCTCCAAATTATTCCCTCCAAAGGGGCAGGAAAATGATCCCCAGTACCAATTTGCAGATGGGGAAAGCAAGGGCTGGAGATGTTTCCATGTGCCCAAAACTGCAGTCAGGCAGCAGGCCAAGCTTTATTGTCACTTGGTCAGCCTGCTAAGCCTGGCTCTAACCACTCATCCAGCTTTCTTGCTGAAGCAAGATGAAGTGTATTCCTTTTCCAATGTCTCCTTGTTCCTCCCATCACCTCCAGGTTCAGAGCTTCACCCTCCCTTTTCAATACACATCGTACATCCTCAAGAGAACTCCTTCACCAAACCTGATATGCACAACCTGTCGTTCATTCCCCGCCTTCATCATGAACAACTTGGCATCAGAACTAGAGAAAACTCTTAAAATATTGCATATTTTTTTTAAAAAAAAGATGTCAGGATATTTGCACTTATCTGCCTGTCCCATGCTTTTCCGGTTATGAACCACGTAAGCCCGTGCAAACACCTACAATACACACGCAGGCATGTCTCTCCAGGTTTGCTAAACTTGCTCTAAACATCAGAGCTACTCGGAATACAAAAATGTTAAGTCCATGCAAGGGGACAGAGTCGTGATTGCTCTAGGAACCGTTCACTTTTAAATCTCCTGAACTGTTGTAAGGAAATAGAGTAAGGTTCTCTTTTTGCATTTCATTGATAAAAAAGTTATCAAACTAGTTTGTAGAAACAGGTTTAAAAGCAACCACCTGCGATTGCTCGGCTGTGACAACAGCATTGCAGTATTCCCATATCCCGTATTGCTGTTCTAAAAGATCAAGTGCGTGTCAAGGGGGAAGCAGGGGTGAAAGAGGACTTTGGTAGCCAGCCTCTAACTGCACAATTCAGCAACTCCAGAAAATCTCTTGCTAATCCTTGGCAACAACTGAAGCATGGCAGCGCTCCAGCCAGGAGCTCAGAGTGCTCTGAGCTCTCCACATCAGCACCAGCAGAGGACAACCTCCTCTGAAAAACCCCTCCAGCCCTCCTCCCAATGCATCAGAGTCTCATGCAAACCTCACAGCTGCTAAATCCCACTCTCAGTAACTGAAGTGCTTCCTTCACATTTTGCTGACCTCTGGAATACCACTTTGTAGCTGTGCCCACTTGAACAAGGGGCACCAGGGCCGCATGCCTGGACCAGGCAAGCCCAAAGCCCTAAAAACAACAGTTTAAATAAAAACGTTAAGAAACACACCAAAAATAAGAGAGGGATAAATACACTCGGGCAAGGCAGGTTCCACCAGGACAGTATTTTTGTTTTCTCTGTGGTGGCAACTACCTGGGGAAGGGAGAAAGGCAACGGCCCCTTGCCCCTGCTCTCCCCTGGAGTGGGAGCAGTGGATATGGCTCTGTGGCTGAACCTGGCACCGCCGGCGGGACGCCCTGCTGGGCCACAGCGCTGTCCAGAAATACAAATGACTGCTTGTCCCAGATCACTACAGAACAGTAAAAAAATTTAAAATCCTGTCGATCCCTGAATAAGAAGTTGATTGACACAGTTGTTCTGTTTTTCTCCCAAGAGGAGGAGGAATAAGGGAGAAAAACATTTAACACTCTATGGGTGTGTGTGGGTGTGTGAGAGGAAGAGAGAGAAAGAGAGAGAGATTTTTTTTTCTATTTTGGCAACATCTTGGGAGCTTCTTTCTGTTCAGTGGTGGCATTGCACTAATTACAGTACCAGCCTGCCGGGTCGGTGCTGACTCTTTGGAGCCAGGAATGGGAAGACGGTCCTTTCTCCTGGGACTCCCCAGCCGCGTTTCAATCCGGCCCGGTGGTGGACACGGATCCCTGCGCCGTCTCCCCCACGGCCACGGCCTCTTCCTGGGGAGGAGACTCCTCCTCTGCCTGCCCCCGGGACGTCACCGTGGTCTCGGGGGAGATGCTGTGCGGCCCCTCCAGCGGCAAACAGCCGGGGTGGTTCTTGCGAAAGTGCTGGTTGAGGATGGCCTGGAAAGGGAAGCTTTTGCCGCACACGTGGCAGTGGAAAGGCTTGTTGCCCGTGTGCTTGCGGATGTGATATTCCAGCTGATCCTTGCGGGTGTACTTCTTCCCGCACATGCGGCAGACGAAAGGCGTGATGCCCATGTGCAGGCGCATGTGCCGGTCCAGGCTGCCCTTCTGGTTGAAGGATTTGGCGCAGTAAATGCACGTGAGCCGTGGGTTGTAGCGGAACCAGCGCTCCGAAACCTCCTGCTCCCGCAGATATTCTACATAACCGCTCACTCCCAGCATGGCTGATTCCTCCCCCTGCCAAGGAAATGGCACGGATTTAAATAACAAGCAGCCTAAAACAAGTTGCAGAGAAGATCAGGCCCAGGTCCAGCCAGTAAAGCGTGTGCCAAACCTCAAAATCGGCAGCACTAACGTCTGCAACCTCAAGCGCGCATTTAAGTGCTTAACTGGGGCCTTGGGGCTAAATAAAAACGAGCAATCAATTAGAAACCACTGCTGCAGAGGCCCCTTCTGCCAAGCCATTCCCTGGGTCTCCTGAAGAAAAGACAGCCCTTGGACAGCCCAAGCCATTCCCTGGATCTGCTGAAGAAAAGACATAAGGGCACTTGGCCACCAAGTCAGTTGTGGACCACATGTCAATACTCGTTACTTTTCAAAAAATTTGTGCCACTTTTACCCAAATACTTGGGTGTATCACCTTCTGCTTTCCTTACTAAAAGCCAAAAAAAGAAGCCAATTGATGAGCTTCCAGTAAAACAAAGGAGGAGCAAACCACAAATCATATCTGAAAGTGTTCAGGTGTCATTTTGCACAGGTATTTATTCAGGTGTCACTTAGAGTTCACTTTATAATGAGTCACATTTGCCTGCCTGGCTGTGTAACCCATCCCAGCCTTGTGGCATCACAGGCAAGGATGTGCCTGACCCAGCTTGCACAGCAACAACTCCTCTGTATTTCCTAAAGTCACACAGACAAACAGCCAAGGGCAACCTGAACCACAAGGCTGGTCTCAGGACAGACACTTCTGGCCATTGTCTTCAAACTAAGCAGAAACCTACCAGCTCCAGAATGCTTCTGTGCTGGAGATGCCCTGTTTACTCCCCCAGTGCTGCTTCCCAGTGCAGCCAAATGTGGAGAAGCAACCAGTGTAACAGCAGGAGGGCATCTCCTCTGCCAGCCAGGGCTCTGCAGGCACGAGCAGCAGTGTCCCTGTCTGTGCCAGGTGCTGCTGAATCCAGCTGTACAGCCATAGGGAAGCTGCTGAGGACTAAAGGAGATACACAAAGCTCTGGTTCTTCCTTTCCACTCCACCACTGCCATTGGGCAGGGATCAGAGGCAGGCTGTTTTAGTGTGGATAATGCAATGCCAGGAGACTGGAAGGTGATGATACTTCCCCATGGTGTGTAAAGCCTAAGGTTTCATGTTTAGGGCTGCCTCACAATGGAGAAATGATGCAGCTTTTCTGTAGGCAGAGCTAGAATTGCTTAGTATGTCACATTTCCCCTAGAGGGTTGGTTTGACCTGAAATTTTTGCAATGTCTTCTGAGGACACAAAACAAAGCTTTGCAAAACAGGGACAAGAAGGTATCTGTCATTTTATGGAAGTGTCTAACAAAGTCAGCAGATAGCAATCACAATTTTCCCGCCCTTGCTTCACTTGGTCTGACTCAAGGGCAAAGCAGCCTAGTATCTCCTTACCCACCTCCAGACCTTTGCTTACACACTGAAACATCTCCTACCAGCCTGTGCATCCCTCCCTCCTACCCCAAAACTGCCCAAGAAGGCAGAGAATTCAGAGCTCCTTATGTTGCAAAGTCACCTGAAGAAGAGACAGAGACCTCTCTAAAACTCCACAGCTCTTGGACACTCCACCCAAAAGGTTTGTTGGTGTAGTGCCTGGAGGGCTTTTGGGAATGGTCTTGGTACCAGCATAGAAAGGTTCAGCTGTTGTCACCCGTCCTGCACAGAAGCCAAGCCACACCTCCTCCCTCTGCTCAGGCATTTGCTGCCAGTTGTTTGAGGGCAGATCCAGCTCTGCAGGCAAATGGGGTTTCTCCTCAGGAGCTGGTGGCCTGCCCAGAATAAGGGTGGATATTTATGCCCTCAAACAACAAGAGAAACTCATGGTGTTTTCCAGGTGTCTGGCCAAAATCCCAAACAACCGCCAGAATCAGTTTTACATCGTACACGGCCAGCACTTGTTCTCCTGTGAGCAAGTAGATCCTTTGCCAAAGTAAAACGTCCTTGTATTGCACACACTATTGCTCGCAAATATAAAATATGACACACTTCATCACAGCAAAGTCCCCTTCACCTTCAAGCCAACACGTACTTGCACACCTCTTGATCTGCCTACCTGGGAACTGGGCTGCTTAGGCTCATCCATCCGCCCGGGAGACTCGCTTTTGGATCTGTACCGCTCAGTCACAGCAACCATGCTGCCAGAAGGGCTAAATCTGTGGGGTGGGGGAAGAGCATACATGGAACTTTTAATGGGCATCAGGTCACTACAGTGTTCAGAGCAATAGAGGCACCTGTACAGCATCTCTTCATCCTCATCAGCTAACACACTGGAGGTGGAACAGTGCAAGTATAAAGGAAAAACCAAATCATACTGGCCTATGGTTTCAGTCTAAACATCTGTAAAATAAAACTGAGTCATTTGGCTTCCAGTTCAGCAACAGAGAGGGGCTGGTATCATGAACAAACCAATATGAGGGCCTGGTGACTCAGGAACAGCAGGACACAAACCATTTCTCAGAGGACACCTCTCCTCCAGCACCCTCCTCCTCTGTTTCCAGTGTGAAACATAAGGGATATGATGGACCAGAGGTGGGAAACAGTGCATACAGACTGCACTGCAAAAAGAGATGCTAGAGACTAGCTGATCCAAGGAAAAGGGCTGAGGAAGTAGAAAAGCATCATTCTCCAAGGGCCAACTTGATTTATTTATTAAGTGCCAAGTGGCAGAATATCCGCTGCTTCCAGGTAACTGTTTCCCCACAGGACTGAGCTAGAAAAGAGGCAGATGTAAAGGGAAATCCTAGAATTACAACCTCCCCCAAATAAAACAGACCTGCACTTTATCAAATCCATTCTCTGGCCCAAGCAAGCCCAGGGCAAGAAAGCACATGCTGGAGTGGAGGGGAACCAGATGGATGGAAAATCCAAACATAGAGGATTTCACCACTCATTTTCAACAAGGGCTTTCTGCTCTGTCATATAAATCAAAACAATAGTGGAGGCCACTGGGTTCCCCATTTCACAACTGCCTCAGAAGATGTAAACCCAGGACCCACTGCTATCATGGACCACTGGGAAAACCTTGACCTTCAGCTGGTGTCTGGCTTGTTTCTCAGCCAGAACCATCCCCAGACCTTCAGGCCAGAAGGCACCAGTGCAGTGGAGATGTGTAACACATATTGTATCTGACCTCATTAATCCAATGCTGAGTCCGTTATCTACTGAGGCTGATCGGAACATCTTTAAAATAAAATCCCACCTCAGCTGAAACGCTGAGAGGTAGAGATCCCAACTTCTAAGAGCTAATAAGTAATTCCCCAAGCTAACCTGTACCTAGAGATCCTGGTCTGATCACTACCCAGCCAAAATACTATTGTCCAAACTGGATACACTTCCTAACACCAGGTAAAAACCCTTTTGCCCTTAAGATGGCCACAGGAAATAGAAAACGTTCCAAAGCGACTGACCCAGCCAATTCAGAATCTCGCACAACCTCCTCTTACAGCCAAGGTGAATAATGAAGTTTAAGGAAACCCACCTGTCGATCTCACTGCTGGTGGGCCTGACCGCTTTGGCTCCAGAGGAGCCTAAGGCAAAAGCCTCCTGGCCCAGCGATCCGTGGCCCGTGGTGTCGATCACCATGGCCGTGACCTCCTCGGCGCTGCTGCCGTCTTCTCCCGAGGGCTGGTGCTCCGGCCCCAGCCACTCCTCCAGGTTTTCCGTCTTGATGCGCACTCCTCCCAGCACCCGCACCTCCTCGTCGTTCTGCGCCCCGCGCTCTCCCATCCCCGTCTCCACGTACCACTGTCCCGCTCTGTTAATGCGCAGGATGGGCTCCCTGCCTTCCACGTCTGAGCTCTGCTCGATTATCTGGGGGCTGGTGGACTCCTCGGGCGGGCTCAGCTCCCGAATGTCCAGCACTGTGCTCACCTGGCCCAGGCGACTCCCCTTGGGGGTGTTGTGGCGCGGGCTCAGGGAACGGTTCAGATTTGGCGTCGCCCGGTGAGACTCGGGGGGCCTCTCCTGATGCTTCGTCCTGGTCTGGCTCAATTCCGCTTCCACCTCGGCCACGTTGATTTTGAAATGAATCCCCTCGAGGATCTGCGTGCATTTGTCTATGATGTGCTGCATCTGCAAGAAGCTGGCAGCCGTCAGGTAGCTGATGATGTCAGCCAGCTGCAGACATATCCTCCCAGTGTAGCAGAAGGAGAGGAGCTGCTCGAAGACAGAAGGGTTTTTGATGACGGAGATGGACACGGTGCTCATCTCGTTCAGGGACATGTGGTCACGGAAGTAGGGCGAGCTGGCGGCCAGCACCACCTTGTGCGCACGGAAGGCCTGGCCCTGCACGTTGACCACGATGTCACACAGCCGGCCCTGCATGCGCAGCTGGTTCAGGTGGCTCAGAACAGAGTTACTGAAGTTAGGAATCTCCAGCTGAATGTTCCCACTCTTCTCCATGGCTGTCCCAGCTGCAGGTGCACGACTCTAGTGGAAAAGGGGGAAAAGATCCCGTCGTTAGCAGAGCCAATCATTTCAAATTAGAGCATTTTTTACCTGCTTCCACACAGTTTGAAACACTGGAGGTTTTAGAGACCTTCCTCACCCGTTGAAATGCCACACACCTTGCAGCAGCTCTGTCACAAATGAGTGTGTTCAAGATCTCCTAAAAAAGCCTTACAAAAGCTCTCTGATCTCCCCATGCTATGCATCCCCCTGCACAAGAGTTCTGCCAAACCAGTTCCCGATAGACCCCTATTCCCTGCGGCTTTAGCGCGCAAAACACTTTGTTCTGGCAGCCTCAATAAAAGCACATCTGCATGCAAAAAGAACATTAAAAATGGCACAGGTATTAAAAATAGGCACCTGATTGCATAATGGATTAAAATACTCACCACCCATACCTTCTAAGCACTTTGAAAAGAGAATGTAATAGGGAAAGCTCATTTGTAAAACAGGAACAAGGAAGGAGACACCGGGACCTAAATCCTCCTGAGACTCTTGAAAAATTGCCCAGCACACATCTGACCTCGAGGCATCCTAAGTGCCCTGTTAACCTGAGATATCCATCATATGTGGCACTTCTTGTACATGCCAGAAAATGTATAACAGGAGGGTAAAAGAAAAAAAGCTGTGGCCCAGGAGAGCTCAGAGAGCTTCACTCAGGATCACTCCTGTAGGGTCTCAAGAGACTTCATTCTGGTCATGACTAAACTCCCAACCTGGCCATACCCTCAGTCAGTAAGTCCTGCACTCTTTCCCAAGGAATAATGGGACTGTTCCACTCAGGCTACAACTCACAACGATGCTGCTCTGCTTGGGCTGCAATCCAGGTGTAACAAGGCTCATCCCTTGTTTCCCCCCTTGCCTGGGATGTTCCCACTGTTCCCACCTCTACCACACAAGAGCTCCTGGCAGGCTGAGGGAGCACCTCACTGCCCAGCTGGTGCAGTTGTGAGACCCTTCACTGCTCAAGGCTTATCAGGAGATGTCAGAGCAGGGCCAGGGAGTGGGGCTGGGGGATGCACCACCACAGCATCACACTGCATTCTGGCACAGTTTGAAAATAAGCCCTGACCATATATGGTAAAAATTTGGAATGAATGGAAGTGAGACTTAAACTCATCCAAAAAGGAAAAAAAAAAAAAAAAAAAAAAAAAAAAAAAAAAAAAAAAAAAAAAAAAAGAAAGTAAGTAAATAAGCTTGTTAACTCATGGCATAAGCAGCTTCCAAGCTGGATAGCATCTGAAGTGTGGATTGAGAAGAGTCCTGCAGAGGTCAAAACCATTTCAAGCAGGCTGGGAGTACCAAGGCTCACAGTGCCCACTCTGTGGAAGAATCCCCAAATCAAAGAAACTGGCAGATGAAAAGCATGTCTGCCTTTGGAGGACTTTTTATTCGGAATTTATGAACATTGCAGCATAGCACATGTCCATATGCCCAAGCAGGCTTTGTGCAAACTTGGCAAACCCAGTTACTAAACACGAAGCTGCAGGACAGCCTCTCTATCTTGTGGAGTTGTGCCAAGGGATTTCTGAGTGGCGGGATGGCTGCATGTCCCTGAGGAAGTCAGACTGGAATGCACAAAGCTTCACATGGTGCAGCTGAGCAGTGCCAGGTCTCAGGGGTTCTTCTCTCCTTCCCCTATCACAGAATCACAGGATGCTTTAGGTTGGAAGGGGTCTTAAAGCCCATCCTGTTCCATCCCATGGGCAGGGACACCTTCCGCTATCCCAGGTTGCTCCAAGATCTGTCCAGCCTGGCCTTGGACACTTCCAGGGGTCCAGGGGCAGCTTCTATGTGCCAGGGCCTCTCCACCCTCACAGGTAACAATTTCTTCCCAATATCCCACCTAAACCTACTCTCTGTCAGTGGGAAGCCATACCCCCTTGTCCTGTCCCTGCATCCCTTGTAAACAGTCTCTCTCCATCTTTCCTATCAGCTCCTTTAGGCACTGGAAGGCCACAGTTACGTCACCCTGAAGCTTCTCTTCTCCAGGCTGAACAACCCCAATTCTCTCAGCCTTTCCTCACTGCAGAGCTGCTCCATCTCTCTGATCATCTTGGTGCCTCCTCTGGACTCGCTCCAACAGCTCCATGTCTTTAGGAGAAAGCAACAAACCCCACAAAAATCAGGGAACCACAGTGCACAGGTCTGTGTCAACACAGCATTGGGAGCAGAACACCAACTGCACAGAACAAGGGGAAATAGAGAACCCAACTTCTTACCTGGAGTGCTGTGAGTTACATGCAGTGGGAAGGAAATGGGGTGCTGCCTTCTTGTTTGTTTTTTTTTTTTCTTCTGATGTAGTGAGAAGAAAACTTGTTGCCCCCTTCCCCTTTAGGAAGTAAAAAGAAAGAAACAATGAAGTGCAGAAGAATTGGATTCTCCCAAGTACAGTCGTGAATATCAAACTTTGTCATCCTTGGTTTTGCTGGAGGATCTAGCAGCAGGATTAGCTCACCATATTTCCCAAAACAGCTGTTCCTAAAGCAATAAGCCTCAGAGCACACTCTCAAGGAAGGCAAGGGTGAAACACCCCTGCCAAGGCCATGAGCACCCAGGGAGGCAAGGGGGAGGCAGAGGCTGAGATTGGGATAAGCAGAAAGAGAAGGGGAAAAAAATCATCAGACCTTAACTGCTGAGCATGGCTGAGCATGGCTGTGGCCACAAGGCAGCTGCTCCCCAGAGAGCCCAACAAATTATCTGTGAGCTCTTGCTCAGAAGGCAGGGAAAATCCATCTATTCTTTATAACCCACAGGGCTCTGCTCACCTCAGCATCAAGGAGCCTGTGTGTTACGATCCACTCAGAGGCTGGTGATAGGGAATCTGTCTTTTGGTTCAAACTACCCTGTCAGAGGCTGATTTCTGTCCCTCTGAGTGCACCTCAGCCACAGGGCAATGACATGCTGATTTCTCTCTGGGCAATCTGTCACCTTGACCTGCAGGCTGAGCTGAGTCAGCACAGGGCACACACCGAGACACTGCCGTTTTTAATGCAATTAAAGTGTCACCAGCTGAGACTCAGACTTCACTTATCTCAGCAAATGCCTTCCAGCCGGTGAGGCAGCTACCAGGGGCGGGTGGAATTCCTGATCCATCGGGTAAGAAGCAGAGACAGACCACCCAGCAGATGATGTCACCCTAGAAGCTGCACTGAAAACTCTCAGCTTTTGGGTTGAGATTTAATGTGACGGGGCAACTTCACAGAATCACAGAATATCATGAGCTGGAAGGGACCCACAAAGAGATCACTGAGTCCAACTCCTGACCCTCCACAGACACCCCAGCAATCCCACCTGTGCCTGAGAGCATTGTCCAAACGCTCCTGGAGCCCTGTCAGCCTTGGGGCTGTGCCCATTCCCCGGAGAGCCTGGCTGGTGCTCAACCACCCTCCGGGCAAGAGCCTTCTCCTGACATCCAGACTAAACCTCCCCTGACAACTCCAGCCGTTCCATGGCTCCTGTCCGAGGTTCCAGAGAGAGCTAGAATTCCAGAATGCTTTAGGTTGCAAGAAACCTTAAAGCCTATCTCGTTTCACCCGCTGCCATGGGCAGGGACACCTTCCACCGTTCCAGCTTGCTCCAAACCCCGTCCAGCCTGGCCTTGGACACTTCCAGGGATCCAGGGGCAGCCACAGCTGCTCTGGGCACCCTGTGCCAGGAGCTCGCCATCCTCACAGGGAACAATTTCTCCCCAATAAACCTATTTGGCTACGTGCACATTCCAACGGGACTCCGACAACTACAAAACCAAACACAACTCTGCGTGAGCCGAGCGGCGGCGGCTTCTGGCCCGTGCGCACCCCTCCCGCAGCACCGGCCGCACAGAGCCCGCCGTCTCCGGGCCCCGCGGCTGCCGGACCCTCCTCAAGCGGGGCCCGCGGCTCCTTCTGACCCGTGACAGCCGCGCCTCGACCCCGCACCGGGGCTGCTCGGGGCGGGCGGGGCCAGCCTCCCGCAGCCCCCGCCCCTCCCACGCTGGGCACCGCGAGGCGGCGGCCGCGCCCCCGGGCCCCGGGCGGCTTCGCCCGCCCCTCCCGGCCCAGCCTCACCTGCCGGGGGTGGGAAGGGCCCGCAGCGCCGGCCCGGAACCGAAACGCGCCAGCGCGGGCCGCGCCCCGGAAGGAAACGCCGTGCGGACCGTCCGCCCCCGCCCCGCCCCTGCCCCGGTGGGTGTGGCCGGCCGGCACCACGTGACCTGTGCTATATAAGGGACGCGCACAGGCGGCTCGCCCCTTTCCGGTCCCGCGGCGCTGAGGGGCGGCCGTGCCCCGCGCGGCCCCGCCGGTGAGTGCGGGGCGATTCCGCCCTCGGGAGGCGGCGGGGCCGCTCCGGGCTACGGCCGAGGTGCCCCGCGGCTGCGGCTCGCTCGCCGATGGGAGGTGGCGAGGGAGGATTGAAGTGGATTGCGCGGCCGGGCCTGGTCCGCGGCCTAGACCGCTGGCGGCTCCGCCTCATGGCGGCCCTGGGGATGTGCGGGGCGGCTCCTGTAGAGCCCCACACAGGTTTGGGAGAGTACAGACTCACGGTAATACCTCAGGCGCTGAGTTTTGGGCTCTTGCCTGCCAGCCTGGGACGTGTAAGATGGGATATGGTCGTGGAATATGTCGAGGTCATGCGCCCGCTGTAAATACCAGCAATAGATCTCCAGGTTTTGCGGGTTTGGATTTTTCAGCTGTACTGGGCTTTAGGCAGCTTGCTTTTGCAGATAAATGGAGAGCGTTGTGCAAAATGCTAAAAGCGGTAGTAGTGTTCTGTACGCCGTAAGGATCCCCGCACAGGTGGGAAGGGTTACGGAGTGGCTTCACAGCCCCAAGGCTTTATAAACTTCTGGTCAGTGCTCTGAGGCACATGTGGTGACTCCTGGAGATTGGTCTGTACAGGGCTAAGATTCCGTGGTCTTTGCAAGTCGTAACTCAGCACATTTCAAGAGAAATGGTTTATTTACTTCCACATGCTCTGCAGATGATGAAAACTATGTTGGTAGGGACATCTGAGACAGGGTGATGAATGCCAACATATCTGAGCTGGGCATGGAATACTTCCGATGGCTGAGACACCACGGGGCCTTTCTCAGCAGCCAGGGTTAATGCCTGCCTGGCTGCCCCGGTGGTAATACACCAGAATTGATGCTGTAGAAAAGACAGTCGTTTAGTGATCACATCCTGTTTAAATTATTTTGTGTAGCCTCAATTCTTCAAAGAGCCAAAATTTTCATTCCATCAGGGGAAATCTTATAACAAAGTATTTTTCAGAGTAGTATTTGTGGATATTGCATCCTTTTTGGAAAAAGAAGAATTAATATGCTTTCTTGTTTTTAGTTCGACATGTATCAGCTATGCTCTCCCCTTCTTGTGGCTTCAGTACAGGTAAGTGTTGCTTCTAAAATACAGAGTTTAAATTACCAAATGTTAGATTTGTGTATACTGACTGGACTAGGGTACTGTTGTATCAGGGAGTTACAGTATCAGCAGCTATAACTCGGGCATTGCCTGTACTGTCCTGGGCACGCCTCACTTTTCTGCTGGGAGAATTCATCTGCTTATTTGTCCTCGAGAACGTTTATGAACTACTGCTCATACTGTAACCAGACTGCAAGAGTACCCCCAGGTGCCTTTTTTGTTTCCTTACTGCTGTTTCCTTGTTCACAGGAACATTTACTGTGATGTAAATGTTTTGGGAAAACTGCCTGGAGTATGTTGTAGGAAATTGGAAACTCTGGGGATTGATGTTGAGTAAATCTCAAAGCCTGTGATGGTTTCAGTATCAGAGTAGTAGACAGAAGTGATTTCTGAAAACTCCATGCTGAGGCTTTCTATCTAATGTGATTGCCAGAGAAGTCCCCTAGTTCTGCAAACATCTCCAACTCTTTCTTCTCTTCCAGATCTGCCACTACATGTGGAGACTTAACCCTGCTTCATCCCAAGGTAAATAAATTATTCTTGAAAATCAAATATGAAATGGTGCTTAGTGTTTGTCTAGACAGCATTTTCTGCACTGGTGATATCAGAAAATAATAAATCCCTTGAGTACAGCTGTCTCTGTGGTGCCACAGTGATGACACTTATTTGCTACTCTTGACCATGAGAGTGATGAGCACTTTTACCACCAAAACAGTTTTCTGAGGCACAGCAACTGAAAATTCCCCTCGGTGCTTTCTCTGCTGAATATACTGTTTACAAGTTGTTTATTTCTAGGATTGGAATCCTGCCCTTCAGAGATGCATAGAAGAAACATAACCTGGTAAGAAATTGTACTTTGTCTGGAAGCTTCTTCCACGTAGGAGTTCAAACACTGCATGTAAGAAGGATGGGATGTGTTCTATGATTAATTTCTACTAAGACTAGAAACAATTTATACTTGCTAGCATTCAAACATTAAAATATTTATTTTTAATTGGGAAAATTTTCTTCTCGATGCAGTCACCAGAGGTGATTGCTTGGTGCTGTGATTCCCAAGCAGATACAATGATGAAGGTATAGTTCAGCAGAATATCCTGTGAAGAAAAATCGCCCCTATCTGACGTATCTGGCTCTTGGGTTCTCCCAGTAGGGGCTGTGGGCTCGGGGCCAAAGGCTGAAGGGATCTGATTTTGTTTTCTGTTGTTGCAGGCACTTGGGAGGTTGAACCCAAAGCTGTTACAAGGTAAGTACTGCATTACTGACATCTGTGAAAACTCATTTCATCCCTACTGTCTGGAAAGGCTGTTGTGTGATGACTGCATAGTTCAGCTGATAACCTGTGAAGTCTTTAACCACCGTCTGATGCAGCCTCCTGTAGCTTAGGCTATTTCAAACACATCATGTGGGAAGCTGAAGGTGAAACACTTGAGGGTTTTGCTCCATGAATGTGTTCTAAAAACTTACCTTAGAAAACCAGTAAGTGGATTTACCATTAAAAAAATCAGTAAGTTGAGGAGTAGGATGTGGTTGTGAAGTCAAGCACAAACTATAGCAGAATAAGGTTAATCAGGTATTAGTGCTCCAGGTTCTAAAAGTCTTCTGTTGCTCTGCAGGCTTCCCTGGATAGAGGAGCTCTCATGCCTCTTACATGAATAGTGAGAAACTATTTCACCTGATGCTGATGATAAGAGCTTCCTAATTAAAGGTATTTATTAAACCTTTGTTTTTAGATGGATGCTGCTTTTGTCTGTGCTGCATTTGAGACTTTGCTTTTAGAAATGCTTGCAAATCCAATTTGTTCTTTAAAAGTGAGGCAAAGAATAGTAGTGTAAGTGTGACTTTGGTTTCCTGTATTTCACAGTCAGCATGGAATAATTGTGATGTTACTGATCTCTGGAATTTTCCTGTTAAAACTAAATGGTGAATGCCACGTTACTGTGAATTTAGTGTCCCAAAATGGTTTTCCTTAATATGCACAACTCTGTCACACAAAGCTGATGTCACTGAACTCTGCAATTGCAAGGTTTACTCCTTTGTGCAGTTTCAGCCCTCTCTGGAGTTCAGGAATGAGCATCTCAGTGTTAAAGAGTGCTGGGAAATGGCTTTCCACCCTGCCTTCAGAAGGGGATGGGAGTGTTGCAGCCTACTGTAAATGATGTTGAATCAGGTCTCTGATCCCTATGAGGATAAAACTTGACTAAACTCTGATACAGTACTTTATTCAAACTGTTTTCAAAGCTGTAACTTCCTGCTGGACCTTGCCTAATAGCAAATTTCTCTTTGCAGGTTTCCAGATGTTTCTCATTGTGAGGTAAGTACTTGTTTTAACTTCCTACTTATTAGGATTTCAACATAGGCCCATAAATTAGGTATTTAGCTGCTTGTCAGCTAGGGGAAAAGGTGCAAAGGGCCCATTGGCTGTGGCCAGGGCTGCACACAGGGGCTGACAGTGTGAGCTGCCTGTGTGATGAGATGTGAGTGCCTTGACTTCACCCGTGGAGGTCTGTAATTAGCTCTATCTGACTGCAGGCACCTGACTTGGATTTCTTCCTCCTGTGCTTGTTTCTACACTGTCCTAATGGTTTGCTTTGATCCAGGTGTGTGATGGAGCTGGGAAGTGATGTACCTGCTAGTGCTGCCAGCAAAGGTAAGCTGTTAACACATCAGTGACTGGTCAGAACTGTGTGATACAGGGAATGAGGAAGTTAATAAACTCTGGCCTTTACAGTGCAGCTGCAGCATTAAGCAGGGTTCTTAATGATTTTATTACCTTTTCCAGGTAAAAAGCCTACAAATTGGCTAGCAGCCTGTAGGATTCACTCACCCAAGGTGCTGCATATCTCAAACTTTAAATAAACTGCTTTCTGTGGCTTAAAAAAAAAAAGGTGTCCACCATTTTCAATATATAACTACTGTGGACTACTTGAATTCCTACTTTATAAGAAGAGCTCTGTGGTACCAGGTTCTGTGGTACCAGCCACACATTCTGAGCTGAGCAAATGCAGTACAATTAACCTGCCATTAAACTTTTTGCTGTTTAAATTTAGTAGACTCTCTCAGGAAGTAGCACTGTTAATCTCAATGGCTAGATCAGAGCTCTTACAGTGCTGTGAATGAAGATGTGGTTGGGAGTAAGGTCTGAAATCAGTTCAGATCCCCCTTTAAAGGACAAATTAGATACAACATAAAGCTGCTCTTGGCATGTACTGTTTGTGATGAATTCTGAGCAATGGGAATCTCTCTGAAAGTGGCTGAGGAGAACTCTTGTGCTGAAACAGTACCCACAGTCACACTCTGAAACTGCTGCCAAAAGTCTGTTAGTACAATTTCACTTCTTTGCAGGGTAAAGCTTGCATGGAGTTGAAGAAACAAGATGGCTGTGTCTGAGGTAAGTGTAGAATACACGGGGTTTATAATTCCTGGCTTATTGTCTTTGTGCTGAATGCTTAAGTAGTGGTGCCTAAAATTAGTCCTACATGATACCTGATTTGTGTTCCCTTTATTCTATCTGGCTGTTCTGTGGGCACTCTGGAATGAAAATAAAAAAAAAAAAAAACAAGCTTGTGCTGTGGCTGTCACTTCGCAGCAGTTGTTAGTACTAATTTTTATATTGGCTCTACACAAATTCTGCTCAAGTTCTAGATACTTGCTGTACAAAGTTGTTCTCCAACAAAGTGGAACACTAAACACTTTCAAAGTTATCTTGAAAACTTACAGGACTTGTATTTTAGGTATTTAAAATCATGAAATACAACATTGCTGAGAGAAATGGTATCACAAAGCATAGTAGTAGCTTTTAATTTTCCCTGATTCTTCCAATGTCAGTAATTCTGTATTTCCAGTAAAGTTAGGATTTTTAAGCTTTGTGTAAGTTAACCTTGTAAGATGCCAG
Source organism: Sylvia atricapilla (assembly GCF_009819655.1). Lineage (NCBI taxonomy): Eukaryota > Metazoa > Chordata > Aves > Passeriformes > Sylviidae > Sylvia > Sylvia atricapilla. The sequence goes on from NC_089148.1 coordinate 4,684,000, forward strand.
CTAGAAGTAAGTTTCCTTTAGGTAGAATAGTTTGATGGATAGAAATTCACAGGTAAATTAACTTTGCATATAGTGCTGCTGCTATTCTGAAAATACTTCTCTTCCTCAGGGAGAGACTGTGCTGTGTGCAGCCTCACTGGGTAAGTCCACGCAACATAAATTGTGTTAAAAACTTTGGAAACATTTGTAGCCACTGATGAAATTGATTCTGCCAAATGAGATACTGTGATATTACCCTTTCCGTTCCATTTCTAGCTGAGGTTACAAAGCTCTTGTGAAGCTTTTACAAGTTGTACTGCTGTATATGCTAACTGTATTTTCTTGATTTTAGGTGAAGAGGCAACTCTAAAACTAGCATATAAAAAATCAAGAAGGTGAGTGTAACTGCTGTAAAAATGGATTTATTGGAACAAGTGATGAAAACCTTAGCTTGAACTCTCTCACTGAACAGAGATGAAATTCTAAGGTCTGAGATGTTCCCATCAAGTGTGTTGTGCTGGTTTGGTACCTTATAACAATTCTTATGTCTGTTTTAATAGGTGGAAGATGGCTGATAAATGGGTTACACTTGCATGATCAGCATTAAGAAAGCCAATGTGGTTTTACCTCACTGGTAATGTTTGCCTGACACTGATTGGAGCCAATAAAAATCTGCAGACTCTACCCTGGTGTTGTGACCTCCTTTCTGTTTGGAACAACTTGATGTAAAACACCTCCAGGCTGCTGTATTAAGATTTAAAAGGGTTAATTTAGAGCAGAGACTAAACTAGATTAGATGCTAGTCCTGGAGGTGTTTTAACTGAGGTGTCAAATACTGCTGGCATGCAGGTGACCATATTTAGATGTATAAGTATAAATAAGTATTTCAGATGTTAAAGGTAAAAGCTAAACTTAGTACTTGTATATTCGCTACTATAATAATAGTCCACCAGTAATCCTTGTATTACGTGTTCAGGTGCAAATCAGAACACGTGTACAGCTTGGACTTGGTAACCCTTTTCCTATGGTTCTGGATTTAAACAACACAACATCTGGCTTTCAGAGGGGGAAAATGTTCGATTGGAGAGGTGGGACATAATCCTAATTAACAACAGTTGCTGTTTGAGTCACTAAGGCCTGCCAGGATGTTTCTGCTTTCTAATGCTCCCTAACAGAAGCTTGCTTCTCTGAGTAATTACTTAAAATTCCTCCCTAGGCTTAGGGGTGATGTCAATATAAAGAAAGTCAGTTATGAGGAACTCCCTTTCCCTAACACTTCAACTAGTGCTGTAGCACTTCTAATGAGAAGTAAAGCTACAAAGCTAATCTTCAGCAGGATTATTTTCAGATTATTAGTGTTGCTGTGAGAACCTTTCAATAAGAGGAGTACATTTGTTATGTTTCCCTCCCACTCCACCCGGATGATCTTGAATTACATTTTGAAATGTTTTTAGCCAGAATAGTGCTTCATCCTAGAGAAAATAAGTTAAACATTGTGTTCACATGTGAATTAAAACTCTTCTGCACTAAAACAAAAGCCAATAATAAGGTCTGCTTTCATCCAGAGCTGATTAGTAGCCTCTTAATATTCCCATGTCAATGTTACTTTTTAAAATACCACACTTCATTATGCCTGTTAAAGAGCTTGAAGGGGCTGTCGTAGCCTGCAGTATAAAAGAAGTCTTCATGGAATGGTTGGCCTCTGTTCCTTAAGGTCCTGGCCAAGGCATCAGCTTCCTCAGCATACTTCTCTGGGGAGGCAAATCCACCAAAGGACCTGGTAAAAGTGAGAAAGGGAGAGGTTTTGGTTCAAGCTCCTGGCTTTATTTCACAGACAGAAACTTAAGACTTGCAAAGCAAGCTTAAGCACTTGTGATGCAGTTTGTAGTTGGTAGATTGCCCATGCAGAATTAGCAGTCAGGCAACATTGGTATTTATGCTGTTTTCAAAGGTAAGATTTAAAACAAGCAAACACCCAACTAACAACTGCCCTGCATGTGTTGTGGCAGTTCAGGACTACAAATAAAAAAGGGTGCTGGGAGAGTGGTGAGCAAACTCTTCAGAAGATGACTTTGGAGGCTGCATCTATGAAAATCAATCCAATTTTCAAGTGTCTGCTAGAAAAAACAGTGTTTAACAACCTGGTCAGTTGACTTTGTGGTAAGACACCCAGGCATAAGGTATCGTAATAGTGGGATTTTAGCAGGTAGAGCTCTGAATAGCAAGGTCTATCCACACTGAATCAGCTCTTAAGGAAGTGTAGCTCACACTCCATGAGGGCAGTTGCTGCCCTGGGTTCATGTGGTGTCAGCTGTGCTGGTTTTGCTTACCGCACAAAGAGAGCTGCTGCCTTCCGTTCCTCAATGAACACGTTGGAGTCAGTGGGCTGCGGGGGGCAGTCCTGATGTTCAAATGGCACAAAGAAAGAGATCTTGAAGTCTGTGCAGCCTGATTTTACCAGGCAGGTCACTGGCACAGTCATATCAATCTTCATTTCTAGAGGAAAGGAAAACCAGGTGTGTAAGCTGCAACTCCCAGCTCCTCTAGTGTTCATTATTTGCGTTCATTAGCTGCTTGTAGTTCTTTCCATTGAAAACCATGTCCTACCTTTTTCATTCTTTCCCTGGATGTAGTGGAAGAGTTTCCAGAAGCCCTGGCGCATTGCTTCCTTCTGGGTTTCTCCCCTGATGACTGTGCTGACCCACTTTGCTGTCTCATACTGGCGCAGTTCATAATCCTTGGCCTGAAAGGTGGCAAAAGTTACAGTAACAATGAGATGAGTGTTGTCAGAAATTAGTAACTACTTTTTCCAAATCATCATAGAAGTTGCAGTTACCATTGTGTCTGCTGAGCTCCAGCGAGGGGACTGCAGGTCCAGGGACAGAAATGTTTGTTTGAAGGACTTGATCATCTTGCCAGTGCTGGAAGGCAGACACAGGTCATTGGCATCTCTGAAATTAATATGGCATTAGGGCGTTTCAGTTGTCACTGAACTGGTGGAAGTCCTGAAAAAAGGCTGAAAGCCATTTAACCTTGCAGGAGGAGAGCATCAGGGACCAAGAAACTACCTCTACTGGTAGGAGGAAGTGTTCTTTCAGCATACACTGCACTTGCTTCTCCATGACAAAAAGGTATTTCCTGAGAGCAAAGTAAGGTTCTGCAAGTGGAAGTTTTGTGGAAAAGCTGTAAGTCAAAAGGACTTCACTCTGGTTGCTCCTGGATGAAAGGGCAGTAGTGGTATGTGGTGGGTGATCTGGTGTTGACTGTGCCCTTAACTTTATTTGGCCTTTCATGATAGCTGATGACTTTCTTGAAGGCCTTTAGCCTCCGAGTCCTATGGATTTATGATATTTTCTGCATTTCTGAATTAATAACACTTTTCCTCCATAGCCTTTACATGGGAGGGGAAAAAAGGTGAAAACTTAAAAACTGTCCCAAACAAAGTGAGTGGAAATGCTCAAAACCACTGCTGAAATAATCAGATCTGGTTAAATACTGAGATTTTAGTGGTTTCCATATATGACTTCTGTTAACCAGGCAGACTGTAGTATCTGACAGTCTCTGTCCTCTGTTAACATTACAATTAGTGTTAGGTCCTTCACCCTTCGTGTTGCAAAGAGCACATAATTCAGCGATTATCTGGATTCTTAGGTCATAAAATGTTGTCTTCTCAGACTATAACTTAATTACCTGCTTCTTGGGCAACAATGTGAGTTTTGTAAGACCACCTGCCTACCGGGTACACCTCACAGCTCTGGATTTTGTAACTTTATGGCCAGTACTGTCAGTGACTGCAAGTTAGAAATACTTTTTTAATTACGTAAAACAGTGCTTTAGGATGGGAGAGACAAACACAAGAATCCTCCAGATACAGTTGAATTCTTTTAGATGTACAGGAAAGCTGACCTTTGAAATGTCCATCAATTCATATAAATATGGCTGTAGGGTAGTTTAGGTTTTTTTCTGCAGGTGTTAACCCATGGGCCAAAGGGACAGCAGCAGGTTTAGCAGAAGTAAGTGCAACCAGAACATGACACTCCACAAACTGCTAGTGCTATTAAGGAAGTGGAGAAGGTAGACATACTTACAGTTTCAGCTGTCCTTGTCCTTCTGGCTGTTGCAGTGTGTCCTGTGGAGGCTGCACATCCTCGTAAGATGCTGCATGTCAGTGTTTATTTGAGTTTAGCAAGCTCCTCCCATGCCTCAACCCTACTGGAGAGGGCTACTGTTATGAAAACCAGAAGGCTGGAGCCTTGTCCTGCTCTGGGTCTCATTGGAGAGCCCCCATGCAAATGTCAAAAGCCCAACCTACTACCCACGAGGCAACACTGGGACTAGTGTGTGATCTGGCTCCATAAACAGTTTTGCACCCTTGTGTAACTTCCCGTGTTTGCCATGGCTGTGTGGCCACTTGTGACAGGGTCAGTGGCAGGTTTTGTGCTTTGGGAGAAAGGATTTCACATAAATAACTTGTCTCTCCCCCCACCCAGCTTGGATTACGGGAGAGTGATGCTATGCAGAATGCCAGCTTTTCCTTTTTACCACAGGGGTAAAGGGTAGGTAGAAATCTGGCTGCACACTCTGCTGAGGCCATCCTCACGAGATTTTTGCTGGCATGTAATGAAAGGCAGACAGTGTTCTCTGATGGCTGGCTGTTCTGAGCGGTATTTGAGGTTAATGAGCCCTCTTAGCCCTTGGATATCTGCACAAAGGGGTTATACAAAGCTATTGTGAAATCCTGTCCTGCTTATAATACACACAGCGAAGCTGGGCTCTTCATTTAGCCAGCTGCAGCTCCAGACATAGTTTGGTACCAGCACAATAGGGCAGATTAAACTCCACAGTTTGTATTCTGAGAACACCTCTCAGTTTGTCATGGTTTGTGCAAATTCCTTGCAGCCAAATTCAGCTGAGCTCTCAGGGACATTTGGCATCCATAGCTGGGAATGACTTTTAACAGGAAACCCACTTTGCTTGCAGGGAACTTCATCAGGATGCTGTGTGATACACTCCTGTTCTAAAAAGGGAAGTAAAACCATGCCAAATAGCAATTGTGAATTTATCTCTAAAGCCACAAATCTCTCCAGAGCCACAGAAGAGGGTGGTGTCCAGTCATTTGCTACTGAAGTTTACTCAGACAGGCTGAGGCCTGAAACGTGTAACCAGTTCTCTGCGTGCTTTGTGCTTTTTATTTTACAGAGTAAAGTATTTCTCCATTTTACCTCGGCTCTGCTTGGGTCAAACAGGAACAGCAGGAGGGTGTTTGGAGGAGCAGAAGCTGCTTGGTCTTTGCTCAGGAGCTGCAGGCATGCAAAGGCATGGGCTGGTGTGAGGCGAGCTGTCACCTTACCCTGGAAGTGTTTTTGAACACCCTCAGAGTAGAAAAGGCCGTATGAAAACCAATACCCAGCAGCAATAGTTGGGCGAATCTCCACAAATTTACCCCAGTGATGAGCACTGAGAAGTATTACCTTGGAAAGGGGGCAGTAACTCTCTAGATAAAGACAAGCTCACAGTGGATTTTCATTTGGTTTCTGAAGCAGAGAGGCCCAGAACAAACCCCCAGTGAGTTTGTATGTGTCCAGCTGATGTCCCTGACAAAGAGTTGACTGTTCCTGGTGGAGCACCCCCAGGCTGGAGAACAATCCTCAGTGTTTTCCCAAGAGGTTGTTTTCCAGCACTCTTGTTTTTACACATAAACATTGAGAGAACATGTCAACAGCTGCATGAGACAGTGGGGCAGGCATGGGGACATGTATTCTGTTTATATACATTCCAAAACTTAGAGAATGGGGATGGGATTATGGTGCAAGCTTACACACAGCCTTACTAGTACCTCCAGATAGAGGAAAATCCAAGTACACAGCAGCCATTAAGTCTCAAAGGCTCTGTGACTCTTGACTTCTGTGTAATGTCATAAATATTTGTCTGGAACTTGGCTGGCATTTTCTAGAACAGCTAACAAAGCAATATTTTTCTGTTTTCTTGCCTTGAAGAGCAAGATGAGGGCACAAGCAGATAAAAGCGTGTGGTTTGTACCTTAATTTTACTGTCTTCATCTGTGCAGGAACACTGTAAGGCACTGGCACTTAAATAACAACTTTGATTGGCTAAGGACAAACCTGTGATACGATCACTTGTGCTTTCCCCTTTTCCTCTCTGTACCAAGACCTTAAGCAATGTTCTCCACAGCAAAACTGCTTCCATCTGCTCTGTGGCAGCATTACAATCGCCGCTGTCACATCAGTGCAGTTGTGTTGGAAGTTACCTTTTTCCCTAGAGGCAAGCACAGACTGTTTGCACAAGCAGGAATCTTTTCCACTGACCTAATTGTGTCAGGACTGGAGGAACCCAGTAGAAAAAGTGTGTTGTTTCAGTGTGGTTAATGATAACTTAGAGTCATGTTCTTGTAGCTGATAAGTCTGTAGTGTGATATGAAGAAGGGGGGTGTGAGAGACAGGGATGTGTGGCCACTCACGTTTTATCAAGTGGTCCCAACCCAAAGCTCCAGGCAGAGATTCTTTGACAATGATTTTAATTAAAAAAAAATGTAAATGGCCTTTACTTTTGTAACCATTGCTCATCTGGTGGTGCAGAAACCTCCCTTCACAGCAATGAAGTGGAGCAGGTGATGTTACTGCAGTTACTCCCAAGGGCAGCAGAGGTGTCCTTATATGTTGTTAGATGAACTGCGGTTTGCTGCTAATTCATCTCCCAAAAGAAGCCTCTAACCTCCTTGCTCTAAAGAAAGCCTCCATTTTATATCATATTCTCACTCCCAGCATGGAAAATGAAGAAGCAGAAACACACCATCTTCTAAAGAAGCAGTTGAATGTACTGTAGTACCGTTCCAAGGAGGTTCCTTATTATCCTTAGAAATTGTGGAGAGGAAATCTATGCCAGAACTGAGGTGAGGTGGTATTTAGACCTTATGCTCTGACCTACACATTTTATATCAGTAGGGGAATTTGTTACTATTGGATTCACCTTCAGCCAAAAATCATCTGCTTTCTGGAAACGTGCTTGTGGGTTTTGTCCATGTTTTAGCCTGATTCCAGCTAGTTTGTTACAAGTGACCTGTGAAACTACTGCATCTTCCTGCTTACTCGGTGACAACGTTGCCTAAATCTTGCTGAATGAGTGATTCTGTGCTCACTTCATCAGAGAACACGTGGAACTGGCTGCTCTTGACCAAATAAAAAGCTTCCTACAACCCAGCACCACTCCAGAGCACTCCTGACTTGGCATTTTCCAAGATTTCTCTGCTGAAGCTCACATTTTGAAACCATTCCAGGTTTGGTGGATTAATCCTAGATTGCTTCCAGCTGCCATGAAAAACATTCCAAAACCTTCCTGTCTTCTGTGCATGGAGCCCAGAGAGAAGCTATTTCAGCTTTATATACTGCTTTATTCACTGGTTTATTTCTACATTAAGGCTTATTTTTAATATGGATATGTTCTGGGATCTAGCTAGAAACTGAACTCCACAAGCAATTGTCTCAGCAAACTTTAGTCAATGAAAGAAGTTACCTAGATCCACAGAAACTTCCAGTCCTTTCTTAGTGCTGAGAGGAAATTAATTCATCTTCCCCTACAAATTCATCCACATTCTGTTATTGACAGATTCTTCTCAGAAACAAGAACATGAAAAAAGGTAATTTTTTATCTTCAAGATATATCTTTAAGATAGGAATGTCTCATTAAGAGAAAGAGGTAACAGTGTTTGCTAGGAAAAAAAGTCTTCACACAAATGTATTGCATTGCTGGTTTTGCTTTTTAAAATGGTTTAGGAGAGACTTAAGCCTAAACTGTGACAGAAAACACCTTATTTGCAAACACAGCTCTGAAGAGGCAACAGCTTTCTGGGCAGAAACACAGTGGGCTCTACATTTTCTTTTTTTGATCCCCTTTCCCAGAGTTTTAAAGTCCTCTTTTCCTTCACTTTACCTGCTTTGGCTCCTTCCTTTCCTTCTTCCCTCCCTCTCTCTCATTCTCAGCCTACTCCACTCTATATGCTGCATGGAGTGAGAGCACCTGGCACTCCTCTGCCAAGGACCTGGGTTAAACTCCTGACTCTGCTGAAGGGTTGTTCTGAAATGGTGGGAACAGCCCCACATGTCTGAAAAAGACCCTGATATGCAGAAATTTGCCTTGGAGAGCTCAGGATTTCCCTGTGTAGTCCCAAGAACATTAACAGACATGATGGAAACAGGCCCACAGAGTAGGGATTGATACGTCAAAGGAAATATTTTCCTTAAAATAATATTTTCCACTTCCAAAAAGGCATTAAGAGGTAACTGAAACTGAGGGTTTATCTCCTAAGCTTTTCTTCATCTTACTAGCATGAGTGTGGATCATATCAGTACCCCCCATCTTCTAAAAGTGAGGATATTGGTAGTGGGTGTGGAGTTTTGGTGGGCACTTCTTTAGCTGGTGTGAGTCAAGTCTTCAGAGATGGATTCTTCAAGAACCTGGTCTCTCTTCCTGTCCATTCCCAGAATGTGGTCTCTCTTCCTGTCCATTCCCAGAATGAGCCAGTGCTGCACTCTGCAGCAGGTGGCACTGTTGGCTGCGTTCAGAGGTGAGCTTTACTTGGAGAGTAACTTCCCTGATACTCTCTTGGTTGCCAGAGGCCCCTGAGGCTCCAGTGCACCCTGATAGTTTCTATTTCCAGAGACATAAATTAGATTATACTCTTGTTGACTGCTAATGGGAAGGCATCTTAACACCTGAAAAACTAACCACTTGGCATGTTAAAACATCTTTTATGCAGCTGACACAGCAACCTGTGAAGGAGAAAATCACGGAATGGTTTGTGTTGGAAAGGACTTTAAAGAGCTTATGGTTCCAACTCCCTGTCAGGGAATGTCTGTGAAAGACAGTTAAGAAAATGCTAAGTTAGGAAAATCCTCCAGGTTATGCTTAACTCTGGAACAGTTAAACTGACAAGTTTTCAGGTAGAATCAACAGCAAACTTAATAGTTCAAAATGAAAATTTAATATCTGAGAGATTAGTATTTATTTTGGTTTTTGCCTGTTTAGATTTAGAGCAGAGTAAACGTAGGTAGATAGGTAGATACATACATAGGTACATAGATTCATACACAGATAATGACATCACATCAACTCCCGAGATGATGCACTTCTGAATACCAGCCAGCCATCATGGCTTTTAAGAATTTAACTCTCAACTCTTCAGGCAGCTTTAAAATTCCTCTGAAGAGTTCAAAACAGTTCTAAAATCCTTTTACGCTGGTCTGTGAGTCCTACAGAGTTCTAAGTAGCTCTAAACCTCTCCAGGCTACTGTAAAGCTTCTGTCCTGTGTTGTCAACACCATGAAGTAGCACAAAAACTGCATTAAAATACTCAGGAAATCTTGTGGACTTCCTTTAAATGGCTCTATAGAGCACTGAATTGTCTGTGAACTTCCAGAGATATTCTGGTGGTTTGGGGAGGTGGAAGAGGCTGCAAGAGCTGGAATTATTGAGCCTGGAGAAAGAGAAATTACCTGTGGGAATGGAAGAGTGTAGAGAAATGGGATTTCTGGAAGAACAAGATGACCCTCTAAGGAAAGGGAAATGTATGTACTTTGTAAGGAGCTGCTACTAAGGCCAAAACCCAGAGAGTGATCTCTGCATGCAAACAGCCCACAGTGAGCATATTTTGGAGTGGAGGAGGAATACCACAGCCTCAAACTCCTGAGGTTATTATGTCCATACATGAAAAATGTGCTCCTGGATCACACAATGGGGGACTGTTCTCTCTGCAGGCACTGAGTGTTCTCAAAACATGCTCTAATGGAAGATCTGAAAGTGCACACTGAAGAAAGTCTTTAATTTTTTTTTTTTTAACTTATTGCTATGAATCTATTCAGGGCAGTCAGCACCTTGTCTTAGGAGATGCTAGTAGATCACTGGTCAGATCTGCTGGGAGCAGATTTGAATCCTGTCCCAGCTGCAGTTCTGGTGGGATGGGGAGGATTGTGCTGTGGATGACTGCCGTGGAGCACACACTCCGCAATGGACATGGTACACATCTGGTAAAACCACACATGGAGCTGCATGCGAGGAGCAGAAAGCCTGAGCTCCATTTGCCTTTCTCACACAAGGACAGGGATCCATCCACGTGTCCCAGAGCAGGGACACTGCACCGTTGTTGGGAGTGCTTCCAGCACCTCAGCAGGGCTCAGAGGACAACATCAGGTGAGAGATTTGGAAGAGGTCTCCGTGTGATCATTGGGAGGTCCTGGCACAGGGTGCCCAGAGAAGCTGTGGCTGCCCCATCCCTGGAAATGTCCAAGGCCTGGGCTTGGAGCAACCCGGCATTGTGGAAAATATCCCCGCCCGTGGCAGGGGGTGGCACTGGGTGACCTTTTAAGGCCCCTTCCAACCCAAATCATTCCAAGATTGTTTGTCTCCATCCCGTTACTGATTAACATTTAAAGGTTCATTTATTTATTTTTATCTCGATATTTGCACGAACTGCTGGATAACCCAAACCAGCCTCATCCGCTGCCCAAAGCGCGGGCAGGAGGAGGCGGCGGCGGCGCCGAGGAGCGGTGCGGGGCCGGGAGGGGCCGGGCTGAGCGCGGCGGTGTGATGCGGAGGGTGCGGCCGGGCAGGGCTGGCCGTGCACGGTCAGCTGTGCCGCTGTCGCTGTGGCCGCCCCTGTCCCGCCTCCTTCCCCCGGCCGTGCCCGCAGCGCCGCCGCCGAGCGAGGTGCGGGGAGCGGGGGCGGACACAGCGCCGTGCTTCCCTTCCCTTCCCTTCCCTGCCTCGGGAATGGCTGGCGCCCTGCACACCGCCCTCCCTGCGCGGCCCGCGGGGATCGTACCCTCTCACAGGAGCGCTTGAGCAGAGATGGTAATCCCTTTCATACCTTTTGGGGTTTTTTTTCCAAACAGCTCGATGACATCCCGAAAGAAGTTAAAGGGTCTTGTGGCTGCTACCATCACTCCGATGACGCCGGATGGGTGAGCTGTCAAAGTTGTACTGATTACTGTTTCCTCTGTTTCCTTCCACCCCTATTTTTCTTCTTTCTTATTTGCAGCTGATCTGCTTGCTTTCTTGCTTCTTCTTCTTCTTCTTTTTTTCTTTCTTTTTTTTTTTTATTTCTTATTTTTTTAATCAGATCTCAGATGAGGTTGGGGAAACTATTAAATTGGTCCCACTAGGAGCAGAGTGTGATTTCCCTGCCTCTCCTTCCTTCTGTTGCCAGCAAGTACCGTGGCTCTGGGTTTGGAGAGCTTGGATCAGTCTCATATCTCCTTTTCTGTTGCTTTGTAGGTGCAAATTAAATCGTAGCACAGTTACATGTGTAGAGCATTGCAGTGTTTTCACATGTGTTAAGGAAAATTGCAGTCCTAGTTACAAAGAGCTCTCGAGAGCTAGAAAATAATTGTCAGAATCTGAAGGCCTTTTAGACTTCTCTCTGCCGTAGGTAAGTCATGCATGCAGTCATGTGTGTATGACTGCACAGAATTAGTCTAAACTTGAAGAAAATACTGCCAGCACAGCACAGTTTTGAAAATAACATCAAATTGAAACTTGAAATTCAGCTTTCTTCAGAGCAGGGAGGGCAAACAAAAGCCTCCTCGCTGCATTTTGGTGTTGCAAGACCAAGTTGTTTGGAGTCAGCAGAGAACTCTGAGCTCTCATGGGGGTGGTGTCAGGATCTGCACGTGCTTTTGTGAGAGACAATGGAGATTTGCTAGTACAGACCTCCAAAAGTGACTTTTACTGTAAGTGCTGAAAAGCACAGCTCCATCCCAGTCATGGAACTCATTCCATTGCAGTCACTGCTTTGATTCTTGCTTTAAAGGAAACTGATTTCTGGGGTTATTTTTATTATGACTCAAATTTATTGCAAAATGGTATTTAGAGAGTGACCTGAGCCCTCTGCCTGGATGCATGGTCATTGTCAGATATGTTCTGGGAAGGCATCTGTAGAATTTAGAGTGTTGTGTAAAACCTATCGAGGCATCAGAATTGACTTCCAGACCACAGGTTTGTTTGGTCTGTAGTTTTGACAAATGAAAACAACAGTGAAATATTATACACTAGTAAACAAAATAAGTTTATCTTGCACAGAAGATAACCCAAGAATTCTATCTCCCCTCTTTGCCAGGGAATTCTGCTGCTCTCCTCATCCTTTAATGAGGGAGACAGAGAGGTCAAAGTCACATCCAGCGGATGCTGTTTCACTCTCTGTACCCAGCAGTTACAACTAGCCAGCAGTTTAACCATTTGCCAGCACTTGCACAAATAACTTTGTGCTCTCAAGAGGACTCCTGTTTCCCTCAAAAGAGGAAGAGGTTTCAGTGTCTCCTGATCTCTCCTATCTCCCAAAAAAGTTCTTTGCTGCGACAAGCCTGCAGCAATTCCCAGTAGAAGTTTGGAACAGCTAACTGCTTGTCAGGAGGAAGAGAAGCTGCAAAAGAGAATTCAAGGCTGAGCTGCTACCCTCAGATGTTAACAGATGTTGAGGGTTTCTTACCTCTGGGTAATCTGTGTGTGTACAAATGCAAGGCTTTGAAATTCATAGGGGTTTTTTGGTTTCTTAATCTCTAAGTTTAAAATAACTGTGAGTGGGGACTTAATGGTTGCTTTGGTTCCTTTTATTGCAGAAAAATTAACCTCCCAGTGATTCGTCAGTATGTGGATTACCTGGTAAATGAGCAGAATGTCAGGAACGTTTTTGGTAAGTGACAGAAATTGCATTACAGCACTTTTACCTGGATGGGAATCCTGTGATATCTTACCTGATAGGAGTTGTAGTGGGAGGGAATGTGGATGTGGAATCATCCTGGTCATTTATATTCACCAGTGGCACTTTATATTCACCTTAAGAGGTTCTTAAGGCCTCTGGTTTTGCCAACACCCCATTTCTGTGGGGGATGAAATATGGCCTTCATAAGGTGACATTTCTAGAGAGGAATGGATAATGCAGTGTTGACAGACAATACTCATCTGAATGGTTCTTCCCAACTCAAAAATATTAGTTCTTGTCTTGAGTGAGACCAATGTGTGTAGGTGAGGCCTCAGCCAGTGTGTTGTGTTTTGTTGTGTTGAAACAGTCAATGGCACAACAGGAGAAGGACTGTCCCTTAGCATCCAGGAGAGGAAGCAGTTGGCAGAGGAGTGGGTTTGCCAGGGAAAAGACAAGTAAGTAACTGAGAGGGAATGAGGGATTCCAGATCTTATGTTATAATAATGCCTGATTGCAAAATGAAGTGTGCTGATGCCTTTTTTTTTTTTTTTTTTTTTTTTTTTTTTTTTTTTTTTTTTTTTTTATTTTGTTGGTGGGCTTTGTTCCCCAGCTCCTTTATCATAGAAGTGTGTTTTTGGCACTGCCAGTTAGCTGGTGTCTGTTCCTGCTGCTTACTTGGGAAGAGTCCTTCCTTTTGGTACACTGTGAGGTGGGGGGATGAGAAAGGGCTTGGAAGAGAAGGGCTGTCTCCTTTGCTTAGTCTTGAGAAGAAATGCAAATAAGGAGCATTTCTGAACCTTTTAATGTGCTACATCATTTGGTGTGATTGAAGCTGAGGTGTTAAATGCTTAACTGCTTCCCTAAAGGTGTAAAATTGGTAACAGAAGAAAGAATTTAATCTGGATCTGAAGCTGTGTTTCCAGTTGCAGCTTTATTCTCCCTTTCTTGTGCCTGTCATAGCCCTTGCACCCCTCACTGCTGCCTTTCTCTTGGATGCTGGGTCAGAGGATGTGCAGAGGAGGAGGTATTTTGGGGGAGAAGGATAATGAGAAGAAATAAACTGGTGTGAAGGATCCTGGCCTTCAGATCCATAGCCTTTATATCCATGTGTCCTATGGATATAAAGGAGAGAAACAGCAATGGGGTTAATGGACTGGAACATGGAGGATTCCCTTTGCAGGAGCACACAAGCAGTCAAAGGTGCTGCTGTGAGGTTGAACTCTTCTGGTGGGTTTGCAGAGAAATAGGTTTAGAAAGTAAAGATATACTTTGATTTCCTTTACTCTTCCCAGCCTCCCCTTAAATCCTTGATGTCTTAGTTTCAATTTCCTAATAAAATGCTAAGATTCATCCCTCCTGACAGGCTTGCAAGGACAACAGCAAGAAGTCACATGTGATTCATGTTTACAAATGTGTTGTCTTTCTTCCACCGCTGCTTGTCACTGTCAGCATCTTCTCCATGTTTCTGCTCACCAGGTCAACACAGGCTCAACTCTTTTTTTAGGTTCTTGTTCTGTGGCAGCCTGGTAGTTCACCATCATTGAAACCTCCCCAAAATCTTCTGAATTTGTTTTTTTTTTTTTTTGTGCAGATTGGACCATGTGATCATTCATGTGGGAGCACTGAATCTGCCAGAGTGCCAAGAGCTGGTGTGTATATGATATTTTTCACTCTGTGTGTGATAAATAGAAGCAGATGTACCCTCAGATACTTTCCACTCTGTTGTTTGTAGGCAAGACACGCAGCAGCAATAGGTGCTGGTGGCATTGCTGTCATAGCCCCCTTCTTCTTCAAACCCACAAACAAAGGTGAGTAGATGTGATTGTTGAGGCCTTTTCATTGTCCTCCCAACCTTCATCATAGATAAAGGATTAATGCCGTGTATTTTCTTTGGAAAATATTCTGGTGATAATGTTTGCACAACAGTAATGGAAAAGCAAAACCTACAAGAAGCTTTTTTTTAAGGGTGAGAGACAGCAGAATTGTAAGAAATGGGAAGAAATGGGAAGGATGTGTTTTGGGATGTATTTTGTTAGCCTTTTGTAAAAAGAAGGATTCCTTTTGGAAAGAATAGTCTAATTAACTAGTCTGTGTTCTGAATGGATAGTTTGGTGTTCACACTTAATCTGGGCCACACTGGGAAGCAGCTGGTTCCATGCTGACCCTTGCTGGGCACTGACCAACTGCTGATACACAGGTGTGTATCTGTTATCTGTATCTCTTGTTACTGAGGTGATCAGGTTTGGTTCTGTCTGTCCAAGGTTACCTCAAAACTTGCAAACTCAATATTTTGTTTCTAAGATCCTGACAATAATATATAAAGAACCACATGAAGTGGAGGTTTGTAAAAGAAGTATTAGAAACTGTCTGAATGAATTTTGAATGGAAATGTTCAGATGAAAGCACCAGAAGAAACCAGAGTAGCTTGCCAGAATGGCTGACAGTGACAGCCAGGACACAATCAGTGGCAATCAGGCTGGTACTCACAGAGGAATAGCACAAAAATCAGCAGAAACCTCACTGAGAGGAGGATGGCAGTGAGAGTTCAGCACTGTCTTTTGCCATTCTTCCTTCTGTGTCAATGAGAAAATTGCCTAAGATCTATGAAGGATGCAATGAGCAAGATTCTCAGGAAGAATGTCAACCATAACAACACTTTGATTCCTAATATGGTGGAAAAAAAGTTGTTCAAAACCCTGCTCATCATGCTTACCATGCAATACTCCAGGATGGTGAACGTGAACTTGATCCCTTGTGCTCTGTTGCACACAAGTGATCCTGCTGAGACCACTTGGCACACAGGTCTGGCACATGTGAGAGCATGCCTGAGTTACACCTCTAAGAGAATGAGTGGAAGCTACTGAAACTGGTTTGGTTTAAAAGAAATACTGTCTTTGCCTTTCTTCTTTGCCTGTCTTTGTCTTCCCCTGATTTATGTCACATTTAATGTTTTATGATGTGGCAAGGGTTTTGTATGACTTGCTGTGTGGGGTGCACAAGCTGAGGCCTCTCCACAGCCCCTGTGCTGTGAATCTGAACTGTGACTCCCTATGGATTGTCTCCTTCTCTTATGGAATATCTGATGGTTTCCTTCTAGATGAGCTGGTTGCTTTCTTACAGAAGGTTGCACTGGAAGCCCCTGAGGTGCCATTTTATTACTATCACATTCCTCCTCTCACGGGTGTGAAGAGTAAGTACAGAGTACAGATCTTTGGTTATTTGCTCTGGAAAGCAGGTTATATGGTGTTTCTGGAAGCATGGGTTTATATTTAGTCTTAAATGTGTTGTTGCCAGTTCATTCCTAAACTTTTTCTGATCTGGTAAAAGTTTTACTCTTTGTTGTCTTACTCATTGTTTTAGAGTTGTATAGTTTACTAGGCTTAGGCTGAAAGTGAACAACCTGTGAAATCTGAAGTCTTGCTCTTGGGGACAAGGCAGGGAGCTCTCCCAGAAGAGGCCTGTGTTCCCTCATATGAGGTTGCTATTTTGCACAGTTCGTGTGGAAGAGTTGCTGGATGGGATAAAAGCACAGATCCCCACCTTCCAGGGTGTGAAGTTCAGTGACACGGACCTCTTGGACCTGGCACAGTGCATAAACAAGAATGACACAGGGGAGTTTGAATTTCTTTATGGGGTGGATGAGGTAAGAAGCTTCTCTTAAAAGCAATTTCTTCTAAGGTACTCTCTTGCTTCAGCCTTGGGGAAGAAGTAACCCTGGACACACTGTGCAAGGCAGTTTTGCTGCTCCCTCCCACCACTCCTTTTTCTCCTTGATTTTATTACATTAAGTAAATTTTTTTTACTTCTTTTTTTTTTTTTTTCCTCCACCCCAAACTAGCAACTGTTGAGTGCACTGGCAGTAGGGGCAAATGGAGCAGTTGGAAGGTCAGTATGGCTTGGATTCTTTCCCCTCACACATACACTGTGCTGTTTTATCTTCCACTATCTGCATAGTATTTCCCTGACTGTCTTCAGTCAGGACAGTGGAGGATTTTGTAGGATAGGGGTGTCAGAGGCAAACAGACACATAATCTAGCCCCAGTCCTAGTGATGGGACAGCCCTATAACCCAGGATCTCAGATTAGGTTCCTTTGGGTGATCATTGCTGTGGTTTCTAAGCTGACCCAAAGGATTCAATGTACTTTTTATCCTCATGGCAACTTTTGAAGTAGGTAACACTTCTGTCAGCACTGGGTAAGGAACCAAATCCCAGAGAGGTTAAAATTGTTCGTTCACATGAGCAATGAAGTGCTGAGTTTAATTTCTAATTTATGCTCTGCTCCTCATATCAGGCTGATTAGATTGAATTACTGTGTGATACCTGTGGTCTCACCTAGGCAATCCATTAAAGGAACAAGCAACTGGAAAATTAAGTGATTGACTTTGCTTATTGCCCAATGATGTCTTTTTATTTTTAGTTTTGCAAAGCAGTTCCATTTGGAAGGAACTGGGAAGAGAAATCAGCTCTCTTAATTCTTCCATGGGGCTTGGTATACTTCAGTAGATTGACAGTAGATTGCACCACACATAAATTCCACGAATTTCTTTCATAATAATCACAGTGTCAACAGCAAAAGCATGTGGTTGCTTCTTTTGTTTCACTGGTTTTAAGTTCCTTCTTTGTGTTTACCAATTCCATTTTTGGCTTGTTTCTTTGACAGCACATACAACTATTTGGGCCGACAAACCAACCTGATGTTGCAAGCCTTTGCAAAGCCAGACTTCGCCTTGGCACAGCAGTATCAGGTACAGCCTCTTCCCAGGCCTCACTGGGAGCAACCTTCTTCCTCTTTGAGCTTTACTGTGGCAGCTCTCCATGTGGTTCTGTCATCCATACTAAGGCAGCTTTATTAAATATAAATTCTTTCATCTCCATCCCCCTTTTTTCTTACTCATCCCTCCTCACTTGTTTGACCATTCCTCACTACCTTTTAACCAAATCCTTTTAACCACTTACCCTTCAGCTCTTAATCACATCCATGCAAGTGAGCAATGGTATAAGATATAAATATAGTAGCTCTAGATGCTTTTACACCTTCAAATTTGAGGGGGTTAATAAATTACTGTTGGTCTTTTCTAGTTTCTCACTGGGGAATTTCTCAACTTTGTCATCAAACTGGGTAAGTAAACTGGGTAAACACTGCCTGTTTCCCTCATTATGTCTAAACGGGCAAACTTTCTGCTTCTCAATCTCTCATGTTGCTGTACTCTTAGAACTTCCTTCCTGAAAGATTTTGCAGTGAAAAACTGTTACATCTGCTGTTTCCCAACTTAGTAGCAGTTAGTAGCTCAACAAAGGGAGGCTGACCAAGCATCCCTGACAGATTCCACTCTCCCTTCCTTCCTTCTGCTGTGAAATCTCACAGATTTAAAGCTGTGACTCTGTGATTTATCCTTGTTCTTTTTCTGATTCTTTCTCTGGGTTGGTTTTTTTGTTAGGGTTTTTTTTTCCTTCCATCTCCAAAAGCTCATTTCCAGCTTTATTTCTGCAGTAATTTTTCTGAAACGGTGGTGCCTGAGTAGAAGAATACTTCTGATACTTCTCTCTCCTGCCTTGCTGTAATTAAACAGGAATTTTGTTGAAGGCTGTACAAGGCCAAGCATTTTAAAATTAAATTATTTCTAGAAACAAAATCAAGTTTAAATATAAAAAGCAATTAAAACCAACAGAGTGGTTTAGGGAGACTGAAACAGGAAATGTTTACATTATATTATATCAGACATTTAATGAAGAGCACTGTTTGCTGTGGGTTGGCTGTACATATGCAAGCCCTGATGAATCTCTTCAAGCTTCAGAGGCTGATTGTATTTCCAAGTCAGAGGAAATGCATTATTTTTTAGCCTTAGAGATGAAGAGGTAAACACTAAATATCCAGAGGTACATTTGAAGCCGTGAGCTATGGACAGAGAGCAGGATTTCACTACTCCCAAGGCTTGGCTCTGTGTGAGTCTGCACTGGGGGATGCTTACATATGAATAAATGTAGTAAGTAGGTGTAATTTTTACTGCAGTGTCACTCCTGTCTGCAAGCACAGTTACCCTGTTCTGGCTTCCAAGAAGTGCTTGAAGCCTGGTTGACACTGTGTAATCACACAGAAAATCTGTACTGCTGCCTTGTTGGGCGCCTGTATTGAAGCTGCTTTAAGGAAAATGGTCTGCAAATATCCCGATTTTGCTTTTGTCTGCCCAGGTTTTGGTGTTGCACAGACTAAAGCTGTAATGACTTTTGTTTCTGGCATTCCCATGGGACCTCCACGGCTTCCGCTTGTTGATGCCTCCAGTGAGTTCATTGCCAAGGCCAAAGCCAAGCTGGACAGCATTGTGTGGCCTCATGGTAACTGATCACGGAGTCCTGGGATCATTAAGGTTGAGGAAGACCTCTGAGATCATCAGGTCCAACCATTAACCTGACACTCCTGGGTCCACCACTAAGCCACATCCCCAAGTGCCACATGTATGATGTTCACTTCCCTCTCGATCTGGAGGTTCCTTTTTCTGGGATTCTCTGCCATATGGCACATCCCCCACATGACAGGCAGGATTTCTTTCTGGGAGCTGGCAGTGTGCCCAAGCCTCTTCCTGTTAGGGCTGGCTTTGGTGGGGCACATGTGGCCTGACATTTGACACTGCTCTCCTGGAGCTCTGCATGTTCCACTACTGACTGGGATTGTTTAATAAAAAAAATAGCAAATTTTTCCCGTTGGAGAAGAAGGCTGATAACTTTCTCCTAGAAAGGAGGAAGATCTATCTCTACCCCCTCTCAGCTGGATGGTGTTTTGTCCTCTCCATGAGGATACCACATTGTGGGTTTAAACAACAGTATGACACCATCAGGTTGCTCAGGCTGGCATCTGTTCATCAGTCACTGGGACATTGTCTGTGCATGTAAAATACTGCTTCTGTCTGATCTCTGTGTTTATACACCTTAATGCAAAATAAAAAAAAATCCCTTTTGTACCAGCAACCTTTGGATCACTAATAAGCAGGTATTTCTTCCTTTTTTTTCCTTAGGACAGAAATAAAGCCACAATTGAGCTGCACACCTCCATGTGGCAGTGCAGAATGCTGTCACACAGGTTAGGAAGGCATAGAATCAGAGAAACCTAGAATGGTTTAGGATGGAAGGGACCTTAAAATCATCCCATTCCACCCCCTGCCATGGGCAGAGACACCTTGCACTATCCCAGGCTGCTCCAAGCCCTGTCCAACCTGGCTTTGGACACTTCCAGGGATCCAGGGGCACCCACAGTTTCTCTGGGCACCCTGTGCCAGGGCCTCCCCACCCTCACAAAGAAGAAGTTTGTTGCAAGTGACTCTAATTAATAGGAGCTTGGACAGAGCAAATGACACATCTCAACCAATTATGGCTACCATGTCGTCCTCCAATTTATTGTTTTCGGACAGCGAGTTATATAGATTGACAACATAGTTTACAATTACAGGGTATACAAAGAATGCAAGCAAGTCTTATTTATCTTAGTCTTAAGGTGGCAAAGTGGTCAGTGCTACAATAGTACATTTAGAAACCCACTATTCCCTGGGACACCTTAATGTGAAATATGAATCCTTGCTGTGCCATAAATGTCAATTTTTGCTGTGCCATTGAGGCCTGCAGGGCCTGTGGGCCAAAGGGATCAGTCTGGAATTGCTCAACCTCAATCAATCCAAATATAAATCATGTCACTGATCTCTGTAACAGAAGTTCTTCCTAATATCCCATCCAACTGCTTCCCTCTGGCAGTGGGAAGCCATTCCCCCTTGTCCTGTCACTTCAGGCCTTGTCCCCAGTCCCTCTCCAGCTCTCTTGGAGCTCCTTTAGGCACTGCAAGGGGCTCTGAGGTCTCACCTGAGCCACCTTTTCTCCAAGCTGAATGGAGAAAAGCTCTCCATTCCCCAGCTCTCCCAGCCTTGTCTCCAGAGCAGAGGGGCTCCAGCATTTGGGGAGTCCTGCTCTGGACTCACTCCTGAAAGGGTTAAAAGCACTGTGCCCAGGCATCCTTGGGCAAGAACAAGACACATGGTAACCAACAGAGAAGCTAGCAAATACTAAAGCCACAAGCTAAAGACTCAGGATGAAACTAGGCAAGAAATAGGGAACAAAGCTTGCATAAAATGAAGGACAGAGCTTGCTAAAACCAGTGAGGAAGTCGCCGAAACAGCTAACCAGAGTCTAGAGAAGAGAGGTGAGAAGTGCACGGTGAGGAAGATGTCCAGCCTTCATCAGGGGAGCGCCGAGGAAGACGAGGAGCCTTCCTCAGCGAGACCAGCAGGGTGCACTGCGCCTGTGCTTTGTGTAGGCTGATGATACCGATGTGTTCTAAGGAACAGTTGGCATAACCACTCCTTTTCTCAGGAAAACAATGATTATGCACCAAGTGTACCCATATATTGTAATCTGCCGTGTGTGCGCTGTTAGGAGGAGCAATCCCCGGGCACCCAGCACGCTGAATAAAGCAAAGATCAACTTCTTGGACATTGTCTCTTGGCCCAGTTTGGGGCAATTCCCTCGAGCAGCTCCATGTCCTGATGCTGTGGACCACAGAGCTGGAGGCAGCTCTGCAGGTGGGGTCTCACCAGAGCAAGTCACCTGCGGTCAGATTGAAAGGTGCATTTTTTGTGTCCTGGGCTGAGCCTCTTGCTGGTTGATGGTCCCTGTGGCTGACACAGGAGTGGGTCCCTGCCCTGATTGTTCCTCATGAGAAGAATGATTGCAAGGGAGCTGGAAAGAGGGAAAAGAGATCCAGGATGTACTGGGGCACTTGAGTGGTTTTGCCACAACCAGTGGCACCACGGATGACAACAACAGAATTGTGATGGATTGCATCCAGAATTTCACTTTCAAAATTCTTCACAGGTAACGCCTCTCTCTCTTCTTGGATCTGGGGGAAAAAAAAGTCCATTTCCAAAATCTCCAAAAATCAGCCTGTTCCTCTCCACATCTATACTTTGCCTCACTTCTCTACACCTGTCCCTTTTACAAAGGAAAAGCTGCCAAAGAACAGGTCACAGTTTGCATTTTTTCCTGGCACAGCAACACTCACCCCCACATCCACCCCCCTGGAACATCCAGCACTTCTGAAAACCTCGTGTGCATTTGTGCTGAAATCCAGCCTTACACCCTTTGTGTTACCTTCTGGCAAATGAAGAGCAAGGCTGACAGGTCACAGGAAACACCCTTACCCTCTGTAATTCCTGATCCTGCTCCAGACGGTACATGAAATCACTTCTCAGGTCCATGCTTATTTGCTCCGGAGTCAGCTGGAAGTGCAAGACATGATTTGGAGGCTTTCTGACCCTTCTTCCTATCTACATCATAACTTCAGTATCAGATCAGTCACACCGCAATCGTGATCCCAAATATGCATGAAGCATCCTTTCCTGCATAACTCCCTGCAATCAGTTCTGACTCTGAGCTGTTTTATTTCATTCACTGCAGCGCAAAACATTCATCTCCAAAGAAGTCTCTCAGAAAGACTGAGAACACTGCAAAAGAACGATTGTTTACATTTAAACCCTTTGAGGAAAGGGTTTAAATGTAAATGTAAATTTAAACCCTTCGACTGCTTGAGAAACACGCTCTGTTCAGCAGGAAGCCGAGAAGACGATGATTTAAATAGGAGTTTTTAATATAGGTAACGACCCAATATAAACACAAACCCACCCTTATAACAGTAGCTGAAAAGGCAAAAGTTTGAAGAAAATTCATAAGGAAAATCCTATCTTTCAAAAAAAATCTGAAGAAATGCAAAAATTTGTTACCAAAGGGCTAGTAGTTTCAGAACACTGAAAAAGAACAAATGTTTACATTTAAACCCGTTGAGAAAAGGGTTTAAATGTAAACGTAAATTTAAACCCTTCGACAGCTCGAGGAACACGCAGCCGAGAAGACGCTGGCTCACACACGCCGCCGGTCGCGGGGCGCTGGGGGCGGGCGGAACGCGCCCGGCGCCGCAGGGTCCCTCCCGGCCGCCGTCCGGCCCCGCGCAGGCGCTGCGCTGCGGAGCCGCCGCGGGCCGCTCCGGCTGGGGCGGGCGCCGTGCCCCGGTGCCCGGCCCGGCCATGGGGGACGTGAAGAACTTCCTGTACGCCTGGTGCGGCAGGAGGAGGGTGATGCCGGCCTACGAGATCCGCGCCGCCGGCGGCCGCGGCCGGCAGACCTTCCTGTGCGAGGTGCGGGCCTGCCCCGCCGGGGGAGCGCGCCGGCCGCCCTGGGGCAGGCTGGCGGCTCTGAGGGGAAATAGGGCTGTGGGGACACAGAGGGGGACTGGGGCCCTCCGGGGCCACGGACGGACCCTGCCGGGCTCGGCGTGTTCCCGGGGCTCTGTCGGGGATCTGAGAGCCCTTGAGTGTGTGTGGAGCCCTGCCGGGTGTCTGGGGGTTGTGCTGGGGGCTTGGAGGCCACGACGGGAGCCTGGGCTCTTACCACAGGGAGCTTGGGCCGTGCCCCGGGTCTGGGTTCGCCTCCGGGAGGGACCTGGAACTCTGCCGGGGGCGTCTGAGGACCCTGTCAAAGGGAATGCGGGGCCCTGCCGGGGATATGAGGTTCGTGATGGGGTCTGGGCTTTGCCAGGCGTCTCGGAGTGCTGCCGTCTCGGAGGGCTCTGCCCCCGGGAACGTGGCATCAGGGCCGGCGGTCTAGGAGCTGGTCTGGCGGCTCTGTCCGAGGGAACCTGGGGCCCTTCTGGGGGTAGTTTGAGGGTCTGGGCTCCCCCAGAAGGAACCGGGGGTCTGGGGTCCTGTCCGGGGTGTGGGCTCTGCCCGGCCTGGGTGGGAGTCACTGAGAGCCCAGGGCTCAGGGAGGGCTGGGTTGTTTTGAGCAGTGTCCTGGCTGCGTGTGCACGGTGTGAAATGAGTGAAAGGAGGGAAGAAGTCCAAATGATGTTCTTACAGGGAAAACGAATTGCTTTATTTAAAGGTGTGTCTCTGCACTGTGTGCAACTCTTCTTGCAGTTAAAATAGGTGGTGAGGGGTACTGTACCTCACATTTGCCAAGAGCTTTGGTCTGCTCTTGAACTTGCGATGAAATGTATTAAAGAATTCTTGTTGGAATGGTTGCTACTCTGCACTGCTCTAATAGTGCTTTACTCCTGCCTCTAGATATTTGGGATATGGGGGTTGTGAATTTCTGTTGGCTCTGACAGGTAGCTGGCACTAAGTGTGAGGCCATGTGTAAAACAGATTAGTTCATGAGTGATGCCATGGATTTACATTAAACACCTTAAATTTGTCATTTTCCTCTTCCTTCCTGCTTGTCTCCCATGTCAGTAAGAAAACTAAGAATTCAAGGTGTTACAACTGGTTAAGCAATACTCAGATAGAATGATTGTATGAATAGATACATTCACAGAATCATGGAATGCTTTGGGTTGGAAGGGAGCTTAAAGCTCATCCAGTGCCACCCCCTGCCATGGACAGACACCTTCCACTGTCCCAGGGTGCTCCAAGCCCTGTCCAGCCTGGCCTTGGACACTTCCAAGGATCCAGGGGCAGCCACAGCTTCTCTGGGCACCCTGTGCCAGGGCCTCCCTACCCTCACAGGGAACAATTCCTTCCTAATATCCCATCTAACCCTGCCCTCTGGCAGTGGGAAGCTGTTCCCCCTTGTTCTGTCACTCCGTGTTTTTTGTAAAAAGTCACATTATAATACATATGGTGTATTATACAATATATAAGTATATAAATATATACAATTATACAATAAATATACAATTATACAATATATAAGTATATAAATATATAAGTATTGAAATGATGCCTTAAGCTTTAGCTGTCATATTTGCAGATTCTGTGCTGCCTAGGGGTGCAGTTCTGAGCCTCATATTCAGTGCTGGTGAGCTCTCTTCACAGAGCAGGGAGACAAAACAAATTCTTTTCCTGCTAAGGACCAAGGACAACTTTCAGCCCAGGAGAATAAACAATGCTGGGCTGAAGGGAGGAACAAGAAGGGTGAGACTTCATAACCTGAAGCTGTAGTTGGACAATTAAACCCCAATATGCAAATGGACCAAAACTTACAAAAATGTAAGGTGTCTGTGACCAGTCAGTCATTTTGTGACCATTCTCAGTCCACCTTGGGTGTAGCCCTGGTCAGGCCTTGTCCTGCCCAAGGTGGATCCTAAAGGCTTTAATAAATCCCTGCTTTATTCTCTAGCTCTGTCCAGTCTCTGTTTCAGATCAGTTTTTGGTGACCAGTAGGCCTCAGTACTGGTTTTGATATGTTGATGCCCCATGATTATCCATGGAAGCTTAACAGGTGAAAGGATCAGTCTCACTGAAACATCTCTCTTGCTGGTTTTTGCAGCCTGGTAGGATGGCTGTGAGTCCTGTGTGGTTACTGTGGGGTTGGAGGTACCATTGTCCGGGGTATAGCATTACTGTTCTAAAGTAAAAAAAAAAAAATCAGAAATAAATGACATCTGTGGAGTTGGAATAATGTGGTGCTGTGGGTGATTGCTCCTGTACTTGTTGTCCAGGTGTTTGGGATTGAGGTTGAGGAAAGTGATCTTGTGCAGAATTTGCTGCTGTGTGTTGCCAGGGTCCCTTCCTACACTGATTTTTCTTCTTCCACAAGGTTTTGGGAAGCCCTTGTGCCCTGAGAAGTTCTCAGAATGCGGGGGTTTGCTTTTCAAAACCTACAGAAATATCTAGCTCGGTATAACGCTATGTACCGATACTCAGTAATTCTCTCTCCTGTCCTTATGAGCAGCCAGGAGTGGGTGTTGCAGTGGGTGTTGCTGGCCCCAGGCCCCTTCCAGCTGCCCAGAGCTGTTTGCTGTTCCTTGCAGGTGCGAGTGGAAGGCTTCAACTACGTTGGCATGGGCAACTCCACCAACAAGAAGGACGCGCAGAGCAACGCTGCCCGAGACTTCGTCAACTTCTTGGTGCGGGTCAATGAAATGAAGAAGGACGAGGTTCCTGCTTTTGGAGTAAGCTGTTCTTTCTCCTTTCTCCAGCACAAAGACTGTTCTGTCCTTGTGCTGCCCTGTTCCTGGTTGTGTTTCACCCCTGGAGTTCAGTCTGGTGCCCCTGTGCAGTGATGGATATGAGGGACTTCTTGCGCTGCTGGAAGGCTGGGGCACATACAAAATATCGTGGAATCATTTAGGTTGGAAAGGACCTTTGAGGTTATGAAGTCCAACTGAATGTTGTAGGATGGTCTGGTAAATAACAGCCCCTGTGAGGTGCAGCCTGGCTTTAAAAGTGCTGGGTACTCACATCTGACACTGTGAAGTTTTATAGCCATGTTTTAATACGTATAATATATACAATATATAATACATATATAATATATATAATTCTGTGTGCTTTAAAAAAAGCCCAAAACCAAACCCAAAAATAATAATCACAGCTGTATCAAACCAGACATTGAAATCTGGCAATTTTAAACCATAATTGCGTCAGGTGTGTAACAGGATCACTGCATTTTATGATGCTTTGCAAACACTTAGCAGTGACTGTCACTTAAAGGCTGAGGAAGAGGAGAGTAACTCTTATCAGCGAGTTTAGAGAAATAAATAAAGCAGGAAGTTATGTATTACCTATTGAGAGGGAAGAATGTTTTTCTAGTGCTCCACTGAGGATATATGAGTTTTCTCAGTGGAAGCAGCCTCCCTGCTTCATCAGCCTAGGTGGAACCCAATGGGAACATGACTGCTATTTTGGTTTTGCTGTGCCAATTAGTTTCATGGCAGTTAAGTGTAAAAATACTCAAGGTTGTGTTACTATTGGGGCTGCTTCTGGGTAGTAACTATTGCCTATTTACTGGGGATAACTGTTGCATAATATTGCCTGAGGTCTTTAGACTTCCTGAACAGTTTCTAGCTAAATACTAAAATTATTTATTCTGCACTGGTGTGCTAAGGTTTTCTTTCATTCCCTTCCCTAGCCAGTGGCAGGTGATATTCCCACTGGAGGACAGGAAGCGGCCAGAGATGTCACTGGTTCCAGCTCACCTGTGGGGGGACCTCTTCCTCCACATTTGCTTTTAAAAAGCGAAGTAGGTAAGAGTGAAAACTGTAATTTCTGTATATTTGAATGTATTGTGGTGGTGATTTCTCCCCCAGATTGCATCACTCTGCAGACAGGACACCAAAGTCATAGTTTTAAGGCAGAGGTGTGGATGAGATCTGAGGGACTGGTCATGGCCTGGCAAGATGGCTAGGCAGTGCCTCTCCATTGCTAAGAATATGCTTTGGGGAGCTAATTTTATTTAATTTTTTTTTCCTGCATAGTAGGCAATGGACCAGGTGCAGCACCTGGAAACTCTGGCAGTCATGGAGCTCAGTGGGATCGGGGTGCAAACTTGCAAGATTATTATTCCAGGAAAGAGGATCAAGAAGTGCAGGAGGTAAGTCATGCAGAGGAATTCTCCTTTAGCTCTTAAATAGGTATCTTTCATCCCATTTTATTTGTCATTTGCATTTATAATCAGGCTTGCCATTTTCTTTTGATATTTTGCTGTTAGTTTATGCTGGAGATTTAAAGCCGCAGATATATTTGTTGACTTTTAATAAAAGTAATTTCTTTAAGCTAGGGACAAATAAACTCTGGATAGTCTGAACATTCAGGACTTTGTATAGACATTTTTTTCTGAAAATAAAGAATTACAGAAGACTTTTTAGCATTTTGTCTGATGTCTTAATTATTTTATATCATACAGGTGAATTGCTTAATCTTTAAACTGGTAAACAATACTCTTCTTTTCCATATTAGACCTCACAGTCAGAAGTGGACTTAAATGCAGATCTTCACGGGGGTTGGACCTTGGAAAATGCCAAGGCACGTCTGAACCAGTTTTTCCAAAAGGAGAAGATCCAGGAAGACTATAAATACATTGAAATGGGGCCTGATCACAACAGGTTTGGTAGTTTTAGTCACCATCTGTGTATCAAGGGTTCAAAACATTTTTGGTGCCAGTGGTTGTTCACACTTACTTGCCATGCTCCATAGAGCCACAGTGTTCTTAACCAGGACTAGCAACATCCCTAAATATTGATAAGGGGGTGAGGAGCCTCAATGCAGAGATCTGAGGGATTGAAATTCCTGAGAAATTCTGGATGTGCGGCTTTTAAACTGATTTCTGTCCTCTAGTCAGCTCCTGGGGTTCAGTTTCTGTGAAAAGAGAGCTCAAGTGCTTGTGGTAATTGTTCTGTGACTGTGGTTGCCTTTGTGCATTTTAAGTAAATCTTAGATTTGCTTATGTAGCAGTGTGCTTTAAGGACATTTTATTTATGTTTTTATTATTATCTATATATTATTAATATATTATGTATATTTATTATAATTAACTTTTTTTGGCAAAGGAGTCTTTTGAAAAAAGCAGTTTGGCAGAAACTTCCCAAAGGAGTTCTGAGAGTCTTAAGTTTCAGTTAAGATGAGCTGGATATTACTCTTTTTTGAATTTTAGCCATTCCTCCAGAGAATTTGCATGTGCTTCTCCCAGATGAAAGTAGTTCATGACAGATTGTGCATAAAGAATTAAAGTTTTGTATTGTTTTCTCCCTATTAGGAACAGTCTTTACAAATCATCCAGAGGTTAGGACATGGAGTTATTTCTGGTGAAATACAATGATGTTTTGTGGCCAGAAATAATGGCATGCTGCTGCTGCTGGATTCTCCTCATTGAGTTTGGGGTTGGGCTTTTTTGCATTATACAAACTTGTGTTCTATGAGAGTTACATTTTTAGAAAGACAAGAGAATTTTCTTATTATAGCCTTTCAAGAGAGTCTCACTTGCAGGACTTAGAGTATTCTTTTGTTATTGAGTCTTCCAATCATTTGGAAGATCTGAAAGATGTGTGTTGGTGCAGAAAGTTGTAAATTCTCATTTCAAACCTGTCTTCAAGTCACTTCATCTCAATTTATCTCTCTCAGGCAAGGCCATTTCCTTCACGCAAGTGAGTGACATAAAAAGTTAGTTTGTGCAGTACTAGGAATTTAAATTATGCTTATTGCAGGCATAGCTTCTGAACATTTCTTCTGTCTTGTAGCTTAGGGATTATTTGTGTAGCTCATTTCTTGTTGCACCTTCTGCAGCATTAAACCCCATGTATTTAAATGTATCTAGTCTTGAGCAGAATGAAATTATACCGATGACAGTATGTTTCTCAGCCTGGTTGTTGTTCTTCTGGAGTGCATTTCAGAGTTTCCTGTCTATTCCTTGTTCAGGGAAGCATGTGTGGATTGCCCTGGATGGAATGGCAGAAGGGACTATTCACTACCTGCTGCAACAGATCAGATAGGCATGAAACAATCCTCATGTGTTGTAGGGCTCATTGGGAGACTGTTGGATTCAATCCTTTTGGTGTGTGTGTAACAGGAGAGGGATGTTTTTGGAGTTCTGAGGACAGAATATAGTTGAGGTTATTGGGTTTTTTTTAAAGAAATACCAGTTGTTATGCAACTTGCCAATCTGTGTCAGGGGTTTTTTTTAGGTAATGATGAGAGATAGAGGTTATAACAGATATGTCAGCCATGCTCTGAGAGGTTTGTGGTCAGTTAATCAAACTCATGGTCTGAGGACTTAGTAATAGCTGTAGAGTTTGAATTTGATAACTTTAACTGTGACAGGAGGGTATAGGTTCCTATAAAGATGGCTCTCCTAAAACACAAAGCATGAGCTCATGTTAAGGGATGGGATGTGGCTTTTCTGTGCTGGGATGCCTGTGCCTCCTTCTGTTCCTGCTGAAGACCTGTGCCTGCTCACACACAGGCTGCTGAGGCTGGACTAGGGAATCATGTGGGATTCTGCTGCAAACTGATTTCTGGTGTTGCTGTTCTCCCCTCAGGTGGAGGAGAATGAGATTGAATGCTGACTGTAGGCCTGGCTGAGAAACATACTGTCATCGGTGTCTTAGGTGGCTGTTGTGTCCCTGAGAGCCAGTGGCCTTTGACCCCTGAAGCCACTGTGCCTGAAGGTCAGTTTGCTGATAGCACAGGAAGGAGGTCTAACCTGAAATTAAAATCACTCACTTAACCTTTTTTATTGTTTGTTTGCAGCAAAAAAAGGAAGGATGCAGGTGCAAGACACAGCCTCCACCTGTGCAAATGCCAAGGCCTAGTTTCCAAAGGGGATCTCAGTCCAATAAATTCCAGTCACGCATCTTGAGTCATGTTTGCCAGTTTAAATCCCGTCTTACAAGAATTCAGCTTTAATATTTTATGGGGCGACTATAGGCTCAGGTTTGGGATTCTTAAAAGCATGGATCATAATTTCTGTTCTCCTCTACTGAGGATTTTTTTTAAGCCTGAATTCTTCTCTGTGAGGCCCTGGCATAGGTTGCCCAGAGCAGCTGTGGCTGCCCTGTCCCTGGAAGTGTCCAAGGCCTTGTCAGATGGGGCTTGGAGCAACCTGAGATAGCAGAAGGTGTCCCTGCCCAGGGCAAGGGATTGGAATGAGATGGTCTTTAAGATCCTTTCCAGCCCAAACCATTCCATGATCCTGTAATTCTGTGATGAATATGCCAGTTAACCTTTAACATAACTGGTTACATGTCTACTAAGCAAACTGTTGGGTTTGCCACCAGAGTTACCCTTGAGTAACCCTCTGTTGCTTTGTTACTTAAGTTTTGCTGTTTCCAGAATATGGCAGTAAGGGAATGGAAATCCATGTAAATTCAAATATTGTGCCTCTTGTTCAGATAAGTTCCATGTTTTTGACTACATTATGTGATTTGGATTTTTTTATGCTCTGAGCTGATCATATGTGTGGCAAGAAGCAGAGTAACTATGAAATGTTGCATCTAGTGATTTAACACAGGCAGTTAGTGGGTTACATTAGTGTTATACCAATACTAGTGTGGGATACAGTTAATGGTACACTGGGATGCATGGTAATGTGACATTAACATCCCACCTCCTTTAAACTTGGACAGCTCAGAGCATATTTCCTATTAATGTGGCTTTAAATTTCAGTGCTGAACAGTGTCACATTCAGAACTCTTCTTATCAAATGTACTGGTTCTGTTGATGACAGGTTTGTTACCTACTACTTTGGGGTTAAAGGGACTAAAAGCAGTAATACTTTACCTTGGTCATTGGTGAATTGAGAGTTTCTAACTGAGAACAGAGATCTTTGCCTAGAAATATTGGAAGGAGTAAACAGTTTGGCAGTGTCAGCTATTGGTAATTGTACCTTTATGTTCTTTCTTTCTCTTGCAGAAGCTTTAATGCAGAAATGACCATTTATGTGAAGCAGCTGGGCAGAAGTGAGTGCTCCTATTTATTTTTTAACTTAGCAAGAGATGGGTATTGGTATAGAGGAACATTTGTGGGTACAGAGTTTATTATAGTTATGTGTTGGAGCCACTTCCAGAGGTAAAGGATCATTTGTATGATGTTGCTGGGTGATATTGGATAATCATACTTCTCAAGGCACTGAATGCAGAAAAACTTCATTGGACTTAGCAGTAAAATAACATCACACAGCCAGTGTGAGCTGGGCAATGGAGGGGCCTGGCTGGATTTTATGTTGGAATTCTGGATTCTGGTCTGAGTGTACAGTCAGAGAGCCCAGTTCAGAGCAGTGTCTTCTGTGGAAGCTGCTTGACTCCTGTGCTGCTACAGCTGTGACCTTTGTGTGCTGCAGGGATTTACAGCTGTGAGCACGGATCAAACAAGAAGCTGGCAGCACAGTCCTGTGCCCTTTCCCTGGTCAGACAGCTCTACCATCTTGGTGTCATTGAGCCTTACTCTGGGCAGACAAAGAAGAAAGGAGAGTCGGTGAGTCTGGCAGGAGGCACAGGAATTCTTGCTTTCATTTCGTAACACAGAAGCACTCTTGTCAATAGGAGTGAGTTAAAAGTTTGCTCTCCATATTTAATATCTTACAAGTTATTAATAATTTTTATTCTTTAACAACTGTTTCTGTTCTTGTGGGTGATTTGGATCAGAAATTTGACTTCATGTTTATGTTGTTGGAGCAGTAACTAGTTTTACATTCTATTAATAGGGTTTGTAACAAATGCTATTTTCAGTATAATTTTTCTACAAGCTTGAAAATTTCTGTTTAGGCTTGGCTGTTTGGATTAATTGTCTGTCGCATGAATATTTTCTGGCAATTGAAATATATATATGCACACATACCAAGGAATATATGTTATTTAGGTGTTTGGGAAGGTGTTCCTCTGAAATTGAACTCAGATATTTAAAAATAGCCTACAAATCCTTATTCAATGAAAAGCAAATCTTTATTTGGCAAAACATTTCAAGAGTGTGAATTCTGAACTGATGATACCCTTTGGCCTTGTTTCACAAGGAGGTGTTTGATGGTTCACTTCTAATAGCCCACAGTTCTGGCTTCCAGTGCCTGTCTTTTTTGTGTATAATGATGTGTAGTTTTTATATATTTCCTAGTTGGAACCCTATGAGGTGTCACTGTCTTCTGACTTAGAAAATCACCTGCAAAAGACTGTACGGGAGCTGTCCCTGGAGATCGTGCCTTTGGTGAGTGTGTGGTTCCAATCTCCAGTACAGAAATGATTAAACACCTGCTCGTTTATTCACTGATCTGTCTCTGCCCACTCTGCTTTTGGATTTACAGCCTGAAGATCCCAGTAACCCAGTTCTGATCAGTGTTGGAAAGTTGGCCCATTTTGAACCATCGCAGAGACAAAGTCATATGGGAGTTGTTCCCTGGTCACCACCTCATTCCAACTGGAACCCTTGGACTGGCTGCAATATTGATGATGGTCCACTGGCAAATGTAAGACAGCTTAAAAAATGGATCTGTTACTTGATTTCCCCATACTTCCAAAACTTCTAAATGCTTCTCCCCTACCAGGATTTAAAGTATGGGCTATTTCAAAGGAGAAGACAGTCCACTGATAAAATTTCTTCCCTTCTTTATCTGGAGGCAGAGAGTTCTTTGTGTTTACTTCATGTTTTATCAGGTCTTGAGCAGCAGTGTGTTGAGTGTCCCAATTCTCTGCTTTGTTTCACCTTTTGCCTGCTATCATGCAGCCCATACAAAGTTTATAATTGAAATTACAAGGTAAGTTCATGTCATTTATAATTCTCTGGCTTCTCTTTCCCATACTTCCATGCTCAGACTCTTTTTCTGGGAGGAGAAACTGCCACTACACAAGCAACCAACTTCCTTACTATTTCTCATTTCTAATCCCATTCAGCACAGAGCAAATGAAAAGCAACAGTGTGGCATGATAAAATGAAGGAGAAGGGAAAGAATTACTGGTCAGCCAAGTACAGAGGGTAATTTGGTCTGTCTGACTGGTATAACCTGGTCAGAAAAGATTCTCGGGGCAGAAACTTGACTTTCCTACAACATCCAGATTGCTTATGATCAAAATAATAATTTTAATTCTTTTTCTACTGGAGTTTTTTCCATAAATTACATTAATTTAGTATTGATCATTATATATTGGTTTTTTAAAATATAGGGAAGTAATGTAAATTTAGCTGTTGCTGCACAAAATGTATAAACAATATGGACATTGCAAATTGAGCTGGCTTCAAATCTCTTCAGGATTTACCTGTGCTAGTTCTGACTGGAACAACTTATTTGCAGTAAAAACTATTAGCCCTTTGGTAACAAATTTTTACGTTTCTTCAGATTTATTTTGAAAGATAGGATTTGCCTTATGAATTGTCTTCAAACTCTTGCCTTTTCAGCTACTGTTATAAGGGTGGATTTGTGTTTATATTGGGTCGTTACCTATATTAAAAACTCCTATTTAAATCATCATCTTCTCGGCTTCCTGCTGAACAGAGCGTGTTTCTCAAGCAGTCGAAGGGTTTAAATTTACATTTACATTTAAACCCTTTCCTCAAAGGGTTTAAATGTAAACAATCGTTCTTTTGCAGTGTTCTCAGTCTTTCTGAGAGACTTCTTTGGAGATGAATGTTTTATGCTGCAATGAATGAAATAAAATAGCTCAGAGGCAGAACTGATTGCAGGGAGTTATGCAGGAAAGGATGCTTCATGGATATTTGGGATCACGATTGCGGTGTGACTGATCTGATACTGAAGTTATGATGTAGGTAGGAAGAAGGGTCAGAAAGCCTCCAAATCATGTCTTGCACTTCCAGCTGACTCCGGAGCAAATAAGCATGGACCTGAGAAGTGATTTCATGTACCGTCTGGAGCAGGATCAGGAATTACAGAGGGTAAGGGTGTTTCCTGTGACCTGTCAGCCTTGCTCTTCATTTGCCAGAAGGTAACACAAAGGGTGTAAGGCTGGATTTCAGCACAAATGCACACGAGGTTTTCAGAAGTGCTGGATGTTCCAGGGGGGTGGATGTGGGGGTGAGTGGTGCTGTGCCAGGAAAAAATGCAAACTGTGACCTGTTCTTTGGCAGCTTTTCCTTTGTAAAAGGGACAGGTGTAGAGAAGTGAGGCAAAGTATAGATGTGGAGAGGAATAGGCTGATTTTTGGTGATTTTGGAAATGGACTTTTTTTTCCCCAGATCCAAGAAGAGAGAGAGGCGTTACCTGTGAAGAATTTTGAAAGTGAAATTCTGGATGCAATCCATCACAATTCTGTTGTTGTCATCCGTGGTGCCACTGGTTGTGGCAAAACCACTCAAGTGCCCCAGTACATCCTGGATGAATACATCAGAACCAACCGAGCTGCTGAGTGCAACATAGTGGTGACGCAGGTGAGGAGTGTGTGGCCAGTGTGGCCACTGCAGTTCTGTGGTGGATGTGAGAAATCACCTGGTGTTTAGGATAAAGTCACAGAACTGTGGAATGGTGGGGGTTGGAAGGGCCCTTAAAGCTCATCTCATTCCAACAACCTTCCCTGGTCAGCAGTGCCACCCACTAGGCGAGGTTGGTCCATGCCCCATCCAGCCTGTCCCTGAAGGATTGATGGATGTGTTGAGGAGCCTTATTATCATTGCAGGACATGGTTCATAAAGATACTTCCTCAGCAATATAAATAGGAGAAACCTCAACATCATGTGTATTTTCATTTGGAATGTTAACCTTGCATGGATTTACAATTTGGAAAATCTGGCTTGAACCTTGCCCATGTGAAAACTCTCAGCAGACCAAGGGGAAATGATTTGGGAAAGGGCAGCTGGTCTTTGCCATATATCCTTATATCCCTCCTTTGTGAAAAGAACCCTGTGCTGTTACAATATTAACGTTTAACGATTACTTCGTAAAGAACTGTTAGGACGAGAGACCTGTAGCGTTTATCATTTCCTTGATCACTTTCAGTGGTGCTGTGATAAACGTGTAAAAGCTCTCCGTTAAGTCAGGGCCCCTTTCCCCGCAGCCGCGGCGGATCAGCGCGGTGTCGGTGGCGGAGCGCGTGGCCTACGAGAGGGGCGAGGAGCCTGGGCAGAGCTGTGGCTACAGCGTGCGCTTCGAGTCCGTGCTGCCGCGGCCCCACGCCAGCGTCCTCTTCTGCACCGTGGGTCTGTATGCCCTCCTTGTGCTTGGGCTTCTCATGGCTCTGAGCTCTGAGCTCGCAGCAAGGGCAGGAAGATGGTTATTAGGCTGGAATTTTTATAAACTCTGCCTAGAAGATTGAAAAGGGGTTTTTTTGGGTTAAAGTTTGCTGCCGTGCTGTGTGCAAAGAAAATTTTAAGATTTTTGTTCAGAAGTCTGATAATACAGGTCTGATAGCACACAGAAATAATCCCATGAAGAGATAAAACTGCCGTATATTGATTGTCCTTAAAAGACAGAAGGGGAAGCAGCATTGGGTGGGAAAGGGGAAGAGTCTCTCTTGTAGTAATGCTTCGTGGCCTTGCTGTCACTTGTACAAAGGAAAGCATGCCAATTAGAGATGGGGTTGGAAAAGGGGCTGTGCAGCCTGCACACTTCCTGATTTTTCAACCAGGGGCTGGGAGAGGGAAGGTTGAACTCTTACATGAGCGTTTACCTGCTGTCTCTGGTTTAGGTGTTCTTCTGAGAAAGGTGGAGACTGGGATCCGTGGCATTAGTCATGTTATTGTTGATGAGATCCATGAGAGAGACATTAACGTGAGTTAGCTGGTGATGACAGTCCTCCTCTCTATTTGCTTTTGTTCTGTTTAACTCTGTATGTGTTTGTGTGTGGTTTCCAAGTGAGAGGAAACTGTGTCTTACTGAGTGTCAGATGTCTGAGTTTTCCTTCTTTGATGAGATTTTTAGAACTCTTAATTATTCCTTATCTAAGTAGAGCAAGGACCTGTGCTTCTTGGCTGCCTCTGACTATTCTCCTGTTAGGATCCCCTGTGTCCTGGTCCTCTCTGGAAAATGGAACAACACAGTACAAACACATCTTGTCCAAGTGGGGGAGCACACTGAATGGCACTGTTATTTTAGAGTGCTGTTTCTACTTACACTGTCCTCATACTGGTGGTATTGACAGAACCTGCAGTCTTGATAGTGATACATTGAAACTCAGGGTTTACATGAAGTAAAATACAAGTCGTGATAGAATTAGGAGAGGTATTGTATGTAATTTGAAATGGCAAACACTTTCTGTTCCCTTGATTATTCTGTATAGTTTTCAGCTTTGTCATATCAAGAGTGAGAGAGAACGTGAAGTTCTGACATGTTTAGGCTTGTTTGGACAGAATTTGGGAACTCATTTGAACTAAATTTCAACACACCTTTTTCTGATGCATCTCTTCATCTATTAAATGTATGTTAATGATGTAAAATACAAGTTTGGAAATTGTGAGTGAGGTTGGAATTTTGTCTGTTGAGCTAAGTGTGTGCCTAACTGCATGGCAGAACTAAATAAAGGTCATATTTAAACAGAACTACAAACATCACACACACCTGCACTGAGTAATTGCAATTTATTTTATTAATTATGTCTACTTTACATGTAAGCCAAGTTTAAAAATACCTGGGAAGGAAGAAAACTATTTTTGTAGGAAAAAAACCCTCTTCTTTACACTGGAAATCCAAAAAATCACTTATCCCAGGCATGGCAGTAGTTTCAAAATAAAGCACTGACAACTGTTTCTGGTTTTAGAATGCTTTCATTCTATTTGTTACTTCTCTTGCTCAGTAAATGTGTAATTCCTTCTGGTTTCTTGGGAAGATACTGCTTTTTATGGAGATGAAGTTAATGATGCTTTTATTCTCTTTCTGTGCAGACTGACTTCCTTTTGGTGGTGCTGAGGGACGTTGTTCAGGTGTATCCTGAGATCAGGGTTGTCCTCATGTCTGCCACCATCGATACCAGTATGTTTTGTGAATACTTCTTCAACTGCCCCATCATTGAGGTCTATGGCAGAACCTTTCCTGTCCAAGGTAAACCCTTGGTTGCACTTCTAGAAGCTGCTTGAGTTTTTATTAATCTTGGATTCATACTCTGAAACATCCTGATTTATTTCAGGAGACTCTTGAGAAATAGTGTAAAGAATTATGTTCTGTTGCAGAGGCTTCTAGCAGTCAGTCCTTATCGTCTCTCTGTCCTTGCAGATTATTTTCTGGAAGATTGTATTCAAATGACTCAGTTTATCCCTCCACCAAAGGAAAAGAAGAAGAAAGAGAAGGATGAAGAAACTGGTGAGGATGACGATGTATGTTTGAATTTTAATATGAAAACTTAAACTAATGCCATTTTTAGTACTCCAGCCTGAGTGGAATTCATTTGGCATAGTTGAAGTGAAACATCTCTAGCAGCTTTCCTCTTTAATATCTAAGATTGCTGTTAACTTCAACAGTGGAACTAAATTTTCTTCTTGCCCTTGTAAACTGAAGAATTTCTTTTTCATTGAAGCTAAGGTTCTCATGTTTTGTCAACTTACTTCTCTTTAAAGCTAAAACTGAAATGCTTTTAAAAGTGGAGATGGGTAGCTTTGGAAGAAGAAATAGAGAAATATGAGCTTGGTGGTACCTTTTTAGGGGGAAAATTTAGATTCTCTCCCTTCTCTTGCAGCTGATATTGTCAGCACTTACTTACATACATTGTCAAGAAAATACTAAGTTTTATTCCACTTTTAATTTGTAGGTTTGAAACTCTTGTTTGGGCAACTTAATTGAATTTTTGTAATGGCCATTTTTTCTTGAAAGGCATCTTACCCACATATCTCATTTTCTTATTTGCCTGGCCAGCCAGTCTCCATAGTTTGAGTAAATTAATTTATATGATTTCCTTTGTGGTATTTTTCTTTTGTAGGCCAACTGCAACCTTATTTGCAGTGATGAATATGGCCCAGAAACAAAGCACTCCATGGCTCAGCTGAATGAGAGAGAAACCTCTTTTGAACTCATTGAGGCTCTGCTGGTTTATATCAGGACTCTGAATGTCCCAGGAGCTGTCCTTGTTTTCTTGCCTGGCTGGAACTTAATCTATACCATGCAGAAGCATCTAGAAATGAACCCACGCTTCGGTACAAGCAGCTGTTTTCTTCTATTGCATCTTTTCCCAAGGAAACCACTGACTGTGTGAAGATGGGAGTTGGATGAGTGGCTTAGGGAGCTAATTTGTTGTGAGAGTGAATGGCCAGAAATTTTTATGTTGTGGGAAGAAGAAATGAGATTCACATAATAAAACCAACCTTCTTGTATTCCTGTTGTAGGAGGCCACCAGTACAGGATTTTACCTCTGCATTCCCAGATTCCTCTGGAGGAGCAGCGTAGAGTGTTTGATCCTGTGCCTCCTGGGGTGACCAAAGTACGGAGCCTTCTCTGTGCACTTGGGCTTTTGGGGAATGTATTGCTGACTTTTTAAAGAAATTCTGTCATTTATCTTGCTGGGCATTATCAGCTTTTTCAGACCAAATAATGTCACTTTGCATTTCCTGGTTTTTATAGGTTATTTTATCTACCAGTATTGCTGAGACCAGCATTACCATCAATGATGTGGTCTTCGTTATCGACTCTTGCAAGTGAGTTCATGAAGCAGCTTTTTGTTTCATAAATCCTCCCCTTGGGAATGCAAAAGAGGTTTTGGGAGTGCACAGAAGTGCCTTGTGTTCCCATGCTCCCTGAGCTGAGCTTGGGGACCCTAACTCCCTCAGGACAAGTTAGCATTGTCTTTAGCTGGTCAGCACAGTGACACACCATGCTGGCATCTCAGGGGACTGGGTTGGTCACGCTGGTGCCATTCATGTGAAGTGTCACTGGGTCTCCACACCAATTTGGTAGACGTCATCTGCCAAAGGAGTTTTACAAACTCTCAGTGTCTGGCTGATGATAAAGAGGAAGATTTTTGTAGTCTGTTACAGTTCCTGCCTTGCTGTGCATGCTCTCTGAGAAAACTACACACAGAGAGCTCATGAATTCATGAGAATTTTAAGCTTTAGACAGTTGTGAGAACATTTTTCTGTGCAATAGTTTGGGGCGCTGCTTTAGAAAGAGTATGATGCTTTAGTTTCCAGACTGATGCCTGACTAACCAACGCTCAAGGATGGTTGGCTTCTTGAAAGCAGTGTGGCTGCAAGCCATACAATAGCAACTGATTTGACAGGGCTTAAGATGAAGGACGTTTGATCTTTAGTGGTGTTTTTCCTGTTACAGGCAAAAAGTGAAGCTGTTCACTGCTCACAACAACATGACAAACTATGCCACGGTGTGGGCATCAAAAACCAACCTGGAGCAGCGGAAAGGCAGAGCTGGGCGCGTGCGAGCCGGGTTCTGCTTCCATCTGTGCAGCAGAGCTCGCTTCGACAGGTGAGGCTGTGGTCTCCAGAAATAAAATAAATACCCTCAGGGAATTCTCCCAGAACTGTTGGGTGCTGCTTTGGGTCAGATGGGGGAAATCATTGCAGGAAGCACAGAGAGGAGATGGATGATATTGGCTCATACTGAAATATCTCAGTTCTTTGGCTTAAAAAAATGTACGTATGTTATGCTTTTACTCATAGTGTGAGGTGGATAAATAGTTCATGATTTTAGTATCAAGAGTGTCAATGCAACCTGCCAAACCTCTCTAGAGGAGAACAATTCTGCTTGGGAATTGAGGCAAGGAAAAGAGCTTTGTAATGAGAACAAGGCTCTGGTCTGCCTTCAAACACTGGGGACACCTGGCATTGCCGTGTAACAGGCCATTTTGTCATGGAAGTGGTAAAAAGCAGGGAGGGCAGATGTTACTTTTCTCTCCATCCCCGTTCCACGGCCAGGAAGCCCCTTCGTGGTGCTCTAGCACCTTCCCTGTTGCTGAAACTTTTGATGTCTCTGGCAGACTATTTTTCCATTACTAGAGCCGTGGAAATCTCTGCTGTTGGAGAAGGCAACACAGCTGTTAATTACACTCCGATCTCTCTCCTGGAAGTTTCAGTGCCCCTTTCTCTGGCTGTTACAACATAGCTGTGTTTTGATGTTCAGCTCTTTGTAAACTCTTGAAAGCCTCAGTTAATCAAAAACTCTCCTTGAATTCCTCAAATTTATTTAGATCTGCTGTTGAGTACAGTGCAATGATTTTAATTAACAATTTTTCACAGGGAACTGATTTTTGACAGGGAACTGATTACTGAAGTAATCATGGTTTTAAGCTTACCTTCCTTCAGAGAATATGAACCCAGAATATACAAGTAAAGAGTGTTTGTGGGCTTGTACAGAGTTTTTTGAGAGAAATCATCTAAATCTGGCCCCAGCTGAATCAGGGTATCTATTCAAGGTGTTCTGAAATCTTTTCTAGCTGCACTAGAAAAGTGCTTTTACATAGGGCAGGCGGAAAGCAGGTTGTCTCTCAGGAGTATAAGAGCTTCCTTTTCAGAGTAGGAGAGGATTGTAAAGGACAAATGTGGGGCTGGACACAGCCATGCTGGTAATTGTGATCCAGCCCTACAGGCTCTCTGTGGTCAGCTCGTGCTAGAACCCACAGCAGGCAGTGGAGATGTGATGACTATTCCCTCTGCATTCCCAGCATAGATTTACCCCAAAGGAAGATGGAGAAATACAGAATTTTGTGACAGAAGAGCCCAGGTTCCAGGAGCAGAGAGAGCCATGGGTGGGTTTACTTTGGAGGGCAGTAGTTTCTGCTGGTGGAAGCACCCCTCAGGGTGATCAAAGCCCGTGTTCCTAGAGCTGGGCCTTTGTTCTCCTGGCAGGCTTCAGACTCACATGACTCCCGAGATGTTCCGCACGCCGCTGCACGAGATCGCCCTGAGCATCAAGCTGCTGCGGCTGGGCGGCATCGGGCAGTTCCTGGCCAAGGCCATCGAGCCGCCGCCGCTGGACGCCGTCATCGAGGCCGAGCGCACGCTCAGAGGTACTCTGTGCCCTGCTGGCCGGGGCGGCTCCTCCAGGGGCTGACAGACAGCTCTGCCGCCTCCGGGAGGATTGCCGGAGCAGCCTTTGCTGGCTGAGCAGCGACCTGCAGGCATCGTGTGGGTGGCAGTGCAGCTGAAGAAATACTTGAATTCCCAGTGGACTGTCATTCCTTTAAGAAACTTGAGCCTCCAAACTTGTTTTGTTGTTTTACTTCCAGCTTCCTGTTTTCCAGCTGTGGCACTGCTGTGTTTCACATAGACTCAGTCCAGTGCTTGAGGCATTCACAAAGCCTCTGTAAAAGTACTGGAAAACAGAGGTTGGTGGTTCATTAAATGATTACCACTATGTACAGTTTACTGACCCAGTATCTCAGATTTGGTCAAGAAATTAAATCTCCAGTTTATGAATTTGGATGAAAAGCAGAAGAAACTGATGTGTGGGCTGTCTCCCCGCTCTCTTCTTAGAACTAACTAGAATATAAATAAAATAGAGCAGGGAAGAACTCTAAATTTTTGCTTCAGATGTAAAGCATAAAAGGGACCTCAAACCTCAGCACACTTTGTAAATGTCCCTAAATAAGCACTTTCTACAATTTTTAACAATGGAAATATCTATTTGATTGTTGATTTTATGGGAAAATTGTGTGCTGAGCCTACATTGCTTGTGTACAGGGGGGAGAACAGAATGAAAAAATATAGCTGGGAATATGTAATCAGGTTTAATGACCTTCTGTTCTGAAAATTATTAGTAGTTTTCATACTGTTCAGCTGAGAATTGCGGAGCCAGGGGCAGAGGCAAATGGTTTTGATTCTAACACCAAATAGCTGTTTCTGCAGGTGCCTCTCTTTCCTGGATGACCTGTGATTTTTCAGTGCAGGTTCACAGCTACTATGTTCTCTAGGAAGGTGAAACATGTTATTCTTCAAAGTATTCAAGTGTTCTTTAGGCTTTTGGGTTCAAGAGATACCAGGAAAATGGATTTGATGTTGCCCAAGGAATCATTTATGTGTTTCCTTTCCCACTTAATTGCTGAGGTTAGAAAGTTTTTTTGTTTTGTTTTGTTTTTTTTTTTTGTTTTTTTTTGTAATGTGAAAAAACCTTTGGTAGCTTTGAGGATGAATACAGGTGATAATTTTTAGGTAATGGGAGGAGGGAAAGGCAGGTAAAGCCTCAAGGAAGAGAGAGTTTGAGCTGTTCTCTTTTTGATGAAGAGGGTTCTGTGATTTGGCAATGGCAATGAAGACTCCACAGCTGGTCGTGACAGGGCTGCTTTGATTCTCCTGAGGTAGAAAATTCGGTTAGATTAATTAGATAATAGATGGTTTAATGGTGTAATAGGGGTTTGTACAGAAGCAAACTAAAAAGGAATGGAAAATTATGTCTGTGAATTACATTGTGATTATTCTAATTACAGAGGAGGTAGTAAAAATTCTGTAAAGCCAAAGTAAAACTTGTCTGACCTCAAACAAGTTTTGAAAATCAGGCTGGCAACAGTGTAAGCAACATTAAACTTAAATATGAGTGGAGTTCAGATTAAACACAACTATTAAAACTCTGAATTTCTTATCCAAAGATTTCTGGGCTTAGCTAACTGCCTTCGATAACAAGAGATCTTGTTTCAGAGCTTGATGCCCTGGATTCCAATGATGAGTTGACACCTCTTGGAAGAATCCTGGCCAAACTTCCCATTGAACCTCGTCTGGGCAAGATGATGATCATGGGCTGTATTTTTTAGTAAGTGGAGTGGTATCAGTGATTATGTTCTTGTTTCTCTGAGTTCCTGAGCCTCTTGACGTGTGCAAGAAAGAAAAACCAATATATCTAGATGAGCAGTAAATGCTGCAGCTGAGGAGAGGTGACTGAATTTTCATGGGAGCAGAGAAGAAATAACTTCCAGTGTAGACAATAAAGTAGTCGTGATTCAGTTAACAGCAAGACACCAATGGAGACTGAGTATTTCTGAATTAAGAGTGGGACTTGAAACACCTATGTATAACAGTGGGGAGCTGGGTGAAAGGTGGGGAGATCTGGAATTTACCAGTGAAATAAGGAGAAAAATCAATCTCCACATTTCGC
Source organism: Sylvia atricapilla (assembly GCF_009819655.1). Classification (NCBI taxonomy): domain Eukaryota; kingdom Metazoa; phylum Chordata; class Aves; order Passeriformes; family Sylviidae; genus Sylvia; species Sylvia atricapilla. The sequence goes on from NC_089148.1 coordinate 4,726,890, forward strand.
TTTAGTAGATCTGTTCTTTGTCACCGTGATGGCTGTAGGGTCCTGTGATTACTGATTACCTTTCACCAGGAGATGGATGGAGGGGAGGGCAGATAGAGCTAATTTAACATCCAGGGAAGTGTTTCAGTGCAGAACTCTTAGCAGATAAAGGCCAAACTCCTAAGGTCTCTAGCAGAGTTTTCCCTGGTATCTGCAGCCTGCAGCAGGTGCTGGCAGCACTAACTCTGCACGATCCTGATCCCTTCTGTGGTTCCTTTCAGTGTGGGAGATGCTGTGTGTACCATCTCTGCAGCCACCTGTTTCCCTGAGCCTTTCATCAACGAAGGCAAACGCCTGGGTTACGTCCATAGGAATTTTGCTGGGACCAGGTATTCAGATCACGTGGCTTTGCTCTCTGTGTTCCAAGCCTGGGATGATGCAAGGTACGTTGTCTGGCACAGCAGGTGATGGGAAGTGACAGGTGACACAGGGTGAGCTCTTCCCTTCCTTGGTCAGGCTTCTAATTCCCTCTGTTTGTTTTTCAGAATGGGTGGTGAAGAAGCAGAGAAAAGATTTTGTGAGCACAAAAGGCTCAGCATGGCTACTCTTAGAATGACTTGGGAAGCAAAAGTCCAGCTAAAAGACATACTTATTAGTTGTGGCTTTCCTGAAGGTGATTCTGATTGAATTCAGTAATTTAATGATTGCATTTTTCATTCTGAGATGATAAATAAATAACCAGGATAATCTTGTGTTGAGCACCCAGGGGGAGTACAGTGGATTTGCCATAACACTGCTCCATTTTTACAGCTGTGTTCAGGTGGAATTTTAGTGTTCTCTCCTAAAGTTGGGGTGGCTGTGGTACAACACAGAGATTTTGGAGGCTGAGGTTAGAGCTGCAGGATTAAAAAATTATTAAATATGTCCTTAACTTACCACCCTCACTTTCTTTCTCCTTCACTTGTTGCATCTCCAAAATGTGCTGTGCTGTGCTTCCCCCTTCTTTCCATAAACCTTAGTGGGGAGAGTGTGTGTTCTGAACACTCCTCTGTTCTGTGACTTCCTGGGTTTGTGCTGCAGGAGGGGTGTGCAGCAGGGTGCCAAATTACTCCATTTTCTGGAGAAAAAAATTCTTAAACTTGACCAGGTTCTGAATTTGCCTAATGTTGCTGAGGAGCTCAGTGAAATGGCTTGGCTGCCTGGATTAAGCAGATGTTTATCTTCTCTCCTTTTTATTTTTTTTTTGTCACTTTAAATTCCTTTAATTTTTTCCTCCTCATGCTGTTAGGATCACTGCTGTATTTATCCCATTCTTTCTGAGCAAGATGGCTTGAAAGCAGGCCACTAGAGACTCTGGGGGAGATTTGTAACAAATGAACTAATAAAAACATCCATTTTAACCTCCCCTAAAAGATCTGTTTCCAAAACAAATGCAGTAAACACACCGTGGTACAGCACATTCTGGGCAAACCCATCTCTCCTTGTTTTCTCAAGAGTTTGGGAGAGAAAAAACACCTTTTTGTAGTAGTATTTTTCAGCTTTTCATTCTCCATTAAGAAATTAAAATTTGAGTGTAGCACTTAAATGCTCTGAGTGCAGAGGTCATTGGAGATCACATCTAGCAGGTGATTCAGTCAGAAAAGGCATTGGCCCGGGATCCCTGCATTGATCCAGGATCCTGAATAACTGTGTTGTGCTCTCCTCCATGTCCCATGGATTTGAGCCACTGTTCTGTTCTCTGCCAACAGAATGTTTGATGACTCAACCGTTTAACAACACTGGCCCTGATAACAACCTGGATGTTGTAATCTCCCTGCTGGCTTTTGGGGTCTACCCCAACGTCTGCTACCACAAGGAGAAGAGGAAGATTCTTACCACTGAGGGGCACAATGCTCTCATCCACAAATCATCTGTCAACTGCCCTTTTAGCAGCCAGGACATCAAGTATCCGTCACCTTTCTTTGTTTTTGGAGAGAAGGTAGATACTTTGGGTTTAATCTCGATCACGTGCTGCCAAATGGTTCAAGAGGCTCTTTTTAGTAAAGAAGTCACAAGAAAAACACCTGACAGCAATATTTATCTCATTTTAGTTGGGAGGGGATGGGGGGGTGTTGTTTGTTGGTTGGTTTTCTTTCCAGAAAGTAAATGTTTTATGGTCCTGGTGTCACTCAGCCTCCTAGTAACTTCCAGTCAACCACTTTCAGCAGAAGTAGAGTTGCACAGAAAGGTCCCAAATTCACATTTCCCAAGCATCACCCAAAAGGTCTCCATGACCTTTTCCTCCATCCTGTGAATTTGATGTACATTCTGGGCATGTTCATTGCAAGCCCTGTGAGCTCTCCTGTGCTCCACTGACAGCCATGGTGAGCTCAGCTACTCCTGCTCAAAGAGCAGAGGAAGGCAGTGCTTTTGTGTTTGGTAATAACAGGAATTTAAAATCCTTTGGGTACAGAGATTTTGTTTTGACAGTCTGGATTCCCAATGCATAGTTCAGAGCTGTGGTGAGGCTTTGCTGCTACTTCACCCTTTGTCTCAGGATCCTAGGAGGGTCAGACCTTTGATCCACCTTGACCATCTCTCTGAAGTGGGATTCTCCTAAACCCAACAAAAGACTTTTGAGCTCAAAAAGTTTTGCTTTATTAAACCAAAATACACGTAGCAAATGGAGAGTGACTAAAATGGTGGCTTAAGAGTAGCTTAGACAGCACCTGGGTGAGGCTGGGATGCAGGAAGGATTTGTGTGCTGCTCTCTCCCTGCCCATTAGGTACCTCTTCTGTTCCTCTTTAAACTGAGGGGCAGGAGCCATGTAGCAGGGCTGTTATCTCTGGCTTGATGCTGTCCAATTCTCAGTTCAAGTTCAAGCTCAAGGTCAGTGAAACATGACACAGCAGTGACTGCATGGACATCTGGCAACTTCCACACTTGCATGAGTAGGACCCCACTGAAGCTTTTCATCTCAGCCCCAGTAATTGAAGGGTGGGAAGGAAATTCAGATGTGCCCTGGTCATTTTAAGACTGGCAAAGCAAAAGGTGGGTCTTGCAAAAGCTACATAACTGCAGATACAGAAAAGGAACATTTAAAAATGGAAGATAGTTTTTGTTGAGGTTTTACTCCAGCCAGTGTGAATCCCAGTAAACCTCTGGCTGGCAAAGTTCTCCAGTTTCAGTGTCCAGTGGAATGTGTAGAGCTCTGTTTTGCATTTCAAGAGTCATTTTTCTCCTTCACTTGCAGATTCGAACACGAGCAATCTCTGCCAAAACCATGACCTTGGTGAGCCCGCTGCAGCTGCTCCTCTTTGCTTCCAAGAAAGTCCTGTCGGATGGGGAGCTCATTCTGGTGGATGACTGGTATGGATCTCCTTGGTGTTCAGAATCGTGGAGTGGTTTGGGTTGGAAAGGACTTCAAAGCTGATCCAGTTCTGCTGATTGAGGGGAAGTGCAGCTAACACAGACCAATTTCTATAGAACAGGGATCTCAGAGCAGACCATGTGCCACAGGTGTGTTGGGCAGGCATCACCTTTGTTTCCTGTGAGGAAGGGAAGGTTAATTTGAGCCCTGTTCCATGCAGCTTATCTGCTTAAACTGAAAACAGCACAAGGCAGTTTCTATAAAAACCGCTGGTTTTTTTCTCTTTAACTGAAAGGTAAAAGGCAGTTGGTGTTTTGGACCTCCTCCTCAGGCACAGAAACACAGGTTGAGGAGAGAAACACCTCTGACAGTGTAAATATTATGGCCATCAATAAATACCATCTGGACGGTTGCTTGGGGTTTTTTTTCTTTTACCCCCTAGTCAGTAAAACAGAGGCAAAGAATTCCTTAAACTTAATTTGCTAACAGTTTGAAGGTTGGACCTTTCAAAACCTTGGAGGCTCATGTTTTCAGTTTATTTTTGTATCTTGCTGTTTTGATGCAAGAGGTTACATGTTGAATTTATCTGAGTATAGAATGATAGAATCACAAAATGGTTTGGGTTGGAAAGAACTTAAAATTCATCTCAGGTGGGCACCTTACAGTGGACCAGGTTGTTCCAAACCCTGTTCAGCCTGGCCTTGGACATTCCCAGGGATGGAGCAACCACAGCTTCTCTCAGAAACCTGTGCCAGGGCCCTCTCCACCCTTACAGGGGAACAATTTCTTCCCAATATCCCATCTAACCCTGCCTTCCATCAGTTTAAAACAATTCCCTCTTGTCCTATCACTATGTGCCTGTATCTTCTTTTTGAAAGCCCTCTTTAGGCACTGGAAGGGGCTCTAAGGCCTCCCATTCCATTCTCCAAGCTGAACACCCCCAGTTCTCCCAGCCTATCTCCACAGCAGAGGAGTTTCCGCCCTCAGAGCACCTTCGTGGTCCTTTGTTAAATGTCAGGAGCAAATTTTGCCAAAAGCATAGTTACATTTTAATTATGCCAAATTCTAGGAATCTTTCAAATTTGCCCTCTGAATTTTCTCACCCCTTCAGTGAGAAATCAGAACTTCGGAGGTGAGGGTGTAGGTTTCAGGCTCAACGGGAAGCCACTCTGCAGAGCCCGTTCGTTCCCAGGTGCTCCCTGGGGATCCCGGCCCTTCTGACGCGCTCTTTGTGCCGCAGGATCAAGCTGAAGATGCCGCACGCGGCGGCCGCCTGCATCACGGCCCTGCGCGCTGCCATGGAGGCGCTCGTGGTGGAGGTGACCAAAGAGCCCGGCATCGTCCGGCAGCTGGACCCCGCCTACGAGCGGATGCTGAACGTGATCCGGCAGCTGTCCCGGCCGGCGGCGGCGGGGCTGGCGCTCACGCCTGCCGGCACCAGGTGAGAGCCGCGCCCCGAGCTGAGGGTGGGGACCTGGGGCTTTGCTTTCAGCGCTCTGAGCGTGTGTGAAGTGCTTACACTCAAAGGCTGATGCGGAGACATCCCTGCCTGTTTCCACAGCTCTCGGGAATAAAAGCTGTCATCCCCTCTTCCAAAACACAAACCACAAATTATCTTTTCAAGAAAAGATAATCCATATTTATTCCAGCTGGTAGAGGGGTCCGCCGCTTGGGACCCTGGCCCTCTCCAGGGCAAAGCAGCTGGGGCTCCGCCCACCCCAACACATACTTATTTTGGGCAAACATTTTCCGGGAAAGAAAACACTTATTTGGCTGGGCTTGCACCTCTGTTGCCCCTTGTTTCCATGCCTTGCTTCTGAAGCAAAGGAAACTTTTCTGAAGTGGAAAAGGCGCAAAAGTGCAACTGTAGTTGGCCCATTGTATTGCGTTCCCAGAGAGCTGAGGTGGCTTAGCCGAGGAGGGTCTGTTTCCCGTCTTTAGAGACGCTGTTTCTGAGGCTGCCTCACGTGTGTGTTGTTGGTTGGCAGGTTCGGGGACGGCCCCCGCCCGCCCAAGATGGCTCGCTACGACAACGGCTTGCGGGGCTGGGGAGCGTCTGCGCACAGGGGCCGAGGCCACGGCGGCCACTCCGGCTGGCACTGGGCGGGCAGGGGCTACCCCGGGAGTCCTGCCGGAGCCTACGGAGCCGCGGGCGCCTGCAGAGGAGGAGGAGGATACCGAGGAGCAGGCAGGGGCTACCGAGGAGGCTACAGGGATGTGGGCAGGGGCGGGTGGTAGTGAAGCAGTTCAGTGGAGTCTTCCCACTTCAACTAAAGTGTGTTTCCTTCTGAAATTTGTTTCTTCCCCTTCCCGGTTTGTATGCCTTTTTTTGGTTCCTTAGTACAAGTACAGCTCTGTAATATATCATGTCCATAGGGAATTTCCTGTAAGTTGTATGATTTTTTTTTCTTAATAAAGAGTTTGTTTCTGAAGATTTGCATGGTATACCTTTGATTTTGTGTTTGGATTTGAATTTCGAAAGCTTCTGTTGCTGACTGTGATTGCTGGAGACACAAGGCGTTCTGAGGAAACCTTCTCAGTGTCTAAAACCATTTCCTGCCAAACAGATTCCAAACCACATCTTAGGCTCGGTGGGGATCTCACTTCGTTGTCTGACAAGCTGTGCAAACAGTCTTTGCTGCAGTGGTTTTCTGACCATGCCAGGCAGCACCAGGCTCCTTTGCAGCCAGCCTGCTGTGTGACCCTCTGTGGTCAGTTGTTTGGGTGATCCACATCAGGCAGGAACATGGAATATCAAGACTGATGCGATGCTGCTGGTCTCTGCAGAACCTGGAGCCATCTCAGAAGCATGAATTGCTGCCTTCATCCAAGACAGTGTTCATCACTCTTCCCAAACAGTCGGGGTTCATTCCTCCACATCCATGTGGAAGAGGACGGTTATTTAATGGGAATACACTGGATTCCAGACACTGGAAGCTCAGCTGGCTGCCTGGTGCTCACAGAAGTGTACTGACACACAGGATAAAAAGCCTTCCAGCCCTGTTTCTTTACCAAGTCTGACAAAATTGATCTCCCCACTAAATGCCACTGCAGACCAGTAATTATTTGTGCTTACTGGGGTGCAGGAGATGGTGGTGGTTACAAAGCAAGTCCAACATTTTTTGTGTTCTCATCAAGAGTTCTTAAAAACTAGGCAAGGGTGAAGTACTGCTTCTTTCATCCAGCTCTGAATTACAGAGGATCAATATTAATCTCCAGATTTAATTTACTGTGGAGCATGTATTATCTCCTGCATGCTCTGCTGCAGTCAACCCCACATTTCCTTCTGCTGATGCAGACTTTTCTGTAGGTTGAAGAACGAATGAATGACGAATTGTCACTCCATACCACCATTATCAAAAACATAATTATTTTCCAGCTGAAGGAAGAACCTCTGGGGCGGTCAGCAGGAATGGACATTGGAAAATGTGCATTAGCATTAGGCACCTTCCCTTGGCACAGCTGTAGTCACTGCATCCAGACAAAACCTGCTTTCTTTGGCTTGCCCCTCACACGTTACCTTACCTCTCAGTCATGTTACTAGCACCAAACTGGACGCATGAAGCACAAGTCCAGTGGTTTTAAAGATAACTCTACTTAATTTTAGTATCAAACTCACAAGTCTGGACTATGATCTAATATCTGTTGAAGCTTTCTAATTTCCTCTGGCTGTTACTGGTCAGCATTTAAACAGGAGGCAAGAGAGGTGTGCAAGGTGAGGAAGTAGAATAGGATACCAAGGATTATCAAGGAGATGTACAATATTCTATGACAGTAGTGAAAAATGGTTTTACAGGGTATTTGCTGTTAAGTCCTAGCAAAAGAAATTCCCTTTTTAGAGTGAGGTTGATCTTTCTCTGGTCTATTTACAGAATTGTTTCTAATTTGTAACTGTAAAGCTATTATTTACTATGACTGGGAAGACAGTATTAAAAAATGTTACCATTAATACCCTACTGGTTGTCCTGGGAAGTCTTGCTGATTCTGGCACTGATGCAGTGATGAATTTTGCAGCTCCCCAAGACATCTCTGCTCCCTGGGTACAGCTTCACACACCACAGCCCTGTTCATTCACATAAAGATCTAATTTGTGTGATCCTTGGGGTGTCCTGTGCAAGGCCGGAATTTGGCTCAGTGGGTTAGGATCACTCTCATTCTAATTTCATGTTGCTTTCAAGAACTGGTTCAAAAGTTAATAAGCTCTTAAGGGAACAGCCAGGTGTTGAAAAAAGTGAGTGTGTCTGGGAGCTCAGCTGCAGGTTCTGAAGGGAGAAGGAGCCATGGACTTCTTAGCATCTACAAATGACAACTTCTGGTTTTATTTATGTGCTTAGTGCTTTACATATTAAGGAGCGTCAAACATGAAAGTACTGCTTAACAACATTCAGTCTGGTTTTTAATACCTAATCCATCATGGCCAGTTAAGTGGGGAAGCAATAATCCTTGCCTGCACTTGATGAATGGCACAGTCCAAACAAGGATTGACATGCTAATGAGGAGCTTAAGCAGCCGGGATACAGAAACCCGAAAATTAACCTGAAATGACATGTATGTTTTCTCAGTAAAGACAGAGGCAGCAGTGAGTTTACTGTGCCAGGGCATGGAGCTGTGCTTTGCTTCCAAAAGCCACAGTGCCAGAGCACCCATGGGTCCTGTGCAGCATATGGAATTACTGAAATTCAAGGAGAAAGAACTACCTGAGCCACGCTGCCATCGATTGCTCTCTGCTGCACCCACCTGAGGTACCTTGGGATTGTATACCACATGTATCAAATATTTTTTGGCTTTTGATATCACAGAGTTCTCATAAGGGGATTTGGAAACAACGATTTCTTCTGGTTTTCCAATTCCAAGTGGAAAAGGAGAAAAGTAATATTAACAACACCCTCAAAGCCATAATATGATGGATAATATTTGACAGTTACTTGAACTTTTATCTTAAAAATTAGGATTGCAACTCACTAACTGATCTATTTTTTCTGCCTCCAAATCTGAAGAGTGAGGACTGCCATTTGAGATCCAGTCACATTATTGGCTGTTCCAAGGCATCCCCCATCTACATCCCTGCAGAGATAAAGCTGAAGGAAGTGAGAGCCTGTAAACTCTCTGCAAAGACCACTGTGGAAGCAGAAGGAAAGGCCAGCTAAACTCACAGTATGAAAATTAAGCACAGCAATGGAAAACTGCCTGGTTTCGCTCTTAGGAGAAGCCAAATGAGAAGTTTTCTAGTACATCCCTGAATGTGAGACAACTTTAGACTTTTGGATATCTATAATTTCCTGGAATGCCCCCGTGCTTAGAAACAAAGAAGCCCATAAAGCCCTGGGGATCACATGGATCTATGCAGGAAAGGCAGAATGTGTATTTTCAGGCAGAAGTTTTCAAGTGTTACAGGTCTTGAAACCAATGTCAAATAGAATAGCCAGTCTCCCACTGGATAGAACAACCCCAAATTAATGAACTAAATTTTGCTAAATCTCTAGTTTGTAATGTGAATGTGACAAAGCCAGCAGAGAGGTTTGAATCACTCCAAGCTGCTTGGATCACTGGGAGAGCAGATGAGCAGTAGCACTGGTGTTTACTCCGTGGCCTTTTACAGCTGCCATAAAACGGTTCATCCCCCTCCCTTAGGGCTAGTGCAGACATTTGCTTTGGCTAGTGGAGCTGGCAGGCTGCTCACAGGAAGCTCAGCAATGCCTCAGGAATGGAATTTGGCTCTGCTCATCCTTTGGGCGTGGCAGCAGTCTGCCACAAGAGGAGAGAGAACGAAGAGGGGGTAAAAAACACCACACCTGTGTCTCTAGAGGCCACTTCTGTGCAGGCACATGGGAGACTGGCTCTTGTATGAGCCCGGCAGAAGCACAGTGGCCCTGCTGTGCTGGTAAAGATGAGCGAGGGCAGTGAAGTAAAGATGGGCTAAGCCATGCTGACCAAAAAGAACAGATCAAAAATAGACAGCAGCGGGTCAGCATCTTCATCCTGCACCAATCCTGCCCGCAGCAGACAGACAGTGCCTTTCCAAGGGCTTGCTAAGGACCTTGAAACTTTTCTATCCCAGGAGAGGCTGTCAGCCTCAGGGACATCTCTAGTGCATCAGTTATGGCAGGTACCTCTGTTACACAAAGAGAACTTTGCTTCCAAAGACTTTTCCTTGTTTTCATTAGGAATGTCCATGTTCACACCATCATACCGGTAATGGTTCACAAACATCTACACTAGGACATGGATATTAGGTAAAAGTTGAACATGCAACACACATTGATCTTGGTTTGGTGGCAATTAGGATAAAACGTGCAGAAAGATGTTTCTCTGCACATGGTAATTAATGACTGCTAAGGATCACTGTCATCACCAGACAATGGGAGAACCAGAGCAAGTCTCTACATCAGTTTGTCCCCAAAACAGCAACACCTCTCTATTAAACAGATAAGTGGAGGGTTCTGTGGGGCCCTCACATGCTGTGCTGTGAGGTTTTGCAATTTTTTAAGCTGGCTGTAATACATAACAAAGAGAGTAAACTAAAGCCAAACCCTGAGCAGACACAGCTGACAAGTTGCAGGCTGCTGTTTGATAATCTTTATTGAAAGGGTGCAGCACCAATAAGGAAAACAAATCAACAGCTGAATGTGAAGGCATTTTCAGGCTTGCAGACTCTCAAGACCTTCAGATTAATATTTCCATATTTCCTCTTCTTCTCTCACTAAGGAGAAAGTCCAAGATTAACTTTTTCAAAACTCAAAATTTTTGTGTTTGAGTGTTCCAAATCGCACGCACTTGACAAAGTTGTAAAACTATTTATTGGTTTTGGTTTTTTTTTTTTTCCAAAGAAACATCTCTGGGATTCTGACTAATTGTGTCACCTTAAGTGACTGTGAAGTCACTTTGAAGTGTCACTTTAAATCTATCACTGGGACAAAACCAATGTCACAACAACCTTTATCTCCCTGAATGCCTCTCAATCAGGAGAGTCATCAGGATCCATGCCAATGTTGGCTACTTGATTATTTTGACCAAAAGGATGTTTCCTGTCAGCTCTCGAGATAAATTGCTATATCCTTAGAAATGCCATGCACAGAGAATAGTAAAGCAACACGGAACAATGCCTCTGGAATAACAAGAGCAAGGCGGGAAGAAGACACACAGCTGGAGTGAGGAGACTAAGGTCAGAGATCTCTGTACAGCCAAGGATGGAGCAACTACAAGCTGATAGACATTTCTGCATGAGGTCAGCTGAGCCAGAGGAGTTTCTGAGCAATGTGACATTAGCATTGCCAGGCGTATGAAGAACCAGAGAGATGGACACAGCTGTATGATCTTGTTATTCAGCTCAAAAAGCTGCTTAAATAAATGGTCTGTGATGTAAACCAAAAACCAGCATTTGTGGGAACAGTATCTTGTCCTTCTGCCATTCTTTCTTGGTAGAATACTTGCCCAGACTCAAAAATATTAAAAAAACATACATTAAAAGGAATGGCTACATCAGGTAGTCATAGTAACCAACATTGAGAAGTGGGCAACAAAGAGCACTGAAGCTGTCCCAAATGCTGATTTCTGCATTTACTTTAAAAGGATGGCTCCTTTCCTCATTGCCTGCAACTTCATATATTCAAACTTGTCTAAACAATGCAAGTAACTTATTGGCTTTTCCCCACATTATGTAACTTATCTTGCTTCCAGCTTCCACAGAGCTTTTGCTTTTGGACTGAAGATTTCCAGGTTCAGCCTCAGTAAAGGTGACCTTTAAACTGCACAGGGATTCTCCAGGAGAAACTCATGGAGTTTCTTAATTAATAAACTTAATTAATACTCAAGTCTGGTTTGTAAATGTCAGTAATCTTTGTCAGTAAAGCAAGTTTAGTAAAACCACACCTGCAGAAAGCATTCTCTGGAGAGGGCTTAAAAATCATTGGAAATAAGTAAGGGAAGAAAGAGACCTGAACACATAGTGGCGGCAAAGACATTTCTATAAAAACATTTCTATTAATTCTGCGTATCCGAATGAAAAAATTACTTCTAAATTGTACCCAAATTTCACATCCAGCATTTTTACACTGCTAAAAATTTGGCGAGAGTTCAAAGTGGTCACAAAGTACCCAAATTGGCAATCCCCACTACAGGATGCAAAGAGAGTAACACACTGGGAGAACATCTGCCATCCCAACTGTGGCCTGGAAGGGACTCTGAGTGAAAGGGCTTGGGCTAAATATAAGAAAAATGCTGAATATCTGCTATGTACTTCAAGGGACTAACAAAGTCATGTGCCATCTATTGTGCTGCATTGTTCATTTTGTTTTCTCTCTTTGGAAAGCCAGATTTTGGTAAACTGGGACCTGGCTAGGTGGCTTCCAGTGAGGGAATGGTTGTTGTTGGCTCTTGTCCTGAGAAATTCAATTTGTTAAAACTGGGGGTACCTATACTTGTCCACAGGTGAGCTGGAGATGAGGTGCAAATAAGGAAAAGCTTTCCAGCCTGAGTTTTACAGGTTAACAAACAAGCAATGTCTCCTGCTGCTTAGCTCCCTTGGGACTTGTGGCCTCACATCCAGGAAGAGCAAAGAATGAACACATAAACACAAGGTGGGGCAAAAAAAAAAAAAAAAAAAAAAAGAAGAAAACGTTAAATGTTTAAATAGAATCACAGAATCCCAGGATGGTTTGGATTGGAAAGGCCCTGAAAGCTCATCTTGTTCCACCCCCTGCCATGGGCAGGGACACCTTCTAGTAGACCAGGTTGCTCCAAGCCCATCCAGCCTGACCTTGCTGCCCTAAATTTAGGTAAGTTGAAAAGAACTCTTGGTGATTACCTGGAAGCTTATGATGCTTTCAAGTACCGTGTGGGGGAATTACATTTATATTTGTGTAAATTAATTGGAAGGGAGCAAGCCTGAGGGTGGTGCTGGCAAAACTCATTAAATCAAATTTACCTGTTGTGTGACCAACTTCACTGTAACGAGAAACACGAGTAGTTCAGCAAAATGAGGGAGAAGCTGAATATTCCTGTGGATTTGTAAAGCCCTCAAACAAGGGTATAAAACTAATACAATGTTATCTGGTGGTGTCAGCTACATCAGTAATATTCAATAAGGCAGCCTTCACTGCTCATGGGCACACATGGGGAAATTTCTTAATTTTCACTATAGGGAAACGCAGGACAAACATATATAAAGTTTCCAATATGATTTTGGAGCTTTGGGATTGTAATGGCATGGTGTGTATTACTGCATAGAGATGTTTATGTTCTGGAGCCTTTTTGTTTTTTTAGCCTTTGAAGTCAAACAGTTCAGGTGGCAAAAACTTGGTTGCCACAAACCAGTGGCTGATGGGGAAGTGTGAAATGCGCTTTGAGAATGATTCAAGTCAAAAAGTAGTCCAACAAAAACTACATTCTAGGTTAAAAAAACACCGGGCAGTCACAGTGAGATGCTATTTTAAAGAGCATTCTGTGATTTAAAATAGTATCTAAACCTCCAAAGTTGATTTAATGCTACTTAAAATACCTTTCACTGACAGGAATCTGAATCTTTGTGAGAAAACAGGAGCAGAAGAGGTTGACACTCATTCTGTAAAGATGTAGGTTCTCCTCTGCAACCTCCCCTGTTTATTGTAAGTTAACTCCATCACAAACAATTACAATTCATTGTTTAATAAATCAACATGCTAAATCTTGATTTTGCTCCTTCATGTGATTTTAAAATAATGGGCTTATAGCTGGAGGTAATTTATTGTATCAAAGATGAATGTTGCAGTTGATCTACTTGGATAAATGCTTTTAATATAATAAATATACTGCTTTTATTATAATTAACACAAGATATAAAATTTTTCTTGAGCTCCAAAATGGAAGAAATTAATAGCAGTTGCAGAAGCTACAGATTTCCTATTCTTTAAAGAACTGACAAGTAAAAGAACAGGATACAGGGTATAGAATTTCCCATCCCTTTGCAATCAATCCATTTTGCTGAACACTTGACTTTGTTCATCTGATATTTCCACAAACTGAGTGTCAGGGATAAAAATGTGGGTAGTATGCTCAAGTTCCCAGAAAGCAAAATGCAGCCTATAGCTATAAAACATGTGTTTTTTCTTGCCTACTGAGTTCTTCTTTTAATAAAAATAATAATTTTAAAATCTCCTCCTTAGGTAGTTTGCTAGTGGAATTTCAAAAAGAAAAAAATGACTTTTAGCAGGAAACAGTCTATTTATAAAGTATTTTATACATTTTCCCATTGTTTATGGTATGCAGTGATGAGTTTAAAAAGATCATTTCCTCTGCTTTGATGATCTGTAAGTAGCCGTGTGAGTGTTTACATAGCATTTTGCATGCCTTAAACCAGCAGGAAAATTTCTCCTATTATTAAAAAAAAAAATATGGGTACAGAAGGAAACAGGAATTCAGTTCCTCCCAATGAATGAGGTTCCAGCACTCTGTCTTATGGATCAGGATTAATTGTAAATTAAGTGCCTTCTTTTATTTTGCACATGTAATTTATATCACTGTATGTATTTCACGGTGACTCTGTTTGATCTGAACAGCAATTTAACATGAGGATGGTATGGATGTTAAAAATAAGCTTTCAGTGTTCTTGCAAGCATCTACCTAAGGATGGCTGAGTTAGAAGCCTCTGAAAATTGCAGTTCATGTATACTCTGTAGCTTTGCAGAGACTCTGGAGAGCTAATAGCTATATTTTCAGAAGATTCTGTTCATTCCAAGTAACTTTTTTTTTCCATTTTGGTTCTTGGCTACAGAGACCAAACAGATTTTCCCTCAATGGTTTCTTTTGTCTATTTAGTCCTTGGTGGCAGTGGGGCTTTGAGTTCAGAGAATATCTCTTCTGTCCTCTCAACTGGTGATTGTCTGACCATCAACAGAGCCACGCAGAGGAGGACACAGTGAGCTGGGGGTACCAAGACTAGAGCTGGGACATGCTGACAGACAGCCAAGGACATGGGTATGTGCCCCAAAAGCAGCCCTGTAGCTCAGATTCCTTGAAGCTGCTCACCTTGCACTGTATTCTTCCTGTCATATGTCAGGGAAAGCAGCTTTGCCTTAAGTCCATGCAGGAGCAGAGACAAATTGTGGAGATGTGTGGGGAGGGACAAGCAGCTGGTGCAGATCAGTGATCTCCAGATCCCAAAATTACATCTAGTGTTCCCAGCCTCCAGGTTGTCATCCAGGTTTAACTCTTCTGGCAGAACAGCAAACCAAACTGTAGCCTGCTTGTCAAGACAAACCATTTATTTAGCAGGAGAAACAGGAGCTCTGCTCATTCAAAGTCCATCATCGAAAAGTCTGGCTTTCTCTGTTGACTGTCAGAGAAGCACAGGGTGGTTTGAGTTGGAAAAGAACTTTAAGATCTCCTAGTCCAACCCCCCTGCAGTGAGCAGGGACACTGTCCACTAGATCAAGTAGTTCAGAGCCCTGTCCAGACTGACCTTGAATGGCTCCACTATTAGATGAGCTGACCTGGGATGAGTCCAGTGACTACGAGAGACCTTAGGCTAAGACCATAAATTATACATGGCATTACAGGCTTTTTACAGGAAAAAGAAAGGTCTAAAAGAAGATAGAGTTTCTCAGAGACTTTGTTTCTTTTGTTTTTGAAAAGGAAAGTTCATGAAACCTAGGTGTAAAGAACATCAGACTGACAAAGGTGAGCTCTTGTAATGAGGGAGACACTTGAACCAAGGCTGCTCTCAAGACCATCATGTATGAAGAAATTGAGGGATTTACAAATGACAGAACACCACAATTCACTGCTAATGAAATTATAGTCATGCTGAGACTGATTGACAGACGATGCCATGATGCCAGGCTGTGACCATAAATTAAAAAGAACTGACTGGGATGAAAATTTCATCTCTGTTCTTACTCAGCAAAAGAAGTTAGCCAGCTTTCTGTTGAAACAGTTTTGGGAATTCTGCTGGAAAGCCAGGCAGCTGTTAAACAACTTCACTGTGGTCATGCACCCTACATGGTGAGACTCCCATGACCACCTCCAATACACACACTACTTTCTGGGAAGCATTTTATCAGCTTGGAAGATAGCTTCACTGAGAATGTTTTGGTGTAGTGTAAACAGGCCCAGCTCATGCATTCGAAGGATTTGTGCAGGCAAGCAAGTTGGTGAAGAACAGAACTCGGGCATTATCCAAATGGATTAGGGTAAATTAGTCCTGCTCTTTACAAAGCAAACTTCATTGGTATGTTGGAAACATAAATATTGCCGGAATTTTTTGGTGGCAGAGAATCCATCAGTGAACCCTGTAGTGCAAGGATGATGGCTAAACTCACAGAGAATTCAGTGTCTCTATACTATGTATGTAATACATATGTAATACAAGTGTAATACCATACAGAAATAAATCAAATCAATTCCCCTGATGCAGTTTTGTCCATGCAGTGCTGGTGAATTGTCTGAGAATGGGAGTGAGAAGGGAAGGGAAAAGGACTGCTGAGGAACATCTCTTCTCCAAGGGATCCACTGGATGTTTCAAGGCATGTCTCTTTCTCCATGGAAAGATGTGGGACAGGCAAAGGAGAGCTTGGAGACAGGAAGGGAGTATAGTTTGGGTTGACTTGGGTCCTGATGTTACTGCCACGGTCTAACACAGACTGCAAGATGGTTTTGATTAAATTCCTCACAGGAGTACATGGCAGAATAAAAGCAGGGAATGAAGATAAAATATACAAATCTTATCTGCTAGGAATAAAAGATTACAAATTCAGTTTATATACATGAAAAAAGTTAAAAGGATGGGCTGTGCTTGAATCCACAATAGGAAGATGGAAAGCTGCACAGGCCTTTCATGTTTCATTTTTGTTTTAGCACCTTTTTTCCCCATCACCACCAGTACGAAGAAGAGAAAATGAGGCTACATTCCAGACCCACTTGAGAAAAGAGATAAAATAATCCACTTACATATTTCATTTTTCCAGGGTTTGCAGAAACTTGTAAAGAAGCAGCTTACCTCACATGAAGACATTCAGAGATACATTTTTATTCACCTTTACAGCAACTACCCACTGTTGCTGTACAAGATTATTTAAGACATTCTGCAAAAGAGTGATGAAGAAAGTCAAAACAAAATGAACCATTTTATGGAACACTCTCTGCTTTCATGGATAATAACTTTTCAGTTCTATTAATAAGATTACAGTAACTTTCTGCTTCTGTTAGATCACCATGAGATATGAATGTTTAGTAACTAGTATGGCTATCTGACTTCTGTATGTGTACTGATTGTGAATACTTCTGGCCATTTATCAAACAATTTCACATTCCTTTCACACCTGTCCTTGACAGAATTTCTCCTAAGCAGGATGGCTTTAAGCCCTATTTTAATATAAAATTGTGTATCTCAAACACTGTGACATCAATCCTGTGCTGTTAGTCCCCAGTGCACTACTGGAGACTGCAGGGGGGCTTCTTTTTCCATCCACCTGTAAAAGCAGCTGAATTTTGTCACCCAGCCTTCATGAATTTTGACTCATCCTCACCAACTCTTTGGTGGATCTGTTGACTCACTTTCTTTTAAGTTTTTTTGGCTGTTTGGTGGCCGGGGGGTGGATGTCTGCTGTGATTACTGTTGTTTTGATTGTGTCTGCTGAGGAAAGTGGTGGGGCATGACAGAGGGCAGGGCAGGAAGCTGCTGGAAACTTCTTATATTCCTCAAACCAGCCAGATTGTGACAAGTGACAATTCCTAAGCCCGCTTGGGTGGCTCCTCGGCTGGCTGATAACTCTATGAGGCTGATGGTGAGCCTGGGGCTTTTGTGTCCTCCAGTTTTTAGTGTAAACTGACATCTGTGTACTGCTAATGAAATGCTGAGGGTATACAGTTTTAGTTTGGGGATCCTAAAAGTATCCGTTTACTTTTATTAGCAAAAGCAGGGTATTTTTTTCTCTGTGGGTGTTACTTTTACCTGTTTTAACAATTGACACACATGGAGCAAACCAAGGTCTGCTATCACAGACTGAAATTTCTGAGTTTTTCCTCAGCATTTCCCTTTCCTATATGCCTGCATATTGTCCTTGAACAAATGCTGATGCTAAATCAGTATGGGAAGACTGAAAATTAAAATGAGTGCAGCCTCTTGTGAAAAACATTCTGGACCTCCTAAGCCTCAAATGGGTCAAATATCTTGGTGGGTGCAGAGGTGTGCTAGCCCTTGTTTTGAGCTGCTGTAGAAGGACACAGAGGCCAACAGTGCTCCTGATTAATTATTTTAACTTGCTTGTGGGCACATACAATATTGTTGCTATTTTTTTTTTTTATCAAAAGGAAAGCGAACACTGGTTTTTTTTTTTTTTTTTTTTTCTAAAAGGGGTCTATTCTAAGAGGGAGACTGCCAGCCTTGGGAGTTCTGGCCTTCTGAGAGCTGACAGAATTTCCTGTATGATTTTCCCTTCTAAAAGCTGTTTCCTATCAGGTTTTTATAGGGTTTTTTTCCTTTTTTGTAATTCTTATCTTTGTTCTTAGTCTCTCTCCACTTGTTCTCAATCATTTAACCCGATCTGTGTATGTCAAAAGAGAACTGAAGTAAGAACATACCCATTTCAACAGCTAACTTAAGAGCAACAATTAACTTACAGTCAATAAGTGTGTCTGAGCCCATCACAGTCACGAACCTTATCCACAAATACTCTTATTTTACAGCTGGTTAACTGTAGGTATCCATCCTATCAAACAGTCTGTCCTTCCCCCCAGCCACTCCTGCCATACAGAATAACTCACTATATAGGTCCTATATAGCTACTTTAAACTGAATAGTTAAAATCCTGAAGTAAATTATTTGGTTTAGGTGCTGACTATTTTTAAACCCAAGAATGTAGCGTGAAGCTGAATCTTTTTCCATTATCTGTGGGAACCTTTGGCATACGGACAGATGATCTCATTGTGTCACTGATAGGGATTTGTGGCAACACCCTTTGATCCGGCTTGGAGTCCTTGCCCCCTCCTCACCTCTATCCCAATCTTCCCTTCTTCACATCGAGCTGTTCCTCCCTTGTTGCCTGTCCTGCCGTGTCCACTCTCAGCTGCAGGCACCAGCCAGGCTGCTGCTGAACCTGAGGAGCTCCACCAGCACATTGTTTTCAGAGCTTCTGCCCCGACGGCATCAGCTCAGCGCTGCTTTCACAACAGACGGCTTGTTTGCAGAAAAGGAGGAAAAGTGGGGGAAGCAGCGGAAATCCAACTTTCCACTGGAGATGTGTCATCCCAGCCTGAACAATAGCGAGGCAGCATGACTCTGAACTGCACTTCGTCCCTTTTGCTGGTGCTGGGGGAGGCAGGGGAACCCTCAGCACGGATATTCTCACCAAGGCCAGCTGAATGCTCTGAGGGGAGGCCAAAAGAGGAACCACCACACTGATGTGTAATAACAACCACACATGTAAAAACATCTCCCAGCAGCAGGATGATTTCTAGGCTTGCTGACCAGTGTGTGCTGTGCAGACTTTGTGAACAGTCCGGCTCAGGCTCTTAATGTAAGGACTTCTGTAGGATACGTGTGTTTACTTTAAAACAACAATGTGCATTTTTTTCCCAGAACAGGCTGTATTTTTTCAGTTCTTTCAGCCGCAGGCTGCATTCTGGCTTTCTCGGGATATAACCAAGTTTACAAAGCCTTTCCTTGGCTCCCCTATCAATTTTTTCTCAAGGAGTAGTTTCCTGTTTACTGAGAAGGCTTCTGGAGGCACTTTCTCCTGGAAAAGCAGTTTTATAGATTCATAGAATGGCTTGGGTTGGAAGGGACCTTTTAAGAGTCACCAAGTCTAACTTCCTGTCATGGGCAGAGACATTTCGGCTTTACAGGATTTCTTGATTTTACACAATCTTTACGCTATTTCTCAACCTGAAAAGTTGCAGGAAGATCTTAGGATAGCTAAAAGCCTTAATGAAATCTACAGTCAGGTCTGATAGAGCTGATGCCTCTAAGCAATAGCGAGATCTGGGCTATGGCAGGGAAATAACCAAAAGTTCATTAAAAATTACAGTAGCTGAGGTGGGTCCCCTCAGATCTGCCTAGGAGCATGTCCTTGGATGGCACAAACCAGCCAGATTTGGCATAGCCGAGATGAGAACCCACAACCAATTTTCTTGCATTTCTCAAGAAACTTTTTTTCCACCCTATGGAAAGCATTTAAATGAAAAAAGGATCTAGTGGTGGTGGTCAACACGAGCCACTGTGTGCCTAGGTGGGCAAGAAGGCCAGTGGCACCTGGAACCGGAAACAGTGTGACCAGCAGAACGAGGAAAGTGAATACTCTCCTAAACTCCGCACTGCTGAGGTACCTGGAGTGCTGTGTCCGCTTTTGGGCCCCTCAGTTCAGGAAGGACATTGAGGGGCTGGAGTGTGTCCGAAGAAGAGAACAAAACTGGGGAAGGGGCTGGAGCACCTGGAGCAGCTCAGGGAGCTGGGAAAGGGGCTCAGCCTGGAGAAAAGGAGGCTCAGGGGGGACCCTGTGGCTCTGCACAGCTCCCTGACAGGAGGGGACAGCCGGGGGGTCGGCGTCTTATCCCAGTAAACAAGTGACAGGACAAGAGAACATAGTCCTAAGCTGAGCAGGGGACGCTCAGGTTGAACATTACGAAGACTTTTCCATAGAAAGGGTGACGAGACAGTGCAAGGGGCTGCCCAGGGAGGTGTTTGTCCCTACCCCCGAAGGCGTCCAAGAAACGACTGGACGTGGCGTTCGGGGCTCTGAGCCGGTTGACACGGCAGGCAGGGATGGCTGAGAGGTCACACTCGATGATCCCGGAGGTCTTTTCCGAGCCGCATGATTCTGGGACGGTGCAATTTCGCGGGGCGTGCCGGCGCGGGGGCGCTGACAGCCCGCCGCTCCGCCGTGAGGGCCGGGCCGAGGAGCCGGGAGCGGGCCCACCGCCGCCATCGCCGCTTTAAGCCGGCGCATTCCGTGAGGCGGGGGCGGCTCGGGCCCTGCCGCGCCGCGGGACTCCGCTCCCGGCTTGCTCCGCGCCGCCCCGCCTGGCCTGGCCTCGCCCCGCCGGGCCTCGCCCGTCTCAGCCCGCGGCCGGCGCCGAGCGGTGGCACCCGGCGAGCCAGCGATTCCCGTCCGTGCCCCCGCCGGCTCCCGCGGCCCCGCCATGAGGGGCGGCGGCGAGCGCTGGGCGCTGTGGCTGTGGGCGCTGTGGCTGTGGGCGCCCGCGCCGTGCGGCGCTGCAATGGACGAGTGCGCCGAGGAGCGGAGCGGGCGGGCGCAGCGCTGCATGCCCGAGTTCGTGAACGCGGCGTTCAACGCCACCGTGCTGGCCACGCACACGTGCGGGACTCCGGCCGAGGAGTACTGCGTGCAGACCGGGGTCACCGGCGTCACCCAGTCCTGCCACCTCTGCGACGCCGCCCAGCCGCACCTGAGCCATGGCGCCGCCTTCCTCACCGACTACAACAGTCCGGCCGACGCGACCTGGTGGCAGAGCCGCACCATGCTGGCCGGCGTGCAGCACCCCACCGCCGTGAACCTCACCCTGCACCTGGGTAAGGACGGGCGGCGGGGAGGGAGCCGGGGAAGGGTAAGCCTGGCCGCCAGCGCAGGCCGGGGGGACCCGCTGGAGAGCGGCTCTGCGGAGAGAGCCGCCGGTCCTGGTGGACACGGAGCCAGCCCTGTGCGCCGTGGTGGCCGCGGGTGCGTTAGGACCAACATCGCCAGCCCCTCCAGGGCTGGTCCTGCCCTTCTCCTCAGGCCTAGTGAGGCACACCTGGAATGTGGTGTTCAGGTCTGGGCTTCTCAGGAGAAGAGAGATGTGGAGCTCCTGAAGCAGGTCCAGCAGAGGCTGTGGAGATAGATGATGGAGGGATTTGAGCATCTCTCTCATGGGGTGGGAGTGTTCAGCTTAGGAGATGGCTGAGAGGAGCCCTGTGTGTCCCTGTCTGCAGGGAGGGCTCAGGGGCTGGACGCAGCACACTGCTCCCTGGAGCCAGCAATGGGACAAGAGACCACGGGCAGAAATGGATGCCCAGGAAGTTCCACTGAAACATGACAAAGAACTTCTTTCCTGTGCAGTGACCAGGCACTGGAACGGGGACCAGAGAGGGTGTGGAGTCTTTCTCACTTGGAGGTATTCCAGAGCTGTCTGGACACAGTCCTGTGCCATGTGCTCTGGGATGACCCTGCTTGAGCCGATGACCCGCTGTGGTCCCTTCCAAAGTGCCTCATTCTGTGATTCTGGGCTGACAGGCCATCTATGCTCTCGGCATTGCCCTGTCTGGGTGAGTGCCAATAGCCAGGCCCTGGGTGCTCTGGTGTTCAGGAGGTGTCATTGAATCCCCGCTCTACAGGTCCCCAGCCATGTTCACCAGGTCTAAATTAATGCTGGCTGCACCCCGCGGTTGTGTTGGGATGTCCTCAGCCGGGGGTCTGGCCCTGTGCAGGTTCTTCACCCCTCAGTTGATGTTTTACTCCTATCTGCTCAACAGTGCTTGGTAAACTTGACTTTCAGCATTCTCCAGTTGAATGCTGCAGGGGTTGCTCCGTTGCAGTCTGCACTGGAGGTGCTGTTGGTTTGTGAGAGGAGAGGCCGCGCTGCCAGAGGCAGCTGGAAGTGGAGCAGGTTGCAGTGATTGTGTCCCACCCCATGCACCAGCATCATAGAGCCATTTAGGCTGGAAAAATAGTAGAAAGAAATTTTTCCCTGTGAGGGTGGTGAGGCACTGGGACAGGTTTGCCCAGAGAAGCTGTGGATGTCCCATCCATGGAAATGTCCAAGGCTAATTGGGTGGGTCTTGGAGCAATGTGGTCTAGTGCAAGGTGTCCCTGCCCCTGGCAGGGGTTGGAATGAGATGAGCCTAAAGTCCCTTCCACCTCAAGCCATTCTATGAGTCTGTGAAAAGACCTTTAAGACCAAGTCCAACTGGTAACCTGACTCAGCCAAGCGCAGGATTAGATCACGGAGTTTTCCAGGCAATAAGCTTTGGATCCAGGTGGGAGATGTTGATTGGAAAAGTGGCAGGTGCTGTTAGAAATCATGTGTGCAAGGGCACATCTGCTGTGTATCCTCTTATTCCTGGGGCAGCATTGTCTTTTAATTGCTGGATGGGTTAGGCATGTCAACAGCCAGCATTGCTGCTGAACTGCAACAGCCAGTCAAAAAAAGGTCAAATTTCTGATTGGTTGTCAATTCCAGAGGTTCCTTTGGGATAAAGTATTTTAGCCTTCACTTTGGTTTGTGGACAAGCTTTTCTTTTCTGTTTTTTCAGTTATTCAAGCTCTCATGACATGGAGGAAGGGTAATAATTTAGAACTGGAAGACAAGCCAGTTGAAAGTTGAAACCACAACATATATCCTCTTGTCATTAAATCAAGTAAATATTAAAGTCCCACTGCAGCCATTCACAGCTTCTAATCAAGAGCAGCTGTTGAGCATTAAGTTTAGTATCAATAACAATGTAATTAAAGGGAAAAAAGGTGTTTGGGCTTGGAGAGCTGGATCTTGTGAGAGCTCACACCAGCGTTGGTGGGATGTAGTTGAAGGCACCAAGTTCTCTACCAGGGGTCACCTGATGGGCACATCCATGTGTCCCAGAAGCCTGGAGTGTCTCTGCCCCAGAGTGTTTCCTTGTGTTTGGAGATTCAACATGAATATATCACATAAGCATATCTTATAGTCCCTTTTTACCTTCTTTTCTTTGTACATTAGCAATTTTTTTTTCAAGACTCCTGGAAAGCAAAGATTTGCTCTCAACTTCTTTTTAATAGCAATCACTATAATTCTCATTATCAAGGCAAAACTTACAGACCCATCTGTAATTACTGCTGTCCTTGGTTTTGCACATCCGTATATATATGGGTGTTCTTTGAAAAACAGTTTATTTCTAAAGTACTGGGAGCAGAGTGCTGTGTCCTGGGCTTTGAAGAAATGCACAAATTTCTTTGCTGAAAACAACTGCATTTTTGAAATACTGTAGCATTGCAACACTTTCACTTGTATTCCAGGCTTGTTTGCAGGTTCTTGGAGCTTTGGGAATTTGCTCTGCCGTGTTTTTTTGAGTAGAGTACAACTTTAAAGCAGAAGCTGCCTAACCGACTTTGACGTATTTGAGGGGCTTTATTTGGTCTGATTTTTCCTTGTTGGATTTTTGGGTGGGGTATTTTTAGTACAAAGCCTTTTAAGAATCAGAAGCTTGTTATGGGCATGGTGGTGGTGAAGTTGGATTTAAGATGACAACAGCAAAGCATTAAGCACTCTGCACATGGGCTGTGTGACTCTTGAGTTCCTGAGCTTGTGGCAGGTTGAAGAGCTGTCGGGTATGACAATGCCTTTTTAGCCTGAAATGCCCCAAACTGCTCTGCAGCATTGCTCTTCCCTATTTTTGTGAGGTCTTAAAACCATCTTTGTTTGAGTGAGCTGCTGGGTGCTTCGTTTGGGTTCTGTGTGCCTGCAGGCACTATGGTCTGTGGGACACTTAATTATTGGCATCACTAAGAGAAAGAGGCAAAGAGCTTGACAAGTATTTATGTACTCGGTAGGACATAAAGGCATTCTGGGGCACAAAGCCCTTTCAAGCAGTTAGTTCTGCCTGGTCTTTGAGGATTAAGCTCTGTGCTCAGACCCGTATCCTTATTTGATGCTGCAATTGCCTTCATTTCTGAAAGCATTGGTGTCCTGAATGTTCAGTGTTGTTTTGCACCTTGTCAAGACCAGCTGCATTAGCTGTAGGTTTCATGTACATGCTGCCCTGTGCTGAGTTTTTTGGCAGTTTGAGATGTCTTGATTAACATCCAGCAATGTTCAGTCTGTGTAGAACAGCACTAACATTTCAGAAGGGCCTGGAAAGGTCAGTAAGAACTGCAGGTCTCTTGCCAACATGTGCATTTTTTTGAATCTCCTTACAATTTGCGGTTCAACACAAGTTTTAAAACCTTTAGTTTTGGGACTGGGTGCTGGCACAAAGCCTGATACTGAAAAATAAAGCACAGATCACTACTACTGAGTGGAAGGCTCAGATCCTGGGAGTGTTTGGAGATGGCATCTGTGTCTAGAAGTTAGGGTGCTCCCTGGCAGGAGGGGAACTGGGGTAATTACCTATCTCTGCGTCAGGAACATCTGGAGCTGTAAAGGCAGTTTCTCTTTGTATGAGAGGGTATTATCCTAAGTAAGGATGAGTAAGAGGCCTGGAGACATGAATTTCCAGCTGTACATCAGGAGAAGGGGGAGCTGAACCTGTTCTCAGAGTGGTGTGTGGGTAATTAGGTTAGTGAGTGAGAAGAGGGGAGAGCGTTGCTGTGTCCTTTCTTCCACTTTTCTTAGAAGTATCCTTGGGCTTCCCTATTTTCCTTAGAATTAATTACTGATTCAGACTTGACCCGGCCAGTCTTATTTTTTTTCTTACTGCTCTCCCACCATATATTTCCAAATAAAGGAACTTTGAGGCAGTGGTGCCAGCTTTCAAATAGAGTATGGAAGCCAAGGCCTTACAGTGCGTTGTCTGGTTTTTTTTTGAAGCCAGGGTGTCACGTTATTTTTACTATCTGTGCTGTTTGCTTGTCCTGGGAGCATTGGGATAGTTCTGGCATCTCCCCAGTGCTTTGTGTGCATATGCTTGAGCACAGCTTTGCTGTTTAGACCCCTGACACACAGAAACAAAGCCGTGTGTTGAAGATGTTCCTTTAAACACTGGAAGAAGGGGAGAAGACAGCATTGAGGTACATGGAGTATTTTTGGTGCTGCGTGCTCTTGCTGGGGCAAAAATTTGCTTATTTTCAGATGTTGTATCATTTTTCAGAGCAGATTCTCACTCTTTCCTTCTGCAGCTCTAATTGTTGTGTGCTTTCTGTTGTTTCTACTTTTTTAAAAATCCACTTCTACGTGTGCCTTTGTGTTGCCTTCCCAACCAGCTGTGCTAGAGCCACCTCTCATTTTTCCCCACTTTTACTTCCTGGCCAGATCTGCTTGATTTCAGCTATTGTGGTCGCAGTGTTTTGTCCCTTGGACAAAGAGGCAGCCTCTGCTGGTGGCTGTTCCATAGTGGAGGGGCTGCATCTCTGTTGAGAAAAGCTGTGCTTTCATCAGCTGCCTGTGAGCTTGGAGCAGCCCAGTGTGGTGTTCCTGGGGCAGGTGACTGCTCACTGCATCTCAGCACGGATGGTGTCCAGATGTGCTTGACCAGTGATGCTGGTGGCCTCAGCTATGAATTCAGGACTATCTGGAGGGCAGAAAAGATTAATTCCTGCCTCTTCTGTCATTGCCTCAGGAGAAGAGGCAGTGATGGGTGCTGGAAGCAGCCTGCTGGTGGTAGGCTCACTTTCAAGGAGAAAGATGAAATTACTGGTTGCCTTGGTTAAAAACATGTCGGCTCCTGAAATCCTTACTATAAATCAGCCTGGAAACTCATGTCACCAAGCTAGATGGTGTCTAGTATATATAAAATAAAGAAAAACCTGTGAAAGCCGTTGGTTACTAAAGAAATGAATTGCCCCTCTACTTCACCTCCCCTTTTCCTACCCGCTCAGTCCTTTATTTGGCTCTGAGAGCGATGATGCTTGGTCATGTATACTTTGCCGCCAAAGCGTGGTTTGGGGCATGACTGCCATTTGAAGGCATTTACAAGGAAACCCAGGCGAGCTGCCAGTTCTTGTGCTCAGCCCTGGCTTGATTTGCCCGTTGTTTTCAGCAGACGAGGGGTTTTTTTGAGTCGGTACAGAAAAACAGTGGGTTTTTTCAGAAGGGAGATCTATAAAATGTGACTGAAATCGAGCAGGTAGTTTATACCACTGGGATGCAGTTGCTCTGTTTTATTCAGTGCAGCAATGCCCTCCGTTTGCCTGTTATCCCATTAAAACTTTATGAGGCTGCGGTTTGCTGCTTTCCTTAGGGAAGCACTGTGGTGAAACCAAGTGCAAGCAGGCAGGGCGTATGCACGTGAAGCTTTGCCTGGTGTAGCTGCAATTTAAAAACTCCGCGGTAATTAAGGCGTTGGGAGGGCATTTCCAGCTCCAAGGCTGGTGTTCAGGGTGTGTCGGGAGCCTGGGCTTTGCCGTGGTATTTGCAGAGCCCTCGGGGAGACACTATTTTAGCTGGTCTCGCAGAGGCTTGGTTTACATTTTGCAGGTTTCAACACGAGCACTGAAGAGATGCGGGCGTTTAGTGGCCAGCAGTTATTCGGTGCACTTATATAAAGCTATCGCTTCCTGTGTACGCTTCAAATTCCCAAGTTTTTGTCCTACTCTGTGTCGGGATGCTGATGCCTCTGCATGATGCCTTTGGGAATACTATACACGGCAGGGCACTTATTTTGGGGGATGGAGCAAACTGGAACTGTGTGGTATTTTGCTGCAAAACCAGCTGCTATTTGTGGTGCTTGCCCTGAGTTGGTAGAATTAGTCGCAGGTTTTCACACACTCAGACAGTTCCTTTTGTAAATTTAAACCTTCGAAACTGTTAGCTGCTCAGAACTGTTAGCTGCTGAAAAGCTTTTGGCCTGTTAGGTACCGTTTCTCTTGTAGCCTGAGGCTTTGGGCCTCTCTGAGTCTGTAAGTGATAATCCCAGGCTGCTGCTTCCCATGGAAATGAGAAACGGGATTGCTATGCAAACAACACTTAGAGAAAAGAATTTCCAGTGTAGATGGATGGGATGGGAAACTCTGAATCTTGGGTTCACCATAAGAAGAAAGGCTGTGAGCATTATGCTTACCACCTTTGTCTGGCTGAGACCTCCCGCTTGTGTCCTGGGGCCCTAATTCAATGCTCACTGCCTCTGGTGAGCCATGCTGAGTGATTTTACTGTCTGGCTCCATATTCTTCCCGTGGGCTAACTGAGATATGGGATCTGGCATGTTAAACATAACGTCTAAAGTCACCATCTGTGGTCTGCAATAACCTTTGGAAGATCAGCCTGGGCTGCTGCACCCCATGGAAGCTCCAGCATGCGAAAAACCATTCTAGCCTGCTAATTACACATCTCTTAACCATGAGATCTTGCTTATTGGTGCCTCCTGCTGCGTGTTTTGATTAGAAAATAACAGGAGTTATTTTTTTACAGCCTTTAAGTCAGGGATGAATGTGGCTGCTTGTGTTGAGGACATCACTAACTGTGATGTTAGTGATGAAACTCTTTGTAATATTAGGATAATCTCTTAGCCATTTCCAAAGGGTGTTCTGGGGATTGCTCTTGTTGTCCACAGCATCCTGTGAGTAACACCGGGTTTTTAGCAGTGCACTGGTGATGTTTGTTGTCACATCAGCATTGCTGAGACCTTCATGACAGCTGCTAACAAACCAGCTGTACCATGAGATCAGAGAGCTGCTGCTAGTAGACATGTGCAGTTGTCAGACAAGACTAGGAATACTGAGAGGAGAAGCTAGGTGCCTTTTGTAACATGCCAGACCAAAAGTGCAAGCTGCTGGTAGCCTTGGTAGGCTTTTAGGTACTTCTGAGGTAGAACATAATAATTTCTAGGAATTGTTCTCATGTAGAAGCTTGAAAAATGGTGAAAACTCATCAGCTACAAAAGGATCTGAAATGACAAGGTAATTTTATTTAAATTTAAAGAAAGCCTCAGCCCAGCCCTATTTGAGAGATCTTTCACCAAAAAAACCCCAAATCCCTACCAACCCCCACATATATTATTCAGTGGTCTTCAGCATTCTGTTTGAAACTGGGTGGCAAAGCACTTTTTGTTTCCATGCTTCTACTTGTTTTAGATATTCCAGTGTGATAGTCATCAAAGAGCTGTTTCCAGTGGTAATCATGCCTGCAGTTCTGACACAACACAGCTGTGTTCAGCAACGGAGAATTTCAAAATTCTCTCATTTAGAAATATTATCCAAAACCTATCCAAAAACTATTACTGGACTTTTTTTTTTTTTTTTTTTTTTTTTCCTCTCTTGGTAGGTAAGCCAGTACCATCTTGTACATGGGAGGTACATTTCCAGGGAGCTTGAGGCCTTATTTGTACAGTTGTTTGGGGGCTTGGTGTTTTTGTGGGGGAAGGTGAAGACTTTTAAGATGTTAGTAGAGATGATATATTGAGAACTTGAAGAGACACAGGGTTTGTGGATTCTTGGCTCAGCTTTCTGCAATTTTCTCATTTCTGCTACAGACTTTGGTGTGCTTGGAGAGCTGTTTATCTGCCTTGGCTTTGTAGTGGGTCCTGTGTTTTACAGGAGAACAAAGTAAATGGCTATTTCATCCTCGGGGTTGAGATGCTCCTGTGGGAAGGGCAGGGTCCAAAAGTGTTAAATGGCTTCAGGAGTGGCACCTGGCCCTTCCATTGCTCTTAACCCTCTGTAATGGAAAGATCACCTCTTAATAAAAACCCCAAGTCCCCCTTAAACCTACCAGATATTAAAACCTGTTTGATAACAGAGGTTGTTGAGCACATGTGTGTTCACAAGGGCGGTGGCTGGCTGAACATGGCAGCCCTTGCCTTCCCAGTGAATTGCCTGAAATGCTCATTCCTTTGGGAGCTCCAAGGTTGAGGGAGCACTGTGGAGTTTGGGCTGGGCACCAGCCCAGTTCTAAGCACTCTGCTTTCTTCTTACAAGTGTTTTTTATTTAAAGTCTGCTTTATAGCTCAATCTACTTGGCATCAGAAAAGACCTTTTTCTTACTGTTCTTACCACAGTGAGCAGCTGCTTGTGCAGCATGTTGCATTTGGGCCAGTTTGGTTTGTTTTGATGGGGGGAAAATATCAGGATTGCTCAACAGTTTGGTTTTTAACTTTTTAAAAATCTATTCTTTCCCTTCCTTGTATGCTTTGTTTCAGGAAAACGAATCTTTCTTATGTTTGAATTAAAAGATAATGTGTCTTGGAGTATTTTTAAGGAAAGGGTTGCATTGAACCTCTTCAGGAGGGATAAAGGGGCTGTTTTCTTGGTGCTTTCTTACAACCTTGTAAATACAGTGTAAGTCATATGCTTTGAAAGGCTCGGTTCATTTTGAGCGTATCTCTTACTGAGACTAATGGAATGAAAAATCAGTCTCTTCTGGAAAAAGTACCATCAAATGCTTCTTGATTACAATTTTAAGTGGGGCTGTTTGAGAGAAAAGAAAATATTCTTGTCCTAGGACCTGTGTGGTCAGCTCTGATTATAATGATTGTTTATAGTCCTTTTATCTGCAGTCCTTTGCATGCTCCCATCTGGTGGGATATTGCAATGGGATTTTCTTCCCAGCAGCTTGGGAAGCAGCCCTGGTCAGGCTGCCCTGGTCAGGCTGCCCTTGCCTCTCAGCTTCTGGAAAAGAACGTGAGTTATTTGTGAGGATCCAGCATGTCTCCCTCTGTCCTGTTCCTGGCTGTGGCTGTCAAGGTTCTGGGCTTGGCCCAGCAGCTTTTCATTGTGTGACAGCAGCTGATGCTTCCCTTCCAGCTGCTGCTTCCTCTGCTTTCTCTGGCCGCCTTCCTGGGTCTCATGGCTCCTGCGATCCTCGCTGGAGTTACATAGGACCAGGGATTTCGCAACACTGAATCTACTTGATGAACTTGTTACCGAGCTGTTGCTGAAGTCTGTGGCTGCTCCAAGCTTGCAGATCTCCTTTTTACTTGTCTTTTCTGTCCCTTTCTGCCTTTCTTTTCCTTCCTGAAGCTCCTTGCAGTCTTCCTGGGTTTCCCCTCCTTCCCACTCCTGTCTTCCTGCTACTGAGGTTGCCCGTGGGCTGTGCGGTTTGGGAGGGTAAGCCCCTTCCTGGGATGGAGTTTTTTAGCTGAGATCTCCCACAGTTCTGGTCCTGGCAGCAGCCTTGGCCTGCCTGGGTAGCCTTGTCGCTGCCCTTGTACACTCACTGCTTTATACATGTGTACAGACAAGGTGCTGGTGGTTTCATTTTGGTTCGGCTGAGAAATGCAATGCAAGTTCTAAATCCATAAGTAATATATTCCGTAGTTTCTCATCTTGCATGTGTTAGGGACTATGGGGATGGGAGCCCCTCATCAAAGGGCAGTTACAAGTTTTCCTCAACTGAAGCCTTGTTTTTTGTCATAAAAAGGAATGTTTGTCTTTGTTGATTCCCAGCTGGGTTGTGAAGAAGATATTAAAAGCTTGGAGTAAAGATATTTGGGGTTGCAGGGATGGGGCAGCTGCTGCAGCCGGTGACGCTGCCGGAGTGAAATGTGAACTCTAAATAAAGCAAGGACCTACTATCATCGTGCAATGTCTACTTAATGAAATCTAGTTTTTGCCCTTCCTGGCCCTGCCTTGCTCTTCTGGGGTTGCAGGTGGAGCTGGGAGGATTACTGGGCACTGGGGTGGCTCTTCTGTGTCCTCCATCCCTGTTCTGCAGGCGTGAGTTTACTGATCAAATTAGCGGCATTACACGAGTCAGTGCCCTTCTGCTTTCTAAGCAGAGTGACTCTGCACACATCTCTGTGTGCGCTGCCCCTTTCTCACACCCTCCCTCCCAAGGGCCAGCCCACATTGCAGGGGGGTGAGCAGGGCTGCTCCTGGGGCAGCTAAACCCTGTTTCCTTATGGAACAAAGTACAGATTACTTTGGAAGTAATGATACAGAAATGAGCTTTTCTAAAAGCTTTGTATCACCTCTAGGAAGTAAAGGCCTTTTTTAGTAGCAGCTTAAGATGTATTTTCTCTGCCACATATTTCCTTGTAGCCTTGTTTTCCTATACTTTCTTTGCTTGTAAGATGTAGGAGCTGCATCAGGAGAAGCCCAGGACTTTTTTGGGAGATGCTGGAAAGGCTGTAAATCATGAGCTTGGGGCAGTCCTTTGCACTCCATGTTGGTTCTCTCAATTCTCTGGCAGACTGCCACCGATTTTTGAGTATGGAGCACACAGTTTCATAAAAAAATAATCCAAGAGGCATTCTTAGAAGATCTTTAATTAGATATTCAGTGATACATTTAGAATTCTCTAGGAAAAGGCATTTGTCTGTGTCTCTGAAAGTATAAGGGTAGCCCTGGGAAAGAATATCACAATATTCTCAAAGCCCAGTTTGTTGTCCTTCTGTGCTTTGATTTTCTGCAAGTTCAAGCAAAAACATGGCACTAACATGGTTTTTACCATTGTAAGTCATGTTTTGCTTGTAATTCATAGCCCCATGGTGTTGAAAGTTGCTTGGAGCAGCTATGGCACTGGCATCTCATGAGCACCACAGTCACCAGCAGAGACTGAGAATTTGGGTACAGCCCTTGTAAAAACTCTTGTGTTAGGGAAAGCACTGGACTAATTTTCTGGTGCACTTGAATCAGTTGGCTCTGGTTTTGTTGTAGTTACTCAGCAAAATAATGGTTAATAAATCAAGGATTTGGATATGCAGTTGGAACAGTTAATGCTGTGCTCTGACACTGATCTCTGCCTGGACAGTGTCACTAACTATTATGTGGAAAAGGTTAAAAATGTTCATAGGAATTTCAGTTCTTCCTGTTGTGAAACTGTGTACTGAATATATCTCCTTGTTAATTTGTCTATGAATTTATCACCTTTTTCATATCAGCCATTCAGTCTGTAACTTCAGGGCTGTGGTATGTTCTTTTGTGAACTGTGTGTTAGAACATTAACATGCTGCTCTGGTGAGTGGGAGGTACCCTGTCTTCCAGCCTTTCTGTCTACAAATGCTGATTTTCTTTATTGCTATTACCCAGAAAAAGTCGAAGTTGACTTGAAAGCAGTGAGAGGGAATAAAGTGTTTTGAAAGGATGATCCCATGGATGGGGGAGTGGTATTGAATGCTGGGGTACAGAGATGGGTTGTGGGAGGAGAGGTGGTTCAGCCGAGGGGATAGAATTTGGAGTTGTTAATCTGCTTCATTAGAGCTGTGTACCAGGAAGTTCGAGCTGTGCCTGGCTAAATCGCATGAGGCTTTGAAATTCACAGCAGTGCTGGCTGCCCGCTGGCGTTTGTCCTTCCTGCAAACAAACACACAGCTGCTTGGAGCAGGCAGCCCCGGTGCTCAGCACCCCACTGTTTCCTCCCCTGCAGAAAGCTGCTCTTGGCTTCAGGGAAACTGCAAGAGACCAGTGGGAAGGAACCTCCAGGAAATGAATTGGTGCCGCCATTGGACCCGTGGAGGACGTGAAAGCGAAGAGTTTGATTTACATCTCTGCTCTGTGTGTGTGTGATTTGCATAACAAGGTAGAATGTTCTCTGTCACACCCCAATGAGGGGCCACACGGGTGCTGCCTTGCTTAAAAAACTTGCTGGTAAAAGTCTGCAATGTTGTCGTTTGGCACTGGCCAAAAGCCAGGCACTCACAAAAATCATTTACTTCTTTTCCTCTGCTGTGGCTGAGCAGAGGAGGGAATAAAAACCTGAAAGGCACAATGATTTAAGATAAGAATTAGGAAAAAAAACCCACTTTAAGGGCAGAACAGGTTCAAAATTAAACAGTATAAAGGAAAGTTATTATTAACAAAATTAAAAGTGGGTAATGAACCTTTAGGTAATGAACCTAAAATGAACTTTTAGAATGCCTTTTTCCTCCTTCCAGCCCCTCCTTCCTTCCCACCGACAGCATAGGGAAACAAAACATGGAGTCTTCAGTCAGTTTGTCACTTCTAAAAATCTTTCTTCAGTTCACTTAGGGAGGGGAGTCTCTTCTGCTATGCTGTGGGGTCCCTCCCACGGGAGACAGTTTTCTGTGAACTTCTCCAACGGGGTTCTAATTTTCATGAGTAGCAGTCCCACCTGACCTGCCGTAATGTGAGACCCTCCCATGGGCAAAAAACTCTTCCCAAACTACGTGGCATGGGTCCTTTTGATTGGCATGGGGTGTAGTCCATTAAGGATGAGCTATTCTAGTTTTGAAGCCAAGGTCCTTTATCGCTGGAAGCAAAGGCCTTTCTTTCTCTGGGCCTCTCAGAGCTTTTTAGCATCCACTTCCTCCAGGGTGAGCACCTTTTCTCACAGGATCCAAGTGGATCTCTGCATTCCCCCATGCACTTCATGAATTACAGGGAGACAGTTTGTAGTATTATTGTCCTCACCATGGCTTGCAGAAGGATCTCAGCTCCAACATTTGAAGCACTTCCTCCCTTTCTTTCCTTTCACTGACCTTAGTGTCGCCATGTTGTTCTCCTCACATGTCTCTTCACCTTTTCCTTTCCTCTGACTTGGGAAAAAATTGCTGTTTGTAGGTTGGTTTGTTCTCAAGCTCTATGAATTGAAATGTTCTTACAAGGTTTTGCAGTGCTGAAAGGTTGATCTCATCTGGGCTCCTTATGGGGGAATTGCTCGTCATGGTGCTAGCAGCATCCAGCCCCTCTCCTCATGCAGGGCACTGAAAAGGAGAAGCTGCTGCCGCCACCTCTGCCCCTGTGCTCACAGCATGGTTGGCTAAAAGCAGCTGAACAGGCCAAGTTCACTGCCAGCTGTGCTGAGATGGCAGCAGCCACGTGGTCCCAGCTCCTGGTGCTGGGAGGACCTGGATCCGGGCGCCTCCCCACCCCACGGAAAAAGAAGAAAAAAACTGTGTGTGGTTTTTTTCCCCTCTTAAATATGTCATCACAGAGGTGTTACCGACTTCTATAATTGGGCCAGCAACATGTCCATCTTCAGAGCCTTCAGGGATCAGCATTGCTGGACACAGTAGAAGCTTCAAGCAGCTTCTCTCTTGGAAGCTGCCTTTATGATTTCCCACGAAAAAACCCCTCCAGACTGTTATAAACTAACACTAATGTGAATGGAAAAATCAAGTGTGTGTTCCTGTAGCTGTCTGTGGTCTTGCTTTGTTCAGATACCTATGCTCAAGGGAAGGCTATTTTAAAGCATACAGTTGAAATCTGTCAACTTTTGCATTTCCCCTGCTGATGTCTTAAAGCTGATTTTCAGCAGAGGTAACTCCAGTAATGGAAATGGATTGCAAAAGGTTTTGGCTGGAAAGCAGGCATGGAGCCTGTTAAGGGTGTTGTATGTTCTTCATCAAGTTACATGATGTTCTGCTACCCTTGGGAAAGAAATGGCAGTTACTTCAGTGGTACTCCAGGGTGTCTTGTATAAGAACAGCCTCAAAAACGAATTTAAAAAGCCCCTCCATGATGGCTTTCCACATGTCGTGCTCTCTGAGGTAGATGATGAAACCACTTCCTTATTCTTGCGTCTCCTTGCAGAGAAGAAAGAGTCTTTAGGCCAAGTGACCGTGATTTGCAGAGTGGAACATCATATTCTTTTTGTCATAGAGGTAATGGTTAATTAATGAAGTTCTAGTAGTGGAGGTTTGCTTTGAAGTGGCAACAAGCATGAGTAGTTAAAAGAGTGTGCAGCTCCTAGGTCTGTGTGATTTCTTTGCATCCTTTAGAAAGGCATATTTAAAGATTTTGAAGGGGAAGATTCGTATCCTTATTGGAAAATATTACTGGTCATTTTGAAATTTTGAATTGGTAATTAAAAAGGGATTGATAAATAATTGGTAAGGAATTCCTAAAACGTCTTCATTGACTGTGCCTAAAGAACACGCGCCACTGTTTTTTTTGAAGTATGTTACCAAGGTAAAACAATTAAACCATCATTAGACTTCTTCCTTTCAGTACTTAATGAGAACTAATAAGAAGGGTGAAGACAGATCTTTTAAGAGGACCTGTAGTGATAGGACAAGGGGCAATGTTTTTAAACTAAAGCAGGGTTGGTTCAGACTAGATAGAAGGAAGAAATGAGAGTGGTAAACCAGTGGAGCAGGTTATCCAGAGAGGTGGTGGATGGAAATGTGCAAGGCCAGGTTGGATGGGGCTCTGAGCCACATTCTCCAGCTGCAGATGTCCTGCTCGTTGCAGGGGGTTGGGCTGTGTGGCCTTTAAAGATCTCTTCCAACCCAAACCATTCTATAATTCTCCAGAATGAAGTATAAGCCATGAAGATGAGCTGGTGGAGGCCAGGATTTTCTGCCAGCAGCTGCTCCAAGTCTTGCCATGTAACTACTGTATTGCCAGACCATTTTTGTCCTGCATATCTGCTGCTTCCCCTCTTTCTTCTTCCACCACCCAAGGCTTTCATGCTGACAAGTCGTGCTTTGTGTTCAGTTGCTGTGGTAGAGAATGCAAGGCAGAAGCATTTTGTGTCTGTGAATTGTCCGGTGCTATTGCAGAATTGCTGTCCTCAGGCTCAGTGAAGTGCTGGAAGTCTGGGCAGCAAGGAATGAAGGTGTGACTTCACAGCCTCTCAGGTTACACTGGTGTCTCTCAGCCCTGTCCACTTATTGCAGCTGGGGGCAAGGAACCACGCAGCCCTTGGCTGGTTGGATCAGTTTGCTTGCTTAAGTGCCAGCAGTTAATTTGATGGAAAGATAACCTTTTGGTGGCCTTGGTGATACTGAGGTATGCCTGGGGCTAAATGCTGGCTGGTGGGAGAGGCAACAGGATGGACAGCCCAGGGACATACTTAAAAGTAGTCACAGACAATTTTGGAAACCTAAAATTTATTTTAGAAGAACTCATGTGATGAGAATTAAGGAAGAAGTTCTTCCCTGTGATGGTGGTGAGGCCCTGGCACAGGGTGCCCAGAGAAGCTGTGGCTGCCCCTGGATCCCTGGAAGTGTCCCAGGCCAGGCTGGACAGGGCTTGGAGCAACCTGGGACAGTGGGAAGTGTCCTTGCCCATGGCAGGTGGTGGGATGAGCTTTAAGGTCTCTTCCAACTCAAACATTCTGGGATTTGCTGATGCTGAGACAAACTCAAAAGTGTGGACTTTAGATTATGAGAAGCTACTGTGAGCTTTCAAAACTCAGACTTCTATAAAAGGAAGGAAACAAGCAATATGAAATTTCCACTTTTATGTCTTGCACATGGGAGCAGCTCATGAGGTGAAGCAAGAAACAGGAGAAAAAGGTTGAGAGAGATCAGAGAACATTTCTGGGGGAGGACTTTCGTAGAAAAGACATTCATGCCTGTCTTTAAGTTAAAAAACGGAATTCTTGTAGAGTTTTACTTTATGCAGAACCTCTATTTGGAGATTGAGCTGTCCTAGCTTGTTTTAGCTGACTTTGCATTAGGAGTAATAATGAGATATGTTTTTTAAAATAATAACCCACTAAAAGTGGACCAAGTGATATTTATGTATTTGCTTGACTAGCCTAGAAGCAGATTCAAAGGCAACAGATGGATCTAGACTAAAAAAAGACATGATAGATGGTCCACTGGTTTATCTTTTTAAAGCTTTTCATCACAAAGAGCTATTAAAAAATAATGTGAAAGTAAAAATTTCCCATAAATTATGCTGAAGGTGGAGATAGTGCATAGAATTAATAACACCATAGTAACTTGCTTTTTGGTTTGTGAGTTTGAAGTTCTCATGGTAATGGAGGATACAAAGCCCGTGAAGGAGTTTTGCACTTCAAATATTCATTTCATATCTAGGAGTTAAACATAAGGAGAGAGAGAGAGGCTGAAGCGATTTGGGTTAATTACTAAAACAGCTCTTGCTGTTGCATCAGCGTTTCTTTCTTTTCATCTCTCAGAAAGCTTTTACCAAAAGTTGGCATATGTGTCTCCTAGGAGGAGGTTTTCTTGCAAATCACCTGCCACCTGTACAGAGCTGCTCTTCAGACAAAGACAACCAATGAATGGTGATAAATCTTTGCAGTTTATAGTTATAAAAAGGGTAATGCCTTCTGGTTTTGGGGACAAAAAAAAAAATGTTCTTTGATCCTGCAAAAGAACTGTATTTATTTGTCCTAAAGAGAGGATTGAGGTTTTTTTATGCAACTTTCACCTACTTGCTTAATCTTCTGGGTGCCTGGAGGAATGGAAAACGAGTTTAGCATACCTGAGGGCTTTTCTTGCTGAGGTCTCCCTTTATTGCTGTGTCCTGCCCACACAGTGCTAAAGATGAGCAAGAAAACCCCCAGAGCAACACATTTTTGCATGGATATGCTGCAGTTCCTGCCCAGTTGACTCTTGCTGCAAATATCCAGCCCATATGCTGAGCTGGAGCTGCCTCTGATGTGCTGGGAAGAGGTACTGAGATCACCAGTGGGGTGTGCAGGTTGTGGGGGTGCTTGTGCAGAGTGTGCACCAAGGACATTTCTGGTTTATTCCTAGTTGGAAGCAGCGCCTGTGGACGGATGCTCTTCCATCAGATCAGGGAAAGCTCCTTTGCAAGGCCAGGCACAGCACTGCAGTGCAACTTCATCTTTCCCTCTTGCTCACATTTGGGGGAAGGGTGGTGAAGAGTCAGCTCTTTCCTCCCCAGTAATGCTCGAGTCCAGAGTGGGCTTGGTTCCTGAAGCAGTGTGAAGTCATTGGAAGATGCAAGCTGCAGTCTTTTGGCGTGCTGAGCCCTTCCTTCCTGCTGAGAGAGACTGAAGAACCTCTGGATCTTTCTATTTTTGATGCTGAATGCATCCTTACCTCCCAAGGCAGTGAATGTGTGGCTGCTCTGGAGCAGGGTGTCTCCAGCTCCAGCACAAGCTGAATCCTGCCAGCAAGGCAAGCAAGGGCTTGTTAGCTAAAGATAGCGTGCACACATGTGCACAGGCCACAGGGGGGTTAGAGAGCTCTGCAAGCACTCTGATTTACACTCATCCCAGACATCCTCAGGAAAATTAAAGGGATCACATAAATAAATCCAATAAATAACGAGCCATTTAAGGTCAGTTTTATCCTTCATAGCACCTATTCTCAATGCAGCTATACCAGATGACACTGCATCATATAAGCATGTAGGGCACAGACCTTTGCATCAGATTCAGCTCTGCCATATGCCCCCAGGGGACCAGGCATTGGGTTTTGACATCTCTCCTGTCTTTGAGGCCAGTATATGTTTGTAATTCAGTAATCCCTGCAAATCATTTGGGCTGCCTGTGGTTGTGGCTTATGCTCATGTTCTTTGGGCTGGCCTTGAAGAAAGTTCTGTTCAACTCTCTCATTTAGTTATACTTCCTTTAGATTTATTAAATAGTTGTCTTTCGCATGGATGGAAAATGTTAAAAATAGAGCACTCGAGGCGGGGCTATTGTGTTGGTGTTGACAGGTTCACTGAAAGCTGAAGCATGTCTTGTATTTTAAGAAGTGCCAGGTTTTGGAAGGAGTTGTGCTTGCTGATGTCCTCCTGACCCCACGCTAAGGAGCTGCTTTTGTGAGCTAAGAAGAGACTGTCTCTTGGCTAAATTTGGGTTCAGTGTGCTGTTTTTCTCTAGGTTGTGTGATTATTTTAAGTAATCGACTGGGATTTCTGAAGAATTGATTTTTTAATTGTCAATTGCTGTGCAGGCGTATGTAAGGGAACAAGGCACAAGTGGTGATACAGAGGAAAAAATGATGATGTACCATACAGAAAATTACTTTTTGCAGTTTCCTTTTCCCAAATAGTTGAAACTGCTGTAAAAATCAAATTCTTTGTTTTCAGTATCCCGAACTTCGGCAATCTTGCCCCAAACCAAAACAGTGCCTTTCAGATGAGAAAGTAAAGGTGAGAGCAGGACCTTTATTTGGTGGGGTTCTTTAACTGTGAAGCTGTGTCCCCAAACATAAACCTGAACCACAAGTATCTCTGGCCATTGTGGTTGCAGAGACTAGATTCCAGATGTAAATAGAGCATGGAATGATGGAGAGCAGTTTTCCTGATTCTCCCAACTCAAGCTGTTTTCTTTACAACAGCTGTCAGCTGTTAATATCTGCATTTTGTCATCATGGAAATCTTAACAGTGACCACACAGCTTTTATTGCACTGTGTCTGATGGTGTGAGCAGATACACAGGCCTGTGTGGGCACTTGCCAGGTATTGTCCTGTATCCATCTGTCTGTGTCTTGTGCAGCTGTGAAAGTCACCTGTAACTTGTGTGGAATT
This sequence comes from Sylvia atricapilla, assembly GCF_009819655.1. NCBI lineage: Eukaryota > Metazoa > Chordata > Aves > Passeriformes > Sylviidae > Sylvia > Sylvia atricapilla. The sequence continues at coordinate 4,765,907 of NC_089148.1, forward strand.
GCAGTTCTTTGGGAAACTGGGACATGGAACAAACATAAGGGAAAGGTAACAAGCTGTGGGGTTGTGGGTTTTTTTCTTTCTTTCTTGTTAGCCTTCCTAAAATGGTAGGAATAAGGGGAGGTTTTCTGTAGCTCAGGTTTTGGCACCATAGTGATTGCTCTCTTCTGCCTTCCATTGCACTGCCTGCAAAAAAACCAGATTTTTTTTTTTTGCCTCCTTGTGTGATGAGGATTCCCTCTGATCATCTGATCTTCCAACTCCCAGCTCTGTAGGGAAGTGTGTATTTTGATAAGAAGTAATTAATGGTGCTTCCTCACCCAGACTCAGAATGATCATCAGATAATACGTCATCAGGAGGATGCTCCTGTACATGCAGCTTTGTGACTCGTGCATCAGATGGTCTTAATAATATAAAGAGATCTTAAAAAAGGTACATGAAAAAAAGAACTGGGTTACTTCCTATCACTTACTGGTTGTGCCTTTGTTCCAGAAGTGCTGAAGTTTATTGCTTTGCTGGCTGTGGTTGGTGTGTGGCAATGCTGAGGCTGGAGCTAGTGGGAAGCACTGCTCCCTGATTTCACATGGAGCACAGCTAGATGTGTTCAGAGTGAGTGCATACATGTACTTCCCATCTTCAGAAGTTAATTGTAAAACGATTTTAAGGTATCTTGAGATTTTTAGTTAAAGAGCATTCAACTTTCTTAAAAAAAATAGTGGGAACTACAGGTTTTTTTATTAGAAAATGCTGAAAAATGCTGAGGCTTTTTTTGGAGTTCAAATGAGTAGCATGCTTCTGTAAGCCTTTTTTTAAAGCTTCTTTTTATCCTTGTGGTTGTAAGTTATGAAATAGTCACTGCCATAGGTCATGATATTTCTGTGCTAAATTTGGGAATATAACTGGCGGTTGTTTTTTCCCTGGGAACTTTGTTGTCAGGTTGGTACAGCAAGTTTAGCTCCTTAGCTGTTGAGGGGAAAGAGGTTCTTCATTCTATTTTTTAAAAATATTTTTCTTTTTTGTTTTCAGTGCATTTCTGTTCGCTACCTTTTCCATAATTGTGGATGACATTGAGACTTGAAGTGGTAGAGCTGTTGCAGCCACTTGGTTTTAGTGTTTGTCATGTCCAAGACTTCTTTTCTTCTTTGTGGTTTCTCACTGTGTTTTGCCAAACCCCTGTATTTCAGAACTGCTTCCTGCTTGTGGCTTTGTACCAGCTTGGGAATCTCCACATAATTGTTCTTTGCTTTCAGTGTGTGATAGAAGCAAAACTGTGCAGGAGGTGAAAGTGTAGGAAGCAATGAAAATCTGTGAAAGAGATCCAGGGGTTTTCCATGTTTCTTTCCAGCTTTTTGCATATGATTATTCTGCACTTAAAAAACCAACAAAACTGTTTTAATTTTTTCCCCCTATGGTATTATAGCTACTCAAATTTTTAGAAAAAGAACTAAAACTAAAAAGAACTAAAACTAAGAAAGCGGACCCAGAGATCAGTGATCTTCACCTGGCTGGTGAAGTGCCTGGACTTCAACAGCAATGGAAAATTATGTGGTTTCTCTTGCAAAAGTGCAGTAAAAAGCCAAGCTGCTCTTCATGCCTTCCTCTTTTGTTTACTGGTGATTTTCCCAAAATTAAATGCTGCTGACAAAAGGGATTGTTCAACCCATTAGGGTATGCATCCCACTGGGTGTGCAGATTAGGTCATGCAGGACACTCAGTGACCTGGGCTACAGCTTCCAGCTGGGGCACGTTGGAGGTGACACGTGCTCCAAGCACAAGTGACCAGGGATGCTCAAGCATGAGATGTTTTCAAGGGTGAAAAAGAAAATCTTTTCAAGATTTTCACTGCTCTGGTGAAAAGAGTCGAAATGGGACTGGACCAGCTTGAAACCTCAAGGCTGGGTCCATGCTATGAGTAGATGGTGTGTGGAAAACCACCATCTCTGGCTTGGTACCCAAAGCGCATGGTGTTGGAAATTCAAGTGTGCTGCAAAAAGTCCTATATATGTTTTACTTATTCCTGGGCTTTCTGAAGGTGTCATCGTTTTGGCTGCTGCCAGCACCAGGTTGGACACCTGAACAAAAAAGCACTCAACCCCCCCAAACCAGGTTCCCTTTATCCATAGTGGCATAAGTGCTGTTAGGTCAAATACCCCTTCCCAGGCTCACCATCGCCCTCAGAGGCTTGTAGGGTGTGTTCCAAGGCTCTGTGCTGCAGCCCAGCTGCCCTGTGATACTCCAGTACACTGTTGGAAGCTAATAGGCTTTTCCTGAGGATTTCTTAAGCACACAGGCATTAAAATTCTCTCCAAAAACACAGGGAAACAATTAGAGGTAAAACCTTAGGAAAAGAACCTGGCTGATCCTATTGTTTCTGGGATCTGCAGCTTTCCTGTTTACTCAGCCGGGCTTTCAAATTTTTGACCTGCTGCTTAGAAGTAAAGTGCAGCCCAAACCAGTATTTAGTTCCTTCTGTTTTTCTTTGTATTCTAGGGACAGCACAGCCCCTTGAAAGGAGGGTTTGCAGAGGTAAAAATTGCCAGGTGCTGATTTTACTGTGCTTTCCTACTGAAGACTTGCTACCTTTGAGGTGAATTAAAATGTTATAAAAATTTAATTCTATAATTATAAAGTCTTCTATATGTATGTATTGGGAATTGACATACAGCTTCATTGCCTGACCCTGCTGTAAAAAAAGTTCAGTGGGCGGTAGAGAAGTAGAATATGTAATGGACAAGATTCAATGTAGGGCTGTCTAGTAACTGACTATCAAAGTGGCCTTTGCCCCTCCGATCCACTTGGTCTGTGTGGGAGAGGAGAAGGTTGTGATTTCTTGGGATCTGGGAGTGGCAGGCAGCTCTGAAGTTGAGGGTTTTGTCAGCAAGCCGAGATAGCTGGGGGCTCTCAGCTAGATGCTTCCTTCCTAACCTCTTCAGCAGAGCACTCTCAGCTATATGAAGTTTTGCCAAAATAAGCATTCCTGTTTAATAGCGGTGTATCACCAGGAATGACTCTGACTTTAAAGCCTTAGGAAGAGAAGTTGCTCTGGACACCGTAGTAGGATAACATTTTTATGTACTTATTTTTTTAAAGCACAAGCCTGGATTGCAGAGACAGAGTTTTAAGTTCTTGATCTGAAGTGAACTAGTAGGGAAAAATGCCGAATTATTTTTTCTTGAGGGAGAAATGTTTTATACCTCTACCCAGCCTACTCATGGGGTGATGCCCCTGGAAGAAACAAGGTGCTGATCTACAACTGTGATAACTCATTACAGTTTTGTTCCTGAAAAATGTCAGGGACATTCTGTCTCTGTCCCAGAAAAAGAACAGAAACAAACTTCAAAACCTTGGAGGTTGCTATGAAACAAAAGTGTCTTCCCCTTGGCTCTATTAATAAAACCTTTAAATATACTCAGTGCTGGATTCCCTTGCCATTGCTAGTGGGGCACAGTGTCATGTATGGCTGGTAGTTTGTATCTTCAAAGATCAGACCTGAACCATCTATTCTATAAAGACCCTTCTGGACTTCTAATCCAAACTTCTGCTTGGAGCAGGATCAATGCTGAATTCAGGCCAGGTTACCCAGGGGTTTGTCCAGTCTCATTCTGGAAACTTCCAAGTCCTCCTCCTGATGTTTGTTCGTGCAGTGATACAGGACCTCACATTGGTGTTGATGTCCAAGGCTTCTCCCTGTGTTGTTGTGCTTCTTTGGATTTGTACAATTTCTTGTTCGTGACAATCATGATTTTCCAGGTAGCAATCACAAAGCAGACTGCTGAGCCCCTGCTCGTTAAGCATCAATTATAAGATGGCTTTTCAGATCAGGTTGGTGTGGGTGCTTACATCTGTTTAACATGGAGACACTGCCTTCAGGAAAAACACTTAAGTGACTGGAAAGAAGAAAAAGGAGAAGTTGAATTGGTGACCTCTCTGCTGGGTCACTTATTTCTGTAGCTGACTGCTTTGGGAAATGTCATTGAGTGGTTGTGCAAAGCACGTGCTGGGCAGGGTTGAGGGATGCTTTGTTGCCCCTGCTGGTCCCCTTGGTGGGATGTGCTTGCTTTGAAGATCTTTGGACTTGATGCTTTCCTACTTGAAGACTTTCTTGTCAATTCATATTTTTGGCAGAGCTTCGTGCATTCTTTCAAGGAGCAAAGACCAAACTGATGAATTTACAAAGCCACATTAAGAAATGGCAAGTGTTCTTCTCTTTAGATGTTCCCTGAACCTCAATTGCAGTAACTGTAGCAGTAAATGAAAGGTGTGAATTGTCCTGTTCTCTTCAAAGGGTTATTAAACATCTGAAAGACAGCAGTGGTGTTTGGGCCCTAGAGCAAGGGGCTGCTCCTGACATGGCAGAGACTAACATGCAAGGTGGATGCTGCACAGCTGAGTGTTAAGAAAGAGTAGATGGAGTTGACCCTTCTCATAGGTGAGTGTGGTGGAGCAGTTGTTCCATTCTGTTACTGGGGCTTGGAAAGGTCCTGAGCTGTTCTGAGGTGCCTAAAAAGCCTTAATTCTGAGTCTTTTTTTTTAGAGCTTTGAAGTTTTAAAATGTTTTAAAGTAAAAAGATGTGGTTAAAGAAACCCCTGGAATGAGACTTCCCCCTCAGGCAGTTTAGAAGCCCTCTGCACATCACATCTCCCTGGGCTGAGTTCTACTACTGTTAGTAGCAAGCTGATCTCTGAATTTCAGTTTTTCTACTGTTGTGGAAAGCACAGACTGAAGTACAAGTAACATCTCAAGACAAGTAGGAGATGTGTATGGAATGTTGGCTGAACAAGCCAATACTCTGTGTGTGTGTGTGTAAAGGTGAGGGTGATGCAGAAGGCACCTCTCCACATGGCTGGAGCCTGGTTCAAAGAGCTCACCCAAGCTGGGAGGTTGGGCTGAGCAGCCCAGAGGAGCAGATGGTGCTGGTTTCTGAAGTTACAGTGTTTCCTCCTCTGTCCCCATCCCCTGAAGACATAATGAAATAACTTCCCTTGTTAATTCCGTAGACTTTTGTAAACAGAATGTGCAAATACCTATAACCATCTACTCAGTATGGTCTGGTTTGCATGTCTGGGAGCAGTGTTTTACAAAGCTTTGCTCCCAGCCTCGGAGCAGAGGAGGAGGAGTGGGAGAAAGAGCTCAGGCATGCACCTCTTATCTTTTGCTCAAGTCCACCTCCTCTAAAGCAGCCCCCTGAGCTGGTCTGGTCTGGCAGCCTTTGCTACCCAGGGCAGGGTCACCTCAGCTGTTTCAGCTGGGCTGGGAGGCTTAAAGCCCATCTGCCCTTTTGCAGCTTGGAGCACAAATGGCCTGTTGTGATGGGGTTGGAATGACCCTTGGTCATGGTTTCATCTGCTGCCTTAGCATCCTCAGGATGAATCACTGTGTGCTACTTTCCCTTTCCAGGTCACCATCCTTGGTTTTGCTGATGTTTTGATTATAGCTGGTGATGCTGAGCTCCTGAAGAGTGGATGTGATCAGTTAAATGGGTTTGTGCCACTCAAAACTGCAGGTGTTGGGAAGGGCCCTGCTTGGCAGACATTGGGTCACTTTGATGACCATCTAGTTTGAAGGCTTGACTTGGTGTAGAGCAAGTGATGCAAAAGCTGGTTTCTGCTCTTTGTTGCTGAGCCTGATGGTAAATTCTGCCAAGTATTACCAAGGGAGGGCAGACACTGTCCAAATGAGTCTAAAAGATTTTGGGCACAGTTATCCATTCTGGGACAGCAGTAGTATCACCTCAAAGTTGTTGTTCGTGATCTTAAGGATTTTTAAAATGAAATTAAAAAAAGCCCCATTCCTTCCTAATCCTTATCTGCAGCCCACAGAGTATTTTGGTGAGCAGAAGGTTTTCTAGAAGAGGGAGGGAACTTATGGCCAAGTTGCACTGGGAGTACAGTATAGGGTAGTTCAGTGCAGTGATGCTTCTAAACGTAGCTTGCCCCTTTTCAGTGATACTAAAAAAATCAAGAAATTGTCTAAGGTGTGTTCTGGGATTAAAAAAAAAAAAAAAAAGAGATCACTTGCCAGAGCATGGAGTAGGCTTGGAAAGATTTTACACTCCGGGTTTTACTTGTGGTTAGGAGGGGAAAAACTGGTGCAGTTGCTTTTTCATTAGAGGTTAGAAATAGGTTTCTCAAGAACCTCTGTTGGCATCTGTGGTTTTTAATCTCTTTAGAAAGTGAAGAGGTGATGTTTTCAGATAATATAGCCACTGAAGTTACTGCTAATGAAGTTGGTTACTTGGTTTCTGAGGAACCCAAAAGGCTGGAGCAAGATCAGATTGTTCAGTAGCACCTCAGCAGATAAAAATACTCCATGGACGTGTTTAGAATGACATGCTGGAAAGGAAATATTGGAGTTACTAACTTCTGTTGGTGAAATCTGAATTAACTCTGGGAGAAACACTGAGCCATGCATTATTTGGTGTAACTCCAAGGACAAGTGGGATTAATGGTATCTCAGCTCTAATATTAGTAATTTCCAAGTGAGAATGGGAATATCCAATGGCTCCTAACAGCAGTACCACTGTTACTGCTCCACAAGTTTTGTGTGGAATCTGTAACTCTCAAGAGTTCTCTGCTCCTTGGATTTGGTGATTGAATTTAAGAAGGTTTTTGGAGAAGTGAGGGGGTTGACAGCATGGATTAAACTTAGAGAAATTGAAGAAAAGGGGGAAGAATTAGAGCAATGGGAAGACCCGAGGTGGAAAAGTTGGTGTAGGAAATGGCATCTTGGATGTTTTTGGGAATACCACAGTGATGCTGGACATCACTGGAGTCTCCCTTCTGATGTTATGGGGCTCTGGTAGCATTTGGCAGAGTACCTGGTGCAGAATGCCTTATTTCTCAAGGACCACTGCTGTAGATCATTAAAACTCTGCTGACTTTATGTGGAATATCAGTTAAAGCTCTTTGGATTGATTTTTTTGAAAGACTTGTATGTGCCTATACAGTCTGAAAACTCCTTCCTACCTTTTCTGAAATTGGGATGGAGTGGATGGTAACTCACTGAAAGGAGCAAAACATCTCAAAACACTCAAGTGCTCCAGCTGTTAAGCCAGCTATGTGATGCTCTGATTTGCTGGATAATGCCCTAATGCTAAACATAAAGTGCTTGTATAAATACCAAGTTTTCTGCTGATGTTTTTTGGGAGTAAAAAATGACCACCACTACCCCCTACAAACAGTTGTCTTCAAAGGAGATGGCCATGAGGTCAAGGACAGAAATTTCTCTTGGCTGTCCTGCCACTCCTTGTGGGGAATACTTGAGCACACTGTGACTACAGCGCTGGCTGTTTTCCTGTCCCTGATCTGTAGCCAGAATTGGCTTCAGCTCCCTGTGTGTTTGGTAAGGACCTGCCAGCTGAAGCAAGAGGAAAAGGGAAGAAGCATGTGCAGCCGAGGGATGGGGCATGTCCTTTACGGTGACACCTCTTTCATTTAATCCTCAGTGAAGCACAGGTGATGTATCTGTTGCTCATGGCACTTGGCAGTTGCCCTGTGAAATGTGGTCCTGCTGTCAGGATGGGTTCTGGACCCTTGGCTGGGAATATTTGGGTTTTGTACTCGGTGGGGTGGGGTGAGCTGTGCATTTGGAGCTGACGCGTGGGAGCAGAGATGCTGGATTTACTCTACGTGCTGTTCTGCAACTTGTGGCCCGGTGGGGCTGCTGTGAGGAGGAGGAGAGACTTCCCACTGCAGCTGCAAGTTTAAGGGGTAAACAGGAGGAAAAGCAAAAACGTTAGTACAGTTTGTGCTGGATTGGGCTGTCCAGACTGTGAGTGATCAAAAGGGAGCAGATGTGGTGTGTCTGAGCAGATTTGGAAGCCTGGTCATGGAACACAGCCCTTCTTGGGCTTGCACACTCAGCTGAATGCAGGACATTAAGCCTTTGAACTACACTGCAAACCTGAATTGTATTCATTGCTTCTTAATTTTTTAATGCTTTCCTGTTGGAAGAATGGCAACTCTCTTGAGGAGTGGTGGTGATTTGTCTGAGCAGACCACAGATTAAGCCGGCTCTTTGCCTGCAAGTTCTTTATAAAGTTTTTGCTGTTTTATCATTTCCTTTTACATAGGTTTGAAGGCACTTTTTTCCCCCCCTCCTGAATGATGTTTTGTTTGAGTACACTTTTAAGATCTGTGGCTAGTGGCTGGTATTAGGCTTGAGAGATTATCCAAAGAGCTGTTGGAGTGCTTCATTGTTAGACTCAGTAAGTGGGAACTGGGTGAATTAGTTGCTTATAAAAGGATTTAATAGCAGTGTGAGAAAAGGGGAAACTGTGAGTTTTCTCTCTGTGCTGGCACTTAGTGTCCACCCAGTCCTGGAGAACAAGGTCAGAGATCTCATAACCAGAACTTCAAGATTTTTTTTTTTAAGTTTAATGCTCATTTAAACACTGTGTGGAAACTATCCTGTGCAAATAGAATTGGCACAGCACTGTGTTTGTTTGCTACAGAGATACAAATATTTAGGAAAACTTTGCTTAGCAAATCCATCTTTTTCTGTTGTAAAAGTGTCTGTGTCAGAGGGACCTTGAAAGCTCAGTGTGTTTTGGGGGGAAGAAGCTGAATCTTAAAAAGAGCTGATTACAAAAACACAGTTATTTTCTGAATTGCACTGTAATATATGACTGCACAATGATTTTCCTCTGCATCCTCATGCTCACAGATTTACCTCTTCAAGTTCATCTTAATTCTAAAGCTTATTGGTATGTCCATGAAAAGGCTGGGAACAGTCTGGCTGTGTTTTCTCAGGAGCTGTGGGAGACTGAGCTGGGGGAACATAGATTACTCTTTAACCAGCAAGTCTGGAGGAGGATAATGCTTATGTTGGGCAATGTGGTTTAAATTTGCACTCTGTTGCTATCTAGTCACTTGGTTAATGAAGCAGTGAATAATTTGTGTACTTAATGTTCCTGGGAGATTGAAATGTCCCTCAAAAGCCAATCTGTCCAGCTGCCTTGGCTTTCTGCAACAGAACTTAGCATAAAAACTAACCAGAGCTGGTTAGGTGACCAGGGCAGTAATACGTGAGGAAATGAAGAAGTGTGTGATCAGCATAGTGACTTATTTATCAGTGACCTTGACATGGATGAAAAATACTTTGTGTACAAATTTTTAGCTATACTCTCTCCAACTTTCATATTTTGTGGTTTTTTAATGATTATTTTTTTCTTTCCCTTGCTCATATTTACTTACCTTCAGTACTTAGGGGTCTAGATAAAAGATGACTGAGAGGAGGAAGGAAATTCCACTCTTGGAGCTGAAGTGAGAGGTAGGAGGCTAAGCATGTATGCATCCTAAAACTCCCTGAATGTCTCTTCCCATATTATCTAGGTTAAGCTCTTCTTAGTCTAGCAGTGTTTTACCAGAATGATACTGCACCATGAAGTATATGGAAAGCTGTTCCCTTATCCTCAGCAAAATCGGCTATTCCAGGAAAAAGCCCCCTGCTAAATTGTCAACACTGTCACCTTCTTGTCTCTCCACCATCAGCACTGTCCTTCAGCAATCAGCAGTGCAGATCTCGATTTCTTTCTACACTTGTTAAAAGTGTTAATTTCTGGGTTTTAATGGACTGAAAAATAACTTTTTACTGCTATAGTTAGATTGGCAAAAAGTAATTGTGATAGAAGTTCGAATAACTTCTTGTAAAAGTATCCCAGTGTGATCTGGAAGTGATTAGATCATTGCTGGTATTGATATAAGGCTTTCTTCTTGTCATATGTGTAAAATCTAGTGTATCTAATCATTGCCTCATAGCTTCTTTTTTTTTTAATAGCAGTGTTTTTCTTTGCATTGGCTTGTATAGGGAGACCTGAAATGAAACTAGACTGTACTTGGGTCTTTTTGTGTGTGTCAAGAAAATTCAGCAAGTATCAGGTGGTACTATGTGCTGGTAGTGGAAATGTTGAATGAGCTTAAGAATTATTTTTTTTTCCTGACTTGTAAAAGAAAATAAAATATTTCTATCATAAAAAGGCTTTTTGAGGTAAAATACTACTTTCTTTTTTGTAGTAATAAAAATAATCTACGGCAAGTATAGAGTCATCACGCCTTGGTGGAGGGAAGTCTGAGCACACACCTTGTCCATGCATTTGAAGAACATGAAGCATTACTTTTTGTAAACCGGTAACAAACCCATTCACTAAAACTGCTCTCTAAGTCTTTGGAGGAGTGAGACATCCGAGAAGGTTGTCACTGTCCATTTACTCATCCAGAGGGAGGCTGTTCTATCTGATATTGCTGCATAACTTGGTATGTTAAAGCTTTTTTCCTGACAGTGCCCCTGCGAGGGTTGTGGGGTTATTTGCAGTGACTCAGGCAGGCACGGCTGTTAGCTGACTCTTTGCTAACAGGAGGCACTTGTGTTCCTCCTGCTGGAATGCATTGCCCCATGGAAGTAACACTCACCTAAGAATTTGGTCTGTGCCCTGTCATGTCTTACATAGTTTCTGAACCCTTTGCTCTTCTGCTTGAATGGGTAGGAGGAAGAAGCTCTCCACAATAACGACGGTGCTTTTTAGTGTTAGGGGGAAAGTCAGTCAAAGAGGGAACTGGGATTCAAACATGCATCTTCATCTCTCACAGCTTTTGGCTTCTGCAGTCAGAGGTGACTCTGATGATATCCTTGTTGTGGAGTTGAGAAGATGCAAGACTTCCCTCCTAAAACTCAAACAAGAAGCTGACACATAGGAAGAAGAAGCCCTGTGATATTAACCCTCTGCTCCCAGGGCTCCTTCTGTATTTAAGAATTTAGCCTTGAGAGCATTGTATTGTTGGAGACTTCACAAAGGCAGAGGCTTTACAGATGGGCCTAAGTGGCTGTTTGTTTCTCTTTCCTTAAAAAATACTATCAAAAGTGTCAGCATGCAAACTAAGGACCCCGAAAGGAGGGGGAAAAAGAATTCTCTTGACCCCTGTTTTGTGGGCTTCTACTGATGGGCTACAAATTACTTGAAGTTTTAATTCATGATATTTTAAATTACTAACTGAGTTATGAGAGTTGTCATCTAACTTCAAAAGCTATTTTTTCAACCTAGAGATTCAGCATTTTTATAATGAATGTGCTTAGCAGTACTAATAAGAAAATGAAGTTTTAAGTTTGTCTCCTGAGAAAAGTATCTTTTCTCTGGTAGAGTTCCTTTAGTCTTCACAGCAGTGTAGTGTGCTTCAAGAAAATCTCATCACTTGGCATTTGGTGCAGATGGTTAAACTCACTTTTCTGTGCAATGACCCTCTTGGGCAATGCTGTTACCTAAGGAAATCCCTGCTTGATATACTGCTTGAAGATGAGCAGGACTGGGGAGGGTGTGGTCTAACAAGCTGTGGAATGTGCCTCTCGACACAGGGCTCAGGGACTCAAAGTTCGTCCTCCCATGTGTATCATGGTCCTTGGTGTTTGTTGGGAGGCTCTGAACCATCTGGGAATGAAATGCATTTCTCTGCAAGGCTCCCACCAGCCTGCTCAGCCTGTTCTTTGCAGCACAGCCTGCTAACAAGGTGAATTAATTGCACATCTGGAATTCCCAGGATTCCATTGCATTCCTGCTGCTGGGAACCAGGTGCTAACATTTAGCTTCCTACCACACCGTATGGCCCGAGTTTCAACACCACCACACAGGCTCAGAAAATTACAAGCTCCTGTGGAAGGTCTTTTAAATGCAATAATGTTTAATTTTCTTGTATCTGCTGGGGCTAATGTAGGAAAATACTTTTTTCAGGAAACTCACTTGACGTTATACTGTCTCAGCAGTATCTCAGGTAGTGTTCGGTCCCACTTCAGCAACTCTGTTGGTACCTTCTCAATCCTTCCTTGACAAAGCAGCAAAGTAATATCTCGCTCCAGAATCTTCCCTTAGAGAAAACAGTAAGGAGAGACTGTTCATGTGCCCATTCTTTTTTTTCTCCCACAGTTTTCTCTCTTCCTGGATGGGCAGCCTTTAGCCTGTAGAAGGAATTTTCATCTATAGGTAGCTTTCCAAATTGAGGTCTGGTGTGGATACACTGAGGTCTTTCGGAGCCTGATGTGAAGCAGATCTGGCTCTGTTCTAATCTGTCCATTAAATCAAGAGCTGCAGATTTTGCAGCTGGACATAGCAAGAAGTCTGGACTTACATTACCTTTGAAGGGTCAGCAGGAAGCATCCAATTTCATTTTCTTTGTTCATGGTGTTCCAGAATGATTTTTCAGAATTGCTTCTGTCCCTCCATGCTAAGCAATGCTACCTTCTCGAGTACTTGTGGTTTTTTGCTAAACTCTCTTCTCAGAAATAGCCACTGTATTAAGTAGTACTTTGTCCTTCTTGTGTCTCCAGCTGGGATCTGTGGGTGAGCATGAACTCACACACTTGCGTGTTTAACACACCGTTGTGACTTCCACAGTGCTGCCAGTGTGTACACATTATTCTCCAGAGGCAAAGTTGAAGGCAAATGCTGGCTGTTACATATGAATTGGGAACTGGGGTGCAGTTCCTCCTCTGCTTCAGTAAAAATTTGGAAGAGCTTTGCTTCTGACTTCCCGAAACATATTTGAAACATAACTCAGTGGCAAGCTTTGTTTTGGAAATGGCCTCGCTCCAGCAATGGTTTTGTCAAGTCTGTTTATCCTGATTTCTTCCCCAGCTTAATAGGCTGAGAAAGTAAAATCATTGCATCTGTGGGTGGTTGAAAATGGGCTCTATGGATATTGCTGCAATTTGTATTTCATAAATAATAATAGCTTGTGCATAAGCCTGTAATTGACTGAAATTGCATTAAAAGTTAGTATGGAGGCAGGTCAACTGCTGCTTAAAATCCATTGCTGGAGTCTCTTGGGAGGAGGGGAAGATGGAGAGGCAGGAGATATGTAAACTGTGCAGCATTAAACAGCATGATTCAAATGTGCTCAAAGTTAGTTTTCTTAAATGTTTACTGAAGAAGACAAAACCTAAATACTTGAGAAAAGAAAGCTGTTGAGTCTGCATCAGGCCAGGTGATGGATGCTCAACAGCAACAGCATTATTCCCAAATAACAGCGCTGTTAATTATGGCCTGTGTCTGAAAAAAATCTGGGGCTGGTGAGTGGGAGTTGGAAAGGCTGAAGGGAGAGTAAAACATCAAATTCCAAAGAATTCAGCATTCTGTGCAAGGAACATTTCTGGCCTCTCTGTGGCTGTACAGCCAGCAGTGTGTGAGTCAGTTCTGGTGGGTCATGTTACTTCCAGAGCTGCTGAACTTGCTGCTACTTTGAGCACTCATTGTATATAGGCATATCACCTAATTTGTTCTTAATTAAGCTCAACAATACGAGCTGTGTGTTTTTGATATCTAATTCAGATAGGAGCAAAGCCAGGTGTTAGAGCTGTTGCAGGCTGTGAGAAGGTGTGGATCGGGGTAAGTGTAGAAAATGCTGCCTTTTGACAGGGGAAAAGGCTTCAAAATGTTATTTAATAGAAATTAGCGGCTGATTATGATAAGTGATGGAGCCACTGAACTGGGTGGAGCAGCAGTGCTCCAGTGGGAACTGGTGTGCCCACCTTCAGGAATGCTGGGCCTGGAGCAAGGGGCATCTCACCCACACATGGGCACCATCCAGGGTAATTTTCATGCTGCCTTTGGTCAGGACATCTTTGGCTCTGGTCATCTGGGTTTGTTGAACAACTGAAACTGAAGCATCACACATGCTTTGACTTTAGGTGTGCTGGTTGAAAAAGCAGGGGGAGGACATTGAGCTGCTGGAGGGTGAGGCTCCTGGGAGGGCATGGAGAAGGAATTAACAGGCCTCAGGAAAACCTGCTGACATTCCTGCACTAACAGCATTCACAAAATTCTTTTTATTTGATTGCTTTCCCCCCTCAAAAGTCAGTTAAATATAGTTGTCCTTTAAAGAAATGGTTTCGCAATTCTCACCAGATTATCTGATACTACAGTTCTTTAAAGGTACTGCACTACAGTCCAAAAGACTTATTTTCTTTTTACAGGAAATCATGTTTTTGCCAATTGGCCAAATACTGAATTCAATGAAGCCGTGACCTCAGTGTTCTTTAGCTATTTAAACTTTTGGAGTTTGAAAGTAGTTTTTAGCCTCTTTCTTCTCAGTCATTCTTCCATCTCCAAATCTCCACCTTTGAAAAGGTACAGTTGGAGCTGAACATCAGGAACACTCCCTCCAACACCTCCTACTGTCAAATTGAAATTCATTAAGGGAAATTATCAAAATGGGATTTGCTCTTTAGGTTGAAGAATATGAGAATGACTTTTGAAAGTGGGTAAGACTTGTTGCTTTCTTGTGATTTCTGTGGAGATCTGGTCTTCCACAAGAAACATTCACGGGAGAGTGTTGCCAAGGATCAAGGATGGAAAGTATCCAATTCTATGGAAGGCTTTTTGGTGCATCTTCTCTGGCCTGCTGCTGCCACCAGCTCTGATCTTCGTGGAGCTGTGGTGGTGGTGCTGGTTGCTTGCTTCAGATTTTACTGGATGGTGGTTGTATCTCCAAAATGAGAAAAACTCTTGGGAAAATGTAATCTTGCTTGGACACTAAGGTCCCACGGTGACTTGGAATGGGTGAGAATTGTCAGTTTTCAAGGGTTGTTATTACTGTATGTATTGTTGGTGTTGGCATTGGACTGTCAGTAATGAAAGGAAAGTAATAACTGTGCATTCTTCTGCCAAGAGTAAAAGACAAAAAACAAGTTTTGTCTTTTCTGCATCCATAAATTTTTCTGATTTTTTTTCCTTTGCTTCTTGGGTAAAACTCCTGTTTTGTGAGAGTAAACTCTCACTTTCCTGTGTTCCTTCAGTAGTGGGAATGACCTGTTTTCACCCATACCTATTGTGTATGGGTTGTGGAGGAGCTTCTGGACCTTTGATACAAGCAAATGAACTTTCTGAGGATCCCAACCCACAGCAGCACCAATCTGGCTTGTTTTGGTGCTGATACTGGTGGTAGGAGGTAGCTTTGCAGTTCAGATGCACAAATGAGATGAAGCCCACCCCAAAATTGCCCGTGGCATCCTTGATCATCTGTGATCTGCTGTGCTTGCCAAGCGTAAAGGGCCTTTTTAAAATGAGTTTTTATCGTTTGTGCTGAAAAAGGACTTGGAGGCTTCCTGTGCAGCTAGGACTTTTGTGTTGGACATGGGATCTTCCCAGTCCCCAGTGAATAAACACAGCTGGCTGTTTTGGGAAATGGACTTAACATCTTTGCATCAAAGCTGTCCAAATAAGGCATCAAGCTGTACTGAATTAATGGATAAAGGGGTTTAACTTTTACACTGACTTAAAAGTGATCAAGTGAAAAAATGCCATTTTTACAAGGCTACCTTCAGCCCAGAGCAGGGGGAAATAAGCCTCACCCCTTTGGAAACATGACTAAAACAAGCAGCCTTGATGACCTATCAATGTTGGATTATCATGCAATAATTTACTGGGCAGCCTTTGGCTGTCCAGAGCCGCCCACGCACAGGAGTCAATGATGCCTTTGTTTGGGAGTGCTGGAAGAATGCATGATCTAATGGGGTGGTGGGAGTTTGCCTTCGTTCCAGCATGCTCCAGGCTGTGCTCATTCCCCCAGTGTCCCAAACACATTTCCTTCCTCTGTCCCCGTCTTAGAACGGGCTCCCAGAAAAAACAATCCATGTTTGTATCTGTCAGGCTTTTTTAAAACCCCAGCACCCGTCTGTGGTGGAGCTCCACATGCCAGAATCTTTGGTTTGGTGGGGCATGGTTTAAGAAAAGACTGTTAAAATATCCTTCAGGCCTTTCTTGTTCATGATATATGCACATAAATCTTGAGGCTCTTCAGGTGAGGACAAGAAAATAAACCTAAGATTTGTTATTACTCGTTTGTGTTCCTATAAAGACTACAGCTTGGCATGTAAGAACTGTTGTCTGTGCTTCTGCATGGAGTTATTTCCCTAGTGGAATTCCTCAGAAAGTGGGAATTCTTTCCTTTCCTCTTTCAAATGCTCGCTATTCCATTTGCTTGTGCAATACCAGTGCTCTCATATTCCTCTTCCTCTACAAATTTTTTCAGGAAAGCTAGGACCTAGTTGTAAAGGACATTTGCTCTAGAACTACAGAAATTTCTTGGTTTTGGTCATAAGTGTGGCTTTTTCATGTACATGTGATGCAAGTGACATAACTTTACACTTACGCATCTTGCAGGTGTTGGGCTGTTGTTTATTGAAAGTACTTTCTTCCAAAAGAACAAGTGTCTCAGGGTGTTTCTCACTCTCCTCCCCTCCTTATAAACTCTGTCCTGCTCTTGTTGCCCATCTGCATGCTGAAAAATCCTATCCCATTCCATTAGATGGGATAACTCACTCTTCTTAAATTATTCCCTCTCATTTGCTGCCCCTGTGATCCAGGAGGGAAGGCTGTGGCAGGGTTTCTAGCATGAGAGGCTGAACAAAATACTGCACAAAGTGAGAACCTTGGAGTGGTCAGTTGGCTCGAGATGTAGCAATTGGTCTTAAAGAACACCTTGTGAACTTGCTGGCCTCTGTCTGCTGACATCCAGGTTTCTGTCCCCTGCAAGGAGCCCACTGCTTGTGTGAGATTCCGGGATCTGTGTGTCTGGAAGAATCACAGCCAGTCTGTTCTGCTCATGGCTGGTCCAGCATTGTGTTGGTTGCTGCGAGAGCTGATGGCTCAAGAAGGGCAGAGTTGGGGCGGGAATAAGGGTGAATGGCATGGAGCGCATTTCGATCTAGTAACTGGGAAAGCTGGCATATCTTCCTGGGAATGATGGGGAAACAGGTCAGAAGAAAAAAGCAAAATGAAATGCCAGTTGTATTTTATTGCTCTCTGCCCTGTCACTGCAAAATGGAAAAGAAATCCAGTCAAAAAGTACTAAGTGGGCTCTATTTGTTACTGGGTTTGTTTTCAACTCTTTTAACCTTCACTAAGACATAGGTTGTCGGCAAGTACCTATGTGAGAAAAGCTGCCCTGAACCAGGAGCCGACCAAAAGAGAAACAGTCAGGTTTAACCATTTCATTACTGCCCAGTGGATTTCATGGAAAACAAATCTGCAAAGGTTTGGTTCTTTGCCCAATGCAGTCTTCTCAGGTGGATTATGTTTTCCCTCAGCAAAACTCAGTGGCTGTGTGCAGGAGGGGGTAGCATTGATTCTTCCCGTGTGCCAGTCCCATGAGCAGGGGATTCGAGTGGACTAATAATGAGGGAGGATGAGTGTCCTCTGGGCTTATCTCACCCAGGCATCTGCTCACAATTCAACACTTGTAGTCATCGTGCCAGCTGGCGGGACAGTTTTCCTGATGTAAATTATCCATCCGTTCTGAGGGGCCTGGATACAAGGAGGTCTTTTGTGTGTAGAAGGAATTCCTAACTTCAGGGAAAAGGGAGGAGTTTCTGAAGATCTAAATGGCGTTTGCTTATATGGGTTTTAGTATGGCACATTTCCTGGTGGACCTTGGCATACTGAATTTGGCCATGACCCAGCTGAGGGAGAGCTGTAATTGCTGATGACAGCTGGCCAAGCCCAACGATGTGAGCAGGTTGTTTGGGGCAGTATCCACTGAATCAAACATTGCTGAACATTTTCAATGCCACTTCTGCTGCCTCTCCAGGCACCCAGGACTTGCTTGCTCCTCTGAGTCTGTAATTGCAATATCATCTTGAAGGCTTGTATGTGTGCTTGCTTACAGTAGGGAAAGGGATTCAAGGTTTTCTGCATCATCCTGAATTGTCAGAGGGGACTGGCTATTGTGTCACCGTGTTAATTGCTGGTGAACAGCTCCATGCCTCAGAAAAGATGCAGTTTTAAAAAGCGTGGCTCATGATTTTGAGCTCTGGATGCTTTAAACACACATCAGGTTGCACTCGTGAAGCACTAAACTCATGGTCACTGATTGCAGCATCTGGAGTTCCTCCTGCAAAATAGATCTGCCACATCTCAGTACACACATACTACCTGCCACTTGACACTATCAGACAGTTCTAAGCCAAACTGAGCTTCGAGTAAGTACTGGCTTCTAGGAACAGGAGAACAATGTCTTTTTGTCTTCTAAGTGTAATGTTTAAAACTGCCTTTCACCTGGTTATTTCACCTGTCACCGTTTCTTACCATTATAACTGTGTATGTTTATTCAGCCCGGCAAGACATGAAAGAAACCTGGGCTGCTTATCTTTGCTAGAAGAAGACTCTTCAACTTCAAAGAACTTGCCAAGCTGTTAAGCACAGCATTTATGTTCAGTGTGAACAGTGGGGAAGCACATTTCCACACTGTGTCAGCTGGTCTTGGGTAAACTCCATTGTTCCAGCAGTATTTACCCAGCAAGGCACTGCACAGCCGCTCTCTGTGCATTAGCTGCATTCCTCTTTAATGCCATTAACTGCACTGCTCAAGGAGTTATGCTGCCAGCTGCCATAAATGTCTTTTTCACGTGGGTTGCTCAGTTGGGAGGGGTTTGAATGCATTTTCTTGGCCTGCCATGTAAAACTGGAGATGAAAAAGGGAGGGTCCTTGCCATTTAGCAGGAGTTCCCAGGGAAAAGGTTTTCATGCTGCCCAGAGCACAGTTGGCATGTGCTGTGCCTTTAGCTGAGCTGGGGCTTTCACAAGGAGTTGTGGGAGACCTTATCAGGAAACAGGGATCATAATTCAGTTACACTGGAGAGTAAAAAAAAAGTAGTTCTTTTCTGGGGCAAGCAGCCTGTGACCTGGCCTTTCATCTAGAGCAGAAAGCTGTGTATGTGAGTGAAAGCACATGCTCAGCCCCCTCATCATTCCCAGGATTCTTTTGAAGCATTTCCTCCCCATCTTGATGAAGCCTGAACACAGAGGTTTCGCTTCACACCAGAGGAATGCAGTACTAGTAAAAGAAAACTAACCACCCCAATTCAAAAGAGCGGGGTATTCCTGATAATTCAGCTGACACAATTTAATGAAGTGACCTTCATTGTTGTCTCTGGCTTCCCTCTTGACTTAGGGAATGGCTGCATTTGCCTGATGTTTTCCTGTTTTCACTTGTCATTAAAGTTGCCCAAAGAAACCCCACCAGCACTGACTTTTCAGCATTAGATTTTTGCTTTATCTTACCGTGTGAGCTCAAAGAAAACTTTCACATTAAGCTGATGACACTTTTACTAGTGATAAAACTATGATAGGAGTTGTGGTTTTTTAGTTGCTCTCCATCCAAGATCTTGGTGAAGTTCTGGGGTAGGCTGTCAAATTGTGGGCCAACACACTGGGGTAGTACTGCAGAAGAAAAAGAAAGAATTTGCTTCCTGGGCCCCTTGCCTTTTACCTGGAAAAGATGTGAAGCACATCCCGAGTTTGTTTACCATGGACCTGAAAAAGATGTTTGTGTGTCTCCAGCCTATTGTCTTGTGTGTTTGTCTTGAGTTCCTGCATGTGCAGGTTGTTCCTGCCTCAAGCATATTTTGCTTTCAGTGAGTAGCTCTCTTTGAGAAGAGCCCATGTAGTAAGAGAAGCAGGAAAGCTGGGGGGAGTATGATTTGTACACAGGATGCCTGTTTCTTACCTTCATTAAGATTCATGAGAAAAACACTCCAAATATACAGAAATAGGATTTGTCTTTTGGACTGGGCAGGAAGGGGAGGGAATGCCTAAGCTAAGTTAGTGCTGAGTGTTGATCCATTGGAAGAAAGCAGTTTGGCATTAATAGTGGTGCTTGCTTTTCACTTAGCTTCTGTGTGTAAGAACATTTCATTAAATAACCAACCCCAAACCAACAGTGAGTTGGTAGTGGGCAAAAGCCACGATGGTGAATGTCTGGCTTCCAGTCTTGTGCTTAGGTCATCCATAACTGCACACATGATATAAATAGGAAAGGGTATTTACTAAAAAGTGTCGGGGAGCTTGTATCTGTATAATGTCCCAGCTGTTCTGCATGTCACGCACAGACAATACTGTTTGGTGGGTGGTTTAAACACCAGATTGTTTTTTGGGTTTTTTTTTATTATGAGGTGTCGTGGTTTGGCACTGGCCAAATGTCAGGTATCCATGAAAGTCGTTTGCTTACTTTCTTTTGTTACAGCTGAGCAGAGGAGAGGGGGGGAAAAAATGAATGAGGGGCTCATGAGTTGAGATAAGGGCTGGGAGGAAACACTTTAAGGGCAATACAGGTTCAATTTCAAAGTTATAGAGTAAATTTTTTTTAACAGAGCCAGAGGAGGATAATGAGAAATAAAATAAGCCTTTATAATAAATAAATCTCTTTTCCCCCAGCCCTCTCACTTTCCCACCGACAGTGCAGGGAGACAGGGCACGGGGGTTTTGGTCAGTTTGTCATTGGAGATCTTTTTCTGTTCACCCAGGGAGAGGAGTCTTTCTTCTGTTATGCCGTGGGGTCCCTCCCATGGGGAGACAGTCATCCCAAAACTGTTGTGGCGTGGGCAGTTTGTCCACAGGGTGCAGTCTTTTAATGACAGACTGCTCTAGCTGGGGAGCGAGGGCTTTTTCTCTCTGTCTCTGGAGGCAGGGGCCCTCTCTTTCTCTGCTTGGGTCTCCCATTAGATCACAGCTTTCCCTGCCATCCACCCGCTCCACTTCTCCCACGGCTGCGAGCGGATCTCTGCATCCCCCGTGGACTTGATGTGTGACAAGAGAAGAGTTGGTTTCACCACAGTCCTCCCCAGGGCCTGCAGAGGAATCTCTGCTCCGACACCTGGAGCGCCTCCTCCCTCTCTTTCTTTCCACTGACCTTGGTGCTGCCGTGTTGTTTTCCCTCCCGTGTCCTCACCTCCTCCTCTTCTCTGAGTGGAAATAAAACTGCTCCTTGTAGGTACCATTGGCAACAAGTTCCACTAATTTGGAGATTCCTGCAGGATCCTGCAGTGCTGAGAGGTCGATCTGGTCCAGGTTCCACTTTGGGCAGTCACTTGCCATGTTTTTGCTGCTCACCACGTGGCCCTGTTGCCATTGGCAGGTAGTGGTGGCTGCTGGGCAGCAGTGCTGCTGTTCGATCCCTCTCTCCATGCAGCAGCAGGGGCACTGTTCAATCCCTCTCTCCATCCAGCAGCACTGTGTGACCCCTGTCTCCATCCAGCAGCACTGTGTGACCCCTGTCTCCATGCAGCAGCACACTCTGACCCCTGTCTCCATCCAGCAGCACTCTGACCCCTGTCTCCATCCAGCAGCACTCTGACCCCTGTCTCCATGCAGCAGTCTCTGACCCCTGTCTCCACTCTCCTTCCAGCACTCCCTGACCCCTGTCTCCAGTCTCCATGCAGCACTCTGACCCCTGTCTCCAGTCTCCATGCAGCACTCTGACCCCTGTCTCCAGTCTCCTTCCAGCAGTCTCTGACCCCTGTCTCCAGTCTCCATGCAGCACTCCCTGCCCCCTGTCTCCAGTCTCCTTCCAGCACTCCCTGCCCCCTGTCTCCAGTCTCCATGCAGCACTCTGACCCCTGTCTCCAGTCTCCATGCAGCACTCTGACCCCTGTCTCCTGTCTCCATCCAGCAGCACTCTGACCCCTCTCTCCATCCAGCAGTCTCTGACCCCTGTCTCCAGTCTCCATCCAGCAGCCTCTGACCCCTGTCTCCAGTCTCCATGCAGCACTCCCTGACCCCTGTCTCCAGTCTCCATGCAGCAGCACTCTGACCCCTGTCTCCAGTCTCCATCCAGCACCCCCTGCCCCCTGTCTCCAGTCTCCATCCAGCACTCCCTGCCCCCTGTCTCCAGTCTCCATCCAGCACCCCCTGCCCCCTGTCTCCAGTCTCCTTCCAGCACTCCCTGACCCCTGTCTCCAGTCTCCTTCCAGCACTCCCTGACCCCTGTCTCCAGTCTCCATGCAGCACTCTGACCCCTGTCTCCAGTCTCCATCCAGCACTCCCTGCCCCCTGTCTCCAGTCTCCTTCCAGCACTCCCTGCCCCCTGTCTCCAGTCTCCTTCCAGCACTCCCTGACCCCAGTCTCCATCCAGCACTCCCTGCCCCCTGTCTCCGCGCGGCCCGGGAAGGAGAAGCCTGTTCCCCTGCCCCAGTGCCCCACGGCAGGCCGGGGCAGGCCGCGCTCGCTCTGGGGCTGCACCGGGGACGGCCCCAGCGGCGGCGCTTCGCCAGGCCTGGAAAAACACACCGTGTATGTTCCGTTCTGATTTTCTTCTTAAATATCTCATCACAGAGGCGTTACCAGGCTCTCCATCGTGCCAGCAGCGTGTCCATGTCCAGAGCCATCAGAGACTGGCTCTGTTGGACACGGTGGAAGCTTCCAGGAGCTTCTCACAGAAACAACCCCTGTGGGCCCCCGCTACCAAAAACCAGGCTGTGCCAAACAAACACTTTGGGGGACGTAATTTTTCAGTATATCTTGATTTTTACTTAATTCTTTTTTAAGTATGTTCGTTTCTGGGCCCTTTGCTGTGCTTCTCCTGCTACTTCGGTTCCTCCCTGGTGCCAGACAGGCTTTGGGTGTGACATGCCTAATGCAGGCTGGCCCCTGGCCTAATCACTGGGGGGCCTGCAGGGCAGAACCGTGGTTCGTGACCTAACTCATGGCTGTTGGGTTGTACGTGTGTCCTTTGAGGACACTCTGTTCTTGGTGCTTGGTACCGTCTGGTCTGCTCACTTGTGAAGGAGGTGAACACTTCAGCAAGTGCCAAGCCTCATGTTAAAATTTAACGTGGTACAGTTCATTCATTTTACAAGTTGAGGTTAAATCCGTGTGACTTCTGCAGGCTGAAAAATCCTGTTTTTCAATCAGCTGAAACTCTTCTAGTAGCTTTTTTTTTTTTTTTGATCAATGAAAGAACTGGTATGACTGCAAGTTCTGCTTAGAGCACTTTTTCTTGGAAGTGGTGGGAGCATAAAAGAGCGTGGCAAGGACTAAACACCAGGGGTTTTATTCCAAACAAACTCAACGTTGTTTTAGCAAACTCCCTACATGCTCCAGGGTGTCCTGATTGTACACAGTCTGCTTGCTGAAGTGGAGCAAGAACAGCTGGTACACAGCTGTATTCTTCCTCCTGAGAACGCTTGGCCAGTGCCTTGGGCAGCATGGATAGCAGACAAAGGTGGCTGAAGAGTGTTGTGGTTCTTTTCTCCTAATGGATTCTCTCAGGGATGTGACTCCCCTGGGCAGTTGGTTTTTGTGTGTGGGGGTAGATGCTCAAGTCACTGGAGGAGAGTCATGAAGGGAGGGTGATGTGCTGACTGTCAGACTGATTAGGAGGGGAACAGAGGGCAAGGAGGTGCCTTTTTTCATCCTTCTATGAGATTAAGAACATGGGTAGCTTGTAAATCATTGCACTGTGATCTGAAAAATGCCTTGGTGGCTTTAGTTAAATGATGTGGGAAACTTAAACCTCGTTTTGTTTTTCCCAGGGAATGAATACAGGAGGGCTGTAGTTCCTAAGTTCAGTGCTGGAGGAAAAGCTTTGTGAGCTGTAAAAAGAGATTGAGGTATTGTCTATTTAGAGAGGAGGTAGAGGTACAAACCAGGCTCTACAGTGTGACTTGTTCCTCTCTGGTTAATACTGTTTCTCCTATGCATATGTTTGGGAGAAATATCCTCATATATCATGATTAACTTGGCCTTGGCTTTAAATACACAAACTACTCATGTCTGATGTAGTCTGTCATCTCTTAGGGATGCATGCAAAAGAGAATTGCAGCTTCTGAAATGTGTTTTGTTGCACAGAAGCTTGTAGGTCTCTTTATTTATCTATTCAGTCTGCCCTCAGCTTCTGCTTTCAGTTCTTTCACCTTGTCTTTTCTTGGAGACGCAGTACTGGGCTGGAAGAGATACTTCTGGTGTTGCTGGGCATGCTCATCCTTCTGGATAATGCTGGGAGATGTTTCTCCAGAGAGAGAAATGCAGTGCAGCTCTTAGCATTTTTTCTCAGTTTCGAGTCTTTCTCACGTGTCTCCTGTCCCCCACAGGAAAAGCCTTTGACATCACCTACGTGCGTCTCAAGTTCCACACCAGCCGGCCCGAGAGCTTTGCCATCTACAAGCGCACGCAGGAGGACGGCCCTTGGGTGCCCTACCAGTACTACAGTGGCTCCTGTGAGAGCACCTACCGCAAAATCAACCGCGGCTTCATCCGCACCGGGGAGGACGAGCAGCAGGCGCTCTGCACCGATGAGTTCAGCGACATCTCCCCTCTCACCGGAGGCAACGTGGCCTTCTCAACGCTGGAGGGGCGTCCCAGCGCCTACAACTTTGACAACAGCCCTGTGCTGCAGGTATGTGAGCAGGACAAGGTCACTCAGGTGCTCTGAGCTGAGTTTTCCTGTGGAGTCGCTGTGGATGGTGGCTTCGTGATGACTGAGCTGCACTACAGCCCTTACTCATAGTGAAAGGCCCTTGCACAGCTCGGTTGGGATGGACAATCCACTGAGAGGCTTTGGAAGGAAGAGTTCAAGTCTTGAGTTTATTGATAGTCAGTTTATGGTGCAAAACCAGCAAACCCGGTGGCGTTAAGGGTGATTTGTCAGTAGGCATCACGGAAGTCTTCAGAGGATGAATGTAAATCTCTGCCAGCTTAGAAAGCAGCTGTAGATATTCTGCTGTTGTTTCAGATTCAAGGACAGAGGAAGGTAAAATCTCAGTCCAGTTAATATTTGAGGCATCTGCATGTACATTTCAAGCAGAAAAAAGTAAGAAATGTAAGATTCTTCTAATTGCATAAAACATTACAAGAATCCCTACCCTGTTCTTTTACGTGTGTGTTGAAGCAGAGAAGTTTGATTTTATCCTTGACATTTTTCTCTTACAAGTGGCTTGGCAAGTGGTTTTTGGCAGGTTTTTTTTTTTGTTGTTGAACATTTTGGACATTTTTTTGCATTCACAGGAGAGGTTGGGCAGTGGTCAGGAGTGGACTAGGAGCACCAGTTTATCTGATTTACTTGCCAGTTTTTGTGTTCTGCTTGCTGACTTCTCCAGTTTATATTGCAACAAGGAGCTAAAGCTGTGGGGTTTGCCTCACTGGGGCTTGTTGTCTTCCTTTCAGAGCTGTAATTACCATCACTTCCCTTTGCTCTTAGAGTAGCAGGAGCAGACTGAGACGAGCACCCAGCAGCTCAGGGGTTGCTTGTCTCCAATTCCCAGGCAGCAGAGCACAATCTGGTGGGGTTGCTTCTGCAAACTAAAGTGAAATGAAAAAAAGAGATTAATGGGAAAGGACGAAGAACTTCTGAAGTAGAAAAGAACCCGTTTGGCCACCTCATTGGTGTAGCTAACCCTTGCAGAAAACCATGCCTTATCACCAGGGTAAGGTGAACAAGGAGATTTCAAGTTAGCAATGTGTACAATTTTCTGATAAACTTCTCTAAGGAATAGAGATCTGGCCACCAGTTTCCTAAAATATGTACCAACCCCTGGTGTTGCTTTTCAGAGCTGAAGTAAATGTGTATGTTGTGATTAGTATTTCCATGTATTTACGTCAGTGTTTGTGATTCAGTAAATAAACGCTATGTTACTGCTGAGCAGTGACACAGGTGCTGCACAGTCGTACATATAGGAGTGTTTATTTGTGGCTTTTTATGGTGTTTGAAGGAAAATAGCTTTGTAAAGGGTGTAATAAAACCAAGGAGGGGTCAGTGTAGTGGCTGGAAGAAGATGATACAGAATCTGGCAACAGGCTGTGTGTGCTGGCTGCTGCTGCACGAGGGCAAGGCAGTGTGTTACAGACACTGTGTAAATATTATAAAAAACTCTTGTGTTGCAAGTCATATTTGCCTGTCTTCTTCAGCCTCCCCAGCCTCACTCTTTTGTCTATCTGTATGTTGTAGTCTGGTGCAATACCCTAAAGCTTTTCCCATTGGTGCTGCATAGCTTTGCAGGAAAGCTACGGGCAGACTGATATGTACAATTAGCAAGCTGGCATATTTGCCTGCCCTGCACTTTTTGCTGGAGAGGTTACTGAGTGCTTCGCAGTTGAAAGCAGTCAGGGTGCAAAGAGGCATTGGAAAGGGTCTCCAGAGAGGAGAAAAGGTCAGGAGAACCCATTTCAGCCAAGAGGATGTGGTATAAGGCTTCTGGAGCAGGAGCGTTTGTGCTCCCGAGGTGCAAAGGGGAAAACAATGAGGAAGGAACCAGCTGCTGCTGAATGACTTCATTAATAGAGCTGCTAATGACTGGTACTCTCAAGGGAGAGGGTGTTTCATCTGATGGGATTTCTGTCTAATCTAGGAATGGGTGACGGCTACGGATATTAGAGTGACCCTCAATCGTCTGAACACATTTGGAGATGAAGTTTTCAATGACCCAAAAGTTCTCAAGTCTTACTACTATGCAATTTCTGATTTTGCTGTGGGTGGTAGGTGAGTAGACAATAAAACTCAGTGCTTATTAAAGCTTTTGGTTAGTTTTATTAGACATACTTAAAGATACTGATTGTATTCACATGATGCCAATAGGCTCTGGTCTTTACTGACTGTCCTAAATCAAGAATGCATGAGAATGAATTTTATGTAATTTGCAAATATTGTGTATAAACTTTTGTGGCTGTAACTTCAGGGCTGGCAGAGATCAACTTTTTTCCCTTGATTAGATGAAATAATAAGTGATTTGAGAGGCTAAATGGTAAAAAGAGTAACAAAAGAAGAACATTTTTTCTGCTCTGTGGTTTGTGCATTTTTAAATGTGTTTTTAAATTGTTCTCTGCACGTATCTGTACTCTAGAATAACAGTAAGTAGAAAATCTCAGTATCTCTACTTGACATATATTGGAGACGCTATCTCCTTTGGAGGTCTGGAACACAGTACAGCATGGTCATGGCTGTCCATTGCTTTTGCCAAAGTCTTTTGTAGTATGCTTAAACTTAAAGTAGTTGATGATAAAGTGTTTTAATAAACAGAGATGAGACCACTGCAGGGTTTTGGACTGTTTGCATATTGTGGTCCTGAGACTGGGATTTGGCCACATGGGGATTTATATTGGCTGCAACACCAGTCTGGAGGTCCCTGGGCTTCTGTATTAGTCACCTTTGTGCTATTTAATTTCCCACTAATACCACAATAGCCCACACCCAGTGAACATACCATGTTCTGGGCTCTCACAAGAGAGAAGTTGTGGAAAATTTACTCACATAAAGCCAGCTGAATCTTTGATTCTCCTACTCAGGTTAGTCTGAAGACTGCCATGGGGAAGGTTAACTTTTCTCCCTTTCTAGATGCCTACCTAGAGCAGCCTGCACCTCTTTGTTTCATAGAATTCTTTAGTTTGGAAGGGACCTTCAGAGATTGTCCAACGCCATTATGGGCAGGGACACCTTCCACTGTCCCAGGTTGCTCCAAGCCCTGTCCAGCCTGGCCTTGGACACTGCCAGGGATCCAGGGGCAGCCACAGCTTCTCTGGGCACCCTGTGCCAGCGTCCCACCACCCTCATTGTAGAATACTGGTTCCTTACATCCAATTTAACCCCACCATATTTCAAATTAAAATTAAAATTTGAAAGATGTTTAAAGTTACTGCCCCTTTGTAGCCCTGGTTTGTGCCTGACATATTTTGGTTTTTGAAATCCCTTTCCTAGGGAATTTTCTGTAAACAAGAGACATGTTTTAGTAACAGCAAGAATGTTTACATATTTCACCTAGGAGGGGCTTCTCTTGATGTCCCTCTGGTCTGACCATGACCGATGTGATTAAAGAGGTTTGTCTTCTTGTCACCAATTGAATTGATCTGTGTAAAATACTATAAAAGGAGAAACGTTTTCTGAGAATAAAGGAATCGCCTTTTCAGCCTTCTGAAGTTGGAGTCTTTGTGTCGTTGTGGTGTACAGTTGTGACACCCCTTGTCCCATCACTGCAGGCCCTGTGAAAAAGTTTATCTTTATCTCATAAACCCTTTATAGACATTAGAAGGCCTTCATAAGATATCCATGAAGCCTCCTCTTCTCCAGGCTGAATGACAGCAGTTTTGTTCTCAATTTTGTTGTAGTCATCTACCTTCAAATTACTCTCATCTCAGATTTCGAGATCCGGGCCCTACTTTTTGGTGTTGCTTTGTGAGTGACCTGGAGCCCTGGAGTTTTAATACCTGTTCCTTACCTCTCCTGAACCAGGTGCAAATGCAATGGGCACGCGAGTGAGTGTGTGAAGAATGAGCTTGGGAAGCTGGTCTGCAACTGCAAGCACAACACCTTCGGGGTGGACTGTGAAAAGTGCCTTCCTTTCTTCAATGACCGCCCGTGGAGGAGAGCGACCGCGGAGAGCGCCAACGAGTGCCTGCGTATGTGTGGCTGCATACAGCCTGTCTGGGGCAGGGTCCCCTCCTTCTGCTGGCAGCCACAAGCTGGCCCTGCCTTTTAACTTGTCTCAGTTACAGTTAGCCAGCGTTAAGCACAGTTCACGGGACTGTTGGTCATTCCACTCCTGTCCTGTAGGAGCTTTCTGGTAAATCCCTAAGAATGGGCATCTCCTTTCTGGAGAAGGATGGGAACCACCTTTAGGAAAGAGGTGTCCTGCAAAAATGTACAGGCTTATAACTTTATGAGACCCATGGGAAAAGAAATCTGTTTGCTATGCTGGAGTATAATTGCCCTTTCAAAAGGTTCTCATTTAGCATCGGCTGATTTTTGTGTTTGGGTTATTGGTTTTTTACAATTACTTGTTGATTATTTAATCTGATTTCTGGACCACTCTGTCACGGAGCACCAGTTTGCTTGGTGTTTTGTCCCAGACCACAGCTCCTGGTAGTTTACTTTATGGGGAAGCTTTTTCAGACAGAACAGTTCTCTTCCTGTCTGACTTCTGTGTGTCTAGATAGGTCCCAGCTGTCTGTGGCTTCCCTCAATGGGCTGGTGAAGTTGGGATGTCCGCTTGTCTAGGGATTTGCAATCCAGGGCCAAAGCTCTCATTACAGCATATGGAGTAGCCTCATGTTACCTTTTCATGCTTGTTTGGATGACAGAGATTGGTGGTCCTGTGTGGGAGGACAACATTGGAAGAAGTGGGGTAGAAAATGCCTGTTTTCTTTTGGCGTCACTGAGAACGGTCTCAAGTTTGTTTCAGGTCTTGGAGTGGTTAAAAGCTCCTACTCCAACTCCTCTACGCTGAAGTGCGCAGGGTGGGTTTCGTGCTGCGGGGACGGGCTGGTCACTGACATCTCTTTCTGCAGCGTGTGACTGCAACGGGCGTTCCCAGGAGTGCTACTTCGACCCCGAGCTGTACCGCGCCACGGGCCACGGCGGGCACTGCACCGCCTGCGCCGGCAACACGGACGGGCCGCACTGCGAGCGCTGCCGCCACAGCTTCTACCGCCCCGCCGGCGACCAGGCCTGCCTGCCCTGCAGCTGCAACCCAGTCGGTGAGACTGCAGACAGGCTGCTTGCAGACCTCCGTGCACAAAACCCACCTCCCCTTTCGGTCGTGCAGCTCATTGCAAACTCCGCGATGAAAAGAGGGGTTGTTTGGATTTATTTTTTTTTTTCCCGCTACATGTAGGAAATGTTTATTGGGTTCTGTTTCGGTTTAAGTTATCTTTGGATCTAAATGGGGTTAGGGTGGCAGGGGCAGATGGGTCATCTCTGCAGCACTTACTTCTTCAAAAATGTTCTGGAACAGATCTTTTTTTCCACTGTGTGTGTGTTATCCTGGATGCTCCCAGTACTAAAGAACTAATTTAAATTCTTAATAACCAAGATGATGTGACTGGGTATTTCTGGAAGTTATTCATGCTGAGAAATTGTAGTGAACTTTAGCTGCTGCATCAGTTTCTCCTACTGAGTTTCCAAGCACTATAAATACAAACAAGTGAAACATTAAACACAAAAGGGGGTGGGGTGAGATAAAACAAAGTAAACTCAAAATATGTAGTTAAACTCCATTAAAAAAAACGGGGATGAGGGTAATTCTGGCAGGAGAATAAATCTTTTGCTGTGAAGGGGACCACTTAACCTGTAGGGAGTGATCCCATAAGTACACAGCAAGGTATAAGGAGGGGAAAGGGTAACACATAGTAAGATATGATGTGAGGTTTCAAAAGAGTAGCTGGCATAAGTCATTGCTTGCAGCATGCCCTAAAAGCAGCCAGGGAGAGGTCTGCCAGGGTGCATCTCCCATCTAATTTTGTCAAGGAGTCATTCAGTTGTGAAATTTTTGACCAATAAAGGTCCTTTTTTTCTTCTGACGGCTTTCCTGGGTGCTTGTGTTAGACCTTATTTTAAGAAGGGTTGAAGGTCCGTGTCAGCTGAGACAGTCAAAAAGATGCAGAGAGGTGACTTCTCAGGGCTTTAAGGACAGCTTTCAAAGGCCTTTGTAACTTAGCCATTGTATGCCATGATGCACTGACACCCAGAGAGTATTTGAATCTCCTGGCTATGTTTGGATTGGTATTTTTTGTCAAGTACTCTTTTTTCCTAAATAATCATAAGTGGGACTGCAAAGGGGATTTGAACTTCATCTGTATATGGTAAAGTTTTGTGAGTTGTTCTGTCCCGTCCAGCCTAATCATCTTATAACTCTTCACTTTGCTGTAATCTTCTGGTGTGGATTGAAGTGGAAACAAGCAACTATTTCTGTATACTTAAATATTTTTCTCCTGAGAGTTAACTCCTGCAGTGCTGGCAGCTCCAAGACTGGCAGCTACATGGATGCTTAGGAGAAAGGATTTTGTCCACTATGGATTAAAGAAACTTACTACTGCTTTTTGTGCAAGACCACTTTAATGGAGCAGTAGTGAGGAAGGCATCTTTCCAAAAATGAGGGGTTTGCCCAAGAGTTTACTAGGATTCATAGTGGCCCATGCAGCCTCGCTCCACAGAGGCAGTTTAGTCTTCAAATTCAACTCAAGGAAGGAAATTAGAGTGTGAAAGGGAGAGGTCAGGGAAAGGGGAGATGCTAACTACGGGGAATATAAGGGATTCAGGGAATAAAATCTTGGAAATTACATATTGCAGAGTAAAACAGATGTGGAATGGGAGGCATGCAAATGTAGCACTGAGGATGAAGCAGGAGAAGGCAATTGGAAGTTAAAATTATATTTTATATATAAAAAGGTAGGTTGGTAGGAACAAAAGGCTGAATACAGTTTGGGAAGACTAGATAGCAGTTCATCTGTCTAGAGCTGCCAGGAGAAAAATCCCTGTGAACTAGAGGCAGTCTTTAGGTAAGCTGTCTCTCATCAGCTGGAGGCTGTGCTTCCTTCTTTCTTCTTCCTTATTTCTCAGCCGTTTTGTAAAGTTTGAATAGCTGGTGGAGCCGTATGTGTGTGCTGAGGTGCCTGTCCCTGCTGTCCCCACAGGCTCCCTCAGCACACAGTGTGACAGCTATGGCCAGTGCAGCTGCAAACCCGGTGTGATGGGGGACAAGTGTGACCGGTGCCAGCCAGGGTTCCACTCCCTCTCCGAAGCTGGCTGCAGGTAAGGAGGATTGCAGCTCTCTAAAAGGAAAACTTAAGCTTTTAAAAAAGCTTTCTCTATGTGGATCTTGCTGAACTAACCTCTTTGCTGCCTCTCCCAGGCCCTGCTCTTGCAATGCTGCTGGCAGCACAGGGGAATGCAACGTCGAGACAGGGCGGTGTGCGTGCAAGGACCACGTGGAAGGATTCCACTGTGAGAGGTGAGTTTTTTCTTCCCATGGCTTTGTTTCAAGAATGAAAAACATTTGAGTGAGGATCTGGGGTTAAGCATCAGGGAAATTAATTCTCTTTCCTTCGCATCTTCAGATGCAAACCTGGATTTTTCCATCTGGATTCCTCCAATCCAAGAGGCTGTACTCCCTGCTTCTGTTTTGGACACTCCTCAGTCTGCACCAGTGCTGTGGGCTACAGTATATATAGCATCACCTCCAACTTTGAGTTTGGTAAAATTGAGCTTTCCTTTGTATTTCAGGTTGGGTTGTAGACTTGAGTCAGAAGTGATTAAAAAGACCTAACTCCTTCCTTTCTGTGCAAGACCACAAACCTTGGGCAGGCAGGTCTAGGATCCCTCTTTTGGAAGTGCTGAAGCTACCTGGAGCTTCCATGTCTGCAGCTTGTTTGTTCAGATATGGAGGAATGAATTGGCAGCCCTGGCCTCGGGCACACAGTTATTGTACACCGTGCAGGTGCAAGGGGGAATTGCAAATAGAAACTTTTTCTAGCCTGAGAGATATGCTGACAAAGCAGAGTTTCCTCAGTTCTAGAACCAAATCAGGACTTTGTGATTGAGAGGTTCAAAATCTCTTTAGATCTGAGGTTTACATGGCTCTGAATAAAACACAGTTGTGTTTCCAATGAGTCTGTAAGCGCAGGAAAAATCTGTTATTTTCATGCAGTCAGTTTCATGTGTATGCATGTTTTCATGCTGCGCATTCTGAAAAGAACATCTTTTTAATTAAAATTCCACTGGAGAACAGTTCATACAAAGGGTGCAACTCTCAACAAGTTGTAGGGGACTGCAAGCAGGTAGGTTTTTCTGTCTCTGCTTAAGCTCTTTAGAAAAACTGTAGGTTTTTCTGTCTTTGCTTAAGCTCTTTAGGAAAGGAGGTTTTGGACAAGTAGTCGTCAGAGGTTTCAAGGCAGCACTTGAGTTAGGGGCGTAAATTGGAAAGATGGTGTTTACTACCTGAATTCTTCTGCACAGCTGCTTTCTGCAGCCTGTCAGTGCCCATGCACGTTAGATTAACTGAGATGTGAACAACGTGACGCGAGAAGTGTGTGCAGATCTCCATCTCCCAAGGGTGTTAATTCTTGCCTGCCTGATTCTTCAGGAGAGGATGAGTGGCGTGCTGAGCAGCGTGACGGCTCGGAAGTCTTGCTCCAGTGGAGTGCTGAGACCCAGGATATCTCCGTTATCTCAGACACCTACTTCCCCATGTACTTCGTTGCACCACGTAGGTCATTCTAACAGCGTGGCTTTCTGTGCTGCTTGTGCCCTTTGTGTTCTGTTCCCTAACTGTAAGGATTTCTTCCCCTTTCAGGCAAGTTCCTGGGCAACCAGGTTTTGAGTTATGGGCAAAACCTGACCTTCTCCTTCCGTGTGGACAGGCGAGACACACGCCTCTCTGCAGAGGACCTGGTGCTGGAAGGGGCTGGGCTGAGAGTGTCTGTGCCTCTCATTGCCCAGGGAAACTCCTACCCCAGTGAGAATGTGCAGACCTACACCTTCAGGTACAGTGGGAGCAGCTGTCACCTGGCCTGGGCTGCCTTTGGCCTCTGAGCTCTTGAGGAAACAGAGATCATTAGATTTAAACCTTTGTGGGTGATGTCGCAATAGCACGGCGCTGTTGCAAAGGGAGCTTTTGAGAGGGTGCAGCTGTTAGCAGCTGAAAGCTGTGCTGATGATGCTTGGCTCTTCTCCCCAGGCTCCATGAGGCTGCAGATTACCCGTGGAGGCCTGCTCTTACAACATTTGAATTCCAAAAGCTTCTCCACAACTTGACTTCCATCAAGATCCGTGGGACGTACAGCGAGAGAAGTAAGTCTCTGAGCAGAATGTCACTAAGAGGGGGCAAACTCATTTGTCTGGTGTTGGATTGCTTCATTGTAGGGCCCAGCTATAGACAGCTGTGGCAGCTTGTGCCAACAGCTTTTCACCTTTCTTTCCTGTGTGGCATATGCACCCAGGCCTTCTGAAGAGGATATGGGAAAGAAAAGTGTTGTCTTTGAATGTCTTAAAGCCGAACACTTAGCAACTGCGGTTTCCTTGCTCCAGACATGGGAATTTTGCTTTGTTTTAGAGTCACTATCCTCCTGTTGGTAAAAATCCACAGTACAGAGTACTGAAGGACACGGTAGGATGTAGGAAGTTTACAACACTTGGCCTTAAGTTTCACTACACTGGAAATGGCTACATCCCTCCTCTTTCTTGGTCTTGCCTTGACATGACAAATGGAAAGGACAAGGTCTAAAGTGCTGCCTATGCAGAACCTGAGTGAAAGTTCCTCATAACAAAGACTTACAAAAATGGCATGAATTAGAAACAAAAATGTGTCCTTAGTATTGCTGTGTGATGAAGATGCAGAAAGATGCAAAGGATGAATTTGCATTTGGGGAAGGTGGGAAAACTGCAAGTGTTTTCAGAGGGGTGACCCATAATGAGGAATGTGGGGTTGTGAAATGGAGGAAAAGAAAGGTGTGGAGCAAACCATCCCTGAGTGCTGTAGCCACTGCTAATATGTAGGAGCTGAGGCACCACTCAGTGCACTGGAGCTGCTGCAATGCTGTTAACACAGTGGTGTAAGTTAAAACCCAGCTATGTTGTGTCTAGGCTTTGTTTTGCTCCAGGGAAGGGGCTGGTAGTAGAGGAAGGAAGTGGTGAAATGCCAGAGGAAAGAATGGCTTGAGAGAAATAGTTGAAGAGTTTGTCCCGAGGTGTGGTTTGCAGATGGTGTGTTAAAATTGCTGGAGACATGGTCTGTTCCGTCTTGAAAGCCAGGAATTGGTTTTGGTATTTGATTTGGAAACAGAAACCAAGCACATGTAAAATATAACTTAATTTTAATTGACTGTACTTGCTCACCTGCTGTTCTCAGATTCTTCTCTATATTGTCATTCTCAGCCTTCCTACCTTGCGTGTTCCCTTGGTGAGCTCTAGTGTGTCTTTTCTCATCTCTCTAAACCTTTCTGGAGGGTTTTGCATCTTGATTCACCTTACCACCTGCAAGCACCCACCTGTCTGTCCCTTGTACCGTTCATCTGTGTTTGGGGAAGGGGGGATGACAGCCTCTGTGGTTACACAGGGTTTGCCCCTTGGTGCTTTCTAGGTGCCGGTCACCTGGATGATGTCACCATCACAAGTGCTCGTCCTGGGCCCGGTGTGCCTGTGGCCTGGGTGGAGAGCTGCTCGTGTCCAGTGGGATACGAGGGGCAGTTCTGTGAGCGCTGCACCGCTGGGTACCGGCGAGAGACCCCAAGCCTTGGGCCCTACAGCCCCTGCGTGCCTTGTACCTGCAACGGGCACAGCGAGACGTGTGATCCCGAGACGGGTAAGAGGGGCTGAGCAAACAGGGAGCAGCAAGAGGGCGGTTCTTCTT
The DNA here is from genome assembly GCF_009819655.1 of Sylvia atricapilla. Lineage (NCBI taxonomy): Eukaryota > Metazoa > Chordata > Aves > Passeriformes > Sylviidae > Sylvia > Sylvia atricapilla. The sequence goes on from NC_089148.1 coordinate 4,800,772, forward strand.
TTGTGGATTGGACAATGAAGCAAAACTCACGTCCCTCTCTATTCCAGGCATGTGCAATTGCAGGGATAACACGGCGGGGACTCACTGTGAGAAGTGCAGCGATGGGTTTTACGGCGATGCCACGGCCGGCACAGCCTCCGACTGCCAGCCCTGCCCGTGCCCAGGCACCTCCAGCTGTGCCATCGTGCCCCGCACCAAGGAGGTTGTGTGCACCAGCTGTCAGGCTGGCACTACAGGTGTGTTCCTACACAAAGTATCTTTTTCTACATCCACATGTTTGTGGAAATGTGTCTCCTGCTAGTTCTTGTTCTCTGATGCACAGTGAGTAGCTCTGAAAGCTGCTGTGTCTTCTGGTTCAAATCCTCTCTCTTCCTCAGCCCTTTTTTTTTGTCCTGTGTGAGGCTTGGAGCCTCACGTATTTTTCGCGCCTGTTTCTTGAGAGCAAAAGGCTTGATCTGCAAAGTCTGACCATTTCTGCACTGTATAGGGGAGCCATGCTACCTTCCAGTAGAGCTCTGATGATGGCATTGTGTTGGGCAGAAAATAGATTTAAAAGAGCCAGGAAGGCAGGTCAGACTGAAATAAAATTAGAAGGTGCAGTTTGCCAGCAAGTGAGGCACTACAGGATGCTTCCTACGAAGAGCAGGAAGGCTGCAGTGACTCATGAACACTGCCCAAAAAAATACAAGATCGAACTAGCGCTCAGCAATTTTAAGGAGCAATAGGTGAACAGATACAGATCTTTTTTTTCTTAGCAATAAGCTGTGAAGTCCAAGCATGAGCTGTTAAACAGAAACTTTTGTTCTGCCTGCAAACAGCAAGGAAGCCATAGGATGTTTCGCAGCCTTCATGCTTCTGTGCTGATTTTATGCTTGGCATAGCAGAGTCCAAAGTACAGAATACCTGTAAATTCTTGAGTGCTCAGGAAAGCCTCTGACGAAGCACATAACAGCTCACGGGGGTTCCTGTGGGTGCCGCTGCATTGTGAACCAGAGCAGAGTCCAGGCCCCAGCTTCCCTTCAGCTCAGGTGTCTGCAGCAGCTGGTCTTTCTTGTAGCTAGCTATGTGACTGCAGAAGAGTTCCTCCTGTCTCACACCACCTTTTTGGAATGTGAGGAAAACAGGGGTTTGTGCAAGAACTGCCTAAGAAATGGAGCTCATAACTGGCTGGGGAGGTCAGATCTGCAGTAAGTGTAGGAAGCTGCTGAATTGGATGCTTCAGTGACTGCCTGTGGAGGTTTGGCAGGTCTCATTGGCAGAGGAGCTTCCTGGAGCAGTGGTGCCCCACAGAACTCTACCTATTCGGATTCTTAAATTAACAAGAAATTGCAGCAAATAGGTTTGGCTTAAAGGGATAGGAGGGGAAGGAAGACTGAAATAATTCATAATGCGAAGTTCATAATGCAAAGTGAAAAATCAGCTCGAATTTAGAGATGAGGAGGGATTTGTGTCTGGCGCCAACAGAAGGATGAAATGGAAGAAGGGACTGCAGAGGGGATCCATGTGAGATGGCAGCGAGGGGCTTTCTGCTGCAGCACCCGTGTCTGTGTTGTGTCCCAGGCAAGAGGTGTGAGCTGTGTGATGATGCCTATTTCGGAGACCCGCTGGGCAGAAATGGTGCCGTGAGGCCCTGCCGCCTGTGCCAGTGCAACAACAACATCGACCCCAACGCCGTGGGCAACTGCGACCGCGAGACCGGCGAGTGCCTCAAGTGCATCTACAACACCGCCGGCTTCTACTGCGACCGCTGCAAGGACGGCTTCTTCGGGAACCCCCTGGCCCCTGACCCCGCGGACAAGTGCAGAGGTGAGACCGGCTTCTTCTTGCGTTTAAAAATGGTTTTGTCCCCAAGAGCTGCTGTCAGGCTGTCACTCGTGCCCGTCAGCAGCAATGTGTGGCTTTACCCTGGTTTGGTGGTTTGAGCTTGCTGAAATCCGTGTGTTTGTGGGCACTTAGTGCTATCAAAGCAAAAGCATTGTGTGATGCAGGGGCTGGGTGGCCATGTGGTTTGGATCCAGGCCTGTTAGGGTAAGTACCAACATCACAAGGGATTTCTAACTTTGTGCATGTTTCTTCATACCTTCTTATTTTTGCAGCTTGTCACTGCAATCCCTACGGCACAGTGAATCAGCAGACAGTCTGCAATCAAGTGACTGGGCAGTGTGAGTGCTTGTCTCACGTCACTGGGAGAGACTGCAGTGCCTGTGAGCCTGGGTTCTTCAACCTCCAGAGTGGACGTGGCTGTGAGAGGTGAGGTTTGTCTTGGCTTGGGGCAGGGACCCAAGGAGGTTTTGGAGGGTTTGTGCTTACATTGTGCAGGAATGTGATGTTTGTCACAAGTAACAGGTGTGCCTCTGCTGCTGTGGCTGGGGAAGAGCAGTGGTCAAGGAGCAGCTACTAAGGCTGTACAAAAAAGCCTGACTTATAAATAGCTTTATAAAGAGCTCTGAATCAGGGTTTTAAATAGAAAACTGCCGCATGACTTTGTGACTGTAGCTGGAGCTCTTGGGTTCCTTTTTTAGTGCAGGCAGCAAGTGACCTTCCATGGTTCAAAAGCACAGTGCCTTGCCTGCTGCATCTTCACAGCAGGAAAAGCGGCTTTTGGCAAATGCAAATATTGAGATGTGCTCTTCAGAGAGGCATTTTGTCCCACGTGTCCCTTCTGTGTCACATCTGACGTGCCCACCTCTCCCCCAGGTGCAACTGCCACGCTCTGGGCTCCACCAGCGGGCAGTGTGACATCCGAACCGGGCAGTGTGAGTGCCAGCCAGGCGTCACCGGCCAGCGGTGTGACACTTGTGAGGACAACCACTTTGGCTTTGGCTCTGAAGGCTGTAAACGTAAGTCTGAGGGACGAGGGCGAGGCAGATGGGAAGGATGTTGCACACCCAGCTTTACCTTTGCTTTCCTTCTGCCTCTGGGAAGGTATTTAGTCACTTCGCTTCTCATCACAACAGAAGTTGGTGCTTTTACGTCCACACTGTGTGTGATGAAATTTGATTTCTGTACTATAGCTTATCCCCTTCTTCTTCTGTTACCTTTTTCTTGTCCGACTTACTAGATATCCGACTTAGTAGATACCTACTTCCCCTTGGTGTAAATACATTCTCTGCATCTTGGCCTCCAACAGCCCTGTTTCTTAATGTGTTCCTGCACCGTTACTCTGCAGGTGTCCTCAGTATACAGGTTCTGTCTTGAGGAGCAGCTGATCTGATAAAGATGATTGCAAAGCAGGATGATCCAAACTTCCCTCATTGATATCCCTGCCTGTAAAGAGCAGGAAAACTAACTGCAGTTGGTTACAGTGTAGTGGGATTGAGTGATGCTTTGTAGGGGAGGTAACAGCAACACTCAACACACAGAGTGAGTGTTGGATCCTGCTTGTGAGTAGAAGCACTGCAATCAGGAGTGATGTCCAGCTGTGGGTTTGCGCCCCATAGCTCCTGCAGTTGTTTTAGGGTGTTAAGGATATCCTCTTGCCCTGTGAGTTTTAGGGTATTTCTGCCTCTCCTGCGGTCTGACTGAGGTTTAACTCCCCTGCAGCCTGCGACTGTGATCCCGAGGGCTCGCAGTCCCTGCAGTGCCGGGACAACGGCCACTGTGAGTGCAAGGAGGGCTTCGTGGGGAGCCGCTGCAACCAGTGTGAGGAGAACTATTTCTACAACCGCTCGTGGCCAGGCTGCCAGGAGTGTCCAGCCTGTTACAGATTAGTGAAAGATAAGGTAAGGCCACAGACACTGCTGTTGCTACCACTGGAGATGGTGGTACACCATCTGCACGTGTCCACTTGTGCAGCATTCTGGCCCGTGGCTGTTGGTGGTTGCTGAAAGCAGAGGCGCTCAAGGTGTTTTGCTGTGTCATAGGTGTGCTCTGTTCCTCTCATGTAGGTGGCCGAGCAACGTCAAAGGCTGCAGGAGCTGGAAAATCTTATAGCAAATCTGGGTAGCAGAGAAGACACTGTGACTGATGAAGCCTTTGAAGAGAGGTTGAAGCAGGCAGAAAGAGAGGTTATGGAGTTGCTCCATGAAGCACAAAAGAGCAAAGGTGAGTTGACCTGATCAGACCAAGTAAATGAGTTCTTTGCCTGATGTTCCTGTTCCCTTTGGAGACAGCATGTTTTATTTCAAACCAGTGTGCTGTGCTCCAGGATTGACTGCAATTTCAGGCAGCACTGAGTCAGTGAATGTTTTTATCAAAACTACAGTGGCTGTGCTTTTATCCATGCTGGTCTACCAGCGGTCTTTGTTGTACATGGAAGTAAAGATCTGCCTTTAGCTCTGTATGGATGGAAGTCTTTTATGTGTTACCCTCTTTTCTTGATGCAAAGGAGGGTTTTATTTGTTAAACAAGCAGAAAACTTTGCAGTATGCTTACTACGCTTCAAATTTGCTCAGGCATTTTGGGATCAAGTAATTCTTGTTGGGATACTGTCAGTAATCAGAATGAAGGCTTCAAAATCCTGATGTTTAACTTAACTATCCCACCATAAGAGTAGAATAGTCTGAAGAGTGATGTTTTTCCTGTTAAACTGTTTAAATTTGTTCTTGTGTCGTCACCCCTACCATGGGATGTAGAAGACATGTGACATTGTCTGTGAGCAAGATGTTTGTCATGTCTGTGGCAGTGGTTTGTCCTGAGCGTCTCTTTAATGTATAAGATGATGCATGTTTTGGAAAAGAGAACTCTGAAGAGGACTATTGACTTTGCAGTAAAAGATGGTCCCCTGGGAGTTGGTTCAGTGATTTCAGACTACTTTGGGAAAATTTGTCCTCTTTGTGTGAAGCTGGGAAAAACCTAACATGGATCTAATATGGGATTTACTTGGAAGGTTCCTGCCAGTGAGAACAGTTGCTTAAGCTTTTCTCAGCTTTAGCTGAGGTAGATTTACACTGCCTGCTTGGCATTCGTACCTAGTCCCACATAAGAGGGTAGCAGGTTGGGGATTGGAGAAAGATGAGGGAATGGATTTGGTTTCATGGTAGAATTTTTGATCTCTCTCTCTGTGTCTTGGAATCATAGAATCATTTAATTTGGAAAGACCCTTAAGAACAAGTCCAATTGTTCCCTGCCCCACAGCACTGCCAAGGCCACCATGAACCTATGTTCCCAAGCACCACATCCACCCAGTGAGGAGCAGGTCTGTTGTCATTTTAAGTCAATGAGAGAGGTAAAACGTGATTCTGAACACAAAATCTCCCATCAGAGTCAGTTCCAGCACCCAGCAGGATTGTCTTATTAGCAGTTAATGGCTTTTCATTTCTCCTGGTGCTCATTCTGATTATGGCTTTGATCTCAAGCTAAGTGAGTTGTGAAATGGTTTTGCCCGGTTCTCTTTCAGTAGGGGATTAACCTACCAACGCGGTGCCTGCAGTGGTAAGCTGCTGCTCCAGCTTCTCTTCCTGCTCTAATTAATTTTGCTTCCTCTCTCTTGTGTCATGTGTTTCAGACGTAGATCAGGGCCTCATGGATCGTCTCAGAGACATCAACAGCACCTTAGTGAGTCAACTCAACAGGCTGAGGAACATCCAGGGCACAGTGCAGGACACGGAGAGCCTGGCAGAGCAGGCCCGGGTGCGGGTGGAGGACACTGAGGACCTCATCAGCTTGGCTTCTGATATGCTGGAGAAGGCCAAGGCAGCAGCTGACAACGTGGTGAGTGTGCTGCTGGGGTCCCACACAGCTGGGAGAGGGTGAGGCCCTTTCCTTCTGTGCCTCTGCTGTGTTTCTCCACTTGCTCTCTCCCTCATACAGCAAATTGGCATCAAGATCGTGGGAAATCAATGAAGTTTCCACTGTCAGTCACAGATTGTGTCTTAGCCCAAACCAACATAAAAAGTCCTAAATAAATATTAGCACTATTGTTTTTCAAGGGATAACCAATGGTGGAAACTGCATGGGCTTAAAAAAAACATACAGAGAAGTGAGAAACAGTTTAGACACTTCTCTAAGCATTTAGATAATGAATATAAATATTTAAAGCAAATATGAATAAAAGATGAAAAAAGACCTTTAAGGGCTTTTTTTCTTTCTTTCTGTTTCTTTTCCAGTCCATTACACCTCCAGAGCAAAGCGGGGATCCCAACAACATGACTGTGTTGGCAGAAGAGGCCCGTAAGCTGGCAGAAAGGTAGGCTGGGGCAAGACACACTCATTGTGGCCTACATCAGGGCCCTGCTCTTCCCTGCAAGGGGGAAGCAGAATTTCATTTGCTGGGTAGGAAACACACACCCTTTGCTGCTTAAGAGACTGGTGCTGTGGGATGATGGCTGTGTAGCACTGAGGGCAGACATTACTGATGTGGATGACAGACGTGGCAACCATTTTCCTTTGCAAATGTTTCAGCATCTCCCATATGTAAATCTGGGAGAAGGAAAGAGGAAAAGTAAGAGAGAATATAATCAAGAACTGAGGATAAAAACTAATGGCTGACAAATCCAATGGCATTATTTTCATTTTGTCCAGGCACAAAAAGGAAGCTGATGAGATTGTTCGCACAGCCAAGGCTGCAAATGATACATCCACGGAAGCATATCAACTGCTGCTGAAGACCCTGGCTGGAGAAAACCAGACTGCAATTGATATTGATGAGCTCAACCAGAAGTGAGTCAGTAACAGAAAGCTTTTTATTTCCTGACTTTAGAGCATTGTTTAAAACTAAGACAACCCTCTGTACGCTTTGGATTTTAGGGGAGGTGATTTTCAATTTCTTAGCCTCTCCACTCTCTTACTAAGTTCAGTTCTGCAAGAAATACTGTTACATAACTGGATCCTTGGGGATTTTTTAGGTACAATCAAGCAAGGAATATTTCTCGAGACCTAGAGAAACAGGCCACCAAGGTACTTGCGGAGGCAGAGGAAGCTGGAAACAGAGCCCTGCAGATCTATGCTAATCTCACCAGCCTGCCTACTGTGGATTCCACGGGGCTAGAGGTACATGTGGGCACCATCATGTGCAATATTTCCTGAAGATTGCTGGCACACCTTACGTGTGCTCTGCTAATGCTCGCTGCATAAGTACACTCTGTGGGGTTTTTGCCCATCTAGGCATAATCCAGCTTTTATGCAATTCTAGCATTTATTCAGGAGATTTAAATGCAGAAAACCACCTACATAAACCCCACCTCCCCCACTTTCTGAAGGACAAAAATCTGAGTGAAATCTTTGCCAATCATCTTGGCTTGAATGTCGAAATGGAAAAACGTACCACCTGTTCAGGAATTTTTTAACATTCACGAATCTGTGTGTGTGATTTCCACCTGCAGAATGAAGCCAATAAGATCAAGAAGGAAGCAGAGGAACTGGATCAGCTAATTGCCAGGAAGCTAAAAGATTATGAGGACTTGAGAGAAGATATGAAAGGAAAGGAGCTAGAAGTAAAGAACCTCTTGGAGAAAGGGAAGACAGAGCAGCAGGTCAGTTCTGTGTTGTGCAGGCTTTTGTTCCCTGGGAAAAAAAAAAACAACAAGAAAGACAAGTAACTTGCCAGATGCAAATGATTTCATCTTAATCAGTGTTACTTACTGATTTTAAGAATGCTGCAGAATGGCCCTAGAAAAGAGATGCAGAAAGCTGTTAGAAGCAATGGCTTTGACACTGTATGGGAGAATAGGAGATACTTGCCAGATATGGTGCCAACTTTGTGTTCAGAACAGTATTCCCAAAGTACGTACACTCATCTGGTCTCAGAGGAAGCACTGCTGTTCTGGATGGCATTGTTGTTTGGGCTTAACAGTGCTTTTTCATACACCTACACGATTGTCCTTCAGAACATGGGAATACATTGATACATGTCATGTCTCTTCAGACTGCAGACCAGCTCTTGGCTCGAGCAGATGCAGCAAAAGCCCTGGCTGAAGAAGCTGCTCGGAAGAGCAGTGGCACACTACAGGAGGCCAATACCATTCTCAGCAACCTGAAAGGTAAAGAGGAAGCACTTGGAGTGAATCTCTCAATTCCAGTGTGACAAGTCACTTGGCAGTAGGATATTCTGGTTAGAGCGGCCCTGCTATTGCCCTTACCCTGAGTGTCAGGTGTGTTCTTTTGGCTTGTTTTTCTTTAATGAAAAAACACAAGTGTTTTCAGGGATTGAAAATTTCCTTTTAACTTCCTTATTTAGCATCAGAAGATGTGCAATAGGGAGAGCTGACCCCAGTTTGCTCTTCATCCCTTCAGTGGGAGGGCAGCAAAGCCTTGGGTAGCTTGGTCAAAGGAGCATCCCAAGGCTCTTCTGGAGCACGTGATAAGGCTCTGCTTTTCCCCCCCTTAGACTTTGACAAGCGTGTGAATGATAACAAGACGGCAGCCGAGGAGGCGCTGAAGAAGATCCCTGCCATCAGCCAGACCATTGCAGAGGCCAACAACAAGACCCACCAGGCAGAGCTGGCCCTGGGCAACGCTGCTGCCGATGCCCGCGACGCCAAGGCCAGAGCAGATGATGCTGAGAAAATCGCCAGCTCCGTTCAGAAGGTGGGTCTGCTGCACTTAACCCCCCTGAGATCCTGCTGTGGGATTGCATGAACTCCTGTTACAGTGTGTCCTGGTGAGCCCCGTGTGCTCTCTGCTCTATTCCCCGCTGCAAATGCAAAATATGGCAAGATAGGAAGTCAGTGCATTTTGATGAGAAGGATTGAAGGAAGTTCTGTGCACTCACCACTTTTTTCCATCCTCTCCCACCTGCTGGCCGCAGAGTGCTGCTGCTACCAGAACTGAAGCCGACAAGACCTTTGCTGATGTGACAGAACTGGCCAAGGAAGTGGATGACATGATGAAGCAGCTGCAGGATGCAGAAAAAGAGCTGAAGAGGAAGCAGGCTGATGCTGAGCAGGATATGAAGATGGCAGGCGAGGTAAGTTCTGTTGTCCTCTTGCAAAGACAGCGCTGTATCCAGCTAGTATTCTGCCTCTTTCAAGCTTTAGGTGGGACTGAAAAGGAGACAAGTCCTGGTGCGTTAGTCTAGGCTCCCTGCTGGAATTTGAGAGCTACTTGTCCTTTTATTTTTACCTAAAACTTGACTGTATAGTCCCACTGATTTCATCCTGGCTTTTACTGCAAAATCCTGCTCAGTTTTCAGGGATCCCATCCTGAACTATTCAGAAAACTGGTTACTTGAAGATTGTCAGTCTTTCCCCCAGGCCTGTGATAAAGGGCTGTGCAAGATTGTTATCCTGGAGTGAGGAGGCAGTGATGTGATGACTAAGTGCAGAGGAGAGACAGCAGTTTTGTAATCCCTGCACCTTTTCTGTGCTCTCATTTCTTTAATATCCGACAGGCCTCACAGGCTGCCCAGGAGGCAGAAGACAATGCAAGAAAAGCTAAGAACTCTGTGAACAGCCTACTCACTGTCATTAATGACCTGTTGGATCAACTAGGTAAGACTGTCTCTAATGTGATCTATGCTTTTGAGTGTTTTCCTCATGTGTGCTGGCTTTCCTGCCAGTATTGTTTGAGGAACCAGATAGATCTGTTGATCTCTTGAAATGGGCTTTGTGTGGTCTTGGCAAGGACTTTGGGTTTTTTTCTTTCCCAAGTAGCCTCAGAATTTGTTGGGCAATGTTCTGTGCTGGTTTTCTGCAAACTGAAGACTTCCTGAGGCAGTGGAGATGTCACCCCTATGGTTGGTCCTGTTTCAGATGCTGTCTCTACTGCAGAGATGGCCCAGTGGAGGTCTGCTGCGGGTTCAGCCATGTGGGCACCCAGGGTGTCAAAGGGGTTTTAATGCACTTTCACTATTTGCTTCTGGCTTTTCAGGGCAACTGGAGACAGTGGATTTGAACAAACTGAATGAAATTGAAGGTAGCCTGAACAGTGCCAAAGACCAGATGAAAGATAATGACCTGGACCAGAAAATGTCTTTACTTGAGAGAGAAGCCAAGAAGCAGGACGATGCGATACAGGCCTACAACAGGGACATTGAAGAGATCCTGAAGGACATTAGCAACCTGGAAGACATCAGGAAGACCTTGCCATCTGGCTGCTTCAACACCCCGTCCATAGAGAAACCCTGAGGGGGTGGGGGGAATCGCCCTGGTGAGTGGTGGTTCGGCCATGGAGTGCCTTAACACACGTTACCTTCTCCAAATCCCCAACTCTTCGCTGCTCGCAGCCACTGTTTTCTTGTCAAATCAGGATAAGTTGAAAGGTTTTTTTTTTTTTGTTGATGTTGGTTTGGTGGTTTTTTTGTTTTGTTTTGTTTCATTTTTTTGTTTGGGATTTTTGTTTCAGTTTGTTGTTTTTTTTTTTTTTTTTTCTTTTTTGTTTCGTTTTGGTTTTGTTTGTTGGTTTGTTTGGGTTTTTTTGTTGTGGTTTTTTTTTTTGTTTTTTTTTTTTTTGAGAAGCAAATTAATTAAATATCCGTCTTTGGGCATCAAAGGGGTTTTTTTATATAGATTGTTTTCCTGAGCACTCCACCTTTGCCCCTTCCTCAGACACAGTTTCCCTTTGATTAGTGCAAGGATGAGAGATGCTCTGGACTCTTTATACTGTGGTTCAGAAATAACCATGTGAGCTGTATACAGCAAGGCAAAACTAACACAACTTTCTCTCCTGTCTTCTCCCTTTGACTGTAAAATCCTCAGTCCTGGAGCTCTTTGTCTCTATGAAGGAAGGGGATGGCTACCAAAGTATTACTGTAATGGCCAGTATAGCTGCACTCAATTCAGATCCTTCTTCCCAGCTTCTAACCCTGTGAATTTATTTTTTCATCATTACCTAGTGGCCAATCCAACAGTGTTGGTAGCCTTTGACAAAATAGCTGAAGCCTCTTTCTGAAATGCTTTCTGTGATGATGCATCGCCGTGAGAAAAAGGCAGCCTCTGATTGGAACTCTTTGGGAAGATGGGATACTGGTGGAGTGGTGGGTCTTGCCAGCCCCACTTCTGTTCTCTGGAGAAGTTTTGGGTCTAGTGTGAAAGCTGCTACCTGCTGGGTAGTTCAGACTGCCAGAGTGTGGAAGGCCCAAGCTGTATTCCCATCTGTTGCTACTGAATTTCCAGAGGATCTGGTTTTTTGTGCTTGGAATGTGACTGACAGATGAGTTTGTTGAAGCAGGACAAGTCTTGCTGAAGAGGAGAGCTGCCACTCAGAGAGCTCCAACAGCTGCACTGGCCTCCATGCTCAATGCCTTGGGGTGGGGAAGGAATGGGGAGGGCACATGAGTGGAAATGCAAAGATCTTTTTTTGTTTTTTTTTCTCCCCATCCTTTTTTCTGAAGGTGAGCAGTGGGATTTTTGTCTCTCCTGCCATTGCTCTGGCCTTTTGCCTATTTTAAAGCTGGGAGGAAGAGCTGGAATTTCCATGTGCCCTCCTTTCGTTGTGCCTCCGGATCTCCCAGTCACCATAAAGCTACTGCAGCACAGGGACCTCAGGCCAGGCTCAGGTGGCAGCTGTGCCTTTACACCACTCCCACTGCCTCCCTGCTGGCGCCCTCCCCAGGCAGTGCTCACTGGTGCTGGGGGGGAGTGGTGAGGAGCCCCTCTCTCCCAGACCAGAGCATCCTCTGCATTTTCCTTCTTGCCTCCAGCCTGGCATCCCTCCCCCTTTTCCCTGAGATCCAGTATATATCTATCCTTAAACACTATGCAACTTTGTACGTTTGCGTAGCGGGGAAGAACTTATTATCTGACACACACTGGTGCTATTAATTATTTCAAATTTATGTTTTTTGTGTGAATGTGGGTTTTTTTTTCTGTTTTTTAAAAATCATGATTATAGTGTGAGGAAGTCTCTCGTGTGTGTGTGTGTATGTGTGTGTAAATATACTCAGCCATATTTCCAGAGTGGCACAGCCTGGCCTCCTCTATGTGCTTTCCCCTGTAGCCATTGGGGCATGTGCACCATGTATTGCTTCTCTCTGTATCATTTCCTTCAAAGTTGGGATTTCTGCTAGCTGGGCTCCTGCTTGCTTCCCTCTGCCATATCCCCAGCACTCATCCATAACCACTTTGCCTGTTGGGTGGATGCTTTCCAGCCCTGTCTGCAAAGCCAGCCCTGTCCCCCTCGATGCCTGCAGCACCCAGGTCTGTGTCCCTTGTCCCCTGGGATGCTGTGCCAGGAGCGGAACAGGGGCTGTGGTTTTGCAGCTGGGCTGTGAGGAGCTGTAGCACTGTTGGGACACCAGACCAGCGCTGAGGTGCTCAGAGAGCTGCATTTGGGGACATCTTGATACCACTGTGCATGGCAGGAGGCTTGGTGCAGACAGTGCTGCTGGGCAGGGGGTGTTTGGTCTCCCAAACTCTGCATGGCTCTTGTATCTCTCCCCTTAATGGTTGTGGGATTTCCCTCCTGCCTGGAAACACCTCTGGAGGAGAGCTCCCTGTGCCTGCACACACAGGGATGTTGGGTTGCTCTGGGAAGATGGCTGTGACCACATCACCTCTGCCAAGGCTGTGAGAAGATCAGGTGCAAAGGTGTGCTCATGCCCTGGCTGACCTCAGGCCTAAGGTTTCCTGCTTTCTTGTGGTTTTTTTTTTTTCTTAAGCCGTTTTTAACAGAATTTTATTTTTAAATAAAAAAAAATCTTTATAAGCGATCTGTTAATCAGTACTGCATTACAGCCATTATTCATTGTATAAGTCCAGTTATTTCTTTACATAATGTGATGATGTGACAGCTGCTGGTGGAGTGCTGGGTGTCATGGTTGACATCCCTTCATCACCTTATTCCTGACTGTGGCCCCCTCAGTATGTGCCTTCACTCCAGCTTTTTTTGCCTTAATCTGTGGTCTTGCTGTCTGGGGCGGTGAACAAAATGCAACACTTGCAGTTTTTATGTATAAAACAGTATTTCTTATTTATAATAAAGTCTGAATATTTGTAACCCCTTATACCTGGGTATTTTGTTGAGTATTACTTTATTTTTGGTGGTTGGGTATTGAGGATGATGTGTCTCAGTTGCAAGATTCACCCCTTGCTCCTTAGACAACCTGGTTTGGTATGGGAAAAAGGGAGAAAAAATTTGGAAATGCATATGGTGGGATACAGAGGGTAAAGGATGATGGTTTTTCCTTGTGTCCACTGCTCCACTGCCATGGCTGTGATGGATTTTAAGCTGCAGGTTTTCCAGGACTTAAAAACATACTGTGTTGTTGATGCTGATGCTATTGGAGTAGCACTGTCATCCTGGAAAGCCCTGAGGAAGCGGGGGGGAATTTATTTACGTTGTAAGGGGAAGATCCTTTTACTAAACAGGTAGAAAACAATGGGGCTCCTGGGAAAAGAAAAAGCAACCTGAATAAAGAAGCTGAAATTGCTGGGAGCTGCCACAGATCTGGGTACTCCGTGTTGCTCCTGGGTCCTGTCTCCCAGAGCCTAGCCTGAATTAAGCAAATTTTTAAGGATCTACTGTAGTGATAAGAGACTAGGCTGTTCTGCATTCACACTTGTTTTACAGCTCCAGCTGGATTTCTGTTATTTTTCTCAGCAGAGGAAAACACACAGGTCTCATTAACTTGCATCAGAGCTAATCCCATCTCAGCTGGTAAATTCTTATTATTTTTGCCTGTCAGTTTTTCATTCTTCAGTTGTCACTAATGAATTTGTTTTCTAAAATACATGTGTTTTTTTTTTCTTGCCAATGTTTTTGTAAAGCAAATCCCAGCTGGTAAAATCTGACTGAGGTTTCAGCTGGATTGTGGGGAGCAGCAGGGAGCAGACATTTGGGTAGTGGGACAGTTCTGGGCTTGTATGGGCCATAGATTGAAATGAAGCCTCTTAGCATTTTGAGGCCAAAACCCTTGGATTAGGAAGCAAGCCTTGTCCTTTTTATCTTCAGCATTTTTATCACCAGAGGTTTCTTGTGGGCATTGTGCAAATGTGTCTCACAGGTAATCTTGTAGAAGGATGAGCCTCATGTGGTTTTCAAAGGTAATTCTCGAGGGTAGTGGAGGGTGATGAGGTAAGAGTAACCTAAGCAGATCCTCAGAAATCTGTTACAGGGAGGAGCAGACCCAGCTCCAGGGGATCATGATAATGGCTTACAGGTTGCCAAACTCTTCTACCAATATATAATATATATTCTACCAATTTATATTATATTTACCAATCTATATTTTGAAGCCCAAGTAGAGATGCCCTCCTTGCCTATCTGCTCAGTGTGGCCAGTACCTGACATCAAGGGGGGCGAGGAGGCACCTCGCTGAGCAGTGACCAAGCCATGCTCTGGTAGCCTTTCCTCTCCTTCGGTTCCCTGTGTTTCTTTTCACTGCCCCAGTTCAAGCCCCGTCGTCTCTCATGTGCTCTCTGGAGAAGCAGGGGACAAGGGGCCTGGTGAGCAGAGGGGAGGGCTTGGACAGACCTGAGCTGGGTTCCCTCTCACTTGTGGGGGAGGACAAGATATTGTTACAAATTAAAAAGTGCTGGGAACAGCTGCCTGGCGGAGGCATCTCTACTGTGTTAGCCTGCATCTGAGGTAGTGAAGGAGGTCACACAGCTGTCACATCGAGCTGGCAGTGTCCTGTGCTCCCCGTCCACAGCGATGACCACATTCTGGTGAGTTATTTTTTCCAGTTGCTTGCTGGCTTGACACCTTCAATGTGCCCCCATCCCAGAAAGATCAGGAATGCCATGTAAAAGTTACCCTGTAGAGGCTGGGCACGGGGACAGAGAGGGGAATGCCGTGGGATGGCAATGCCTTCCTCCTTCATGCCTGTTTGTCTCACTTCTCGCTGGCCTGGGCAAGGCACATGACAACACTTCCTTGCTGTGCCACTGCTGCTGCCCTGCCCTGCCCTGCCTGCTCACTGCCAGCATGATCCCTGCCTGCTCCCTGCCCAGCAAAGCTGCTGCCTGAATGATCTCTGCTCCAGGTGGCTCTGGCTCTCATGAGGACACCCGTCAGAGGAGAGACTCAAGTCCAGGCTCCATTGCTGCACTGGTGTTTGGTGGTACCAGCACACCATGATCACTGATTTTTCACACTGAGGAAATCCCAGAGGATTTCCTCCTGGAGGAGGTGGCAGACCAGATGGCCCCTTGCAGAAGGAGGTTTGGGGATGTGAGGGTTGACCTGGGCTGCAAGGACTCACAGCATCACGGTGTTCATCTGACATAAGTCACCAAAATGGGTTTCCTCCCTTGCACACATTAATAAAACCATCACTTCAGAGTTTTTACACATCCATCACTTTTCACCAGCAACCACAAGCAAAATTTAGATGATTATGTTGTTTCAGACTGATTTTGGAGCGCTTAATTCTGCCACAGCCACATCCTCAAGGACTGATGAACTTGTGAGCCATAGTGGTCTGCCTGCAGGAACTTTTTTGGTTTTGAATGAACATAAAACATCTTCAGAAGGACTTTTCTTGTGTTGCTGATTAAAAGACAAAGGTTTTCCAGTAAAACAAAACTGTTTCGTTGCAGTGTCTGATGAGCACAGCAGTTCTTTATGCCTCCCTCTGCTTACACATTTGCTTACTAAAAGGTAAAACATCTCTTGATCATGTTGGTGTGAGACCTTTCCTCAAGGGTGCTGCCACAGCGACAGGTTGCAGTGGGACATTGCTCTGTGGAGGGTGGGGGGCAGCTGCTCATTCCAGATCGGGTGTGGTTAGAAAATCAGGGCCTCAGGAAATACATTTTTGGTAGTGTCATGGCACGTGGTTTTCAGAGGTCATCCTGGATGACAAGGTGAGAGTAATCTGAGTCAATAGGCAGAGGTGACTGAGGAACGAGCTGTCATGGCTTTGTTTGCACAAGTGGAGTGAGAGGTGGGGTGGCAACAATGAGATAAAAGGCATAACATGGAGGAGACAGAAAAGGGAAAAGCTTCCTGATGAGGAAGGCTGGTTTTCCAAGAGAGAATTCAGCCGAGGATATGGACTGGGTGAGATCTAAGGGAACTGATGTTAAGGATCACACTGCTGGAGATGACCTTCCCGAGCAGAAGGGTGTCAGCAGGTAGGAAGGACACAGCAGAGGTGTTGTGGGCCAGTGATGTACTTAAGAGCAGAAGGGATGGTGTCTCCTTAGAGGTATGAGTGGATCCTAAGAACTTTTGAATTGGTGGGAACACCATAAATAATTTTATCTCACTTGAAACAACAGTAATAAAAACCAGATAAAACAACCTCGGATGCCAAAACCCACCATGCCACTATCCTATCTGGGACGCTGTGTTCCTTGTTGTGAGCTGTATTAAGATCCAGCAAGTGAAATGAAAAGGAAACCTCCTGTTTAGAAAAGTGAGTTGACTCAGTTAGCAGAGGCAGGTACAGTTGGCAAAGGGAGGTGCAGAGATGTGGTGAGTTTGGGCTGGCTGCGCCCATGAGATCACCAGGAGCCACAGAGGAAAGCCCTGTGAGTCAGCTCCAGGTGTCTGGAGTGTCTGGAGGCTCTTGGGGAGTGTAAGAGGCTCAAACAAGGAACTCAGTGTTAATCACCCTGGTCTGTCAGGCCTGAAGTGAGCCGCATGTCATGCCTTGGGTTGAGTTTGAATCCCTAATGGAGAAGGGGACCTATAGGCAACTTGTGTCTCTGGGGATGAACTTGTTAGGTGTTTTCATTCTATTTAAAGGTGCTCCTGGATTACTGCAGTCACTGTGGCATTAGGAGTCTCCTGGCATTAGGCAGGGAAGGTGCTGTGATTCATCACGAGGGCCCATCCTTCACTGTGCCCCTCTGATGAGCTGCTTCCTGAGGGCAGGTGGATATGCTGGAGTCCTGCTTGTCCTGACATGTGCAGGATGTGGAGAGCCCCAGCCTCTATTCCCCTGCAGAAGTGGTCATGGTCCTCCTGCAAGGCAAAGGCAAGGAATGAGGTGGAACTGGCCTTCATGCCTTGTGTGGCTTGTCAGCTGCCCTCGAGAAAAAAGTGCTGATGGACCTGGGCTGTGGAGCCTGGCATCTTCCTGGCTCTGTCAGCAGCCTCAGACAAGCGTTCTCCCCATCTCTGTCTCCACTCCTCATCCTTCTTCTGGCACAAAAATGATGTGGTAGGTGAGGCCAAGGACCCATCTAAGCTCATTTTCCATCTCAGGAGCAAAGGCAGACAAACATGTGATGATTTCCACCTTATCTCTAGGTCTGGGGATTTCCTGAACTTGCCTGGTCAATCCCAATCGATCTGCTTTCTGGGCATTTATTCAAGCAGACCTTGGGTCACTTCGCATCCCCAGCGCTATTAGTCACCTGAAAGGAGCCTTGCTCTCGCAGGTTGGCTGCCTGGACCTGGCTTGCGAGCGGGCGGCCCCCATCCACCCTCCCCAGGCTTCCTGTGAGCTCACGCTGTTTCATTTTGGTCCCCGCAAGGCTGCGGCGTGCCCGGACAGCGCGGCTGTGGAGCGGGAGATGGAGAGGACATGGAGCTGGGCGGGGGCACGGCCGGGGGGTGTCTTCGGCAGCTGCAGATGTAGTTTATTTCCCTAAGAGGCGCATGCAGAAGGTCCTGTGTGCGGATGGGGCAGGCGCCCGTCTGCGCTCCCTGGGCTGGGTCTTGCCGTGAGTCAGCCCACGGCACACGCGCTCTTCCTGTTGGGAGTGACTCAGGTGGGGCAGCCCATAAAACACGCACCGAAAAAAGGCAGCGGCAGCCGCGGAGCCCCGGCGGGACGGGCTCCTGGTGCTCCCCCACCCCGGCGATGGCCGAGGGCTGGCTGCTGCCGCTGGCCTGCCTGGCCGCTCTCCTGCCCGCGGCCCGCAGCACACGCGGCGGACAAGGTGAGGCTCCCTGCGGCGGCTGCTGCCGCTCCCGTCCCGCGGGAAGGTTGGCTGGCAGCTGGAGAGTGCCCGTAGCTGGAGTGCTGGTGACCGGGGTATGCGGCATCCTGCTACGGGCACTCTTCCCTCCCTGCCTTCGGCATTGATACTGCAGCTGTAGGTGCTTCTCGGTTTTCCTCCGAGGTGAAATACCCCACGAGGAGTCGGCCTTCGTTTTGCCACCGGCATCCCCTTTCAATAACTTGTTTATATGCTCTTACCTCGTTGCTGTCGCTATAGAGTTTTGCTCCCGGGGTGGGCACAAGCATTGCCCGGGCAGTGGCTGATGTGCCCGTCACTGCTGGGACCAAAACCTTCCCCCAGCCTGAAGAAGGGCTGGAAGCTCTGTTACAGTTCGCTGTGATAACACGGCAGTGTTTGGATTTTGTGTGAGTCTGTGAGGCTCACGAGGTGCCACAGCCCTGCCACATCCTATGGGAGACAGGAGTCTCCTGCGGTCCACGTGTTTAAAAATCCACCGGATCCTCTTGCACTTTCAAATCTCACCTAGTGGAGAGTGTCATGGAGGGAGATTTAAACGTGTTCAGCCCAGTGGTAATTCAGCTATCTGATTTTTGGTTTCATTGGCCTGTAGTCTGGAGGTGGGTAAGTTTGGCCAAAATCAGGTTTTTGCATGTATTTTGTAAATACTAAATGATGTAATTTTTTTGTTTTTTTTTTTTTTTGGTCTCCAGTACTGATGTTCTGAAATAAGCTTGCTGGGCTTGAAGGTGAATTTTATCAGTTTTAAGTTTGGTGCAAAGGGAAATAAGTGCTGAATAATGTTTTTGTTTGGTTTTTTTTTTAAAGAAAAAAAAAATCTGCTTTGCTTTATTTGCTACTTGGGTTAATTATTACATCAGCCTTAATTACGTGCAAGTTTTAAAACAGTGGTATAGATTCTTCCTCTGCTCCTTCCTGGCAGTGTGTGGGAAACTGCTGCTTTCCCAGGGACTCTTGAACTCGTTTCTGTGTGTGTGTGACACTGATGGTCGATAAGGACTCTGTTTTCATGCTGCAGCAGACTTGGAGTGGGTTCAGAGTGTAATTTAGCCTGCTGATGGAGGCCCAGAAGCCCCAGGCAGGTCTTCCTGCAATAAGAAGCTGGGCAATGGGGACACCCAGCCGTGGAGCAGCAGATGGGACAGCCTTGTGCATCACTGTCCCAAGAGCACAGAGCAGGGAACGGCTTCTATTGACGTGGAGCCTTCATTGCATGCAAAGCTCTATTGTTCTCCTGCTGGAAGGAGGGATCTTTGCACATCGGCTCATGGGTACAGGGCTGTTGGATCCTCACAGACCCAGGGCCACCCTCATTGGCTGGTTTTGTGAATTCAAGGGGACAGTTTAAGAAGCCTGAAGCTGACTGTCTTCTTCTCCAAGCCTTTCTGATGTGAGAATTCATCTCAGCATAGCCATCGAGCATTTTTCGTGCTTTATTTTGCTGGTGGGAGCTGGGGGAAGGACATCCTGCTGTATGTGTGCCATGGATCTCCTGCATCCTGACGTAGTGCTGAAGAAATCCATTTGCAAAAAACTTCTCCTCAATGGAACCTGCTCTTTTTCCACGGATGATCTCAGAGCGGAGCCTCAGGGCACCTGGATACAGAAGTGATCCTGTCCTCAGTTGGTCCTCATCCTCCAGCAGTCCTTCCTCTTCCATCTCGTTATCAATTCCAGTGCCTTGCTCTGGGAAGGATTGTCCTGCCTGAGCTCTGGGTTTCTGGGAGATGAAGAAAATGAGATGATGACCAGGAGCAGACATAGCAGTGCAGTGGTGGCACTAACCTGCCACAGCACCCTAAATGGCTTTGAATCAGCAAGACAGGAATTTGTTCCAGGGCTGGTTCCGAACATGCTGCAGCAGTAGAGCAACACTCAAAGGAAGGTTTTCATTCCCTGGGGGAATGGTGCTCATGCCTGTAATTTAGCAACCCAGTAAATCCTCGAGATTGCGTAGGGTGATACATGGGTGGAGTTCAACTCGAAGATCCTTATGGGTCCCTTCCAACTTGAGATTTAGCTGGAGTGCAGAGGGATGGGGAGTGGGATCAGCCCGAGTGAGGTCTTTCTGCTGTCAAGGTGAGCACAAGTACTTGAAGAAAGTCTCACGCTGCTGCTTTCCATCGGTCCTTTGTGTTGTCTATGCCCTTTGGTCACTGGTGACACTCTCTGAGGCTGGAGTTACGTTCCCAGACCCTAGAGGCAGGAATTCTGTGCCCACAGGTCCCCTCCCAGCAGGCTAGGGTGGCAGAGGATCTCCTGAGCTCTTGTTCTTGTTCTCCTGGCAGCCAGACTGTGCTTGCCGAGGTTGGAAAAATCTCTCTCCCTGTTTGCTGGCGCATGAGGTCATCTCTGCTCCTGGCAGAGGCTGCACTGAGTGCCTCCCTCTGGAATGCGGGAGCCGATGGGTGTGTGGGAGGGCGGCGCCCAGGTGTGAGCACGGAGCAGGAGCCTTTGCCTGCTCCGGGAATCACATGCACAGGACAGGGACGTTGTACCCTGGGGCTGAGCTGTGCCAGAAGAGAGCTGGGAAGGAGGAGACTCATTGTGTACGAGTACAAGGCACTGTCTGCATCCGTGCAGCAAGTTTCTGCCCATTTTTGGACTCCCTCCACCTCCTGTGCACTCAGAGGTGACCTGAGCAGGGGTTGGGTAACTGAGGATGGCTTTTCCTGTCCCAAGGAGGCCAGCAGTGAGCAGAGCTCCTTAGAGGGAGGTTGAGGGCAGCACCAGGGTGGTTTGGTGCAGTTCCTCAGCAGGCTCGGTGCCCCTGAGGACCTGTTTTTTCCCTTGGGATGTTTCTTTCTCCTGCCTGTGTTTGCCAGCCGTTCTCTCAGGTGTGCCTGCTCTCCTCAGTGATCCTAAGGGGCATGTCTGGAGTAAAGGTCCTCAGGATTAAAGCTCCAGCACTGGCCACTGAGGGATTGCCAAGTAGGTGAGAGGTGGCTTCAAGGGAGCAGCTGGACAAGGCAGTGGAGTGCTGGAGCGGGCACATCTGGTGAGATGCCTGAGTCTGATGTCCAGAGGGATCATCTCTCCTGGCTACAGAGGAATGCAGTGTTCATGCCTGTTCCTCCTGCCATGCCTCGTGCAGCACTGTGGGCAGCTGCAGCTTTTCTTCACAGTGACGGAGGGTGGGGTGAGGTGACCCGTCCCATCCCACCCAAACCTTTTTGGCAATCTCCCTCTTGGCCGGCACACTTCTGCCCAACTCCTTGGATCCCAGACCACTCCTCATCACCCTGCACTGCAGACCTGGGTGGGGAGACCTGGTGGAAGTTGGTTGAGCTTTTCCTACTCAGCTCACTCCTGGCCGGGTGAAACAAAGGATAACCTCAGGAAACCTCCCCTATTCCCCAAAGTCTCCAGTAAGGTTACTTCTCACAGCTGCAAAGAGAAATTTGGCCATAACAGATCCCCAAACTCCACCAGCCTAGAATTGGACAAATCTCTGGGTGAGCAAGGATAGGATGGATTTGAATCCCAACAGGAACCCAGCCAATCCTGTTCAATCCTGAATGCAGACACATCACTGGTCAGGGAGCTGGGACCATGAACAATCAGTTGTCTGGGAGTTTTGACCCTCCTATAAAAGGGGGTGGCCATAATAAATCTGGGCTGTTTGTCACTGACCCTCAGTGAGTCCTGTCTGTCTCCAACCTATGGAGTAACAGAATAGTTACCTATGCTTTTATCAGGACAAGACTGATTTTTTCAAGACACCTCTGCTTATTCAATGTATAATTTTTTATACATTGTTTGTGTTACAAGACCTGTGGAAGAGTGGGGAATAGCCTTGGCAATGCTGTTGTGTGGACTGTGGCTGCCTGGCTTGGGTTTGTCCATCCTCTGCAGTGGAGTGGGGCGTCCCTCCCCACTGTGGGCACTGGTGGCACTGGGGTGGCTGATGGACACAGACACGGGGACAAAGCCAGAGCTGTGGGGAAGCAGCTCAGTGTTGGCAGAGCAGGAAGGGGAGGTTTGCACCACCTGCCTCGCGTTACTCGCCGCTCAGGGTGGGATTGCTGCTGGCGCCTTCATCTCTGGGCATCATCTGAGACGTCTCTCTGCTCTCCTCTCCTCTCCCCAGTCTGTGACTGCAATGGGATGTCCAGGCAGTGCATCTTTGACTGGCAGCTCCTCAGGGAGACGGGAAACGGGTACCGCTGCCTCGGCTGCCTGGGCAACACGGAGGGCGTGCGCTGCGAGCGCTGCAAGGACGGCTTCTTCCGCCCGCGGGGACAGCAGTGCTGCCTGCCCTGCCTCTGCCACCCCTGGGGTACGTGCACGGCCGCCAGCCTGGGGCTAAAGGCACCTGCTGAGCCCCCTCATACCAGAGCACAGAGACCGCCTGCCCTCTGAAATAATCCCACACTCGCAGAGTGATTGGGGTGGGAATGTGCCCATTCCCAACCTCTCCGTCCTGTCTTTCTACAGGTTCCCTCGGCACACAGTGTGACAACGATGGCCGGTGCAGCTGCAAACCCGGAGTGATGGGGGACAAGTGTGACCAGTGCCAGCCGGGCTTCGAGCCCCTGTCCGAGGCCGGGTGCTGGAGGAGTGGGCAGTGAGTGCTGGTGGCATAGGGCCAGCCTCCGGAGCCCTCTGGGGCCTGTGCTGGCAGAAAACACCCCCTGCAAAGGCAGGGTTGGTTTCCTGGCAGCTCATGGACAGCTTTAAGCCAACCATGCTAGGAGAGAGTGGGCTTGAGTGAGGCTGGACCTCTGCGCTAACCTGCAGGGCTTGGTGTCCTGCAATACCATCAAAATCTGAACTTAGCCACTCTCTGAGGTGATGGTTTCATCACCCAGATAGTGCCCAACAAGCAACTACCATGTAAAACAAAACCTGCCTGTCTGTGGGGCTGCCTCACGTTCATGCTGCTCACAAGGAGATGTGCATGCAAAAATCAACCCCTTTCTTTTCATGAAGCCCTTCTTAAACACCTTTAGAAACACTTCTGATCTGACTTCCTCAGCTGTGTCCTCTTTTTCCTCACCTCACCCCCCATTGCTCCTTTGGGGCCGCTGGCAGGCAAAGGCTGCTAGCAAGAGACTGCTGTCTGCAGTCCTGCTGCTGGGCTCGGCCTCCTGCCCAAGCCTCCCTGAGGTGCTGCTGCTTGGTGCAGCTCAGTCAGGGTCTATGAAACTCAGCCAGGGTTTATTAAGCTCAGTGGAGCTTCACTTTGTGCTTGTAGGCGAGTCTGGTGCTTTGGGATGCTCTGGAGCAGTAGTCATGGGCACTGGCTCAACCTGGCACCCTCAGTGCTGCAGATTTTGGAGAGAGGTGGCTATGCAGATTATTTCCCCACTTCTTGCATGGGAATGGCAGCTGGGAGGGTTCTCCACTCTCTTGTGTAGTAGCAGGAAGCACTGAGCTCCCAGGCCAAGGTGGAAATCCAGGTAGAGGTTCCTGCTGTACCTTTGCAGGAGCCTGCAGTGTGAGTGTGACCCAGCAGGCAGCACAGGAGACTGTCACTCCGGCCGCTGTGTCTGCAAGGAGAGCACCACTGGGGAGCAGTGCCAGAGGTGAGTGTCAGGAGGATTGCTGGGCACTGCTTGGCACAGCCTCCTCTCCGCAATGGCTTCCCTTCACCAAGTCTTAGAATGGTTTGGGTTGGAAAGGATGTTAGAGCTCATCTCATTCCACCCCCTGCCATGGACAGGGACACCTTCCACTACCCTGGCTTCCCTCCAAGCCCCATCCAACCTGGCTTTGAACACTTCCAGGGATGGAGCAGCCACAGCTTCTCTGGGCAACCTGGGCCAGTCCCTCACCACTCCGACAGGACAGTTTATTCCCAATATCCAGTCTGGCCCTTCCCTCTGTCAGGTTAAACCATTGCTCACACCCGTGTTGCCATCCCAGCCCAGCGATGAACCTGAACCCTGCTGAAGGCTGTATTGCATCAGAGGGATGGTTGTAGGCCAGTAAAAGGAGAAAACAACTTGAACATTGTCACCTTCGTCCATTTTCCCAGGTGCAAGCGACACTTCTATAACCTGGATGCCAGAAACCCTGCAGGATGCTCCCCCTGCTTCTGCTACGGGCACTCGGCCAATTGTATCAGTGCAGACAACTACAGTGTCCACAACATCACCTCTACCTTCCAGCAAGGTGAAGCCCAAGCAGGACATCCCCATGGCTCCTGGGCATGTTTGCCTCCTCTCCTCTCTCCTTCCCTCCTTCCCAGCTGTGCTGTGAAGTCAGCCTTGGGCTGTGTTTGCTTTTTGGGTGCTCATCCAACCTGCCTGTGGCTGCAGCAACCTGGCTTCGATGGGATGGCTTGGTCATAGGCAGAAGAAGGGTCCAAGGGTTGAGGGGGGCAGAGGATTTCTTCCTTATGTCTTTCCTGCCTCTTGGAAGGAGGCCTCTGTGCCCAGCCAGGCTGATTTACAGATGTGTGCTGCCCCCTCAGAGGTCGGAGTAGGAGGCTGGAGAGTTTTGTTTAGACACAGCTCAAGAAAGTTACCGGAATCCTGGAAACACCTTCCCTGTCCACTCTGACTGCTCCTTGTTTGTGCTCCAGGTACTGAGGGCTGGCGAGGTGTCCATGAAAGCGGCTCCCCAGCCCAGCTCCAGTGGTCCCCACGCCACCAGGATGCCTTCATAGCGGCGAGGAGCGAGGAGCCAATATACTTCATGGCACCTGGTAAGTGTGGGATCAGTGGTGGGCAGAGGGAGCCCTTTGCTTGGTCCGATCCCATCGACTGAGCCTTTAGGAAGAAGGAAAGATTTTTAAGCCTTTGATTTGCCCTTTGCAGCAAAATTCCTCGGGAACCAGCAGCTGAGCTATGGGCAGATGCTCTCCTTTGATTACCGCCTGGACCGAGGGGGACGCCAGCCATCTCCACATGATGTGGTCCTGGAAGGACACGGCCTGAGAGTCACTGCCCCCTTCTTGCCCCAGGGAAAGGACCTGCCCTGCGGCATCAGCCAGACGTACACGTTCAGGTAAAGCGAGGAGCTGGGGTGTTTGGAGCAGGGGGGGCAAGAATGGTTGTGGCTTTATGGAGATTCTGGGTTCAGCCGTGGTCCCTTGGAGGTGGCAAATGGCTGCCTGGTTTGGGCTGGGTGCATCTCAGACACTTCTGTCCTGGATAAGGAGGTTACTTTGTGAGAAGGGCAACAAAAAATGTGGCTTGAGGTTGGGTTGGGTTCTCGGCTCTGGATCAGTTGCATGCATGGAGGTCATTGCCCAAAGCCTTGAGCTCCCAGGAGGGAGGTGGATGACATGTGGTGCTTTTGGAGGAGGCATATCATTTTTTTGACATCAGTTCCACTCCCCTCGTCTCCCATGGCAGGCTGGATGAGCACCCAAGCAGCAAGTGGAGCCCAAGACTGAATCACTTTGAATTTCGCAGGCTGCTGGGAAACCTGACAGCCCTCTGGATCCGAGCCACCTTTGGGGAATACAGTGAGTGCACAGAGAGCTTGCAAGGCTGGTTTCTCCTAGCTGTTGGAGACAACAAGTCTCTGGATGGATACACCTTTGCTAAAATTTATTAAAAGACAAAAATAGCACGTGCTCCAAGGAGGCAAAATTAAGTAGCAAAGAGATTGAGCAGGATGGCAACAGATTTGACTGCTCCATTTGCCCACGGGCATCGCAATAGGATATGCGACCCGTGCAGGTCCTGGCTGTGGGTCGTGCGGGTGGCGCTGCCGTCCCCTGCAGGTGGCTGTCTGTCCTTCCCTGCAGGCACCGGCTACGTGGACAACGTGACCCTGGTGTCGGCACAGCCCGTGCCCGGCGTGCCCGCGCCCTGGGTGGAGCGCTGCCAGTGCCCGGCGCCCTACAGGGGCCAGTTCTGCCAGAGCTGTGCCCCTGGGTACCGCAGGGACAGCCCCAGCCAGGGCCCCTTCAGCACCTGCGTGCCCTGCAGCTGCCAGGGGGGAGGAATCTGTGATCCCGACACCGGTAAGAGAAGCCACCGCCGTGCTGTGCTTGTATGGGAACGGCAGGAAGCTGTCTGTGTCCCGACAATGGAGCTGTGGGGAGTTGAGACCACTGACTTCACAGGAATTTCTTCATGGAAGGGGTCATTAGATATTGTAAGGGGCTCCCCAGGTGGGGTCATCATCCCTGGAGGTGTCCAGGAAAGACTGGACATGTCACTCAGTGCTCTAGGCTGGTTTACAAGGTGAGGATCTGCTGCAGATTGGACTCAGTGGTCTTGGAGGACTCTTCCAACCTTAGTGATTCTGTGACTTGGGTCTAAAAATGTGGGGACCATCCAAGACAAGACTCTCCAGAGCCTGGAGGCATTGCAGTCAGATGCATTTGGAACAAATTGGGTGCATGTTAGAGGGAGAAAAAACATCTGCTGCTGCCCAGATAGCAATAGTTCTTCACTTCTGATTTATTATTTGAAACTTAAACATGGCAATGCCTCAGGTTGGACAGAACTTCGGCAACCTGGTTTAGTTGAAGAAGTCCTTGCCTAGTGCAGGAGAGCTGGACTAGATGACCTCTAAAGATCCCTTCCAATGCTGACTATTTCATGGTTTTATGTGGTGCATGATGTGGGCATGGTGAGGATCTGAAGAGATCTTGTGGAGGTTGCTGGACCACGGGTGCTTGTGTTGCTGCGGCTGGAGTCGTGTGGCTGTTGCTGTGGTGGAAGATGTCCTGCTGGGAATGTGAATAAACTGCCCTAAGCCCTTTCCTTGCTCCTCCAGGTGAATGCTACTCAGGAGATGAAAATGTGGGCAGCTGCCCCTTCGGCTCCTACCGAGACCCCCGGCAGCCACACAGCTGCAGGACCTGCCCCTGCGGGCCCGGCCAGGGCTGCTCCGTGGGGCCGGGCACTGAGGAGGTCATCTGTGACCACTGCCCTCCTGGAGCTGCTGGTAATGCCCTCCTGGCTTCTGCTCTGCCTTTTCCTACAGCTGTGCTTGCAGCTGGGCAGATCCACACCATCCTGTCAGCCCAGCTTGCCTGTGACTCTGCCACTCCTGCCTGCGGGGGGGTGTTTGGGCCCCAGGGGTTGGGCAAACACACCTTGTCCTGCTCCGGGAAAAGTTCTCATCTAAATGTAACACGCGTGGAGAAAGGATGGGTAGGAAAGGGAGTGGAATAAAACATAAGGAAAAAACCAAATTGGAAACGCCTTGTAGAAGGTCAGTTGTGGCACCCAGCTTTGGAGAGCGTGTGTGGGGCGTCGTGTGTTGGCCGTGGTAGCAATGACAGCGGAGCAGCTGTTGTGCCAACCCTGATGGGGCCGAACACCCCCATTTCTGTGGGGTGCAAGCAGCGAGTCAGCCTCTGCCCGGTGGGCACAAGCATTAACTCCTGCTTATCTCTCCTTTCCCAGGGGCCAATTGTGAGTACTGTGCCGATGGCTATTTTGGAGATCCGGCAGCTTCCCAGCCCTGCCAGCCGTGCCGGTGCAACGGCAACGTGGAGCCCAACGCCGTGGGCAACTGCGACCGGCGCTCGGGCCAGTGCCTCAAGTGCCTCTACAACACCGCCGGCTTCTACTGCGACCGCTGCACGGACGGCTTCTTCGGGAACCCCCTGGCCCCTGACCCCGCGGACAAGTGCAGAGGTGAGCTCCAGGCACTGTCTGAGCTGGGGGTGGGTAAGAAAACCCATGACCGACTGTGGGGCGGTTGGATGGGAAGGAGGATGCTGGACGGTGGGAACGGTGAGGAAGAACCAAGGCGCAGGGCTAAATGGCGGGAGGAAAGCAGGGAGAGATGTGCTGTGGCTTGAGGCAGGGCCAGGTCCCCCTGAATCTGTGTCCCTCTGACCTGCAGCCTGTGACTGCGACTCGGTTGGTGCCGAGCCCCTGAAGTGCAGGAGTGACGGGAGCTGCATCTGCAAACCTGGCTTCGAGGGGCCCCGCTGTGAAGAGAGTGAGTGCCCGGCTTGCTATGGCCAGGTGAAAGAGCAGGTGAGCATCTGTGCCAGCCCCAGGGCCACTGAGCAGCAAGGAGTGCAACGATTCACTCACCCTCAGTGTCTCCTCCTCAAGCATCTACTCCTGGTGCGAGTGAAATGTGAATTCAAACCTTGGCTTTGTGCCTGATCCTTTGTGCCCCATCCTAAAATGAGCATTCATTTTGGTCTCTGTCCTTGGGCCTGACTGCAGCCCTGATTCCCACCTTGGTCTTCCCCCCATGATGGCCTGGTCTGTGGTTGTAGGTGGGGCTGTACCTGCAGCAGCTGGCAGAGCTGGAGCTGCTCTTGTCAGAGGTGCAAGCTGATTGTGGGACCGAGAGTCAGGAGCTGGAGAAGAGGATGCTGGTGGCTGAGGAGATGCTGCAGACCATCCTCGAGGAAGCTCTGAGCCTTCAAGGTACCACCTGCCCACTGCTCTTGGATGGGGCCATGGGGGCTGTGTCAGGGAGGGTTTTGCTGCCTGGGCCTTTTTGCACAGCAGCGAGTTCCTCTTCAGCCTTTCTCTTTCCTTCTCACCAGCCTCTGACAGGTCTCTGGAAGGCCGTGTGGCCAGGATGAGGGGGCAAGGGTCCAGCTCCCAGAGTCACTTGGATGAGGTCAAGGCAACAGTGAAGAGACTGAGGTCTCTGGGCAGCCAGTACGAGAGGCAGGTGCAGGAGACCCGTCAGCTGCTGGAGAGAGCCAGGCTGGACCTGGATCGCAGCGGCGCCGCTCTCCGAAGGGTGGTAAGAGCATCCCGTGGGACACACTCCTAGTCCAGCTCAGGAGAAAACCAACAAAGAAAGCAAGGATTTAAAGAATTACAGATGTTGTTTTGTGAATGTAGGTGTTCTGATGGTCCTTTCTTTGGAGTCGGGACCTTGAGAGGAGCTGGCAGAGGTCTTTGGGGGCAGTGGGGGTTTAACGTGCTGGGGTTGCCTCTTTCACTGCCTAACTGGATGGAGAGCAGGGAAGAGCACTCACACCTCTCTTCCTTCCTCCCTCCTCAGAGCATTCCTGTTTCAGACTTTCCCGGGGGTTTAAATCAGTTCTTGCTGCTGGCCCAGGAGGCTCTGAGACTGGCCGACAGGTGAGTTGCTCCCCTGTTTGCCAAGAGAGAGGGGAGGAGGACTGAGATCCTGCTAAGTGCCCAAAAGGTCCTTTTTGGAGGGTTCTGGTTGACATCTGCCAGCCCTGGAGCAGGGGAAGATGCAGCTGCTGAGCTGCCTTTGCTGCCCTATAGAGTTGTCTTCAGCTGTCCTTGAGGATGTAATTGGATGTGATTTAGAAGCATCTTTGGTATCAGAGTTTTGCCCTTGGATGTCCAGTTGAAACAGAGAGCTTCTGCCCTCCCCAGTGCTCCTCTCTCCTTGGGAGATGCAGGAGGATCAAGCGAAATCGGGGTCCCCTTCCCAGACACGCTGTGCTTCCCGAGGGAGTGTGATCTAGCACCAGTGAATGCCCCAGTAAAGGAAGTTGGTGGAGGAAACCTGGCCAGGAACCCTTTTCTGACAAGCCCCTCTGTGCTCTGCAGCCACACACAAGCAGCCAATGCCATCGACCAGGCTGCCAAGGTGGCGCGGGAGGACGCGGGGCAGGCGCTGGAGCTGCTGCGTGCCGCTGCTGATGGAGAGGCTGCCCTGGGCTCCCTGCCCAGGAGGTGAGCACTGCCTTGGCCTCAGCGTCCTGTGGGCACCTGGCAGGGAGGAGGGGGATGAATCCCTGCCTCCCCATCGGAGCTGCAGAAATGTGCAGCTGGAGGCAGGGAATTCTCTGGCATGTCTGAGGGGTGGAGATGGGGGCTTGGCAGCTCTCTGTGAGCTTCCCACCTCACAGCCCTCTGTGCTCCTGAGGTCCTACCTGCAGCTGGGCAAAGGGGTTTAACACCACAGGCTTCTGGGGGTGTTTTCCACATGTGGTTGAAAATCTGGGCTGGGTTTAGGCCAAAACCCCTGAATTTAAGCCCATTGTGGCTCTTTTGGTCAGACTCGGCCTCTCCAGAGCCCACCATGGGGGAGATGTGAGCAGCAGCCTTGAAGGAAGTTAGAAAGTCAAACAGGGATGTGCAGGAGAACACGTGCAGTTGTAGGGCAGGGATCAGCACCATGGAGCCTGTGAGGGTTCAGCTGTGTGAAACAATCTCTGATTTTGGAGCGGGAGTAAGGAGCCAGCAGTTGCCCTGCTCATTGGAGGGACTGGGATGCAGGGAATGTTTGCAATTGACTTTTTATGTGTGATAAATCTGCATGGGGCCTTAGAGGATGTGAATGAGTCAACGTAGATGGTAGTATTAATGCTGGGGTGGGAGGCTGGCAGCTTGGCTGGTACCAGGCTCTCCAACCTACATCTGTACAGGTATGAGGAGCTCAAGTCACTGGCTGGAGGGCTGAAGGCTGATGCTGATGGAATGGCTTTAATGGCAAATGAAGCTTATCAGGACAGCCTGGTGATCCTAAGCTCCCTGTCCCGCCTGACAGAGATGGACATGGGGTCCTTTAAGGTGAGGGCTTTGTGCCTGTCAGACAGGAGATCCCCTTCTGCTCTTCCTGATGCCCTTCCTGCTTGTCCCACCACCAGCTCAGCCCTTCCCATGGCTCCATCCTCATTGGAGAGACACTAGATAGGCATCTTCCTACCCTTTTCCCCCTGGTTCCTGGGGGGCAACTGGAGAGATGCTGGGGACCCCACGGTGTGTCTGTTTCAGGAGGAAGCCTTGAGGCTGAAGCAGGACTCAAGCGCCCTGCTGGGCCTGGTGGACACATCCCTGGCGCAGTACCGGGGCCTGCAGAGCCGTGTGGGGCGCTGGGAGGAGGAAGCCGAGCAGCTGCTACAAGGGCAAGAGGGAGAGAGAGCGGTAAGAGCTGGGCTGGTGACCACCCCAGCAGGAGCTTTAGCCCTGGGGGGATGCCTGTGGCCCCACCACTGTCCTTGCAGAGCTGTCAAAGGCAGCTCTGCCTGCCTGGTGCAGGATTGGACCCTTCCTTGGGGCTGATCTTCAGACCTTAGTGTGTGCAGGGAGCTGCCTGGTGCAGGATCTCCCCTGCACATCTCCTCCATGTAAGGCGGGTTGAAGACCTGATCCTGCAAAGATTAGAGCTAAGATGACTCGGGATGTAGCTGGAGCTGGTTCAGGAGCACCAGCACAAGCTTCTGATGGCCGGTTAGCCTGTGAGAGTCTTGATTAAGGGGCAAGAGCAAGCATTTGGGAACAGACTGATGGGTTTCTTCCAGCCTAGCTCCTCCCAGACTGCTCTGGGACTGTGTGATGCTCCCACACCGTGTCCTTCACCGACTCTTGGTGTCCCTTGATGCATTGCAGAAGCTGACACAGCTGCTGTCCCGAGCCACCCTTGCCAGGAGCACAGCCCTGCAAGCCGCCCGCGCTGGCAATGCCACCTTCTACGAGGTGGAACAGATCCTCAAGAGCCTCAAAGGTAGCGTCCTAGAAACCCTTCCTCGTCCTTTCCATGTGGGATCTCATGAAAGGTAGTGTGGCTTCATTCCCACATGCGTTTCTTCCAGAGTTCAACCTGCAAGCAGATGACAAGAGGAGGGAAGCCAGAGATGCCATGAGGAGGCTGCCCCTCATCAGCAGCATGGTCACCAGTGCCAGGGAGAAGACAGACCGAGCCAAAGGCATCGTGGATAGTGCTGCTTCCGAGTCAAAGGCAGGCAGCAGCATGGTGGAGGAGGCGAAGGAAATCACTACGGGCATCCAGGAGGTGAGGACAGACTCTGGTGCTATCGCTGTCAGGAAAGGATTTGGAGGGGAAAAACATGGAAGAAAAGGAGATGGTTAGCAACCTCATGGTGAGCCTGATGGGTTGATTTTTGAGCTGGAGTTTCCCTACAGTGAGTCCTGCAGATACCAGTTTTGATGATCTCTACAGGCATATTCCTTCCGTGAGGATGTCTGTGGCA
The DNA here is from genome assembly GCF_009819655.1 of Sylvia atricapilla. Taxonomy (NCBI): domain Eukaryota; kingdom Metazoa; phylum Chordata; class Aves; order Passeriformes; family Sylviidae; genus Sylvia; species Sylvia atricapilla. The sequence continues at coordinate 4,832,272 of NC_089148.1, forward strand.
TCGCACTGTAGCCACCTTTCGGGGACCAAGGGGATTTTTTCGCTCCTGCAGCCAGAGTCACTGGCAGGCTTGTGAGGTCCCAAAGTTGCTGTCTGTGGGTACACCTCCCGGATGTATGTTGTAATCTCCCAGGGATTTGCTGATGTGTGAGGGAGGAATTGAGCCATGGACATAGAAAGGACTCTCTGGAGCAATTGATGGGAGAACATGAGGACAGCTTCTGATACTTTTGGGGCCCCTGTAGAAGGAATCAGTTTCTACCAGTTCCCTATTCCAATGCACCCAGAATGATTTTGGCTGTGCTCTGCCCTTCTGAAAGTGCCTTTTCCTGTACTCTCCTGTGCCCAGGAGATTGCCCAGCTGAAGGGGGAAGCCAACAAGACAGCTGACGGCGTCCTCGCCCTGGAGAAGGCTGTGGCCACCCTCCGAAACGAGGCCAAGGAAGTGGATGACACATTTGAGAGGAAACTCTCCGAGGTTGAGGCAGATGCTGCTGTGATAGAGAAGGTGTGTCCCCATCTCCCCTGCCTTGTCTCCTTCCCCGTTGACTTGTGGGCTGATTCCACCTCACGGCTGCTGCCTTTCCTCCTGCAGACAGCTCGGGAGGCTCAGAGGGTCCATGACAAGGCTGGCCAGGCAGAGGCGGCTGTGCAGCAGACACTGAGTGCCCTGGAGGAGCTGCTGCGTCTCTTGAGTAGGTGTTGTGACACCACTGTGGGGTGTGGATGCAGGCAGGTCCCCACTGGGGCGAGGCAGGGCTTCTGGGAGTTTAGTGGGAAGCTAAATTACGTGATGCCTGTGAACAGGCTGGGGCAGCAGGGCGGAGAAGAAATATCTAGAAAGATCTAGTCCTCAGCCTCCCTGCATGCTTTCCCTTGTTTTCCTTCTGTGCAAAAGACCAGCCTGGCGCTGTGGATGAGGATGGCCTGAGGCAGCTTGAGGAGAACTTCAGCAGAGCCAAAAGCAGAAGCCAGCAGCTGAAGGCGGAGATGTCGGAGCTGGAGCAGACGGCTGCGCTGCAGAAGGCCCGGGTGCTCGTGCTGGAGAGCAGCATTGATGGCATCCTGGCTGATATTAAGAACCTGGAGGATATCCAGAAGAGTCTTCCTCCAGGCTGCTACAACACAAAAGCCATCGAACTGCCATGAGCCAGTTCTGGAAAGGCTGCAGCACCTGCCAGGCTGAAGGCAGGAGGGCCTCCCAAATCTGGCAGAACTGGCTGTGTTAAACTGCTCCTTACCCTCAAGGTCAGCGTGGCAAGTGAAGTTCCTCCCGCTGGCCCCGGAAAGTCCCTGATTTTTCAAAGTGCTCCGTCCCTTGCTCATGGGAAGAAGGAGACTCCTGGTTTGTCAAGGTGCTACTGTCTGAAGAACAGCCCATTCCTACAATGAACCTCTGAGGTGCAGGGTTAGGTGCCAGCCTTGTGAGCTTGCACAGTTTGGACCCTGAAGCTCATAATAGAGGTTCTCCATGACCTGTGGATACCCTGTGCTGGTCTGGACACAGAGAAGGACTGGAGTCTCTGTCCATACTTTTGACACTGCCACCACCAGCTCCTCCTCCTGTTCTCCTCACCTTTGGCAGCTCAGGAGACAGGAAGCAAGCAGCATGAGAGGCTCCTGGGGGAGATGAATTCTGAGTTGTGGCACTGGTGATGCTTCGTGTGGTGTCTCTTCCCAGGCTGGCAGTCCTCCCCTTGCTGGGAGTGGTGTGGCTCTTGCGCCTCAGAAGCCTGTCCCATCCTGCTGCAGTGCCTGTAACCTTTCATTAGTTTAAAAATATTTCATTAGTTTAAAAATATTGAAGATGTCTTCGATGTGTGTCCACCTCTGGGTTGGTGCTGCCTGTCCTCCCTCCCTCCCTGATGGTGCTGTGTGTTTCTCAGAGGCCACCATCACCACTAAGGCGGTTCTCCACAGGGGTTTCCCACCGTTCATCTCAACAGAGCTTGGATGAGCCCAAGGCCACTGCACTCCCTTCACCCTTCACTGCAGCTTTCATGTGGGTCCAGCTGCATCCTGACACTGCTCCCACCTTCCCTCAGATGCCATGCAGGGATAAAAAGGGAAAAGGGGAGATGAGTGCCACCACGTGCTGGAAGCTGAAGCTCTGCTGAAGCCCCTGCCCTGCATGGTGGTAAAAGAGGAGGTCCCAGATGGAGAAGGACACTGGGGACTCATTCATTCACCCCTCCTTATCTCTCAAGTCTCTGATAAAGTGGCATCTGATAAAGCAGCATCCATGCTTTTGCTTCATGATATACTGCATATTATGTCTGCTTTACACTTTTATTTAAGTGAGATGTATTTTAGCCCCTGGCATGTGTCCCTTCTCCTGTTGTACAGCACAGGGACAGCCATTAGGGACCTGTTTTTCTGTGAGTTGGGTTTTTTGAAAGGTAAGAGGTCAATAAATGGTAAATACTCTTGGCTAGATCTTGCCTAACACTTTACTTTTTCAGGCTTCCTCATTTGGAGGAATTTGGCCATGGGTTATCCCAGCAGTGCAGGCATTTGCTTTCTTGTTCTGACTAAGTCTTGGGAATGTTTTAAAGTCACACCAGTTAACATCTCTGTTTTGTTTTGTTTATTACATAATTTAAACATTTTGCTGATAAAGTATTTTTTTGTCAATGACCATTTTTTCATATAGCAACAGAAAAAAAGAAAAAAAAAAGGCTCAGAAACTTTTGACAAAGGTGAAATTGGTGGCATGGCAACTTCAACCCCTTTCCCTCCCCCCCTCTATTTATTTTCTTTCCCCAAAAGACGTTTGAAGTTCATTTCACTTTCAGCAAATTGACTGTTAAAAAGTGGAGGTTCAAAGACCAAAACCCACGAGCTTCTTCCCACACCTCCCCTGCACCCTGGAAACCCCCATCCTCACCTCCCCAGCGGTCACACGGATCATCACAGATGATTATTTTCTTCCCATGCCCACCCAAAGAGGTTTTTCCAAACCAGTCCCAGAGCTGAAGGCCCCGTTACAAACCCCCCTCCCTCCCCCCATCCTGTGAGTTTTACTGAGCGGATACACGAAGGTAAGAGCAGTAGGACAGAACAAACTCATCATCCCAACCACATGGATCAGGAGGCCATGGCATTCCCACAGCCCCTTCCGTGGACCAGAAGGAGGGGGGAGGATCAGAGATGGCTCTTGGACACGACACTTTCTTTCTTTCTCCATCTCCATCGTTTAGTTTTCTGTGTCTTTCCTCGAGGAAAACCCACTGTCTTTGCTCCCATTTCAGAGGTGTCGCTCCCCAGGAAGTTCAGTCCCTCTGTGTGTTGTGGGAGCTGATTGCCACCATTGCTGTTTCTCTGGTTTGGAGCCAAGAAACACAGAGGACATCTGGCAAGGAGGGAGGCTTCTGTCTGGGGTAACCTGTGTGTTGGGGTGGAGAGGAAAGGGAGGCTGACAAACAGAACATGTGAGAACAGCAGGCAGAGAGGAGCCCAGCGAGTGGCTGACAAACACTGGATGTCTCAGGATGAGGTGTCACCATTAGGGAGCTCAGTGGGGTGGTGATGGTGCTGCTCACACTGGCTGAAGGCCTCCCTGGAGCAGAGTCCCACCACTCACTCTCACCACCTTCTCTGCTTTGGCATCTCCATATCTCCTCATCCTATGGGATGTGTACTCAACCACCTGGAGATGCCAGAGCTGGCGCTGAGGGACTCAGCTGCCGAATTTAGAACAGTTCCCAAACAAATCTCTCCGTGCAAAGGGAAATTCCTGACAAGGAAAGACCTCTTCTGGCCTTTGGGTGGGTCACATCACTTCTGTCCTTCTGGGAAGCGCTGTGCCCTCCTAAGAAGTTGTCAACTACTGCTCCTAAAATCCCGTCTGCTGCAAGGACCCTGTGGCTGTGGCTTTCCTTGCTTGTCCAAAACAGCTTGCTGTTCCAGGGATGCCCAGCAGCCCCAGCAGGTCACTAAATTTAGCACAATGTCTCACCTTTGGAGCTTGTCTGAGAGCTACTTGTGACCCTTTGTGGAATTTTTAAGAGACAAAATAAAAGAAATTTCACATCTCTCCTTGAAAGACCATGGAGGATTCTCAGCCACGGGCAGAAAGACTCTACCCAAAGTGATATAAGGTTACAGAGAGCAAAGGGGGAAGATGAGGGCTAATCCTTCCTCATGGCTGTGACCTTCCCCAGGAGCTGTTCAGGGTCCTAGGGGTGATCAGCAGGACAAGGCCCTGCTCCAGCAACCCTTCTTTCCACAAGACTCCAATAACTGCTCCACGTTACCTGTCCTGCTTTTACTGTGAGTATCTCCACTAGGGTCCATCCCTGGCATTGGGGGCATGTCACAGGCAGGAGCAGGAACCTGGTTTGTCCCAAGGAATGTGCAATGCAGCCAGGGGAAGTTCGGGAGGGGGAGGTTATCATGCATTTAATGAACTCTTGGAGGAGAGGAAGAGAGTAGGAGTGGTGGGAGAAGATGGATGGAGCAGAAATGGAGGTCTGGAGGGTAGAGGGTGGGGACGGACGTGGCCATGTTGGGGCAAATCCTCACCAGAGGCTTTGGCTCACCCCCTGCTTCTTTCTACCCAGTTTCTTGGCTCCATAAACGACAGATCCCTTTCTAGGTGGTGTGGGATGCCCCCTCTGGCACTGAGTAAGAGCAGATCACCCCAACTTCTCTTGCCTAGGGAGTGGTTTGAGTTCTTGCAGCAAAAGGAAGGTGAGACATGACATTCTCCCCGTAATGCTCTGGCAGCAGTACTTACCAAGTCCTCTGCTCCCCTTTAGAAATGTCCTCTCCATGACTTTTTGGGGGCAGGAGGAGGATTTTGTTAGCTGGGTTATCTCATGGCTGGCCTGAGGAGGTTCCCCTGCTGTGGGGCACCAAGCTGGTCGTGTTACAACTGCCTGCTGCCCACCAGGGTTTGGTTGGTCACTGTGTTGAGAGGCTCAAAGGGCTCACACTAAAGCTACTCAATTAAAAAAAAAAACAAACCCACCCAGATTTATTGAGCTTAAGTGGTGTAAGATGATGCAGAATAGGCAGCCCCTGCTCTGACCATGCTGGGAAGATGGACTGAAGGGACCATTTCCCAGGGACATGCTGGGAGCACGTGGGGCATGTCGCTCCCTGACCAGCCCCTGCTCCCTCCCCACGCACGCAGGGCAGGGCAGCACCCCAGAAAAAGAGACCAAACCATTCCCTGGATGTGGCTGCACAACAGAGTGTTGGTGCTGGGGGTGAGGGGCAGGCACGGGCAGGAGGCCATGGGCTGGGGAGAGAGATGGAGACACGGACTGAGAGAGAGAAAAGAGTGATGGAGAGCTGTAGGCAGGAGGGACATGAGGGCTGTCTCGCTGCAGGATCTCGAGCACTTAGCCAGAGGCGTTGATGTAGAGCTGGCTCTTGAGGATGTAGTCAATGACAGGCTGGCAGAGGTAATCCACAACGTGTCCATCCCCGTGCTGCAGGGCCAGTCTGGGGGTGTGGGGAGAGAGAAAGGGGTCAGAGCCCACTTGGGTGGGTCAGGTGCCCCTGCAAATGGAGAGGCTGGCTCCCCGCTCTGTAGTGGGAGTAGCCCTGCTTCACCCACCTGCTTTTGGTGGAGCTGACAACTGACATGGGGTGGTTTGAGTCATCCTTCACCACCAGGATGTTGTTCTGCAGGGGAAATAGGAAAACAGGAGTGAAGGGATGGCTTGAAAGCAGATATCTGCCCCTCCAGCCTCCCCACTCTGCTGCGTGGTGACCCATTGCTCATCCCACCCATCAGCTGAGGGCACCTGACCCTGAGATCCTTTGTGTCCCATGGCAGAAGTGTTCCCCTGGGTGAAGAGAGACTGCCAGTCCTCTGGCAGCCTTCCCTGGCCACCCATGCACCCAGTCACTCACTTTGTACTTGCGGAGTATGGAGGAGTGGTTCATGATCCGCTCGGGGTCTGCTCCGTCCCGGGGCACCACCACGATCCCAAACTCCCCGACAATCACCTCCATCTGGGAGCAACACACAGTGTGGAGAGCTTCAGAGCCACCCCATGCAAAACCTGCCACTGTCTGCCAACCCCACCCTGCTGCCCATGAAAGCTGGACCATGGTCTGGAGGGAGATGGGGAGTGATTTTGAGTCTGTGGCAACAGCCTTTGGCAGAAACATGGAATTATGCAGGCAAGTGGTTGGCAGTAGATCAAAGAAAAGGCACAGGGTTATATCCTATTAGCAGATGTTGAGGTCAGGCTTTGAGGAGAACTTGTGGCAGAAGAAGGTCACAGAAGAGGCTGCCCAAGGTAAATGTGACCTCTGCCTCGCTGGATGGGTTCATGAGCAGGATGGATGTATTAGTCCTGACAGAGGTCTGGGAGGATTGTTCTTCCGAGGTGGTTTGGCTAAATTTGCTACTGCATGGGGACCAGTCATAGTGCTCACACCTATCTCAGGTGAGACAAATCAAGCTCATCCAAAAGAGCTTTGGGTCAGCAAATTCAGGCAGTAGGAGCCCATGAGGAGGTTCTGCCGCAGAATGCATCTTCTGCCTGTGCTTTCATGAATTTCTGCATCCTTTGTGCTGGGCTCCAGGGCTTGGCTCATTTCAGTTTTTCCAGCCCTTCAAAGGAGATACCTGCTGCCTAAACGCTTTAAAAAGGTAAGGATTGAAGATGTGGTAACTGATTTCTGAAGGCTGTTCAAGGAGGGAGGTTTGTGTTGACTGACTGATTTCAATGAGGAGCCAGGGGAGCCCTCACAGCCACCATGGCTCCAACTGCTGGGAGCAGCTGAAGGGTCAGTAGCCCAGCCCCTCTCCAGGGCTGCTGTTCTCCCATGAAAATATGGCTTCTTCCAGAAAGGACCAGCAGTGAAAGATGTTGATTTGGCTCTAAATGTGTTTAATTCCTAACATCTGGAGCACTCCTGTAAGTACCTTACTTCCTACTTGCATACCTCACTCTGCTGGGATTGGCAACTTCTCAATACCGGCTTTTTCCAAGGGGCAAGGAGTGGGAGCAGAGCCTTTGGAAACCCCTTGGGACTGGCTTACCCTGCCACCCCAGGTGACAACCTCTGCATGAACAGTAAACAGTGTACAGGGCTTGGGACCAGGGAAGCCCTGTGGAAATGTGCAGGGGAGATGTCAGGTGTGGGATGGAGGAGGCAGCAGAGATGGTGGGCACCCCTCCTGTCATCCCAGGGGACCTAGAGGCTCCCAGGAGCACTGGCTGTGGGAGGCAGAGAAGGAGGAGCACAGAGGGGTGCCTGGCAGTGGTGACTCACATCTGCCTCATTCCAGAGGCCAGGGATGCAGAAGGACTCCAGCAGGTCACTGCCACAGAGCAGCAAGATGCGAAGCTCTGGAAAACAGAGGAGAGAAGCTCAGAGGTGGGAGCACAGGGGGCTGAGCAGGCACCACCCCACCCCAACTCTGAGGGTTGGCTTTGCAACTCAGCAAGAAGATTGTGCTGTGAGAAAGAGTTTTCTGATCTGACAGGCCCATAAAGGTTAATTTATTGGCACAACTGCCAGACAAAAGTCGTAACCTCCCTCGGAGGAGTGAGAAAAGGTGGCTACATGGGAAAATGCCTCTCTGTTTGGCATTGCCAGGTGGCCAAAGCCTTCAGGCTCTGCATGGTGCTAGGATGGCTGTAGTGCCAGGCTGTATGCGAAAAGGGTCTCAAAACCACCAGCAAGCTCCCCATGAAGAGCTCTGGATGATGTCTGGTGGGACTAAAACCCCTAAAAGTCTTTAGAGCAAGGGGCACCATGGCTGGTCAGGAGCTGAAATCTCTCCTGCAGCTGTGCAAGGTTCTGCAGGGCTGCAGGCAATGTGGGGATAGGGTGACACCATCATGGAAGGTGAAGTTCGATGGCACTTGAGGGGACTGTCAGGATGCCATGGCAGGTCTGTGCCAGTGCTGGGAGCTGTGTCCCCATTGCACACTCCCTTATTTCAGGCTGTTGTCTGTCAATGGGACTAGGCTCATCCCAGTTAGAGCTGTTCCTGTTGCATTCCTGAGCCCCAGTAGCTGGCACCAAGGTGAGATGATCCTGTATCTGCCAGAGCTGTCATGCAGATGTTCCCAAGTCATGCAGCACTGCCCCAGGGCAGTGGGAGCAGTGTGGAGAGGGGCCGTGTACTCACCGATCTCCTCGTATCTCATCACTGTCCCCAAGTTGGCATTTTCATCTGAGAAAGGGCAGCAAAAGAGAGGTTCTGGTGCCCGGCCTCCAAGAGGGGTTGGGAGGAAGGGTGGGGAGTGGATCTCTGGAGGTGGTGCTGCACCTTTCCTCTACATACCCACAAAGGTGAAGCGCTCCATGGGCGGGCGAACGCAGCAAATCCGGCTCAGGCTTTCCCCCACCTTCCCCAAGATCTTTGCTAAAGGGGAAGAAGGAAAATCGATGGGAGAGAGGCTATGTGATAGATCTGGCCAAGAGCTTCAGCCACGCTAGTTCTGCAAAATGCCCCTGTGCTTGGGTATGCAACTACTCCCAGCTTCTCCCAACACCTCCTCTCATGGTCTTAACTCCTGAGAGTGCTCCACTGTGCCTCGAAGGGACCAGCTAGACAGCTAAAATCATGAAGAAAATCATAAGATGTCCGTTTCTATGGGATTTAAGTAATGTTACTGCTTCTCAGCTAATACCTTTATGGTCCACATCCCTCTGTCTTGTATGGAATCCCACTACATCATCTCTCCTGCCAGTTCACCCCTTGGTACCAAATAGCCTTTCCTTTTGCTGGTCTCACTGCCTAGACATCATCCAGCTGAAGTCCAGGGAGATTTCATAGCCATTTTAAGCTGATCTTGGCTTCTCCCCTTGCTGTGCTGGATGCTGCATCACACCCCTGCCCCACCCTGGATTTGGTGCACCAAGACTGATGAGACAGCTGTCCAAACACATGGTGATGGAGCACTGCTATAATATTTGGCAGCCCTGGCTGGGAGGTGTGGGGTGAGTTGCCATCCCTCTCTTCCCAAGCCACTGCCACCTACCTGCAGTGGGCTTGGTGGAAACGTTGTTGTTCTGGTAGATGTTCTGCGAGGACTCGTTCTGGGGCTGGCCGATCACAGGGGTGATGGAGGGTGTGTTGACATTGGAGAGGATGCAGCCAGTCACTCTCTGCCACCAGGGAAGGATGTAGTTGGAACAGTGTCTTCACCCCAGCACCCTCACAAAACCTTTCTGACCCTGTAACAAGCCTCTGCAGCCCTGGCTCAAGGTCATCTTTTGTGACAGGTACATCCCAGCCCACTTCAGGGTCCCCAGTCCCTCTGACCTCACCAAATGGGCCCTGTGGATAATGACTTGTGTTTGAGGTGGTATCAACTTTTTTTTGTGTGGGCTAGCAAGGAGCAAACATGTTCTCTTCTTCTCCACCCATCTCTGCAGGAGAATGAAGGTATCACCAGCAACTCCATGGCTTCATCACCACAGGTCCTGGATGCACTGGACATCCTGCTGGGCTGACTCATGCTACTCCTGTTCCTCCTGTCTGGGCTGTCTGTGAGCTTGTACAATGCCCTTTCATCCATTTCCCATATTTGGTTTTCTTCCTATCTAAATGTACCAGCAGCTCTGCTACCCCTGTCCCTGTGGTCACCTAAGGGCAGTCACCTTCTTGCTTGGCTTTTAAACCTGCCTGAAACGTTTCCTCCTTGGGCTGTGCTCCCTGGGGACTTTCCAGATGCTGAACTTCCCTGTCAAATCTCTCTGCCAGATTCATACAGTAGTAGTGTCTCAGCGGGTGGACAGGGAGGCCCCATCCGCCCCGTGCAGGGTGTCACTAATTCTGTGGTTTATGCCCACCCCTGCTTTGACTCTGCCTTAAGCCCTGTTGCCCCCATGGTGCTCCCAGGTCCGGGACGGCTGCTGGCTCCAGCTGGCTCCATTTCCTTCCACCATCAGGGCCCAGATCTCAAAGCAGCTGTGACAAGGTCTCACCCCTTCCAGGTCAGGATCTCACTGTGTTCCTGCAAGGCTCCTCGCTGTCAGTGTCTGGTGTATTTTGATTGCTGATGGCCATGAGCTGGTGGAAGAGCACCCCACCCCTGCAGTCTCCCCCTGGCGCACCCATGTTGTAGGGGCTGCCTCACCTTCATCAGGTCGCGGTGGTGCTCCAGCACGCTGCAGGTGGTCTGCCAGGTGTCCTGGTAGCACTCCCAGGGGTCCACCCTGCCCAAAGCACAACAGGGCAACAGTGCCGGGACCTCCTCCCCATTGGGCTGGCCAGCAGTGCCATGAGCAGCCATCACTGATCCCTCAGCCCTGGCATGGGCCGTGTCCCTCCTCCAGCCCTTCTACACAATGATCCCTCACAGCTCTGGAGACCTGAATGTGTGCCTGGGCATCTTTCCATGCTTGGTACCCAACCAACCAGCTTTTGTTTGGCTTGGATGCAACTATGTGCATCGTGACCCTCTTTCTGAGGGCAGCTCAAAATGCTCCTGGGGTCACTTCCACCACCAGAGGCCACATGGCAGTGCTGGGAAGGTGAAAGTCTGGTGCTACATGTGCGGACAGGGAAGATGCCACAGCACAAGGCTGGAATGGGCCGGGTGACTCTGGGTATCACCCAAAGTGACTTTGGGTATCACCACAGGCTCAGTGAGGGGCTTGAATACTCCCTGAATCCTGAGAGCTCCCTTGAAGGGTAGGGCAAACTAATCATCTGCTCTCTGCTGGATTAGGAGGGGAAGGTCATCCTGGAGCTCTACCAGCTGGTGGCATCTCCACTTGGCATGCAGGACTTTGCCCCCGGGGTGCAGGGCAGGGGCTGCTGGTGCCACGGCAGGTGTTGCAGCTGTGCCACCCACCTGATCCAGTCGGAGGACTGCACGGCCAGCTGGCACATGGTCAGGCGGTGCCGGCTGGAGACCAGCCCCTGCACGGGAAAGGGAAGGGAGAACAGTGATCAGCCTTTGTGCTCTGGCCAGCCCAGGCTCGCAGACCTTTCTGGGCAGAGCATCACTCATGTGAGACAGGCCAGAAGGACTCCCTTCTGCCCACAGAAGTTTATTTAAGCTCCTGTTTGCTGGAGGGGAGGAGTGTGTTGGGCTCAGCCCTGGCTACGTGCTTGGGTGGTGAGATTTGCTCAGCACTGCCACTCCCAGACCTGTGCTCCAAAGGGGCCAGCTTGAGGGGGTGGTTTCTTGATGAAATTCCTCCAGCTTTCAGGAGAAAAGTGAGATTATGGCTCCTAATTTGCATGATTTTGACCAATCCCACCCCCCCCCCCCCCCAAAAACCCCAAAAATCCCACAAAACCAAACCCAAACCAAACAAAAAAAACAACAGTTGGCTTTGAAATAATTCAAAGTAAAACTAAAAAAAATCCCTATCAACCACCACTGCTGTTTGGGGTAGGAATGTTTCTCTTTGCTGTCCTACTTTGGCTCATTTTAGGGTCTCACTGCAGTTTTTAATCTAAAGACCCAGAGGTTTCATCCTCTCCCTTCTCTCTCTTTCCCAAGGTCAGGAGCTCCCCGAGGCAGAAGAGGGCCATGAAGGGACCCCAGGCCAGGCAGTGCTGCCCGGTGCTCAGCCCTGATTTCAGAGATACCATCTCAGCCAGGGGCAGAAGGAGGAAATGGGGAGCACCCACCGTTTTCCCATAGGAGTCGTGCACGGGCGAGACGATGCCGCCGATGACGATGAAGCGTCCGGTCTTGTGCAGGTAATCCCGGGCTCGCTCTGGAGGGGGAACACAAGGAAAAGGGTGGAGGGGGATTTAGCAGGACCCACTGAGCCCTGTCACAACACCGTGGCAGCCAGCAGCCGTGGCCCAGCCAGGCCCTCCACAGCCACGCAGATGTTACACCCCACCTTGTGCCACCCGTGTCCCAGCTGTGCTGAGAGATGCTCAGTTTCAGACTGGAATTTCCTAAAGGTGGCATTTAAGGATAAAAATGCTGGTGGCAAACTGCCCAACTCACCTGGTCTCCTACATCCCTACCCCTGCTATTGAGACAGTAGCAAGGGAAAAGACGATAGGGAAGGTATAAGCAAAAAGGCAGATAAAGAATGATGAGCCATTAGAAGGATCATTTTTTTTTTCTTCAAGCGGAGGATCTAGAAAATATTTTGGATTTGCAAATAAAAGGAGCATTTCCGAAGCCGAGGTGGTGAATTCAGGATCCCTCTAGGCACCCTGAAATGTCACAGTGCATCACATCCTTCAGACACTGAACTCATCATCTGGCACTGCCCTGGGAGATGCTGAGAGGTCCTTCCTGGAGGAGGGTGTTCCCAGTCAGGCAAAGGGAAGTGTCCAAGGTCAGGCTGGGTGGGGCTTGAAGCAACCTGGGATGGTGGAACATATCCCTGCCCATGGCAGGAGCTGGAACAGGATGAGCTTTAAGGTCCCCTTCAACCCAAATCATTCCAGGATTCTAAGCCACTTGGGCAATTATTTTTTCCTCCATATTTTGAAATTTCTGCTAGGGAATATTATTCAGTTCCTGTCAGTTAAAAGTAAATTAAGGAGATATAATTGCCACGGACCTTTTTTCCCCCTCAAGGGCATTGAACAGCCTCAGGGCTCTGTGGCAGCCTGTGGGAAATTTGCCAGCCTCAATACAGCCTCTTCCTCAGACTCACCTGAAATCCTCACTCTGGCTGCCTTCCCAGTTCCTGTACCTTGGACACACCAGCCTCCAGAGAGGGAAAAGTGGGCTGATTGGTGCAGGGAGTAAAATTTGATTGCCTGAATTGGATACATCAAGATTATCTTTCCTGCCCTCATAATTCCATGAGAGCACATGCAGCAAAACACAGGATGCTTGGGTTTGGCTTTTTTGAACAGGCAGGGAGATGTGAAGATTGATGGATCTGCATTTACCTTTATATCATCATGCATTTTAAAATGCAAATTAAAATAAAAAGGAAATTCCCTAACAAAAAAGATGCCATTGAGTTTTAAATGAACACATCCTTTCATTATTTCCTGATTTGCCCTGATTTGGTTTTCCTTGCCAAAAGAAGATTACAAACACTGATCTGTCTATCTTCATGTATGGCCCTTAATAAAGTTCATCTTTCAGAGGAGCTCAACTCTTTGCATGTAAGGTCTGCTTCAAGCTCTCAGGGATGGCTGATGATATTAATTTGCCTTGAGTTCTTGGTGGTAAAAGCCAAAGGTTTCTCCTGGCTACCAATATCTCAAGGTCTGTGTTTAAACAGCCTGGCACCATCTCCGCATCTTCAGGTGACGTGACCAATGCTACTGGTGTGTCATCTCAGCTCCAGCTTCCAGGGGCTCACACCAAATATTCACCACCACCTTCTGCCTTAATAAAATCTTCCTTCTGCAGAAAACAGGCACAGGCACAGGATGCCCAGAGAAATTTTGGATACCTCATCCTCGGAAGTGTCTAAGACCAAGGAGGCTGAGGCTTGGAGCAACCTGCACTGGTGGAAGGTGTCACTGCCCATGGCATGGATCTGAGGGGCTGCTGATGGCCTTGCAGCACTCAGGGAGGGCTCTGCTGCTGGCAGGAGAGGGGTGCTGCTGCTCTCTTTTATTGCCATCAAAACTGCTCCTTTGGGTCTTAACCTTCATGGTCTTTAGAGAAACCTGTAAAAATGAGGCTGCTTTCTAAGCTGGGATCTGCATTTCCAAGAGTTTGTTGTCTACCGCAGAAGCAGCGCATGTGATTTATATATGCCAGAAAAAAGAACACATTTATTGACAATTAGATCACTGGAAGGGAGGTGTTTGGGCAGATGTGGGCTAAGAAGCAGCAGCACAGTGCAGGGAAGGGGAAAACCTGCCTCCTGGTTCTGTCTTGCCAACAACTTGCAGAGCACCCTTTTGCATCCAAAACTGGTGTGTTCTTGGTTTTGGGGCAGAGCACATTGTTTGCTTGTAGGGCTGTGTCCATCAGGAAACTCTGCAGTCTCACTTTTCAAACAACCATCAGCTAAGCCAGTCCTTCACAGTTATGCATTTCAACACAAAAGCCTTTAAAAAGGATTGCATTTTCTTAAATAACACACCAAATCCTGTTTGGAGAGGAGCTGTGTCACTGGTAGGGCTGGCATGGTGACAGGAGCAGCTGCCCTTACTGCTGGGATGGTGCTGGGATGGATTTGGGACAGGGGACACCATGGCTTCAGGGTGGCACAAGAAAGACACTGAGAGGCTGTAGCATGTCCAGAGAAGGGAACAGAGCTGGAGAAGGGTCTGGAGCACCACGAGTGGCTGAGGGAGCTGGGTGGGGGGTCAAAGAAGGCTCAAGAGGGACCCTCTGGCTCTCCACAATTCCCTGGGGTGGAGCCAGGTGGGACTCAGACTCTGCTTCTAGGGAACAAGGGACAGGACAAGGGAAAATGGATTTAGATTGGATATTGGGAAAAATTTCTTCATGTAAATGGCCTCACCCCTGGAGGGTTTTAAAAGCCATATAGAGGTGGCACTTGGAGACATGGGTTAAGGGCTGTACTCAATCTAAAGGGCATTTTCCAGCCTAGATGATTCCATGATTTTGTGATTCTAAAATTGCAGTGTTAGTTTGCAGTGTCCTCACTGCAATCATGCTGCTGTGTTTAAAGCTTATTTTAATTTTTTGTACAGTTTGAATCTCCTTAGACTGACCCACCCTTCAGTGGCTAACTGGAGAGGACACTAGATGGTGGCAGCTAAGCCTGTCCTGACACAGTTCATCAGGCCTTGAGTCCTCCCGTCTGCACAAGGCCAGACAGAACTGCTTTAGCTCTTGTAAGAGACCTCAGGGATGTTGGTGTCTCGTGGCCCACCCTGGGCTGAGGGTGCAGAGCCTCCTGCCATGGTGTGTGCCCCTGGAGCAGTGGAGGTGTGGATCCCTGCAGCAGTCATTCCTCTGGGGATCTGGAAACGCTGGATCTGGTGGGTCATTGCTTCAAATGCTGCGGCTGCTTTGATCTTGCAGTGCTTGCTTTTTCTCAGAAAAGACCTTTTTCTTTCACAAAATTTGTCATGCCTGTAATTTAAAACATGCTGCCCACGGGGATCAGGTTCACAGTCTCCTTGTAGACGTGGCTAATTCCAAAGACACTGCAGTAGCTTTGTATTCCTCTGCTCACTCGTCTTCCTTATGGTCACCTGTCTGCAGCTCCCAACCTTCCTTCCCTGCTCGTGCAAACATTTTTGCCCGGGGAAAAGTAGATTTTGGTCTGAAAAATCCTAAGTCTTTGGCATCTTAGTTCCACTTCTCTGACAATTAGCTGGGGTGTCTGGCCCATTTTTTGTCCTTGAGCTCAGCCCTCTGTCACAGCTTCCCATCCCTTTCCCAGCCCATTTCTTGCCTGTTGAATACCTGTGATGTCCAGAGATTATGCCAGACCACAGAAAATCCCCTCCAGTACTTTCATTTTCTACGAGCACTTTATATCCTGCCCCACCGATGCAAGGACGTCAGCTTGTAAAAGAAGAGCTCATTCCTTTTCTGGCATGAATTGTCTGTGATGCTCCAGGCAGCCTGGATGGCTTTTAAACATTGTTGACATAAATAAACTCGGGGCGATGGCCCTGCCAAGACATGCATTAGCCCCCTGGCAGCCTGTTTGTGGGATGGGAAGATTTCAGCCCTGGCTCCATGCCTGGCAGCTGCTGGATGACCACAGCCTTGCTGTGTTGGGGAGAGGACAAGGGTGACACTTGGAGCCATCCCAAGCACTGGTGACACTTTCCTGCTTTCCCAGCTCAGCTTGGCTTGCCTGCCCTGCAAATGCACTTCAAGTATTTTTGTCTCTGCTGCTCTCCTCAGAGATGGTGGTAGGGAATGACCAATCAGAGGATATGCTCCAGGGCTACAAAACTGAAAGGTAAAGGTTTTGTCCTGTTTGAATGAAAAAAACAGCATCCCACTTCCCCAATAGGAAATCAGTCCTTATTTAAGAGACGTTTCCTTTTGGAGGTTCTCACTGAGTATATTTAATCGCGATGTTTTGGCTCCTCTGGCACTGCTCCATCAGCTAAGCTGACATTAATGAAATCAAATATTCCTCATGTGCAATTTCTCAAGATGTAATTTCAAATTGTATTTCCTTTGCCTTTGCGCCTGGTTCATCTGCACCCCGAAGATTTCCTTTTTTCTATTTTTCTTTTCTTCTTACAGAGTAAAGCCACAGGCCAGCTCTGATTTATGCCCTTCTCTCTACAGGGGACTGAAGCTGCATCTTGCTCACACTGTGCCAGCTCTCTGAAAACACACACAAGGTAGCAGGGAGGCAAGAAAGCTTTGCACAGCCTTCATTGCACATCCCTGAGAGCTGGGACAGAGAAGTTGCACAGCCACAGGTGATGGAGAAGGCAAAACCATTTCCCAAGTGTCTTATTTTTATTTTGAGCAATTTGGCCTCTGACATCCTTGGACAGGAGGTGAGACATGACCATGAGGTGCCAAGGGCAAGGGAGGCACTTTCCCACTGTCTAAAATCCCAGGAGAGGTGACCCAGATACACCAGGACACTTTGTTCTATTCTCAGTCTTAGCAGCACTTGCAGGACCTAAATGGTGCTTCCAGAGCTCAGTGTGGGAAAGGTGCCAGCAGTTACTCTCAGTCTAATTGAATGAGATGTATGGATATAGATACAGCTATAGATGGTATAGATAGATTGTGGGAAGTCAGATAGTGACAGTGCTGAAGGCAATCATTGATACATTGCAGCTGTATTAATTTCCAGAGAGTGGGAACAGCCCTGTCCCCACAGCCGTGGGTGGGATAAAGAGTGAGTGAGCTGGCTGGGCTCAGCTGGAGTCTGGTGGCTGTGCTGTGAGGAGGAAGGGACAGGAGGTTGTGTGAGGGACAGAAAGGGTCAGATGTTGTGCAGGGCACATGCAGGGTTAGGTGGCTGTGCTGGAGACAGGAAGGAGAGCTGGAACTGCAGGAGGAAGAGAGAAGGAGAGAAAGAGCCAGAGCTGCCCATGGGAGGCCACATAGAAAAGGATTGAGGGACTTTTAGATAACAAGGTGCTGATGCTTGAGGCCTTCTTGGTGTCAGTTGTACCTCTTCTGTCAATAGATATTTTTTTAAAAAGCTCTCTGAATGCTGAATCAGGGATATATTCACCAGAGATGTCCTTTCCCCAGAGCCTAGCTCTCCTGCCTACCCCAGAGCCTTGTTCTGGGTCCCAGCCAGTGTCTTCAGCCACAGTCAGATCTTGGTTAGAGCTGAGGAAACTGTTGACATCTCCCTTCCCTGGGCTCCTGGAAGAGATGTTTCTATCATGCCTGTTCTGTCATTTCTATCCAGCCATGGCTGCTCTTCAAGGGAAGTCCCTCCTTTGGGAAGAAGCAGGGTACTGATTCTTCACCATGGGGTTGACCCTTCCCAAGGCAAGCCTGGGGAGATCCCAGTGACCCAAACAGCCCGTCCTACCTCATGCTCAGTGTCTCTTAGACAATTTCAGTCAGATTCTTGGAGAATTATGGTTGGTAGCAAAATCCCATTAAGCCCCCTAATAATTAATGATCTTCATCTCTGAGCTAATTGCTCTGTTACACTTTCCTCCACCCCATTAGTCCATAGCTGTACCCGGGCACTGTGGAAATAACAAACGTGGGAAAGGCTTCAGGTGTTGCTGGGCATTAGTTTTATCAGCTTTTCATAAGCACAAAAAAAAAAAAAAACACTGGCCACCAAATGCCTCAAGATTTGTGGTGGAAGCAGAGGCTATGAAAAGCCCTGAGAGATGATGCTGCAGGACCTGACCCTGCCAGCCCACACAGGCCCCTGCCAGTGCCCAACTCAGAGCCACACAAGGGATGACTACTGAGACTCATGCCATCACCATCTGGTGACCACTCCTGGCTTCAGGCAGAAAGGTGAAGCTAGATGTTTGAAAACGAACTAACTAATTAAGAATAATAAAAGTAGGAGACTGAGTCACCATTTAGGTGATCTAGAAATAGCAGGACATTTTCTGGAGCCCCAGCTAGATTGGGGCCTGGGCAGGCGACCTGACTGGTCCCAGGGAATCTGAGTTTCTTCTATGAAGTTGTAGAGGGACAACCTATTTGATATAATTGGAATTGAAAGGGAAGACATCCTATTTCGCCCTCTTTTATTGCAAGTGAAGCATTGCAAGGGTCAGTGTGTCTGAGAAGTTCCCCAGGGGTCCAGGAAGAAGAGCTCTCAGCTTCTAGATCGTGAGAAGGAACATCTGAGGGAAAGCATGGCAAAACAACCCAGGATAAGATGCTTTCCTCTCCTGTAGCTGCTAATCCTGCTGCAATGCAGTGTGAGGGAGCAGGCAATGCCCATCAGGTGAGCAACATGAGGAGAAGTAAAAGGAGCTGCTTCTTGAGCTGAAGTGCTCCTCCAGGCAGGGGCTGGAACTAGGTTTCTGTCAGACAGGTGATCAGCACAGCACTGCCCCTCTCTTCACTTCTACAGAGCAGCAATATAAATTATTGCTTGGAGATCTCCACACTGAATCTGAGAGCAGGAATGTTCTCAAAACCATGCTGGATCTCACCTGAGGCGTAGACATGTTAAATACCTCCACAAGGTTTTCAACACCCAGGGCTACTAGCTGGACATCTTACAGGTCTTGGGGATAAAGAGGTAAGGGAAAGCATCTAATGAGGTAAAAGCAACTCTTACCAGATACTCGGATTGGGCTTAGAGCAACCTGGTGTAGGGAATGGGGTTGCTGCAGGATGTTGTAACAAGATTATTTTTAAGGTCTCTTCAAAACCATTCTGTGAGTCTAAAAATGGATGAAGGAGAGGCCTTCACCTAAAGAAGGTTTTTTGATCTCTCTTCTGCAGGATAGCAATTGCTTAGAAGCCCATGGAGAAGGATTAAGCATCTCTAGGTAAGATGATTTTCTGTATATGTGATATTGAAGGGGAAAGTGAAAGGTCATGTACCTTTCCCTGTCTGGTGCATTAGCTGTCACCCCATAAATCAGTAAGAACTGTCCATGGTGTATTGTGGTTGAGGGGAGAGAGTTTTCTTCTTCTAGTGTAGTGTTTTCCTTGTTTTTAGGAGGAAATATGCTGAAATGTGGATTTGCACGTGCTCAGTGTAAAAATGCCCCTCTGAATTCCGGGATCTATTTAAGCACATACCAGGGCAGTTAACATCACTGTGGCTGGGCTGGGAGAAAACAGCCAGAGCTACTTCGGCTGAAGTGTGTCTCTCCTCTGTGATTTTTGAGGCTAACAGCTCTCCAGCTGGTGTAAGGTGATGTAACATGCCACCCACAGTAAAGCAACATCAGTTTCTGGTGTGAATCTGGCACAGAGCTGGCATTTTGTGGTTGCATACCAACTTCATGAGAGTCTAAATATCAGGAGCAAAAATAAACTGTTTGGCAAGCAAATGGGAGAGTATTCCACATAGGCCCAGCAGCTCTGCTTTGAAGTGATTTTTGTTATCCTGGGCCCATGGGTAGAGTCACATAGCAAAAGGGTAGCAGCAAAAGGCAGAATTTTCACTATTCTGCCAAGCATTTATGTCACTTTCATCAAAATGTGGATAGAACATCCAAAAATAGGACAGGCACCTTAATGTACATCCCTGGAGAGGCCCCAGTCCCCATCTCAGTCAGGGAAATTGGTGTCACACAGTGCCTTTAAAAAAAAATGAAGGGGAAATAAAGCTCCAGCAGATTTCCACACTTGTTTTCCAGTGCCCTAATTTCCCTGTGGAAGCACTCTGTTTGTTTTCATTTCCAAGCCGTTGTAGGCATCAAAGGCAGCGCTTTTTACGTCCTGGCATGTGCTGTGCTGCTGCTTTGGGCTGACACGTGGCAGGATCACAATCCTACTGGGAGCAGAGGACTCATGGTTCTCAATTCCCCACGTAGCAGGGATGATGAGGAACCTTTGCCCAGCAGCTCTTTGCTGGTCTTGGGCTGCCTCCACGTGGAGCTGACCCCTGTGTGTCTGCCCCACGGCTTGCCTTTGCTGGAAAAGTGTCTGAAGAGGCTGGCCTGCTCTGGGATCTGTGTTGGCTCAACCAGGACTGTGCAGGCAGAAAACATCCCACCTAGAGAGAGGCAGAAAAAGGCTGGGGGGATGCTGGTGAAGGGGTGGGGTGACAGAGCCGTGGTAGGATTTCAGGCTCAAGGTAACACCAGGGGTATGTCGCTTTCCCGTTTCTGCAGCTGTGTATCAGTGATACCCCGTCTCTGTCTCTTTGCAGACCCATTCCCACGACCCCATTTTCCCCAAAAAAGAAACATCAACCACGTCTTTGCACAAAGCAAAGGCACCAGAAGCATAGTTTTGTGTTTAAGCATCCCCAGCGCAGCTTGTCCTGAGGAAAGTGGGTTTTTCTGCTTTCCCTTGCCAATGATCCACGGAGAAATGTCATCTCCTCAGGGAAGGCTTAGGTTCAGTTAGAGGCTGTTGGATTTTCAGTGGAAAGAGAAACCTTTGTGTAGCAGGGGCTGTGCAAGTTCTTACTTGCCTGCTCAGAGATGGGTTCTCCACCCACCCCACGGGGACCTCCTCTGCCTCTGCTTCCTATTTCAGCCCTGAAACAGACTTATCTCAGTTAATCTTCTCCCGAGGCAAGCCCTACAGTGGCTTTTGAAAATGCGTATTTCTGAAGAATCTAGGCTTTTCTGTCCCCAAATATTGATTTAGCAAATTTCTGCTGTTATGACCGATATAGATATCCAGTGGCTTGGGCTTACTGAAGAAAACTAATTGGTGCTGAAAAGGGGGAGGGAAAAAAAGTCTTTCTGAGCCAGATTGCCTTTTCCAACAGCAATGGTGTTTCAGTGGAATTGTGCCCTGGCCGAGGTTTATTTTTGGGCTTGTCATGAGCACTATTGACTTTATCCTCACAGGGCATCCCAAAAATCTATCCCTGCTTGGCTGGGCACTGGTGGCATCATGGAAGTGCTTAGCTTGAGGAGTTATAAATACCAGAGATGGCATGCTCATATCAAAATCCAGAGGTGCCCTGGCTTTGTCTCTATCTTATGCTGATTTTTCAGTGTTTAGAGGTTGTTGGATCTTCCCAGAGCTGCTTTTGGCTCCCTGGTCTGAAGTGGAGGTTGAGGTTAGGGTTAAGGTTGGAGCTATTTGTGCTACATTTCAACAAAGGTGGACTTCCTTGGCTCAGAGGGCCTCTTGCAGCCCCCCCAGACTTGCTGACAGAAGGGATTTTAGAAACTGAAGTGTGCAGAAGTGAGGATGCCCATTCTGGGCCAGTTGCTGTTCAGTTGCATGAAGATCAGCATGGTCATGACCCACTCCTACCCCTGGCCCCCACCATTGGTACCCAACCCACAGCAGCCTGGAGGGAAAGGACGTGGCTCCCCCATTGCACCACTCAAGCAGTTAAATGAGCTGCCCAAGGTTACATGAGAGCTGTGGGCTGCTGGCGTTTAGCATGCTGCTAATTGATACCCTTGGCATTGCACTGGCTGATGTTAAAAGGCATCAGAGAAAACAGTGCAGGAGGTGAGAGCATCACAGTGAGTGCAAATGGTTTTTAAATAGAAGCAGAGCCCCGGTTTCCTCCTTGAATGAGGTTGTAGGACTGGATTTCTCACTGCTAGGTTTGTTTATAGTCGGTGGAATTAAAAGAAGGTATGGTGGCACATTTTGGGAGGTGGCATTATCATGGAGCCAATGTGATGTCTCAGAGATCGTAATAAATACTGTTAAATATTTAAGAGCTTATAAATGTTTTAAAAGAATCCCTGAATAGTTATTGATGGAGTTTAGTCTCGTGCTCAGTAAAACTCCTCCTCACTCTGGCTCATGAAGAGGAGATGCTCGAAATGCAGGGAGCTGATGACAAATGAGTCTGTATGGGGTGCGGTGATGGGAATGTGACATCAGCTGGTACGTAATGGTCCCCAGAAGGGCCATGGGTGCTGCAGTCCTGCCAGTGCTGCTTTTTCCTCCCAGCACAGCACCCAAGTATCTGCATTGTCAGTGTGTTTGGGGCAAGTGTTGGGCATGGAGGTGTGTTAGCGACCCGGCCACCGCAGCACCAGGGCAGGGCTGGTGGGTGTCACTGCCATGCTGAGCCAGGGGGGAACAACTTCCCTTCCTAAAGCCCTTGTCCTGAGGAAAGGTTTTGGCTGTTTGCTGTGATTTCAGCAGCTTGGATGTCAGTGGAAGCTCCTCCACTGTGCTACAGAGGGACGAGCAGGGATGCTGCGGCTCCCCGTGTCCCATGCATCACCCCGGGTGTTTGAAGTCAGATCTGTCCTGGCTCTGTCCCGGTCATTCCCACTGCTCTCTGCCGGTGCTGCTGAGCTCCAATGCCGTGCAGAGCCAGGCCGGAGCTCAGGCAGCCTCTCCCTGTCTGTCACGTCCCCCCAGAGCCCCATTACACCTCCCGCTCCATCGATCGATCCCTCCAGCTAATTACGCATTCAGATTTCAGCCGAGGATGAAATGGAACCAGGAGCCAGCCTCGCAGGGGCCCGCACTTCTTACTCATGTTGCAGAGCAAAGCCTCTCTCAAGCTCTTGACAAGCTTTTGTTAGATGGAGGGGGAAGGAATTTTGCTTCTGGACATTCGCCGATGCATTCCTATTTAAGCAGAGGGGAAAGGGTGAAGCTGTCATGCCGCTCAGGCATTTCTCCCAGCTCTGTCCCAGGCAGCGACGCTCTCATTAAACTGCTCTGCAGTTCAGTCATCTCAATCAAATAAGAAAAAAGTGATTCTTGAAATTCAGGATGTTAAAACTATACATGATTAACAAAAGCCTCGGCTCCTGCCTCTTTATCCCTTTTTTACTTAGAGAACTCCATCCTTTCATCTCAAATCCCTTGCTATGGGATGCAGTAGCCCTCAGTGCTGCTCCTCTATGAGGATTGCAGTAGATAATCAAAGAGCAGCCTGCTGAGATTTTTAATTGTTCAAGTTTTCTTAAGAACCAAGCAAGAAGGTTTTATGCTTGATAGCAGAGTTCTCTTTCATTGTTTTCCACCAGAAAAGGTTTTTACCCAGCAATTGGTTGGGACATTAACACTCTTCAATAACTGATGCACATAGGACCTAGGGAAACCTTAAAGACAAAAAAAGGAAGAATAGTGGGGATTTGCTGACTTCCAGGATTCAGGCTATTTACAGGTAAGTCCAGGTCCTGGGCACTGTTTGAAATGAGGTAGGTGGGGAAACTCCATGATCAAACAGGTTTATCATATCTGAGGTACCAAAACTCCCTATGAAAGGGCCAAATCTAAAAGGCATCTCACAAATCTCTTCCTCCCAAAGAAGCTGATCTGGAGAAACCCATTACCCCATGAATCCACCTGCAGGAGAGGAGGCAGTTGGGATAGACAGTCATATACAGCCATCCCTACCAAGGGGCTGAGGCAAACACCCACATAGTCCTGAAAACACTCCGAGTTATTTGGTAGGGAGATGATACACATTTGATAAGAATCATCTGTTTGCCTTCAAGTGCTTCATAGTACCCAAAAAGAGCTGGGATAAAAAAAAAAAAAAAAAAAAAAGGCGCCAAGGACCTGTGACTGAGTCAGAAAATGTCCCATTTTTGGGGAAGGGGTTACCCAACCTGCTGTCTCTGAGACCAGCTCTGAGCATCCCCATGGACCCCAGACTCCATGTTGTTGGACCTTGTGGGCACTGTGCATCCAGAAGGGAGGAAGGAAGACTGATACCTTCCTTTGCAAGAGCAGGGAGGCCCCAGTGAAGCTCTGCAACTTGCAGGCTGGTAAGCAGAGGTGGAAAGGGGAATTGAGGGGTCATCCAATCCCTGGAGATGAAGCTGTTCTTAGAGCTGGGCAGAAGTAAAACTCTGGTTAATGAGCAAGTCTCTGTGAATGAAACTAGAAGTTTGCACATGAAAATAATGGACTGTGAAAAATTTTAGAACCTTAAAAAGGCAAGGAAAAAAATGTCTGAAGTGCCAAAATAGGGGGTGTGGGTAATTCCAGAGGGGCCTTTTCTTCTACAATTGAAGAAAAATGAATAAAGGAAAATAGAGAAAAAATTCAATATCAAAATACAGCGCATTGATCAGCCAGATACCAACTTGTCCCCCCAAAACCCTCATTTCTGTTTGAAGAAATCATCACAACAATCCTCCAATTCTCACATATCCACAGGACAGTACAAGCCCCTTCCTCTGCAGAACCTACAAAGAAACTACTCTCAGCACCTTCCTTCCGAATCCAGCTATTTGTTGGCTCTGTCTCCAACTTTGAAACAGCATGACAGAGAACCCAAAGCCTCTGACCTTGTTTGGTGATGCCTTTAATCCCACTATTTTACCCAAGACCATATTCAAAATGAACTGTATTTTTTTTTTGATAGAAAAAAAAATTTGTTTTCTGGCTTTCTCTGCAGAGCTGCCTTTTGGTTTTCAAGCTATGGACACAGTTGTATTAAGGCTCCCTGAGCTGGGGCCACATGGGGAAGTGTTTTAATTGTCAAAGCAAGCACGAGCTTGTTGTCGGGCAGAATGCCAGCGTGGGCTCTGGCGTGTTAGCAGAGCTGCATGGATTAGGTTTTGCTTTTGACATTGGTGCCTTGGCTTTTGTCCTTTGGGTGGCATTGCTTGCATGGGAAGGAAGGAGGAGGCAAACTGTGAGGAAGCTGAGATGGAGAAGATGCACTTTAGATGGCACATCCCACTGCTGGGTGTCTGTGCCACTCCGCAGTGTCCCAGTGCTTCATGCTGAGATCCAAAGGCAGTGTGGGGATGTCTCAGAGGTTCCCTCCCTGAGCTGCTGTAGGGCAGGAGGGTTAAGCAGTGGCCCATGCTCAGAGCTCCTCTGAGTGGCAGCAAGAGATGAAAGTGAACTGCTTGGGGTTTGGTGTGTGTCGGCTGAGGGGAGCAGGTGGGCTGCCTGCATCAAACAGTGGTGGGGGTTTCACGTGGCTTTAATGCAGGGCTTTGTTCTGAATCTGATTTTTCTTCAATTATTAAGACTCTTTGCTTGGGCTCTTCTTTTTCTTCTCAATACCTCCTTAGGTTATAAATGGAGTTTCATTTTGGATGAAAGGCCGCCAATGTTTGTGTCAAGCTTTGGAAACAAACTTTGCCCTGTCTCTACTTCCATCTTTCCACCCCACCGCAGTAACATCCCAAACTTTTTCTCCAGCCATATAAAGCTAGAAAATACAACGGAAATTCATGATTCAGAACACCTCTCAAAGCACAGCTGATACCACAAATAACTCGGTATGTTTGCAGGACTATGTGGGTGTTTGCCTCAACCCCTTGGTAGGGATGGCTGTTCATGACTGTGCCTCACCTACTTTTTTTGCTGTATGTTATATATCTTAGGCAAAGTATTAATTTATATGTATGGTATTCATTTTGTTTCCACAAACATGATTCAGCCTCATTTGGGGATCCCCAGTGATCCAGAATTATAACTGCAGACAAAGAGGGGAGCTCTGGTGCAGTAAGTTCAGCTGCTCACAAGGTTCAGTGGTGGGATGCAGTTGCAGATTTGGGGTTGTAAGAAAAGTCCCAGTTTTCTGGAATCCCAGTGATAATGAAGAGTCTTAAATTCCTGTGACTGATGGAAAGAATAACTCAATGGGAATCTTCCTCCCACTAGAAGAGACTTCCACACAATTAACTAATCTCCTATTCAGGCAAAAATCCTATGGGAGAAGGTTGGGGTTTGGTCTGAATAAAACATGGTAAAATCCACACTGATGAAAGAGATGGTTGACATACAATGGTGTGTTTACAGTGACATATCTGAGCAAATATTTTACTTCCTTTTGGCTTAATTAATGCCATATGTTAAAGAGATAAATTGTCTCTCTCTATGTTAAGAAAAAAAATCCTCTTATTAGGTTCTCAAAGCTCCAATATTTGTCTGAATTATGAAGACAGTATTTTTGCTCAAATTCAGCTCTTTGAAATGCATCATTTACAGGACAGAGCACTGTTTTGGTTGGACTCTAAAGTGCAGAGCTAGAAGAGCAGCACAGATTATGGTTGAAATTCCTATGGCTTCACAGAATTACACTTTGAGACTGGAGGAAAAATGTTCCTCACACAAAAATGATGAGGGATTTTAGAAGCTAAATCCTGTGTCCTTTCCTTATGGAAGCCTCATTTGTCCCTATCAGGTATCTCAAGTATTGTATTCCAGGAGCTCTACAGGACGCATGCATAGAAAATTTCCACATCAAGCCACCCTATTTCAGCTAAAACCTGTCTTCCTGAAAGACGCCTGAGTGTTCATTTACAGCCTTCATGTGACAGAGGATCCATCAGGTACCCAGGTACGTTCTCATATTACTTGATTACCTTCACTCAAACCCACACAACAGATTTGTAGTTTGAAGTGGTGCAGGATCCACTCTTGGCGTCTCACCAGTACTTATTCTGCTGAATAAAGTTGCTCACTTTCATCACATATCACATATTCCTCCCCCAGACAGACCGAGATGCCCCTTAACATATTTCAAGATAGATCTAGACTGACCCTCTCTAGTCTCCTGCCACAAAACCTGGCTTCCAAAGCTAATGTAATTCCTGTCGCTGTTCCTCAGAGAAGGGTTTTGCTAATGCTGTACATGAAAATAATACAACCTTTCTTCTTCTGCTTGATATTCCCCTGCTCATATCTACAAGGATCACATTTGCTGCTTTATTTACAGCACCACACAGAGTTTGCATTCAGTGGGTTGTGCACAATCCCCCCTCAGTCCTTGACACCACCGTGTTTGGCAGAAGACATTTGCCTTTTGTTTATATTTGATGTGCGTTCTTCCTTGCTGGGCATATGACTTTGCCTTTGACTTTGCTGTTGAACAAGCCCTTTTTATCAAAAAAACCCGAGTCAGGCAGCACAACTGACTCATTACCAGCAGGAATTGCTACTCTGCCCATGACTTTGGGGTCATGGCCACGGTTTTACCATCAGGGATTATACATTTTCTTTCACCTTTTTGATTAAAATACTGAAGAGTACTGAGCAAAAAGAAAATCTTATTTCGAGTTTATAAGAACACGCACTGCATACTAATATCTCACCGATCCTTATTTTCTAAAATGCATTTTGTTACTTGTTAGTCCACTGAATGAGGGCCACATGGATATATTTAGTGTGATTTAATCAAACTAAAATTAATGTGAATTACAGGAATCTTTTTCACCAGTGGTTGCTTCCATCAACTAAGTCCCTGTAATTTAATTTAATAATTCTTTTTCTTTTAAAATAGTTCCTCTTGATCCTTGTTGTCAGCTTCTTTTTGCTTAGGGAATAGGATTTTTAAAAAAAAATAAATTCAAACATATTGGTGTCCAGGCCTACATTTTTCTGGCACTTATGAAATGGAATAACAATGTGATCCATTGCATCTAGAAAATCATCATTTTCTAATGTGCAACATTTCTGATGGGCGACTCATTACGTTCTACCAAAACAAGGTCTGATGCAGAAATACCTCAAGCTGATTTCAATTATTTTTGTGCAGTTTATATATTTAGAAACTTATATACAGCTTTTAGAACCCCCAGGGATGCATCCCCACCGGTAGCATAAGATCTTCAGTGTCTGCTTCCCAGCCTTAAATCTCCTATCAGACATAAAGGATGAATCGTGTCTCTGCACTCCAAGGTGGTCTGCAGTGGACACTTGACCCTCACAGGACTCCTCCCCAGCCAAGTGGGCCACAGTTTGCATAGGGATTTCCAGGCATTTTGAGCTTTACCCAAACAGTATTTATGGCATGTCAGACTGCCTTTGATGGAGACTGCCCTCTCTCTCTCGCTGCTTCCCTCCCTCTTGTCTCGCCTAAGCAGGCTGTAGCCGTGATTCTAGCATCCCCATGATCTGTATCATCACAGGGACGCTCGGTAATACCCATCATCTCACACAAACGTTTCCCGTTCCTTCAACCTAGTATCAATCTAATGGTTGAGTACTCCAGTATCTCCATTAAGTGCCTGGATTTTTGTTGACTTCTGTGCCTAGCTGTGGCTGCTTGGCTCTCTCTCCTCCCTGGTCAGAGGAAATGGAAGTGCTGCAGCGGCTGCAGTCTCTCAGACCCGAGGACGAACAGCAGCGGACAAACAGCGCCAGGACCGACCCCGGGGGCCGCGGGGGCGGGAGGGTGAGGCTGTGAGTGCAGAGCGGGGCCATCGTGGGGGACAGCCCCAAAGCACCGGGGCAGCTGCCAGCGATGGAGAACAGGTTGGGGAGGCCCGGGCGGTCCCCGCCCGCGGCGCCTTCAGCACCAACGCCGCGGACAGCGCCCGGCCGCGCCGCGGTCCCCGGCAGCGGGGCTGCGGCCCCGAGCCCCCCGGAGCCCCCCGGAGCCCCCCGGAGCCCCGTCCGCACCCTGGGGTGCATCCCCAAGGGTCCTCCCCGCTCTGCCCCCCGCCCCGGGCCCGCCCCGCCGCCGCCGACACTGACCGAACATCTGGATGTGCCCCTTGGTGATGGGGTTGAAGCTGCCGCAGGCCAGCAGGATAACGTGGGTTTTGGTGGTCTCGGTCATGGTGCGGCCCTGCCCGGCCCCGCCGCGGTCTGTGGCTCGGTGCGGCTGCGGGAGGGAGGAGGGCGGAGGGATGGAGCGGGGCCGGGCGGGCGCGGGGGCGGCGCCGCGGCTGCGGGAGCCGGGCCGGGGCCGCCCCTCGCCAGCACGGCCCGGGGCGCTCCCCCCGCGGGGCCCTACACACGCGTGTGTGCGTGGGCACACCCCACGGGTGCACCTCCATCCCCGCGGCACGGAGAGGGGCGCACGCCCCGCCACAGACGCGCCCATGCACACACACACAGGGATGGGCGCACACCCGCATCCGCTCCGTGGACGCTCACAGAGGTGCGGCAGGGACACGCTGGCATCCCCAGGACTCGGGAGATGTAATAGTGGGGTTAGCCTGTAGATGAGGAGGCTGAACTGTCACCTTATCACGCCCTACAACCCCCTGCAAGGAGGGTGTAACCAAGTGGGGGTCAGTGTTTTCTCCCAGGCAACCAGCGACAGGGAGAGGAGGCATAGTCTTAGGCCAACAGACATCACGAGGAATTTGTTCGCAGAAATATCAGACATTGGAATAGGCTGCCCAGAGAGGCAGTGGAGTCACCATCCCTGGAGGTGTTTAACGCCGTGACAGAGTTAACAAGGTGGTTATCAGTCCTAGGTTGGACCTGATGACCTCAGAGGTCTTTTCCAGCCTCACTGATTCTGTGACCTGCACAACCCAGTGCTCATGAGCAGCAGTGTGTTCCCCCCCCCACCTTGGTGGCTGCTCAGGTGGTCCCAGCCTGGGACCTACATAAGTCTCCCAGCTGCTCCACCCCAGCATGATGTTGCTGCAGCACCTTGTTCTGGGGTTCTGTGGGGAAAATAACTTGTGGGGCTTCAGCTTCACCCAATACATCCACTTCATTGCCTGAAAGAGACCAGCGTCAAATAGATGCTATGCAATCACCAAAAAACTGTCTTTGCTGCAAAGTAAACTAGTTCCAGGCTAACCTACAGTCTAATTCTCTAAATTTCTCCTTTTTTGGACTGCAGCATTGCTGTTCTCCACTAAAGAAGCTCCTTGCCCTGAGCAAGGGCCAGCAGAGCTCTCTCCGCTTACAGCCACTGAAGAAGAACTGCATGCAGCTGCTTTCAGCCCCTTCCCAAAGGATGTCCCGGCCTTATCTCTGTCTCCTACACACAGATTTTCCTCTCAGCAGGGACATATTTGCTACCAACAGGTCTCCCTTGCTACTTCCATATGTCTTCCTCCTCTGTCCTTAAGAGGACATTCCCTAGACACTCATTTCTGCCTTCTCATGGCAGAGGCTTTTAGCCCTACCCACAGCAGTATGCTGGGGTTTTTTCTTTTTGGTCCTGCTGAGATTAATTATTCACAGTCCTTTGCTTGAAAACTTTTTCCCTCTCAGCTTAGCCAGGTGCTGAGATACTCATCAGCCTGAGTGATATGAAGAAGCAAGACCACTAGGGAATGAACCCAAGATGATGCTAAATGAATGTTTGTTCAGGGAACCCTTAAATCCTTGTTGTGAAAGCCCTGGCTGCGCTCACCCACAGGAGCACACACTGATAGTGTGATGTGCTCTGCCCCTTGTTCCCTGCTCTATCTTCTTACTGGCTCTGTATGGACATATGATGATTCAATGGGATTAGATTTTTGGGATTGTGTTGGGCTTTTTCCTGTGCTGCTTCTCCAAGCTTACCCTGAAAAGGAGAGACTTGTGACATTAGGAGAAGTGTCTCTGCAGTTTATGACTGGTGCTGTGAACAGCATAACTCTGCCTTTAAAACCACAGGTCTTGTCAGCAGAGAAATGGATATTCCTCTCCTGCATGTTCCCACCAAGGATGGTATCCTACCCCCTTCTCTTGGGGGTGGTACAACTTCCCTGGCATGACATATGGGGTTGTGCCCTCTACAAGTTTCTTCACTGATTCCTTTTATACAGAAGAGGCTGAAGTTGAGGTAAGACAGCTGAGGTTTTTGTTAATCATAACCCCATTCCCTGCTAATTTTGCATAAGGAATTTTGCAGTGGAGCATGTTTTCCCTCCTGTAGCTTACACAATCTGCAGCTGTAGGAGCATTAAGTGCTGCAATGGCAGAAGGCACAAATGGACAAAATTGCCTGGGCCAAGTTCTCCTGCTGCCTGGTGATACCAAGCACATCCCACTGGTCCTGACAGCTCCTGCCATGCAGCTGAATCTCTCTGCCTCCTTTGTTTCACACCAGGGTTTGACCTTAAACACCAGTGAAAAATCAAGATCACCTGTTCAGACACAGGTTATGAACTGCCTGGCCACGGTGGGGACAAGATCTGGCCAGCACTGCTGGGCTGTGGTGAGGATGAGGTCTGGGCAGCCCTGTCTGTAGCTCTTCCCCGGCTTTCCTGCTGCCTGCTGGATGGTGAGTGATGTGGTAAATCAGCTGTCACTTAGCAACGCTGCCGGCTGGGGAGCGGTGGCAGGTTTTGGTGCAGGAGAGACGCCTGCAAGGCTGTGCAGTGGTTATTTCCCCTTTTTTCCTTCAGAGTTTTCCAACCCAGCATGTATTTCCTTTTACTTGCTGCTTCCCCTGAATATGTGGGTGCAGGTTTCCCATGGCTGAAGACAACAGCCCCAGCTGCAGGAGCCAGATGTTCCCTGCCAGCCCTCCCTGTGATTGTTGTGCAGCGCTGGAGCACCCCAAGACCCCCAGTGGATTTGAGCTCCAACCCAGCCCATGGTGGCAAACAGCCATCTGCCACCTGCAGAGCTGGTACAGCAGGACAGAGAGAGGGCAGCAGGATGATTAGCTGGGGTTTATTCTCTGAGGAACAAAAAAGCATGGAGAAACAAAAGAATCTGCCTACAAAGGCAGCTCATATCAGCACTGCAAAATCGGTGCCTGTGGGACTTGAGACCTGTTAAGCACACCTGAGAGATGGCCTGTGGCTCACACCAAGGGTATTTCTGCACATGGATTTGTCCAGCTCTTCACCATCAACCAGCCCCAAGAGCAGAAGGCTGTGCAGCAGAAGGCAGGAAGATGATGGCTGTGTTCACTGGGTGAGGGATGGGGACCCCTCAGTTCTCCCAGCACTGCTTCTCACATTGTTCCTCCCCTTGGGCTTGGGAGGAGGAAGAGAAACCTTCCAGCTTAAGGCTTTTAAACTGACAGTCTGCAAACTCCTCGAAACAACCCAAGCCTATTAGAGAAAAGGAAAATGACAGGGGCTTAAACTGTCTGTGAACCCATCCTGGTACATTTTGAGCATTTTCTGACAAGGGCTAAGAATCAGATTCAGTTCTGCTCCTCACATGCTCAGCCTTATGACTCTAAGAAATTTTTGTAATGCAACAATGCACTTAAAAAAAAAAAAAAAAAAAAAAAAAAAAAAAAAAAAAAAAAAAAAGAAGACCTTTCCTTGAAAATTAACGAGCAAAAGATCTTGAATAAAGAAGTTGCTCCCTTTGTGGCCCAGTTGGAACAAAACCCCTGGTTCCTACAAAAGCAGGTTTTTAATTTACACCCATTTCTGGGATATAATTTCCATGTATCTAGCCAGAACAGGCTTGCAAACCCAACCCATGGCAGGGAAAGGATTTGCACATATAAGGAAGCTAGACTGAACTGGCAGATTGGGCCAGGCTAGCCATGGAACAATGGCATAGGACAATAAATGGAAGCAGTCAGGGGCAGCTGCTATGGTGGGAGCCCAGCTGAGATGGAGGGACCTGCCAAACCCACAGAGAGCAGGCCTGAGGCCACAGGGGATGGCACAGCCTGGCTCAAAGAGGAAAAATCTTTAATTTAGGGTGATCCATTGTAAGAGCAGACATTCAAACAAGGAAGGAGTAAGCAAGGCTGAAAAGCAGCCAGTGAAAAGACATGACTTATAACTGAGGTTTGAAAATTTGAGTAGCCTGGGGAGTTCTTCTCAAGGCTTGGTTCATCATGCACTGGAAGAAGACACAAAAGGGTGCATGAGATAAAGCTGGAGATCTACTGAAGTTGAGGACTTAAAACCCTGGTTGTGGCTTCTGTGAACTGACCCCAAGTGCTGTGCAGTTTTTCTGGGACACTGGACTGACATTTGAGCCAATCTCCTGGGGAAGGTCAGCCTGGGAACCAATTTTTCTCTTGCCCACATTCAATAACAGCTGAACACTGGCCTCAGATGCAATTAACTTGGCAGCCCTTTTAATATCTCTGTTTCTGAGGTCACAGCTCAGATCAGTCTGCCCAGGCAGGATTGTAGCTGAGTTCCTGGGATGGGGAGTGAGGCTGAGGCACTCAACAGGGATCCTTGGGAATGGCTGCTCACTCTCTCCCTTCCCAAAGTGAGTTAGCTTTTAGTGTGAAAGGCTACTTCTGCCCAGAATGCACAGCACTTATTCTCAAAAATTTAAAAGGAAATCTGTTACTTTACAAATTATAAGGACTGGAAGGAATTTCTCTAAGAAATGAGGCCTATTTTATGATTTTTTTTTCTTTCTTCTGGGTGATATTTGGAGGAAACAATGAAGGCTTAACAAATCTCTACACAGTTGAAACTCCTGAAGTTTTGCATATAGGGTACATTTGGGGAAAAGAAGTTATTATTAGGGTAAGATAAGGCTTTTGTCACTAACAATTCAAAATCTAAGGATAATCTGGGATGACAACAAATACACTTTAGTCACGATAACATAATTACAGATCAGGAAGAATAGAGGACAAAACTAGGATTGTTTAGGTATCTTCGTGCTTTGTTTCTTCCTTCAAATGCTGTTGAGTGCTAATTTCCCACATCACAACATTTAGATTGAAATAATCACCTAACCTGCAGAGAATTTCATGTTTCATCTGAGCAGCAGGAGAATGTGATGTCTCAAAGACATAAAAGCCAAAGTTTGGCACAGAGACAGAGGGCTGACCAGTGCCACATCTGTGCATGAAAAGAGGAGCAGAATATCTCCCACAAAGGGGAGACCTTGGATTCAGTGAGGCTCACAGGACAATTAAAGATGCTAGTGTTAATAAGAAAGATGGAAGCAGGCTCCACATGGTCCACCTCTCCATTGTTGTCTTATGACCTTGATGAAATCTCTTCTGTTCCCCTACTCTCTGTTAAGTGGGATGGTCCTTTCTTACCTCTTAGAGAGTGTTTTGAGCATAAATGCATCCAAGGTCTGTAAAATGCTGAGCTCTTTAGGTGACAGAGGCAGTCAGAGGATGTAAAATGGATTCACATTTGGAATTACAGGACTTTCCCTCTGGAGAGCAGAGCAGTTTCACTCCTGGGCATTTTGGCTGAGGGATGGGTTTATTCCATGGGTTCACAGAGTCTCTGGTCTACCCTCCTTCTCTGGGGACCAAATCCTTTCCCATGCTGTGATATTATTAAAATGATAGACTACAGTTACTGACCCATTACTAACAAAGACGATAATACAAGTTGACCTCTAGGAGAAATCTGCTTCTTTTATCACAAATCTCTTGGAACAAAACAAAGGGGAGATTGCCTTGGGAATCCCCCTTAAATAGAAGGAAATTATCCCCTTGCTGTGTGCAACAATAGGTTTGAATTAGAATTTCATAAGAAATAGAGCAAAGCAATCAGCAACAATGTCAAGCCCTCGAAAATGTTTGTGGGATAGTCTGACAACAAATCTGAAGTTATGAAAGAGCCTTCTGTGAGTCAAGAACAGAAGGTGTGGGAGAGCAACTTATGTACATGCTGTCCTAATGGACAGATCTATTTCAACAGTGCAGAAACTCAGAGGGGTAGCAAAAGACTCCACAACTCAGAAAAAAAGCCCTGAAAAACCAGGAAGAGTCTGCAAAGATTGTGACATCCTTTTCTCCTTTGTCTGGAAGATATTAAAGAGGAGTGAGAAAAAGGGAAGGTAGACTTTGTAACTGGGCAGGTCATCCTGATGGACCACAGGTTTCCTCATGCAGCTGCCCTTAATATGTGGTTCTGCTTGGCAATTTATATTGGCATTAAGCAAATGAAATAACACTGGCAATGACACCCAACAGATTCTCTTGAAAATATTCAGGGCTGCCTGTTCCCTACTGCCCAAGCCTCAGAAGTCAGCTCTGCCCCATGGGAACTTCTCTGGTCTTTTGGGGTCGCTCTGAAAGTGGTTTGGACTCAGACAAGACCAAACAAGACAGCCACTGAGTTGATGCTGCTGCTTTTTGTGCCTGATGCAGCATGAGCGTGATGCCTCCAGGGAGCACTTTGTGGTCTCCTGGTTGAAAACTGTGCTCATCCAGAAAGGATACAGGAACTGGGATTGTTCACCTGGAGAAGAGAAGGTTTTGGGGTGACCTAATTGTGACCTCCCAGTAGCTGAAAAGATGGGACTGGAAAGATGGAGAGGGACTTGGGAGCTACAGGACAAGGGGGAATGCCTTTATTCACACTGACAGATGTTAGATGGATATTGGGATATTGGGAAGAAATTCTTTCCTGTGAGGGTGGTGTGACACTATCACAGGCTGCCCAGAGAGGTTGTGACTGCCCCATCCCTGGAGGTTTTCCAGGACATGCTGGATGGGGCTTGGAGCAAACTGAGGTAGTGGAAGATGTCCCTGCCCATGGCAGGGGGGTTGGAATGAGGTGAGCTCTAACAGTTGAAAGCCATTCCCCCTTGTCCTCTTACTCCAAGCCCTTGTCCAGAGCCCCTCTCCATCTTTCTTGTTGGCCCCTTCAGGTACTGGAAGGCCACAATCAGGTGCAAGATGCCTTGAGCATGCTGGATCAGGAGCAGAAGGATGAGGCTACCAATCCCACAGGGAGCGTGAAGGGTCTGAGGAGAGTTCTGGACAATGTGCCCCGAGAGATGCAGCTCCTAGGAGCTGCATTTGTGCATTGATCCAGGAGATAAAACCCGAAAGTACAACCTCAGCCTGGCTTAGCACAGGACAGACTCCAGGCAGGCAGCAGTAGCCCCAGTTTGCCCAGTGCTGAACCAGTTTGCTCCTGCTCTGCAGCTGAGAGGCTGGAGGGATGGAGCTGAGCCCTGGGTCCTGCTACAGCACCTGCCTGAGTGGATTCCATGGGAGGTTTGCTCGCTGCCCAGCCTGCTTGCACTGAAACCAGGAAAACCATTCTGCAGCCTTGCAAGACTCCCATTTGAACACGTGGGGCCCTGAAAATAATTTCCTTAAACATGTTCTTTTTTTCAACCTGAAAAAAATGTGGGGGGTTTATTTTTGAAACATGATCTTTCATTTTGTCCTCAGGTCACTTACAGACTCAAATGACACAACTTGTATCAGCCACCACCTCGTGCTCATCTGATCCCAAATTTTCCTCCGCCTCATTTCTTCAGGCTGGCTCATGCGCTTGAATAGATGTTGAACTCAGTGGGATTTTTCCTGCCATGAAAAGACAAACTGGAGCACAAAACAAGTCACCGAGTCAGCATGGGAGGTGGGACCACATGGTATAAATAGTGGGCAAACTGTAAATATTCAGCTGTGACAGAATGTTGTGCCCAGGTGCAAGGTTACTGCCCGATGTGCCCGTGCCCTGGCTCCATGCTGAGGTGACCCTACTGGAGCATTGTGTCCAGCTCCAGAGTCCCCAGCACAGGCAGCACATGGAGCTGTTGGAGTGAGTCCAGACAAGGCTACCGAGATGATCAGAGAGATGGAGCAGCTTTCTTACAAGGAAAGGCTGGGAGAATTGGGGTTGTTCAGCCTGGAGAAAACAAGCTTTAGTGTGACCTAACTGTGGCCTTGCAGTACCAGAGGGGAGTCCATAGCAAAGATGGAGAGAGAATATTTAAAAAGGATGGAGTGACAGACAAGGGAGAAAGGCTTACCACTGCCAGAGGGCAGGGTGGGATGGGATATTGAGCAGAAATTCCTCCCTGTGAGGGTGGTAAGGCACAGGTTGCCAAGAGCAGCTGTGGCTGCCCCATCCCTTGAAGTATTCCAGGCCAGGCTGCACAAAGCCCAGAGCAATCTGGTCTAGTGGAAAGTGTCTCGTGGAAGTGGGGTTAGAAAGAGATAATCTTCAATATCCATTCCAATCTGAACCATGCTGGGATTCTGTGTGCCAGCTCTGGGGCCATCCCTGGGGTGGAACCCTCCCCTGCCTGACCGTGCTGCCTCCCAGGCAGTGGGGCTTGGAGCTTGTCAGCAGCTTTGGGTAATGGAGGGACTCTTAGATGAGGCACATTTGGGATATTTTGGAGTGATCCTTGGGGTTGGACACCCAAGCTGGCAAATCCTGGGAATCCCCAGTGTGGCAAGCAGGCAGGGAACAGGAAGTCTAGTTTGTGACTCCCTCTTATCTTCTTCTCTTGGCCAAGGAGGTGATGGAGACATCATCTCTGGAGGTGTTCCAGAGGCATCTGGATGTGGCAGTGGGTGACGTGTTTAGTGGTTTAGGGGTTACCACAGCAGTGCTGGGCTGATGGTTGGACTTGATGATCCTAAAGGTCTCTTCCAGCCTTCATGCTTCTATTCTCTAATTTCAAAATAGGTGTTATTCCTATTCATGCCTTTATTCCTTACTGATGCATTTTTGCTCCCACTCTCTTTGCAATGCCAACTTCAGCTTGTAAATTATGAAGAACAAGAGTCAGTGAGTGACAATAATAAAAACAAGTGACAATTAATAAAAACAAGTTCCCTTTCTTTCCTTTTTCCTCCTCATATGGTGTGTGCTTCAGCAACACTGTTGATACCTGGACTGGATGACTCCAAAGTTCTCTTCCAAGACTGATAGTTCTATGATTCTATGTGGGAAGTCCAAGCCTATGTAAACT
Source organism: Sylvia atricapilla (assembly GCF_009819655.1). Lineage (NCBI taxonomy): Eukaryota > Metazoa > Chordata > Aves > Passeriformes > Sylviidae > Sylvia > Sylvia atricapilla. The sequence goes on from NC_089148.1 coordinate 4,869,383, forward strand.
GTTCCTGCTGAAACTTTTCTTGTCACTAAAGTGTAAGGCCACTACCACACTTGCACTGAGGGCCTGAGCCAGCAGTGTGCTGTTGTGGCCAAGAAGGCTGACACAGTCCTGGAGTGCGTCAGGAAGAGCGTTCCCGGTGGTCAGGGAGGTGATCCTGCCCCTCTGCTCAGCCCTAGTGAGGTCCATGCAGAGTTCTGTGTCCAGGCCTGGGCTCCTCAGGACAGGAGAGACCTGGAGCTCCTGGAGCAGGTCCAGCAGAGGCTGCAGAGAGGAGGAAGGACATGAGGCAGCTCTCTCACAAGGAAAGGCTGAGGGACCTGTGGCTGTTCTCACAGAGGAGACTCAGCTGAGAGGGGCCCTGAGCCCTCTGTCCCTGTCTGCAGGGAGAGCTCACAACAGGGGCCAGCTCTGCTCCCTGGAGCCAGCAATGGGACAAGAGACCACGGGCAGAAATGGATGCCCAGGAAGTTCCACCTGAACATGATGAAGAACTTCTCTCCTGTGCAGTGACCAGGCACTGAAACAGAGACCAGAGAGCATCTGGAATCTCCCTCACTGAGGATATTCCAGGGCTGTCTGGACACAATCCTGTGCCATGTGCTCTGGGATGACCCTGCTTGAGCAGGGAGGTGGGACCCGATGACCCGCTGTGGTCCCTTCCAACCTGCCCCGTTCCGTGCTCCTGTGATTCCGTGACTGGGCCTCCCGGCAGCCGCCGCTCCGGGCCGAGAGGGGAGATGTGACAAAGCCGGCCGTCGCCGCGCGGCTCAGGCCGCGGATGCAGGCCCCGGGAAGCACCGCGGTTGCCGTGGCGACGGCCCGCCGCCCCCTCGGTTGCCATGGCAGCGGGAGGGGGAAGGGTTTGCCGGTGGCGCCGCCGGAAGTGCCGGCCGGGGCGGGGTTCGGCCCGGAAGCGCGGCCGGCGCGGCGGGAGGGCCGCGGCGCCTCGGCGGGACGAGAGAGCGGCGAGCGGACGCCGCCGGGGCCGGAGCGGGGAAACCGGGGCTGCGCGGGCCGCCGAGGGGCCGGAGCGGCGGGGTCGGCGGGGCGCGGGCGGTCCTGCCCGGCCGGAGCGCGGAGCCGAGACACCCCGCCCCTTCCTCCCCGCGGGCCCTGCACGGGAAGATGGCGGCGGCGGGAGGCGGCGGCGGCGGTGGCGCGGGGGCGGCGGGCCGGCCCGGGCTGTGAGAGCCGCGGCGGGACGGGCGGCGAGCGGCGGAGGATGAGCCTGCTGTGCGCGCAGTATCTCCGGTGAGTATCTCCGGAGCGCGGCGGGCAGGCGAGGCCGCGGCCGGGCGGCCCGGGCACGGCGGGCAGCGGGCGGACTCGGAGCCCTGAGGCCTGGCAGCGGCACGGAGAGGCGCTGGTGGTGAGCGGGCCGTGCCCGGGGCCGCGTGGGGGACCCAGCCGCCGCGCCCCCGAGCCCCCGGGCGGGCGGGCTTGGCTGCCGCATGGCCCGGGGCTCCCCAGCAAGGTCACGCCGCTGCCGTGGAGCCGCGGGAGTTGTAGTAGAGTCCACCGGCTTCCCTGCCGGCGTTCTCCATCGCTTCCCGAGGAGGTGGCGGGGAAACCCGCCGCTGCGGAGCGGCCGCCGAGTTTGACCCCGGCCGTGGAGCGGGACCAGTGCTCGCAGCCCCGAGAGGTGCTCTGCGAGAACCGGAGTAGCAGGAGTCTGTCTCAGCCCTCGCCATCAGCTGGAAGTCCTCAGTCACGGCTGACACAGCCGGTCCGTGCTGGAGACGGTCAGCTGAGGGCTTGGGAGACGAGTGAGGCTGCCAGGGCTGTGCTTTCGAGCAGAGCCGTTCCCGAGTCCGTCAAGTCGAGAGACGAGATACCTCACGTTGATACGGGCAGAGCTTTGATAGGCTTTGGGGTGAACTTATACCCAAATGCTCATTCTCCTGTGGTTTTGGAAAGCGGCGTCGTGAGTTACAAGGGCTTTTCAGTAGCTGTCGAGTACTAAATGTCCAGGTTGATCATGTTGTGTCACCCCGACACTTCCAGAGCACCTCACAGAAAGGGCATAGCAATGCCAAAAGGGCATGCACATTCCTCCTGAGGAGTTCAGGGCTTGGGAAGGATTTAGGAGTGAATTCATTGAGGATTTTACGTTTCAAAAGCACTTTCTGTACAAAGTTCTGAAACACTTTAGTGGTCTTGTCTTGCTGATTCTCCAGATTCCTCTCTTCTTCCTCATCTTGTCTTTTATCTCTGCTTCCTTCTGTTATTCCAGATCATACTTCAAGTTAATTTCTTAGAAAAAGAAAAAAATGTAATCTTTTTATCTAATAGTGAGTTTATGAACTTTTTTCTCTTCCAGATGAGTACACCTATGCTGTCATAAAGCTTCTTCATTCTTTCTTACTCTTTTATTATAACAAAGCTCTTAAATGCTTTGTTATTAGCAATCTTCTATCAGTAAAAAACTTGCTTTTTTTGTTGTAGGATGTGTCTTAATAATATTGTAACCTCTGGCTCCCTGTTCCTTCTTGTGACTGCACGTGTCCTTTGGCTGCTTTGGGTTGTGGGAGGCCATTCCACTGAAGACATGTCCCTGCCCTGTCACCTTCCTGCTCCACCAGGCTCTTCCTTAGCATTTTGCTGTGCCAAGCTGGAAATCCTTCCTGCAAGCTGTGGGCAGGAATCACCTGTTTCTCCTCTCTTTGTTCCTCCCACACTTCAGCTCATCCTGGGTTGTTCTTGCTTTTTCCTGACTGCTTTGCTTATATTGTGCCAAAGCAACAGGACTGAAGTGTGTGTGCACTGGTGTGTTACAGGCAGTGTCTCTGTCACCAGGAACCTTCGTCCTAAAACAGCAGGACAGCCCTCCTTCTGAGCTTTTCAAGCATTCTGTAGTCCATCATCTTCCTTCTGCTTCTAAAGACCATTTGGGTTTGTTCTCTGTGTCGAAGGTGTGCTTGGGGAAGGTTTCCTTGAAAAGCCGTGAAATGCTTTTTGTGTGCACAGAATGTGCATTTACATTGTTTGATTTGCATAGGGCAGAAATGCAGCTGCAGATTGCTGCAGCCTAAGCTCATAAAGGGAACTGGGAATGAAGCCTCAAAGTCTTGGATCCAGTTCTGTTAGTCCTCTGTCTTCAGGAGGAGGGCATCCTCCTTTTTACTGTGGCAGGACAGGCTCAATCTGACTACACTGAAGAAGGAATAGACCAAAGTGTAACAATGTGAGAGGGCAGCTTTAACAAATGACAAAATATTGTGCCAAATGAAGGCATGAGGCAATTAGTCTCTGCTGTCTTCATTGTCTTAACACTAAGGTTGGGCAGAAAAGTTTCTGCAAGAAATAATTTTTCTGTGTATTTGAATTTTAAATGGAAGCGAGATAGATTTCTAAGGTGAACATGTAGTGGTTGAATATTTAGTGAAATAATGACTCTGCAAGAATCAAGCTGCTGAAAAGATGAGCAGAGAAGAAGGGACTTTTGGCTGGACTGCCTTAACTCTTCCATTTCTAGGTTCCTGCTTTCTCTATGTGTGTGAATCAGCTTTTTAAAAATGCTGTCCTTGAAGGACTGTGCCCCTTCAATCTACCTGTAAGAACTGAGAAACACATGAGCCTCCTACAGAAGTCTTCCAGGAAGAGCAAATAAGGTCAGGCTTCATGTCCTGAGTCTTTGAAAAGTTGCAGGAGAGTCTGTTTTTAAGTCATCTTCCTATGTTGCAATAGATTTTTAGGATTTTTATTTTCCTGGTCTTATCCTTTTCAAAGTCACCTGTCAAGAGTACTGCAGTGTATTCTCTCTAGTTTCCAACATACTTCTCTGGAATCATTGTTTGAGTCACTTTTCAAAGATTTGCACTGCATCTGGTAAGGTGAGTAGACCTTTCAGAGGGTTCTTTTAGGGCATAAGAACCTAAAAGATATTTTAGGAAGCACTGTTCAAGTCTCCCTGGTCAGGTGTTTCTGTTCATCGGGGATCTGCTGAAAATTTGTATCCATGCAATTTGTGCTGCCTGGGGAATCTGCAAGTACTCCCCATAAACCAAATTAATCTCAGAGGGCACTTGTCTGCTTGAAAGTAGACATTTCATGTATCCTGCTAGATATAAAAGAAGTCACTTTTAAGCAAAAGACCACTGATAGGATTTCTGACACAATAGCTTAGAAACTTCTGAGTACATCCATTTTATAAGCCAGTGTTCAGCTTTAGTCCATGTTTGTTCACTTTAGAGAAATGATCTTCAATGCCAGTTTTGTATATTAGTGTTCAAAATTGAGTTAACTAGGATTCAGAATTTTAGCAGGTTGATATATGACTGTCTCAATTGCATTTCAAAAAGATGTGAGCTCAGTTACCAGTTAAATGTGGCTTTGCCCTGGTAAACTGTGGCTTTTAGCACAAGCACAAATGTAGAATAAAAAGTATTTGAATTACAGGGCTTGGACACTGCTTAGAAATTCCAGTGCTGATGAACCAGTAGGTAGTTTCCTGTAGCCTTATGATGAGGCTGTAACCAACTTCATTAAAGGTTTGACAGCTTTAATAATTCAAATTGTGGGTCTCTTTTTGAAGACTCATCAGTAGCTCCATTAACTCCTGCATCTGCTGTGTCTCTTCATGGCTGCTCCTTTGCTGTCTGCCTGCCCCTGACACACCTCTTGCAGTGTTAAAGGAGGAGGGCAGAGCAGAGGTAATTGCAGTGTGTGTGTGTGAGCATGTTCTGGTAGTACTGATTCCTGGTCAGGATGATGTGGAGGTGATGCTTGTGTGTGCTGGAAAGGCACCAACCAGAATATTGTTTGAATGAGTCTCAGCAGACTAAGTCAGTTATTTAATTATCTTGAGAGTGTATGAAGGGAAAAGTTAGTAAATGTTGTAACCTCTTTTAACAGTGTGTCCCTGCAGTGGATTTCCTGGGGTTGGCAGGATCACAAAGCTGGAGGAGAGGCCTCAGGAGTCTCCTGTCCAGCCTCCTGCTCACAGCAGGGACAGCTCTGGGTCAGACCAAGTGCCAGGGCTTGAAAACCTCCAGGGATGGAGACATCTCAGCCTTTTGGGGCACTGTCAATGTCCTCGTGATGGAAAAGGTTTTCTGTACATCCAGTCTGAACTTCTCCTGTTTTAATTTATGCTCATTCTCTCTTTTCCTCCCAGCACACGGAGAACCTGGATCCATCTTCTCAGTCCCCTTCCTGGAGGCATGTGGCAGCTGTGGGTGCCCTGGAGCCTTCCCTACCTCAGGCTGACCTAGGCTGGCTCCCACAGCCTCTCCTCCAGCTCTGGAGGCCTTGCTCCAGTTCTTCCACAGCTCTCTTGATTTGTCTTGGTATCTGAGCAAGACCAAGTCAGTCTTGGAAAGTATTCCCTCCAGCTTTTTGTTTTCTGAAATGATTAGTGCTAATTTCCTACAGTATTTACTCTTGAATTTTAAACAGGGGAGATGTAGTGGGGCCTGCTTTGGCTTTCCAGGAGACACCTTGTAGCATGATGTTTTCTTTGGGGGAACATAAAGTCTCCCTTCTAGTTTAGTCTCTGTTTTTCTCTATGCAAGATGTCTCCACCGTTTGATAACTAGAATTTCTGCTAGTATTTGAGTAACACTTATTATTCTTCTTTGAGGGTGAGAGTAATGATTTTAAAAGGCAAAGATTGATGATGGCTGCTATTTACTTAGTATCAAGAAGCTTTTTGCGGTGACCTATGAGGTAAAAAGAATCACAATTAAAAAAAAGTGTCAAGCAATTCCCCATTGAGGTTTCTGCTGAAGGTAATAGATCTCGCTGAGAGCCCCAAGACACACACCCTACTCCTCAGGTGTCTGGGCAGCAATTACTTGTTCCCTTCTTCCTGTCATGAGTATCTGAATTATTGAGCATCCTCCTGTCATCCAGGGACAGCTTGTGCTAAAATCACTGTCTGATCTGTGATAATTTTTTTGTTTTTCAAACCTAAATTTCCAAGCAAGGCTTGTTCAGGTGTGCTGGAGTTGGTTGCTGCCATGATAACTTTGTGAAAGTGAGCTGATTGGGTGATCCAAATGAGTGTGCTGATGAGAGAGAAGCAGGCAGAGCCCAGCTGGGGTAAAGCAGCACTTGGTTTCTGTGCTGGGATTTGAGCAGACTCCTCTGTAGGGAGGTGACAGCAGGGATGGGAGTGCCTCTGCAGGTTAGCAGGTGCTGGCCGTGCTCTGCTGCTGCAGGGGCTGGCAGGAAGGTGACTATGTGCCAGAGAAAAGAGGGCTGCAGTAGCCACAGAAGGTGTCTTGCTTAGCACTTGGCAAAAGCTTGGCCATACAGACCAAGGGTGGGTTTTAAACTTGAACAGCTCTTGACAGAAATTTCTCACTCTCCCTCACCGCTGATGTGATGGCGTAAATTTATGGCCAAGTCTGGGGAACCAGACTGGGTTAAAACTGCTTTTGTTTTGGTTTTTTTACTGTGGGGTTTGGTCTGAGTTGGTTTCCTGATACCATTCATTGTTACTGCAGACGAAAAGGATGAAGTTGAGTGCAACAGGCTTGCAGCACTAATGGTTAAGAGCAGGGTGGGACTGCTGCTTGGAGTGATAGTGTTTGTTATCATTGAAGTGTTCACTGACCCAGCACCCCAGTAAATAGTGTCCTGTTTCCTAAAACAGGGCTGTATATAGAATATCATCCTTATAGAATATACCTGGTATCACTGGCAGCAGACCATGCCCCTCTTTCCAGTCTGGACTGAGAGTCTCCCCTTGCTGCAGAACACATTGTTGTGAATGCTGTTACTGCACTTCCTTTGTGCTCTGCTGTGAGGTTACTTGCACAACAGTGTTCCAGTGACCTAGAAGTGCAGGTTAGTGTAAGTAAAGTTGCAGCTGTACTCATTCATTTATTTATTTTTGATGGCAGGGATGATTCCTGTAGCAGTTAATTTCTTGTTCTAACCTGCATGTTCCTATGTAGTTTGATCTTTATTGGAAAAGAGAAAGTTCTGTTGTGGCAGTAAAACCAGGTGATGCTTGTCTGAAGTGTTAATGAGGGAGTGCACCAAAGCACTTGGACAAGGCTGCCCCATCCCTGAGTGTAGGGGGTTGGAGGATATTTTTCCTCTGTTTCTTCATTTCAGTGCGTGGTAAGAAGGTACATTTTCTTGTTGAATTAGCTGTTTTATCTAAGTATTCAGTGTAAAATATACCGTGATATTCTGGCTATTTGTAAAATCTCTTTCTTCTATCCCAAGGAATCGTTACAAGTAACCATAGCTTGGTCCAGTGGGATGATTTTGGCCTCCATATAAGCTGATCTGAGCAGTGAATTGTATCACAAACTTTTAAGTTAAGCAACCTAAAGCTCTGTTTAAATCAATCTGGAAACTGAAGCAGGGCAGCCCCTGCTTTTTTTAGTTTGCCACATTGGCTGTTGTGGGCATTTTCAGATGTCTTGGTGTTTCCTACTGGAGAAAAAAAGGTTGGGTTGATGGGAGAAGACAGTGGTTTGATGGATAAATGCCTTGGCATCTTCCCTGCTCTGCTCAGCCAGCAAAAATGAGCATAGAAGAGGAGTAATTGCAGTTGGAGTGCATGGTGGCTGGGGAGGGAAGAGAGGATAATTTGCTGTAGGATCTGATTTTTGTTGGATGAGGAGCTGCTGGGGATTGTAGAGGTTTAAGGGTTCTTCATCACTGCTGCTACATCTTCACAACAGCAGCAGAGACTCACTCATAGCAGCAGGCTGGTAAAAGAGCAGCTAAAGAATGCAGCTATAATTTGTAAGGAATATATGTGGGAGGACAGTAGTTGTTGCTTTCATTGCTTTGAACTTGAGGATTGTCCTCATCTTACTGGAAAAACTGTCAGGCAGGAGGGGAGTAAACCCACAGATTTTTTTTTCCTTAAAATCGTTAGCAGAGATGCATACTTGGATTCTGTACTTCTTAATGCATTAGGAGGGAGATCATAGATTTCAGTGGTGTTTGGGAAAACATAGCTTTTCCTGTGCTCAGGGAAGGATGTGGTGTCTTATTTCTCCATCTTACTGCTGTGGACAGAATAGAGGAATAACAGATTGTTTGTTGTGAAGTGACAAGAAGACTCTGGGCCGTTGTTGCTCGTGATTCCACACAGGGTGGAGGGCTGGTGGCTTTGTCTGTGTGTCTGCTGAGCACTTGAGTTGTTGCACTGGACAAAGTACTGCAGGAAGCCTTCCAGCTCTACTGGAGTCATCACCAGCTGCAGCCCTGCTCCTAGTCCTGCCTCTGGGCCACCTTTCTAGACTTTTCTGCCCACTGCTGCACTTCTAATTTAAGACAAAATTTTGACTGTAAGTTTGGGGACTTCCCAGATGACCAGAGGAGGGGGAAATGGCTTAAACAGTGTTCTGAAGTTGAGTATTTAAATTCCTCTGAGTTAAATCAGCAGGTACTTGTTCAGATCAATGTAATCCTGTGAGTTGGGGTGGAATAAACTTTTTTGAGTGACATTAGGTCTGCTTTCTCTTCTTTCTGTATTCCAGTTAGACTTCTCTTGGGTTATTCACACTGGCTTCTACACTCAAGGGATTTATCATAAGGAACCAGAAGGCTGAGGAGTCTCTGAATCCCTTGGGATTGTGGGATTGTGTTGAGTCCCATTTTACTGATGGGACTCAAATCAGAGGTACTTAGGAGTATTGCTAGACTTAATATTCTCTTCCATCTTCAGGGAAAAGAAATACAGTGTTTCTGAAAGTACTTACTATGTCCTGAATACATCAGCAATCTCTTTCTCATCTTTTAATTTCATTGGTTTTGGTGATGAAAGTGTCCTCTAGTGCTCAGCCTGACTGAACAGTTTTCTACCTTGTCTAATGGTGGTATGGGTAAAGCTGATTTTTATTTTATTTCTCTCCCTCCTCTCCTCTGAAGCATTGTCTGTTTGGAGTCTGCAGGCCCTGCTTGTTGTACAGCTGAATTCTCTGAGAGCTACTCTCTAGGTGTTAGAAAATGAGAAATTAATTTTGAGTGTGGAACCTCTAAGATTGATTCTGCCAGAGTAGTTAGTTAGGGGAACATTTCTTGAACTACTTAAAGGAAGCTACTTTTTTGTTTGGAAAGCAGAAAAGCAGACCTTTTGGGCATTAAGCATCTTTGTTTCAGACTTTGGTGTTTCATGATGCCTGGATTTAATGAGGCCTTGAGATTTGTTCCTATTTGGTCAGGCTACAGCAAAGGGCAGTTTGTTTGGGGCCTGCCTGTTTTGAGCCCCCTGGATCCCCCATGGTCTGTGCTGTGTTATTTACCACATCTTAACTTCCCTACATATGAAGAATAAATGAGGTTTTGATAAATCTGTTGGGAAGACCATTTCCCTCCTTTGTTTTATGATAATTCTGTAAATTGTGCTGCTGTCTGTTGCAGTGAAATTCTCCTGGTATTTGCTTTGCCATGTCCTGTGTTGGTCTCGCCATGATGTGAAGAAAGCACGTGGGTATTGCTGTGTGTCAAACAGCTGTGACTCTGTGATAATCTTTTTTTAACCCAAGCAGCCTTTGACATCCTTGGTTCCTTCTGCAGACAGAACTGGTTTTGGCAGGGTCTTGGGGCATTCTTGCTCTCAATTCAAGGTACACTTGAGCTGTTATGAGGCGTCTTTAGGGCAGATTTTCCAAACCAGCCTAATAATAACTGAAAATTATAACTGGAAATACTAATCCTCTATACCTATGGAGAAGGAGGGATGGGACAAGACTTCTACCTGTTGAAGTTGCCTGTCTTGAAGTGTAGTGTAAATACTTGTCAGTGATAATGCCATGACCAAACTTCTGAGCAGAGAGACTTGATCCAGCCAGATATTTCCTAGGAAAAAGCCAATCTGTTGGTAAGAATAGTGTTCAAAGGATTTAAGCAACATTTATAAGGATTAAGAAGAACCCAGACCCACCAAAAGTGTATAAAACCATGAAAACTGTAGCAGCTCTTAGAGCTCAGACATGTTGCTTCTCTTATTAGTAAAATAAAGGAAATATTATTTCAATTTTAAGAAAAAGGTGAGATTTCTATATTCGTTAATGATTGCAAATTAAATTACTAAAATGTGCAGAGTAAACTTGCAGTAAAAATCTGGAAGGTGTTTCAGCTTGTCTTAATACCATTGACAGTTGTAATATTGAACATATATATGAAATCTTTATCTAGGAAAGAAGTAAAGATAAAGAAGATAAAATCCTTAATATGCATTGTTGACATGCATTTGAATTATTACAGCAGGCCTTAATTTATTAGTATGTCACACAGATTATGCCAGGGCATGAATTTCTGGCAGGTTTTCCACCCAGCTTGAGCATACTATTATTTGATTTAGAGATTTATTTTGTTTTGAGGTAAATGGTAGGAAATATGAGGCTTGGGGCAAAGACATCTGTAGGGGATTATGGCTTGCTCTGACTTCAGCTGAAGTTTTCTGGTTTTGATTTCAAAACCTAAAATCATCTCTAATGCTTGAAAGCACCCAGAAAAATGTTTCCAGAGTGTTTCTAACGAAGATGTCAACTGCTTGCTGATGCTGCTTGTGCAACTACAGACTATTTTGGTTGCTTCCATCATAGGTGGCCAGTCAGAAGTCAGCACTAAAAAAAGTGCTGTGTCTGCCTGTAACATTACCTGGTAAGAATTTGGGGATACTCATTGAAGATCAGTTAAAATTCTGTACTCTTTGATTAAAGATGGTTACAAAAATGTATCTTCTGTCCTGCATAACTGATTCTGTTAATTCATGAAATAACTCTTTGAGAACTGCTATGCTGGAGCATTAGGTGATATGGGTCAAGAGTGTTTTGTCTTCAGGAAGGACAGATCCAAAAGACGTGAAGATCTTTGGGCCTTTAAGGACTTGGGTGCAGGAAATTTTTTGTGTATAATGGGAAATGCTGTTGAATATACGGATTTCAGATTTTTGTATTAAAGCAGCATGATTCACCTGGTTTCCCTGCTATATTGTCAAATGCTGAAGCACAGTGCCAAAATTATTCTATTTTCAAAGTTCTTTCGGACATTCTGGTATACTACACGAAACAAGTGACTGAAATCCAATTGGTTGCAAAGTGGAATGCAGGGGCTGCATTAGTTTGTGCAGCCTGAGTAACACAAATGTCAAGTTAATAACTGCTAACTGTGTAGTGACATGTCAAGTCTTTTGATGGCGTTGTCTCTTCTTGCTTAATATGCCTCAAAGATTCAGAAGATGTCCTCTCTGAGTGAGGACAGTCACTACCCTTCCCCACCCTCCAAATGTAGCAGTGAGTTGAGCAAGGCTGGTGATGTTTGCTGTGGGATTTGGTGGAAGGGGCCGGAGTGGGTGAACCCGAGGCACACAGCAATTCCTGAAGGCAGGACAGTGCCATGTGGCTGTGGTTTGTCAGTGTCTGGGGTCCTGCTTTGGGCTGTGGAGGTGACTCCATAGGACTTTAAAACGAGCAACTAAATGTTTGTCAGAAATAACACCAGGGTGATGGAATGGGCTACATAACCTTTTGAGACCCTTTCTAGGCTTACAATTTCATCTTCAGTTGGGATGTGTTAATCCATTGCTATGGAGCCTTTTCCTCAGCCTTTGCAGAAGACAGTGAGGTCTGGTCTGACTGCTGAAAGGGAGACTGCTGTCTGGAAAACTGGATTCACATTAGTCTTTTCTACAGTTTATGTTTAGTAAAGGTCTGCTAAACTCCCATGTTTTTCCATATATGATTCATAAAGCAGATACTGATTTGTAGTCAGCTGAACATTCATGTGAACTTTTCTGACACAAAACTAGGAAGGACTCTGTCTTTAGATTTAAATTTGAAATCAAATTATTTGGGTTTTTTTTAATAAAAATGGTTAGGCCTCACAAGTAGATTTAACCTTGGGAATTATCAATTTGCTCAGATGCTTGCTCCTGACCAATCCGTTAGTTTTCAAAGTGGGAAAGGAGGTTACTGGTTAACTGGGAGCACCTTGGGAGCACTCAGTGGGGCAGTGGTGGCAGCAGATCTGTTTGGGGGCAGTTGGGGCCTGCTGGAGCAGAGCTACACAGGTCAGCTGGACTTGGGCCAGGGAGCTGCATCTCTTCACCCAGGCTGGATTTCCTCCAGACCTGTTGGGGTTTGATGAGCCTCAAAACTTCAAGCTGCCCATTTCTTGGAGAGGACAGTTCTTGTAATAGTGTATCCATCTGCTTCCCTTCTTCTTTGCTAATAGCATTTGCTAGCTCTGAGTTGGTTGGATTGGTCACAGGTTTCTCCTTCAGCTGAACACAGAACACAGTAACTTCCCATATTCCAGGAGTATCATGTGTTTCAGTGATGGATTTGGGTACTGTAGCCAGCAGCCCTTCTGGATGAGCCACTCCTGAACTGAGGAGAAGCAGCAGCAGAGGACTGTGGGAGAGTCGTGTGTTGCTAAGCCAGAAATTATTCTAATATTCTGTAGCTGGAAAGTAAGTTTATCTCAGGACACCATTGCCTGTGTGTTTGTGATAGAGAATAGGGAGCAGCTAATGAGACTGCTGTAAACAATTGACAGTGATGTTCTGAGTACCCATTTAATTATCATAAAGAGAGGATATAATTCTCCCTGACTGATGTTCAGCCTTCTGCTGTTACTGTGCTTTCAGAGTATGGTTTGCATGCATTTTCAAGATGGAGAATTGAAAAGAATTTCTAAGATGTAGCTTGAAATTAGGATCCTACCCAAATGTAATACGAGTGTTTTTGTCCTGGCTTGCTTGTACCATGTGGTGTCCTTTCAAACCTCTTGATAATGAATAACTGCTTAAAACTTTTGGTTATGTCATGTTTGTGCACAGATGTGTGTTTCATGTGATGTTGACGTGATTGGAAGTTTATAAAATAGGACTGGCAAAAACCAGTTTACAGTTACTGCATTACCACAATATTTAAGTATCAATAATTTTGCTTTAATAAGGCTTGTGCTTTGGAAGGCCTTGACTATCTGGACATAGATCTTAGTGTTAGAACTTGGAGAGCACATGTTAAAAGCACTCAACTCCACCGTGTCTGTCATAGCTGACTTGGTACAAACACAGTATGAGGGATTACTTGTGCTTTATTTCTGCCACCTCTGATGGTACTATCTAATGGATTTGCTCTTTACCCATCTGCTGCTTAGCAATGAAGACAGTATCTCAAATTCCCAGTAACTGACTCCTCTTAAATGATCACTTCCTCTGTGTTGGAGTCATTCCAGCTTTACTGAGCATAAGGGTCAGCATTTGCCACTGTGCAAGGGGTAATTTGAGGCAGGGACTGAGAGGAAGGGGTTCTCTAGGGAACACCAAAAATGAGCAGCGATATGAGTTGTATATCCCAAGCTGGTAGTGGAGGTTGGAGGCAGCAGGAAACTTGTAGAGCTGAAAGTCAGCATTTAGATGCTGCGGTTGTTGTTCTCTGATGCAAAGTGGAGTGGCCCTTCCCGAGGGAAATGTGTCTCTGCTCTCCAGCTCTGCAGGCAGGTGAGAGGGCACGTTTTGTCTGCATTGCAAGAGTGGCACTGAACAGACCGTGGCTTCCTTCCTTTGAACTGGGTTCTCTGTGCTTGTCTGGGAGATCCCATGCAGTGTCCAGGGAGGGCTGGTATCTGCTGCCTGACCTGATCAGGCTTCTGCAGGGCTGGCTTGGAGAGGAGAACTTTCTGAGACTGATGTGATGATACCCATCTGAAGCTTATCTCAGTGCTCAGATATCTGCATTTTCTGTAATTCTGGAAATGGTTTTTGTGGTGCAGAAGCTGTTAAAAGAAGTAATGTTCACTTGTTCTAACATCTGTTGTCTGCAGTTTCCAGTCCCGTGAGACAAGTGAAGGTTTTACCAAGTCAGGAACTGTAATAGCGCAAATTACTGCTGGTGTTACTATACATTTATCACCACTGAGACCTGGTAGTGTACACTCTCATTAGGGTGGGTTTGAAAGGGAAAAAAAGAGTGTGAGAAATGCCTCACTTCTTAAAATTATAAAAGATTTATTGAACCTCAACAAGGCGCTGAGTAAGGAAGAAGGGACAGCGCTTGGCTGCAGCCAGAGGCACACTGCCCACACCCCTAACAATCCTTATATGTGCTGTTGACAAGCCAGCCCTCCTCACACTCGTGCATATGTCACTTCTCTGACCCAGCTCCTCCTCCATCTCCTCTCGGAGTCTGTGCACTCCTTCCTGCTTCAACTTTCCCAGTGGTCAGAGATCAACTTTCAACATTACAAAACTTATATTAAAAAACCACCAGATCTTCACAGAACTTCTTCTAACCTTATAACATACATTAAACATTCAACAACACACATCACACTAACTGTTTATTACAAGAGCATAGTTCAGGGGGGTTTTTGTTGTTGTTCAGAAAATAATTCTGTTGCTTCTTCTTGCTCGGTCTCAAGACCTTGTGGGAATTATTGTGGCAAGTTCAGTTGTAAATGTCTCACATCCCTCTTGAGGCTGTAGTCCTAAGAACTGGTAACCCATTCGGTGTGCTTCCCCAAATTTCCTAATTGTGGGCAGTGAGGAGCAGAGCTTTATTTTTGGTGTCTGTCTTCCTTTAGGGAGGGGGCTGTCAATGGCTGAGAGGATTGGAGGGCAATTTTGAAGTTTTTGTGCACTTGTACCTTTAAGATTGCCTTAGCTTTGAGAAATCTGCTTGTCCAAGGGATAGTGTAAAGATTGGAGGAGATACGCAGATGTATTATATATTTGATCTTGTATGTTTTGCCTTCCCTTGTTCTCAGGTCAGCTGCAAAATTGACATATTGTCAGCCAGTGCAGTAAATGTAGTACTGCATGGATGTGCCATAATGGTATTCCATACTGTTGCTAGTAGAAATTTTCATTCAAATTGTATTCCTTAACATATGACAATATATCAGTGTCTTGAATTGCCACACATATTAAGTATCCATTTCTTATTTTCTGAGCATGTATTTTTTATAGCTATAAATTCTTTTTACTGTTACTAAACCAGACTTTTCCTATGCTGGAAATAGTGTCAGGTTATGACGGTGCTACACTGTCAGGACTTGGAAGGTAAGCAAGGTAAAGGTGTCTGGAGTTTCTGTGCTTTTCCTCTTGGGAAGCATCCATTTAGAGGTTATTTTTATCCCTGCTGTCTTTAGTAAAATTCCTCATAACTAGTAGGTCAATATGATGACTGAGAAAACAGCATAGTCGTTATTTTTTAAAAAATGACTGTGGAAACACAGCTGAGCTTTCCTGAGCTAGTCCTAACACTGTATATTGATTGCCAGCTATTCTTGCTTCAATTGGAAAATAAGGTTGTTGTGTATAAGTTTTCAGGTTACTCTCCTGGCTTAAATTTTGGAGTTCTATGGAACAGATCCAGGCATATTGCTACTCCTGTGGCTGGACCCATTTCTGAGGCATTAGCTCATGTTCTGGCTCCAGGTTTAAGGAGAGGGAGAGCAGAGGGTCCAGTGGAGGCAGTGGAATGCCAGAAGCCTGAGCAGTGTGAGAGATTTGTATGTCCCTCTCTGTAGATTAAATCAGAGATTAAGAACACATTAACTTCTCTTAGGAGCTCTTTTACCTTTGGGGCACATAATTTTAAAGTCTTGGAACAAAGAAACTGACTTCCATGAAGAAAGTGAGTTTGAGTGAAACTGACTGCAAGGGTACTTCTGCCCTTATCCGAGGAGGAGGATTGTCAGCTCTGATCAACTGGAAAGAGTTGCTTTTGTGGTTTGTTTTGAGGATGATTATTCTGACTTGCTTCTAATAGAGGAGAAGGAGGAAGATGGGATTAAGAAAAACTGTGTTCTGTGTCCCATTTCTCAACATCCTCCTCAGCTATGGTGAGAGCACAGAAGGAACAGAGCAGGATTCCCTGTGGAAGGGGCTTGTATTCAGATGGTGATTGCTTTGCTTTAAGATCTGCTTGCAGAAGTGTAGGTTTGTTTTGTTTTGTTTTTTTACTGGTGGTGAAATACTTGTTTCTGTGGCTTTGATCTACAGCTATAATCTGATTAAACTGCAGGTCAAGGAAATTAGCTCTACCCTGACTTCAGCTGCCTGTAAGAGGAATAATAAGATTTAAACTACTTAGCATATAAAATTGACAATAAGATGGTTCTGTTAAAGGTGTTCTTCATTGGTGTGTGTTAGCAGTGTTCTTCCAAGGCACGTGGAACATTTAATTCCATGACCCACAGCCTGAAGATCTTTTGCTACCTCA
The DNA here is from genome assembly GCF_009819655.1 of Sylvia atricapilla. Lineage (NCBI taxonomy): Eukaryota > Metazoa > Chordata > Aves > Passeriformes > Sylviidae > Sylvia > Sylvia atricapilla. Next base: position 4,885,531 of record NC_089148.1, read on the forward strand.
GTAAGAGCTGCCATCACCCAATCCTGCCAGCTCCCAAAGCAAGCACTTCCAGAACTTTATGCAAACTATGGTCATTTAAATGAGGTGGCAACACTTGAAGCTTGGAGCACTAAGAACTTGCTCTAAGAGGTAAAGCTGTTAAGTGCTGCGCTCCAGATGTGAATGATGTCTTGGATGCAGTGCTTAGGGGCTTCTGAGCAACCAATCTCCCCTAAATATGCTGGGCAATATTCAGTGTCCATGCTGTTAGTGTTCCCTACTGCTTCCACCTGAATCAGCACAGGTATGCTTAAATACAGACAAATAAAGAAAAAAAACCCCAAACCACTGAGTATTGAAACCATTCTAAATTTTTGTTTAATATTACTTATTTTGAGGAAAATCTAAAATGGTAGTTGCAGGTTGTTGCTTTGAAGTTCCTTCTGGGTGTGAGCCTTGCCAAATAATGAAAATACGAAATTAAAATATTAATCTACTATGCTAGTATAAAAATCTAACTTTTCTACCCAAATGAAAGAATTCCCACGTTTTTTTGTATATTCTCTGTATTTTTGTATTCCATTTCAGAAGAATGAAAAACTTTCTGGTGGTGCCCTTGATGAACCTTGGGATCAGTCACCTCCTGCTAAGGCATGTTAGGCTGCTGGTGCTTTTCATTGTGGTAGTTTTTGCACACACCTCCAGGAAAGAGAACTGCAGGAACATGAATTTCTGCTTGGAGTGAAACTCCTGACCATTGAATGTTTTTTAGTTTTTAGACTCACAGAACATGTGATTGGGTTCTGATGGCTTTTATAAGCCCAGCTGCCTGGATCACTGCCCGTTTAGTCATGTAAATCCTCAATTCCTTATCGGTGGGGGTGTGTGTTACTGAGCTTTGCTGAGGGAAACTGATACAGCTGCTAATGCTTATGGCTGTCAGGGGAAAACCAGGTGGAATGCCCTTCAGGAAGCGTGAAAGCAACTCTGTGTTCTGTGTGGCTCTGTGAGCTCTGGGGTTTTCCACAGATTTTGTTGAACTCGTCGTGCCGCAGCAGATCGCGCCTGGCACATCCTCCCTGTGAAAATGAGAGAGGTGTGGTGTAAGTGAGGCTTGACTTCCAGAAATAGAGGATGTTAGCTGGGTAGCACAAAACTGCTGCTTTGAGAAGTTGGGCTTAATTTTATTGGCTTATCTGTGCTTGATAATGAAGCTTGGTAGCAGACCCCTGCTTCTGTAGAATGGATGTGGCCCTATTAGAGATGCAGGGTGGTGGATGCAGAACTGAAAATTTGTTATTGGGTGCTCAGAGTTATAGCAGACAGATACTGGAACAGAAATCAGTACTTTTGGGGACAGTGGTAAATAGATCCATTTGTTCAGTGATATGCAAATACAGTTGGAAGTCAGATGGCAACAAGAGGAAAACTTGAATAGTTAACCAAAGAGGCTGTATGACCTTTTCTTAGATGATTTTAACATCAAATTAAGCGAGCTTGCTCTAGTAGGTGCGACTGCATGATCTTTTGATGTTTCTTTCAGTGTGATGGGGTAAATACATCAAAATATATATACAGCAGACATGTCCCAAGATTTATGGGATTATCTTCTGTACTGCTTACCAGCTTAAGGGAAACAACCTGTTTTCTTATTCTGCTTTGGGAAAACTTAATTGATCAAGAATGGTAAAAACTTGGAGGAGGGAAAACGAAATGTGTCTTTCTTGTCTTCCTTTGCCAAGTCCAGTGGTTCGTTAGGATTAAATGTGACCTCTGAGCTCCAGCAAAACAGAATTTTATATACTCCTCAGATTCTTAAGAGAAGTTTCTTTTGTCTTCTGTGGGGGCTTAGATTTTCATTTATTTTATACCTTTAGAACATCAAGAGATGGTCCTGACTGCTGTGTTTTTAAAGTTTGAAGCTTTTCGATTTTATAAATAAAATTTAAATTGCTTTAGCTATCAAATGTTTTTACTGAATTGGGTGGGAGGCTGTTGTATTTCAGTTTAAAGTTTGACTAAAGCACAGAGCTGAATCTACATATTTGGTTAGGAGATTATAAAGAGTAGCTATTATGATATATCAAGGTGGTATATGTAAATACTTAAAACATACTTTCTGAATTGTGGTTGTTCTTATTTGATTCTGGACCAAAAAAAACCTTTGGGAATCTTGACTGAACTGCTGAGTCCAGTTGGCAAGGAGGTACTTGAGAATATTCTTGAAATGATACAATGTGTAAACAAGCCCTACCAGGTTTTCTCCAAGCGACCTTTTTGTCCAGAATGAGTCATTCTGTGTAAATTCAGTATGAGGTCGTGCAGTAACAGGCAGAAAAGCTTGTTGAATTCTGGGGTGATCGAAGGAACCATTGGCACTGTGAGAATCTCCTTGTAGCTGTTACCAGTGAACTCCAGTGGGTGCTCACTAGGAGTCCCTGAGCACCAGCAAAGGCCCATTGTGAAGCTGGTTTAAGGAACAGGCAGCACATCTTCTCTCTTATCTTCTCCCTCCCTCCCTCCCTCCCTCCCTCCTCTCTCTCTCTCTCTCTCTCTCTCTCTCTGGCTAATACTTTGCCACTGATGCAGAACCAATTTTGTACCCAGCTGCTCCCCCTTATCCTGGCTTAGAATGCAACTATTTGAAATAAATTATTTCTAGGTGGAAATGAGAAGCAGCATACTATTGTTAGATTGACTCTTGTAATTCCTTTGGCCTCTAGGAAGTACTGAAATAATTTCTATATATTTTATTAAAAATTAAAGAGACAGTCCCTTCAGTATTGCTTGTTACAATTTTATGAATACACAGGGTAGTCTATGTTACAGCCAGTGAAGCGACTGGTGCTAGTCTCTTGCTCTGTGAGCCCATGAGTCTTCTCTTCCAAGAAAAGTGTATTTCAATAAGTCTTTATGGTAGAAGCTTGGGTCTATCCATATGATTGGGTCAGTGCATGTACAGAGAGTCTGTCAGAAGTCACACTGATGGAGAGGCTGAGACTCTATCTGAATTCTGTAGGCAACAGTGAGGGCAAACTTCTGGGGGGGAAAAAAGCACTTCTGTATTTCCCCTTTTAAAGATTATACTTAGTAGAAGGTAGTTCCACACAAGTAATTTCCAGAGGAGCAGTTCTTGGCTTTTAAAGGGCAGAGCCTTTGTGTCTGGAAGAGAATTCTGGGTTCGTGCCTGTGGGTGCAGCCCTGTGTGTCCTGCTGGGGCTGAGCCTCTCACCAGTCATGGCTTTGGCAGGACAGAGCGTGTTCTCGGCTCAGACCTTCACAGCACTGGAAGATGTTTGAAGCATGAGCCAGACTGTAGAAACTTGGCTGGCTGCTCAGAAAAGCGAGATTCCAGCACCTGAGCGAGTCAGCTTTTCCTTGGGAGCAGTGACATCACTGGCTGCTGAGTTCCAGCTCCACACATCTGTGCCTGACTGGGCTTGTGGGTCAGCAGCGCAGGGGCTGCGGAGGCACAGCACACAGGGGAGATTCCTGTCCCTCCTCAGCTCTTCTTGGCTCCATGGGGGCAGGTTCTGCTCATTCCTGTCCTCTGGCTCCAGCCACAGAGAGCCCTCCCTTAGGTGCCCTCCCTTAGGTGCCTTTTGTTACCTCTGTGTGGACTTTCGGCTTTCTCCTGACACAGTTGCTAAAAGTTGCATCGCTTGTCTCTGTTATCTCTTCCAGTGTTTCCTGCTTTTAGGAGTTAAAAAACCATGTTAACACCTTCTTAAAATAAGTAAACTGAAAAAGTTGTCTTAAAGGCATTAAATTTGGATCAGGTGAGGAATGTACAGATTCACCTCTGATACAGTTAACGTGTTCTTGATTTTGTTCTTGACAATTAAAGCTCTTGGGCATCCCATTGCTTCTCAAATGGAGGTGGCTATGGTGAGCTATTATTAATGCTTGCATTTAATTAACAAATTTTGTGGAAGGGCTTACCAATTTATATCTTCCTAGTAATGTGGGGATTTGCACAGGATGCTCAGTGCCAGAGTTGTAGATAGTCACCTATAGTTGCCATTCTTTGTGTGTGTACTATATCTTTTTTTCCTTGAAAACCTGATCAAAGCATTACTTTAGGATGCAGTTCAAGGAAGAGGGGTAATTGAGGAAGCCACAGTCTAATCCCTTCTCCCTGTGAAAATTGTGCAGCATGGGGGCAGGAGGGCTGTACTGAGGTGCTGACAGACACTGACAGGAGTGTTGTTGCTCTGACTCTCTTGGCTCTTGCCTTTCATGTGTGACACCCTAGAGTTGATACCAAGTTCCCAGGTAATTATCACTAATGTTGGCAGGACACTGCTGCCACATGAAACTTAAAATATAAACCATAATGTGTAAGCATTTTAGTTTGTATTTGTTCAGAAAGAGGCATAAGCAGGGAAAAGTGAACAGTTGACTACTGTTATGGGGTGAACTAAAAGCAGTCACACTGTTGAACAACTATAGTTTAAATCCTGCATGGGGTGAACTAGAGCAGAGTGAGTTGTAAGCAGATTCACCATTGCATGAATGTGCTTCAGCATAATTCAGTTATTTTGGTCTGTCTGCTTCTAATTGATTGTCTTATTGTTTTCTTACAGGCAGGCAGAAGTCCTGAAGGCTGACATGACAGGTAATTGCCTTTATTATACAGTTGAACTAGCTTATTAATAATATTTAATTCATAGTTTTGTTTTCCTTTTGTGTTCCTTTTGCTTTCATTCCTGAGAATTTTCTGGAAAGTGTATCACTTATGTTAAGACTTGTTCTCTTTATATAAATAAATAAATAGTATTTTAACACCTGTACCTCTTTTGCCTGTACCTAGTACATATTTTTGAAGTTGACTTTGGATGTTCTAAACATTTGGAGATGAAGATCATGTGTCTTCTTCTCTCTGAGACTCCTGCCCAGACTAGCACAGGAACTCTGTACTTGGGAATTAGCCAGGATTTGGGGGTTTTAAGGAACCTGGGGTGAGGAAATGCTGATCTGAGCACTACTACATGTTGGGAAAGTGCAGCCCTAGATGCAGAGAAATTCTGTGAGCTGTGATATAAGCCATATGTATTAGTGGGAAATTGAAATGGTTTATATAAATGAATTGGCCCTGCAGAAAAAGGTAGCTTCCCTCATGAACCTTTGCTCAGCTGTGCTTGCTACACCTGGGTGTAGTGAAAGTAGCAGCCTGGCATACTCCCCATAGGAATATTAAAGCAGCTGGATCCACCCAAACCTAACAGCAGTGGCTCCACCATCAGCATCAGGGTGGTTTCCCTGGGGTGAGGCCCATCCCTTGTGCTCCTGCAGCCCCAGCCCAGGTGGTTGTAGAAGCCATGGGAATTGGAACTCTGTAACTCAATAGCAGGGAGCAGTGTTTGCACTCCCCCTCTGGGACAGAGAGCAGATGACTCCTGAAGAGTTATAAAATGGCAGGCATGCAGCAATACTTGCCCACAGTGTTCTCTAAATACCAACAGTGTGTGTCCATGGACTGTTCTGTTAGCATCCCTCCGTAGATTTATTGTCTGCTAGTTATTTTCAGGCTACGCTGGAAATTTTTCTAAATTGATCCAGTGGCACGAATTCTGCAGTTTAATAACTTACAGAGAACAATGTCCTTGTCCTTCGGTTTTTAACTTGCCAGCTGCTAACTTTGTCACATGTAGTTCTGGTGTTGTAGGAGTCTCACCAGTTAATCAGTGAGCACCCAACCCTCAGCCTCTCTGTAGTTCTTATATTTTCGCTATTCTGAGGAAACTGATAAAAGCAGGTGTTTGGTGGAGTGTATCTTACACTGAGCTCTATTCTTTCATTTGGTAAATGAGTGAAAAATCAGATTACCTCCATAAATTTGTTTGTCTTAGGTTATTTTTCTTTCTTTCTTGTTGCTCAGATTCAAAGCTGGGTCAGCAGAAGTCTGGACATCCAGACAGGCTCTCCAGGACTTATATCAAAAAATGCTAGTGACTGATTTGGGATACGCTTTAGATAAAAAGTGGAGCAGGACTGTAAGTACCTCATTGAATTTGTGTATATGTATGTAATCTAGGCTGGGAGCAGGAAACCTTGAGACTTCCAGAAGAGCAATTTTACCTATGGAATGGTTCCTTATTTCCTTTAAAATGAGAGCTGTGCAGGGGCGAAACATGAGGAATGCACTGCAGAGCTGATAAAGAGCATTCAGTAGGTTAGTATTTTACCTCTGGCAATTCAGAAGCAGCCATGTCACGCAGGAATGGGTTTTGAAGAGGCAGATGGGGTGGAGAAACTAAGGAGCACCGGTCCTGCTCTGCTATGAGGAAGGGCTGAAGTCTGCATTTTTCAGAAAGGGGGAAATTTGCCTGATATAATCACCTGGAGCTTTGAGCAAGGTCTAACAGGAGCTGAGTAACTGCTGAAGAGCTGTGTTTTAAGCCTGGTGAGGTAGAGCAGGGCAGAGGTAGGAATAATCAGGGGAGAACTTAATGGGTTGCTCGTGATGCCTTACAAACCAGGGAAAGATCCAGCTGTGTTTTCTCCATGCCCTGAATCCATTCCCTGCTATTTAAGGTGCAGACATGGGTTGTAATAAGTTTGGTTAACAAAACATATGGTTCTTTCAGTTTGAGGGAAGCCAGGTGAATAGGCTGGCTGAGTTCTCTTCTCCATGCTTCCATTTACTGCATGATTTTAATCCTCATTTCTGGACCCTACATCTTGTTTTAGGGAGGGGCTTTTATGCTGCCTAAAATAGAACAATTGCAAGCAAATATTAATAACGTTAGCATTAGCCATATACATATATATACATATATGCGTGTATATGTTAGCTATATATATGGTGTGTTAGGATCTGTTTCCCTAGATATGAGAGGTGAGGAAAGGTGGTTATTCTATATTTAACAATTTTTAAATAATTTGTTTAATTGCCTGAATGTTGCCTGAATTTGAACATTCTTCATGTCTGATGCTGTATAATAAAACAGTTCTTTCCTGTTGTTTATGCCATCTGCGTAAGACACTTCCAAAGTAAAAAGATAAATGCTTCTTTTATTTTCAGTTGGAATCATGCCTTTAAAAATCAGATCACAACACTCCAGGGTCAGGCGAAAAACAGAGCAAATCCGAATCGGAGCGGAAGTCAGGCGAACCTTTCTCTGTTTTTAGAAGCAGCTAGTGGCTTCTACACACAGGTGAGTTGCACAAAGTAGAAGATGGATGGAGGATCAGTTTTAGGTGTGTAAAATCTGTTCTTTGCCCTTAGCTTAGGAAACTGCTGCTGTATCGCATTGAGCAGTCTGCCTTGCTAACCATGGTGCTCTCAACAGGAAATGTCTGCAGAGCTGACATCTTTGATCAATCTTGAGCTGAAACTTCTCTGCATGTCATAGTTGTTTTAGTGCAATTTAAGTTCCTTTCTAATAGAATCTGCTTTAAAGCCTAAACCCCACTGTTTTGGGTAAGGTCAAAGGTCCATTCTTACTGTGCTCTGCTGTGACTGCTCAGAGCAGCTATAAAGCAGCAGGAAGGGTAGAGTGATACTTCTTTGCACTGTTTCTTGCCTTCTTGGTGTGCATCTGTTGTCTTCTTGAACTACTGCCTGTGTGAATCCTCTTAACTATTAGGTCTAGCCTTCACTGACTCTCCAGTCCCTCTTAAAGCCTTTTACTCTGTCTCTACAGTGACCTGTGGTGAGGAATTTTGTCTTTTAGTTGTAATGTCTTAACAAAAATAACGACACAAAAAACCTCAAGCCCAAGAGATGAGTAATTGATGATTTCGTTGTATTCTTAGTTATTTTTGTTCTGTCATTTCTCTAAAATTCCCATTTGGCTTCTCATTCCTATGTATGTGTTTGTGGGCCATTGTCTTAATTCCTTTTCATTCTCTGTTTAGTGAAGGATATGCAAGGATAATTAGTTGTTCTTGGATTAAGTTACTCAGGAACAGAAATATGTACAGAAGACGAAGATGAACAGGATGTCTGTGATGGCCTAATGTTTTGGTTTTTGCCTCTTCCATCTGACTTCTAGTGTGGATGATGAGCATTGAGGTGTCTTTATTTTCAACAACAATTAGAACAATTAATTCAGTTCTAGGAATTTTTCTTCCCCTAAAGCAAAACTATATTGTTGAGTGCTCTTGGGCTAAGAATCTTCTGCAAAGTTTTCAGTTAATTGCCAAAGGGGTGTGATTGCTATTCCTATACTTATTTCTGACTGACTTACTTTGGCTACACTCTTTCCTATGCTAGATTCCATTAGAATTCAGCTTTAAATTATGGAGAGTAAGAGTCAGTGTATGATAATGGCCTTAGTAAAGATAACTTGCCTTTCTGTACTTTTCCCCCCTCATTGGTGTCTGCTTCAACAACATTGTGGTTGCTGAATCCTCTCTGTGTTCAGAGTAACTTTGTCATGGCTGATTTACACTGTCTTCAGCTTACAGCACTCACAGTAGGTCATTCATGATGTATCATTTCCTAGCTGGATTCCAGACATCTGCAATGCCAACCCCAAGGTACCCTCGTGGCTACCCTTTTTTCCCTTCAGCATTGTTTTTTGGAAAGCTGCTTGTTGGAAGCAGCCGGTTTTGACAGGCTGTCATGGTTGCCAAGGGCATTCTACCATATACACTGCTTGTCTTGCAAGAGCCATGTTCTTCCTGCAGAGGATCAGGGAATTTTACACTTTCTGAGTTTGACACTACAGACTAGGGCATCTTTCTCTGTTTTGCTGTGATGTTAAACACATTTTTCAGTCTAAAGCCTTGGCTCAGCCAAGGTACCTGTTCTCCATCTGTGAGGCCTCGGCAAGTGACATCTTTGAACAAGAGCATGAATTGTCTTAATTTGGTGTCTTTGAAGATGTCAAGTTGTTTCCTTTTATCCAGCTTTCATCTGTGAGATCTCTCTTGTTTGGAGATTTTTGTTTACTGTATAAAGACAGACCCAAAGGGGAGTGAGATGTAACACAAACCTCTTTCTGCAGTAAGCAAAAGCATCGCGTCACATCTTGTTGACAGAGTGTGTGTCTGTCAGCCATGGGCTTTCTCTGTGCCTTTATCTGAAAGTGCAACCCTCCTGCAGGTCTGTTTTATTTGGAAACTGAGCATGTTCCCAGCTGGGAGAAAGTCTGTCAGTTCTTACCTGCATTTTTTTTACCCTAGAACTCAGTCCAACTAACACTCTTCGCTCTCTGGTTGCCATTACTTGCAGAGTATTTGCTGGAGTCTGTAGGGGAAAACTTCAAAAGCTCTGATTAGAATGGCAGAGTTGAGGTTTTTATTCAATCAGCTTTTGAAATATTTGATCAAGTAGCTGGTGCCTTGTTCCTGAAAGAGTCCCAGTGTTGGCTTAGCACAAATATTTACTGACACCTCTGCCACTGAACTGTTAGTATTGCCTTGCATTGCTTACAAACTTGGTTATGTTCCAGCTTCTTTCTAAAGTTTAGGTTGGGATAGTGTGGTTTCTTACGTTGGAACAAGCTGCTTTGGAGGGTGAGGGATGTTTCTTTCTACTCTTTTTAGAGAACAGTGTCACTTCATCAAGATATAAACCCCACTCCTCTTGAGTGTCCTACTGAAAAAACAAAACAAAAAAGATAAAGCAAAACCATAAAACCCAACAGTATCTGTAGACTTCCCATAGTCAGTCTCCACTGATTAATCCTTGGTGATTTAAATCTCATGAGGATTGAGTTGCTTACTAGTTGGGATGCAGAGCTTTTTCTTATGGGGCAGATGAACATGGTGGATGCAATTGAACTCAATGAATTCCATATGGAGAATGTATTTTAAAGTCTCAGTTTCCATAACTTGAGCTTGTTCACCTCAAATATGTTTGGCTCATCTGTGGTGAGTACACCTCCGAGTGGTGCTCTGTCAGTTTTGTGACTTGTTTTGATGCCTTTCCAATGCCTGTCTTGAGGTGCTGCTGACCCAGCCCCGCTTTTTGCAGTTGTTACAGGAATTGTGCACAGTTTTTAACGTAGACCTGCCGTGCCGTGTGAAGTCTTCCCAGCTGGGGATCATTAGCAATAAACAGACGCACACCAGCGCCATTGTGAAGCCGCAGTCCAGCTCCTGCTCCTACATCTGCCAGCACTGCCTTGTCCACCTGGGAGATATTGGTGAGTTTCACAAGGAAAGGGCTGGCCTGTGGAGTTCTAGCTGTGTTCAGCTTCTTAGAGATCTGCAAGTGTGCTCCACTTCAGTAGCTAGTTGCTTATTGTGCCGAGTTGCTGTAGAGGAAAAGATCTGGAAAGAAACTGTTCAGACTTATCTGGTGTGGGTTACACATTAACACATGGAGACAGTTAATCACTGGCTTTCTAGTGATCTGCTAGAGTCTGTCTCCTAGCATTCTAATCGTGTTCTAGCTGGTAGGCACGGGGAAGTGCTGAAACTGGTAACTATTACAAAAGGTTGTTGCAGTAGCACACTTCTCCGTTCCAGAACACTAACGTTTTTATGTACAAGGGCACCAGTTAGAAATCCAGTCTTTCATAAATGAGGTTTCTTTTTTACATTAAGTTCAACAGGTTTATTTCTTCATTTGAGTAAAACTTTGTGTTGTAGAAAGTTCCCTTTTCACAGGAATCTGCAGTTGCTTTTTGAACAGCCTAAAAATAGATCTAGTTGGTGATCGTACAAAGAGGGATGAAAATTATTTTAGCTCTCTGTATGTAGTGTTCTGGCACTGTTCATAAGACAGTCTTAGGTCTGAGGCAAAACAGCCACGTCAGAATTGAATGTGTTGAATCTTGGTGCCGTTTGGTGTAATTGCACATTCTTCTGATGCTTATTTCTGATATACTAGTGAAATGCTCTTCAGGTAAGTTGCATTTTAGGAAAGTAACTTCAGGGGAGTGGAATTTTGTGCCTCAATTTGGGTTTTTTTTGCTCTTTTCTTAGCTCGCTATAGGAATCAGACCAGCCAGGCAGAGTCTTACTATAGACATGCAGCTCAGCTTGTCCCTTCTAATGGTGAGTCTGGGATACCTTTTCAGTTCATAATTCCAAGGGAAGATTTGAGGTATTGTTTTCTTCTGTGGCCGTTGAAAACCTGGGCTTTTATATAAATGTCCCTCCCCAAATTCTCCACACAACCATACAACAGAGCCTCATGCATCAGTAAATCATTCAGATAATAGTTATTTGCTATATAGATCTGTGTGCTTCCTTTTTGTGCAGATGTAGAAACAAGGAATGTAATACACAGCTTTACTCCAAGGCTTCACTACTGCTATAATCTGTTACATTCAGAAAAATTTAAAAAAAAAAAAAATTAAAAATTAAAAAATTTAACTAACCAAAAATAAACCCCAAACAACCAAACAGCTGATGCACCACAAATTTAGAAGCTTAGCAGCTTTTTCACTGAAATGGTATAGATCCAAGGCTGGGGTGAAAGGGTCAGCAGATGAATCTGAGCCTTGTCTGTTGAAGAACTGAAGACTTTATGCTCCCTTTCCAAGTGACCACACGTACTCTGAAACCCAGCATGTTTGCCCCCTAAGACAACTTGTTGAACAACTTGTCTTTTCCTTCCTTAGGTCAGCCTTATAATCAGTTGGCTATCCTAGCTTCCTCCAAAGGAGACCACTTGACCACAATTTTCTACTACTGCAGAAGCATTGCTGTGAAGTTTCCTTTCCCAGCTGCCTCCACTAACCTACAAAAAGCACTTTCTAAAGCACTGGAAAGGTGAGACTAAGAGTAAAGTATTGCCACTCAGATAAGTTGGAAGATATTTCTTCTGAAAGTACCTGCCTTGCTGGAATTTATTCATATTTGGAAGTGGAAACAGAAGTCCCTCGACCCTTGTCTAGTCAGAACATCCTCACAGGTGTATGGAACAAAGAATAGTTTATGATGCTCCTGACTGTGATTTGTGAATGCAGGAAATAAGCACATTGTGCCAACACAAGTAGCTTTGCATGGACATTTCTCCCTCATTTTAGAGTAATTCTGTGGTGTTATGTGCAGCTGTGTGTGATTCCAAAGACTGAATCAGGTATTTCTATTCTAAATGCAGTCGTGATGAGGTGAAGACTCGATGGAGCGTGTCTGACTTCATCAAGGCATTTATTAAATTTCATGGCCATGTGTACCTGAGTAAGAGCTTGGAGAAGCTGAGCCCTCTTCGAGAAAAGCTGGAAGAACAGTTCAAGGTTAGTTCTAACAACATATTAATTAGTATATTGAGGAGAATATTTTTAACAGCTGAGTTCTGATATTACAGAACTCAGTAATTGTTCTTTCACATGATAAGATACAGGAAGCTCAAGTAGCCAGTTAGGGAAGGATTGCATTGCAGCTAACATTGGATAGTCCTGGTAACTTCTGCCAAGATTAGGGATTTTTCCCATTTGACTCATGGTTCATGGTTGGTGGAGATAAAGGAGAAATCAGTGACCACTGATGATTCTCTGCTCTTTAACTTGGATGATTCTTGGATACCTGTGAAAAGGACTTGATTCATCTGTGAAGTCTTGGCTTGGTGGTCTGAGGAATTTCGAGAGCTTCGTTTTTTGGATGGCTTTCATGCTCTCCCAGTGGTTATTAAGGCTGCTTTTAATCTGCTTCAGAAAACTTGCCTCTTCTGTTAACAGTTTGCCCTTGAAAAGTGTCCCATACAACCTTACTTTGTGCAGGCTAGAACTATGCAGAGCACGTTTTCCATGGAAAATCCAGGAGTCCACTGATTACATACCCAGCCCATTATGTTGGACAATACAGTGAAGATCAAAACAAAAGAATTTTAAAAGTAAGGTATTTATGCAAAGTAGTTCAGTTTCAGAGAGGACATAGTGTCAGCTGGTAAATGCCTTTTGGAAACTGCTATTCTTCAGCTTCCTAATTAGTGGAAAAGAAGCAGGGAGGATGGATATGTTCAGCGGAGCAGTGGATGCTTTTCAAGGGGAAAAGGAAAGGGGAATGTGGTCTGAGCAATGTAAAAAATCACAAATGTTCTTTACAGTGTCTTTTTACACTTTCTTGTCTTAAATTGTGCTGCTACAGCTAATTTAACACTGTCTTTAAAATAAATTTAAGAAGCCGCAGAACTTGCTATGAATTAACTTTCAGTGTGGGCTGTTCCAACCCTGAAAGTTTATATCGTTTCAAAATGAAATGATTTTATCTCTCCTTCCCTGATGCTGGCTGTTGAACAAGTACTGCTTTTTCCACAGTGCTTATAATCAATAATTGTCAGCATTGCTCAGGCATGTGGAACAGTCTTAATTTTCTGGACTGACCCAGTGTTAAAGCAGGTAATTGAGCCCCGTTTTGTTGCTTAGATTACCTTTTTTTGTTTATATTATGCAACATAAGGCCTAATATATCAGAGAGCAACTCTTCTGTCTTCAGCAAGTTGAATGTGAGTGTGAAGCTGGCTGTATGGTAGTGAATCAGTTTAACTTTGTGGCTCATTTTAGCTCTGAGGAGAGCAGTTGCAGGGTTAGGAGCATTCAGTCAGCCCGTGGGTGCTGCTGCTGTTAGCTCTGCTAGTCTCAGTTGTCAGCTCTACAGTGCTTCATGCCCTAAATGAGAGTCAAGGATGAATATGGAGCTTAAACCTTCTCCTGATGCTTACACTAGTTAATCCACCTGATTCCCTGATAGTTGTGTGTGAAGATACATTGACTGAGATTAGGGCTAGCTCCTTTTTTCCCCAAAAAAAGCCTTGAAGTCTCTTTTCCTGTCCTGAGAAAGGTGTCTTTCCTAGCATAGTTACTGAAAGGTGTTTGTAAATTGCTCTCGCTAATTTAGTCTGCCAAGGCATCCTGTGACCCTGAAGTCAGGTGTGGAATTAGTCTTAATGCATAACCAAGCAGTAGTTAAATTTTCCTGGGATGTTTTTTTTTAAATGTCACCTTGTCCATGCTGGTTCTTTGCAAGACAGACAAACCCAGTGGATCTACGGCCCTTTGCAGTGCTGTCAGTGAACCTTTGAAATTGCACTTGCTCTGGAAGAGAACCATGTGCAAAGGGGATGTTGATTTGTTGTGTGCCTGAGCGGTGTACAAGCAAAAATCTTTTACTTAACAGTGGGATGCTCCTGGGAAGCCCAGTACTGTGCTGAGAGGGATGTCCTGAAAATAAAATTCAGAATGAGTGTTGCCTAAGGGCAGAAGCATTGGTCAAGCAGTGAAGGAGCAACTACCAATCCTTTCAAGCATGTGCTTTGCTATCTAAAATTACATACACCCTGTGTCTTTGTTGCAGAGGTTGTTGTTCCAGAAGGCCTTCAACTCTCAGCAGTTAGTCCATATTACTGTGATCAACCTGTTCCAACTGCACCACCTGCGAGACTTCAGCAATGAAACAGAGCAACACAGCTACAGCCAGGATGAGCAGCTCTGCTGGACACAGCTCCTGGCTCTCTTCAGTAAGTGTGAGAGCTAATTGATTTTTGTAGTTCTCTTCATTTTCATGTCAAATCCATTAGTTGTTTCCTGTCATTTTCTAGCTTAATGGCTCTGCAAAGTAAGTGCTGAGAATAGACATTAGGGAGAAAGTTGTGAGAGATGATGGTCACACAGGATCATTTATGTCAGCAGTGCTGACTAACACTGGATTTCTGTGTCCAGCCTTACTCTCTTTGAAGCTTTACAGAGCTCTGCATCATTTTCCTGCTTCTGAAAGAACGTTTTAACTTGGGTGCAAAACTGGATCCAGCTTGGTGGTGAGTAGTACCCCTCTTGGGGGGCTGCTCCCCAGTTGGCTGGATACAGTTGGGGTTGCTTTGAATAGAACTGGTTGTGATTCCACAGGACTGAAGTTGAAGTTGAGTCAGCAGGACCTCAGCTACTTCTTTGCCTTTGGTAATATCAACCAGGAGATAAGTGAGAGTGCAGAGCATTTTAGCTGAGTCAGTTTTCAGTTTGGCCTTGTTTGTCAACACCTAAATTTCTGAATAGCTGGATTTCTCCAAATTCCAGCTTGGAGTTGTTTCTGAAGGCACCATGGTCACACTGTAGAGGTGTGGTTACTCTTTCTCAGCTTCTGTGCCCTAAGGGGTCTGGGCTGGGTGCCTGCCTGCAGAGCTTCAGTACATTTGTGTGCCTGCTGGTTGAAGTGAATAAAGTGCAGGTAGGTAGTTCAGTTGATAGTTTCTAATAAATAGGTGAGTGAATGTTTTTGCACTGGGCTTGTCTCACCTGATTTTTTTAACCTGCCAAAATGACTTGCCATGACAGTTGAAGGGATATAAACATCAAGGTTCTGCTGCATAGTAGAAAACTATTAAAAAGCCCTGTGTTGTGATCTGTTGGTGGATTGTTTAAGATGAGGTAGCTGGCCTGCCTTGTTCTAAAGAGCTAACTCTTAGAATATGGGTTTATGGGGTGGATATGTTTGACTAGGTTATTTGATCAGCTTTGAAGTGTCCTTCCCATATCATGGAGGTTTTTTTTCTGTTTTTTCCTCTTACTCTGTTTCTAGTGTCATTTCTTGGAGTTCTGTGCAAGTGTCCTTTACAAAATGACTACCAGGAGGACTCTGGGGCTGCGTATCCTCTTCCAGCTGTGAAGGTTTCGATGGACTGGCTGAAACTTAGGCCCAGTGTTTTCCAGGAGGCAGTGGTTGATGAGAGACGGTAGTGAGTGTTAATCTTTCTCTTGTTACATTTTGTTGCATGAAGGTCCTAATTACTGTTGATCCACAAATTAGTCATGGCAAAAGTGATCATGCAATTCATCATTACAGATACCAAAGTGGTAGAAACTGCACGTGCTAAAAAGTTCATTGAGCAAAGCGTGAGACTTGTTGGTTACATGAGCAAATTGATTCTCTTAAGTGTCTTTAGGTTTGCTTTAAATTTTTTTACAGTCAAGGGATCTATTTTATAATGTCCAGTTTCAGCATAACTACTGAGTGTTCCTGTAGTCTTATCTAGTATAATGATTTCTCAGATTACTAGGAAAAGTAGCAGGAGAGTACTTGCCTTAATGTATTAAACCACCACTTGGGCGGTGCTGGAATGCAGTCGCCTAGGAATTAAAGTCAGTTTAGTAGAGGGGCTCTTTAAATATCAATGCAGGCATAACAGTTCTGGACTGTTACTCTGATTTTTCACTTTTGCCACTAATCTCATAAATTAAGGCTTAAATTGCTCAAAACTCACAAATTTTTTAATAGTCTGTTAACTTTTCATTAATTACTGTGATTCAATAAAGTGTTTCTGTAAGGTGATTCTTAGGATCAGAGTGACTGTTACTGATGCAACTGTTTGAGTATTGTTCCTAAGATGGGCACTCCAAGGAAAGCAGTGTGATGCATGGGGAAAGGGCTGCCTATAACTTTGTTTTTTAAAATAAGAAACAAAAAACCCTGTGGAGTTTTGGAAGCTTAAACCCCAGAATTCCTAAAGGCAAGATTAAGGAAAAGAGTTCAGATATGTTTTGAGATGGTGATAACTATTGCCATTCGCACGTCCTGAAGGAAGACTTAAGCCTATATTTTAATAGGCAAGATATCTACTTGATATCAAGTAGTCCCTGCAGAGAGGACATGCAGGCAGTAATTAATGGAGTAAATGGCTTTAAGCTGAAAGAGCAAAGATTTAGATTGGTTAGAAAGAAATCCTTCCCTGTGATGGCAATGGGGCCCTGGCCCAGGTTGCCCAGAGAAGCTGTGGCTGGCCCATCCCTAAAAGTGTCCAAAGCCAGTTGGAGCAGCCTTGGGGTGGTGGAAGGTGTCCCTGCCCATGGCACAGGGTGGGAGATCCCTTCAAGCCCAAACCATTCTGGGATTCTCTGAAGGAACCCATTTTCTGGACTATCATTAAGTTTACTTGCCTCCTTGAAGACCTCTGGGGTGTTTTTCCCTTCTTTTGTTCCTTGTCAGTCATGGGAAGGAAGCTGTTGCTCACTGTAGTGTAGAGAATAATCACGAAGCTCACGCTGTCTGTGCCATGCTGGAAAGCAGCTGAGGGTGTACAGTGCTGTGGTGGGCACAGTGCATAGACCAGGCCATGGGCTGGATGATGGCTGGAAGCCTTGCTGAGGAGGACACATTCATTTCTCCTACACCAAGCACAGTGAGCATTCTGAAATAGTTTACTCTTGTTTCTGTGGTGCCCATTGGTGAAACAGAAGGATTTTTGGACTTCTGGGTGGGACCTTTTAGTAAACAGGAGCAAGCAACCTGGTGGTAGCAGTTAAATATTAACCACCTATGCAGTTATCAGTGTGATTTTAAAATTGTTTGCTCCAGGGCCTTTTGGAAGAATTTCCCATCGTTGGTTGTTACTGGTATTGTGAGGGCAAGGCAGGGGACTCCAAGTTCACCTCTAGTTTAATGATCTTTCTCGGTGCAACCCTTACTTTGAGTCTCTTCCCTTGGTGGTAAATGCTCCAGCAGTACAGTACAGTGTTCTTGTTCATGGAGCAGAAGTACTTGTGCACAGCTGTGTCTTGATAAATTCTTTTGCTGCCTAAACTGATTCATTGATTGTGCCTTGAGAGTCATCAGCTTCGGACTGGAAAGCAGGAATTGCAGACAGGTGCTCACAGCACTTGCTCATGTTCTTGTTTTATCTGGTTAAATTCACAGCGGGCTCTCTGACCTGCTGGATGATGAACACTGTGCTGTGAGAGCCTTGCTTCCTTGGACACTTTAGGCTGGCTTTTTAGTAAGAGTAATTTTTTCAAGAACGTGGTCTTTTCACTGACACTTTGCATGAGACTTTATATGGGAATCAGAGGATTAATGTAAACTGTGATGGTAACAGCATTTGGTGTTTTTTTGGTAAAGCAAACACATCCCATGTTTTGCAGTTTTCACTTAGGGTGGCTGTCCTGTTTTCTAATTTTTAGCATATGGCCCTGGCTGATCTCTCTTCTGAATAGTTTCCAGCCTCATGAAGAAGATCTATCCAGTAATAATGGTAAGGACACTTGTAGTCTGTGCTGTAAAGAACTGGGAAAAACAATGTGGGGAATTACAGTTGAAGAACAAACAAGGAAGCAAGTTGTTTTCTTGTATTAGTTCATGTGAATACTTTGCAAATGCTTTTCCTTGTTCTGAGCAGATTGCTCTGCTTTATCATTCCTGAATTCCTCAGATTACTGGGTGGACCAGTTAATAGAAGGCTTTAGTATGTATAGAGACCACGCTGAGGTATCTGCTGTGATACTGTGCTCAGTGCTTTAATGTTTTCCTTATGCTGTTTGATGTCTCTTTGTCAGCAACTCCCCTTCCAGAAGAATTTGAGTTGCAAGGATTCCTGGCT
The DNA here is from genome assembly GCF_009819655.1 of Sylvia atricapilla. Lineage (NCBI taxonomy): Eukaryota > Metazoa > Chordata > Aves > Passeriformes > Sylviidae > Sylvia > Sylvia atricapilla. Next base: position 4,903,718 of record NC_089148.1, read on the forward strand.
CTGAGGCCTTCATTCAGGTAGGTGACAGCTAAAAGATCCTGCATCCTTGCTGATGTCATGAGTCCTACAGACACTGGCCTGTTCCTTACAATATCTTATTTATGTTGTTTATATTGATACTGATTGATATCGATATCGGTCTCTTCAAAACCACTGCAATGGATGCAGTAGCCCTAAGAAATGCTTGAGGTTTTAATACTGCTCATGACTCTGCTGAACCTCTTTAATGTACATGCACCTTACCAGACAGGAATTACATATGTAAATCAGACATCTCTTAACAGTCATGTTTTGAATAGTATCTGGTGAAAGTTCACAGCTTTTAATAGAGCAACGTTATATTTCTAGAAAAATAGGCTATTGCAGAGGGTAATTGTGTAATTAATATCCCCTCATCTGTGTCAATACTAGGAACTTGGATTTTTCCAAAGGCCACCAAGCAATTACAGGGGATAAAGAAGGGCAGCAACGTCGGATACGGCAGCAGCGCCTGATCTTCACAGGCAAATGGATTGCTGACAACCAGCCAAGGTAATTGCAAGTACTTTGTGTTTCTCATGCTACTGGAAGCTGAGGTGACACAGGTGCCAGTGTGGAATGTTACTTTTCTCTCTGTTCAACACAGCAATTAGCTGTAATGTGAGCACAGGATGCTGACAGCACTAATAATATGTTCTGTTGGTCAGCATGCTGTTCCTTCACAGACTGATTGTGATAAGTAATGTAGTTTATGTACTTGCTTTTTAATTCCTTCCTATCTTTTTCAGGTTGATTCAGTGTGAAAATGAGGTAGGAAAGCTCTTGTTTGTAACAGAAATCCCGGAGCTCTTACTGGAGGACCCTAGTGAAGCCAAAGAGAGTCTCGCCTTGCAGGAGACATCCATGGCAGAGCCGCTGTGTGCTGATGGGAGCCCTGGACTCAAATCGGTGCTGTCCTCTGGCAGAAGCCTGAGCAACAGCTGTGATGCAGGAGAAAAACCAATGGTCACCTTCAAAGAGAATATCAAGCCCCGGGAGATGAACAGAGAACAAGGGCGCATCTACCCCCCCAAGGACATAGCCAGGGAGAGACGGGACTTTAGCAAAGGAATAGTAGCAAATAAGAATGATGGGAAGAAGGATAACAATAAGAGAAAGAATGAGACCAAGAAATGCGGCTTGGATAAGATGCAGGAAGCAGGAAAGCAGAATGTGGCAGTTCAGGTAAGCCTTTAGCTCAGAGGGATACTGTGCCAGAGACAGTGCTATGTTGTGTCAGGGCAGTCTCTGCTTGTGTAGAGTATGGTAGAGCTGAGGTCTTGCTGTGGGCCCTGCAGCTGCAGTCAATGCTCAATAATATAAAATATTTCTACCTCAAAGACCAGGTGATGGTGATCTTGAGATCTCTTTGCTTTTCCTTGATGCTGTCTCAAAGAGAGAGATGGGGGAAAAAAGAGTGCGATGAGAGGTGCTATAACTGTCTTAAAAAACAGATTTCTACCCATTCCAAAAATTATTTAGGCCACTAAGGCAGTTCACATGGCCAGGTCGTAGCCATGCTCTTGCCATTCTGGGGTCTGTTGTGAATGAACTGGGTACTCTGCATTTTCACTTCAGTTGACTGGTGCACGTTCAACAAACTGAACGTGTCACAAAAGCACCAATATTTATATATGTGGAGTAAGATCCTCTCTAGTGTGGGTGCAATGAGATGTTGCTGTGTTGAAGCAAAGGAATGACACTGTGCTCTTAAATCGTCTGTCTGTGCTCAGGCACTTGCTCAAAATAGTTTGTTTTCACATCAGCTGCTCTTCTACTACTTATATTTTTTAGGGACATGCTTTTTATCTATTTCTTTGAGCATTACATATGAAATATATCAATTAAACAGTGGATTTGCTGGTCTGTCTTCCACTGAGCCATAGTAAATGAGGATAGTGCCAGGGCTGATCTGATCTGTACCTGGGCAATTTGGCTGTATATCAGTTATTCCCTGATGATGACTGGAACCATTCAATCATAGTGATGGAGATTTCTGTTATTTCCCTAGAGAAGCTGTTAGTTCTTCACTGTTCTTGCAAGTGGAAATTACTTCCTAATGCACTTTATGTCCCTTGTCTGTGGGTAAGCCCATTACTGCTGCCCAGGACAGGTCTGCAGAATAACTCTTCCTCTTTGCAGCTGCTCCAAAGGCCTGTGCAATTGAGGTCTTTTCCCCAGGCTAGACAAACCATCTCTCAGTTTTTCCAGCTTGTGTTGTTTAGGAGCCTTAGATTATTCTCCCTGTTTTCCTCCTGATGATTTGCTGTTAAACATCATGGTTATGAAATGGAATGCCTGAACTGGCAGCATTATTCAGTTGGTTTTGTGGGGGAGCCATACCTTGGGGTACAAATGGTTTCTGTAAAGGCTACAGAAACCAGGGGGAAATTGTGAGTCGTGGAACACAATTCTGATATCTGAAAAACAATGTAGGTGAGCCAGAATAGCAAGTTTCTTGTTTATTTGTCAAATGCATCTGGAATGTCGTTGGGGCTCTGAGCATAACTCTCAGTTTTGATCTTTGTGCCCCTGTCTTGCAAAATAAGGATTTCAGGTAGATAAAAACCTACCAGATCTGAGGACTATGTGTAGCTTCCTGGATAGGGATGACAGCTATCAGAAATTTGTTTGATTTAGTCTTAAGATATGACAAACCCAGCTGTAGCAGAATCTGCACTGATGTTGTTTGTTATTGTTTGTCTCTTCTTGAATATAAATTAATGTTGGCTTTTTAACTTTATCAGCTGTATTTAGGGCAACAAGTCCACTGAAATACCTTTTGTTTCGTATAATTTGGTGGACTTGTTTATCCAGACCTGCTCCAGAATAGAGGGAGGGCTTGCTTTCCCCTACACTGAGAAACCAGTGTCGGTTTCATTCCAGTTAGTGGACTGTTTGTGTTCTGCTTTGGCACTCCTGACAATTTCAGGCTTTATTTCCTACATAGTTCATTGCCTTCAAAAACTTAAATGCTGCAGTTCCTACTTGGCAAAAATGTGAAGAATGTGGTACAGAAGTGATCAATCCTGCTTTGCAGATACATGGGAAACTTGCATGCTCAGGCAGGATGTGATGTGGGTTGAATATCTGCTCACTGGAGAAGATGATGTTAGGAGCCAAGGAAGTTCAATGCAGATTAACTTCAAGTGTATTCTTAAGAGGTCCCTGTGATAAAATGGTGCCTCTCTCAAACACTGTGTAGGAGCAATTAGGGCTATTGTGGGGGTAAATACTTTAGAAGCATTAACACTTCTGAGATGATATCAAATAGAAGCAAGGAAAGAATGAAATTTGTCTTGATTAATCAATTTTAGTGATTAAGGTTTTTATAAAGCTAACAGTAAATTATGCAGGGGGCTTTTTGGAAGCCATCCTCTGGAAATGTTATAGCATACTTGAGTTTTTACTGGATAGAGCTTGAGTTTTAAAATGCCATGGCAGGAAGAGAGTCTTTGAATTCTCTAGCATTTCTGTAAAAGAATGCGTAATGCTTAATATGGCTTATAAAAATATTCAGCTTATTGTGGAGGGAAAAGGGGCAGCACAATGGAAGTTAAATATGCTGAATGTGATGGAGGGTGAAGAGATGTGGCATGAGCAAGGGTCTGCATTGTTTGTGGTGTTTAGCATCAGCCAGAACCTCGAGGTAGAGTTCCCTCCAGACTTTTTCCATTGGGAAATGAAAAATCCACCCAAACCTCCCAATTTTACAAATGCAGAAAGAACCCTACATTCCTGTAATTTCTAAATGGGAAAATCCAATTTGAAAAAGAATTTAAAGGGTTTGAATGCATCTATCCCTTTACTAGTGTAATTTGTCAGAAAACAACTGTCTTGCATCTCCTTTCAGCAGCACTAAATGTCTAAATAAACCCCACACAAGTTATGGTGTGGGGCTTATTGTTATTGTTTGGTTTGGATTTTTTTTTCATTTGATCCCTGATACAACCCTTTCTTTCACTCACCTTTGAGGCTTGGTGTCAGGTCTGCTCCTGGGCCCTTTCTGTATTGCCCAGGTTCCTTGCTTGCTGTCTTTTTCCTGCCTGCTCCATCTTGCATTCCAGGCAGTTCTGCCGAGCTGAACAGAAAGGGAAAGTAGTCTTCCCCTCTGTCTTCCTCCCCAGGAAGACCCAGACCGCGGGAGACTCAGAATAAGGTAAACATTACATTACATTCTTCTCTCTGCCTTTAACTGGTGCAGCTCTTTTAACAGAACACCCCGCAGTTACAGTAAACTGAATGAGGTGAAGCACTTCTGCTGTTTGTCTTGTATGCTCTGGGTCAAAAGAATTCCATAGTGTGGAGGAGTCTGTGCATATACATCACCGTATGGCTTAGGCTGAGAGAACTCCCCAGGAGGAATGTGGCAGTGTTGGTTTTTTAAGGGGCTGCAGGTAAGTAGCATGACTTAGGTTGAAGCAGTGCCCTAGGAGAAGTATAGTAGCATCTGCACTTTCTGTTTTTAAACACTACAGGTGAGCAGCGTGGTAAGTTCCTTGGATGGTGTGAGATGCTGTGTCTGCTTCTCATTCTCATGCTAGAGAAAGAGCCCCTTGCATCTTCTGAGTAAATACCCTTGAGTGCTTTTGTGAGGCAAGAAGTGCCTGAGGACATGCAGGGTAATCTGCCTGAGGTCAGTGAGGAGGGGTCTGTGTTCCAAACTTCTCTCAGTCACTTAGGGAAAAGAAAATAATTGCTCAGTCTGAGAGTTTAATTTTTGGCTCAAGACATGATATGGTTAATGCGGAAATGTAGGAAAAGTGATTTAATGTCTTCATACTTTCTTTTGCATCAGGTGAAATCCCAGACGGAGATGAGGAAGACTCCGGTATCTGAAGCCAGGAAAACGCCTGTAACTCAGACTCCAAGTCAGGCCAGCAGTTCCCAGTTCATCCCTATTCATCACCCAGGAGCCTTCCCTCCCCTTCCTAGCCGGCCAGGTAATTTGCATCACTCTTTTGAAGTGTCATTTATTGTTGACTGAAAGAAATCCTGATGTACCAATCCAGTGGTTGGTACAGCCTCTGGAAGGTAGGGGCTCTGTTAATGAACGTAGATTTTCCTCTTGAACATCTTGTCAAGTAGCAAAAAAGGGGCGTAGCAAAACTGAAATGAGATAAATAAGATACCTTATGCTTTGGAATTGAGGTTTGTCATGAAATCTGTCTCCTGCCCTCTGGTTTAGTGAGTGTGAGATCAAGGAACTTCACACTAGGCTCTTGCTGTAGTTAGTCTGAACATGACAAAGCTTTCTGCTAGCACTGCTTCTGAAGCATTCCCTGTGCTTCAGACTCCATTGCAAAAGATCAATCACACTGCTTGCTTTAAAACTCGGTTTCTTTTGTAGTGGTGCTCATATTTGAAGCTGTAATTTGTGTGGTCTGTCTTGCTGCTGTTGCCACATTGTGTGTCCCGTTTTGCTGTGGAGTCTGCCTGTCATACCTAGCTATCCATGTTTGTTCATGGAATAACTGGAAGCTGTGTCTTCCCTGCACCTGTTACATGGAGCTCCTCAGTATAAGGCAGATGGGAATGTTCCCTGTCCCAAAGTCAGCATAAAATCTGGCCTGTGAGACACAAAATTATAGCTTGCCTTCCAAACCTGGCTTTTCAGTGTGAAGTGCTGGGAAGGAATTGATCTTACGGATATGAGTGTTTGTTTGGTTACCATCTGTCCCTCTCTAAATTGATCCAGAGACTGGTGATCCTGTGAGAGGAGACAGTACACTTACTATATCGATTGCTTCTCTTAGTTCCTGCAGAGGTTTAGTCCCTGAAAATGTATTTATTTGAAGGGGAGGAAACTTTGGGTGTAAAGCATCAGAAACGCAAGAGCAATGAAGGAAAAAGCAGTGGGGGTCGAAAAAAGCAGGGAGATTGCAGGGCAGGGAACACAGGGATGTGGAAACATGACCCTCAGGTACTGCCATGGCTAACTGCTATCAGTGCCTGGAATATGGCAAGAAAACTCCAGAACAGAGTTCGAATCCTTGTGTGATCACAGTCACACACATGCCAAAGTGAGAAAGGACATTGTAGTGCATGTGTGCAGATTAGTGCCTCCTTTCTTAAATGAACAGCACAGGAAGAGAAACCCTCACTAAAAGTTTTCTGGAGGGAGTTGTATGCTCTGCCAAATTGTGGTTAACGGTGCATTTTTCATCTTTTCCAGGATTTCCTCCTCCAACCTATGTTGTCCCCCCTCCTGTGGCTTTCTCCATGAGCACGGGGTACACCTTCCCAGGTGGTGTTTCTGTCCCAGGAACCTTCCTCCAGCCCACAGCTCACTCGCCTGCAGGAAACCAGGTGCAAGGTGGGAAACAGTCCCACATTCCTTACAGCCAGCAACGGCCCTCTGGACCAGGGCCAATGACCCAGGGACCTCAGCAAACACCACCTCCTTCCCAGCAACCCCTCTCATCTTTACCAGCTCAGGCAACAGCACAGTCCGCAAGCCAGTTACAGGTCCAGGCTCTGGCCCAGCAGCAGCAGCAACAGTCCCCCACGAAAGCTGTACAGGGCCTGGGGAAGAGCCCGCCACACCACTCCGGATTCCAGCAGGTAAACTTGGTCTGTGCTACATGCTGGGCTTTAGTTAAAATTAAGTGGCAACATTCAAGACTTATCTTCCCGGATTACCTTTCAAAATTGTCATTAAAGAATTTTTTGATTGTGAATTTCTGGGCAAATTTGAAAATGAGCTGAAGTTTGTTGGGTGTGAACATATGATGCTGTAACTGAAAGGAAGGTATGTACTGGAATGGAATGTCTTTTGTGTCATCTATTTGCTGTGTGTTTCTGCTATAGACAAGGTATGGAAGTGATATGTCTGTCTCAGGCCTTTCTAGTTTTTTTGTGTGAGTGATGAGGACTGAGTGTGAACCTCCACCTGCACTCTCCTTTTGGTTAACTGGTTGCAGTGTCAGTTCCTTTACAGCTTTTAGTTCCTTTGCTCATCTTGTGCTGGAGAAAATCTCCCTTCTGGCAAATCTGGACCCGATGGTGAGACCCTGCTTGTGTTCTGAGCAGCAAAATGCTGGCTCAGTACCTTACTAAAGGTTTAGTTTGTTGGCTTTTGGGTTAAAAGGTACTGGACAGAGTAAGGATTATACTTGGCTGTTGGTTTAAAGCTTGACTAGAGAGCATTAGATGCCTATGGAAATTGCTTTTGATTAATAACAGAGGCATTCCACAGACATTCTGATTTGCTGATCATGCATGAGCCAGGCTGACCTCTTGGATGGAGTTAGGCATTCAGGTAACATGAATTGTTCCTCCCTGCTGGTGAAATCCTGTGTCTCTGCCTCAGTATCCACAGACAGACTCGTCGAAGCAGCTCTGGAACCCCCCTCAAGTCCAAGGCTCCCTGGGGAAGATCATGTCTGTAAAGCAGCCCTATTACCTGCAGGCCCAGGACCCTCTCAAACTCTTTGAACAGTCATTACAGCCTCCTGTGATGCAACAGCAACCTCTGGAGAAAAAAATGAAGCCTTTCCCAATGGAGCCATATAACCAGAACCCCTCAGAAGTCAAGGTGCCAGAATATTACTGGGACTCTTCCTATGGCATGAGTGACAACAGGGTGATGACCCAGCAGTCGAACATGGACCGCAGGGGGAAGCGGCAGGGAGTCTTCCACTCCGAGCAGGATGCTGTCTCCAGGATGACCTTTGAGGTAAGATCCATGCTACAAGTGGGGAAAACTAAGGCTCTGGTATTCCTGGCAACTCTTGGCATTTCCCTGTTTCAGGAATGCCCTGTGGTACCAAGTAGGTCAGTGTGAACTAATTTAGAAGAGACCTGAGCGTCAGTACTTGGGGTTCCAGCACAAAGTAATGAATTCTCCATTTTTGTAAGCTGTGTGTAGGATCAGTCTCTTGAAGATTTGGTTTCAAGTAGATGTAAGTTCAGAGTGTGTGTGACATCCATCTCTGCCCTGTATCTGCCAGGTCGAGAAACATGGCAGCTGATAGTTTTGGGAAAGATTCTTGTCTGGCAACTGATGAAAACCATAAAAGCCACACAAACAATTACAGTTGAATTATTACACTTTAGGTGAATTCCTAACACTGCTGGAGTGAATTGAATGGCTGAAGCTGCAATAGGTTGAGCAATCAAGGATGATAGCAGCAGTCTCGTGTTGGGTTTTTGTTTTTTTGTTTGTTCTTCCTGAAAATCCCACCACATTGAGAGAGCTAAATGGCTTCCTTAGCTCCCAGTTGCAGTAATGGAATACTTCTGTTTATGTAATCGTGCTTCATGTTGCTGTTTATAAACCCAGCAATCTCTGTTATTTATTAACAGCCCTGGAGTCATCTGTGAGTGCTTTTGGTGATGTTTATAAGGAGGCCTAAACAGAGGCCTTTTAAACCTTTGGTTGGGTGTGCCTCTGTAAATGCACTCAGGACATGGAGAAGGTCAGCTGATCTCACTTGCCTCATCCTTCTGAGAGAAAAGCCAGACAATGTACAGGAGTCTGCCCCTACCCTGATGTCAGGTTGTGGTTTTTAGATGGAGACAGGGTCAAAGCCTTGTCCTCATTCCTAAAAGGAAAACCTTGCCAAGGTGGTAGCACATTGTGCTACAGAGAGAAGCTGTGCCTGTGATGCTTGTGCTTTAAGCATCCCTCAGAAAATTAAGATGTCCAGATTTTACTGGCCCAGGGGGCTGGTCAGCTGTGTGTTGGCACAGCAGCTATCACCAGTGGAAAGAAATCTCATGGGAGACGAAGCTCCACAAGCAGAGAAAAGAAGATGCAAACATAATGCTACTTGAAACCTAAATGAGTCACAGGTCAGCTGTAGAAGAGTGACTATAAGATTTTGTTTGGTGTCCTTGTACATGGAAGCAGGTTCAGTATGTGGCATGGATGCAAGGGGAAGCACATGCTCTGCTAATTAAAGCTCCCTGCTGTCACTTTGATGCGTGATCCTCTCCCCGGGCGCATTTGGCAGCATGGCTGGTGGTTGTTTCTGCTCAGAGTTCTCTCAGTGTTCCTCAGCACCATTCTCACCTCGCCCTCTGCATGTTGCCTTTCTGCCTTCCTCTTGCTGTTCTCTCTCCTGCTCTGGCTGTTCTTTCTGCCTTCTGTTGTCTCACTGTGCTCATTTCTGTCACTAGGACCCCAAGAGCTCCCCTCTGCTTCCTCCGGACCTGTTAAAGAGTCTGGCTGCCTTGGAGGAGGAGGAAGAGCTGATTTTCTCTAATCCTCCTGATCTTTACCCAGCTCTGCTGGGGCCTCTCGCCTCTCTTCCTGGACGAAGCCTCTTTGTATGTATTTGATGGAATACTGCTACTTCTCACTCTTAAAACTGGCATCTCTTTCTTCTGTGAAATTATAAGAAATGTGAAATTCCTTTCTCTCCCCCATCCCTCCTGTCCACTTCCCTGCCTCACCTTTGAGCTAGTTTTCACAAGGGTGAAAACTACAGCTTTGGGGCTGAATCCAGGCCTGCTAATTTGTTCTGAAATCAGAATAACTGTGGGGTTTTTGTAAGCATAGTCCACAGGAGAGGTGTTGATGCACCGTGATACATGATTTAATGCACTTGCTCTTCTGCAGTTGTGTGGGTTTGAAATAACGGGTAGGAGGGCACTGATGGGGCTGGGGGGAGTCATCAGGACAAGGGGGAATGGCTTCAAACTGACAGAGAATAGGTTTGGATGAGATACTAGGAAGAAATTCTTCCCTGTGAGGTTGGGGAGAAGCTGTGGCTGTGCCATCCCTGCAAATGTCCAAGGCCAGGTTGGATGGGGCTTGGAGCAACTGTGATAGTGCAAAGTGTCTGTGGGCAGTGGAGTGGAATGAGATGAGTTTTAAGGTCCCTTCCAGTCTAAGCCATTCTGCAATTCTGATACAATTCTGTGATTATCATCTGCATATAAAAATTCTATACAGGCAGGGAGATGCTGGCTGCCCTGTTCAACGCAGAAGAGATTGAAAAAAGAGAAAGATGGCTTTGGAAGAAAATAGCAATTAACTGGATAAGCACACAATGACTCTTACAGAAATACTGTCATTTTTAACATAGGGGATTTTCTTTCTACATTTTTTCATATTAAACCTTTCTAGTTCACTAGCTGGGGTGTCTCAGAGCTGTTGAGTTTTTAAATTGCCTCTGAAAGTGCAGCATGCCTTTCTACTATGACTACAAGCATATTCATTAAATCATACTCATTCAGATTAGTAGCTGTAGCAAAGAATTATTTGTGACTACTCAGAATCTCTGATTAAGTATCTTCCTCAGTTTTATTTACCTGCCATCCCAAGGAGCTGGTCACAAAACAGACACCCATTTCTGTCTCATTAGATAACTTTGCCAAGAAACTAATAGCTGCTGCTTTAGCAGCTTCCTTTGAAGCTCCTACTGTTGTGTCTGCTGACAAATGGAAGGAAATCCTTCGCTGTGCAAGCCGTGTGGATATACAGAGTGGGAATTTTGTCTGTCTTTTAAAATGAGCTTTCAAAGTAATGAGCTGTCACTTTGAAAATCTAGCAAGCTAGGGGCCTCTTGCCAAGAAAATGAGGCTGTTTGTCTTAAGTTTACAGGATGAAAGCAAAAATATTCCAGGTACTGTGACTGTGTTAAAGACAGGGTGCTAGTTCTGGTTTTTGGGGTTTGAATAATAAATTTTAAAACAAATGACATGGTGAGCTGGTGAGATTGCAAGAGAGGGTTTATTTGTAACAACACTACAGCTTTATTTTGGTTCACATACATTTTTACTTGTGGTTTTACTAATTCTGTGGCTTGGTGATCCATATCCTAGATTTGGTGATGTTCATTGTCTACCAGCCAAGCTTGATAATTTTTCTTTGGTTTCTATCAGTGATAACTTAGCTATTTCTTCTCTGAGTAGGCTAATTTCAATTGTTTTTCACTCCTTGATCATAGTAAGAACCAAACAGAAATACAAGAAATGTTATGCTGGAAATAACAACTGTGTGAGAGGAAGGTGGCATGATAATGGAAAAAAAGGTCATGGCCCATAATACCTTTACATGGAAGTTAAAAAGCCAGGGGAGTTTTGGAACCTTTCTTTTAAACATTTGAGTTGTTTTTCTTTCCTTCCTCTCTACAAGTAATTTATAATGGAAATGAGGACTAGATGACACTCAGACTACTAAACCTAATTTTAAAAGCACTTTCAGCTGCTCTCGCTGTCTAAGAACATCTCTACAACAGGGATGCTCTCAGAACTGCAAAAATATTCTGTCAATGGCCACATACACGAGTCTAATCTTGTCTGAAAGAGTGCTCGTGTCACTGGGAGGGATCCTGTCTCACTTGTACAAGGATTTTTCACTTGTACAAGGTTTTACACAACCATAAGGTGTCTTTGGCAGGAGTCTCCCCTTTAGATGTATTGGAGTATTAGACTTCGCTTTTGAAAACCTGTTTTGGCAGTGGGGTTTGTCTGAGACTCTCAGCTGTCATGTTTGTTGATTTGTAGATTATTAATTACAGGTCGTAGGAAAACTACTGATTTTTTGCACTTGTTAGCTTGCCTCCCCTGTCCTCCAATGTGATGGAGCTAAAATGCAAGGCCAGGTGTAAATGTGACCAAAACCACTTTGGCAGTTTCTGATTACACACTTTCCTCCTGGTCCCTACACTGAGCACTAACTGCGCTTTTCCCCTTTTTGGTTTCTGAAGAAGTCCCTGCTGGAAAAACCGTCAGAATTGATGTGTCAGTCATCATCTTTCCTGTCCCTCAGTGGCTTTTCTCTAAATCAGGTGAGTGAGAACCAGAGTCCAAAACTTTTTGCTATTTCAGCCTGTGGTTAATCCAGTGGAAAATCTGAAAGAAAAGGAATGTGTAATTTCACTCTGTATCAACCTTAATATTTGCCTTTTTCAGTTTTCCTCCCAAATTCATCTTAGCTATATCTCTGCAGATGTACTCTTGAATCTTGCTGAGTTCATGGACCCTTTGCTCTCAGTGAAGTCCTGAAACTGACTGAAAAGTTCTATCTCGGGGTGCTGTGGTGTGTAGGTGTTTATTTCCAGACCAATGAATTACCTCTTCTCTTCCAGAGAATTGAGCAGGGTCTTGATACAACTTTTCTGAGTACTGGGAATCTGAAAATTTTGTGAAGACTTCGTGGTCCAACCAGGAGAAATCTGTTCTGATTCATAATGTGATGGACTTAAATTAAGTAGTCAAAGAAGATGGGGCTGGGAAGTGAAAAAGGAATTAGGAAATATTTTGAACTGTAATTGTTTCCTTTGTACAGTCTCAGTGTTTGAAAGAAATCTGACAGATAAGCTCTTATATTGTTGTTGTTTTTTTTTTTTCAGGAAAGATATCCGAACAACAGCATGTTCAATGAGGTATATGGAAAAAACATGAATACCAGCACAAAAACAGAAGTCACCCCTTCAGTTGCCCATCAGGAGACTTCACTCTATTCTCTCTTTGAAGGGACTCCGTGGTCTCCATCCCTTCCAGCCAGCTCAGGTAATCCTGGTACGGCATTTCTTGTGACTAATGATGTAAGAGGATTTGAGTTAATTCTAAACCAACTGCAAGTTATATGTAACTGGAAATTAAAAAAAACACCCAAACTTGCTTGACAAGGTCTCTGAAGGTTTCGGTTTTCTTTATATATCTTCAGAAATACGAGGGGATTCTGTAATTAATATAGTGTAAGAACCTGGATTTTAATTTAAGTAGTTGAGCAGGATAAATGTTGTAGGAGGTGATAAATCCTGAAATCTCTTTAACTCGGTTTCCTGACAGCCATTTGGGAATAGTGCTCTAACTCAGATATCCATATATTTGTGTCACTTTTTTGGGAAAAAGCAGGAGGAACCGGATTTCATAATGCTGATATTCAGAAAAGGAAACTGTATGAGGGAAGAGTGGAGGAAAATACTGGGGTTTGTTGCCCCCCCCCCTTTTTTTTTTTTTTTTTTTTTTTTTTTTACTGTTAAGCAGTGCATAAAGCAAACCAGCTTCTTTGTTAGTAATTATCTTAAAGGCATAAACCATAACTATTATGTCATAATTTTATTCTCACTAAAAATCCAGAAGCCTGTGAGAGAGGAATTAGTTGAATCTAAGAAATGAGTGGATTTAAAGTAACATCTGCACTGGATGAGATGTTTGGTGGGACTTTTGCAACCAACTAGGAAAAGCCATTGTGGGTAAAATGGAGGGAGTTGCAAAGTGCTTTTATTGTAACAAGATTTTTTGGCTCACATGCCTTTAGCTCCCTCTCCCTTCACCTCTTCATTGGTTCCATTCTGCCTGTGGACAGCCTGCTTCATGCTCCCTCTCCTCTTTTGCTCACTATTGGGTTCTGGTCTGAATTGTTTTAAGGCTCACATAAGTGTAAAACATTTTCAGACTTGGGAGTTGAAGTTGTAAACTTGCAAAATCCTGAAGTTCCTACCTAATTTTTCGATTGATTTGTCAAGCTCAGAGACAGTTATTCTTTTAGTTGGAGACAAGTTCTTCAAGAGACATGGGGAAAACTGGCTTTGCCTAGCCAGCCTTCATGAGGTTTCCTGCCTTTTGTTTTTTTGGAAAGCATTAAACACAGTCATTCTGTTCTTGTAAATTTTTCACTCAGAATTTAGGAATTTGCATTACACTCATGTAATAGAGGGAATAGGAACTGCTGACTGTCAGCATTGTAGCAAACTGGGTGATGGCAGAATTTGGAGCAGCGCTAGGAAATTCAAAACTGAGGCGCCTGCTGTCTCTGCTGACCTTTTTTCCTCTTTCCTTGTAATCCCTAGATCATTCAACACCAGCCAGCCAGTCTCCTCACTCCTCCAACCCCAGCAGCTTGCCAAGCTCCCCTCCAACCCATAACCACAATTCTGTTCCTTTCTCCAACTTCGGACCCATTGGGACTCCAGACAGCAGAGACCGGAGAGTCACAGACCGCTGGAAAACAGATAAGCCAGGCAAGTGCTGGGTTCCAGGTCAGCATGGAGCTGTCAGACACCATCATCTGATGATGTTTGTTTTGCACTGTTTTTGCCATGTCACTTTGAACTTGTCTTTCTGCCATTTTAGCAATGGGAGGGTTTGGTCTGGACTATCTCCCAACAACATCATCCTCTTCGGAGAGCAGCTGGCACCAGTCCAGTGCTCCAAGTGGTACCTGGGCAGTCCAAGGCCCTCCTGCCATGGAGGACTCCTCAGCTGTGCTTATGGAGAGCCTGAAGGTGGGTTTGGCTGGGGCTGTGCTCAGGGATGGCTCTGCAGGCTGGACAATCAAGTGATGGGCATTAGCCTGTTGGAAGTGTCAGAGTTCAGTGCCAGAAGCCCAAAGGTTTTCCTGCAGATTCACTTATACAGGCAGTGTGGGAGATGTCACCGATGCAGGAAGATGTCCAGTTCTTGCTGGTTTTGAGATTTTGTGGAACAAGCCCAGGCTGGCAGAACTGGAAGAAATTCTAGTATTAGCTTTGACTAGTGTAAAATTAGTAATAGTTAACGTGGGATGAATTTTTATGGTAATAAGGGTTCTGGAGGAGGATAAGGTTCTTCCAGGAAGCCTCTTTTTAGAAGGTCTTCTTTGAAGCCTGGTTAACTTTTGTGATAAGCCAGGTATGAGTGATAAGGATGGAGAATACAGAACATGGTGTCTGCTTTCCCATGTGGCAGAGGGGCTGTGTAACGCAAGGAGGTACTAGTGTTGGCTGTTTGTTTTTAGTCCATCTGGTCCAGTTCCATGATGCACCCCGGCCCCTCGGCCCTGGAGCAGCTGTTGATGCAGCAGAAGCAGAAGCAGCAGCGCGGACAAGGCGCCATGAATCCGCCGCATTGAGACAGAGGAGACAGCCCTTACAACAACGGCTCCATAAACCATGGCATGTTGGGTCTGTGGGACTGGCACACACAGTCCTGTGCAGGTGGCAGCCCTCTCTTCTGTTCCTTGCTGTCAGGAGGGCGTAAGTGCTCCACCAACCCACTGAGTGTGCACAAAACATCTGCAGTGCAAGCAAACAACATCAGGAACTCTCCCATCCCCCGGGCCCTTCGGAGGGAGAGAGGGACTGCTGTTTGGCTCACTCAGTAACCCAATATCACCGCCTCTCACCTTCTCCATTGTGCATGTCCCCAGCCACATGGGAAGTAAAAGCTGAGAGTAAAGGGCAGATGGGAGAAGCCAATGAGAACTTCTCAATCCTTTTCTTCTCTTTGAGGAGATACAATAGGAACCCATTAATGATTGCTTCGCTGACTGAGAATGTAGTTGAAATTACTCCTAAACATCTTTATGACTATCTCAGTAGTAAGATCACACTGAATTCTCTACACAGATGTGCTCCATAGTCAGTGTGTAGCAATGAAAGCCCCAGTTGCTGCTCCGGTTACAGTGGGTGGTGACGAGGTGGGGCTCTGTGTCCTGGACTAGCAAAGGAGTTTCATGAAAGAGAGTCTGGCACTTGGCACCACTTCACCCAGAGGCTTTGGGTGTGTTAGAGACTCCAGCATGAAACGCCTTTCTCTCAGTAGGTGTTTGAGCTATAAGGGGTGACATGGGGCATTGCAGCACTCTGCTGAAAAGCAAGTTAACTGCTATGGGGTTTTAAATTAATGTGTGATTCCTGTACATTTTACTGTAGCATAGTGGCTAGCCCCACAAAGGACAGGCTAGTCTGTGCATTCACAGCCTGACTCATTTTAATAGGTAGATAGAAAGCTTTCAGTGGGTTTTTTTTTTTTTGTTTTTGTTTTGTTTTTGGGGTTTTTTGGGGTTGTTTTTTTTTTTCTGGTTGGTTTTTTGTTTGAGTTTGTTTTGTTTTGTGTTGCCTTTTTTTTTTTTTTTTTTTTTGGCTTTTTTTTTTTTAGTTTTGTTTTTGTTTGGTTTTGTTTTTTCTCTTTCCATCCTCCCATCTTTGCTGAACGCTCGTAGTTTCATTACCATGGCAGAAAATAATCAGGGGTCCAGCAGGGCTGGGTGAATCCGACAGCCAGCCCAGACAGCGTGGGGCATCCGCACAGCCAGTGAGGCACAGGTCAGCTCTGCAGAAACCTGTCCCAGCTGCAGCCCCAGGCTTCCAGTGCCAGAAACAAATCCAAGGCACCCATGGACACACGGAGACAGCACAGTGCTGTTCATAGATGAAAAGGTGCAGAAGGGAAAAGGAAAAAAAAAAAACGTTTTATTTGCTATTTATTAGGGGGAAGGAAGACTGGAAGTTTTGTTAAAGAAAAGGACAGCGTTTTTGTTAGATTTCCCAGGGAAGTTACAGAAACAGACTCAATGTCCATTTGCTGTTTTTAGCAGTAGGGGTTTGTGTGATGATTCAGGATCTCTGGGCTAGAATTCAGCTGCAGAACAAAGCACATGCAGGAGCCGAAGTGACGCTGGAGTCTGGGCAGCCCCAGAGAATACAAAAAGGGAAGGCGGAGGAGACCCAATACCCTCAGGGGTTCGAGAAGCTCCGTACGAGCGCCACCTTAGCAACATCACTGTTCTGTGTTGCATTTCAAAGCTGTATTTCCTTTAACAAGTCTAAAAAGTGAAGTTCCCACCTGGTGGTAATCTAGCCCACCCTGTGTGTCCCCTCCAGCCCTTCTGGTGTGTGTCCGAGCTGTGTGCCCAGGCAGCTGTGACATTCCCGTGTTTGCACCGTCACTGACTCTTGCACCCCAGACGAGCTAACCAGGAGCACCATCTCACTCCCGGCCGTGCCAGCTCCCAGCTGCACCGTTCCACTTGTGCATGAGCACCCGGCCTCGGGAATGCATCTGACCCCGCCTGCCCTCCAGCACCTGGAGGAGCCAGGGAAGGGGCCCCCAACAGAAACTGGTTTGTGTTGTAAGCTTTTTTTGTGTTTTCTGTCTGTCTGTGCAAGAACTGCAGCTGCCGAAATCAGCTTTGCCTTTAATTAAACCATGTTCTCTCCATCCAGGTCTGTGTGTAGCATTTATTTCCTGTGTGACTTGGCTTCAGGCCCTTAAAAATGCATTACTTTTCTGTAGAAGCCAGAAGAATGTTTGAAGATTTTTTTTTTTATTTTAATTTGAAAGAGACCTAAATAAATCACAGCAGTTCTGGCTTGGGCTTGGTACAGATAATTTGGTTGTGGTTTTGTGCTGCCTGTGTAGTGTGTTTTACATACTGAACTAAATATATAGGATGGGAGCTGCTTGCAAAACTCCTCCCTAGTTGCAGACTCATCCTGGTACAGCATATGCAGTGTGCAGATGGAGGGCACAGATCCTTCTGCCACTGACTTGGCTGCAGACCAGGATGTTCACTGCTTCCAGGTATGCCACAGGAAACTCCAGGGATGTTCTGGTTTTGAAATTACAGGTGTTTGTTGTCTCCAGAATAAGTTCCTTTAGAAATAAATGTGATACTTAGGTTAATGGGGCAGTGGGGTTTTCTGGACTTGTGTGATAGAATCCAGAGTGGAGAAGCCCCTGCTCCCTTAGCACCTTTGGAGTAAAGCTCTGGGATCCCAGGCTGTGTGTTTCTAAGTTTCTTTATCTTCTGACTGATCAGGAAAAACTTTGAAGCAGGGGTCCCAACCCTGAAGAAAATTTGTCTGCTTTTACTGGTGAGAGTTTTAGAGTTCCTGTGAATTTGAATTGTGAGTTGGAGGCTATGTAGTGTCTTCTAGGATCTTGGGGTTGGCACTAATGTCTTAAGGAAGCAAATGCTTTCCTGGTCTGTAGCTTCCTGAATTCACTTTCCCTTCAGGATCTGCTGGCAGGGCTGTAAATGCAGGTTGCTCCACCCTCTTGTGGGTGTTCCCAGCTTCTGACATGTCTGTATAGAAGCTTTTTTAAGGATGGGGGAACATAGCAAGTCTCTTGGCAAGCACAGGATATAGAAATGAATGTATTCCTAACAGGAATTAGAAACTTCTTAACAAGAAGTTCCTGTTCAAGAGAACAACACAAAAGGTAAGAGAAAATATAAAGCTTTTAATACAAGTAGCAATAACATTTAAAGTTAATTTTCGGATGCAGGGGATAATATGCAGACAACATCATGGCGACAGTTGAATTTTTGATTTCTCTCCACAACTTCAAGCTCTTCTGAAATCAGTTCTCTGGGTGTTCAGTACTGGGCTGTTGAACAAATGCAGATGGGAAGATGCCAGTCCTCCCCTTGCATGTGCCTTCAAACCAGTCTTCATTCACTGGAAGGGAAGGTTGACACAGTTCTTATGACCATAGGAATGAGCAGGAGCATAATGTGCTGCAGACAGGCCTGAGATCACTGTTCTGTGGTGCTTCTGCTGATAAAACTTGGAGCTGTGCTAGACCCAGCAGGGAGTGGAATGTGGAGGAAAGGGAGGAATGAGGAAGAGAGCAAAGGGGTAAGGTAAAAAGGAATATCAAATGGGGATGGGAAATTGGATCAAAATAGAGACTGGGGGCTTGGAAACTGCCTTGAGTGGAAACAAAGTGAATGTGGAGAGTGAGGAAATGATCTGCAACTTTGGTCTGTCCTCTTCAGGATACATCTGAAGTGTTTTGTCAGCTGTTTTCCATGTTCACATAAAAAACCATAAAACAAGCCCCCGAAACTTCTGCTACCCATTAGAAGGGTTAAGTAAAGCCTACCAGCTCTGGCAGTTTTGCTGTGGGGGAACCAGATGAGGCAAGAGCCAGCTTTGTATTGGGAAATATTTAGCTCAGCAATGAAGGGGAAGGTAGGATTTTGGGGTGGAGGGGGTCATCAGTATTGCATGCTGTGAAATCTAACCTGTCAGAGGTTAGATGGGGAACTGATTGTGTACTGCTGCCACTACAGCCACCACAGATTATTGACGTAACTATAGACACCAAAATATAAGGGTTTGTTGCCTTTAAAACTATTTGTGATGTCTTGATTTCACTCAGAGGTTCAGGTGAGAAAATGTGTGTAACAGGGACGTGTGAATGGCAGAGCTGGAGGGGCTCTGCTGCTGCCACACCACCCTCCTCTCACCAGTGCTGGGGGGTCCCTCCCCTCTCCTGTCCCAGGAGGAGTACAGTTACCTTTGGATAAAACAAGGATGGTGTCTCCTGCTTCAAACTCCAGGTCTTCAGGCTGTGTGGCTTCATAACTGTACTGAGCTACAACATGGGTTGTTCCCAATTCCCCTGGTGTTGCCTCCTGCGGTGACTCCTCTGGTTTGCTGTCTTGTACAAACCCCTCTCCCTAGGCAGGAAACAAGCTGATGAGGACATGACCACTTGGTTTCCTTTCTATGTACCAGGGCAAGAGAGATGAGCTCTGCTTCTCCTCTCCACTCACTCTTTGCTCTTCTGCCTTTCATGAAGTTACTGGCTTCTTGTGCAAGCCACAAACTCATGCTTGTAGCAAGGAAAACAGAGGCAGGAGAGAAAGTGGCTGCCCCTGTAGCTGTCACTTACCTCTGTGCCATTGCACCACACTGTCAAGCAGTTGTTCTTGCTCTGGCTCCAGGCCACCTCCACATTGTCTGCACTGAGTGTCACCAGCTCCTGGCCCTCCACAGGCTTGTACCTGGTGTGCAGGGGATACAGGTGAGGAGCCCTGGAACACAGCCCTGGCTCCCTGGGGCTGGCAGTGCCTCACCTCAGCTCTGTGTGCTCAGGCTGCAGCTCCAGCTTCTTGCAAACCATCTCCAGGAGCTCCCTGTAGGAGACACTTTGATCGACTCTCAGGGCAACTGTGAATTTGTAGTGCACCTTGAGGACATGAAGGCTGGAGACAGTTGGTTCAGCCTCCTGCAGGCAGGAAACAGGATGTCACCTTGTGTGGCTTTGGCAAGCACAGGGATGTGGAAACTGGTTGTCTGAGTTAGACTGTGCCTCCCAAGCTGTGCTTGGACATTGGCTGTTGGCAGCCCCAGCCTTGCCCCAGGAGAGAGCTCAGTAATAGATTAGGGACTTGGCACTAAATTGTGGCTTTAGGGTAATCAAATTAGAGCAGTGTCTACCCTCCAAGCCTTTTTCTTTTTTTTTTTTTTTTTTTTTTTTTTTTTTTTTTTTTCTTTTTTTTTTTTTTTTTTTTTTTTTTTTAATTGGAATGGCTCTATTTTCCCATCTCTCTTCCCAGTGCTACCTTCTGATGTGCTGACCCTACCCAGGAGCATGTTCCAGCCAAGCTCTCTCCTATTTTTCCTTTCTCAAGTTTTCTCAAGTTCCTCAGGTTGACTAAGCTGAGAGTCATGCAGCGGCTCTGGTCACAGCCCCGGGTTCACCTGGGGCCTGGAGAACTCCCAAAAAGCAGCCCTAAGTCTCCTGGTAAATGCAGATTTGTATGACCAGCAGGACCTCAGGGTCTGTGCTCACAGGACATTACCTTTGCTGTGTCTCTTGGCTGCACCACAGTAGCAGGAACATAGTCTGGAGAGGAGGAAAAAGGTGGCTCAGGAGGTGGGATGGGATAAAGTTTGTCTAAACACACAGCCAGACCTCCTGCAGGCCATCATGATCTCCAACACCACCAACCAACCCTGGAGCCAGCAGTGGTCCCTCAAACGGTATGGCATCTGCCCCAGGGGTTCTTCTGTAAGATCTAGATACAACCACTGAGCAGAGGCTTTGGCTCTGTGCCTTCCCTCTTGCAGAGATGGGAACATGAGGGATGGGATGTCTTTCATGGGTGGATTCAAAAAAGATAAACAGGTAGCTGCTGGTTTTAGTGTCTTTGTGCTTCTGATCTCTCTAAACCAAAGGCAATCCCTGTCCTTCCTTTACAGGGAAGCTAAACTCCGGCCTCCAGGCAGGGTGATTTCATGCAGCTTTGTGGAGGTCTCATCATGAGGATCTGGTTTACATTTTGGCAGTGCTCATTCCAGGAAGAGCCCAAGCTACACCGTTGAACATGCTCCCACTATTAGATCTGAGATGGCTTTTGGTGTCGTATAAGATGGTCATTGGGCTTGTTGTGTCCACGTGGTGTTTGTCCTTAATTCCCTAAGCCACAGCCTTCTGTGTCAGCTGTACCCATGGACTCCTATGAAGCTGCTCTGTTGGGCTCATGAGCTTGGGATGTGGGACACTGGGTAGCACCAGCCAGGAGTCCTGATCACACAGCTCCTTCAAGCTAGCTCAGCTCACAGCAGCACTGAAACTATCATGGATGCCCTGCTTGAAGGAGAAGCCTATAAGGAATGTTTTAGTCCCAGCTGGTTCTTGCCCCATTCGTATCTCCAGACCCTTTTTCTCATTAGTCACTGTGCTAATAAGGACAGAGGGATTTGCTTTCCTCAGGGACCCCACAGACACTGTTTTACTCTATCCTCCGCACTGCAGTTGTCTCTGCCTCCTGTTGTGTTGTCTCCTAGTCCTTGACTGGAAGTGGGGTCAGGAATGTGAGGGAGATGAGCCCTAGCCGTGGTCTCAAAGGGTGAGAGCACAGCATCTCAACCTGCTGTGGGTGGTGTCCCCCTGTGCTCCCCACACTGACCTGGCGCCTGCCGCCGTGGCTTCTCCGGGACAGCGGAGGTGGGTGACTCAGAGATCTCAGCTTCCACAGCCGTTTCTTCCTGTGCCATGGGAAGAAGACAGTGCTGTCAGTCCCACCCTCCTGAGGGGCTGGGGTGCTGCTGCCTTGTGCAGATCCCCTCCAACCTGCCATCTTCTCAAAGGCTGTTGAGGATCTTGAACTGGGGAGGGCTGACTTTGCTATCCATAATCCCAGCATTGCCAACCACCTCTAGGGTGCCACCAGCACGGATTTTGCAGATCCCTGAGCTCATAATAAGGTGAGCAGAAGCCAGAAGAACCAACCCCAGCATCATGAGGGGGAGTCACATATATGGGTCCTACTGAGAGGCAGATGTTGGGTGAGTATGTGGAGATCTGCCCTCCCCAGGACACCGTTTCCTCCTGGGCCTCCTCACCTGGATTTGCAGCTTATTGTGGAGCTCCACAGGCTCAAGGAAGTTGCATGGGACGATTCCTTTCTGCAGGGGGAGGAGAGATGAGTAGTGATTGCTTGGCAAGAAGGCAACCCACTGCTAGAGGACACAACCGAATGTGTCCTTACCCTCCCCTGCATCCCAGGAGGGTTCCTGAGTCTTGAATTTTAGTTTCTGCAGGTTGGGTGAATTTCACTGAACCCTTTGGCCGAAGCCAGGATGGACATAAGAGACCTCAGTCAGAAACTTAGTTAATTACTGTTGGCAAGCCTCTGCCTCTGCAGAACCTCAACCATAACCTGCTGTCTGCCCCCCTGTCCAGCACACTCCTGCTATACCTTTCCATTGAACATCACTGTAGCCCAGTTGTCCTTCTCTTTCTTCAGGACGAAGACAATGTTTCCTGGCAGGACCTGCAGCTCCTCGGCGGTCTCGGGAATGAACTCGTACATGACACGGTGTGGCTGCCCTCTGAGGGCCCTGGGTGTGGGAGCAGTGGACAAGTCAGGAATGTTGGCAATGCTGTTGTTTTACCTTGCAGGGACAATCCAGACCTCTGCCTCCGTGTTTCTACATTCCCCATTCCTTCTGAATTCTGGGCGCCAGCTGGATGCTGGGCTGTGAGAGTACAGGATGGCATTGTGCCTGGCTCTGGGTTATCCATCCTTTATCCAACATACCTGAGGATTTCTGGAGTCTTGGGCCTGGGTGGAGGACCAGAGGCCTGCCAACAGGAAGATAAAAAGGAAAATTAACAGTAATCCTGAGAATTTAGTTTGCTTTGCAGAAATGTCCGGCAGCCTCTTACCAGGTCTACCCTCACCCCAACACTGTTCCTTCCTCCACATGCAGTTGCCTTAAGTGCCATGAAGAGTATCACTGGCTTTGCTCCTTCTAAGGAACAGTTTCCACATTCTTCAACATACAGTTAGTTTTCAGGAGCACAATCCTGTTTGCACTCCTGATTTGAGTTTCAGTTCACAGAAGATTGAGATTGTCTACACTGAGAAGGGTGTAATTTATCCTGTGCAACGGTGCTGTGCTTCCCCATATCCTTCTAAAAACCTCCTGGAAAAGCTCTTGCCACATTTAGGAATGGGAAGATGCCACTATATCATCTGGAAAATGGCACAGGAAATGCAAAGGTGTTCTGGAATGGGCAGGAGGGTGAAAAGCAAGAGCAGAACTGTGTTGTTTCTCCACTCAGCCTTAGGCAGACAATCCCTAATGAACCCTTCAGGGAGGGTCAGAGACATCTCCCTGCAGAGAGCCATCACCCTGCCCACTACTTCCCTGTGCAGAGAACCAGCTTAACCTCAGCCACAGCTGTGGGTGGGTTTGGGATGAGCTTCCTAATGCTGGAGAGAGCAGCTGACCCATGGAAGCAGTGCCCACCTCCTCCCCACAGCAGTGGCACAGAGTTCAGGGTGGTAAGGGTGCTGTTTGCTCCCCACTGTGGATGACAACCACCCCATGTCACCCTGCACTGAGCATGCTGTTCACTGACTGGGTCTTACCTGTGGCTGTAGGGGAGCGAATCCTGAAAAATCGTCCTTATCCACCACAGATGCCACCACCTAGAGCCAAAGAAAAATAGTGACTTGGTGCCTGTAGACTTCTCTCAGACCTCTGATGTCCACCTCCTCCTTTGCTGTTGGCCAAGCCAAGCTCCTCAGGAAGCATTAATCTCAGGAAGGGCTATGTTTTAGGCTAATCGTCTTGGACTACAGGTTGAGTGCCTCTGGCACCAAAGCTTCCATCTCAACTGGGCTAAGTTTTCTGCTCTTAGCCTGGCTGCCCCTGTGGTTTGAGGTATTGTTTCTGTTTTAATACAAATGTTGAAGGGAGCCAAAATGTCCAGTTCAAGCCCATACCTCCAACAGGTGACCTTAAATGTAATTTAGAAAGTTGATACATGGTTTTGTGCATGTTTCTGGCACTCAAGGAGCTGCCTGGCTCTCGGCTGTCTGATTCCCCAGTCCCTGGTTCCTTTTCTGGATGAGTGCTGCCTCCCAGGACCTGAGCCAGGGGTGGTATCCCAGTGACTGGTTTTTGCACACTCACAGGAGAAAAGCTTGCTTGCTTATCTGAGCTGAAAAGCCCTTTTCAAACAGAGCAGTGGAAGAACTGGAGGTTGGTTGTGGGTGTCTAATGTTAAATAGCTCCTTTCCCTCATCCCTGAAAATTTCTTGGCGTGAGTTGAAGCTCCAGTGGGATCTTTCCAGCTCATTGTTGACTATCCCTCATGTCTCAGTAAGGAGAGAAATTAGAAATGGGCCATGATCAGCAAGAGTGTGCTTTTAGCTCTTGTATACTTGCAGACTCTCTGTTTCCCACGAGATCCCTCTGGCCATCCCTCTCTCCATGTCTGGGGGATGCCTGAGGCAGAGACCAGCTCCCTGTGTCTGGCTGCCTACCAGGCAGCAGACAGCAGCTCAGAGGGGTGCTGAGAAGGCAGTCAAGAGCTCTTCTTCACCACAGGCTTGGCCTGAATAAATAGTATAGATGTTTCTTACCATTGCCTTTCCCAGGTAGTCCTTCTTCTCCAGCTGAGCCACTTGCTTCTCATTTGGCCTGAACAGCTTCCCTGCAGGAATGGCCACCAGCTCACAGCACTTCTGCTTCTGTAGCACAGAGAAGTCACGGAAACTTTGGAGGTGAGAGCAGGGACTGAGGAAGGTCCTTTCTGCTCTGGGCTTGGGGGCTGCTCCGTAAAGCCAGACCAGCATCATGACAGCCCAATCCCAGCCCTGGTGTGGTCCATTGAATCTTGTCTTCCCATCCCTGCCTCCCCAGTGACCCAAAGCTCTTCCCACTGACTTTCTCCCACCACAGCATCTATTGCCACTGCATTTTCATCCTGATAAAAGGTGGATGTGCTGTCAGTGGGATTTCCCTCCCTCTCCCTGTGAGGCTGTGAGACCTGCTCCTCCATACCAGGATGGCTTCCATGGCCCTGTCTATCTTGTTGTGCTGGGGCTCGCTCTTCATGCTCATGGCCAGGGTCAGGTGCTCCTCAGCCTTCTCCCAGTTCTCCATTGTGGCATACACCAGTGCAATGTTGCAGAGAATCTGCTGGAGGGATGGGAGCAAAAGAAAGAGCTCTTGGAACAGCCAGACTGCTGCCAGGAGGGCAGGAAAGGAAAGGACAGTGGGGCCGTGGCACTGCACCTGCTTGCTTGGTTTTTGCAAGGTACAAAGAGAGGCTGGCTGTCTCCTCTTTAGATTTCTCATGCTGGGGAACAGACCTTTGGGATCAGAACTGTGGCCAGGTGTGTCTCACCTCGCAGGCAAAGAGCCGGTAGTGCAGCCCCAGGATCTTGTAGTCGATGAGCTGGTTGCCTCGCAGCTGGGCCAGCGCCTCTTTGAAATCCTCAATGGCCTTTCCATGGCTGTGGAGCAGAGGATGAAGGTGTCACCAGCTCGTGGTGGCACCCTGCCTGCCTCTAAGCCTGTACTCAGACTGGTTGAGTTCAGTCAGCTCTCCCCTCTATCCTTGTGTTTCAGACACCCCAGGAGAGGAGAGAGGTTCTGAGCCTCATGTTAATCCCAGGAGTGCAGTGCTGGAGAGCAGGAGCCTTTTTGACCTCGAGGGGTTTCAGTCTGGGCTCTGGGGCACCAATCTGCCTGGGGCCATCCCCGAATGAAGGCTGGCATCTCTGTAAGCGGCAAAAATGAAACTTGAAATGCTTCCACTCACTTCTGCCTCCGGTAAAACACAGTCCCTCGCTGGAAATAAGCCACTGCCAGGTGCTTGTCGCAGCCGATGCTCCGGGTGAATGCCTGCAGAGGTAGGAGAGGAGCAAAAGGGGACACCTTTAAAAAACTGAGGGTGTAGAGCAAGTTGTACATGTCCTGCCTTAGCTGAGTGGCTTGAGCTGGGCTCTGTGGGCTGTGTCTCCCTGCAGCACTGGGCATTGGTGGGGGAGAGCCTGTACCAGACTCCGGGGTTTTTCTGAGCTGGAGCCATCCGCCAGCACGGTCACCTCCTGGAGAGAGGGAGAGTGAACAGTGAGCCGTGTTATCGCTGCTGCCGCCTCACCTCTGATCCACTGGCAGAATAGGTTCGGCAGCCTAGGGCTGTCCACCTTCCTCACAGCTTTAAAAGGGCCCGAATCCACCCCTTAGGCCGCGATCCTTTTAATCCCTCCCTTCCCCACCATGTCTGTGTCTCTGGGCTAGTCCCAGAGGTGAGAGGATGAGCGGCCCTCGGGGCTGTACCTTACCTGCTCCGCCTCCTCCAGCTTCCCCAGGACAAGCTGGATGCAGCCGATGTTAAAGCAGATTTTGGCGGGGGGGTTCTGCACGGCTGTGAAGGCACCCAGAGCAGCAGCCCAGTCCTTCCTGTCCGCTGCACACACCCCTTCTTGCCACAGCCGGATCGTCTCCACCAGGGACATGGTGTGCCCGGAGCGGGATGTGGGATCCCCGCGCCGTGGGGCTCGCCCCTCTCGCTGTCCTTCCTTGTGGCACAGCCGGGCCTCTCTGGCTCCCTCCAGCCTGCACTTCTGCCTGTCCCCGGCGCTGTCACCAGCCTGGCAGGAAGCGGCCCCACCGCATCATCAGCCCCGGGATGGGGAAGTGGGGCTGAGGCTGCCGCCGACACAGCGGGCTCCCGTGGGGTGCATCCCTGCTCCTCGCCTACTCGGGTTCTGAGCTTCTGTTCTACACTTGAAAAGCCGCGGATTATGTCAGCTGGGTGGTTCAGCGGGTTAAATTTCAGGTTGCAAAACGCCAGGGTGAGCGCTGGGCTGAGCCCTCGGTGCCCTGCAAAGAACAGTCTTATCATCGCTAAGCGGTTCCTGCAGGCACAGCTGGGAGGTGAAGGACAGCCCAAGGCACCGCCTGGGAAACCCTTGGTCCTTCCCACCCCACCGTGTTGTCCCAGTGTGGAGTTTCACTGCTGAGGGCACATGGAGCTGCCCATGGCTGAGGTTCCTGGGGCAGTGGCCGTGCTGCACCGTGTCCCGAGGGCACAGCCCAGCATCACTTCTGTCCGGGTGTTTTAGGGCCAAGGAAACACAACCGGCTCTGGAGCACTGCTGGGAGCACAGGGCCAAGATGAGTACTGGGCACGTGGGTGACAGCAGGATTCTGACTCGCTGCTTACTCACAGGTTTGCAGCTCCACACACGGTTTGTAAGCGTTTTTGGGAGTGCTTTGCCTCTGCCCCATCTACCAGCAATGTGACGTGTATTTTGCAAGAGCTTAAAATATGTCAGCAAGACTTAACCCTTGTGCCTTTACCAAAACTTCCCCAGCAAATTACATAACTCCAGCAGTGGGAGGGAGGCTGTGGGGAGGTGAATTCTGAGTACTGCTGATGGAGAAACCCAAGCCCCAGAGCTGCAAAGACCGGGGTTTTAATCCAAAGTAGGACCGAAGAGAACTCTGAGCCTGGGGCTCTGTATGTGTGCCCTCAGCATCCCAGCTGGCTCCTATGAGCTTCCCACAGGAGCGTGGAAGACTCTCTGACCTCCAGGAAAGCAGAGGGAGATGCAACCAGCTGAAGTGATGCCCAGGCAAAAGGAATAAACATGGTGAGTGTAAAGACACCCCTCTAGATGCCTTTTCTGATTCCTGTGAGGGATGGGAGACCCATGGAGCTGCAAAAGGTTCACCTTATTGCAGGCATTATTTTCTGCTCATTTAATTGTCTGAATTGGTGCACTGCTCAGTCAGGTTTATCCCAAAAGCAGTACAAGGAGAGCTGGAGGAGGATGAGAGGTCATCCCCACTGGAATGCTCATAGCAGCTGTCCTTCTGCCTGGGTATTTGTAATTTAACAGTGAGATTTCAGAGCTGTGATAAACACAGCCCTTTCTGCAAGAGCAAGTCTCTTGTTCCCCTTTCTCTACCCAAAGCTGACTCAGTAGGTAAACTTGTTTCTTCTACCATAACGTCCAACAGGAAGTGAGTAAGAGAGATGGTGATAACTCCTGTGGAAGATTCCTGGAATCCAGCAAATTCAGATTGCCAATAGGTGGGTCAGAAATAGAGAAATGCAGCTGGGGTGCAGTGCATATGTTTTGACATCGTAGCAACACTACGTACAAGTTTGTAATTTCTGAAGAGTCAAAAAAAGACTCTTCAGATTCAGGCCCAAAGAAGCCTCCATTGTGCACAAGGGAAGACCTTTTTGTGAGTTTTATTGGCAGAAGTGGAGGAGCATGTGCAGCTTATTCCCAGGAAGGCAGGTCGGAGCTCTCTGCACAGGACCTGGGGGTTTTGGCTCTTTTCTCAGATGGTGGCGACACTGAGGTGGATGTGAGGACAGCGGCAGGTCTCATCTAGCACCAAAGCAGGATGTGACTGAGAAGGTGCCACTGCCAGGTGCTCTAGCTTAAGCTGGAAGCAGCAGAGCTCTGCAAACCCTGTCACCCTTCCCAGTCTGACCTGCATGAGGTTCTCCATGGAAGCTTTCTTCTCCTAACAGGAATATGAACCCCTGTCATGGTGTCCATACCACCCACCAATATAAGCAAAGCAGGATTTGGAGGAAAGAGGCTGTTTTTTAAGACTTACTTTCTCCCTTCCTGTCATTCATTACCAGCAGAGCTGCCCCTGCAAATCCTGCCCTACCCCCACATCAATCCATGTTTTAGCACATCCCTGAACAGAAACACAGATGTACGTGTTCTGTAAATGCTCCAAAGTCCATTACAGCCTCACCTAAGGGATCTGCAAAACTTTAAGACCACTCTTTTTATTAACATCATTTATTTAATGCCACCTAGAGGCAGCTGATCTGCTTTAGCATCAATTGCTTTGGAAAATACTTTCCCCTTCTCTGGGATTACAGCTTGTTTTTTTTTTAAATGAGGTTCATTGATGTCTTAACCCAAATCTGGGCAAATGGAAAGAAGCAGAGAAGCCAATCACAGTCCCTGGCAGAGCTGTAAGGACAGAACCCTCACTGCATGACCAGGAGAATTTCTGTGTAGATCTTTGGGTGAAACCTGGATGCTTTCTGTAGCTTCTGTAGCAAGGCAGGGTCTCCCACTTGGTGATCTCAGTGCCTCCTGTGGCTGTGCCTGTGTTCTGCACGGTTTAAGGGTGATCATTCTGGTTCCTGTCTCCATTGAAGGCATGGCAGACACTGAGTAAATATTCAGTGATGGTTTATTGTCTGGTCTTTATTATTATTACAAAAACAAAGCAGATATCAAAAAACAGCAAAGATTTCACAAGGTCCCCAACAGTTTTTACACAACTGAACTGTAGTAAAATAGTGAAATTAAAACACACGTATTTCAGTCCTGGCCCCAAACCTTCTATGGTGATCCATGGTTTGGGATGACCTGGGCTTTCCTAATTCTTTAAAATACTCCTCTTTATCTGGGAACTTGACTGGCCCACTAGCTAACATGATGAGGCACAATGCAACAGGAATGTGAGCTGTCTGGTATCCTTACCGACCCTACACAACCAGAAAACAAAATAGGGGAGGCTCTGCAGAGATAGTGTTGACACCAGGATATGTTTCTCAGACTACCCCAAGCAGCCATTTAGTTGTGCTTGACAAAACCTAATCACTTTCCAGTTGCTGAAAGGTGATTCACTGTGTAAAAGCTGCTTTTTCTTCTTCTCCTCAGGATCTTTGGTCCCCAAAATAAGAATTCACTGGGCTGGCCTCCAGTGTAAATGGACCATTAATCTTTCAAATTCCACTTTCTGAACTGCACTATGGACAACTCCATCTCACTGTGACCTTCCCACTGTGGACCCAGCATCAGACTGATGGCAAGGAACCTAAGCAGGTTAAGGAAAATACTCAGCTCTCTGGAATGATAATTGGGGTTGGAAAAGAGCTTTTCTCCTCTCCTATTCACGGGTGTAGGGTCAGAGGTTGACCAAAGGCAACATGGTCCAGTTACCTGTGTTAATAATAGCTGCCCCACTTCTCAAATATCAAGATTTTAGCTCAAAACACTGCTTGGCTAGCAAAAAAAATTAAGACATTGCCCTGCGTCCCTCAGCATTTGCTCAGAGAGCCAGGTCCAAATCTGCCACGATTACACACAAATGCAAATCACCCTAAACACCAAATCGTTTACATCACTGAATACATCACTGAAAGGCTGGTGAGTACCAAATATTCCTGTTAGAAGTAAAATTCCACCTTCATAATTTTTCCAGAACTGAACTGCAGAAGAGCTCACGATGCGCGTAATTGGTGGGGTATGACAGAAGCAGCAGGGCGAAGGCAAAGCTGGGGGACAGGGCTGCCCTGTCCAGGACAGGAGGGGATCAGGGCTTGTAGCAGCGGCTCCCTGCTGGAGTCACCCCTGGTGACACTCCCTGCTGCAGTTACACTGTCTTCCTGGCAGTCAGGACACGCACAATGGAGCCAACTCCTCCGGCAGCCAGCGCCTGCAAAGGGAAACGTGGCCATCAGCACCAGGCCGGGGCAGCTACGGCCTTCCAGGGCTCAACAGGCTGACAGGAGTGATGGAGAGGGACCTGGACATGGGCTGGAGTGACAGGACAACGGGGAAGGGCTTCAAACTGACAGGGAGTAGGGCGAGGTATCAGGAAGAAATCCTTCCCTCTGAGGGTGAGGAGGCCCTGGCACAGGGTGCCCAGAGAAGCTGTGGCTGCCCCTGGACCCCTGGAAGTGTCCGAGGCCGGGTTGGACATTGGAGCTTGGAGCACCCTGGGCTAGTGGAAGGTGTCCTTGCCCATGGCAGGGGTGGAATGAGATAAGCTTTAAGGTCCCTTCCAACCCAAACCATTCTGGGAGTCTATGAAATTACCTGGATCACACTTATATTGCACCTGAGTATCTTCCTGCCCTCCACAAAACGCCAGGAGCCAGGGTACAATAATCATACTCAATTTCAAGAAAGCTATTTCATTATGGTTTCATTTCCCTGCATAACCAAGCCGCAAATTTTGCTTCCCTCCAGGAAGGAAATTCTCCTTCAGCCTACTTGAATAGCTGGATGAAACCATTTTGTTTGCCTCACTCCAAGAGAAACCCCAATTTTAACTGTTGGGTGAGTACCCAAGGAAGCAGCAGTGGGAAGGAGACAGAAGTCATCTGTGAGCTCCAGGGCCATACCCGTGTCACAGCCTGAATCTGGCACTTGAGTCTCAGCTGACAGAAGGGGCTCAGGGCCTGGGCACTCCGGCAGGAGCTGTCCCCATGCACTCACCTTCTCATGCCACTGCAGCAGCACAGCACTGCTGTTGTCAGAGGGGCTCTCAAAGCCCTTGTAGATGTACTTCATGAGCAGGTCCACGCCGTTCTTGTCCAGTGACTGCACGGCCTTCTCGATGTCATTGGCTTTGAAGGAGATGAGCACCTTCAGCACGATGCTCTCAGCACGGTCCTGTCAACAGGCAGGCACAGACACAGCCTCCTCGTGTGAGCTGCAGCCAAACACTGCTCCTCCCTCAAACTGAATTACAGCATTCTGCTCTTCAGCAGCTCTGAAGAGGACTGTGCATGAAGAGCTTGTCATGGTAAGATGTAACAGACGTGTCCTCCCAAGGATGAACAATGTAAAAGAGTTTAACACATTTGCCCTGCTTTAGTTTCTCCAAAGTTTTTGCTTTTCTCTGTTAGTATTTGCAATTCTCCACCTCTTAATTATGGCTAAATAGTAAATGCTCATATGGAAGCTCAAGATCTATCCAGTTCCAAAATAATTATAACAATCAATTGCTTGTCTAGGCCCCCTTCCCACTAGATCCTTTTCCATACCTCTGTAGCATAAAGATGTGACATTTCCATACCTCTGTAGTGTAAAAAAACATGTGACACAACCATTATAATCCAGGGAAATGCCATTGGCAGCCTGGAAGAGGTGAGTGCTGGAAGCCACGTGTTTTCCAAGCAGTCAGCAGCTGTCCCAGACACACTGGATGCAGACTAGCCATTAATATTAAGCATTAATAACCATTGATCTGGATATCATTTCAGGCCTGGGAATGTGTGTGGCATGCTTACAGCAGCAATTAGCAATGTAATCAGCAAAGAGCAGCTCTTCTTGTTCATCCATCACTAACTGAGGCAGCACGAGAGAAGAATGTCTCAGGGTTGCTGGACTTTTGAATAATTCCATCACACAAACACATCAGGCAGCTTCTACCCACAGAAACTATGGACGTCACTTTTCCTGCCCAATTTAATATCCCATAATCACTTGGTTTAGCAAGACTTCTCCCATGACTGGAAGTAAAATTCTGTGAGTTCTAAAGATAACAAAAAATTAAGGCATGTTTTAATGTTCAGTCATTCTGCCCTCTACAATTCCACCACCAAGTGTATTCTTAAATCCTTCAATAGAGGGCTAATGGAAACAAGTCATTAATGTGAGGACAAAGCCAGCCCTATCTGTAACAGCTGGTTCTCAGAGCTCTGTAAAACCCTTCAGGGAAAGGGCTGGGGCTGCAGGAACAGCTCTGCCAGGAAGCATGCAGCAGGAAACCATGGCCCTGGGCCTCTCCTCAGGCAGGGAGAAGTGACTGCAGGCACTCACCAGCTGGGCAGTGCCCTATCTTATCAGCCTGTTCCTCCCACGACTGCAATCATGAGCTATTCAGGACTCATCCTGGGGATATTCAGAAATGCACGTACCCAGGAGACTCCCACACTTTGTCACAGGGGGAGGGCTCGGTTTTCCTGAGGTTTTAACAGCTTCATTTTGATTGGATGTGGTAAAAAACGATTCTTCCTTTTTTGTAGGCTCACTGCTGGTGGTTTCATTAGTCAGAGGTGACAACTGCAGCCTGGTTCCCTGAGCACACAATGATTATATCTGTGAGCTGCCACTTCTGGTCTGAGTCAGACACAGGCACCTGGTGACACCTGGGCACACAGAACACAATCAGCACTGGCAGGAGAACCACAGCTGATCCAGCACCAAGGTAAAGGTACCTGAACACGTGACACCTGAGCTAAAGTATTTTAAACAAGATTAAAACACTTATGGTCACGGATCTTTCAACATCAGGGAATACCCTAAATTCTGCTTCTCTGGCCTCCTCAAGTCGCACAGAGATAACAGAGACAGGAAAGGATTTTTAGGGAGTAAGCCAGGAGCAAGCAGTTGCTATTTTACCTTCACTGCCTGGTTCTTTGTGTTGATGGGAGGGTTCTTCAGAGCTGCCTGCAGTGCAGCCATCATGTTCCCTGTGCCAGATGGTTAAGGACCAGACACCAAGTACATGGACAGCCACACTTGTAGCTGGCTTGTGCATGACTGAAAACACTCTGCTGCAAGGATTCCTTCACTAGATAAGAAGACATTCCAGCCTAAGACAGCAATTTTCAGGCCATTTGAGGCAGGAGCAGCATCAACAAGCAGCTGTATCGTTCCAGGACTGTTGAATACTTCTTAGGCCTTTCCTTGAATGAGGGTCCAAGTAAAAGAAGCCACCCTCCATCACTTCTGCAATCTGCAGCCCTCGAGAACAAGTCTCAGCTCGGCACATCCAGGCACGGGGGCAGCAGCCCTTGGGAAGGGTGACCAGGGGCCAGCTGGGCGAGGCAGCCCTGCCAGCGGGCACGGGGCACTCTTCGGACACAGGGAACCCGCAGTCTGCATCCCCCGGGACACGTCCCTGAGCGCAGCCCTGGGACACTGCGGCTGCTGCGGGCAGGGAGGAAGCTGGACCGCCTTCGTGCTGCCAGCCCCTTCCCCTTCAGCCTTTTCCTGCTGCCAGCCCCTTCCCCTTCAGCCTTTTCCTGCTGCCAGCCCCTTCCCCTTCAGCCCCTTCCCCTTCAGCCTCTCCCTGCTGCCAGCCCCTTCCCCTTCAGCCTCTCCCTGCTGCCAGCCCCTTTCCCTTCAGCCCCTTCCTGCTGCCAGCCCCTTCCCCTTCAGCCTCTTCCTGCTGCCAGCCCCTTCCCCTTCAGCCTTTTCCTGCTGCCAGCCCCTTCCCCTTCAGCCCCTTCCCCTTCAGCCCCTTCCCCTTCAGCCCCTTCCTGCTGCCAGCCCCTTCCCCTTCAGCCCCTTTCCCTTCAGCCCCTTCCTGCTGCCAGCCCCTTCCCCTTCAGCCCCTTTCCCTTCAGCCCCTTCCTGCTGCCAGCCCCTTCCCCTTCAGCCTCTTCCTGCTGCCAGCCCCTTCCCCTTCAGCCTTTTCCTGCTGTCAGCCCCTTCCCTTTCAGCCTCTCCCTGCTGTCAGCTCCTTCTCCTTCAGCCCGTTCCCCTTCAGCCTCTTCTTCCTGTCAGCCCCTTCCCTTTCAGCCTCTCCCTTTCAGCCTCTTCCTCCTGCCAGCCCCTTCCCCTTCAGACTCTCCCTCCTGTCAGCCCCTTCCCCTTCAGCCTCTCCCTCCTGTCAGGCACTTCCCTTTCAGCCTCTCCCTGCTGCCAGCCCCTTCCCCCCTCAGGGTCTCCCCTCGTCCCGCCGGTCCCTTCTCCCTCAGCCCCTTCCAGCGCTTCCCGCCCGCCGCGGTGCCCGCTCGCCGCTGTTCCCCTATAAGGCCGCCCCGGCGGCGGCCGCGCCCGCTCCGCCCCCGCCGCTCCCTTCAGGATATTGCCGCAGGCACGAGTCCACCTCGCCCTCATCGGGTCCCGCTTGCCCGTCGCCCCCGTCCTCCTCATCCACGAACTTGTTCTCGTCGTACTCGTCCACGTCCACCCGGCGGAACCGCGCCGAGGACACGGTGTGCTTCGCCATGGCCGCGCCCGCCCCGCGCAGCCGCCGCCGGCCCCGCCCCGCCCCGAGCGGCGCCTGCGCAGCGCAGCGCTGTCAGCGGAGCCCGGAGCGGATCCGGGAGCGGATCCGGGAGCGAATCCCGGAGCGCTGTCAGCGGAGCCCGGAGCGGATCCCTCAGGGGATCCCGGAGCCCTGTCAGGGGATCCCGGAGCGGATCCTGGAGCGGATCCCGGAGCGGAGCCCTCAGGGGATCCCGGAGCGCTGTCAGGGGATCCCGGAGCGGATCCCGGAGCCCTGTCAGGGGATCCCGGAGCGGAGCCCGGAGCGCCGTCAGCGGATCCCGGAGCGGCCTGGAAGGGACCCTGGAGCCCGCCTCATCCCGCCCACCTCTGCCACGGGCACCGACACCTGCCGCTAGCCCAGGTTGCTCCAAGCGCTCTCCAGCCTGGCCTTGGACACTTCCAGGGATCCAGGGGCACCACAGCTTCTCTGGGCACCCTGTGCCAGGGCCTCGCTCAAAGGGAACAATTTCTTCCCAACATCCAATCTAAATCTACTCTCTTTCAATTTGAAGTTTCACAGATTCACAGGATATTCTGACTTGGGAAGGACCCACAAGAATCATCGAATCCAATTCTTAAGTAAATGGCCACAATGGAATTGAAGTGACAAACTTTGATGTTACTGTCACCATGTTCTGACTGACTTTGAAGCCATTCCTGCTCGTCCTGTAATTCCAGGCCCCTGTAAATAGTGCTTCCTCGTGATTCCCGTCAGCTCCTTCAGGCCCTGCGAGGCCACAGTGAGGTCACCCCAAAGCTTCTCCTCTCCAGGTGAACAATCCCAGCTCTCCCAGCCTTTCCTCCCAGCAGAGCTGCTCCATCCCTCTGCTCATCCTGGTGCCTCCCCTGGACTCTCTCAGCAGCTCCAGGTCCCCCCTGTGCTGGCCCAGGGCTGGGGCAGCTCTGCAGGTGGCTCTCACCTGAGCCCAGGGGCAGAGGGGCAGAATCCCAATCCCTTTCCTGCTGCCTGCACTGGAGCTCAGCCCTGGGCACAGGGGGCTCTGGGCTGGGGCAGCTCCAGCTGTCACCCACAGCAGCCCCAAATCCTCCTCCCAGGGATTTGGGAGATCTCCCCAGATCTGCTCATCCTCAGCCTGGATCGATCCCGGGGTTTTCCTCAGGTGCGGCAGAAGCATTTGTTCTTGTTAAATCTCATGAGATTCCCATGAGCCACTTCCCGAGCTTGTCTGATCCACACTGTCCTGTGTAGATAGATAATAATTATGCTATTATTAATTAGAAAATGACACAGCTTTGTGAGGTCACTCTTAATAGAAAGCAGCAGCTCTGGAAAAAAATAGACCCATACACGTGTATGTACACACACACATATATTACATATATATCTTTAATGTCCTTTCCAACCCATTTCATGACTCCATGAAAAAAACCCTGTTTGCTGGGCAACAACATTACATACATCACATGCCCCATATTAAAAAAGATTTTGAATCACGAAGTGAAAACACTGTGCTAAAGTATAAAATTATTTCTTTAACTTACACTTGGCCTGTGTAGATAATAATTATCCTATTATTAATTAGGAAATGTCATAGCTTTGTGAAGTTCCTCTTAACAGAAAACAGCAGCCCTGGAAAAAAACAGAAACATATACACATATGTATCTATATAAATATATATTTATATAGATTACAGCCACCACCACCACCCCCCTTATTATGACAAAAACAGCTGGTGGAAAATGTATTCCAGTATCAGCCCTACCTGCAGGAGCACTCGCCTTGTTGGCAGAGGAGGAATTCAGGCTGTGTCACATGTTCCACCAAAGTTGCCTCAGCTCAGGAAGCTGCAATCCAGCTGTAACTGTGGTTGCAGCCTGGGGCCTGCTGGCGTTTTTCTGCTGGAAATTGGCTTAAGGGCAACAAAGTACTTGCAGGAGGTAAACAGACTGTCAGAGAGGCCCGGAATGGTTTGGGCTGGAAGGGACCTTAGAGGTCATGTAGTTCAACTGCCTGCCATGGGCAGGGAGTACTGGGCTTCAGCGTTTACTGCTCTGGCTTTTAAGGTAGAGGACTGAAACAAAAGTATGTTCATAATCCATTATTTGAGACACACATTTATTGCATGGGTTAAATTTGGCAGGAGGGGACTTTATTGGTGGGTTTTTTTTGCCATCTGTGATCTCAGTTTCACACCAAAAAGCGGGTGGATGTGTGCCATCCTCAGAGCAGGTAGGTGTGTTCCACAGGGAAACACATCAGAATGAGGACTTCCACTGACTTATTCCTTTGGCATTTTTAAATGCCTTACAATATTTCTGGGTCTGCAAAATTTCTGGGTCTGCCTTACAATATTTCTCCTCCCCCTGAAAGGGCAGAAAGGCACCTGGGAAAAGCCCTCCTTGGCTTGGAGATACCAGAGGAAGCAGACTGCCTCCCATGGCTGGGAAATGCTGTTGGGAAAAACTGAGAGAGGAAAAAGCCTTTAAATTCTGCTGTCCAGCTGGGTTCCCCTGCATTCCCTGGGGAAAGGCTGTCCTAAAATACGTTTTAATTCCTGTTAGGTTAATTTGATGTCGGTTTTGTGTAGCTGCTGGCAGAGCTGGGTGACAAGGGGCTGCCCCCTGATGTCACACACAAAGGCATTTATGGCCATAAATGCAGGTATGGCCATGCCCCTGCAGGGTCACCGGGGCCAGACAGGGCTAAGAGGAGATGCAGAGCGAGATGTGAGGTGCCCCAGCAGGAAGCTGAACGCTGAGTTCAGTGTTGAGCCTCATTGCAAGGTGAGAAATTTGAGTAGAGGGTGATGCAGCTGATGCTTGCACAGGCGGCTGTGAAAAGCTACTGAAACTTGTAGCAGCATTTGGAAACTTGCTTGATGACACAGAGAACAAAACTCTTGCAGCCTGGGGGCATTATTAATGGATCAGCCTTTTTACTAAAAAAATGAGTCAAAATTTCTCTTTTACCCCAGAGAGGAGAAACTGCACAACAGAAACAGCCCTCTTTTTAGGATTGTTACAGGCGATTCCATGATTTAATCTGGCAAAAAAACCATGCAAACACCATCGGAAAAAAAAACCAACAACAACAACATTAAAAGGTGTAATTACCATGTCAGTAGGTCTGGCTCAGGGTAATAGCATATATTTATCTGATTTCCTTCAGTGGATTTTTAAGTTTCCACTTTTGGGCTCTTGCAATTTTTCTTTGCAGATTCTGTGGTGCAGAAGAAGGCTCCTCCCTGGTCTGGGCAGTTCAGTGCAGAAGGATCTTTCCCAGTGCAGGGGCTTGGCTCCAGCTGAGACAGCAGGCAGGTTGTTTCAGGTGTTTCCAGGTGCCAGTTGCTGGGAGTCAGGAACACAAACAGACTTTGCCTTTGCAGGGCCAGGCATCTGTGGGAGTTTGAGCTGCTGTTCTGTGCCTGTCAATATTTTTTTTTCATTTCTCAAGTGATATCATTGCCCTTTTTTATTAGTGACGTTTTGCTACAAGATTGTTATAGCTGAAATCTGGGTGTTCTAAGGAATGTCCAGCTGAGTTGCTTTCCAAATGATTTGTGTGTTTTTCTGCCTGATGTGCCAGCTGTACAGAAAACTCCTGTTGTACTTCTGCACCAGGGTTTTCCCTTTCCTAGGAAGTTTGTGTGCCCCTCCCTGAGGCTGTAATTCCAGGAAGCAGTGGGCCATTCTGTGAGTAAGCTCAATCATGCTTTGTACCAGGGTGTCAGAGGAGAGCAAACACAAATTTTGTGTGGATGAACAGCTTTTGGCTCAAGCAGGAAATTATTTGTCTTCACTGCTGTTCTCATTGGCCCTCATCATTCCTGGATCCTGTTTAATTCTGTTGCTGCTCCACTGTAAAACATTGCCATCTGCGTATTTTATCACAGCTCACTTCTGCATTCCACCCTGTTTTGCACTCTGTCAGTATTTAATTTTTTCCTTAAATTCATCATTTTGTTAATTTGCTTTGCTTTCCACTCCTGATCTACACTAACTTCTGTATATTGTCCTCATACGTTTTTGCATATATAAGTGCTGTAGTTCCTTCCTGATCCAGGCCATTGTGCTGTTCTCATTCAGATCACTCCTAAAGATTGGCTTCCTGACATCAGGAATGTTCCATTTGTCATTTCTGGTGTTTCTGTACGTTTTGGATGGTCAATTGTGCTCTGTTCTGTGCAGTGTAATGTAAGCCTGGCAGTTCTGTGCCTGGGGAAATAGAAAATGCCTCTGCTCCCTGGCATAAAGGAGGGCAGGTCTGGAGAAACGAGTGGTTTTCTTTGGAGAGGGATGTCAGGAGAGGGGCTCACCTCCTCGCCAGGTCTCCTGTGGGCTGCCAGTGCTAAGGACAATCGAAAAGGCTGCAGATCTGAGATAACTTTCCGCTTCCTCCTGCCCCTGCGGGTGCTCCTGCAGAGTTGGGACGGCCACATGATGGCAATGTCGCACCTCAGGGACCTGTGTCGTTTTCTGCTGGACGGAGCAGATTGCTTCTCCAGCTCCTTTTAAGTGCCTCTAGAGGTTTTCCACCAGAGACACTGGGAATTTTACATCTCCCCCTGAAGCTTGCCTCTTTTTCTTTGGTTGGTGCTTTGCCCTGATCAAAACTCTGCCAATTTTCGATCTCCTCGATCAACAGGGTCACATCCTTAGAGGATGGGAGTCAAATCCCAAACTACCCCATCGGATGGACTAATTGGAAGAGTGTTCCCACAACCAAAGTGCATTTCTGGATGTGCAGCATCAGCCTTTGGCTCCTCTGCCAGTGCTGTCCCTCTCCATGAGCCACAGGAGATAGTGTCTCATGGATCCCTAGGAAACTCAAAACGAGTGTTAACAGATCCATGTTTATCTCTATCATCTCCATCTCTCCAATTATACTTAAAATTATAATTCTATCTCTGCCCCTCCCAACTATATTTGGAGGGGACTGGGATAGAATTATAACTTTAAGAAATTATTTTGCTTTTTGCTCAAATGCCTCTGTGGGGCAGAGGGCAGGAGGTACTGATTAGTGCCCCATGACAGGGTACAAATGTTCACAGGAGGAACTGGAGAGGAATGCTTTATCCAGTGAAAACCACAGGGAAAACAATCTCTAATGACTCCATCTGGAAGTGAGCCACAGTCTGTTCTGCACCTAGGGAAAAACACCCTAATGATCAGGGCTGGGATTTTCTTTTTCTTTATCCAAATATTAGATAAACTCTAGTCTCTCTCCAGGCTAAAGAGCAAGCAGAAATTCTGATCCATCCCAACGTGGCCAGCTTGGACCTGATTTTATTGATGTAAATGTGTGATCTTGGGATTTCTGAAGATGTCTTTTGGAAGCAAAACTGTGTGCACTGATTAGACAGAAGATGATGCATCGTTAAATGGAATCAGGAAGGTTTGTTACCCAAACTAAACCGTGATCTGCTTCCACAGTCTGGTCTAAGTGTTGTATGGAGGGCGAGGAGCTCTGGAGCTTCCCCTGAAATGCTGCACTCAAGACAAGGATGGCTCCTCTTTTTTGTGCCTCTGAAACGTGAGTGTTGAAATTCTGTTGCATTTCTTAGTACAGCCTGGTGCAAAATAATCTCTTCTGGAAGCATTTTACAAGTTTTCATTCAGTAGGGAGTTTATCTGAGTTCAAAGTCCAGAGTAGTCACATGGTCCTGTAATGAGCTGGAGACTTGACATTCCTGTGCACCCTGAGGTTTTTAAAAATAAGAAACAAAGGATAAGAGGGAAGAAGCAAGATCTGTCCACAGCCATATCCAGACAGTTGGAACCTGTGCTGTGGTGGTGTAACCTGCCTCCACACTAAATATATATAAATAAATAATATTTTTATTTATATATATTAATATATATATAACATATATATTAATATAGATAAATAAATATATGTTTATATATATTACAGCCTGGTCTCCAGCTCACTGAACACAGGAGGATACAAGGATATCTCGTGCCCAGGAGCTCTGCTCCTGCCTCTGCAGTGGGGCCCTGGTGCTCTGCACTCTGCCAGGGAACCATAAAGATTAGCCAGGTTTTAGGTCCTGAGCTGGGAATGTTTCCTCCTTGAGTTCCTGTGAAAATCAGACCTTCCCAAAACCATTCCACCAAATTTGCCTCGTGTGGCTTGTTTAACCTCAAAGTGATTTGAATTATCACCTCACTTCCAGAGATTTTCCCAGGGCTTCATTATCTTGATTATTTCCCTTTCTCTATGCCTAAAAAGAAGTATTTTTCCCTTTTCTGTCTGTTATGAGTAGAATTGAAACCCACAGAGCAGCGAGCAGTCTGTAAAGGGAATGACAAATAAGGACATTTACATGGCACAGACAGGGTAACCAGGTTAAATTTTAGGACAGCAAAAATCATAAGGAAAAAATACAGAAATAACCCAGAATTTTGATTATTAAAAAAAAAAAAAAAAGAAAAAAAAAAAAAAAAGAAAAAAAAAAGAAAAATCTCATTCTATTGAGTGTGGTCACACCAGAGATTATAGGTGGAGAAATTCTTACAT
Source organism: Sylvia atricapilla (assembly GCF_009819655.1). NCBI lineage: Eukaryota > Metazoa > Chordata > Aves > Passeriformes > Sylviidae > Sylvia > Sylvia atricapilla. Next base: position 4,944,710 of record NC_089148.1, read on the forward strand.
ATTAATTATAAAGTGTTATCAGGATGCTTTGTTTGTCAAACAATTGGACAGATTTCCTCTTGCCCTAAGAAAGAGCCAGGGAACTTGCCAAGAGCCTGTGTTTACAGATTGAAAATACAGAGAAAGAAAATGAAAGTTTAGAGATGGAAATAGAATATAGAATAGACTTTTCCTATATTGCACATAACATATATATTTCACACACATACACATATATATAACATATGTATATAAAATGTTCTGCTTCATTTTCTTTCCATTTAAAATGAAGATGATTCTTGTGACTCAAAGAGACATATTTCATTCCTAGAAAATACCAGTTCAGAAAACAATTTCAGATTTGGGGTCAAATGTTTAGTGTGCACACAGATTTGCTTCCATAACGATGAGTGGAGCTCAGATGGTTTCCAGAAACACAGGACCAGGGAAAATTTTACCAATTACTGGTTTAAGTGCTATGAGACAAACAGTTACAGTCATTTTAATTTTGGTGTGAACTATGAGCCTTGTACATGTAGAATATTGCACAATGTTCAGTCCAAATCTGATCTCATTTCCACCTGTCTCCTTTTGGGCCCTTCTCTAGGAATGAGGGGAGCTGTGCTGGCAGAAAACCCACTGGAGTTGGGACTCTGTTCCCAAAGTAAACCAGGCAAATCCTGATTACCAGTGCAGTAACTGCCCCTACCATCTCCTCCTTCCAGAGCAGCAGCCTGGTGATTCCTGTCAAACTGAAAAATGATGTCTGTATGTCAAGGAAAAAGAGAAGGCAGAGTTTGGTGTTCTTGGGAAGACCCAGAGTTGCTGGGGATGCTGTGAGCCTGGGCATCCTAAACAACTCTCTGTTTCTGTCTGGATGCCCCATTTTCTTTCACTATGCAGGGAGAAGTGTTGGCTAAATAACATTATTTTAAACCTGCTATTTTCTAATAGAATAAGACTTTTTATAGTATAGGAAAATCTGCTTTCAATTGCCATTGTTGGGCATTTCTTTAGTCAATGAAAACAAAGTGTGCTTGGGAAGCTGCCTGGAAGCGATGTGATTTCAGGGCATTGCTATTTCCCTTTTGAAGAGGAAGGAAAGCCAACGTTTTTCTTTTATGTCATGGTTGAATACAGTGATGTATCCAGTATGGAGGAGGGGAATTCACTCCAGCTCTCTTTACCCATTTTCAGGCATTTGGAGACTCCCAGACCCACCCGAGTCTGGTGGTCAAATCCTGCTCAGGAGCTGAGGGTCTGGCAGCCCCTGTTCTATGGCTGCTGCAGGTATGATCCTTATTTACATCAATATGGAATTTGAGTTTAAGTGCTTCTGGCAGCTTTGCCTCTGAATGGAGTCAGACTGCACAGTTGAAGGCAAGATATATTTCTTTTCCTGTATGTATGTTGTACTTGCTGTCTGTTTGGTGTAATGAATGTTTTTCTTCAGACAGTTTATTATGTTTGGATGTTTAGGGGTTTTCACTTTGCCTTGCTGCTTACATACCAAAAACCAGGCGAATGCTTTGCAAGTATTTCTCTGCTGCACATGTTCCCCTTTCCAAGTGACCCTAAGTGATTATATCCCTTTCCTGCATCCCTTCCATGTTCAAGGCTGGGCTGGATGGGGCTTGGAGCAACCTGGGATGGGGAAGATGTCCCTGCAAGGGTAGAATGAGATGATCTTTAATGTCCTTTCCAACCCATTTCATGACTCCATGGAAAAAAACCCTGTTTGCTGGGCAACAACATTAGATACTTCACGTGCCCCATATTAAAAAAGATTTTGAATCACGAAGTGAAAACACTGCTCTAAAGTATAAAATTATTTCTTTAAGCTACACTTGGCCTGTGTAGATAGTAATTATCCTATTATTAATTAGGAAATGACACAGCTTTGTGAAGTTCCTCTTAACAGAAGACAGCAGCCCTGGAAAAAAACAGACACATATACACATATGTATCTATATAAACACATATTTATATATATTACAGCCACCACCACCACCCCCCTTATTATGACGAAAAGAGCTGGTGGAAAATGTATTCCAGTATCAGCCCTACCTGCAGGAGCACTCGCCTTGTTGGCAGAGGAGGAATTCAGGCTGTGTCACATGTTCCACCAAAGTTGCCTCAGCTCAGGAAGCTGCAATCCAGCTGTAACTGTGGTTGCAGCCTGGGGCCTGCTGGCGTTTTTCTGCTGGAAATTGGCTTAAGGGCAACAAAGTACTTGCAGGAGGTAAACAGACTGTCAGAGAGGCCCAGAATGGTTTGGGCTGGAAGGGACCTTAGAGGTCATGTAGTTCAACTGCCTGCCATGGGCAGGGAGTACTGGGCTTCAGCGTTTACTGCTCTGGCTTTTAAGGTAGAGGACTAAAACAAATTTATGTTCATAATCCATTGTTTGAGAGCCATCATGGCCTTCTTGAGCTATCATTGTGTAGATCCTCTCTCAGCCATAATGGCACCTTTATTTGCAGTGAAAACACGACAAACTGGCAAAATTCCCCTTTGGTCTTCATTGAACATTTTTGAAGATACCCTTCTCCCCACTCTGCACTGTTGCTGGCCTGAATACCTACATCAAAGGAGACTGAGGAGGAAAATAAAACAATTCCTCAAGTAATTGAGCAGGAAAAGGCAAAACAGTGTCGTAGATAAGATACTTCTCCTGCAGCACAATAAGCACAATAATGTCCTGAGAAGGGATTCCACAGTCCCTAGTGTGTCCCTCCCCTGGTGACCAATTAAGTTTTGCTGCAGATTCTCTTTTTTTAGCATAGCTGTTTAATATCTGTGTTTCATCTGGGTGGTGTGTTCTGTTCTTGTATGAACACAGAGCCCAACAAAGATTAGAGAGGGCAGGTTAGCACAGGCAGAGGATTTGCTGCCATAGGATTGTTCTGGGAGAGAGCTGCTCCTGGAGCTAGTCATAACATGGATGTGATACACGTATTTTCTTAAGACTTTTGATTAAACATGTAGAAACAAATTCATTAATGCCCTCTATGTTACATGCAGGGCATTCCTTTAATGCATTTTTATGTAAATCAACATTTAATGAGTGACTATTCCTTTGGAAAATTTTTTTTTCCATCCTTCTTGTCTACATACTATTGGAGGAACTGCTTTCCTCGTCCCTCAACTGCAGACTGAACCAGAGGAATCTGTAATCTATCCACGGAGTAGACTGAGAGCTGGCAACAAGGTTACAGGGAAGGAAATCCATGGTGATTAAAGAAAAGGAGGTGGGAGAGGAGGAAGGGGACCCATCCTGTTATGGAGATGCAGTTGGTGCCAGTGTTGTGGTGACACAGCCTCAGGAAAAGGCCAGACCTTCAAAGTGGAGTTAAATTACCTTGGAGGGGCAACACTGTTCCCCTCTCATGTCCTTCACCCTCTCAGCAAACCTTCAGTAGCCAGGCTGTTGTAAGGGTTAGTTAGTGTTATCTAGATCTGATTAGTGATGAGAGGCAAGTAAAAAGGTCACCTTTTCTTAAAAGGAAGAAATGAGTAAAGATGAAAAAGAGGAGAAAATGCAAGGCTGGAGTGTTATCCAGTATCACTGTCATAAAAACTCAAATATATATCCCTGTCTGAACCAAATTATCAGCCTTGCCTGACTTCCCTGGAGATTTAACTCTTGGGTCTCTTCCAGAACTCAGCTATGATCTCAGATGCTTTGGATTTTGGCATTTAATTGTAAGGAAATTAGCAAGTAATATATGGATTTTCAAATTAAAGCTCGAGGAGTGGTCCAATTGAGAATAGGAGAATTTAATGGCTGTAATCCCTTGGATTAAACTTTGGCTTTCCAAGCACTTGTAAACAGACATTATGTTTCTCAGGAAAAAAAGTAATGTCCATCAAAAAAATCATGAAGGCTTGGGAGATGTGGTGATAGCTGCATTGTTAGAATTGGTTGTGGAGAGGGATTTGCAGTAAATCTCTTGGTGTTCAGATTAAACTGGACAATATCCTTAGGTGTCTGCACGGCAGCTGTTGGGATTGCAGCCACAGAATTATCCACAACCATCCACTGGCTTCTCCAGGCCTCTGGTGGCTCAAGTTGTTGCTGAGTCCTGTGTTGTTGGAAATAACATCTTACCAGAGCCCTTGTGCACGTCTTTGTCAGTGATTCTCTTTTGGTTTCAGCCTCTCTTTTTGTAAGGCTTTGTTCTGAGCCTGCCAGGCCTGAATGGAGAATAGGAAGTCACTCCAGCTGCTTTCCTCGTGCTGGCATTCTGAGCAGAACAGGAATTGCTGAGCAAAGAACATCATTCCCCCAGAGAGGTTTGCTGGGGTAGCACAAAGGCAGTCTGGTTTGTTTTTTTTTTAATTAGAAGTTCCTGCCAAATACTGTCATCAAGGGCTGGGGGAGGAAGGGATAGAGGGAAAGAAATACATGAAGTCTGGAGTCCACTTGGGAGAGCAAGAAGCCTGCCTGGGAGAGCAAGAGCAGTGCTTTCTCTACAGAACTCCTGCTTCTTAATTTTTAACATCTTATCCAGAAAACAGGGCTGGAATTTTTTTTTTCCTTCCCTCTTCCATGGATCTTGATTCTGACTGTTATTTCTCCAACAGAATTGGAGGGATTATGCAACTTTGCACTTGGTTTTGGACTAGCCAGTGGAACAAAAATAAGCAAAATATCTTTTCTTAAGTGGGTGCCAAATTCTCCAGTGACACATCATGCCACGTTGTGGTGATGAATGCACGGCTGGCTGCTTGCACGGCTGGAGCTTAAACTCTCAATATTTTCTTAAAAGAAAAAAAAAAAAAAGGCAAAAAAAAAAAAAAAACAAAAAAAAACCTAAAAAGGTTGTGGCTTCTTTGCTTTCTTTTTACTTTGCAAAGGAAAGGTTTAGAAAACAATCCATGACGAACAACAGACATGTTATTGGGGGAAGAGGAAGATATGGAGCCATTTCACTTCTTGTTGCAGGTTTAATCCAGGATGAATCTGTAATAACTGAAACATACTGGGACCTGATGGTGTCTGGTGCTGGATTGAGAATGCATTGGGTGGTTTATTCCATTCCTCGGTGCACTGGTGACCACTTTATTTGTACTTTTGTATTATTTTGTAATGTTTGACTCTTTCTTGTGTTCTTGCTGGCACTATTAGCAAAGACTTGCCTTGCAGTTTGAATAGGTTTCTCTAGCAAGGTCAGAACTAATTTGTGGATGAAAGATTTTATGTTTAAGCTACTTTTTTTTGGAGGATGTTACAAAATCCCTGTAATACAGAAGGCAGGTGTGGGTACACCAGGATTGAAAAATTGCCTGTGTAGTGCATACATATGTCCTGACAATTCAGTTGTGGACAGGTAAGGAGTAACTTTACCAGAAATGTTTCTCCATGGATCTCTCAGTGTTCACCTTATAACCCAAAGTGAAAGATTTTAATATTCCTTTGACTTTTTTGGCGTGTAATTTAATGGTTTTTAATGCACATTTTATAATTATCTACTCTAGGTTTTGATTTCCAGTCCAGCTCATCTCCCTGACTGTAGTAACATATTGCACAATTAATTTGCTGTTTATAAAATGCCCCTGAAAAGAGGCTCCTCCATCCTGTTTATTCCTGTGTTCCCAGGAGATCTCCACAGGATAAACTAGTGGCTTCTGCGCCAACTTTTTTTACAATTTTGCATTAACAGTGTTCAACTTTTGCCGTTTTTTAAGGTCTTGGGGTTTGTTGAGGGAGTCTTTCTGTAGAACTTTAGAAATACATGTATTTCATCCCAATACAATGGATAAGGTATGAGTTTGCTAAGTAAGTTGTCAGTAGGCTAGATGCTAGACGTGAGTTTTCTCTAAAATTTTCCACTCTGTTAGCACCTATACAAGAGGATTTCCTCTTCACAGGGTTTTGGGTTTTATTTTGCTTTTTGGACTTTGTCTAATTCTTTGGTAAAATCATCTGGAAGAGAACTGGAGGAACTGTCAAAACACAGGTTGTTTCCTGTCATTGTCTAGAGCATTGCGGGCTTCCATCTCCTTCCTGCCTTTTGTTCCTGGGTTGATAATGTTGTCTTTAAATAAGTTCAAACAAAAATAGATGTAATAGAGCTGGAAATAGCAATGAGTATCCTTAAATTAATGTCTTTGCTGCCAGAGCACAATGTGCCAATAATAATAAAGCCAGGTGATCCCAGAGGGAAGAGTTTACAGCCTGTGGGTCTAATCCTGTCACCTTTCCCTTACAAGTGAATCTGCTGAAGTCACCAGCAGCACTTCAAGGAAGTGACAGATGTATGACAGCAGCAGCCAAGTAAAAAGAGGGATTTCTTTATAGCTGGAGTGTGCTGCTCCCAAAAATTCACAGCACTTTTAATAGGTGTTGATCATTTGTTCAAGTGAGTTGTGCTCTATTACTCTACATCCCAGTGGCAGAAGTGTTGGACTTGAGGTACCCATGGAAAAATCAGTCCTTGCACTGGAACAGTGCCTAAAGGTCACAGTGAGGGTTTATGCCCGGTCCTGGAGCATCTGCAAGTGAGCAGGAGTCTGTCTCAGAGCATGGCATGAAAAGCAAAAGGCAAAACAGAGGTAGAATAAACGAGGGGAAGGATGTAGGGCAAAGTATGAAGGTAAATACCAACAAAAGCAAGTATTTTTAGAACACTAGTGATATGCTGTACATTTTTTAAACATCTGTTAGTAAAGGAAATATTGCTTGTTGTTGAAGTACAGACGCATTTCTGGCATCAGGATGAAGGTGCATCTCAAAGCTGGGTGTGTCATTTTGAAACTGGTTACCAAGGGTATAGTGTTAGTACATAAAAGACAAAGCCTTTATCCTTGGGGAGCTTCTGGTAGGCAATGATCTGTAAGAAGAAGCACCAGTAGAGATGAAAAGCTTCTAAAATGAAAACAAGGAGAGTCAAAAAAGTGAGATTGAGTTTTGAGGGGTCTTAAAAGTTAGGATTAAATAAATGAATGAAAAAGCAAGTCTTAATACTGCATTTTTATTGATCTGATGGGTAGGAATGTGAGCTGTGGAAAGCCTGGAGTCTGCAGTAGGTAGAAAAAGAGTCACAGCAGCAGAAAGGGAAAAATGGGAGTTGATTTACACTGATAAAGGCATTTTTGCCTCCCCAAGCAAAATAGGCCACTTCCAGAATCATGTTTAGCACTCATTTATTAAACCAGAGTGCCACTGTGTGTGTGGCTGGCACAGCACCTGATGGACTTGACTGAGCCTCTTCCTTATCTGTACTGTGACTTTACTCAACTGTTGTGTTTCACCACAGAGAGAACATAATGGACATTAGAAGTAAATGTGTTGCTCTCTGCAGTTCAAGACTGCCTTTGTCTTGTTTTCAAACAGTTACGGAATTTTTTCTTCAAGGGTGGAACTTGCTGGAGAGTTTTTAGATGATGAAAGAAGAAATCCCCTGAGGAAGATTTGTGGAAGTTGAAGAAGGTAAATCACTGCTGTACAGACTCTTGTGTATGACTGTAGGATAGTTTACAGATGGAGGAGGTAAAACCAATCAAAGAAAAAAGTAACTCAAAACCCCCAAACCCCAGCCTCCCCAAACCTGGATTTTATTGCACTGCACTCAAAAGATATAATTTCTAATTTAGAGATTCCTGTGTTCAAGGCTGCAGTAGTTAGTGAAGCCCCCAGATTTTAATTGTTTGAGGAGTATGTATGATGAAAAAACATTATGTGGTTGCAGAGGGACCACACTATATATTTCTGGAGTTATCTGTTACATATTGGCTTACAATTCACTTGTTTGTGGCTCCTCCCTGCTCAAAAGAAAACTGTGGAGAAGGAGTCTGATTTAATAGGGTCTGCTGGACTCTGTAGAAGGGCTATAAAATCTCTGTAGGATTCGATGAAGTCAGATAGAATGAATGTAGCATTAAAAATCAAGAGATCTGTAGATAAGAAGAATTGTTGCTTCCCTTCAATTATTTCCCTTTTAGCCCAATGAAGAGGAGAAAACATTATGATAACTCTGGTTTACTGTTGCCTGAGTGCTGGGAAAATTTGGGGTCGCTGAAAAGCTTGCAAGACTTTGTTTCAGATCTGGCTGACAAAATTGTCCATGGTGTGCAACCATCTCCAGCATCCAGAAGATCTCTTTGATATGACAGGCATTCAGCAAGTTCCTTAAATCAAGGTCTAGGAACTTCTGAGTATCCTGAAACATGTCCCACAATAAAGGAGGGACATAGTTCTTGAGTTAAATATGGATCATTTTGACTAAAAAAGCAAATAACACAAACTATTATAAGAATACAAGGATTTATTGTGAATTTATCCCTGTTATTTTAATCTTAGAGGTCAAGAAAATGCAAGCACTAGGATTTTTTTGTAAGAACAGCATTTAAATTCAAACTCTTCATTTACCCATTGTGGAAACTAAGTGTGTGCATGAGTGGAGTGAGTCAAACCCAAGACATGCTGCCATCTGATTATAACCCAATGGGTGGGAGGGACAAAGTCCTTGGGCTTTGAACTAGTTAGATATAAATACAGAGCTCACTGGCAAAGGTCTGCTCAGGGGGCCCCAGACAGAAGGAGAAGTATTCCCAGTATCCTAAATAACAGATACTCCAATATAATTAATAAGCTCAGAGTCTTCTGGGGAGTGCTTGGATTAAAGGATACTGGAGTGACATAGGCTTCTAGGGGAGGAAATATTTCTCTTTTAAGAGGAAAAATGAAAAAGATTCTGTGCCAGAATTAGGAGATGAGGATCCTTATAGCCAACAGAGATTTATCCTGTTTAAACACACTGTAACAGGGCCATAAAAGGCATATGTGCAGTATATCTGTAATCAAAGCAAAATGAAACAGGGCAGAAGAGAAGTTTTGAGAACACATTTAATCAAATAGTTAAATTTCTTATTCTGAAAACTGATGCTCGCTCAAAAAGAACAGGAACCATGGCAATTAATTTGGGAATGAGGGGGAGGACTGAGTACTAACTAGCCAATAATATAAATGACAAATTTGTAAACTTATTGAAAGTAAGATGCTTCTTATGGAGAATCAGCGAGTGTATGGAGATAAGAGAGCAGAGAGGGAAAATCAGCATTGTGCTAAATCAACCCAACACATGTTTGTGCAATGGAAAATTGAATTATTAAACCTGACTTAGGTGCAGAAAAAGAGATTTGAAACACAGTGAAGACAATATTTCTAGTAACAATATGAGAGCCATTTGATTTATTCTATATGTGACGTGAAGATTTTGGCTGAGGCATTTTGGTATGTTCTGTTATGGCATTGCTGTGTCCTTGTACAGTTGAAATGCTTGCTGGATATATTAGCCTTCTGTTCTCAGTCTTCCATAACTTTTTGTTGGAAGAGGCAGGGATAATTTTTATTAGTTCTGCGTAAGCACTGAGGCTGATTTAGGTCCCATGACAATGGAATTGATGTGAGGAGAGCTACCCACAGTCAAATCTGTAATTGAGCAGTGCCTTTTTATATGATTAAAGTATTTATTCTTTGCAGAGAGTTTTAAAATTGTTCAAATAAGGCCCTTGGCCTCTGCTCAAAGGTGAACTTCTTGGAAAGTTTCAGCAAAAGTATTTCATCCATGTGTGAATATGAGGAGAGTGGAAAAATATTTTTCCCTTCCATAAAGACTTTTTGCTGCCTTCTTTTGAACAGCTCTGCAGTGTGAGTAGCTGAGGCCTGTGGGCTAAAATTTGGCATTGAAATAGCCATAACTATGAAGTGCCTTAGTTTTGGCTTTGATTTGACTGAGTTGCGAGCCTCAGAAAACAATGTTCTCAGCGTGCACTCCAGGGTGTTGTTTCTTCCTTCAAAGCTGCTGAAATGTGCAGCAGAGAGGATTTACTGTGAGCAACCGAGGAGGTCTGCAGCACAAAATTAGAGAAAGATATTGCTCTGGAGCTGCAGGGTCACGTGGGCATGGAACAGGGACAGAAGAGCTCTCAAAGCACATATGGTTTACAAAAAGGTTCTGGGTGTTTTGTGATCCGTGAAGCTGAAAGTTGAGTTCTAGGACCTGCAGCCTCTGCTCCTGCAGGTCATTTCCAAGGGATAAGGTGTGGGTGAGTAGGGATAGGGCTAAGCCCAGACTCTGAGGCACACAGGCACTACTTGCACTCCTCTGGAGGCAGAGGCTCAGGGAGGACAATTAATACACCCTTGTTCCTCCCCACGACATAGGGGGGGTGCACTTTCCCAGTGATGTGCCCCTGGTTTTACACACAGGATTGCTTTGAAGCCTTTCCCAATGGGAGTCCAGGGACTTGCTGTTCCTGAAGGAGATATGCCCCCCCCAGATCTGAGATTATGTCCCTTTGGACAGCACAGCCTGTGAAATAGTGCATGCATATCTAACTGCAATCACATGTGAAATCAGAGGGCCAGGGATGGCTGGATGTGCTTCCTTGAGCACTTAGTTTTTTGACTTAGCATAGTTAATTCTGCAGCCTTATGAATCATTAATTTAGTTTTATGTATGGGAGTCTTGATGCATTTCCTCTGGCATTTTACAATGAAGCTGGTTAATATTTGCAATTTCTTGAAGGCTTCTGTTTAGTTCTGGTGTCCAGGAAGACAGATTATGATGGACTGGTGTGTCTGGTTCTTTACTGAGCTGCAGCTTCATTGTCACATCCTTCAGAGTGAGAGGGGAGCAGTGTTTTCCCTTTTGCAAAGGAGTGAGGCTTGCAGAGGTTGGAGACAGTCACAAAGCAGACATACAGTGTGTAATGTAGCATTTTGTTCACTTTGATTAGTTAGTACTTTGTAATTAAAATTCAGTGTTTGATTCTAACAACTTTTCTGACTGGCTGATGTGTAATGATAGTGCATCTCAGTCATTTAAAGAATATATATAACCAAGTTGATTAATCCCAGATGAGGCAGATGAAAGACCTGCCTCACCTCTGCTCCCTTCTACATCAGCTCACAGCACGTGCAAAGCATTGCCCGTGCTGATGGAAATGTGAGGTATGTGCCTGTGAGGTGCTCTGTGCCATAAAGGACCTTCAGGAGATAGCAGTGCACTGAATATTAAGCAGCTCTAAAGCAGCCCATGACAAACTAGCTGTGCAATGCAGTGGGAAGCTGGAACTTGGCTGTGCACAATGCAAGGAACACTCCTAGGGGAATCTCCTGTACTGTCTGTGGTGAAGAGCTCCCTGCAGCCAAGCTACACCTCAGAGTGGGCTGTCAAAGAAACACAATATAAAACTGATTTGTGTTTGGATTTCTGTAGTGTCTGCATTATCTTGCTTTTGTGGTTCACCTGCATATGATTTTTTTTTTTTTTTTAGTTTCAATTTCCAGAACTGTAGGCCACACCACCTGTTAGTTGTCAAATTGAGAGCACGTGCCATAAACAAACAGAAAGCAAGAATTAAGTGTGGTTTAAAGAAACTAGATGAATAACAATTAATGAGATAGTCTTAATACAAACAGTATTTATTTTCTTTTGTAGGCACTCACTTCAAAGGCATCATCCATTGCAGGGGTGTCTCTTTGGACAGGCTTTATGCTATATGATGGATTCTTATCTTTCCTCCAGAATGAACAGAGTTTCTCATGGAATTCTCTTTTTCAAATAATAGCTAGGTAATGCCCTTGAGGTGACATTGCTTTGGAGAAAAAGGTAATACTATAAAAATGTTGACTACAAAGGCATGATTACTAGGAAATGTCTTGCATAATCAGCACACAACCAGTTCTGACTCCTGGCCTACTCAAGCACCAATGAGTGGAAATGTCTTGAGCTGCCACCGCCACTGAAAGAACCTTCTTGAAACCATGGCTTAATTTATGGCTTTTGTAATGCAAGGAGTGTGTTTCCTATTTAAAAAAAAAAAAAAAAAAAAAAAAAAAAAAAAAAAAGACATTGGTGTGTGTTTTTTCCCCATCTCCCAGGGAACATCTTTGCCCAGTGAAGGTGAGCTGCATGCACACCTCAGATACATGGCTGTGTGCTTTCTTTCTCTCCTGGAGAAGCTGTCAGGGATCATTCTTACATCACCTTGTTGCTTTGTCCTTTTCCTTTGCTCTCCCAAATATTTTCCATATTGGTGTATCTCTGACTTCTGTTTCCTACTCTTCTCCTGCCAGGCCCTGAGCAGGGGCAGTCAGATGAGCTGTTCTTTATTTCCAGCTGCTTTATAGATCTTTGTGCTTTGTCTTCCCTTGCAGGCGTCTGCGTGCCAGCTGTAGCAACAGCTGAAACCCAGGGAAAATCATCACTCTGCCACTACCTTATTTCTCTGTGAACAGTTGGCCAGTTCTTGTTGGGCTCTAAATGGTCAATTTCCAGACCTCAAAGTATTTTCTTTAGATAACATTTCACTGTGAGAAGTGTAAAGTTGCATTCACAAGTGGATTTGTGCTTCTCTCTTGTTGTGAGTGGGAGGGAATGTGTGCTCAGATGTATTAGAGGAACAATTCTGCTTCGGTAAAAAGGGCAGGCACGGCGCTTAATTATGGCAGGAATGCAGTTATTGCATGTGAACATGATTTGGAAAGAACCAAATGTTTAACACGGTGTTGACCGCATAGTTCATTGGTGTAGATCAGTTCTGTGATTAAAGTCTGCTAAAAGAGAAAACCAGCAGTTCTACTAAACAGTTGTAGACTCTTCTTCCTCATTTTCAGGCTTCCTTCTGTCCTTGAAATCTTTATAGAACATCTTTTAGATTAATCAGAGCCTGGTTGGTCTTCATGTTTTCCTGTGCATTCGGACTCTGTCTCTTGGTCTCAAATAAGTTGTACACTGTATAATGGATTTTAAGTGTAATTAAGTGTTATATAAGCTTTTTCTCTTTTCCAGTATTAAATGATCAGTGCTTGCATATATAAGGCAGATTTTTAGGGGCCTCGAAACGTTCTTTTCCCAAGGCAGACAATTATCAATAGAATGTCTGATTTCTGCCCCTTCTGTAACCTTTCACTGTGACATGATTGGACTCAGTGATCTTAGAGATTGTTTTCAATCTGAACAATTCAATGGCTCTAAAGTCTGGGCACTGTATCTCCCCCAAAATAATTAGTGAAGAAAATCTAGCTCTGTGCAAGACTAATGACAAATCCAATGAATAAAAACGGTAGCTTTCTGCTGCCTGCTAAACTGTATGAAGTCATCTGCTGCTTCAATGGAGGTTCCCTCTGACACTTGTCAGTGGCCAAGAGGATTCAGGAACGTAATTTCTGAGAGGGCTTGTGCTCTGCCTTGAATGGAGAGTCCTCAGCTTGTCTGTCCATAAGGTGTTCTGTAAGGATCCAGTCTGAAACGTGTGATTCAGGAGAAGCTAAATTGAATCAAATGCAAGAGTTCCTTCCCACTGTATTAGCTCACTGCCATTTTATTTTTAGTAAAGATGTAAGTGCCACTGCTTCGTGACTGATACCCAAAGTGATGGTAGTGCACGTACTGTGGCACCAGGACGTCATCACACAAGAGAGCTTTTATTTCAGACTAGTTTTTTTGGCATTGGTGCTGTACTTCTTGTGGCTGGATGTGCATTTGCATATTGCTGGTATGTTGGTCCTGTTCAACAGCAATTTGCTCTGCAGGTACTCACACACCTGCTGGTTGTGGGCTGGCCACGAGGGGTTCAGTGCACACTCCGCTTTCTGCACATCAAAATTACGATGTGGAAGAGCGGTTTGCAAAATCTAAAGCGTTCAGAATGCTCTTTGCAGTTTCACAGAAGCCCCAGGACTCTGGGAAATTTATTTCCATTTGTAGGTGCAGTACACTGGAGTCAAGTTTTCAATGTCTATTTATTGCGGATCACTTCAGGATCACACATGCCAACTAAAAGCACAGCCTGGCGAGTGATCAGATCAGGGCACCTGTGACCACACAGCTCAGTCTTGGTTTCGTAGCTGAAAATAATGTTCCTTTCTTCCGTATGGTTCCTCGTGTTAAGAGGTCCAAGTGCTGAGAGCCCTCGAGCCTGCAGTGCTCCTCGGGTCACCGGTACTAACAAACACTGCTGGAAATAACACCAGGAACCTGCTGGAGGTTAATGGGGGGCTTTGGGAGGTCCGAGCTCTCTTGCAATTCTCAGCACTTTCGTTGTCTTGCACGGGAATTTGTGCACTTGAATCATCCCTGTTTTAAGTCCCAAAAAGCAGGTAACTGAAGACAGCTCAGGAAGCAACGAAGTGAGTGGGGTTTTTAGGGTGTCTTGGTATGGTCGTGTCAGCACGGAGGTGCCAACAACTAGAGCATCCACAGAGGTGCTGATGGCTCATGGGGGCTCCTCTGTGAGCGACACAGAATAAAAGCGGGGCCAGTGTCGGCGACTGCAGGACAGGCCTTACTAAAACCTTTAATCTCTTTACTTCCCAACTGGCAGAAGCAAGTTTTTTTGAAGTTAAGCATAGCTTAAAATTCCTTCCTTACGGCAGCCCGAACACCTGACCCGCGGCCGTCCCCGCTCCCCTCCGCCCCGCGCGGGCACCGCCAGAGGACAGAGGGGAGGAAGGGAAGGGAAGGGAAGGGAAGGGAAGGGAAGGGAAGGGAAGGGAAGGGAAGGGAAGGGAAGGAGCTGAGGAGGAGGCGCTTCCCGGGGAGGCGGACAGGACGGCCCGCGGGGACTGCGGGGGCAGCGCCGGGCGCTCGGAGCGGGGCCGCGGCCATAAACAGGAAACCCGGAGCGGGCCGGGCCGAGGCGGTGCCAGGCACAGCCGCCTCCCCCTGTCCCTCCGTCCGTCCGTCCGTCCGTCCCGCCCCCGGCCCGTCCCTCCCGCGCAGCCCCGGGGCCGCTCGGCTCGGCTCGGCTCGGCTCGGCTCGGCTCGGCCCGCGGCGGGCGCAGCGCGACCCGTCCCACCCGGCGCCGCCAAAGCCACCGAGGATGAAACTGCTGTGGAGAGCGAAAATGGTAACCCGCTGTCCCGTCCCCTGCCCTGCCCTGCCGCGCGTCCCGCTGCCCGGCCGGGCTCAGTGCCAGCCGTGCCGTGCCGTGCCGTGCCCGGTGCCGGCGATGCTGTGCCCGGTGCCAGCGGTTCCGTGCCCGGCGATGCCGTCCCCAGCGGTGCTGTACCGGGATATGCCGTGCCCGGCGATGCTGTACCGGGATATGCCGTGCCCGGCGATGCCGTACCGGGATATGCCGTGCCCGGCGATGCCGTACCGGGATATGCCGTGCCCGGCGATGCCGTACCGGGATATGCCGTGCCCGGCGATGCCGTACCGGGATATGCCGTGCCCGGCGATGCTGTACCGGGATATGCCGTGCCCGGCGATGCTGTACCGGGATATGCCGTGCCCGGCGATGCTGTACCGGGATATGCCGTGCCCGGCGATGCCGTACCGGGATATGCCGTGCCCGGCGATGCTGTACCGGGATATGCCGTGCCCCGCGATGCCGTGCCCGCTTCCGAGCACAGTCCCTACATCCCGCTCGCTGCAAGTTCGGGACACACTGCACTCCGCTTTATTTCCCTCGGGTTTTCATTTACGGTTTTATCCGCTCTTCTTCCCTCCGCCTCTTCTCTCTCCCCGGCTCTAAAGCTGCTAGGGTTTTTTTTTTTCTCTTGTTCTTGAAATAATAGGGTTTTGGAAGAGCAAATCACAAGCCCTTCAGATCTCTCCTTCTCAAAAGAATTAAAATGTCGCTGTGTTTTAAATGCTGTGTAGCTTCAAAGATTCAAGGCTGTGTGCCGAAGTAATTCAACAGTTTTAAAAGTGCGAATCCTTCCCTAAATGAAAGGCCAAAGAGATTAATTGCTGTAGAAAAGGAGGGAGGAAGGAGACGACTGCTAATCAAAACCAAACTCTTTCCTTAGAAGACTTTATGCAACTATTTAAAATATGTGCAAGTCTGGGGAAAACAGTTAAATGGAAAGTCAGGGTACCTCGATACCACAGGAAAGGACAGCTTTGCCAAGAATATCTGCAGTGTTCCCGCAACCTAAGGGTGTCCTGGATTGCTTTGATTGTTGTGTGTACTTTGTGCTGCCCATCTCCTGTGCCCTGCCTGGAGCGGCAGAGCACCTGGGATGGATTGTGGTCAGCAGAAAGGGGGAAACAGTAGGTTTTCATCTTGTTTTTCTTTCTCCTTTTTCCTGGCAGACCACATTTCAGGATGGGGGTGAAGAGGTAGAAGATGGAGCTGTCTACAATGTCACCCTTAAAAAAGTGCAGATTCAGCAGGCTGCCAACAAAGGAGCGAGGTGGCTGGGGGTAAGTGAGGCCACTTACCGGGGCACTGGGGAGGGCTGCTCGTGGACTTCGGAGCAGTCTCCGGGGAGCTGAATTCCACAGGAATTGTTACAATATTAACTTTTAGCGCTGACTGCTCTCATGGTTGAAGGGGAAAAAAAAAAAAAAAAAAAAAAAAAAAAAGAACAAAACAAACACTGAGCTAGTCTGCTTGGGTCATCTGAAATAACACTCTCCTTGTGTTGACTCTTCCTCTTTTCTTGACCTGTAAAAACAATTTGACCAGCTGTTGCCATGTATCAGGTGATTCTTGGTGCAGAAATAAGGATCTTAGCTTATGGCCCGAGGAGCTAAACATTTATTTCAGACTGGACTATGGGTCATTTCTGCTGTTAGGAGCCTATCTCAGGTCTCCAAACAAATAGTTACGTTATTTTGACTGGTGAATGTCCCTCAAAGTCAGCAGAACTTCCTCTGAACTTAAGGGAATATTGGTTTGGGTCTTATTTCTGTATTGCTTTCTTAGCCAGATGAGAAATTAATTGCATTTCTGCAGGAAATACAGCTCTGTACTGCTTTTCAAAGCACGAAGGCTTTAATGGTAAGTAAAATGAGCTTAAATGCACACAGTTGATTTGACATGCTGCTGAGTGCCTTCACCTTTATCAAGCCAAGTCCCCAGCTGATAAAAAGTTTCCTCACTTCATTGGAATCAGTGTAGCTGTGGCAGTTGGGGCCAGGTCTGCAGGAAATGCCTATAACTATTGTAGTATTTTGTTATGTTTGGGTTTTTTTGGTTTTTTTTTTTTTTTTTAATTAAAGGCAGTAACATAAGAAGTTGGGTTGATGTAGTATCCATGTTGGTATTTTAAAAGCTTTTAAAACTGATCTGAGATTTATATGTGGTCATTTTCTTGTGAAGCTGCTGTGACGTGAAGCAATACAGCAGAGCTGAAACAAGAGTCGGGAAAAATAAGCAAATTCTGTCCTGCATACAGACATTGCTTCCCGTGTTTCCAAGAAGTACACAGAGTACTAATCAGAACAGATAATTTCAAATCTGCTTCCTTTGAGTGGCAGATTTCCCATTTCTGCCTCCTGTTTTTACCAGGAAAAATATTACCAAGTCTATTTGAGTTCCTGCAACTTTCCCGGCTGGTTTTATGTCAGAGGTGAAGATCATTTTGGAGGTGTCTGTGTCCCATAAACATAGTTTAGAAAAGTAGAACTTTTTTCCTGCTTGGGCTGTGTTGTTCCTTGTAATAGAAGGAGTTTGCCAGGCCTTGGTTGTGTTCTCTAAGGAAGGGAGCATGTATTTTCCTGCAGTCATCCCTACAGCTGATGCTGCCCATCCCAACAGGAGCACTAGGGGCTGCAAGGTCAGGGCAGTGACTGTCAGGTTCCTGAGGCTGTTGTTGGTTTTTTCAGGTCGGAATGTTTGTGGGGAAGGAGACAATGTGTCAGAAATCCACACCTGTTCCGGGTATAAATCTGTGACTTTGGCTTCCAGTCTGGTCTCTTTCACGAGGAAAAAAACCAAATCTTACGTATATTATTTAAAAATATTTTGGAACATATGGGCTGTTTGTTTCCCTTAAGCTCTTCAGAACATGAAATATTTTAAGCTCTTCTTAATGGCTTTTTTTGTGGTCCTGAAATCAATAAATAGCCTCCAACCCAGAGCATTATTTATGAAGAGCCATCCCTGCCCCCCAGCAGTTTGGCTTTGAAAAGCCAAATTGTCTCTTTTAGAACTGTCATCAGGTGACTTTTTTTTTTTTTTTTTAATCTGGAGTTTATAAGGGTGTATGATTTTTTTTCTATACTTTGAAACTCATTAGCACTAAATTAACAAGGTGTAGGATTTAGCAATGTTTGTCTTAATTTTTTTGATGGTGCTCTAAGTCAGGCTTAGGTTGAAGACTCAAGGTCAGCAACCTATTTGTACATCAGCAAGTATTGAGCCTTCCCAGTAACAAACATAGTAACTGTCTTATTGATCATATGCATGCCTAAATTTACTTTTTTAAAAACTTATTCTCAGTGTCAGTTTGTGTCCTGTCAAAGCCCACTTAGCAATATGACCCTTTCTGAGGCACTGAGCTTCTCCTGGTTTGTTGTGGCAGCTCAAGTCTAATAAACCTTCCTTAAAATTCTCCATCCTAAGAACCCATCCATGGGCCATGTAATGAGAGAATGGCTTGTTTAAAGGCCAATCACAGGATTCCAGCTACAGCACCATAAACACTTGCCTACTGAAACACAGAAACGTCTCTCTTGTGTTTTCAAACTTCTACAACTAACAAAAGTGAAAGAGAAACAGGCTTAAGCAGGCATCAGCAGTTCCAAAATTTCAGCAGTGTGAAGCTTTTGGAAAATCGCTGAATTTCTTAGCTTTAAATTTAATATTAGACATCAAAGGATGCTAATAATAGCCACTGCTTTTGTCACCACATACTTAGTCACTAAATATTTAGTGAGGCTTAAGACTTTAAGCACTAGTTTATTAGGGAATATTAAAAGCTCTAGTGGGAGCTCAGTATTGTGAGAGATGCTGCACAAAAGCACTGTTTTGACTTAAAAGAATGTGCAGAGGTGATATTTAAAGAGGATTGTCTGTACATACATCTTAGCTGATGATTGGTATCAAAGCTTCAAAAGTCAAGTGTATCTTCTAGAAATAGTGAGAGAGAATCCCTGCCAAACAGAATGGATTCAACCAGAGAAAGCATGAATGCTTTTTTTGGTTTTTTTAAACGAAGTGGGTTTTGGTGTCTCCAAGATCCTGGAGAGAGAGGAACAAGCTACAAAAGCCATGGAAGCTGAGATACATGACATCTTGGTGAGAGAAAAAGATGGAGAAGTAGAAGATTTATACATATGGATGGAACACACTCAGAAGAGGGGATGAGGAGGATTTGGGGTGGACAGTCATCATCAGTTTGGCATTACGTCAGGCTAGAAAAAAAGGCATATTGGTAACTGGAAGGGAAGGTTTGGGGGCACAGCGAGAAATTTGAATGATGTGGTTAGAAAGAGTGTGTTGTGTTTTAAAACTTTATTTTCAGAAAGAGCCAGAAAAAAGGGATTCAGCTTCCCTCTGAGGATGTGAATGCAGCCCATAGGGAGGCTGGATGCCAAAGAGGATGGTGCTGTTGTCCCTGATGAAAAGACACCAAAGCATAAGAGACAAATGTCTGGGGGATCATGTTTGATCTTGAACTGACAGCCAGAATACCCCCGTGAAATGAAAGAGAGATGAGTTTAGTCACACTATAGCCAGAGGTAGGTAAGAACAGCCCAACAGTGGCTGTGAAAGTACATCAGCCCTGAATACCTCAATTTCTGTGGCCAGGAGCAATATGCTGGTAGTGTGAACGGTGTGGGGAGGCGAACTCCAGCCGGTGATCTATGGGAAACTGTAAATAGTTGAAGAGAAGGGCAAAAGCACTGGTAAAGATGTATGGGGGAAGCTGGGAGAGGGGGAAGAGTGGTGCAGGAAGAATAGAGGCATGGCTGTGGTATAGGTGGGCGGACAAGATTACTGAAATAAAAGCAATCGAGGTTTTAAAATGCTGTGAGATGACTATTGTCGAGCCCCTTGTTATGCAGCTGGAGTGCTTTGTCTCCCCCTTCCAGGAGTTAGGGAGGGATGGGACACCACTGTCCAGCCCTGGGAGAGGAGGGATTGGTGAGGATGAGCTGCTCAGACAGGAGAGACTCCTGAATTACCTGCAAATGTATTTTCCTATCAGAGTCCATCTGGGAAGGAGTGAGGAAGAGACCTACAATGTGGACTTAGTGGGGCAGGTCACAGGAAATGCAGCCAGGAACTGGAGTTCCCCAAGCCTCAGTGCTGATTCCTCACACCTGTAACGATTGCTCATCCTCACCATCGAGATTCTTGCTTTACTCATGGGTGACACAGGCTCCCCTTCCTCTGAGTCTTAAATGCCCAGGTAACAGATAAACAGTTTGCTCACTTATGGCCAGGCTGCCTGGCTTCATCAGGCATGGATTACACATCTAGAGGAGATTTTAGAAACAGGGTCTTTAGTTTTTGCTTTCTCTTCTTGGCTACAGCTGAACTTCTGGCTCTGGGGTTCATTCAGGCAGAGATGGATGCAAAATATAGCTTGTCTTAAAGTGTCTTTATTATTATAATGTTGGGTGTGTAGCAGAACGTGTTCTTCCAAAATTTGTCAATGAACTGCTGTTAGAAGGGTGCTTTTTGCTGCCTTAAAAGAGGGAGAAGCTGAAAAGTAGCAAATCAATCACTTAATATTTGTGTGTTTTCTTAGCACTGCTATTATTTGATAATTACCTTTTCTGGGAATTTTGCGGTGCTTTAAAAATGACTTTTTAGTTTTATACAATTTTACTACTTTTTTGTTTTGTTTTACTTAGTGTGAGTGATTGCCTTGCACTGAAAACTGCGTGTGACCACAAATTTGGCTTCTAAACACTTCCACAGTCACATACATTGGCAGGGAGCTTGTGCTGGAGAGCTCAGACAGAAAAACATGGCAAAAGCTTGTGGCTAAGTAATCTGTATCCCAGTTGGGACCTGGGGCACAACTTGATCAATATGTCAGAAAAGAAGTTTTAGGCTGGATTTCTTTTTTTTTTTCCAGCACAGACCTCCTAACTCTGGGTTGAGATTTAAGTGGTGCCTGGAACCATCAACATTTAGGAAGAAGCAAACCTCACATTTTCTCTAAGCCTGCTCCTGCCCTCCCACATGCCCTTCTGAGTCAGCTCTGTGATTTCTTTTTCATCTTACCCTTAGATCCCAGATGTTCTGGTTGAGTGTAGTTTCCTGTGGAATCAGCAGGCAGTGGCTTGGCTGATCACTGTCCTTGCTGCAGCTTGCTGTTTTGTCTCTTGACTGGTCACTTTTGGCTAAAGCAGACTCTTTAATCAGGTTCCCTCAGCCTGTCCTGACTGCCCAGACCAAGGCCAGGGTGTAGTTCTGGCTGTGTATTTGGCAGAAGCAGAAAAGCAGCTCCCAAGGAGCTGACAGGAAACAAAGATTTGGGGTGGACAGTCATCATCAGTTTGGCATTATGTCAGGCTAGAAAAAAAGGCATATTGGTAACTGGAAGGGAAGGTTTGGGAGCGCAGCAAGGAATTTGAATGATGTGGTTAGAAAGAGTGTGTTGTGTTTTAAAACTTTATTTTCAGTAGCTTGCTGTTTTGTCTCTTGATTTAGAGACAAGCTACTGTCCACTCCAAAGTCTCTGAGGGGCTGTGTTGGAGAAGGAAGAAGGATGGGGTGTGCTCACATTGGTTTTCCTTGGGAGAAGATGCCTGTTGAGTGCTGGAGACCCACAAAGTAACACATTCAGAGGGAACTGAATGATTTTACCTGTAGAAATGCGCACAGTTATCCAAAAGAAAGCTTTGGCATCTCACTCACCTTGTCTTTTGGTTTGGAGTAGGCTCCTTCCTCCTGTCCTTCCTTCAGTTGTGGGCATAATAGTACCATGGTGCTATTCACAGCCCTTATTAATGACTTCTCATGGAATATTTTTCTCCTCACTTCCTGCTTTAGGCTCCAGGGGTATCCTAAGTAGCAGTCTTGGATACAGTCATCAGCTGGTTAATAGAGGCTGTGTGTGCAACAGACACTCAAAAATGGAAACTGAGCCAATTAAGAGCTTTAAAAAGGAAGCCTGAAAGATTACTGTCCATTACTTTCCCAGTTGCAAATACAAAATGCATAATTAGAAGGGTGGCTGGCTTTGTAGCACAGTGTCATGCTCTCAGTTGAGTGTAAAACCTCCCACTCCAAGCTGCCAAAGCGTGACAGGGTGGCAGTGCTTTAATCCTGTGGTGTTACCCTGGCATGGCCATGAGGAGCCAGGGAGAGACAGGGACAGCCTCCCTTCCTGTGCAGGGCCACCTCTTGCTAATCATTCTTATATTAAATGGAAGAGCAAGAGTTAAGGGAGCCTCTTGAGTAAAGCTCTGGAGACTGTTTTGTTGTGTGTGTCTGCAGTTTGGATATCTCCCAGCCAGCCTGCTCGTGGGCAAATCTTGCCCTTGGCATTTACCTGTGACATGCAGGATTAGAATGACATTCTGTGCTGTAATTGCTTTCCCCTGGGAATTCCTCTGACAGCCAGGACGACTGGTGTTTTTAAACTGTGCTACTCGGATGCTACAGGTTCTCCCTAAATTCCAGTCCCTTAACTGTCTTGCTGCTGACATCACTGAGTGTTATCTTGCTTCCTTTTTTAAGAAGCAGTCAGTAAAAGGAATAACCCCCAAACTTTGCTTGCTCTGCAAAGGAACTGGCACTTTTTTCCTGCATGCTAGATCTAGGTCACTTGTTGGGTTAAGGAAGAGTTGGCAAGGAATGTGGCTATGTGTCATCTGAAAGCCTGTGAGATGCAGCACATGAACTGGACTGAGATGTTGTACAGAGAACAGCCCTGGAGAAACCATTAGTTTCACTGTTTAGGTTTTGATGCCTTCATTTAAAGAACCAGGCTGAAGCATTTCAAGTACGTTAGTCACACTTGGATTTAAATTTAACCTTGGAAAAGCTAATTAAAAATGTGTGTAAATGCACGTTTGAACATGCATCTGTTACTACTGCTGCTTTTTAAATACAGAATTTCCTTTAGCCAGCACCATAAGGGGGTGCACCTGTGTGAAGAAGCCAGCACAAAATAGTCAGATCATGGCTTAGCCCCTTGGAGAAAACAGGGTTATTTTGTGTAACAGGGGTAAATAAATGCTAACTCGGTGTGGGTCCTGCTCTTACTTGTCTTTGTGTAGTTGCTGTGAAGTGTCTTGTAAAGCAGGGGGCAAAAGGTTTGTGGTGTCTTAGTGTTAATATCACATTAAGATAGCATCAGAGCTTGTAAAAGGTGGTTCCTAAAGGGGATTGGAACCTCATTCCTGAAGGCTTGAGCAGTTCTCCAGCAGCTGTCTCTGGGCAGGTGTCATGGTTTGCTCCTGCAGTCTCCCAGAAGTACTTCTGCCCTTGATTCACCCCAACAAGTGTTATGTTCAGTGGCCATACAAGAAGTGACTTGTAATTCTTCCTGGGTGCTACACTAGCATGTAGGGCTCAACAATAAAGTCTGTGTTAAGTTTTTACACCTTATGGAATAAGAATTTTATTGATGTATGAGGATGTGTGTTTTGTTTTAATGTGGTGTGGGTTTGTTTTTTTTTTTTTTTTTTTTTTTTTTTTTTTTTTTTTTTTTAATTGAAATGAAGTTTTAAAGCCATAGTGAGGAAATGCATGTTTTGGACATGGAAGTCCTTTTACCTTGGACCAAACTGAACTCATGTAGTGCTTGAATACTGTAGTTCAGTTTAGCACCGTGCCACCAACAGGTGACAATTTAGGGACTGCAAGGAAAGGAGAAACACATCCAAATGAAGTGATAATGGTCTTGCATTCTGTTACAGCACCTTTCACCCAAATAACTTTCAAAGCATGGCTACAGATTTTCTCCAGACTGACTGTGTTGGACATTGTAATATAACACAGTAGAAAAGCAGGATTTGGGTAGGATTAAAATTGAGCCTCAGTGCTGTGGCCTGGGTTTGGGAGATTCCCCTTTCATTTGGGAGATGGGAAAGAGATGGGGGAAAAAGTACTTCTGGGACAATGTGACTTCAAAAAGGCTGGGATTTTGAGGCTGCTGAAGGGTTTGAACCATTAAAAAAAAAAAGTCAGGGGAGATGGATTAGCTGTCAGAGCTGCATGGTAATATTTATTTAGTGGCTTCATGGTGTTATCACATGGATATCTTCTTCACATGTGACACATGCAGCAAGGAGCAGCTGCTTAGCAAGGCACAGCAGCACATGGAAACAATTTAGGACCAGAAGTGAATTAATTGAAACCATCTGAGGAGAAGGCTTGGACTCCTGAGTCCAGAGTTCTGTGGAAGCATTTGCTCACCATGCAGCAGCAGTTGTGAAAGGAAGCTCAAATATTAAGTTACAGTAGGGAAGGAGGTGAGTGAAGTGAAGCTTAGGAAATGCTGTTAGGGAGATGAAAGTAACTCCTCACTTGTTCCTGGTGCTTGCTCCCTCATCTCAAAGGTAGGAGAACTAGAAGGGGGATCCCCAGGTGGGAAGGGATTTGGAGACACCAGAAAGGTGAGGAGTGTTATATTTGTGTCCTGGTGCAGCTGGGGTTGATGTGCAAGTTTAACAATAAATCCTCACAGGACTGAGGCTCCATTCTCCAACCAAGTCCAGGAGGATTCAGAAAGGACTGAACATTTATATAAATAATAAGAACAAATGCATGAGATTCCAAACACAATACATGAGTTTTTGTGATTTCAGGATAAAGCAAACATGTCCTGCAGCTGAGAAGAGTCTTTTCCTTTAGACTTGCTATTCTGAATGTTATGGGTGTTATTTCTTCACCTTCCTCTATAGCATCTGGCCATTATTAGAGGAGGGGAAAACCTCTTGTTTAGTTTAAAATGACAATTATTATGTGTGGCTGTTTATAAAGTTCTGGTTTCAATTTGTTGGCAGCAAATGTTTAATGAGAGAGAATAAGATTGAACACAGGTTCTTATCAAAAGAACCATGAGGACTTCAATGCCCAGGAGGTGTCAGGGCTATATTGCCACACGGTACAGGACTTTGGTGTGGGTTCATTTTCCAGCAGCCCTGCAACCTCCTCCTCGTTAAGGAGAACTCTGGGTGCTCAAATCTTGCTCTTTTTTATGTGTGTAAAGCAAAAGTTTGCATCTGTGCAGTTTTAGACTCTGCAAAAGTAGGAATTGTGTGGGTTGCCCTTTGCTTTACCCCATTCAGCTTCACAATAGCTGCTTTAAAAATGAGGCAGCGTGAGCAGAGCAGGGTACTCTACAGGTGGGCTCCTCAGACTTTCTTTGGTTTGCTTTTTGTTGTCACTTCCAAGCATTGTGCTGAAATATGTAATGCTCTACCTACTGTAACCCTTCAGGTCTTTTCTCGGGTCTGTGTGCCACTGTGGGACCTCTGAGGGCAGGACTTTCAGCAGATATTTTCTCTGGCCTCTCACATTTATCTCTGCTCAGTTCCATCAGCCATCTGTTGCACATCAGAGTGTAGCTCTCCTTCAGCAGCTTTGGCAATCCAAATGAGATTTTGGCAGCTCCACCTCAGGTGTGAGGCTTTGTGCCACTTTGCATGGTGACATGCAGTAACCTTTGCTCTGCTTGGTTGCAGACTGATGGAGTTCTGACTTTT
This sequence comes from Sylvia atricapilla, assembly GCF_009819655.1. Lineage (NCBI taxonomy): Eukaryota > Metazoa > Chordata > Aves > Passeriformes > Sylviidae > Sylvia > Sylvia atricapilla. The sequence goes on from NC_089148.1 coordinate 4,970,054, forward strand.
TCTTCTGTGCCACCTCCGTGGCTGTCCCAAACATGGCTGTGACAGCAGCCAGGACTAAGGAGGTGTAGGCATTTCAAGTGCTTCTGTGGAGTGATCCTATTATTATAGTGTATTTCATCTGTTTATTTCTCTTCTATTATTCTCACTTTTTTTTTTTTTTTGTCTGAAAGGAGTTTAAAGGATTATTTTCCCCTCCCACCCCCTCACCTGCTTTGTCCTGCCTTTCTCCCTATGGAGACTCAGCCTTTCTTCCAGTCAGTGGCTGTTCCTTCCTTTCTGGGGAGTCCATGGGCTCTTTGTGCGAGAAAAACAACGTGTTTTTCTTACTAAGTGGCATTTTCCATTGAAAGACTCGGAATGATTGAACAATATGGAATGATTGAATGCCTTGAGATAGCCCTTGGGCTTCAAGCTGGAGACTTGTGGTAGATCTCATTAGACTGCCAGATCCCAGTGGCTCCTTGTTATTATCTGTAAATCCTAAGGCAGAAATAGACCATCACGTTAGAGCTAGCTAGGTTTTTATTCCCTCCAAAATATAGCTTATGCCCCACTCAAGCTTGCATGTATTGGGTAAATTGAGTTTCTGCTTTGACTCAGATTGAGAGCAGAACGTCCTTCAGTTGTTTAGAGGATTCCTGTGGATAGATCTTGTCAGATGAGGTTCATAACATCTCAGAGAAGTGTTGGTGTTGGGATGTAAACAAGTCAGTACACCCATCTGGATTAGCTGTTGTCTTCAGCACAAAAGAGATTAATTAACTAAGTGCTCCTGAGGTGCACTTGAAACCTGGTTTAAATATTCCATGCAAATACAGCAAGAAAATTATGATGAAGATATAGCTCTGCTTTTGTTTGCTTGGTCTGTAGTAATCTCTGGCTGTACCTCTGATGCATTTTGTGTTTCTTTGAGTAGAAACCCTTTAGGGCAGGGCTGGTGTCCTTGGTTTGGAGATGGCAGCCGCTGTGCTGCTGTTGGAAATGCCCCATGAGTAACAAGGAGGTGTTTCCCTTGGAAGGCAGATCTGAAGCCTTTGCATTCCTCCCATGGAGTGCTTCAGATTGATTCTGGCTGTGCTCTGGGCTCCTGGCTCTCTGGAGCAGAGAAAATGTGAATGAACTCTTGCACACTTACTTAGAGCATGAGGTTTGCATTCTTCCTGCAAAAACAGGCACTTTGTTCAGGAAAACATCAGGTGGTCAGGGAGAACAGCACAGGGAAGAGCAGAGGTATGCTCTTAACTCTGGGTGGGTAATTAAACAACAACCCCCTCAAAAACGTAGAAAAATCAAACCAATGTGGGCAACTTCTGATTTATCTGGCATTTTTTTCTTACCCCCCCCCAACCCCTTACTTGTAAGCTATACTTATTTTGCATTCTGACTCAATACTTCCACATAATGATGTGTTTTGATTTATGCCCATTGCCTAAGGATTTGGGCCCAAGTGCAACGCAGCATTCTGAAACCAAAGCACAAATATCTGTGAGGGCTCAGGGCCAGCTCACACCCTTTGTGCCGGGGCAGAAGAGGAGGGTCCATGGCTGGTGCTGCAGTTAGGAGAATGCAGTCATTTGTGTAGTTGAGTGGTAGTTTAGTTGTCACACGCTTCTGTTGGTCTGGTGAAATGCAGAATTTCTCATGGAGAAAATACCTGTAGGACTGGGACAAAGATGTTGTCATGGCTTGCAGACAGACTTATATCCAAAGAGTCACTCCCTGGCTCTACAGGGGGCTGTGTGTACAGGAGAAGAACACCAGGAGATACCATACTCCATCCCTTGTGATGTCTAGATAATGTAGTAAAAATGCAGTTTGGCCTGGACTAATGATTGAGTTAATATTTTTGGACTCTTTGAGCTCGTAAATAAATATTCAAGCTGGTAACACTTAATATTAGGAAACATTAGCTTCCTATTCATGACTTTTCTACTCAGACTCCACCCTGGAGAGGCCTCTTAGTTTCAAAACAAAGGGTAGTAAAAAGCACAACCATGGAAATGAAGTTTATAATGCAGTTTAGGTATGTTTTCATGCTATGGTCATAAAAGTGGTTATTGACTAATAACCTATTTCTTCTTAAAAGCTTAGAAAAATTTGGCATTAGAGATTGCTCACAGTAATTATGAGACTTGTAAAAGCGTTTCTTGGGTATTTGTTGTTCCACAAAAATATCTTGTTCCAAGTTCAGTTTACTTTGAAATATGAATCACTCTTCTGCTAAGTATTTTCTCCTCTGTCAGAAGGCACTTCATCTCCCCTCACCTACAAGTTTAATTTCCAGCTATTCATACTATTAGTGATTTATCACTCTTACCTTGTTGTTTAGACTGGATCCAGTGGCAGTTTACACTGATTTCCTGACTCGGTATAAATTTAATTTCTGTGTACTGTTTGTGCAAGCTTTACAGTGTGAAAGGAGAGCCAACAATACAATTAGGATGAATAAAACCATTTTGGGTTATGTAATATGCATTTGTGCTACTATTATGCAACAGAATTATTACTTGTGGCATCATTAAATCCATTTTGAACTTAGCCCTGTTGCCTGCTGCCTCATACAGGAACCTCTTTGTTTTTACTGGCTGAGCAGAAAGTGGTGATGAGCTGCACAATTAATGTAAATTACATTTCTGGAAGGAGATAAAAAATAGTCTGACTTGTCACAAGACAAGTATTCTGTTGGTAGTCAAAAATCGTGATACCATGTGAAATCTGTCTGACTGTGTTAGTGGTAATATCAGTCATCCTGTTTTTGCTACACTTGGTATTTATTGAAAAATGACAGCATATTTTAGCATTTTTCATGAAAGAAACATGACAAATGGCTTTGCTGACCACTGTTTCACAAACAACATTTAAATAATAGCTTTCCTTTGGCATTTCTTAGGGTAGGCATGGAGTAGCCATTTTTGACATCAAGGCAGCTTAGAAACACTGTGTATAAACACAGAATTTGCTATGCTATGAGATTGAACCTCTCAGTATTTGTCAGGTGGCAAGTGCACTGTACCTGTCACTGTGATCTGTTCAGGTTTAAGCGAAATGCTTGAGCTGTCTGTCACCTTTTATACTTGTTTTCTCTGCTCAGCACCTCTTCTCCCTTGTGTTTTCCAGTAATGGCTCCTGGGTGCTTTGGCACCCCCAGATTTCCAGGGCAGACTGGGAACTGTGAGAGTGTGGGGAAGGAAGGAAGAGGGGTTAAGATAAAGGCTGGGAGCAGAAACAGTAATTACTGTTTCTGGGGCACAGGGGAGCTGCCCTGGCTGCCTTTACCTTCTTAGGCACCCTCTGTAATCCATACCTGGAAAAGCTGTTAGTAGTTTTCACAATTAATCGCTGCTTGTTTTATGGAAGTCCCAGGAGACTTTGTAGAGCTCTACTCTCAGGAGACACTGTGTAACACTTCCTTTGGCTCCAGAAGTCAAAATACATCAGCAAATGAGCTGATTGTACTGCCAAAATGGGCACTAAAACCATCCTTGCCTTCATTCTGATGCTCTGCTCACTTAGCTGTTTATTATTTTGAATATTTGTTTACTGCATGGTTTGGGGACATTTTGGTGTTTCTAGGCACTGAAGAGAGGAGGATACTGAGTTTTACAGATAATTTCCTTCTAATACAGAAGGGCTTTGGGAAGATAGTTAGTATGGAACACGTTTATTTACTGGATTATAAGAGTGTTTGTAGTAAATGTCATGTGATGACGGATATTCCTCCAACAATGTAAGGTGCACATGACTAAGAGTCTTACCTGACTTACTGGTTTCTTTTTCTTGCTTTTCAGTTTTAAACTAGAACCTTGCTAAGCTTCAGTGTCCAATCACTTCAGTGTCTAAAACCACCACAAGGAAGATTTCATAATACAAGTTATGAACATAACACATCCTTGGCATGCCTAAGAGGGAGCAGGATTCCGGTGAACTGCAGGTCCGCAAAATGTGACAAACAAAAAAGAAACATCAATAATCTGATGATTCAGGTTCAGTTAACTCAATGATAACACCAAATCAGACAGGAGGGTGAGAAACCTTGTGTTGGTTTTGTTAAAAGTCCTTTCTAGCAAGAGAGGCAGGACGAGAGGGAATTTTTTGTAGGTAGGAAGCAACGAGTAAGTGCATAAATTGTACAAGGTAGAGATGGATATCTGGAGCTGTTCAGTTGATTTTTTATTTTTTTTTTCTTTAAAAACCTTGTATGCTGCAGTGTGAACCTCTTGGATGACCTGATGCTTAGTGAATTATATGGCTATGTTCCTTTGCTGCACAAATGCTTCGAGAGGGTAAATTCAGAGAAGGAATTTCTGTGTTCCTATGGCTGGATAAGCTCCAACATTTGTAAGACCTGCACAATGCCATTTCAACCTAGACATCTTTTGAAGATTCAATTTAGCAATGCACTTGCTAAAACTCCTTTAGATGTATGCAGGGAGAAGTGATTATGAGTTAGGCTTCTTTACTTCTGCTTTGATTCATGTAGAGCTGATCCCACAGAATTCCCCGATATCCAAATGAGTCTAAATTTTTATGGCTTCAGAAGGTGTGATAATGCACAGCTCAGCTCCGTGGAATGGCTCTTGTTTCTTATTTTCCCTGGAGTGGCTTTAAGTAGCTGCAAAAGGTGTCCAATGAAAAGGTTCTAACTGAGCAGCATCATTGGTGTAAGAGGATTTTTTCCCTTTCTCTTTTCCCCTCTAAATCTGACTGTTCGCCTGCTCTTCAGACAGATACCAACCAGGCTGTGAGCTCGGAGGAGAAAACAAGAATGCCTTTTGTGTCATGGTCATGGAATTAATTGGTCCTGGAAACTCTGGGTCGCTGCCAAGGACGGGTATTTATGTGGCAAGAAAGGGAAGGAAAAGGGCGGGCTTGTGGAGATCCAGGAATCCCTCTCCTTTTCGGAGCTTAGCAAAGTTCATCAACTTATTTTGGCTTCTGAGTTTGGTGCAGTCCGTCTGCAGAGTTATGGTGGTTGGTTGGTTTGTTTGTGTTTGGTTTGGTTTTGTTGTTGTCTGGTTTTTTTAAACAGTACCCAAAACGAGGGAATCACAGTTAGCACAGAGAGTTCTGTGGCGTAATTTAATTTCATTTCCAAGTGTAGGATAAAAGCATCTGCCTTGTGCTGCAGGACATCCACCGCTGGCCACCCAACCCTGCAGTTCCCAGGCTGGCAATTGCTCTCTGAATTCCCAGTTTTCCCCAGGCAGGCTGTTTGCTGTGCCAGGCAGAGCACAGTGTGGGATGTGCCCAGGGAACTGGGCAGCGGGGATACCCCAAAACACCCCAAATACCTGAGACTCTTGGGTAAGGTTCGCCCAGACACTGCTGTGTGCCATGGTTTGGGCACAATCACCCAAATGTTTTTATTCAGCGGTCGTGTGGTGGATTAAAGAGTCGCTGCAGATGGGTGGCAGCTGCTGTGGTCTGTCTGTCTGTCCGTCCTGCACCCACGGCACCATCCCGCTTCTCCCACCTGGTTGTGAGCTCCATTTGCTGGAAGGAAACACTTGGTCAAAAAAGTTGTTCGTGTCTTTGCAGGTTTTCTTTAGCAAAATACTAAACTGAACAATTTTTGTTTCGTCTGTCTTGCTGTTTTCTTTAATGATGTGTGTCTGCGTGTTAAATGAGGGATATTTCAGGTTTTCTCTTAGACTGACGTTATGGATGTTTGTATTTCTGGAGCTTTTCAAGTTCTATCATTGCATGATTTGATTTTTCTCCCCCCTCCCCACCCCCAAGGATGAGTGTAGATATTAAAACTATGTGTTGGAGAACCTGTGTGTAAGGAAGCAATGTGAAAAAACATACAGTTAAAATCACAAAGAGCATCTAATTCCTACTTTCAGAAGGTTAAAGCAGACTCACAATTAGACAAACAGTGACAATCTTGATTAGAGTGCTTTATTTTGAGTTAATGAACGAGTTACTGCACTCCAGGCACATTTATTCTAGCATAGGGTGCCTGTCCAGTAAGTTAATAAAAACAGAGTGGAAAACTCTCCATCTGGAAAAGCTGTAAGTCTCAAGGAAAGTGAAAAGCATTTAAAAATCTGTCAAAGTTGGTAAAAATGCATTTAAAGTGTTAGTTAGATGCTCCTGAAAATAACTGCAGAATTTCTAATAAAACAAATCTTTAGTGAAGAGGTCATGTTTCAAATTACTGAGCCTGAAGAGTATTTGCTGTCTCCTTTTCTTATTGCTCATCCCAGTTGTTTCAGTATTTTTTCCAGTCTGTGTAATAAAAAACAAGTAGGCTGATTTCATTCCACAATTCTCACTTCCAGAATCCAACAGATAATATTTGCATTGGAAAAAACCTGCAGAGCAGTGGGGGTTTTTTGGGTGAAAGCAATTGTTTCCAGTAATATTTCTATGACAATGACTGCAGTTCTGTATGTCTGTTTGGGTAACAGCCTGGTTCTGGTCAGAGTTTTAACTTTCCTCTTCATCTTGAGTTTCTAATCCCTCTTGCTTAGGCTGTGGCATTTATTTAGGTAATGGTTTATAGTTAATTTATATTCCCACTGGAGCTGAACAGGTGGGAATAAGCTGGGAATAATTTGGACAAGGCTTTTCAGCCTGGATGTGTTTTGGTGTGCACGGAGCTCTCCTGTTTCAGCAAGAACTGTGTACACAGGTCATGTTTTGTGCTGTAGAGCTGTGGGATGATCACCTTAAAGACAGTGGGCCCCTCTGAAGGTACTGCATTGCTGAGGGTTAGTAAAGTTGTTGGAATTATCAGTACGCACACAACCTCAGAAAATAAGGATTTGCAAGGATATACCTCAATTTAATCTTTCTATATTTGCTTTAGAAAGAGCTTGTCTGTCTTGTAGGAAGCTACTTGCTCATCACTTACACTTGCAGATTTTCGAGGTTGTAATCTGTTCCCTGAAAAATCAAAGTGAGATTTTCAAAGACATGAATCAGACTATAAAATGCCATATCTGTTTCTTTTAGAGGACCGAGAAAATGTTACCGGAGCCCTGAGATGTTGAGATCTCTGTTAGACCACGGTACTGAAGGAGACAAAGAGGAGCTGGAGAGCTTTTTTTTTTTTGTTCTTTGGATGCACAAAAGGATGCAAAACCTGTGTCATTTGTTGGTACCACTAACAGTGCATGGTCACTATGCACCCCTGTCAAAAATTGCAAAGAGCTTTGAGAGCGTTTTTTCCGTGGCAGTGAGTAGAGTGTTGCTCTGAGCACAGAGCTCCAAAGCAAACATGAAAACTCCTTTGCCTTTGGGTAGCCTGGTCGTGTCAGTGAAGAGATGCCCTCTTGATTAAATCCAGACTGAGCAGTTTCCTGTTAGCATGAAACTCAGCCCACAAGGTCTTATTCTCAAAGCCTCTTATTGAGCTTGTCTGCCAAGTCTCTTTTCCTTTTAAACTTACAGGCAGAATTGCTAAAGTAGTACAAACACAAGCAATCCCAGTACTCTCACAATCATTTCTGAAAGTTTGATGTTTTGCTGACAAAGTTTTAAGTATTTCAGAAACTGGGTTGCTTTTGTTTTGCTTTGGTGGGATTTTTTTGGGGTTTTGTTTCTTTTTAACATTCTCCCTGCGTGATGTCTTGGGGAAGTTGTAGTGTTGCAATTAGTGGAAAATTTTGTGCGTGTATCAGTGTTGGAAACGGATTCTGCCCTTGTTTTGAATATACTTACATGAGTGGACGAGAAGGTTTTATGTGCCCTGAGTAAATATTCCTGTAAACCATTACACTGTGAGTGGGGCAATCTGTTGGATCAGAAATTAAGAGTTAAATACAGTGGTGCAGACTTTCTTCCCTGTCTGAAAGTGTTTGTCTTGCATAACCAGTTATTTTCAAAAGTGTATCATAATTGTAAGATGAAGAGTTAGCAAGAAAATTGCAATTTTTTTTTTATCCAACCAAGTTTTGCTTAAGGAAAACTGGAATGTAAGAGAGTTACATATCCTGCTAATAATGTTTCTGTAATGACAAAGTCATACGTAATTCTAGCTACACTTTCAGTTCATTTTTATAATTCAGGTATTTCCAGATGCACCTTTAAGTCAGATATAGTACAAGTTACACACCCTGTAAAAAGCCATAAGATCCGTGGAACAAAATGTAGCAAAATATTTCCCTGTCAAGTCTGGTTTGGGTTTGCTTTTTTTTTTTTTTTAATACAGACAGTAATGTTATATTTTAATGTTGCAGCAAGGGTTTGTTGATCTCATTAAGCTGGGAAATGAGATAGCAGAGCTTTGTAAATAATAATAGAGACAGAACTTTAGAATGATGTTAAAGGCATCTATATTGTTTAAAACTGAAAAGGATGTCTATTCGAAACAATTCCAAAGCAGTGGAGGGTAGTGATGTAAATAGGAAGTGGGTGGGGTATCTCTTCTTAATTATCTTATTAATAGGTTATTTTTTTCCTTTGTGTTTTGTCAGTATCCTGAGCCAGGGTTGGTAGTGTCTGTCATTAATGTGCTGTCTTTGTGCCCTCAGTATCAAGGTGTTTGAGTAAATATTGGAGGTTTTATATTTATAATCCCATTTTATATCCCACATACTTTACAAAACAGGATTTAAACCAGTCACAAAAATAATTTTCTGAACTGTCCTCTAAATAATGGCATAATTCAAGGAAATGTTCTTTCAGACTTAATGCAGGCTGTAAGCATTTAAAACAAATGCTGTTTAAAAAACATACCCAGACACAATCCCAAACCTTAGATTTATGGACAAATGTTGTGCTAAGTGGAAACTCCAAGAGAAAATTGGGATGTTAGAATGCCTTGTTTGCGAGATGAGTTTGACACCCTCCTTACAAAAATATCTTGAAATGTTTTTGCACCAAATGTCTTCTGACCTTGGGTCCTGTGTACCACCCCAAAGTTGGTATTTTCAGCAAGGGAATCACAAGTGCCAATGCTTAAGTTAGGTTATGGTCATTTTTCATGTTTATTCAGAAGTTAAATGAAACACTGAATTAGTACTTTTGTTCCCTTCAGTGATGTTACTCTTTGTGGGATAATGGTTTGTCTTTTAGATAATAATACATGGTGACATCATGACTTAACTTGATAGTGGTCACAGTGTAAAACATTTTTTTGAGCATGTCAGAGAAGTGTTTTAAAATAAAGTTACTTAAAAACTCCATTAGTTGATGCAGCTTTTGGTGCTTGGAGAGCACTAAAAATTGACAAAATCATTTAGTAACTGGCAATGGCAAATTCCTGTGCAAAGAGAGAATTTAGTCTGTGTCAGGGATCTGTCTCCTGCCTGATTTTTGCACTTTGTTTTTGTTTCCTTTTGTAGGGTGAAGGAGACCAGTTACCCCCAGAGCACACTGTCAGACAGTATGAAACATCCAAGATCAGGGCTATAAAAGCTGGAACTTTGGAGAAACTGGTGGAGAACCTTCTCACAGCTTTTGGGGATGCGGATTTTTCCTACATTAGCATCTTCCTTGCAACATACAGGGCCTTTGCTTCTCCCAGGGCAGTGCTGGAACTTCTTCTGGACAGGTAAGAGCCACTGCTGTGCAGTGGGAGTGGACCCATTATTTACATGTCAGGGGAAAGTTGTCAGGAACTTCTTCCCTTGTTTTTAGTGGGCATAGATTTAATAACCTGTTGTCAAGAGTACTGCAAAATCCAGAATATCATAAACATCCAGTCTATAAATGCATTGCTGCTCCCATCCCAATACTCACCAAAGCATAGGTAAGGAAAGTGTACCATGTATGGCTGCTGAAGGACCCAGCAGGGCCAACACAACGAAATTAATACAAGTTTCCTCCAAAAAACCCAACAGAATGCATGGGCTGCAATGTCATACCTAGAATAGATTCCAGAATTCTGTTAGATGCCAGTATTTTCAGACCTAGGTCTTCTGTTTGGGGGCTGCTGGTTCAGAACAGGGATTGTACAATCACAAGGATTTGCTGTCCCATTCTATTCTGTCACACAAATACACAGCCAGCAATTTTTGCAGACAGCCCAAGAGCTGCTAAATGTTATAAGAATGGCTTTTATGGTCAGACTGTTAAATCATGACTGCTCTGTCTGCATAAATGCTTGGAGCACGCAGCATTTGTTTCTTACCCTAAATTCTAACTGAGACGTGGATGGGTCAGGGGTGCTCTTATTTTGGGAGTGTCATATTTGTTGCACTTTCAAAATCTGTGATTCACAGAAATGGCTGCTCTGGCATGAGGTAGTTAGGACAGAGAAATGGCATAAGAACTCCTAGGGTTTAATTTTAACTCTTGCACTAGGTAGATAAGGAGCAAGGCATGGATAAATTATCTGTGCTCTCCTATCTGAAAAGGATAATCCTGGCTGATTTGTAGGAATGCTGTCTGGCTCAATTAGTAAAGGCAATAATAATAATAACCTGACAGTCAGGTAAGCAGTCAGCTGAGAAGAGAGCAGCCATCCTGGAGAGCAGACTTGGTTACAGTGACATTGACTGCTCTGTGCTTTGTCCCTCAGTCCATCCCAATTCTAGGGCAGAATGTGAGAAATTATAAAAATTGACAGTGGATAAGTATGAGAATATAAAGGCATTGATGCTTTATTTGAAGAGGTGAAAATGTCAGGAGAGGGCAGGAAAGCCCAGATGCTCTGTCTCCACAGACCAGAACCCTTTTTTCTGAGCCCAGTTTTGATCTTGCTGGCTTGTGTACCTCTGAGCAAGTTACAAAACCCCCTTCAGAGGAATGGGCTGCTTGATCTTGTCAGCATCATCTCCAGCCTTTTAAAATACGTGACAGGACCCACAGGAAATCCTAGGAGGGTACCACTTCCTTCCCTTCTCACAGATCATAGGAGCGTGGTGCTTAAGAGTCCATGGATTCTCATGGCTTTTTGTGTATTATGGATAATCTAGAATTTTATGTCTCAGGAGAAAATACAGATTAAATTTAAGATGTAAAAGTTCGAATGGTTTACATGTAATTGAGGAATATGGACTTCTGAAGAAAAGCAGATGTTATAAGGAAAAAAACCTGAAAAAAAGATGGGTAGTAATTGATTTTAACCAACTCGGTTTTCATCTCTAGATTAGTTGAGAGTAAGTAGCCCTGAGCCTGCATTCTTGCAACTTTGTTTTTAGTGACACTTGTTAATAATCAGAGAACAGAGACTAAAGTGGGTGTCAGTGCATCATTTGTGTTTTGGTTTGTGTGTCAGTGAAGGATTTATGAAAAAGGCAATCTCTTAAAAAAAAAAAACAACAGCGGCACAATTTTGGCGTTTGTCATCAGTTTCAGTTTCATTTAAAGAGCTTGAGCCTTGTCTCTTATTCTTGGGGATAGAGGAGGGTTGTGGAGTAAGGGAACAATTAGAAGTGCTGAGCTCTTGTTGTTTGGTCCAAGGGAGAGCAGTGATGTGACCAGATCAAAAAAGGCCCTTCCAGCTTTTTACAGGTGAGCAGCTCCATGGGAGAGAGGAGGAGGGAACAGCATCCACATCATTTGCAGGATATTTTATTTTGTAGGGACATACTCAGTGAGAAACTTCCTCCACAATGTATCTATCTGTGGAAGCTGGATCACCCTCAAGCCCAGTGCATTCAATTTATGCTGGATTTGCTGTGGGTACAGTGCTGCAGAATTGTCTGATGAGTGTATTGGACTTACACAAACCCAGCTTACACTAGAAGTCCTGGGACTCTTGGGAAAATGTCCTGGGAAATGGGCATATCCTGTACCCTAAGTGTGTGGGGAAACACTCATTTGGTGCTGTCTGCAGAGTATCCTGTCCAAGCAGTGCAGTGCTGGCTGAATTTGGGGCAGGAAGCATTTATGGTGTCCAAAAGCAGGTGAGGTGCTCTTTCCTGAGCCAGGGAAGCAAATAAAAAAGCTGATGCTGTGCTTAAGAGAAACCTCAGTTTTAGAAACAGTTTTAGAAATCTGGTTGTTGCATTTTTTTAAATTTTCTTTCCTCCAGGACTTCACATTACCCTTTTGCTTTTGATTAAATTTGAGACAGAAGCCCTATTAATTTTTTTAGCGAGGATCAACCTATAGAGGTTTTCTTCTAAGATAGATTAGAGGTCACTAGACAAAATCTTGAGCATGGGCTGGTATGTTGAGAAGTGGGTGGAAGACTTGTGTTTCCAAAGCTATTTAGGAGTAATTGAACATCCACATCCCTTTAGCATTCATGGGAGTTTGGCATCTAAGTGCAGCAGACAGCTCTGGAAATCTGCCAAGCTTTTAACACTCTACATTCTGATATTTTCTAGTCGTTTGGTACAATGGAGAGGGAGAGTTAAAGGAAAAAGATCCTGGTGGCATTTTGATGTGGAAGCCTTCCGTGGAAGTTCCTGGATGGAAGGAGAGTGGCTCCTCCTGGCCCTGGATGTGGGGATACAGTGTGGTGCCTTTGGTATTCCAGGGGGGCTGTTCCAAAGTGTGATGGAAGCCAGAGCTGGTTAGCTACACAGATGAGGTTAGAAGGAGGCCAAATTCCTCTCTTCCATGATGTATTTTGCCCTGATAACCGTGTTCCTCAGAAGGGGAGCTGTGCTGTGCTTGGCACAGGCACAGAGAAAGTAGCAGCCAGTCTGGGGGCAGTGTACAGAGGAGGGAATTGAGATGGTTTGGTGGGAGAGTTGGGGCTGGGTAATGACAGCAAAGAACGAGTTAGATTTATGTGTACCATTCATTTTGCAGGAGGATGGTTTGCTGGGGGGTAAATGGAGAGGATGGGGAGGTGGAGGGGGAGCATCCAAGGAATGGCTCCTGCAGTAGCCACACATTTTGGGACTGCACTTTGTGGTGTTTGACTCACTGCTGTTCCTGTAGTATCTATTATTTCGTCTCTTTTTCCTTTACATTAGGTGGCTTGAGTACTCAGCTAGAGAAGTGATTTCACTTCTGTGACTCTGTGTGTGTAGGATTCAAACCACTTTATTTTTCCTGAGGATCTGGCCTTCCAAATTGCTTGTTTCAATGCTTACAGACTTACTTAGGGCTTTGTTTGGGACTGTTGCGGGGACCACCTTTTCCTATTATTTCTGAGTTATTCAGAGTATTTTCCTCCCTCCCTCTTAAAGGAGACGCGGGGATGCATTTTCCACTCTGTTTTCCAGTGTTTAAACATTCAGTATTACCCATTACATTCTGGTCTCATTTGCTTAGTCACTCCCTTTGAGTGCAGTCTGTAACTTCCCAAATGCCAAGCAAGGCTGAAAAGTTCTGTGGGCTACAGGATCCTTTTGTTTCTCTTGTCTCTTTTTGTATGCAAAGCATTCCTACAAGGCTGGGCAGTGAAAGGCTCTTTGTCCGGGAGCTGGTGAGAACAGAGTGCTGGAAGGCTGCAGAAAGGCTGCTCTTTACATCACTTGTGTTGTTAACTCCTCCTAACCCGTATTTAATGACCTGTTCTTCATGGAGAGATGAGAGATAGGCAGAGATTTACATCTGGCAACGTTAAGGAGGCGTTATATCCTTCTCCAGTTCTGCCCAGAAAACTGCCTGCTCTTTATTGCTGTCGTAAGGATTTCTCTTGTAAAACTCAGCTTGTCTTCTCTACTGGGATTTAAATACAAGTGCCTAACGTTCTGCAAAGACATATTTAGTATTTTATGCAATAGTAGAACAATGACGTTGGGACTTATCTCAATAATTTTTCCTCAAATATTAACTGCAAGTTTTGAAAACAGAGTATAATTTTTTTTTTTTTTTTAATTTCCCTAGCAGTGGGAAAGTGCCTTTTGTCTACTGGGTGAGACGTGTTTTAGGCATCTTTTACAGAGTAGATGGCAGTGGAGAGTGAAATCCTCTCCCTTTAACAACAGGTCTGTGATTCTTATAATACTTAATAATAAGCCTTAGACCAGTGCTTGAGAGGAGCATAAAGCTACCACCACTTCATCCATTGAAAGGTTTTTGGATGAGTTTGTGACAGTTCTGACGTGTACCTGCAGGACAGAAACAGCTCACTGTGTTTGCTCTGGCTGATGTTACCAGGTTGTTGTAGCACAAGCACTTAAGGATGCACTTGTTTTAACTCTTTGGATTAATTGAGATGGAGAAACCTAAATGGAGAAAATCAGCTTGTCTTATTCTGGACAGTGCATAATTGTTCACCTTCATTGCCTGTAGGGAGCCATGGAATTCTTCATGGATAACTATGGAGCTGCATATCTGAAACAATGGGCACTGCTGCTGAAAGTGAGGTGCATGATCCTGCCTGGAGTTGTGCCTAGGTTCCATCTCTCCCAGCGGTGTTTTCACAGCATCCTGGGCTTTTCTCACTGGTACCATCGGGAGCTTGGGCACAAAGGGAGCACTTGTCACCTAGGAAACCTTGAAATAACCCTTGGAGCTGTTAGGAGTGGCAGGTGCTGGAGACACAGAAAGCTGTACTGTGGTTGTGTTACAGTCTTGTTGCACACTGGGATATTCCCCTGGGAAAGGATGGAGTGAAAACAGGCAGAAGGGGCTTGGAGCTGTGAGCAGAGACATTGTTTTGGTTGATTCCTCCTGTGTGCAGGCTGCTTTATGTAAATTAACAAATTAGTTTGGCTGTTTCTTTAGGGTATTTTCCCTCCTCAGTGAAATAATCTTCAAGGTCCTTGATTCTGCCCACTTGTTAAGATTCCTTGTAGTTTGAGCTGGAAGCGCCCTGTAGTTGTTTATGGTAATTGTATATGAGTGATACAACTTGGGATTTTGCTTTTATTCACTAGAGTTTCTTCTAAACGTGCATTTCCTTTTTCAGGTTTGGAAGCCTGGAGACCTCAAGCCATGGAGAAGTGGCAAACCTGAATTCTTTGGAATCTGAGATGGTACTCAGGGCGTAAGTATGGATTTGCACTGTGGAGCAGGCCCCAGACAGGTCTTGGAGGAGGATATGAGCAGCAGAGCTGTTGTTTCCCCCTGAAAATTCACAGCACTGTTTGCATGCTTAAACAAGCTTGTGGAAAGGCCAAGTACCAACTGTCTTGTAACATATCCAATAATACAATCCAGGCGTCTTTTGCAGGGAAATTGTTTTGGAATTAAACATGGGGTGAACACATCTAGGCCAACATTTTGCTGATTAAACAAAGGAGGAGTGTTTGTTTTCTCTGCCTTATCTGTGGCAGTAAGTGGTTATTGCTTCTGAGTGATTTTATTGTCATTACAGCAATGCCTGCAGAACAAAGCTAGGGGTGACTCAGACAACGTGTGTGTGCATGGATCTTTTCCATTAGTGCCCTGGGATTTACAGTGCTGCTTTTTGAGTGGGATTTAAATTCTGAGGTCATCTTCATTTGCAAAAGAAATAGCAAAGCAGTTTTGAACTGCAGTTTAAATGAGGAAAAAGGCGTTTTGGCTATCCTCCTGGAGTTTTATCTTTAGACATTGGGTGTAAAATGTGCCTCAGGTCATCAGCATTTGTACTTTGACATCTGTGGTTTGAATGCACTGTGGCATGCATGGTTATATTTGATTACAGAATGAAGATGCTTGGTTCTTGTCAGCATTGCTGGTTTTCTGTTCCTCTTGCCCCATGGGACTTGACATGGGAGCTCAACCCTTGGTCTTTCCTGGCTGGTAAAATATTTTGCTCCCATTTTGCCACGAGAACTCCTCAAAGAACAGCTGGTAGCTAGAACTTGGTTACAGGCACCAAGGAGGCAGCATTATGTCATGGGTGGAAGCAATAAGAGACAGCCAGTGGTTCCCACACTTCCACCCAGACTGAGCTCTAGGGTCTCTTCCAGCTTTTGGGCAAACCATTTGATGTCCCCTGATCTCAGTCATAAAACATGACTAAAGCTTTCTGCAGAAAGCTATTCCTGCAGAATAGCTGAAGGATTTATACTGGGGGTGAGGAATTCATTTCACCAGTACAAACCATGGTGGGATTAATCCCCCAGCTGCCTTTTTGTGGACCTAGAGGACTTTGATGGAGGGAAGAGGGGTGAAAACAATCTTGATGTTACTTGTGGCACTTGTGCTTTGGGCAAAATGCATTAGTTTTTAGTTACACCTGCAGGCGAGTGTGCAAGCAAATAACATTTAGTAGGAGAGTGTTTGTTTGGGTTTGTTTCTTTCTTTGGTTGGTTTTAGTGGAATAATTTTCCTCCTGGCAAAAATACAGTTTACCAGCCTCGTCAGTTGCTCCCTGCTGCATCAATGCTTTTTCTTCCCTTTTGGCACATAACACCTTTGCCCAGCCAGGGATGGACAAATGCATGGAGCCTTTGGTCCTGTTCCTGTTGTAGCTCAACTTCTGGTGAATTTTCTGACAAATTTTTCATTAATGTAGTTCAGAGCAGCTGATTTTGATCCTTTGGCCTTCATAGGATGCCTTTTATGTGTGAATTTGATATCTTTGCTCAATCAGTGTCTATAGAAAGTTCAGCAATGAAGTTATCAACAGAGTTATTTTTCAGGTGTATATACATGTTTAAACAGATCCCGTGTAAATATGAATTCACGATCCTTCCCTAAACATTTCCATTGCTTTCAGTTGCTCTTAGATACTCTACTCTTCTCTTAGATAGAATTAATGGTCTCTGGAAAGTGTTTGGCTTTGTAGTCCTGTTGTGAAACATGTACTTCTGGCAGTTCAGGTTTTCTCTTGTCTGGGATAATTCCAATATAATTGCATTTGCCCTCTTTTCTCATAGAACAGAAACATGATATAATTGTGCTCTTGGTTTTATGTGACTTGGAGAAATAGGAGGAAGCAGCAGAAGAGCCTTGTTATTTCTTACCATTAACTCTGTATTTCTCAGAGGGAAAATATCTCATGGGGAAGCCTGTGGTCTGTGGCCAGAGACCTTCTGCATTCATCAGACTCCTGTTGTGACAGCTCAGAGGCTTCAAAAAACCAGCCAGGCCATTAGAGGTGGGATGCAATTTAAAGCATTTCCACTGGTTTGACACAAAAAATGCTGCAGAAGTTAAGAATAACAGCAGGAGAGTTTATGACTCCTTAAATACCTCCTGGAGCCTGAAGGAAGGAGGGGAAGCAAAAACTGAGGGTATGTGTGGAAGGAGCATTGTCCTGTGTGGTGCACTGTAAACCCACAGGTTTGTGTTGAAATTCTCTGTTCTTTCTGCACCTGTATTATAGAGGTGTGATGTATTTTGAGGAGAATGCCTGATCTTAATAATCCATTATTTTTCAAATTATGTGAGTATTCCACTCAGTGTTTATGTATGTGCTTCAGTGTTCAGAACCTGCAGATCCTGAGCTGGGGCTTGAGCACATTTATGGCACTTGTCAGAGAGGCTTGTGGGAGCTTGAAGCCTGCCCTTCTGTTCCCAGGTCCTGCAGTTATTCCACACTGCTGCAGTGAGTTACTGACCCAAGGTCGCTTCACCTGTGTTCAGAAACGTGCCCTCCCAGGACCCATTCTGCCAAGGGGATTTTATCCTCTTCACTTTCCTATAATAACATCATTCCTATAATTTTTGGGGCTGCTGCAGTGGTCAAAAAATTGTATTTTTCAACAGGGGTCAGACTTAATTACATCTAATATGTGATTTAAACAAAGGCACTGTACTTTTCAAAATACCTTGGATCTTAGAGTTGTGAGTAACATCAAAACCATCACAAGTTTTGTAGGCTTCAAACAACCTGCCTTTTTCATTCCCTTTCAGGACCCACCTTAGCTTTTCACGTTCAGTAATTTAATTTCCACACTTCTCTCTACTTTCAGTCAGTCAGACAGTTCATGATCACAAGTAACAGAAGAATGAAGTCCAGAAAAGGTCATATATTCCAGCTCAACATCTGAGTTAGATGGACTTCGGCCTGTGTTTCTAGAAATGTGATGCTGTGTCTCTTAATTGTCTGATAGAGAGTTGAAAGCTTATTTGACCCTCTACCTCCTATAAGTAATTTTTTTGTTCTTCCTGTTACCATATCAACAAGATTGCCTTGTGCTGTGTCTCATGTTTTTGTGTCAAGGGGTGACAGACTTCCCTTCTCATTGGAGGTGGTTGTTATCTGTGGAATCTTCTGTGTTCTCTGCATGGCTTCTGTTCACATTCAAAAAAATGTGTAACACACCAAGGTGTGTGACAATTCAGAATAAAACCATAAATACATTAAACATAAACAAATTATCAGCATGATTTACTGCACTAAGATTTAAAGAGAAATTGATAAAATTTCTACTATAATTCAGTTATGTTCTTGCCTTTTAAATGAGGTTGTATAGTTCAAATGTGTTGTTTGTCACCTGATGAAAAGCAGATGAGGAATGAAAGTCAAGCAAAAGGCAGTTCTTTCTCTTACTCCTGTCTGATGTGAAGGCTTGTTGCACCTTATCAGGCAGAGTCATGGAGCACCTAGATGGGAGAGTCACCTCCTTGAGACCTGCAGCACCTTCATGTAACCTGGGAAGGGGGTCAGCAAGCCAAGCAACTGGTGGATGCAGTGTGGGGCCTTCACTCCTCCCCAAATGGCCAAGTGGACTGCCCAGGAGATGGAAATAATGCTTTTGGGGATAGGAACCTATCACCTGATCTCTCTTTGGAGCAGACCAGTTCCTCAGTTAACTGTTAACGCTTTGAAAAGGTTGGGTTTTCTGTGCAGGGTGATAGAAACACCCTGTAGAACAAGTTGTGCCATTTTCCTGCTCTAGTGAAGGACAGTGTTAATTTTGATTTCTGGGGTTTTGAGTTCTGGGCAGTCAGTCCACTTGTGGCAGATAGCTTCTCCCAGAGCACAGGCTCCATGAATTTGAAGAGGTGATGTGTTAAAAGAAGATTGACATGGAACACCAGGCTGAGGACTGGAACTGAGAAAGGAACATAAACCCTTCACAAGCTAAAATACTGTAACTGCTTGTACCTTCAGGGATTTAGGGGCTCTGCAAGATCCTGAGATGTCTGTGGGTAGTGTGGGGGTCCCCAGCCAGGCCATGGCACTGGGATCCCTTGCTGAGCCTGTGACATCTGGGGAGCTGAGGCAGTACATCAGCAAGGGGTGCTGAGCTGGCTGCCACCAGGTCTAAAGATTTGTGTCAGTGCAGCTCCCAGAAGTGATTCATTCCTGTCCAGGCACACAAAAAGCCATGCAGGCTGGCAGTCCAGGCTGGTGTGCAGTGTTTGCATTTGGGGAAGCATAGTTCAGTGTTAACTGAATCTAGTTCCTTGGAGACCTTACTCAGAAATACAGGAGTACAAACCTGGTATTACCTGCAGGAAAGCTTTTTCAAGAGGCAGACAATGTTGCCATGTTGGTCTGTGGATTTGGACTGTGATTATTTGGTTGTTTGCTTTCTAGAGGTCTAACATTAGTACTGCCATGGCTTTTGAGTCCTTGAATAAGAGCAAAAAGTCTTTTCAAGTCTCCTCTTGGACTACAAGGCTGTGGTTTCCTTCTGTTGCTGGCTTTGGAGTCCACTGGTTGTGCTTTCCCTCGGATGGATGACAGGCCACAGAAATGATTCAAAATACTTGAGGCTTTTTCGCTTGTCTTGAATGTCAGCTCATAGTTGCATCTGCTTTATTATCAAAATGTGGAATTTATTTGTTGTTAAGACTTGGAATGTGGCACAATTGAAAACTGCAGACAAAGCAACTTGAAGCTAAACTGAAACCTTGTTTCAGTTCAAATAGAGAAAATAAAGGAATTATTCAGTGACCACATGGCATCTTTTGTGTGTTCACCTCTCCTCTTCTGCATTAAAATAGCAAATACCAAAACCTTCAGTTTAGTACCACAGCATTTGGAGTTTTTCATAGTGACAAGCAAACATTCTCCCATGGCTTTTTGTGCATTTGGATCTTCCTGCCCAAAACCTTGTCTTTTGGTTCTTTCTGATGCAAACAGTCCCACTGGAAAACAATGTGCACAGTTACAACACTGCAGAAGTAAAACTGGACCTGAAACATTGTACTCCAGGACAGTAGACACCAAAGGAATGTGAGACAAATGGAAGAAAATTGGCTGGAAGCTTCTGATGCCTGGGACATCCATGGTGGGGAGCAGTTAAGTTGCATTTGGGAGAGCAACGATTTTCATTCCAGTAGAGCAAGTTAAGCTCAAGCAACATCAGAAACTAGTGTGGTTACATGAGAAGCAGAGTCAAACACAGGGCAGTGGGAGAGTTACGAAAACAACCAGAACCAAGCAGAAAAAAATAATTAGAAAGAAAAATAATGATTGGCATCTCAATTAAAACAAAGAACAGCTAGCAGAGCGCTTCACTTAGTGGCTTCATGTCTGTCCCAGCAAAAGTCTCACATATGTTAGTGAACAAATTTTTTTCCAAATCAGAAAGAGCTGGTCATTTGCTGGAAGTCATTATCAGGACAGTATTTATAAACAAATTGGATGTGAGAAGCCACCCTTGGAGCAGCCTCTTCTTGTGGTTTACTTACATTTTACCCCTGATTTAACAAGCAAAACTGAGAAAATAGAGATGCCTCAATTTAGTCTGTGAGCAGGCCTGAGACTTACTGTCTGGACAGTGGAGGAAAGGGAACAGCCAACTGTAATGAGGCTTTTCTTGATGGACTTAAGAAGGCATTTGGCAAATTATAGTTAATTTTGTGCACATTCTTATAGAATTTCATAAGAAACTAATAATTTGACCTCTTTTGCGTCAGAGGCTCCCCTTATTCTCCTTAAGTGTTGAGATTCCCTTCTCATTTTTTAGAAATAATTGTGGTGGGTCTTTTGCCATTTTAGTCAGAAATTGAGGTTTAACAAGTCCAAGTGCCAGGTCCTGCACTTTGGCCAGAACAACCCCTGCAGTGCTACAGGCTGGGGACAGTGCCCTGGAGGAAAGGGACCTGGGGGTGCTGGTGGCAGCAGCTGGACATGAGCCAGCAGTGTGCCCTGGTGGCCACGGGCACCTGCCCTGGAATCAGGAATGGTGTGGGCAGCAGCAGCAGGGAGGTCACTCTTGCCTGGGCACAAGTGAGGCCACACCTCGAGTGCTGTGTCCAGCTCTGGGCCCCTCAGTTTAGGAAGGACACTGAGATTCTTGAATACATCAGAGGAGGCAACGAGGCTGGTGAAGGGCTTGGAGCACAAACCCTGTGAGGAACCACTGAGGGAGCTGGGGTTGTTTAGCCTGGAGAAAAGGAGACTCAGAGGTGACCTTATCACTCTCCACAACTCCCTGAAAGGAGGTTATAATCAGGTGGGGGTTGGTCTCTTCTCCCAGATAACCCCTGACAGAACGAGAGGACACAGTCTTAAACTATGCCAGGGGAAGTTTAGGTTAGACATTAGGAAAAAATTCCTCACTGAGGGAGTGATTTGGCTCTGGAATTGTCTGCTCGGGGAGGTGATGGAGTCAGGCCCTTGGTGGTGTTTAAAGAAGACTGGCACTCAGTGCTATGGTTTCACTGATGAGGAGGTGTCAGGTCATAGATTGTTTCCAACCTGATTAAGTCTGTGATGCTGCGAAATGCTGTCTTTAATTCCTGTCAGATCCTGTCAGGACTGTTAGAGTTGTCTTCCCAGTAGGGACGAGGCCAGGCAGAATTCCCCTGTGGTGTGAGGGTCTCATTTCCCACCTCCACTGTGCCCTGCTGAGCTGACAGAGCTGTTGGACTTGGAGCTGCCACAGGCCTGTCACCTTCTGTGCAGCTCATGGGCAGAGTGGGTGGGTGAGTTCTTGAACACTTTTTTTGAGTCCAGTTTTTGAACAACAGGCTCAGATACACTTCTCCACCTACCTGGATAGCTTTTGGAGGCTGAAACCTTCAGGCTCCAAGCAAAGCTGGTGTAGAAATCAGAAGGCTTTCTGATAGGTGTGAAACTTGAAAGCATTGCTTAGCAGCGCCTGGAGTCTGTGGCCAGCAGCACAGGAGTTAAGCATTGAGGGGTTTTTTTATAGGCAGGAAATAAAGAACTTATAACTCATAATCAACCCATGAAAAATGTAGTCTGTAATGTTTCTTTCCTGTCTGAGCTCTTGGAAGGCCCCTGCTCCTATCTGAGTCTGTTGAGCACAGAGAGTTTCTTTGCAAGGGCAGCACATATAAAGCTACTGCACGATATGGGCAAATGTCCAGCCCATTTCTGGAAAGCTGCATTATTCCCTGACACTCCAGTAGAAACAGCTGGGCAGCAGGAGGTCACTAGGGCACAGTCTACCTCTTCTCTCTTTCCTATTTCCCCTCTTGACTGAAATGATTTTGTTGGCAAATTCAGTGTCTGTAGCAGCTGTGAACTCTTCACCCTGCTCTGGGAGACTGGATCTGTCTTAAACTCTGTTTTACTGTTCAGCTTAAGAAAGCAGCCACCAACCAAGCCTCAGGAAACTGAGCTCGGTGTAGAGAGTGTGTGAGCAATATTCGACAAGAACTTGCCCTGTGGAGAGGCTCCTCCTTCCAAATCATGGCTGAATTGGTAAATGGTTGCAGGAATAGAATACCTGGCCTGGCTTTTGGTGTTGGGATCAGGGGGATGATGGTTTGTGATGTGGATGGGGAAAAGCAGCATGGAGCAGGAGGAAATGCACTATTTGAGCATGGGGTGAGGCACAGTGTTCCCTGCCTGTGGTGGGAATGAGAGGAAAATGCTGTGGGCACAGGGCAGTGGTGTTTGTGCCTGTTGGTGCTGCTGTGACAGCATTCTGGGGGTGTGTGAGAGAAGACAACTGAAACTGGGAGAGACTGGGAGCATCTACTTGTTGTGTGTGGTCTTTCCTTGGGATGTGGAGCTGGTCCTGCACTCTTGGCTGTGTTACAGCTTGCAGTGAAACCTGAAATCCAGAACTTGTTCGCATGTTAATTTTTGATTATAAATACTTCTTGTAGCTCTGAAATTGTAATTCCAGCATTACTCCTGTCAGCAAGCCTAACCAAAGACTATTACCAACAGGTTTCCAAATACTTTAACTGAAAATTCAAAGTTGCCACGTTATCAGAACAAGAAGGGAAAGAAACAACAGACTTAAATGGATGCAACCTGTATGAAATCTGTCTGGTATTGAAAGTTAATTGAGTTTTGAGGAAAACCCACACAATTCAGATGAGACAGAGAGTGGGAGAAACTCTCTTTACTGTTTCTTAACTGTTGGTTTATTTTGGATGCTGCTGAGCAGCTGAGTTAACCAGAGCCTGCTGTGGTTTCCCAGCTTGCAGCAGGAATGTGCCAGTATCTGTACACAGCCCCAAATAGAGAGTTTCCTGAGCTGGAGGGGACTTGAGATATAGGTATGGTTTTGGAGACATGGAAAGTTCAGGGCCTTTTTCTCAGGAAGTTTTGGGTGTTAATTGTGCCTTTTGTTCTGAAATAAGGAGCTTAAAGTTTTAAGAATTGTGGTTATTTTTTAGTAATTTTTTTTATTTTTGCCGCACTGAGTTGAAAACTGTCAACAACATTGCAAATTATTTCTGGAAAACCATAGCTTAAATTGTCTTATTTTCTTACAAAACCAAATTGAAATCATGATAAATCCCTGCAAATATATGATCTAAGGGCATTCCCACAAACATATACTGTGCAGTATCTAAGTACAAATCTAATGGCTGGGTGCGGATGAAAACCTACAGAAGTCAGGAAAAGCAAACAAAGAGATCACTTCCCCTCTGCTTCAGGCAGGGTGGAAACTGAGTCATAAGCTCTGCTTTCCCCTCATCCCCCTCAGTCTGTGGAAGGATTGGCCATGGGTTGGTGTTCTTTTTTTCTGCACGTATCTAAGAAAAATCTGGGATAACTTCCTGAACAAGACCCAGTGGTCCTACAACTCCTTAGGCATCCTTTCCCTGCTCTGCCAGCACCAACAGGACACCCTTTTTGCGTGCTGCAGTTTGACAGCCCCTCCTTGGTTTGTGCTGAAGATGAAACCAGTAAATGTATCTGCTGATACATTTTTTTTATCAGCAGGATTAGCAGGGTCACTGTGTCTCCTGGGCTCAGCTCTCTGGGCACTCCCAGGGCAGCGTCGTGCTGCAGCGAGGGTTTTATCCTCCCAAAAGGAGGTTTTATCCTCCCAAAAGGAGGTTTTATCCTCCCAAAAGGAGGCAATCCCACTCACTATGTGTGTGCCTGTGGGGGTTAGCTTCGGGGTTGTCTCCTTTTTCCTCTGTGAAAAGCACAGTTTCAGTAGGCAGGCTTCCTACTAAGACTGTAGATGAGGAGGAACATGGTGTGGAGGGTTTTGCAGCTCCAGTGTGGTCCCCAGACTCTGCAGCTGATGAAAGGCCCCAAAGGAAGCATTTGGTTTAGCATTTCCACTGGGAAGGAGCCATGAATACCTTGTTTCCTCCCTGCTATTTTCCCACAACATCCCAGGGAGTGGTTATGGAGCAAACATTGAGCTTTTCCCAGTGGCCCAAGGCGGAATGAAGAAATGATGCTGTGCTGTTGATGGGGTGTGTAATGTCTGGTGGTTGTTAAAGATGGCTGTGGCACAGCTCAGTACAGGTACTTCAGGTGGGCTGTCAGTGTCTCCTGTGTTGGTTGTTCTGTTGGATACAGCTACACCAGTTCCATCTGGATGCAAACACTGTGTTCTCTCTGTCCACTTGCAGTGAAATAGCGTCAGTTCTACGGGCCTGGCTCGATCAGTGCTCGGAGGATTTCAGGGAGCCCCCTGACTACATGTGTTTGCTGAAGTTGCTGGATTATCTGAAGAACAATATGCCCAATTCTGACATGGAGAGTAGGGTGCAGAACCTCTTGAAGCAGTTTCAGAACCAAGAAGTAGAAGCTGTTGGTGAGTTACCATTCCCTTCTCTCTTTCTGTCCTCCCAGGCTGTGAGATGCCCCAGGGATTTATGTGCAGTACATTTCACCACCTCTCATGCTTATCAATAATATTGTGAGGCTCACCAGTGACTTTTGTCTTGTTTTATTTTGTTTTTTTAAAAGGAAACCCAACCTCTCTGTGAGGCTGCAGGGATCCCTCTGTGAGGGATGAAATAGTGTTACAGTGTGAGGTGCCTGTGTCTGTTCATCCTGGGGTGGCTTGAGAAACCCAACACTTCTCTAATATTTAGCCAAAGCTTTGAGATTGCTGCAGCAGCCAGCTGGTTAATGGTCAGCACACTTCCATGTCACTGAGTTAAAACACACAGCTGCTCTCTAGCTGCGCTTCCCACTTAACCTCCTCCTGCTCCCCAAAATCCCCAAGCAAACAAGAAACAGAACTCAGAGCTGCGACAAAATACAGCGTGAGTCACAAGTTTTGTCCTGCAGCTTTTCTTCTCAGTTACCCTCTTGTCAAAGGAAGTGCCTGTGGGTGTTTTTTCCTATTGGAGTGGCTGGCTGCTGGTATCCAAGGACAGAGGAAAATCTTACGTTATTGGGGGTCACAGCCTGCTGGAACAATAGTGAACTGTAGTCACACAAACCTGACACATCTCCGTATCCTGGTCAGAAAGCTTCCTGTGGCACAGCTGGGGAGTGGGGAGAGCCCACACGGGGTGGGAATGAGAACTGGAATCAGCTTCCAGCTTTGGTAGAGAGGTGATAGGGAATAATTAATGCATAAAGGATAAAGAAGATGCCAGAAGAAACCCCCAGGTTTCATTCCATAAAAGTCGTGTCTGCTGGATGCTCCAGAAATACTGTGTCAATGCATAATCCTGTGAAATGCCAAAATAACTCAGTTATGAACAGAGAAAGGAGTAATGCCCAGAGCCCAGGCCTTTATTGAGCACAGGTAAGGGAACAGGGGGGCTAAGGTGTTGCTAGTGCTGATGTTTCCTGGGCTGGCTTCCCCCAGCTCAAACAAGGAAAACTCATGAGAACTGTATTTGGGTTTGTCTGTCCTTCAGAGTGAACAGAAGTTCCCAGCAGCCCTGCTTCTGTATTTGTTTCCTTAAGTGACAGCTGAAAATGTTCTTTTTTGAGTCAGAGGTGGGCCAATAGCAATGATAACATTTTCTAAACCGTGGCAGAATAGAGGCAATGAAATTAAGCTGTGGGATTTGCAGAAAAGAGTTCTAAGATTGCCTTACTTTTATAAGAGCCCCATCTTTGTACATTTTCTTTCAAAATTCCTGATACATTTTCTGCAATCGTTGATAATTACTGTCCCAAAGCATTCTGGCTGGGTTCTGAATTTTGAAATTTGGGCTCTAATCCTACAGCTTGATTTGGGTAATCAACCCTCTGTTCTGTGCTGCCATCAGCCATGCCAGCAGATTAGATTGCAGTACCAGATAGGAAGATAAAAGCTGCTTCTGGCTTTAATTCTTGCGGGTTGAGCAAGCAAAACAAGGAGAGGCAGAGGTTGCAGGGTCAGGAGGAGCTTGCTCTCAGTGCAGTCAAAAGGCAGTCAGACTTTGAGAGGGCTGAGTGGATCAGAGGGGTCCTAAGATGATGAGATACTTAAGTATCAACAAGGGGGTTTCAGCTTGTTGAAGAGTAGGGAAAAGATTGCTTACATGTTTGTGAAGGAGAAAAAGAGGGATAAAAAAGAAAAGGAGAATTCAGGACCTTGTTTTAAGCATGCTGTGAGGTTTTTTGCATAGGGCTGCAGCTCAGTGGTGAGGATTTTCAGTTGAATTTCAAGAGCCAAAAGGAAAACGAGGTTTTACAAAGCCAAAAGGAGGGAGATTCTTGTAGCAGTCCACTCCAAGTCCATTAAATTATGCAAATTGTTACAAAACAGGAAAAGTAGTGCTGGAACCGAGGTCTCCATTTACCCCACTGAGTTCTGCCAATAAATTGTGCAATTCAAATGTACAGATGGAAATCAGCCTGTAGACATAACTTGTTACATCAAAACTGTAGCAATTTACATTGGTGATTATGTTCTGTTAATTACTGGAGGAAGGAACAATGAGGTATTTTGAAAAACAATGTTTTTCTATCACATTATCTGCTTTTGTTGCTTTAGTGCTCTGCTTTAACTGGGTAGGAAGTCTTGCATAACACTCTTTGTTTTTGTAAATGAAACCTCACCAATAGTAAACTCGGGACTTTGGTTGTTAGTCTTTGACAAGTCCCTGTTTTTTTCTCCCTCCTTATGGAGTTACTGCCGCCTTACAGTAAAAGGGCTTAGGATTTATTTTCAGGGAGTTTCTATCTGACTTCTTCCTCTACCATGGGAAACAAGGGCATATTTCTTGGTGCTTGAATTTTTTGTGCCAAACTTCTGGGAGCCAGAAGGTGACATGGCAGCAGCTGTGGAACCCTTTCCTTTCTGCACTGGGTCAGGTCCCTCAGTGAGGACAGCTCTGCTCTCTCATCTCCTCTCTGCTGCCCAGTGCAGACTTAGAACTATTCAGCAGAATATTGTAGGTGCTCACTGTACTCCATTTCCTGGGAAAAATTCCCTGAGATGAAAGGTGAAGGCTGCTGGAATAAACTCTCTTCAGTATAGCCCATATAGCCACAAAGGGTGCCAGGAAATCTGGTATCTTCTTTCATTTCTGGATAGAAGGGAATTCCTTATGCAATATTTTTGGGGTATAAATGCAGCCTCATGCCTTTGTAGTTTGAATTTTTTATTTTCAGATTATAAATACTGAAAAGCAGATTAACAAAACTGTGCAGTGCCAGTAAGGAATTTCCATTGGAGTGGTGGTGATGTTTTTTCTTTCAGAAGAATAATTAGCAAATGGGTCAAGCCACTTCTCTGCTAAGATTTGTTCTCTCTATTTCTTTTTATTCTACCTTTTCTTTGCCAGTTTAATCTTCTGGTCATTTTTCTCACTCAGATGGCACCGTGGGGCCATTACATCAGGCCCTTGGGGCATTCTGCTGTAATATAGTGATGTTGCAAAATAAACACCTGCTTTGATTCATTGTTTGCTGTACAAATTTACTGAATGTTGCTTTCCATTCTGGCCAGATGGGTTTTGTAGCACTTCCTCCAGTGGCCTGGTTGATGGAGAGGAACTGGAGATCAGCAATCCAGAAGAATTCTCCTCTTTTCAAGACCACGTTGTGGCAGAACAGTTGACATACATGGATGTGGTATGTGGAGTATAGCATATAATTTTATAAAATAATACATTTTTTAAGTTACGTTGCTTGAAGTATAGGGTTCCAGAACAGGACTGCTGCTGGGACACAGAACACAGCTGTGGTTATTCCAGCTATTTCAGTCATTGGGCTTTTTCTTTCTGGTTGGTTTGTTTGGGGTTTTTTTTGTTGTTGTTGTTTATCTGTTTGTTTTTTTCCAATGTGTAGCCTCTTATGCAAAATTTATTTGCACTGAAAAATAGCACATTTTAACTATATCACTACCAGGTTTAAAGATGACTAGGTACTATGGACTGCAGTGCTCAGATTTTGCTTTGTCTGTATCAATTCCCTTCTAAAATACTGTTGTATAAAAAAAAAATTATCTTGGTTACACAGCTGATATAAAGGTGTCCCTTATTTTCCCAGTGTTGTTTAGCTGACAGTTCTTTGGGGGCATCAGGCCTATAAAGAGTATGCCAAAGTATAATTTAAACTAAGAGAGACTTTAAATTTAATAATTTAAACTAATTAAGACTTCCCTTTAAGTACCATATTAGATTTAGATCAAATTTGTCCTCTAAGCCTGTATTTCTTCTTGTGAGTAAAAGAGATTTAGGAGAAACCTGCTGGCTTACCACACCTCTGTTTCACTCTAGATGCTCTTCAGAAGAGTTGTGCCCTACCACTGTTTGGGATCCATCTGGTCTCAAAGGGATAAGAAGGAAAACAAGAACCTGGCTCCAACCATCAGAGCCACCATCACTCAGTTCAATGCAGTCACCAAATGTGTCATCAGCACTATCCTGGGGACCAGGGAGCTCAAAATCCAGCAGAGAGCCAAGATCATTGAGAAGTGGATTAATATTGCACATGTAAAGCATTTAGTCTGTTTAATGGTTTTTTGGGTGGGTGCCTTGGAGTGAAGGAGTTGGGAGAAGAGAAAGGGGGTTGTACACATTGGTCCCAGGCCATCTTACCTCTAATTCTTTCTATTTTTAACTGATTTTTTTGTGATACTAAATTAATATTGCCCTTCCTCTCCTCAGTTCTTCCCCACCATGGAAATGGGGTCGGTATTTCATGCCAAAGCTTTAGAGAAGTCCAGACAGCTGATGGGAGTAGCTCTTCCCTTGTCCACTGATGGAATCACCCCACTGTGGGAGGCCACTGGCCTGGGCAGGCAGGACCTCACCAGCACGTGGAATCACCTCCCTGTGCCTCAGCACAGCTTCCAAGAGGGTCTTGTGGCAGATTCCATGTTTTTATCATGTTCTTCCTAATCTTTGCTAGACGTGGTTTTTTTCATGCCTGCTTCACATAACTCCAGTTTGCTGATTTCCTGGGTTTCAGTATTTCACTGTAACCTTCCTAATTCCCCTCAGGGCACTGGGCAGCTGCCAATAAACGAGACCTCTCTGGAGGAGACCATTTCAAGCTCTTCCACGTGGATATATGTGGACTTCTAAGAATCCCATGGATTCTTTTTGAGCTGTACAGAACAGTCAGAAAAAGCTGAAGCCAGAGGCTTTCCAACCTTGGCAACTTCTGTGCTTCCAGGGGCAGCATTCAGCCCTGGCACCTGAGCTCTGGCAATTGCATGGTTCAGGAAGCTGGTATGGGGAAGGTTTTGGACTTCTCCTGCGGCACTTTTAGTTTTTATCATCATCTGATGGATATTTTATAGCCTGTGTGAAGGGATTAGGAAGTTTGATTTCCAGTTTCTACCTGCAGATCTAAGTTGCAGAGTGCACCAGCTAAAAGGGCCTTTTTCCTGGGGCAGATTGGACAGAACTTCCTCATCATTCCAAGGCAGAAAGGAGGCCTGGGGAAGTCAGGAAAGGCACTGCCCTCATCCCACTCACTCTGTGGATGGACAACTTTATTCTACACCCCTGTGGATTCTGTGCTTCTCCCTTTTCTTAATTCATACCTTCTGTGCTTCTCCCTTTACTGAATTCATTAAATGCTCCAGTTGTAGCATGAAGCACATGAAAAATGTATGTGCACGCTCTGCACATGTACAGCAGCTGGGTGCACATACACTTAGCTGCCCACTTCTGAAGAAAGCTGCTTGCTTTGTGCATGCAAATGAATGTTTTGAATAGTTAGGTGCCTGAATTAGAAAATAATCCACTCATTAAAGTACAGTTATTCACTAACAGCTAAACTTAGCAGCGTGGTGTTCCACATTTGTTCTCTCTTCATGACTTTTGGATCCATTTTCTTGGTTCAAAAGATAAACTGAATACTTTCCCTACTGCCAGCCCTCTCTGCTCCACCTAGATCAAAGGTTCCTGAGCAGGAGCAGCCAATTTCACTCAAACAATATTTTCTTTAAAAATAAAAAGTAAAAATGAAATCATTAATGTCCTGTTATGCTTAAATTTTTTTTTTAAATCAAAGCTGTTTCTACACAGGATTCTTTCTGGTTTTCCCCCTGTGAAGGACGCAGCATGAAACAAAGTTATTAAAACCAGTCTTAGAAATTCTTCTTACATGCAAATGAAAGCTTGCTCAAGTTTAGTCTGCAGTCAGTTGAATCACTGAGAACACTAAATCCAATATTAAATGAAATTCCTACTGTGCTCTGAATCATACAGTGTCCAGTTCAGTCAAGATGGTTCCAAATTGGATCTTCCAGTTCAAACTCCTGTTGTACTGGGAAGAAAGAAGGAAAGATGATAATTTGTGCCTCTAAAATCATGTTCTCTCCAACCTAAATTTCAGGTTGAACAAAAAGAAATGTCAGTCTCTGGAGAAGAGCTGTCATGGGTTCATGGGTTTTGGTTTTGGGTTTTTTTTTTTTGCCTCAAATCATGCAAAAATAGCTTTCAGGTCTAGTGAGTCCTGCCCCATGATCTTGAACTTGATCTTTATCTGACCCAAGTGTTCAGGTGCTGTCGGCCCAGGCTCTCTGCTTAAGCCACACTTCAATAAATGTAGTCTCCTAATTAGCACAGTTTTTTGTAGGTCAGTGACTGGAGAGCTTGTACAGTCACTTTTAATGCAACTTGTGAACAGAGATGCTGATACATTAGGGTATGACTTTTGCTTATGCTGAGGTTGCTTTACATTTGTTCAGTGCTACAAAGGAAATAAATCATGTCTATTTTCACTGTGAGGATCCTTTACATAATAAGCATTATTGGGGTAAGAGTCAGATTCATAAAAATGTTGATAAGCAGAATTGGAGTTTGAATACATCCTTACCTCCATGCAGCAGTCAGATTGGCAGGTGTTTTGTCTGCTGGCTTTGCATGTACAGACACCTGTGCTGAAGTTCGTGGTGTCCAAGCTCTTGTGCTTGAGCCACCAACAGATTTCCAGGAGTCACAGACCAGACTTTTGTTTCCCTCCACTTCATGAGGAATCTGTGCTACTTACTTGAGTTCCTCATTATCCTTTACCACCCAAGCTTTTGCCACAGCGTAGCTGCATAAGAAACATCCATGAACCAGGCTCTCTGTTCAGATTTGATCCCAGCTCTGGAAAAGCTGGGAAGGTTTTTTCTCTACAACAGTGTGCACATACTTGAATAACAGGTTATTCCTTTGCATGTCTTTATTTTTAATTGACGCTGAGATGATTGAGGGTTTACATTTTAAATACCACATATAAAGAGGCAAAGCCTGGTTTTCTCCCTAAGGGGTAAAAGGGATTGGTAACTATAAAGAGCTTTTTAAGAAGTGTAACCTTTGTGCCTTTCACCACGGCTTCGTGGACTCAGTTCCACTTTTATTTTCACTTGGAGAACTGGAAGCTGTGACACCACAAATACATGAAAGTGAGCAAAACAAGCTCTAGATGCCAAAGCTTGTGAAGTGTTTGGTGGCTGGAGAGGGGAGTGATATTTTTGATGGTCAGTATTTGCACAGCTGCTGCTCAGCAGTGAGAATGTGCAGCAGGCATGGCAGGGCTCAGAGAGAGGAGCACTGAGGGCTGCGTGGTGCTGACATTTAATGCTCCTGTGTTTCCAACCGCTCCTTTCACAGGAATGTAGGATCCTGAAGAACTTTTCCTCCTTGAGGGCCATCATTTCAGCTCTGCAGTCCAACTCCATCTATCGGCTGAAGACCACCTGGATGTTTGTTTCTAAGTAAGCCTCTCCCTCAGTTCCCCAGGGCTCATTGCTCCTTCTTTTCATCTTCTCCTCACTCTTCCTGTTCTGTTCCTTCACTGGCATGGGTCCTGTCAGAACTTCCCATTTCTGGGAGGCTCAGACCACCCCTGATGCGAGCTTCTCCTTCCTGTTGAGGGGACAATTGGCCATTGGGGATACTGAATTCTGTCCTTTGTAGCATTTTGGGTCTTCCACAACCTCTCCAGAAACACTGTGGCACTGGCTTCTCACCCAGCTCATGCTCACCACTCCCAGGTCACCACGATCTTTGCTTGTTGCCTTCTATCCCATAAAGTTTGAGGAGATCCAGCTTGCTACAAATCCTCTCAGCTCTTCTCCTGGTGCTGATATTTGCATAAAATGTATTCCCAAACTACAAAAGCCAGTATTGAAGATAGTATTTCTTCCAGGGGAACGCTTTATTGTGTTGGTAATATTTACTGCCTGCCCCACAGATGGCAGATGTTGCTGTCTAGAAAAGATGGTGTTCTGCTCATTCAGTTTGGGGAAAGCAGATTTCTTTGTCCTTTGATAAATTAAAATTTCACTGTGCTAGGCAGTATCCTTCTGTATTTCCTCTCCACAGAGGTGGGATTTTCTGCTGCCCTGTGTTTCTGATCAAAATATTGCCTATCCTGTGTTTATAATGTTGGGCAAAAAACTACTACAGTTAAATGCTTCCAGCTTTCTAGAATGCATGGAATAGGGCAAAAATCAAGAACTTGGGATCCCTCTCAGGTGTTTCTCTGTTGATTTGTATCCCCTGACCCATTCTCACACTGCACAGACAGTTCAAAGCCCTGCCCAGGGGCTGCTGATGGTGTTTCTTTGCTGTCAGATAAGGCCAAACTTTACTGGGAACACCAGAATACCCCACCAAGGCTCCCAGGAGATGTGCAGCATCTCAGTGGATGCATTCTGATGCTGTTATCTTTTATAAGTTGAACTGTTAATGATTGATGAGAAAGAAACAGAAGCTTGATTGGATTTTAGAGTGCTTGCTAATGACACAAATGATTTAATCTTCTCCTGTGCAGGGATGTCCTGCTGATGTATGAAGAGCTGTCCGAGATCTTCTCAGACCATGACAATTATCTGACAAGTAGGGAGCTGCTGATGAAGGTGAGAACCAGTGTGAGTTCAAAGCTTGTGATCTCAATGAAATCTGAGGTTTTAACCCTTTTTGAAACCAGCTGCCAAAGCTCATCTCTTCCTCAGGGACCTTATGTGGTGCTTTAGGGAAGAGCAGGCTGTAAAACATGAACTTCTTGCTGGGCTGAGAGTTGGATTTCCTTGTTCCTGGAAGAATCAGTAGCTTCAGCCTGGATAGCCACAACCAACAGGCTTTGGCAGCATGATCTGGGTGGACAGCAGGTCCTGAAGCCCCTCAGCCCATGAGGTCACTGGAACAGTGCCACAGCTTCAGCTGAGGAATCAGTCCAAGATGTTTATCCCACTCTCCTGTACCTTTCTTAGAACTAGGAAGCAGGGCTGGGAATTCTGAAGGAACAGGCTTCCTACTCTCTGTGTGGCCAGATGGACAACAAAGCAGGCTCTGTGTGCAGCAGTTTGACTTCTGCACTCTCCTGGGTGAACCCCAGTAACCTCAGGAGCCTGAAAGGGGTGAGGAAAAATGGCAGGGAAAGGTCACGTTCTGCAAAAGCTAAGGAATGTTTGTGGCAGGTTTTTTCCATTTACATAAAAAAAGTTCCTATAAACTCGCTAACCAGTTCATTCTTTGGCAGTTCTGTCCAGCCAGTCTGGCATTTGTCCCTCAGCCCCTTGCCTTGGCATCTGAAACACTTGTTTTTTGCTCAGGAATGGTGGGTGAACACATTCACATCTGTCAGTCTGTTTTGTTTATCATCAGTTTATCAACATCTGTAGGTAAATTTTTAAGCAGGTGAGACCAAAATAAGCATAGAGGGAAAATGTATGTTCAGAACAGCCTATTTAACTAAGTATTAAAGGACAAAACAACTCAGACTGAGTCCAGAACCCTGGCTCCCAGTAAATCACCCTCCAGCTGCCCTAAGCAGATTTTAAAAACATTTTAGAAGCAGTGAGAGGAGAAAAATCCCACAGAACAGCTAGAACCTCTCCCCTGCTTTTCATCTTGGACCATTTGGAGGATGAATATCCACTGAACCCTCAAAGACTTAGTTTCCCTTTACTATAAATAAGGGAAAGGGAAGTAAGTAAGGGAAGTCATGTTTGACCTTCCTGTCCATCCTGCAAATCCAAGTGTGGAGCAAACAAAATGTCACTGGGAACAGATTGGGTGGCACAGAGAGGGAGCAGTGTTCTCTGCTCCTGAACAGACACTGATAATGATTTGTGACACATCTGTGCAACCACTGGAAGAAACATGTAACTCCAACATCCCCTGTGCATCCAGGGAAATAAAGGTTTAAAGAACTGTGGTGAAATATCTCATCCATTCATAGGAAAGCTGGAGTTGTGGGGATGGAAACATATTCCTTGAATTTCCTGCATGGCTTTGGATTAGGCAGTAAGCCACAGTTGCTGGATCTTGGTGTTGCAGCATAAGAAAAACAACAAAGCAAGACATAAGATGGATATGTTTACTTGTAGCAGGCCTGATGAGGGAATTAACCAGAAATCCTGGTGTCAGGAGTGTTGGGATGGAGCATCTGGACACCTGAAGTATGTCTGAGCTTCTCTGATTTAAACTCCCAAGAGATGTTCAGCAGCACTTGGCTTTGGCCAGAGCCATTCTGCAGAAAAATTCCCTCACAGTCATCCTGGGTGATTTTTGTTACATCAGCATCCAAGTCCCAGGAAATCAACATGTATGTAGACACAAGTGTGTCTGCACAGCAAATATTTGTTGCTGGCTTAACTTGTCTGGTTAATTGTACTTACTATTTTGCATGCATGTCGTTGCCAGTTGACCTACCCCTTGGATCCTCCATTAATTGCCTTTAATTCTCTTTCACCTCACAGGAAGCAACATCCAAGTTTGCAAATCTGGACAGCAGTGAGAAAGAAAATCAGAAAAGGTCACAGAAGCGGCTGCAGCTTCAAAAAAACAAGGTGTGTTGGGGGCTTTCCTTCTGTTTTTGAACTGGCAACATGATTAACTCTTAACTGTTCAATTTTGTAAGAAGCAAAATCTAGAAAGGTCTTCACCAGGGTGAATGGGCAGGAGGGGATTGATGGATATAAACATGTGGTCATCACTTCCAGCTCTTTTGTTTTAGTCCTACAAGAAAGAATTCCATTATCTACCCTTGTTACACTTTGGAGAGAAACACAATTTCCATGTAGTAAAATATGTGCTGCTGTAAATACTGGAGTTCTTGTGATAAAGAAAATTAGCTCTGGCAGAGCAGAAGTCTCATTTACTTTCAAACATGCTGATGAAGCTTCTGACATACCAGCTTGAAAATTACACAGCCTTCTACAGAGATTGCTTTGTAAAATGTGTCTGGGTTCCAGTCTGCTGGTGAAAATGGTTTTTGTCTCAAAGCTGGCAAAGATTTAAAAAAGACAGGGGGAGAGAAATCTGGAATAGGGAGGCAAAAGTGCTGAATATGATTTTTGTCTGTGTATTTGTTTGTCTGGAAAAAATACAGACCCTTCTGGATGGTAGAAACAAGTGTTTCCTTCACAGATGCAGAGCCAGCCTGAACTCTGCAAGTGCTGGCAGTCTGGAAGTTTGAAGTGTGAATAATTAGCATTAAAATGCAGTGGATGGTTGGGGAAGAGGGTCACTTCTTGGAGAGAAAAAAAATTGTGGCTTGATTTGACTTCACTATCACAGGGTATAATCACAGATCATGAAGTAAAAATCCACAGGGATGAAGCAGAAACTGCTCACAGTGGCTGGCCAGGACCATTCCCCAGCTCCTCCTCCCACAGCAGGTGACACAGGGACCCTGTCCCAGGTCCTCAGTGCTTCTCCCAAAGGCAGGGATTCCTGGGGACCCACTGCTGGGAATCAGTGGTGGCAGTACTGTGATGCAGAACTAGTGGGTGATACCTGTGAGAGCATCCTGGTCTCGCTGGAATTGGATTTAAATTCGAGATTATCTAATGAAAATGATGCAATGAAAGAAAACGTAATTATGAGACTGATGTTTGGTTAAGCAGATTACTTTAATTTCATTTTCTTACACAGGAGTGTTCTGGAATTGTAATTATTCTCCTTTTTCAGTTAATTAACCCAGCATTGCTCTGCTCACTTGCAGGGAGTGATGCAAGGCACAGTCCCTTACCTTGGCACCTTCCTCACTGATCTCATAATGCTTGACACGGCCCTTCAGGACTATGTCGAGGTAACTTGGGGCACTTTTTTTGGAACCCTAAATACCCTCCCTGCCTTCCCAACTAAGTTTCTGTATCCTCTCTTTCTGCAGCTCTTAAGATACCTGTTTACAAAAAGAAAAGGGAAGCAATATGCAGTGTTATTTACTAGAACTTGTGTGAATTTTTGTGCATTTATCTCAAGGTACAAGCCTGGCTCTCTCTGATCCCTTCTCTTCCTTTCCAACAGGGTGGCCTGATCAATTTTGAGAAGAGAAGAAGGGTAAGTTGAATGTTCTGTGGTTTTTGGTTTATTGATACCACCTGGGCAAGGGCATTTATCTTTAGCAGCTGAACCAGACCTGGTGGCAAGAGAGCTTTGCTTTCCAGAGCACACAGTTAAGTAAATATGAATATCTTCCTTCTCCTGCAGGAAACTCTTTGTAGGTAAAAGGCTGCAGAGAGCAAACCAGGTACAGAGGACTGAGAAATAAATGCTGTCAGTTCTCTTTTCTAGCCTCATCCTTGTTGGTCAGAGATAAGTAACATCCTGTAGCAGTAAAGGTGCTGGGGTTACCTTGGGCTGAATGAAGTCAGGCCAAATGTCCATCCTGGGGCTTGAAAGCAGACCTGGACTTGGCTTGAGATGGAGCCATTTCCTCCTGTTAGCTGCTCAGTAACCTGCCCTAAACAATCCAGGGTTATTCTGGCAAAGTGCAGTTACAGAAGAGCAGCACACTCTGCTCATGTGCCTTCAGGGTAGCATTTTACATTCCTCTGGACCAAGTGTGAGTGCACATTATGGATCCTAGGGAAAAAAAAACCCTTTATTGTTAGAAAACTGGTTCATGAAATAGTTACTCAACTGAAACTGAACTTCACATCTAGCTAAGTTTGTCCTGGATCCCCTTGTTGTATGTTTTTAGAATATAATAATCTTGTTTTCTAATTAGTCTTTCTACTTGATTATTTCATTTCTTAGGAGTTTGAAGTCATTGCCCAAATCAAGCTCCTGCAATCTTCATGCAACAGCTATTGCTTGATACCAGACCAAAAATTCATCCAGTGGTTCAGGAGGCAGCGACACTTAACAGAGGAGGAGAGGTAGGTCCTGAGTGCAGCTGAGGCCAACCCCTGTTCTCAGCCCACACACACACCTGGCAGGTCATGGCAGGGACAGAGAAATGCTGGAGAGCACTGGGTTTAAAACCTGTTGTAAGGAGGTGAAATATCCCCTTGGCCCTGGTAAAACGCAGGCAGAGCAGTGTTCCCCTTCGTGGCACTGCAGCCTTCTTGAGGTGGGAATAACTGAAGGATTCTTGGATTTCTTGAATGTTGCTGCTGTGAGATGAACAACTAAATGACATTGCACAACTAAAATCACATTGTCTGCAAATATTCACCTGCTGCCTTCTGCCCTGCAGTTACAAACTGTCTCGTGAGGCTGAAGCAGCTGCTGATACCAACATCCTGTCTCCAAAACCCCAGAAGAGCATGGTGAAGAGGATCAGCACGTGAGTATGATGGGGCAGAGGGGTTTTGGGGAGGGAATATGGACCTGGATAACTCAAACAAGCAATGCTCATTTAATGAGCTGCAGAACCTGGCTGGGGATCCAGAACCCTGCTCTGAGGAGAAATGCAGCCTTGTGGCTGAAGCTGTCCCTTTGTGTTGCTAGAAGCAGTCACGAAGATTATTAAATACAGAAGAGACCTTCTTATGATGTCAAAAAAAGGGAACCATTTTAATGCTGGATTATAATTGAGTACCTATTGTGTAATAACTTCACTGAATGCAGCAGGAAAACAGAGTAAATGAGGAATAAGTCTGGTCTAAATTGCTTAGTCTTAATAGATTAGTCTAAATTGCTACAGACACAGAAAAATTCCTTGCAGGATTTTAATATGAAAATTAAGGTTAGGAAAAAGGCATTTGATAGTGAAAACAATCTGCCTTCCAGCTGGAGAAGGAAAAAAAAATCTTGAGGACATGGTCCAATTTGGTGTAATACTACAAAGATTTAACAGGAGGTGGGGAGAGGACAGGGCCATGCAGCTGGACATGGGAAACAAGAGGCTAGCAGGAATGCAGGGAAAGTTGCATGGAGTAAAGCAGAGCTCAAAGACTGAAATAAAAATGTCTGCATTCTGAATGTGTTTTGCAAATGAATACTGTAGAAGAGCAGTGAGTGACACCTCTCTAAGCTGTATTAAATCACTGACTGCATGCTGATGCTCCCTGCTCCTCCTCTTGGTGGGTCAGACCAGCTTCTTTTCTTTGAAACTCCTTTCAAGTCACTTGACCTGCATTTAGAAATGGGTCTTGGAGAGCCTTTAATTTACACTTTATGATCTCCCTATTATGTGCATCTCCAGCCTTCTAGAAAGAACCTGGTACCTGTAGCACCCTCACAGAGGGCAGGGATTGGCAGTGGGGAGAATTTGGCCTTTGAGGCTCTTTTTTTCAATTAAATCAGCCTGAAAATGTGAAGAGACTGAAGGGGAGTGTTGTTCTAGTGGGGCATGAGCTGGTTGTGGCCTTGCAGCTGTGGGCACTCTGGGTCAGGAAGGTTAGCCTGTAACAAAGCCTCTGGACAAACTGTATAAACACCACAGAGGAAATGAAAACAACAGGCCACTCCAAAGAGGGAAAAACTCCAGAATGTAAGAGTTCTGAACCAAGGGACAGCTGTGCTCAGCCCAGCTCTCACTTACTGGCTTTTACGCTTTTTTCTTTTCTATACTAGACTTTTTCTGGGCACTGATGTGTTCACCCCACCCAAAGAACAACCCCCGAAGAGCTCTCCTGTAGGAGGGAGCTCCGGGGAAAGCACGGATTCAGCCAGTGTTTCATCGTGTGAGTTTAATCACTCTGAAAATGAGGACGTGTGTGTGACTCCCGTCTCTAGTCCCGAGGACCCTCTGAAAAAGGTACAGCTGAGGCCTCTGCACGCTGCAGGCACACCCAAGACACTTGCCCAAGGCTCTTGGTCTTGGCTAGGGCATTGGTTTTAGTGAAATGGAGAGAGAAATGTGTAAAAATGGAAGTAATCCAGTCAGGCCACGCTGTTCTGTGTTGCCCCTTCGAGTGGGTTTGTTCCTGAGCAAGGCAGAGGGAGAGAAAGGCAAAGGCTGAGCCGGGGAAGGAAGGGGGCAGTTTCAAGGAGGGTGACAGAGAGGGAGGGGTGTGTGTATTTCCACTTGTGCAAAGGCTCTCACCTGGAGCAGGAGTGCCTGTGACACCCTCTGCTCCTTCCCAGCCGGTCCCAGTTCCTGGCTTGTCGCCTACAGCCTCATGCTGTTCCTTGGATCTGCTGCCACCTCCTGGGCTGCTCTTACTGCGAGGCCAGAGCAGCCCGGGCAGGACAGAAATTGTCATTAAAATGCTGTAATCAATCAAGTGAAGCTCAGGTTTCCTGGAGGCAAGGAATCCCCCTGCCAGCAGGCTGGGCAGAGTGTGGGGGACTGAGGTTTTGTCCGTGCCTTCTGCTTCGTCCCGTTCCTCTGGCACAGTGACACACCAAATGTCCCCTTTGTGACAGCACTTCCCTTTCTGTTGTGCAGATCTCTGGCCACCCCTTATCCTTCTGTTCTCCTGACTCTGCCACGAGAACACCATCCTCAGGGCTGTCATCTTTACCCTCGTTCCTGCTGGCCTCCGGCGACGACAAGAGCTCCGTGGGCTCTGACAAGGGCTACGACTCCGACAAGGGCTCCATCAGCTCCGACAAGGGCTGCAGCTCCAAGGGCTGCAGCTCTGACCCTGCCTCGGGCTCGGACAGTGGCTCCATCCCCAGCAGGGACTCGGTGGCAGGCAGTGCCCCCAGAGCACTGCCCGTGTACAACCGGCAGAGCGACGGCTCCTGCATCATCCGCGTCAGCATGGACGGGCTCCAGGACAGCGTCTACAAGAGCATCCTGGTGAGTGCCACGCCTCTGGCCTCGGCACCTGTGACCATGGGGGTGACTGAACCCGCCACTGGCTTCTGGGAACACCCCTTCAGTGAGCTGGCCCAGCAAACCTGGCTGGAAAGGGAAAACACCATGTGGTGTCATGTGGAATGTGTGCAGCCTGGTAGGAATGAGATGTTTGAAAACAGCTGTAGGGAAGTTTCTGGTCTGGAAATTGAAGTTTGTGTTTTCTCAGAAAGCTCCAGGTGAAGCACTGTGAGCACAGTGAGGTTTTGACATAGGCTGGTACGTTTTCCCTTGAGCAGCTTTCCCCAGGGGCTGGTTTCTGGGAACAGGGAGTTGACAAGCCCTTTAATTCCATAGCTTCTGCCCTTCTGGTGAAGAAGGGAGAATAGACTAGCAGCCCCAGAATTCAGGCATTTCCCTCTCTGCTTATTCCAGACATATCCCAGCAGTGCCACTGGTGCTGGACCATGGATGATGTGGCTTAGCTCAGCTGGGGACCCTCTCAAGGCCTGCTGGGCCTGGGAAAAGCAAATGTGCAGTAGTTCTCAGCACCTTTTGTTCCTGATTTAATGGTCTCACTTCCCCAAATCCAGCAAGTTGTTCCCTGAGGGCCTGATGGATTTGGCTCCTGGTGAGACTGCAGGAGGCTCGGGAGGAGCCCTGTGTGTGCTCCAGATGCACTTGCACAGCACACAGCAAACCCAGGTACAAGGCAGAAAGCTTTCCTTGGATGCCCAAGGCAGCAGCTGGGGCAGGAGCCTGCAGACAGCAGCCGGGGCAGCTGTTCATGGGGGCTTTTGTGGCTGCTGGGAATGAGGTCTCTCAAAGGGAGCAGACACTGGGATTTACTGCTGTCTCTGCTAGGACTGTTGTCTGCCAGCTTGAACTAAAAAGCCAATACCTCCAAATGTCATAAATACAAAGTTTAGTATCTGTCAGCACCTGCCCCTTTGTTACTGACCTGTTTTTTCACTTTTCTGACATCTCTTCCAAGAACAAGGTTTTTGCTGACTGCTGAATCGCAAGAGTGAATGAGAAGAATCTCTCATTGCACCTTATCTTTCCAGATAACCAACCAAGACAGAATTCCTGATGTCACCCAGCGAGCCCTGCTGAAGCACAACCTTGAGCCTGATGCAGTTGAAGATTACGAGCTTGTGCAGGTCATCTCTGAGGACAAAGGTAGGGAAGCAGAACTCTGCTGCTGCCTGGAAAGTTCTGCTGGATTTCAAAGGGAAGAGTAAAATGAGAAGCATTAGAAATGCTGTTGACAGGTCAAAGCTGCCAGTGAGAACCCCCCTGGCTGCTCAGGAGTGGTTTCTGTCAGCACAGCCCCCTTCCCACAGGCAGAGCCAGCTCCTGGGCTGCCAGGCTGACTGTGTGTGTGCCTGGCAGCCATAGAGTGACCTCAGGATCTTGGGTGGGGGTGATGTCCTGCCTCCCTGGGACCAGGCCCTCGGATCCCACCCACGCTCAGCCTTCTCTGAGAGTCTGCCAGGCTGAGCCTGGCCTCCCCCTCCTGCCCTGCTCCCTTTCCTGCAGGAACCTGCTCCCAGGGCTGCTCTGGCACAACAGGGAGATGGCCCTGCCCACACTGTCCTGCTCCCTGTCCTCTCTCAGCTTTCCTGCTGCTGTGCACCCCTCCCACTAACTCTGGCCCCCTTCTGCAGAGCTGGTGTTCCCCCGCGACGCCAACGTGTTCTACGGCATGAACAGCCACGTGAACTTCGACTTCATCCTGCGCAAGAAGGCGGAGCTGGTTGGCTGAGGCTGCCCCTGCCGCCCCCTTGGGGAATCTGTCAGAATTCCCTGTCGAAAATGTGCAATTGGAGCAATGGGCAGCCCTGGTGCGAGGGCTCCGGGCTGCTGCGTTTGTCTTGGAGACGCCCCATGAGCCAACTCTTGTTTGTGAGAAGAGAGTCTCCTTCAAGCCAGTATTATACAGAAGGTCATCTGAACTTATTTTTATAGAACTGAAGCAAGTTCTGAGTATTTTTGCCTGAACCAGCTGAAAACTTTTTGCACTTGTTCTACACCAGAGAATGACCCATTTTGGATCTCGTTTCCAAAGAACTTCAGAATGAATGAACTGCACTTGCCTTGGCATGACCATCATGAATGGGACAAACAGACACTACTTTGTGTTGGATGGAGGTCTTAATGTCCACCTTAAAACAAGGTGGTTTTCCTTGGACTTGGTTAAGCCATGGGCCAGGACTCAATGCCTTTTGTGTGTGCACTCCCATGTGATGGATGGACATGCTCCCACTGTGCAATTCCTCTGCTGGAAATGAACTTTGAACCTCTTGAAAAGCCATAAGTGAGACATTGGATTGTAAGCAGCCCTGACTTGAGACACATGAAATACATACAGTATTTCTGGTTCTGGTGGTAGCACTATGCACCCCTGGGCAGATCTAGGAGTTATTATCCAAACAGAAAGCTTAGGATTGTTGAGGATCATAATAGTTTTATCCATGCCTGGGCCTTTTCCCCCCAGTTCTGTGGCACTAATCTGGAAAACTGGGCTCAGGTAAGTTTTACACTACACTTGGATTTACCACTTCTGTTTACAGGTAGGTAAAACAGACAGACTGCAGGTCTGCTGTACATCCAGGAGTCCTACAGTAGGTCCCCAAGCCTGGTGTAGGTCATTGTCTGAACAATTTATGAATTCCAATTGTTTTTTGTTTAGAGAGAGAAGGAGGGGGGATTGTTACTGAGCCTTAACCTTTGCCCAGAGTTAGGGCAAAACTAGAAGTTCAGTTTTCTCTGCTTTGGGTGTCTGTACAGTGCAGTTCCTTGTGTACATAGCACAGCTCCTAATGTATATAGTACTGCTCACTCAGAGGGTGTAAGGCAGTGTTAAGCAAAACATGAATGTTCTGGGTTTTAAAATTACACTTTCCAAATGTTTATATATGTTATGTTTTTAACTGCTTACCTGTAATCTTGATATGATAAGTATATAAATTGTTTTTCATTAATATTTGCCTGGAATCAGTCAATTTCCTTTTATTAGTGCATGTCAGGGTTGTAACACCACCTCACATCAATTCCCTTGCTGTCACTTTCTTCAACTTCTCCACTTTCACTGTTTAACTTCTCAACAGCAAAGCCAAAGCCCTCCCAGTGCATCAGCCATGCACACAGCCTGTGAGAGGGAAGGATATTGTGTGCTGTTTCTTGAGGTTTCAGCTTAAAGATGTCCGTGATTGGATAGTTTAGATTGGACACCAATTTTATGTCATCATGCAAT
Organism: Sylvia atricapilla; assembly: GCF_009819655.1. Taxonomy (NCBI): domain Eukaryota; kingdom Metazoa; phylum Chordata; class Aves; order Passeriformes; family Sylviidae; genus Sylvia; species Sylvia atricapilla. Next base: position 5,013,442 of record NC_089148.1, read on the forward strand.
CGTTCTCCCTCGAGTCACAGAATGATTTCTGAGACTAGATAATACAAAAGAAGTGCTTTTGATTGTTCCCCATTGTCTCAATCGTGGGGTGTTTCCTCCTGCTCTCCCATTCATTACCTTGTTGTGTTTTTCCTCCCTGCACACAGTACGAACATTCAGATAAGCAGTTCACACACTACAGCCCCTTCTGCCATTTCACACATCACTTCAGCACACAAGAGGCTCCTAAAGCTGCCCCAAAGTCTCACACTCAGTCCCTGAACTACAGCTGCCCCGGCCACATAAAGGCCTCTCATGTTACACTAAGGAAGACAAAACAAAGTCCCTGAATCTCATTTTTAAACTACCTCAGGCCAAACACCAGAACCTCACTCCATTTCCTTCAGGATCAATACAATCCACTGGTGGACTTGGACCTTCACATGCCATAGTGAGAGCACCATCCTTCACCCCAAGCAGAGACCAAGCTGGTTCCAAGCAGTCCTACTACAATTAATCATTTTTAGGGCCTGCCACCACAGCCTGCCTTGTGAAGAAGCTGCCAGAAGGATGGTTCAAAGCTGGTGCTCCTGCTCAGTTTTGAAACCTGTAAGCGTGGTGACAGGTCAAAGAATTCTAAAAGAAAGGCCTCATAAAATCAAGTCTGCTCTATCAAATTAACAGCTGGCCTGTCATCTCTTCTGAGTGTAGTTAAGCAATTTGCAAGTTCCCATGTGAAAACAATCTTGGTATGAACGGTTTGCTGACAGAACCACCTGTTCTTGGGTTGAAGAATAAGTGCATCTGTGGAAACAATCTGTTTACAAGACAGTCTGTTTACAGAAGATCTGTTCCATGAGAACCCATAAAGGAACAATGTAAACAGCCTGGATCTTGGCACGTACACACAAATCACCTTCTGTGCAAAAAATGGAGTAGTGTAAGAAAACTACCAGCCAATAGGTGTTGCACACGAGGTCTGTGAAAACTGTGTAAAATATGAATAAATAATTAAAAAATAACTAAAATGTGAATAAGAATTGGCTTTTCCCGCACGAAGAAAAGGCGGTCCCGGCTACCTTACCGCACTCTGCTGGCCCGAGGCGATGGCGGGAGGCGAGGCCGAGCCCGGGAAAGGCCGAGCCGGGAGCCGAGAGACGGAGCAGCAAAAGCCGCCAACGAGGAGCCCGCAGCGAGACGGAATTGAGCGGCCAAGACACAGAGAAAGGCTCCGGCTGCAGCTGCCGGGCCCGGGACGGCACCAAACACACAGAGACAAGGAGCGGGCGGAGCGGGACACGGGCGGGACAGCGCAGGAGCAGGGACAGGGACAGGGACAGACACAGAGACAGACACAGGGACAGAGACAGGGACAGACATAGGGACAGGGACAGGGACACACAGGGACAGGGACAGAGACAGGGACAGGGACAGACACAGGGACAGACACAGGGACAGAGAGAGGGACAGACACAGGGACAGAGACAGGGACAGAGACAGGGACAGAGACAGGGACAGAGACAGGGACGGACACAGGGACGGACACAGGGACAGGGACAGGGACAGACACAGGGACAGGGACAGACGGAGACAGGGACAGACGGAGACAGGGACAGACGGAGACAGGGACAGACGGAGACAGGGACAGGGACAGAGAGAGACACACAGACACAGGGACAGGGACAAACAGAGACAGGGACAAACACAGAGACAAGGACAAGCACAGAGACAGGGACAGACAGAGAGACACACAGACACAAACACAGACACAGGGACAGGGACAAAGAGACAGGGACAAACACAGAGACAGGGACAAACACAGAGACAGGGACAGACGCAGAGACAAACATAGAGACAGACACAGGGACAGACAGAGACAGGGACAAACAGAGACAGGGACAAACACAGAGACAGGGACAAACACACACAAACAGAAACAAAAACACACAGACAAAAACAAACTCAGAAACATACACAGAAGCACACATAGACACAAACACAGAACTCAGACACAAACAGCGCTCCCGGGAGTCGCCGCCCGTGGGGCAGTGACACGGGCCGAAAGCAGCTCAAAGCCCGCGGGGAGCGCGGCCAGACGCGGACACGGGGACACGGGGACACGGGATCTGCAGTCCCGGGGAACACGGCCTCGGGCCGGGCACGGAGCGGCCAAAAAGGAGTGACAAACACGCCGCGGAACATCCGCGCCGCGGAGCGTCACACCCGAAATGCCGCCCATAATCCGCGGGGTAACGCCCAGAGCGAGAGTGTAAAATGGGGGTAAAGCACGGGAAACCCTAGAGCACGAATTTCAGCTGACAAAAAAGCGATAATACGTGTACCGGCACTTATATGTACAAACGGGATAAAACAGGATAAAAGGAAACAAACAGCGCGAGGGTAGATGTAAAAAAACGCCTTTTCTATCGAAAGGTGGGACGAGTGGGGTCAGTTTTTGTGGGCAGCGGCCACAGGGGAAGCTGTGGGAGCCACACAGTCGTTACCGACATGGTATTTTATTAGATTCGTTATAAAATTACAATCTGCTGAAGGGACCGCAGCTGCTGCGGCAAGCGCTCCCTCGCGGGCTCCAGAGCCCTCTCGGTCAGTATCTCCCGTGTCTGCAGGTGTCTCTGTTCCCCCTACCCACGGACGATGGGAAAGTTACCTTTTAACTCCGTTTCCATGTTGAAAAGGCTGTTAAATACCGTTACAGCCACTTTGAACCTGCTCTCACTCTGAGCCGTGCGAAGCCGCGGCCGCGCCAAAGGCCGGGAGGCGGAACCCGAGCCGCCGTGAAATGGTTCCGGCGGGCACCGTGTCCGCTGTGAAATGGTTCCGGTGGGGTACCGTGTCCGCTGTGAAATGGTTCCGGCGGGGCGCCGTGTCCGCAGTGAAATGGTTCCGGCGGGCAGCCGTGTCAGCAGGGAAATGGTTCCGGCGGGGCGCCGTGTCCGCTGTGAAATGGTTCCGGCGGGGCTCCGTGTCCGCTGTGAAATGGTTCCGGCGGGGCGCCGTGTCCGCGGGCGGCGATGGGGGACGGCCGCTCCCGCTCCCCGGTGGCCGCTCCCCGGTGGCCGCTCCCGCTCCCCGGTGGCCGCGGTGGCCGCTCCCGCTCCCCGGTGGCCGCGGCGGCTCCGCGCGGGTGAGTTTTGTCCTGCAGAAGCCCCGGCCCCGGTCGGTTCGCAGCTCCGTACGGGAGCCCATTTCCCGCTCCCGGCTCCTCCCCGGAGCTGGCGGCTCCAATGGCGCTCCCTCGTTCCCTGGTTCCCTCAGTCCCGCCCGGGCTGTGCGCGGGATTTCCGACAGCCCCGGCGGCTCTGCCTCGGCCGGAGCCACAGGCGCTTTGTGCCTTTTTAACCTTCCCTGGATTTGTTTTCGGTGTTTTCCCCCTTTTGCCACACAGAGGGTTTTTGTGTCGCTTTTCCCCTCCCGCGGGGTTCGGGGCAGCCCCGGGAGCTGCGCTCGGCTCCGGCCGCCGCCGCCGCTGCTGCTGCTGCTGCTGCTGCTGCTGCTGAGCCCCGCGGGGTTCGGGGTCTGCAGAGTTCGGGACCTGATCCTCGGTTCTGCAGAGTTCGGGACCTGATCCCTGTGGATCCCATCCCTCGGCTCCCATCCCTGCGGATCCCATCCCTGCGGCTCCCATCCCTGCGGATCCCGTCCCTCGGCTCCCATCCCTCGGCTCCCATCCCTCGGCTCCCATCCCTGCGGATCCCATCCCTCGGCTCCCGTCCCTCGGCTCCCGTCCCTGCGGATCCCATCCCTGCGGATCCCATCCCTCGGCTCCCACCCCTCGGATCCCATCCCTGCGGATCCCATCCCTCGGATCCCATCCCTCGGATCCCATCCCTCGGCTCCCATCCCTCGGCTCCCATCCCTCGGCTCCCATCCCTCGGCTCCCGTCCCTGCGGATCCCCGGTTGCTGTTTCCTTTCCCCGCGGCAGCTGCGAGGTGCCGGCGCCCGGCGTTTCCCGGTCTCTTTCCCTCCTCTCCTTTTCCCCGCTCCAGCGCCGAGGGGGTTCTGAGCGCCTGTTTAATAAAGCTTTCGCATGGTGTTTGTCTGCCTCGAAAACGTGTTGATAGAGGGGTTTTAAAGTTAAATGTGTTTTCTGAGTGAATTAATCTTTACAGTTTTACGGTTGCTGAAGAGATAGAAAGCAGTAAATGCAGTGCCTTATTACCTGTCAAAGATTTCGGCAGAGTCTGATTTCTTTAACAAGAATGTTAACAGATTTGCCAGAGGAAATTACACAAAATACAATCGCGAGAAAATACTCAGCTGTTCCGAGTCTGCCAAATTACACGTTATTATCTGTTCTTTCAGTAACCTTGCACTCTAAAGTCTTACTAAATTTGTTTCCATGAAATTTGCTTCCATGAAATTGGCAGTTGCCATGGGTTTTTCTCCTAACTAAATTACTTACAAGTTTATTATGCTTGTTGCGACTTTTATCCCTCCAGTACCCCATCATGCTGTTATTTCTCTTACGGATTGTTCACCTTTTCTTTTTCCTTTTGTGTTAGTAACAGTAGAAAAAGCTACATCTTGTCTTATCTATACATTTTAATAAATTAAATTCATAGCTAGCCTGTCATCTCTTCTAAGTGTAGTTAAGCAATTTGCAAGTTCCCATGCAAATGCCATCTTGGTATGAACAGTTTGTTAACACAAGCACCTGTTCTTGGGTTGGAAAATAAGTGCCTCTGTGTAAACAGTAAGATCAGTTCCATGAGAACCCATAAAGGAAAAATGTTAACAACCTGAACCTTAGCACATACACACCAATCACCTGACCAAAAAACGTAGTAAGCACCTACCAGCCAATAGGTGCTGCACACGAGGTCTGTGAAAACTGTATATGTCAATAAAGAATTGGCTTCTCCCACATGAAGGAAATGGAGTCTCGGTTAACATCAACAAGATAATGAATAACACTTTATTTAGAGGTGGGAACCTGACCCTTGAAAGAGAAACAATGTATTGGCCAATCGATAGGGAGTTGACCTGTGAAAGATGCAGAATGGAGCTGTTGTTAGCAGGGAGGTGGTATCATGAACCACTGTGGCCTCATCTCACACGCTGGTCACTCGTGACATGATGCTGTAACTGGAAAAATTCCACTCCAGAGGAGGAGATCCAAGGCCTGATTCTGGGGTGGAGGTGGTGAGGAGGACAAAATGCACACCACTTTGATCCAGGGCATGCCCTGAAGGTGCACAGCCTGCCTCCCCTCCTGCCTGAGCACCATGCTCCATTTCCTTCGTACTCAGCAGCTTTTCCTGAATTCAGGAGGCAGTATGTGTTATTTCCTACTGCAACTAATAAATCTGCTATGCAATCACAATAGTTTCTCCAGATTTTTGTGCACAAGCATCCTCCTGAACCTGTAACAAAGGTAAGTACATGGAAAGTGGAAAAAGACTAGAAAAATCCAGAGGTGTTTTAAGTGGCTCTTACTTTTCCAAAACAAATTAAATTCTGGGAGAGCAAAGCTTGAGCAGCACCAGCCAAGGAACTGAAAATCCAGGTAGGGAACAGCACTTGTCCCACGGGTAAAACCATTGGCATGACCCAGGTCTTGCCTACATCAATAAATTGGGAATTGTGGATGTATAAACACACACAAGGTAAAGGACCAATCAGCAAGACTGAGCCCTTATCTGCTCTGAAATGGACACAGGTATTCAATTCCTATATTCTTCATCTGTTCCCCTTCCCTGAAACCACCATCAAGCCCTGTCCTGGGTTGTAGTTTAGGATGTATTCTATCACCATCTTCAGTCAATGGCCCATCAATGCCTTTTGCATGACTCATAGATCACTCCCTCCGGGAGTTATCTCTCTTTAATGGGCCATCAAAGACCCATTGGATGACTCATCATCCCATTGTGAGATGCTCCGCCCAGGGGGAGGAGCCAAGCATTCTCCCCTGGATATAAGCTGGGATTTGGGACAGTAGAAGCAGCCCTCACCCACTGGATTCCCAGAGGAGCAGAGCTACCAGGCCTTTCTATGAGATCACTGCTTTAGGAAGACCACCTCGTCTGCACTGCTTCCATCACCCTGATCAGGTTGGATTCTGACTCTGTCAGTGGGGTTTTTTTTCCTTTTTGTATTGTTGCATTTATTTTATTTTTCCTTTTCTTCTCATTAAATTTTATTTCTGACTTAGAGCCTCTCACTTGGTTTGTTTTCAACCCACAAGCCCCAAGTGCCACTCGCTTCCCGAGTCACTAAAAGGAAAAACATTCACAAGACCCCCCAAGCTAAAACCCCAGCCCTGTTGTAAAGTTTTTTCATAAACTGCTACTGCTCTGCTTAAGGAAATCAGTTAAAGCAAACTGAGGTTCCCTGAGCACCCTAACCAGCTCCACTTCTCAGCAGTTCCATCCCAGGCTGGCACATTCCCACATGTCCCTGCCTTGGCTGCAGGGGCTGACAACGAGGCCAAGGAGCCCAGAAGCTGCAGTTCAAGGCTGTGCACAGACCTTTTCCATCTTCCATTATTTGAACAAAGTTAAAAAAACAAAACAGGGACAACTCAAATACCTTGCATTTTTTAGAATCTGAGCTCTGTTTGGTGGTGAGGAACACCCCGTGCTGACACAGGGAAATGATGTGTCAGCCCACAGGGAGAGAAAAGGAGAGCACACACCATAGCAAGGGGGAAGGAAGGACAGGCTGGTTCTGGGCACCGAGGTGGGGCTGTCATGGAACAAAAAGCATGAGGGTGGAAGAGATGTGGCTCTTGTATCCACAGTGACACCTGACAGTGCTGGGTGCTCACCTGGTCACAGAGCCCTGCTCCTGCAGGAGCCTCTCACCACACCTCTGGGACTTCCAAGGTCCTTCACACAGGCCGTGTGGCTCACCATGAGAGACCTGTGGAGGAAGCAAGAGGGATTGTGAGGAAGGAATTACCCAGGCTGTGTGTGGGTCCCTGGTGCGACCTTCATACTCACCAGGTCATGTGGGCACCTGCTCCTGCACGGATAGCAGCAGGAACTTGGCTTCCAGATGGGAACTGCAGAATGGGCACCTTTATATAGCCAGGGACTCCTTGGGAGAGGGACACAGCCAAGGATCCCTTGAGCTGGACTTCCATTAACCTCCAGTTAACATTCAGGGTCCAAGCTGGAGGGGGCTTGGAGCAACCTGATCTAGTAAAAGGTGTCCCTGCCCATAGCAGAGGGCTGGACTGGGTGACCTTTAGAGGTGCCTTCCACAACCCAAACCATTCCAGGACTCTCCCACACAATGAAGAACACACACAGCTGCTCATCTTGCACCAGGTTCTATGTATTATCAGACCGGCTGACAGGTAATAACATGTCTTCTGCAGCAGAAAGCACAACATTGATCAGTAATTAATCAAAACAAACAGAAAATTAAAACCAAAAACCCCAGCCACACACGCTCAATGCACAGATCTGCCAGCAGGTGAGTCCCAGATGGCAATTCCAGGAGGGAATCCTCCCACTGCCCAGAAGCTCAGGGTCTGTGCCAGTATAGTCCATGATCACCTGGCCTCTGAGAAAGGTTTTTTTTTAAAAAAATAAACACCATGTCCTGCTGGCATGTGAGCCAACAGCAAAAACATCAGAACTCATCCAAAACATAGAAAAGTTTGCTCCTCACAAGAAAAAATATCCAGGCAAGTCGCCTTTCCGTCCTGTAACACAAAATTCAATCGCACTGTTGAAAGAGTAACATTGCTGTAGGTTCTTTTGGTTTTATAAGGAGAGTCTGTAACCTAACTTCTTACATTTTAAGTTCCCAAAACTCCTGCACTTGCTTTTATGGCCTAAATAAACAGGCCTGCCAATAAGTCCTGGGGTTTTGTCTTCCTGAAGAACTAAAACTGAGTCGGGGGGTGGAGCATGGACCGACTCCGCCTGCATTCCCTTCAGGCAGTGCAGAGACAAATAAATCCAGCCACCTCCACTTGCACGGCTTCCATTACTTCCAAGACATCCATTCTGGATCCAGAGGCCTGTTTAGATGGGATGCAGCAAGATTAAAAATGAGCTGATGGGAAGCCAGCACTGGTTTTGTACAGGAGTGTGACGGGGAGAAGACACAACAGAGGAGCACTGCTCTCCTGCATGGAACAATTTGGGGAAACATCTTGGTTCTGACAGGGATCCCTTTGGAAAACAAACCCAAATCCCCCAGATGCTCAGCAAACAGGGTGGTAAAAGCCTACAGACCTACAAGGAGTAACAGTGAGGGAGCAGCCCAGGTACAGCCATCCCGAAAGGCATTGACATTTGTACACCTCTATATATTAATCTTTATAAATACAGTGTTCTACACGAGGAACTGTGGAACGACGTAATTCCAGGCTGGTTTCTTCTAACAAAAGCTTCCCAGGGCTTTTGCTTGGATCTGGAACTCTTGTTCTTCTTCCTCCTTGGTGTCCCACCCTGTCCTTTGGCAGCCTGGGCAGGTGTCTGGTCCAACCCCACACACGGCCCTTGGGGAGTGGTGGGAAGGAGACCACATGAAGAGCTGCTCTACAACTTTCAAGGGTGAAAAGCTAAAGTGTGAGGCAGGTTGAGCTGTCAACAGAGTCCCGGGGAGGTGGGCAGTCATAGCTCATCCCTGGCTGACGGTGTGTCAAGGGATGGCTGAGAGGGCAGGGCGTCCTTGTTCTGGGCGTCGCTGTGGATCTTGCCCTGCTGCCGGGACTTCCAGGAGTGTGTTCTGTCCCAGTCCGTGGACACGGTCTCGTTGTCCCAGATGGTGGAGGTCTCCGTGTCGCTGAGGTAGCCCGGCTGCCCCGTGTAGTGCGTGGGGTAAACGAGGAGGGGTTCTGCTGAAAAGGCCTTCAAGTCTCTGGGCTCGTAGTACTCCATGTACTTTGTGCTATGGAGGAGAGAAACACCATCAGCAAGAGAGGAACCTTCACTGGTGCCAAGCTTGTCCCTGGCAGACATGGCCAATCCAGGGAGCAGAGTGCTCTGGGAGTGGGGCTAGGGGCTGGGGTACAGCTGGAACCGCATCCTTACAGCCACACACACCTGTACAACCAAAGCCTGTTCCCAGAGACAGACAAGTGCCTCACACAACCAGCCCACAAGCCCTGCCCCAGGCAGGCACGATTCCCCTCTGTCACCTCCTTTGACCTGTGCCAGGTGGACAAAACCGAGCACCACAAGGAGTCCCCACCAACCCAGGCTACCGGCAAGATCTGGTTTAAGATCAGTTAGCAACACCCAGCCCGTGTCCCTCCGAGCCGCAGAGGGACTTACACAGGGTGCTTGTTGTACATGATGGGCAGGAATTCGTCCACAGGCAGCATCTTGCTGAAGGGCTCAGCCCCGATGAGCTTCTGAGCGCCGTGGAAGGAGATGGCATAGCCCAGGGTCCAGTAGGAGTAATCGGCTTCCACCAGGTTCCGGACGTTGGGAACGGCTCTCTCGGGCTCCTGCACCTGCATCCTTTTCCGGCCAATGTAGCTTCAGGGGTGAGAAGATCAAGGGGATCAGGACCAAAGCGAATGCGTAGCAATTAGGACAAGACCGCTCGTGTCAGCCAGGCCAAGGCAAAGGGTCAATCCCAGAAGCAATCCTCAACCCAGGTGACAGATTTCTATCCTGCACCACTACCGCACATGCGAGTCTTATCCCAGGAGCTGGGACAGCTGTGAAAGGCTTCCTTCCTAAGGGAGCTAAGACGGCACAGTCTGAGGCTCAGGACTGAGCTGTGCTGGTTCCTCTGTCAGCTTCTCCAGCACAGCTGAGGTCAAACAGCATTGTCCACCACAGGCAGGGATGGTGCCCTGAGGGCCTCCCGGCAGCAGCCGCCCCAGAGGGTGGATCTGTCATGGTGGGAAGGGCCACCAACACAACTGTGCCACCATCCCCTGCACTGCAGCATCAACCTGCACCTCTGCCACGCCCCAGCAGTGCTGCCAACCTCCCCACGTGCCCAGGACCTTGCAGAGGAGCAGGAACTTACATCAGCTCCCAGTCTAACTGGGCTTGCTCGATGTCGTCCATCAGCCTCATGAGCTTCCTCTTGAACTGGTGCTCGAAGCGCACATCGTCCTCAATGACCAGTGTCTTCTCCAGACCCCTGCTCACCACCTGAAACACCAGGGCTCCAACGTGAGCACAGTGGCCCCCATGGGTGCCCTGCTGTCACTGGGGCCCCCCTGACCTGGCACTGCCTCCCAGACCATGCAGGCAGAGAGGCTGGGGAACCACTCTGTGACACATACATGATATGCCAAGCCACTGGAACTTGCTCCTGCTCAAATGCAGAATAAGGGGAAAAAACCCAGGAGTGTTTCTTTAACCCCATTTGCTTTTCAAAACCATCCTTCCCTTCTTTTAAGCACGCTTGCCCAAAGCAGGATACTGGATATAAAAACAGTCATGAAAATGTTTTGATAAAAATCAGTTCAAGCTGAGAGCAAATGACACAGAATCCCCAAATGGTTTGGGTTGGAAGGGACATTAAAGCCCGTACAGGTCTACCCCTCTGCCATGGGCAGGGACACCTTCCACTAGCCCAGGCTGCTCCAAGTACCATCCAGCCTGGCCTTGGACACTTCCAGGGATGGGGCAGCCACAGCTTCTCTGGGCACCCTGTGCCAGGGCCTCATCACCTTCACAGCGAAGAACTTCTTCCCAATATCCCATCTAACCCTGCCCTCTGGCAGTGGGGAGCCATTCTGTCTTGCCCTGTCCCTCCATCCCCTGTCCCAAGTACCTCTCTAGCTCTCTTGGAGCCCCTTTAGGTACTGGAAACAAAAAGGGGAGATGTGAAAGGTGAACACTGCATCCAACAAAACCACTACAATCCAAGGAAATCAGTTCTATCCTACACTTCCAGAAAGCTGGGCTGGATCCAACGCTCTGCACCAGGAGACTGGCTGTGCACCAGGACACACAACCTTCTGTCAGGACTTCCAAGGCACCCCAAAATCCTCACCTCCTTCCAGATGTAGTAATGGCTCAGGAAGCAGCCAATCTCTCCTCTGGTTAGGGGCCTGGAGGAATAGGGGTCCCGGTATCCTGGCAGCATTTCAATGCTGAGAGCTTTGAGCTGACTCGTGTTCAGTGCTCTGGGAAACAGAGAATATTTATCACCATTGTAAAAAGATAAGTCAATTCAAGCCAGACATGGCACGGAGAATGTTGCTGATGTTCAGGGAAAAGCCACACCTTGAGAAATTCCTACACTTGTTTTGCTCAAAAATACAGAGGAAAATGAACTTCTTGATTTACATCTCTAAATCAAGCTGATAAATTGTATTCTTAACTCTGCCAAAAACTTCCCGTGGGACCATCCACTTGCCAGGTGCTTGGCTTTGATTAATTTTCTGAGGCCTTGATAGGATCCCAAGTCTCCACAGCCACTAGATGGTATGTGGGCTTTTGTCTCCTTGAGGCTTTTTTGCAACTCACAGACTCAAAACTTCTGCCTTGATTTCTCATTATAAAAAGGTCTTAACATACCTTAGAACCACAGAATCATTAAGACTGGAAAAGCCCTCTAGTATCCTTGAATCCAAACATTAACCCAGAAGTTCTCCCAGGGATGGGGCCTCCACCACTGCCCTGTGCCAGTGTCTGACCATTCTTTGCATGAAGGATTTCTTCCCAGTTGTCCAGCTTGAACATTCTGGCACAGCTTGAGGCTTTTTCCTCTTGTCCTCTCCCTTGTTCCCTGGGAGCAGAGCCCAGCCCCTCCCTGGATGTCCCCTCCTGTCAGGGAGTTGTGCAGAGCCAGAAGGTCTCCCCTGAGCCTCCTTTCCTCCAGGCTGAGCTCTCTCAGCTGTTCCTCAACAGACCTATGCTCCAGGCCTTGGAGGAAGCTTGGAAAAGGCTGTGTCAGGGTTAATCCTGTAGCACAAGGATGGTCAATATTCCCAGGAGTTAACTGCTCCATTCACAGAAACCTGTGATTTTAACCCGATTTTGACCCTAGTCTGAACCCCAGTGCCCTGGTTCTCTCACAGAGATTGACTAATTACAAAGGAGGAAAGAAATAGAGCAGAATTTCCCCAAAGAGATGGTCAGGGAGATCCAACGGGTGTTCAGCTCCTCTGCAGCCAACCCTGCCCTGCTGCAAGTAGGTCAGGGCATCCAAGGAGGTGCTGTGAAGCAGTAAAGCACATCCCACTCTGAAAACATCCTCAAGCACAACCAAAACTCACTTTCCATCCACAGCCTCCACTACCTTCACTGCAATCTCCTGCTCATAGAGGGTCCGCAGCATCCGATCCCGCCGGTCCTTGCGGCGCTTCAGGTTGATCATGAAAATCTGGGGGGAAGGGAAAGGCATCAGGGCATCAGACTCCCAGCTGGGAGGGAGGGAGAAGGGAAAAGGGAAGTGCTGATCCACCCCTCTCCAGCAACCCCACTGGAAAAACAGGTCTTGTGAAAATACCACAGACACGTGTGCTCGCTCCAGGTTGTCTAGAATTTGTCAAAAAGCTGAAGTTGGTTTTGAGTTGAAAGCGTAGAGGCTTTTTCTCTAACAACTACTTTTTATGGATGCTCATGGAGGAAACTTGCTCTTTGAGGGTGAAGAAAAGTGAGGGGAGACCAGTTAGAGCCGAATCGATAATTTCCAAAGATACAGGATATTTATGTTTATATCAAACAGAGTAACATGACCATCTGCAGCATCAATCCTAGAGGAACACTGATTCACAACACTGCCACTGCCTGGATTTAGGATTAGCAGCAGGGGTACCATCCAAGTACAAGGCCATGGTAAAGAAAGGATTTTTGTGATTACTTCAGGCACTGAAAATCCACTGTGATCCCTGCCAGAGCAGAGAGCTAAGGCTGAGAACAGAGATGTCTCCATCCAAAGCCTCAAGGAGACTGGTGGAGGGCATAGCACTGAAGCCCTCATTGCAGGTAACCCTCAGGGGCTCAGGGCTATTTTTCAGTCCCAGGCAGGCTGGTACAAGCACAGCTTTGTAGCCCATGGAGCAAATCCTCATCCCAGTACAAAGTGGAACAAATTTCAGCTCAATACAAATGAAAGAATAATAAACTGGACAAACAAAGCCCAGCCACAAAGGACAACATGGAAAAAAAACTGGACTGGCTGTGCCTTAAACACAGATGCTCTAAGACACACAGCTGGATCGGGTTCAGCTTCGGGAGCCTGACAAACAGATGGAGCAGAGCACACCAAGAAGACAAAGACTTCCCTGATCCCCTCAACTCCCTCAGTCCCAGAGGCACCCTGGCAGCTGCACACAGAGACTGCTGGCTCTGGGAATAACACACACCCCAGGCAATCAAAGCCTGGCACGTCCCTCTCCAGCCTTCTCCCCAGGCACCGTTTGCATCCCTGGGGGTACCCAAGGTGGGCCAGAACTCAGCTGTAAGCTTGGATGCCCCACCTGCCCTCTCCAGTGTCTCTCTCAGGTGAGAGAAATCCTTCCCTCCTGCCACTGGAAAGCTGGAGAGCTTTACCAAAGGCCCAATTTCTGTCCCAGATGGAATGGAGGCCAAGCTGCTCTGCAGAGCCAGATGCAGCACAAACAGCACAGGATCAGGGGAGTTAACCTGCTTTTCAGCCTCACTTCTGCCTTCTTTCCCTGGCTGGATTAAAACAGGATCACGGCATGGTTTAAGTCAAAAAGGACATTAAGGATCAGGTGGTGAGTGAGAAGACAAGACAACAAACATCAGAACAGGCTCCTTACTTCATCGAACCCCATCTTGTCAGGGTGCTTCGGAGGGACAGAGATGTACTGAGAGGGCTCCACGGGAGGGCGATCGACTGAAAGAGAGGAGAGACCCCAAACGTCACCCTGGTGCACACCCTGCAGTGGACATAACCTGTCTGAAGGTGTCTCCCTCCCGGGAGTCGGGCTGAGGAGCCACTGGAGATGGGAACAGCGGGAAGCATCACATGGCAAAGCCAGAGCCAGCAGCCATGTGCCAGACAGACATCAGGAAGAAAACACGGACACACAGCACCCTTTCCACATGAAAGATGCGTTTGATCCGGGGAAGTTGAGGGATTTTGTGGATGGGGTTGAACTGACCATGAAGCAATTACATCCCTAGGTAGAAAAGTGGTGGAAAAATTCAGAAAACCGTGTTTGAAAACAATATTAGAGGGGACAGGTCAGGATGCAGACTTCTAAGAGAATGAGAGCTGGGCTGCTGGCAGGAGAGCTCTGTAGGCATTGACCTGGGGGGTCCATCATGGCAAGGGCACAGCAACTCACTCATGGCCTCGATCAGGGTGTGCACAAAATTCTCAGCTTCCTCCTGCAGCGACTGCTGCGGCTTCAGGGGCATGGGAAGGTACCCATAGTGCTCACGGTTGCAGACGAACATCTGTACTCCTGGGGATCACAGAAAAGCAGAAACTATAATCAGGCCTGCTACCAGGGCAGTTCACTGCTCTGTGGCTACACAGCCACAAACACACTTGTGCCAGGATCTCAGTCCCAAAAAGTTCTGCCTCGTAAGCAAACAATTTAAAATCATTCCGGTTCCACTTTCTGTTTTGCCTGGCTGGCAGCAAGTGGCTTCTCTCACAAAACCAATCCCTACCGGCTGCCTAACTAACCCTTCAATGGACTGGGCTGACAGGACAAGGAAGAATGGCTTCCCACTGAAATACAGTGGGTTTAGACTGGATATTGGGAAGAAATTGTTCCCTGTGAGGGTGGGGAGGCCCTGGCACAGGGTGCCCAGAGAAGCTGTGGCTGCCCCTGGATTGTGGCAGTGTCCAAGGCCAGGTTGAAGGGGGCTTGGAGAACCCTGGGACAGTGTCAGGTGTCCCTAAAACGAGACGATCTTTAAGGTCCCTTCTAATCCAACCCGTTCTATTCTTTATCACTGCTTCCATTTGCTTTGGCTAGGAAATAAAGATGATACATTTTCACCTGTACTGCCAAAAGACCTTGAGGAATACATAGGACAACAACCTTTGAAATGCCAAGTCACCACCAAACACAGTCCTTTCCCCTCCAGAACTAATTTCTACTGTGCCCTGAAGATTGAAGGAAAATCCCAGAGCAAGACACCAGTGAGAAGAACAGATGTGATAATGTTAACACCCTTCTACTCAAAAGATTTTGCAACTGCTTGTTGAAGATGGGAAACAGAGAGAAGGTGCAAAGTCTGTCCTTGGAGTAGATGCACTTTCAGGGCACAGACTCACCCAGCTGGAACATCCCAGCATCAGCAGAATGCTTTTCCCTCTGGGATGACAAGGATTTGCTCACCACTGGCTGTAACTCTGCCTTTCACATCAGGCAACATGCTCAAAAGCCACATCCAGAAAAGCCAAGGGAGGTATTTCCGCTGTTTTACACTGAGTTCTGGTAAGGTCCTTTATTAACTAACCCAAATCAAAGCTCCCAGAACCCAAGCAATCAGCCAAAAACTGCCTTTGTCCTTCCCTGTTTTGTCTTTTTTTTTTTTTTTTTTTTTTTTTTTAATGAAGCAAGCTTAACCAGCCCCCTCCCTCGAGGAAATAAATGAAAAGCAGACACTACCTGGTGTGCTGATGCTTTCATCTATGAGTGCCTCTAATCCCTGGTATTTTTAGCAGAGCGGAACTGTTGGCACTAACGACTCCAGTGTTTCTCTCATTTTAAGTCCTACAAGTAAATTGCTTGCTCTGCTACTTGCCAAAACACATTCAGCTGTCAGCTGCAATTTAGGTAAACGGCAGAATCAAAAACTACTGCCTGCTGACATTAATGGATTTGGCACTGATCTAATCAACTAATCTTATCTGGCTCACTGATCTCTGCTCTTATCTTCCGCTGCCCTGAACACACTTAATCTGCACAGAGTCACACCAGTGTCCCTGTTCTGTTGGGGATAAAAGGTACCAGAAAATGGTAAAGCTCCTGTAAAGAGGGGAGGGAGACTCACTCTCCAGCTCTGTTTTCATAATGAAAGTTAAATGATTGCTACAAGGGCGAGAAAAATTACAGGTATTTCTACTGTTATTCTTAATGGGCTTTAAAGGCAGTGTCTAAGATTTACAGTCATGTCCTAAACCCACAGATATAGTTAAGGAACCAAAATTGCTCCCACTTCCCTGTGAGCAATCCTTCCTCTGGCTGGCTCAAGGGCTTCAGAGAACCAGGCTGAAAGGCAGCTCAGGAGATCATGGAATAGTTTGGGTTGGAAGGGACCTTAAAGCTCATCTCCTTCCACCCCTGCCATGGTCAGGGACACTCCCACTATCCCAGCTTGATCCAAGCCCTGTCCAGCCTGGCCTTGGACACTTCCAGGGAACAAAAACAGGCCACGTCCTCCCTCAGAGGTGGGACCACCTCTTTGGAGCATCACAGAACAGCTGCTTCCAGCAGCAGATTCCCTGTTGGAAATCAATGATTTGATCTGAGGTTTTAAGCACAGCACTTGGCCTGGACAAAAGCCAATATAATTTCTGACTCCAGGGAAAGTAAGTGAAATTATTCCAAAAAGAAGTTTACCTCGAAGCTCACACGTTTTTCACATTTCTGAACTGGGATGTCATCCTGTTATCCTGGGTGACAAAACTCAGCCCAGGACACAAGACAACAATCTGAGCATATCAACAGGCCAGTCAGCTTTAATGTCATGGGGTCAGTCCTGGAAAAAGCTAATATTCTAGGACGGAAGGAAAAAATGATGGGTTTGAATCCCTGAGCTATTTCTGAAGCAGCTGGAGCTAACACACTGCAGTTACCACATGGGTTGGAGGCTGCACTTCTGGGAGAGCTGTCAGAGGGAAAAAGTGGAAGAGTAGATTTTAAGCAGGCTGCTTCGCTCTCCAAACTCAAACCTCAACTCTCCTCTGGAGCCAAGAGGAGTGGCACTTGGGGACATGGCTCAGCGATGGATTTGGCAGTGCTGGGGGAACACTGAACTGAATGGCCTTGGGGGGTCTTGACTCTGATTCTGCACTGATGTTCTGACTCTGAAAGTCAGGACCCTGAAGCTGCTCTGCAATTCACTTCTCACTTCTGCCTCCCAAGGGTTCCAGTTTCGGCTCTTGCTGCCTCTCCCCCATCATTCATCTTAGCAGACACTCCTCATCCTCTCGCAGCTGATTTTGAGAACGCCCTGCTCAGTCTGCCAAGACAACATCATTTTTGCTGCTGTCAAGACCTGCCAACCAGATCTACCACTTAAGGGGAAACTACAAGCAGCTGGTGGCTGCTGTCCTGGTCTGGGAACAGTGGAAAAGGAGGCTCAGCCTGCAGAACAACAACAACACAACAACCACCACCACCACCCTTCTTCCCTTGGCTTCCTTCCTGCCTGCCTGTTCCCAAGAACAGCCCTTCCTGCTCTCCTTAATTTTTTTTCTTGTACAGAGGACACAGAGCACCAACTGCACATCATTCAGAGGATCTATGAACAACTTTTACTCGATAATTCACCCCAGCCAGTCACAGACCCACTCACAATCTCTGAACAGAAAGCACTTATGGGTGCTGCTGAGGTTTCACCAATCCCTTTTTCCTTATAATGCTCTGAACATTTCCCTTTTCAACACAGCAGGCAAAGAACAACACAGGATGGCCATTACAGTCCTGGGAGCCTCCTTCAGCTCTGACACTGCTATACACAGGTCTGCCAGCCTGGAATTTGCTGGAGACACAACACTCACAAGAGCCACTCTCCAGAAATAAATGGGACTAAACATCCTCACCACAAGCATGAACAGCAGCAGCCTAAGGCATTTAGGAGACAGTGACATCCCAGCGACACCTGGACCTCTCTTAAAACACCAATAGCCAGAGATTTCCCCTCCCTGGAAGTACCCAAGGCCAGGCTGGACAGGGCTTGTGGAAGGTATCTGTGCCCATGGCAGGGTGTGGAATGAGATGAGCTTTAAGGTCCCTCCTAACCTGAACTGTTCTAGGATTCTATGGTTTAACAAGAGTCTCTTGTGCTCACCCCCTTCCTCATGCATCTTTTGGAAGTGGTAACTTTAGATACCTCACCCACAGACCACCTTCCACTCTAGCAGCACCCACCTGTGTCCACCTGCTGCGACACAACCAAGGCTGGAGTCACACATTTTGTCTCTGAAATATTGCCCCGTCCCAAGAACAGCCCCCACTTCCTTTGAAACTAGCAGCAATCCAAAACTGCCTTTCCAGTCACTTGCTAGTGGTTACCCCTGACTGGATCCTAGAGAGGAAAGGGAACAGTCTGAACTCCACATGGAAGTCCACCCAGGACTTTTCAGCTGTGAACCTTCAGTGGAGGCTCCAGGAGTGATCTGTGTGTTACCAGGAGTGACCCCTCCCCAGCAGAGGCCCTGGACACACCTGCTTGGCGGCTGGAGAAGGCAAAGACCATGATATCATCAAAACTCCAGGTGTAGTCCTGGTGTGGGGGGTAGAAGGTCAGCTTGGCAGAGGCCTCCTTCCTCAGGTCAATGAGGAACGTGGAATGGACCATGGGGACAGCAAAACAGCCCATCCTCTTCCATTCCCGAATCAGGGGATACTCCAAGGTCCTCTTGTAATAGCCCTGAAACCACAAAGAGGGGGCTGCTGTTACCAGGCATTCGTTTCAAAGCTGTTCCTTCGCAAAAGCTCGTGCTGAGCTCTCCAGCAGAGGTTCACCAGGGCTCTCAGCCTTTTCCATGTCTCCCACTTGGAAATGGATCAGTCAAGTATTTAGAAACAGTCTTCATCCCAAAAGTTAAAGACTGAGCTTCTCCCTACTTTTTAGGCACTCTTGGAGAGCCCAACCTTTCCACTGCAAAATTCCCCTGTAATGAAGCTTCAAACCTATTTTCTCCTGGTTCTTCAAAACCCACTTTGCACTTAGATTCTCCAGTCTGATCCTGGAAGCTGCTGAGCATCCATGACATCCTCCACAAAACGACAGGCACAAAGTCCTTTTAGTATCTCAGAGAGCAGGATCTGCAAATTAATTCAATCTATGATTTTTAAAAAATCATTTGTTGTCACTGCAGTGAAGGCAACATCTCAGTCTCCATGAGCTGTGTAAGAATCCCTGCTTCCTCCCTCCTGGGGCAAGCAGGTTTGACACTCACTCCTGAGTCTGTACAGGGAGGCACTTCAGTCAGCTCCTGGGTAATTCCCTGTACCCAGGAGCTCTGCCAGCCTTCCAGTTCTCTGAGTGCAACACCCAGAGTGTGTGCCTCGTGTGGAAATACATACACTGAATTCCTCCAGGAAGAAAATCCCAGAGCATCAAACTGACATCCGGATGCTAGAACCCAGAGCAGATTCTGGGCTTTACAGAAACAACGAGTCACTAAAAGAAGTTAAAGCTCCTTTATGTACTATTTTCCATGAGCATTCAGGCACTGGCAGAACTGCTCTGGCCTGGGCTATGTGGGGCCATGGGGTGGTGCACGTGCCTGATTATGGATCTGCCATCTCCCTCTGCCTTTCGGACACACAGTGACCATCCTGTGAGGATGGGATAGCCCAAACACAGCCATCCCCACGGCCACAGGAAGGAGCAGGTGGGAAGAGATGTTCCCACCAAAGGGAGGGTTAACACACCCACCCTTTAACAGACACCTGAGAATGCCCACGAGTGAAGATGCTGGACACTCCTCGTTCCTCCTCCAGTGGCTCACTCCTGGTTTTTGGGGCTGTCCCCTGCTCATAAATCACGTGTAGGCAAGGAGGGCTCCAGCTCCCCTGTGCTGCTGCCTCTCCCAGGGTTTGCTCCATGACAGATAAATGTCAGCCTGTCTGAAGCTGGGCTTGGCTCATGTGGCTGTGTTTCAGGATGTGCTCCAGCTGTTATTCCCTCCCCAAGTCCCCTGGGAGAGCAAGGCTGAGCACATGAAGCCCTGGGACCCCATACAGAAACAAGAGAAAAGGAAAAACAAAGGGAGAACTTTCCGGTTCACTCCAGCAGGAATTTTTTTTTTTTAATCAAATTTTGCAAAATGCCTTTGCTGGTTTTCCTCTCCCCTTTGCTCAGATAGTGCTGATAATGGTGGAAACTTCCTGCTGGAGAGGTGGGGCTGGGGTTGGTGCACACAGGCAGAGATCCACTTCAGCCTGTGAAGCAGGGCTGATGTTCCCCAGTGGAAAACCTGGCTGACTCAGGACTTAGCCTTACAAACCTAAAGCACAATCAATCCCTTTGCTATGAAGTTATATCTCCATTTTCAAGCAAAGTAAACAAACCCAAGTGAAACAAGTAAACACACCTCATCACACCCCCTTTCTTATCTCTGTATTTACTTCCCAAGAATTTGGAAAGTTCAGGACGTTTTCCTGTTAGTTTTTATTCAATTACTTAGTCTGAACCGTGGAACTCCTTGCCAAAAGACAGTGTGGGTGCCAAAAAATAGATTCAGACAGGGATTTCTGTAGAATAAAAATAAAAAAATCACAAAGACCCTTTAAGACAAATATATTCCTCAAAAATCACAAAGAGCTTTTAAGACAAATATATTCCTCAACAACCTGAAGGGGATTGCCAGAGGAAAGAAAAGTAGTTTGGGGAAGTAACACTCACTTTTTTGCCCTATCCTTAGACTATTCCCTAGACATCTGCAGATGAACCTGTGCTCTGACCCAATGCAGTTGTTATGTGGATCAGAAGTAGAATGAAAAGGAAACATGAAACTCTAATTTTTAGGCTCAGCACCAGTACCTGTTACATGCATACTTCAGCACACACACTCCCTACAAGGCAAAGGATGTTGCCCCACTTCAAAAATCTTGTTCACAGCTGAGAAAGATAACTTAGACACAACAGAGATCTGTGGAAAGAAAAGCAAATTCCTCTTGGATTAGCATCACTATACAAAAAACTGGCCTAAAATTATGCACCAAAGGTTTTAAGGCCATTAAAGAAACATAGAACCACCTTAAAATTCTGATCTGTTTATCAGTGTTTTTCTGATCTGATCAGTGTTTTCTGTGTGGTCAGTTGGGATCACATCACATGTTAACACCACCTCGAGCTACAGCAGCTTGTGTTCAGAAGAAGGCTACAGCAGCAGGTGGGAAAACCCAGAAAGCAGGAAGGATGCCTGCTGCTGCAGAGGCAGGGGACACCCGTCACACAGCCCCCCTGCACCCCTCACGAGGTCACCTGCCTGGGGAGTGATGCCACACCAGAAGTTGGAGTACAGGGAGCGGGACTCGAGCATCGGCGCCACCAGCGTCTTGTTCTCTGCTATCAGCAGGTTCAGGGTCTGGGGGTTGGTCAGTAAATTATCTGCATCAATGAACTACAGCAGGAAGAGGAAAAAAAATATTGTTAGTAGATGAAAGAATACGACTGCCCTGATGCTTTCTTGGGAATGAGGCAGCCAGAGGCACATGATCTGACCTGGTGTAGCCACCGGTCCAGGGGAGTGTCTGTCCCCTGTGCTGCCACTGCTAGGGCACTTCTGGTTCCTCCCAACCCTTGACAGGCTGGAGCAGGTCCACAGAAGGGAATGGAGCTGGGGAAGGGTCTGGAGCACCTGACAGGACGGTGCAGCCAGGGAGGGTTGGGCTCTGCACCATGGGAAGTTTAGACTGGATACTAGGAAAAATTCCTTCTAAAAGAATGGCCAGGCACTGAACTAGGCTGCCCAGGGCACGGGTGGAGTCACCATCCCTGGAAGTGTTTGAATAGTGTGTACATCTGGCACTTGGGAATGTGGCTTAATGGTGAACACAGCAGGTCAACAACTGGACTTGAGATCTCAGGCCTTTTCCAACCTTCACCATTTTATGATTCCATGAGGTCAGCAAAAAAACACCTAAAAGCAGTGAGCTGGTGGGTGTCACTCCATAGGGCACAGGGCTGTCCCAGGAAAACCTGGGGGCAGCTGCTGCTGGGCACAGCAATGAGATGGGCAGAGAGCTTCCCTGACTCCACACAACCTCATGTCAGCACAGGGACCAGGGAGCTGCCCAGGAAAATAACAGCACTGAAAATTCAGGATGAGCTCATTCTATGAAAAGCAGCAAGAACAACTCCTCCACTGCCCTCACACCCAAGTGTTGCTTGGAGGCTTTGGGAACACTCCCTTCACAGTGACCAAAGGCAGCATCTTCCCGTAGCCGCTCTGCACAACTATTTCCCTTACATTTCACCAGGTGGGGGCTCAATCTGGGGGACCCTTGGAGGTACCTCTCACCACCAGGACTGTATTTAATCCTGATGCCTGTGGAGAAAGCTCTGAGCTTAGCCAAGGACTCACCTCCCTCACTGCAAAGACTCTGGCTCCCCAGACAAAGAAACGACCCGTGACATCTCAACTTGTCTTTAGATGGAGAGAAAACTTTTTGACAGCCCCCAGTATCCAAGTGAGGCCCGGGAAAGCTCCTGCCTGAGGGCAGGTAATAAATGAAATGTAGGAATTACCAGGATATAGTCTGACCACTTCTCCCGGGCCGAGCGCAGGGCAGCCTGTCGCAGCTTCATCACGTGAGTGAATCGGGAGCTTGGCCAGTGCTTCGGCCCAATTTCTTCTGGGTAAGACCTGGGAAAGAAAAAGTATGGACTGCAGTCCATGTCTGGGCTTTAGTACACCACAGAAAGAGGAAAGAGAAGAAAAAGGGAAAGAAGGAGGAGGAAGGAGGAGGAAGGAGGAGGAAGAAGAAAAGAAAGGAAGGAGAAAGGAAGGAGAAAGGAAGGAGAAAGGAAGGAGAAAAGAAAGGAAGGAGAAAAGAAAGGAAGGAGAAAAGAAAGGAAGGAGAAAAGAAAGGAAGGAGAAAGGAAGAAAGAAGAAAGAAAGAAGAAAGAAAGAAAGAAGAAAGAAAGAAGAAAGAAAGAAGAAAGAAAGAAGAAAGAAAGAAGAAAGAAAGAAGAAAGAAAGAAGAAAGAAAGAAGAAAGAAAGAAGAAAGAAAGAAGAAAGAAAGAAGAAAGAAAGAAGAAAGAAGGAAGAAAGAAGGAAGAAAGAAGGAAGAAAGAAGGAAGAAAGAAAGAAGGAAGAAAGAAAGAGTAAAGAAAAAAGGAGTTTGTTGCTGCCTTCATTATGAAAGCAAAACAGCATTAGAGTCACCTCAGGCAACCCAGGAGAGGTTTTGAGGGAGAATAAGTCCAAGTTCTGTGCTGGCATGAACACAGAAGGCACCAGAGAACAAGCAGTGCCACAGTTTTCTGACAACCCAGCAAAGCAGCACCATCCAATGCAGGAGCTGCTGTGGCAGCTCCAAACTGACCTGCAGCTCAGTGACCCTGCCTGACCTCGGGGACAAACTCATCTGTCCTTTGCCAGGCTGCAAACCCAGCCCCCCTCAGCCCAGCAGAGCTGGGATGTGAAGATGAAGGCAGCCTGGCCTCCCTGGGCTCTGGGCATGATCAGGAACTGTTAACACAGCCCAAGAACAGCCCCTAAATCTCCCAAGAGCCAGCCCCAGAAGCCCCAGCGTGGCAGCAAAGCCACATGCACGGCTCTGCCTTCAGGATCAGCTCCAAAACCTTTTCAACAAAGATGGAAGGGAACTCAGGGGCAGATCTCAATGAGGAATAAAAGTCCAGGACTTTGAAACAGTGCCAGCCTTAGTCAGGCAAGGAGCTAAGAGTTTCAAAAGCTTTTTGCGGAACTTAAGCAAAGTTTGGCAGGAGGAAGAGAAGTCAAATGAAAGGATTAAAAATGTCTATAAAACCAGCACTCCCTGGGGGTTTCTACCACAAACTCCCCATCACTGCAGGGAGGAACTTGAATCTAAAAGCAAGCCTAAAGGAAGGGGAAACTGATGTCATTTTCCTTGACGGAAGAAACTGAAAACAGAACAAACCCAGGAACAGCTGACCTTAAAAAAAAAAAAATAAAAAATTAAAGAAATAAAACCCCAACACACCATATTTCAAAGCAATGGTCCTGTAAGGCATAACATGTGGAATTAAATCTAGTTCTGTAGCTCAGCACTTACCAAATATTTCATATCTCATAGCTTTCATAGATACTATGGAATGGGCTATAATTTCTCTGCTTCCTTGCAAATAAAGAATGATAACTTTAATTCCCTGTAGCTCTTGATGTAATTTGTTTACCTTGCAAAGAGAGCAGCTACAGATGCTAAATAACTGAATAGAAAATATTTTCTTCCACAAAATTCTGCGTGAGGTGCTTCAGTGAAGTCAGAGACCTTTCTACGGAGACCCTATCTCCCCTTTTCCCTTCAGAACAGAATTTTAATGGGACAGAATCCAAAAAGCAAATAATCCACATTAGCACTCTGACATTAGGTGTAACTCCTGGTTTGGAAAGAGAAAACCTCAGAAATTTGGGCTGCACAGCCAAGAGCCCACCCAGGTACTCACGGGGGCTCCTCCATGGGCCTCCACTCCACATCGTGGTACAGATGCTGCACATTCTTCAGCCACTCCCTGAGGACTGCTGTGGTGTTGTCAATGTTGTGGTCAGTGGCTGCCCTGGCAAAGCAAGAGGAAAGGAAGCATGTTAGCACCAGGTCTGTGACTTTATGTGAATCCCTGCTTTACCATGGAGTGCTCTGTCCAGTGCAGACACCAGAAAAGACAAGACATGCTGTTGAGGTTTAACCCCAGCTGGCAACTGAGTCCCACCTCTGTGGAAAGAATAAGGGAACAAAGCCTGTGGGTTGACATAAGAACCATTTAATAACTGAACCAAATGACTGTACAATGTGCCATTAGTGGAGGGAAGGGACAACAGTGCTCACTGAAGAATGGCTTTTTTCTGTCTGGAAACAGGAGGCACAGATTCCCATCCCTGGAATGATGGAAATGTTCCCACAGGGCCATTCCCTGCTGAGATGCAATCCCATGGAAATGTTCCCACAGGGGCCACACACTGCTCTCTCCCTGGGATGCTCAAGCCTTCAGGTCACAGGATGAGTGAGCCAAGTCCCATCCCAGCTGCTCCTCCCCAGCTGCCTTCCCTGGGACAGGGCTTTGCACACCCAGCATGGGGCTGTGTCAGATACCACCACCAACTCCTGTCACTGAAAGGGCTGCTCATTTTTCCTAGCTGGAATGGGCAGGAAAGCACAGTCCGGTGACAGTGCACAGCTCAGCAAGCTCCACTGGGAATTTAAAATCCCTTCATGTTCCTCTGGGAGTATAAACAGTCCCACAAGGTCTGGTGCAGACAGTAAAGACAGTGTGAAACACATCACTGAGGGGAGGTTGCTGGAAGCTTCCCCTCAACTGCTACACATTCCTTGTTTCATCCTCCAGCTTCAGAGACCCAAAGGCACTTCCCAGAACATCCTCAATCTTACTTAAAGCCAGAGCTCCCTGCAGCCAGGGGAGGGCATGCAGAAAGGAGCCACATCCCAAATCCTACAGCTACTCCAAAGCTATTTCAGGAAAATACCTCCACTCCAAGTAACCATATGACCCTAGAGATGAAAACCAGGACATGAACTCTTTTCAGTTTGTGCAGCAGGAACATACCATTCCCATGGGCTCTAGCCTGCTTTAAAGTAAAAAAGAACCCAGAACTTGGATTTTCAGTTTATTTACAATGAGAACACCCCAATCACTTAGGGCCAGGAGGCTTATTTGTTGAATATTTATTCATGCCTGCTGAAACAATAAATAGTTCAGCAAGTGTAAGAGGCTGGTTCCTGTGTCATTAACTGCTCTCCTGTGACAGAGCAAGGCTGGCCTTAGTCATGGTTTCGGGGTTTGCTGCTGACCAAGACCCTGGCTCATGCTGCACTGTAGAATCTAGTTTGCAATGTTCAAACTGGACTAAAACAGTCACAGTGCTGACTTGGTGTAAGTCCAGCTTGCTCCATGTGTTTTGGATGAAGCTCATCCCCTGGAGCCCATTTTCACACACTTCCTTGGGCTCCCACCCCCACCAAGGCGTTCTACAGGTCACACTCTGCTCTCCTCCCACGTTCCAGCTGCACAGTCAGTGAATAGCTCCAGAATTCCTAAAATACCAGAGAACTGGAGAAATGGCCTCATGTTCAGGGTCATCACTGGAGCTGCAGTGGCACCAAGAAGGGGGCACTGGGGCCACACTGCACTTGGGCATCACACAAATGAGGCCGAGACGATGGTGGGAACCCTGGGGAATGTTGTAGCTCTTTCCACAGCATCCTCTTTTCCTGGTCCAGACCAGCCTTAAGGACAATGGAGACCCTTTAAAGTAAGCACACAGCTCTCACAGAGTCAGGTCCATGTGCCCCTTTCCCTGAGCAAAGCCTCATCCCATTCTTCCTAACCTCATCCCAGTCCTAACCTCACACAGTATCAGTGGGGACATAGGAAGGGATTTGCTGCAGTCTGGGCAGGGAAAGGGGAAGCTTCAGCTGCATACACGTCAAACTAATCTCAGTTTCCTGTTGGCTGCTCCCACCTCAGCCAGGAGATCCTTCTTCATTCAGCTTTGTGCACACCCAAGCCCAAAATGTTTTAGATAGGGAGATGTTTGCAGGGCTGTGCAATGGAAATCCAGAGCTCTCAGATGAAACACCAATTTCTGTGACAACATGAAAACGTAGAGTCACGCAACCTCAGGAAGATGGAAAGCTGTTTCCTCAGTTGCTCAGGGTTGCGTCATGAAACCCAAACCTCTGACTAGCAGAAGAAACCTTGAAGCTGAATGGCAGCAATTGGCAGAGTTAGAGGAAGACCTGTGCCTCCCTAAGCACAAGGGGGCTGAAGGAGACTCTTCCCATCACACCTGGAGTACTCCATCCTGCTCCTGGTAGGGCAGCAGGCCCTTGGCAAAGTTCACCCTAGATGACACCATCAGCCAACATCCCCCAGCCAGAAGCAAGACGTGTGAATGGGAGCTGAAGGGATCTCTAGATCTACCCACAAGGAATCTTCTGGAAGAAAATGGCATTTTCCAACCCAAATCATTCCATGATTCTACGACTTTACTGCCCAAGCTGTCATGGTGATACATAGAAGGTGATTTCACATCCCAGTAGACCTCTCAAAGACATGAATCAGCCAAGGCTCCGGCAGAAAGGAGGGACAGCTCTCTCCAGGACTATCCACCCAGCAGCATTTCTAAGCCTAAAAGTCCTCAAAGGCAATAAAATCTGTTCCAGCCTGGATGAAGCATGCCCTATGACTAGCAGTTTGGCAAACCTTTGTTCTTCCAGCTTTGAGCTCAAAAAATCCCCCAAAAATCTCAAACAAACAAACAAACAAAACCCAACAAAAAAGCCCACTAAAAAACCCAAAAAAACCCCACCCAACAAAACCAACCAACCAACCAACCCCACGAAAAAAACCCAAACAACCCAAAAAACAAAAAATACCAACCCAAAGCAACCCAACCCTCCAAAAAACCGCAAACAACCCAAGTCATTACAAAAGCAATTATCACTTTGTTATAAATGGGTAAGGTGATGGTGAAGAAGAGTTGAGTGGCAGCCTTTGGGAGGGGCCAGACCTGCCTGATGCAAACCCCAGGGGTCTATCAGCAGCATTTTGTAGACAAGCTCCTGGCAGTCAGTCACACTCCCAGTGCTGCTCTTTTTCCTTATCCAGTCTTTTGCTGTACTTTTTAATTGAAAATTTAAAGTGAGTGGTCATTTCTCACAGCTATTAGTTACAGAATAATCAATTTAAGATCAAACAGCATCAGCACTAGCTGCTTTTACAGCATCTGAACCAGTCCATCTTTCCCCCTCCAGAAAAAAATAGCAGCTCTGGGGTTTGCAATAGCACTGTGTGGAAAAACAGGCACATACTTTTTTTTTTTTTTCCTCCTTTCCTGAAATGACAAGAAAAACAAACTAATTAAAATGTGAGCAGGACTTCTCACTGGGAACAAGAGCTCCTCAAGCCCTGAGAGGCACGTCAGGACACTCCACCTTATAAACACTTCTCCTGTAGCATTTTGAGAAGCCAAGTACACAGCTAAGGCTTCAGTTTGGTCATGAGAACACATCACAGCAGAGATGCTATCACCTCTGCCCACCTGCCTGTCCTGGAAAAGTGTTTTTACTCCATCCTCTTATCCTTACTGGTCCATGAGCTGCACTTGACAGGACAGAGAGAGTGGATCCCTGTAACCAGCTCCACTCAGCTCACCAGGAGCATGGCTTGTCCACATGGCCCTTAGACTAAGGCAGTGCCTGGATTTTTGGGTGTATTTTCTGAAAACAAGTTGCTGAGCACAGCACCATTATCTGTGTGAGAGCCTGTCAGCAATAGTGTTGACGTGGCATCAGGTTCAAATCCTGATTTTGAGTGGATCAGCAACACCATTTTCAAGAACTGATTAATAACATCTAGGATTTAATGAAAGAAAAAGTTCCCCTACAAGATTTACAACCTAAAGCCTGTGCAACACAACCAGGAAAAAATGGAAGAAAAAAAATTCCAATTCCTCCCACTCTAATCAGAAAAAGTTTAATAAATAGACGAGAACATACTTCCAGATGGACACCTCTACTCCAGTACACATGGCAGCTTTTTCCACTCAGATTTAAACCCATTTCCGATAAACAGAAGTTAAATTTTTGAAAAGTTCGAGTGAGAATGTTCATATAGGGGCTTATGTCGACAGAACTACAACCACCTCAATATTTACTTTGGCTTTACCCAGGAGTTGTACCATGGACACAAGCCCTCATTGTTCATGCTCAGCAGAATACCCCCTCCCAAAAAAACTCATGGATCATGCAAGTGGAAAATCAAAGCACGTCATTAAGCACCTCCTGTTTAAATTAAGTAATGTGAGCAGCAGCATACGTGGAAAACAGCTTCTTTTACAAACTGCTCATATTTTTAGCTTGATAATGTCTCCTCAAATTATGTTTGCAAGGGGGAGTTAATTTAGGCTTTGATGGTTGGTCTCCTCTTTTCCTCCTCAAAAAGGGAATTAAAAATAACAATCCCCTTTTTTCACTTCTTCACACTCTGGCCTGTTCTCCCCAGGCTATTTAGTTCATTCACCTCAGGCACTGGGTCAGATGAGAAAATTTTCACCTTCAGCATCTGTATAGGAAAAATACTAGAGGACAAAATGCACCCTGTGTGCTGCTGGCTTGTCAAAAGTATGGGGTCGTGCTGTGACACAAGTTGAGGCAAACTGCACAGCCAGGGCCCTGCAGTAATTTTCCTACTGAATTGAACATTTACCACCTTCTCCCTTCAGCAAACAGTGTGGGAGGGACAGCTTCGAACAAGGGTCAGTGCTTCGCTTTCCAGCAGAGCAGAGCTGTGTCAGGACTGGAGGCAGCCAGGTTTCTAAAAAGCTGTAAGGAGGTTCCTTTCCCTTTCTGACAGTGTTCAGAGGAGGGTATTGGGTTCACCCTTTATGGCTGTAAGAGCCAAATCCGGACACCCAGGTTCGAGTGGGCCCTTTCCAGCACTATACTGAGAACACAGAAGGATGACAGTAGTCAGGAGGCTGCTGATGCTGGGGTCGCTTGGAAATGGTTCACAGGAAGAGGATGCACTCGGCTTTCCAGATCTCCTGCTGCTTCCACACACAGCAGAACTAAGCTGTGAATGCAGCCAAATTCCAGGAAGCCCCAGGGATATCCATTTTAACTGTCTCCCTTGGTTCCTCTCCGCCTGCAGCCAGGAATTCAATACACCCATGAGGCTGGCTATGGGATGTGGCCCAGTATTGAGCTCCACTGAAGCAAGAGCCATAGGTTGACCACTGTGCCCTAAACCCACATGGTCTCCTCCAAAGCAAAGCCCAAAGTCAATGGAAAGCCTATGAGTAGATCATTCCTAACAACTGTAACACAGAAACTGGTGACAGAAGCACCAGTGCCTCCCCTTGGTCACTTTACTGAGAGCTGAGCAGCAATAAAACATTCAGAGAGAGGTTACAGCTCACACCAAAGTGATGGAGGAAGCACATTTCTGTGTGCTCTGTTCCAGAACTTGTGCTAATAGAGGTGCTCAGATCTTCCAGGACAAAGCTCAGTCCTCAGAGCAGGACTCAGCATCTTCCTGAGCACCTTCTGAGCTGAGCCAGCAGCAAAACAGGCACTGCACGAAGGGTTCCCCCAGTGCTCTGGGGAGACTCCAGGGATTTCAGACCCCAGAGCACTGGAAAAATCCACACCACTTCATCCCCCCCAGCCACTATTAATAATTTACTCCAGCAGTCCCATGTTTTTTACCACAACACTCATGTCACACAGTGTAAAGAGCACAGGATGGGAGTTTTAACCTCTGAATTGTTTAATAAATTGTTTAATTGTTTAGCTTTCAGTCCCCTTGAGGCAAGCCCAAGAGCTCCTGGTGCAAGTGGAGCTGAGCTCCTGTCACCCAGGCTGCCCTGCTCATGCCGGGTGTGAGATCAGCCCGGCCAAAAATAACTGAAGAAGCAGAGTCCAGCCACAGAGCCCTAATATGAGTCAAACATAAATTTGGACTTAGATTTCCCAAAACAAGCTGTAAATAAAGTAACAGACGAGTCATTTCTCCTTGCTCTTTTTGTCTGAAAGCTGCCAGGCTTAGAAAACCAAGTCAAAATATAAACTCTCCTGAAGCGGCAATTTCCACTGTGAGCCTGGGATGAATTACCTTGACTAGAAAACAGTGTAGCTGGAAGAGAGTGGAAGGGATGGATCCTAAAAAGGAAGGAAAAACACTCAAAACAAGACAGAAGCAAAACACTTCTGAAGCACAGTAAGATGTATTTAATTTCAGCTATGAAAATGTCTGGTTTTAACACAGATCAAGTCCCTGGAAGTATCTAAGGTGAGGCTGGACAGAGCTTGGAGCATCCTGGGCTAGTGGAAGGTGTCCCTGCCCATGGCAGGGGGTGGAATGAGATGAGCTTTAAGGTTCCTTCCAACTCAAACCATTTGATTAGTCTATTGTATGATTTTAAATGCAGTTACTGTCAACTACTCTGTGTTCTCCTGCTCAGGATCTTCTCAAAAAAAGCAACAAATCAAGCAGGGCTCCCTGTATCCTTCCAAACACTCCCCCACCAACATGCAGATATTGCTCTGGCTCTTCCAGCAGAGATGAGACTCAGGTAATAGATGATTTTCTTTTTCAGGTCTGCCAGCCCTGCCTCACATCTGTGAATTTGAGACTTGGTGTCTCAAATTTCCGAGGTACCAATGGGATCAGGGATAACACACCATGAGACAGCTCCAACAACGTAGTCCAGAGACTCTGAATAGATCCAAACACATAAATCACGTATTGTAGCATAATTATGCTCACACACTTCATTAACAGGCCCTGAACATTTAGCCCAAGTTCAAAGAACTGTTTAAGTATTTAAAAAAGCTGCCAAAATTCTAATGTATGTATAAGACTTTTTGGCTTTGTAGGGACTTGACATTTGTTCTAGTGTTTCCTTAATTAAGGACAGACTTTTGGAAGTACCTTCTTTTTTTGGTTTTTTTCATTTTAACTTGGTCCCCAAGCCACTTGGGCCCAGATGGGTGGCAGGGAGCTGTGTGGGAGCGTGGAACCAGAAACAAGAGCAGTGCTGCTCCCCAGGCTGGGCAGCTGTACAAGAACAGGACCTCACAGCACAGGAATGCAGCACACAGGGCTCCCCTCTAACTCTTTCCCCGTGCCCTTCAGCAGCTGTGGATAATGGATTTTGCTGGCAACAGCACTGATTTTCAAACCTTCAGTGGTCGTCCAAGCGAATGACTCACAGATATATGCATGTACATACTTCTGTATACACCAGGATCTTTGCTCTTGCCAAGCTGCCTCAAGAAATCACTCTCTTGTCCCTCACTCCCCACGACTGAATCGTGGAATCCCAGAATTATTTGGGTGGGAAGTGACCTTAAAACCCATCCCATTCCACCTCCTGCCATGGGCAGGGACACCTTCCACGATCCCAAGTTGCTGGAAGCTCTGCCCAGCCTGGCCTTGGACACTGCCAGGGATGGGGCAATCTGTGCCTTACCACCCTCACTGTAAAACACATCTTCCTTATACCTAATCTAACTCAACCCCTATGGCTCCCTCATGCCAAAAGTCAAAAAATCCCCGTGTAACAGCTTCCCTGGCATCCCTGCAACGGGAATTCTCTCACGATGCAAAGGATGTTCCTGTGGCTCCAACCCCAAGTCCTCTCTCTGTCTTTAGTTCTCCCCATGCTCACCCTGCTGCTAAGCTTTAAAGAAACAAAAAAACAGCTGCATCTTGTGAGTATTTCCAGGCAGACTAGGCTTCAAGGGAACAAGTCCCCTAAGAGAAGCCCAGGAAATCCCATACATGCAGGATCAGGGTGGTGACTGGCCTCTGAAATCAATTGTTCAAAGGAGGAATTAATCGCAACAGTTGTGTAATTTCTGAAAGGACAGCTTAATCCCAGCGACTAACTCAGACACCAGCTGATGCAGCTGTTTCAAATTAATGCAAGTGTGTAAACCACTGGGAAGGAACACTGAGATTTAGAAATATTCTTGCCTCTGCCAAGAAAAAAATGGATGGGTTTCATATTTAGGTGCTCAGCACCACTGATTTTCCCATGGTCACATTAAAGCTCTAGTCTGCACCAAGCCTGCAGATGGAGCAGTGCAAAGGTCCCAGAGCCTGCCTCACTGCTGGTGAGAACACTCACACCATGGACCACCAGACACCCAGCAGGGAGGGAAACAGAGACCCAAACCCTTTAGTAGCTTTTTTAATTTATGGGCTTTTTTCCTCCCCCAGAAAAAGTCAGAAGCTTGCCCTACAAGCAGCAGGAAGCACCCAGTGCTTACCTCCCTGCCCCACACCACCCAACAAGAGCTTTCACTAGTTCTGCACAGAATCCTAGAATCACAGAACCACTGAACTATCTGGGTTGGAAGGGACCTTGAACTCACCCCATGCCACCCCCTGCCATGGGCAGGGACACTTTCCACCAGCCCAGGTTGCTCCAAGCCCTGTCCAGAGACAAACAGGATCAGCTGAACATAACCAAGTTATGTGGGTGAGGCTGGGATGTTCCATTCTTCCCAACTGTGTAAGAATGTACCTTTCCAGGCAAGACATTTTGAAGAACTCTTGACTTAAAATATGAAATATGACTTCATTACAAATAGGTTTTCATCCTAACGTCCTACAAGACTAAAAGTAATTCCAACACATAGAAACACATTATTGCTGGAATACTGCATAATTAAATGACTACAAATGATTTTTCATCTCTTGTCCAGTGCTGGCTGAAAGAAACAATATAAGAAATTAGGGAACAAAACTGGAATATTTTAGTTCACATCATTAATTAGGAGTTCAAGCAGCAATAAGAAACACACCAAGCTAATTCTGGAGCAAAAGAAAACTTATTTTACCAATTGAGAATCTGCTCTGTGATCTGGAAACTAGCAGGATGTTTTGTGTGACACTGGAGAGCTTTCTACAGTAACTGACCCTTTCATGTGAAAATTCTGCTGATGGGCAACAATAAAACCATTCTTCACAAAAGTTGTCAGACAGCTTTTCTTTGAGGCCACCACAAACCTAAAATAACAGAATAAGAGAACAAGAAGAAGAGCCCAGTGTGTGCCAGCAACAGTGTTCTCTGAGATGAACCCCATATTTAGCATTTGAAAAAGAGGTCCAAAAGGATTTGGAGGAGAGAAATGTAAGAATAGGCTCTTCCTACAAACAAAATGCTTGGCTATCCAAAAGGATTTTGCCTCTGCATAGCAAAAACAGCTATGTTTAGAAGGGTATGAGATG
Organism: Sylvia atricapilla; assembly: GCF_009819655.1. Taxonomy (NCBI): domain Eukaryota; kingdom Metazoa; phylum Chordata; class Aves; order Passeriformes; family Sylviidae; genus Sylvia; species Sylvia atricapilla. The sequence goes on from NC_089148.1 coordinate 5,046,953, forward strand.
CTCAAAATTAAACAGTTAATGAAGGCAAACACAACTCCATATTTTCACATCAGACTCCCTGGAACTTTAAAACTTCAACCAGCTTGATGCAAAGGTCACTGAAACACAGATTTATTTTTTTTTTTCTTTTTTTCCCTGCAGCACTTTTCAGAACACATCTCACCAGCAGGGCTGAGGGAAGCCCTTCACTGTGTCATTTGCAATTTTTGTTAGAAAAAAATTTGTTAGAAAAGGCTTTCAACAACCCCCCTACCCCTGTGCAGACCCACAACAGGACTGCCACCCCAATAGGTGTGTTTGAGGTCAGCTCTGAACTCAGGGCTGATCTCCATCCACACCGTGCCTCTCCAGTTTGTTGGAATTCCTTAGTTGTTGCTGCAGGCTGAACAGGACTGTCAACAGGACCAAAGCAGCAAGCCCCCCAGAGCTGTCTCCAGCAGGCTGCTACCTGCCTACATACTCAGGTGCACAGAGACGTCCTGAAGAAAACCTCGACAGTAAAACATTCAGTGTATGCATGACGATTCCTGAAAAAATGTGGCACAAATGCTGGGAGACACCTTTCAGCTCAGCAGGGCTGGATGTGTGCAGCCAGGGATGTGCTCACTAAAGAACAGCCTGAAAAATGCCACCTTCACAGGCTTTGGCAGTCGTGTTGCAGGGGTCCACACTGGACCTGCAGAGCCGACTGTGGCACCTCGAGCTTTTCTGTGCCCACCTCTCAGAAGGCTCCTTGGATCAACACAGAATATGCTGAGTTTGAAGGGATCCTCAAGATCATCCAGTCCAACCCTGACCCTGCACTGACACCCCAACAATCCCACTCTGTGCATCCCTGGGAGCGTTATCCAAACTCTCCTGGAGCTCTGGCAGCCTTGGGGCAGTGCCCATTCCCTGGGGAGCCTGGGCAGTGCCCAGACCCCTCTGGGGAAGAGCCTTACCCTGATCTCCAGCCTGACCCTGCCCTGGAACAGCTCCAGCCCTTTCTTCAACTCCTGTCACTGGCCACAGAGAGTGAAGAGATCAGTACTTGCTCCTCGCCTGCCCCCTGTGAGCTGCCCAGTCAGAGAAAGGTGAAGCCCACATGTGCCCCACCATGTCCATTCCACCAGAATAACAATCTGCCCTCGCTCACAAAGGCCTGGAAGAGGGGAGTTAGAGGCAGGAAGAAAGCCAGGACTCAGAGTCCCAAGCTTGGGACTGCCCTAGTGCAGCAGCCTCACCACAGAGTCACCCAGTGCAATACCAGCAATACATCATCCCAGGAGCATCCCAGCAACTCCCAGCAGGCTGGGACAATTCCTCAGCACTCCTGGGGCACACAGGACAACGAGCCCAGGGCAAAGCATTATATCCCTGGAAAAGCCTAATTGCGAGAGACAGCAAGACAAATTGGAGGACATTTGGCCCTGTGTGTAAGATGTCCCCCAAGAGAGCAGGGGTCCAGCCCTGGGCTCCCCTGTGTGCTGGCAGCACACACACAGGGTGTCTGCCCACACCATCCCTGCTCCAGCGCTGGAGCTGCTCACAGGAACGAGCCTGGCCAAGCCCACACTACTAACAATCCCCCGGCTAATTTACACTCAGAAATATGACTCTGCATTTCTCCATGAAAGGGCTCAGTGTCTGGGCACGGCCGGGGCTGCAGCAGGAGCATGTGCCAGATGAATGGATTGTTACAGACACATGGAGAAATCCCAGGGCCGCCGTCAACACGCACAGGGCTGTTGTCAATCCAACACCGTGCTCTCACACAGGGAGCTGTGCCAAGTTTAAAGGTTTGGACCCCGAGACAGAGCTCCAGACTTGCCTTTAACAGGCAAAAGCAGTTACAACAATTTAAGTTTTCTCTCACTGCTTATGCAGGGAAACTCTTTCCATCCCAGGGATGTGCAGTGCTCCCATCAGGAATGGATAATACAGAGCACAGACCAACCTAAGCCCAGTAAGGAAGGGTAATTCCATCCCTGCCTCCAGAGCTGATTATCCTCAGGGTGTGTTGTACCAGCTATCTCATGTACCAGTGTTGCCCAGTGCTGTGGCTGCCCCTGGATCCCTGGAAGTGTCCAAGGCCAGGCTGGACAGGGCTTGGAGCAACCTGGGACAGTGGAAGGTTGGGGTGGCACTGGATGGGCTTAAAGGTCTGTTTCAACACAAACCCTTCTGTGATTACAGAAGCAGCCAAAGTCAGTGAGACTTCTTCCAAAGGAATTCAACCTAAGGGTAGCTTGAGAACAGTAGTTTTCCAACTGCGATCAGCAGATGTCTGTGAACTATTTCTAGTTTGCTTGTGAAAGGTCATTAAAAAAAATCTATCATATCCAAGTCAAAGTTTGCTATGCTGCACAGGAAAAACACGTTGGGTTTACGCTCAGCTGACGGAATACCATTCCCCTTTCACTGCTGCTGCAAGGGTCAGAGCCAAAATCCTCCCCAGGATCAAGACCGCCCGCTAAAACCTCGCTGTGTGATCCCCAGCACTGTCTCAGCAGGCAGCACAATGAGCTGTCTGTGCACCCAGAAACTCTCCGAGCTTTAGACACTAAGAATAACTTCAGTTTATTCTTACAGAGCAAGATAACAGAGCCAGGGCTGGCACAGGCACATCGTAAACACTCCTGCTCTCCTCAGAGGGCTGTGAATTACTGGCTGCTTGCAGGAAAACTGGGCAATACTAAGGATGATAAAATCCCAGGTGTTTATAACATGCAGTATAGACACAGAGGAATAGAAACTGAAGTGAATTTCTTGACTGCTTCTTCTACAGCTTCTGTACAAACAAGTCAGTTACCTTTAGGACGAAAAACGTTAGCACAGAATCTGCTTTCAAAATACAGTCGAGAGGTACAGCAAAGAAAGTCAACCACGGATCTGTAACAAATTCTTCAGGAAGAGAAGAGCTGCCTCTGTGTGGCTGTTTTATCTCTTTTATCTCACAAGGGACCCAGGCACTGCCCCAGATGACAGCAAGCCTGCAGGCAGGCTGGCCTTCCTCCTGCTGCTGGAGCATCCTCTCTTCCAAACTGTGGGGCTGTCCCAAGGGGCACAGGGGCTTTCTAACATCAACCCCTGGACTGGTAATTCAGCACCACAAGACAAGAATCACAGAAAGAACCTCTGGAGGTCATCATGCCCCCTTTCCTCTAGCAGGGCCACCAAGACCAGGTTGCCCAGAATCGTGTCTGGATGGCTTTTGAATGTTTCCAAGGATGGAGACTCCTTTCTCTAGTGACATGAGAGATAGGACATGAGAAAACACAGTGAAGCTGGGGAAGGTCAGGTTGGACTATTTGAAAAAACTTCACTGAGAGGGGTGTCACTGGAACAGGCTCCCCAGGGAAGTCATGTCACCAACCCTGTCTGAGTTTAAGGAGGTTCTCAGTGAAGGTCTTTGTCACACAGTTTAGTTTGAGGTAACACTGTGAGGAGCAGGGAGTGGGGCTCCATGATCCTTATGGGTCTTTTCCAACTCAAGGTATTCTGTAATTCCGTTCTGTGTTTCTGCAGGGATCAGTCAAGTCTGCAGGCAAGGGAAAGGTTATCCTCATTTTTACAGCCAGACCACTGTGTCCATTAAGTCTTTTCCAATCTTAGTGATTCTATGACTCAAGGCTTTGCCTAGAGATGAGGCAAGGAGTGGGACTCATCTGTCCACGGCCAGCCTGCCCCCTCACCACACAGCCAGCAGTCCTGGGCACCTCAGCCCAGCCTCTGGGCCAAGAGCAAAGAAACAAGACTGTGCTGGTTAGAAACCAGGAGAATCCTGGTCCAAGAACTCCAGGTAGTTCTGGGGAGTTCTGGGTAGTTCTGAATGCTGGGGAGAGCACAGCTCCACAGCTCAGATATGGATCCTAACCAGCACCCTCATCACAGGCAGGTCACATCACAGGCAGCAAGGGATTTGCACTATTAATCCCACTGAACATTGTCACCTGCTGAGCCTTGTCCTTTGTCACACAGGTGCATGGCTGATGGGAAGCCAGAGAATCTTCAATGGACTGGGTTGGAAGAGGACTTAAAGCCCATCAGTCCCACCCCCTGCTCAGGGGAGGGACACCTCCCACTAGCCCAGGTTGCTCCAAGCCCCATCCAACCTGGCCTTCCAAAAATTCACAGGGCTAACACCTCTCTCTACCAAAGGAGAAGAATTTCTGCTTTAAAAACACTTTTCAATCTGACCCACAGTATCAGAATCAAGTCAAGAAACTTCAAAACACAGTACAAAAGTTAGCCATTTACCAGATGCTCCTGGACACAGAGGCATGAAATCCAACCCATACTCTCTCCAAGTTCATCCCGAGATATCCAAGGTGGTGCTGCTCCTGGTGGGAGCCACCTGAAGGAAACTAATATTGTCCACCAACACACATCCCAGGATGCTGCTGCCTGCCATATGGTCAGGAAATGAAAGGAGATGACGAGTGCAGGTCAGGACAATCTGTCTTCAAGTCAAGGCACAGGCACCAGCTTTATGGTTTGTGTTAACATTAAAAGGAACCATACCGCAAAAGCAATGCAAGAAAACCATAAAGAAATAAATCAAATGCTCGGCATGGTTCCAACTGGTTTGTCCCTGTCTCTGAATGATAAAAATGGCAAATGGCTGCACAGCTTTCACCTCTGCAGCAGGGAAGGTTTTCCCAATCCACAGGATAACCATAGCAGGAGACAGTTTGGGAGCCAGGCTGTCATTCTAGGGGAGCACACCTACAGAAGAGCTGGAGAACAACTTTGGACAAGGGCCTGGAGCAACAGGACACAGGGAATGGCTTCCCACTGCCAGAGGGCAGGGATAGATGGGATACTGGGAATTGTTCCCTGTGATGATGGTGAAGCCCTGGCACAGGGTGCCCGGAGAAGCTGTGGCTGCCTCATCCCTGGAATTGTCCAAACCCAGGTTGGACAGGGTTTGGAGCAAGCTGGGCTAGGGGAAAGTGTCTGTCCATGGCAGGGGATGGGACTAGATGAGCTTTAAGGTCACTTTCTGTGACCTTACACAACATTGCACTCAACACCCAGGCTTTGGAGACTTACTCAGGTCTCCTTTGTGGACTTAATGAACTCAGACCCTATTTCCAAGCACTTCAAAGCCTCCGGGAAGCTCAGACCCTTCACCACATTGTATCCTCACTGCACTGTTAAATTGAGTTTGATGTTTGGGGCCTGATGTTCCCTCTGTGTCCATCTTCCAAGCAATTTGCAGACCCTCCTCTTCAACACCCGGATGAAGCATGGTCCCCCCATCACCCAAGCACCACCAGGGTGATGCCCAGGGTGCAGTTTGTTCCATCACACTCCACAAAGTGGCACAGCCAGAGGATAAAGCACCTGAGTTAGTCACAGACTCGGGAATATCAGATTTTTGCCTTTTCAAGGATCATCAGAGCGTCAGAGAACACCCTCGTAAAGTAACCCAGACAGAAATACAGAAGTCATCTATCCTCCCACATAACCTGGGACCAAGGAAATCAGCAACGAAAAAGCAGAACTAAAGTGTCAACGCTGGAGATCCGACCAGCTCTTCCCTCTCAGAATCAGCAAATCAAAGCATAATCCCTGTGAACCTACAAGACACACCTACAACACAGTCTTTAACAACACCAGAGCAGACATTTCCCCTGATCCACTGCAAATCCACAGCACACAAACACAGCAGGTTTCATTGCTCTCTCCCTGGCACAGGCTTCCCTTGGCATAAATTCCTTTATGCCAAACTTTGCTTTCACCAACACCAAACTAACACTTACAGTCATCAGTGAGTTATTTTAGAGTTGGACTTTGCTGAAGCCAGCATGGAACTTGAGACTTCATAATTTTGGCATAATTTTCCTCAAGTAGCCAGTTACCCTGGAAAACAGAGGTTCTCTGAATCGCCTGGAATGGTACACTGCTTGAAAATAAATGGATGACATCATATTTGCTGGCAAATGGCTAAAATGTTTTATACATAATTAAGAGACTAGAAAAACAACCACTGCAGCCAAGCAGGGAAAAATATATTCAACCTTTACAGATGAAGTAGAGAGTTTTCCTGGATGCAATTTTGTCCATCCCATCTCAGATGAAGAAACAGCTGAAAAGGTGACAACCTCATATGCTGACAGGATTCTGAATAAGGGGGAAGGGAAAACACAACAAACACCGCCCTGCTAGGATGAAATAATCAATTTATCAATTAAAATCTGAAGTTTTTCCAGATAGATTTTACAGTGTTCTCGCTTTGAATGGCTAAGTGTACTCATCTGCAATGTACCCCTGGGAATGAGGTGATGTGAATCACAGAGGCCAGAGGCCATGCCCAAAGGCCCCCAAAACCCAAAGCAAGGGTCTCAACCTTGCACTGAGACAGCACTATAGCTTCATTTTACACAGAGAGAAACAAAACCAAAAGGATTAGTGGATTTTCACAAGTCACAAAAAAAAAGAGTGGATGTCAGGGCTGGGAATGATAAAATAAGCTAACACTTCTTCCAAAATATACACTGAAATAAACTACAGATATTCAGCTTTTGTGGAGCAGTTTACTTAGTGCATTCACAGAGTACTTGTCAGACTAGTGGCAAATCTGTGTCCATGGCAATATCAAGAACAACTTTTCTTCGGTGTTGCTTTTAAGAAGCTCTTACAAACTCACAGACAAAATCTCTCTTCCCATAAAAGTATTTTGTTTCCAGCACTGAAAAAAAACCCCCACTCTGGGTTTTCTGATACAGGGTTCCTGATTTTTAGGGTTTAGTGTTTTAAAGCAGTGAAGTACTATAATGGAAAGAAGAAAAAAAAATTAAAAGCGAAGTATTTCTACTTTAAATTCCAAATACTTCGGGCCAGCTAAAATGTCTGGATGTGAATCTCTTCAATTTGTGCTCTCAGGTTTCACTCAGGGACACAGAATCCACACGATGTCTCCTATGGACACACATGTGCTGGACACATGGCTGCTGTGGGGTCAACACACGGGACACGTAACAGATGCTGAGGTCAGAACACATTCTCTCTTGGAAAAGACTGACTGGACTCAAACTGATGGAAAACTGGGGCTGTGTTGATGGCTGACTTAATGCTAAAGAGAAAACAAAGAAAAACAGTGAGGTCTTAACTCTAATCTTGTAAGCCACAGACTCTGCAGCCCTCTCTAAGTAATGCTGTACATTTCCCATCCCCAGCTAAGGAAATGGGATCATGAAAACAGAGGGACACTTGGAGGATGGGATTGCTTGCTCCGCAGTACAGAACATCACAATTCTCCCTTCTGCTGGTCGGTTCTCTTCATGAGAATTTCAGGGAGCAATCACTGGAGAGGGACAAATCTCAGGGAGCACCCACTGAGGACAGGCAAACCTCTGGGACAGCCAAGCACTGAAGGCATCAACAAGTGTGGTGCGCTGAAGAATGCAAATGCACAATTTATCTCTTCAAGGTTTAATCCTGGCCACAAATGCACAGTTTGAGGACAGGCAGTTTTCTCCCCCATCACTGCCTGGATGTAAGTAAAGAGAGGAAATGGGCACTTAGGTCCTACACTAACCAGTTCCTAGGAAACTGGGTAACTGGAAGTCCAGGAAAACACACCCACGTGCCTTTATTCTGCAGAGCACGGTTCCTAACCCTGCAGTTTCCCAACGGGAAAGACTCCCATCTCAGCTATCCCCATTGCAGGGGATGGAGTGCACAAGGTGAAGTGCGTTCCAAGCCCAGCACACCTGCAGGTGTTGGGCTCCACTGCTCCCTCAGGGGACAGGGACATGTCAGGGACATGCTCCAGCCCAGGAGCCCTCGCACGCTTCACAGCACTTATCCAGCAGCATTCCCAGGCCTGGACACTTCACCCCCCTGGGGCTCTGGGCCATTGCAGAGGCTGGAAAACAGAATTTTTGGAATACTTCAGCACAATGTATCGCTGTGGTAGGAATGAAAGAGCAGAGAATGTCCAGCCTCAAGGAACCCACGGACCCTCTGCTGAGCATGCAGGAATCCAGTCCCAGGCTCTCCCTTTGCCAGGGGTAAACACCATCCTAACCCCAATTCCAGCACTTCACACGGAATGGCAGATACTATGCCACACTTCTTATATATTAAAAAATATGCACTCACACACAAAGTAACACAGACTGTCTTTGAAGACTTTGGGGTTTACATAGAGATGTGATGCATCAGAGATGTGATAAATTGAAACTTAATGGCTTACATTATTTGCTAAAGCTATTAAATTTCTTGGGAGTTATGTTCAAAGGTGCTCAGCAATTCATTTAATATGATCTACTGCACCGTGGAGGCAAAGCATCAGCTAATGGCCCCATATGGAATTCAAAGATCTGGCATCACCTGCTTGACTCAAAATAAAACCCAACAAAACAAACACTCACAAACAAACAAAACAAAAAAAACAAAACAAAAAACAAAAACCCAAACCAAACAAACAACCAACCGACCAAAACCAACCCAAACCAAAAAGCTACTGAAAAAACCCCCACCAAACCCCAACCCAAAAACCCCACAAAAACAACAACCCAAAAAACCAAAACCCCAGCACCTTTATAAAAAAGTTATTTTCATCTGAAACCATCTCAGATCCTTCTTCTGAAGCCTTTCAAATGATCCCTCAACAGCTCCATCTCAAATCCACACAATGGCATCAACTGATGTGCAACATCAGCTTGCGAGGGAGCAGCTGATATATCACAGAAGTACCAGGCCACTAGAGGGACTTCTTAAATACATGAAATAAAGATGGTTAATGGAAAAACTGAGACGCTGGCTCTGTCTCCTTTGAGAAATCATTCTGCTCTTAAACTTCTGCCAGCTCATCAGCGGCTGTAGTTGGGTAGAACTCTTGTTTTAAAGAGCTTCATCAACCTCTTCAGATCATGTAACCCAACAGAAGATCTAAATGAGCAGAAATCTCATAGGGTTTTGGGCTCTTTGTTTTGGTTTCTTCTACGTATATTCTTTATTTCTATGCTGGCACAGAACTGGAAGAAATATACCTTTGTTGGGTCAGCAGACCTGGAAGAAATCCATCCTCCTGAGGAGGAAAGGCTGGAGGTTTGGTCCAGCTATGTGTCCAAACTATTAGAAGCTGATGTTTTTCTTTGCCTCTGCGTTATCCCAGAAGTGTCTTTGTAGTACCCAACAAGCCACACATGTGCAGGAGCTATGGGAGTCTGGTCAGCTTTGTCAGGTGGGGGATCAGTGCTGGGAGATGCAACACACCATCGTTTTTCCTCGGAGATCTCGCTCTGTTGGAGAGGTCAAAGACCTGAGGCACATTTCTCCTCAGCAGATCACTGTGGGACACTTTATTCTGGATGTCACCTGTGATTCTGACCCACAAGCAACAAGAAGTTCTCCACACTGCAATAATGCAACCGAGCAAACCTGAAGGTGACTGCAGCTCTCCACAGGGAGAATGCACCAACATCACTGCACAATGAATTGGGGAGTGTAGAAAAGAAACTCCTGCTCAGGGCCAGCCTAGCCCTGAACACATATTCCTTCCCCTTTAAAACTGCACCACATACACAAAGACAGGCTCATCCAAAAAGCCAGATGGGAAGTTTGTAGGCAAGGCTGCTGGAAGCACCACTGACAGCAGCTCAATTCTTGCTCTGTGAAACAGAGCTTCCTTCAAGGCTCAGGTATTAGGCAAAAAATCCTGGCAGCAGCCTTCATTTGTATTAAGTCAGAGCAGAGTTCTGCCAGCAGACGGCCATGAGCTCACTAGTCTGAAATAACATCTCATTGACAAGAGTTTTTGTGGAAGCAATAACTTGTTTGTAGGAGAAATAAAGGGAGAAGGGGGAGCGAGGGTATGTTAGGAGTGATAAAACATGTACCATGAACACAGTAACAATTTCCATTTAAAATTATATGTGATCATTTCCATTAAAATCCTGCTCCAAGAAAAAAAAATTAACTAAAAAGAAATATTAAATTAAGAGACAGTATTTAGCACCAGTGACATTTTCATATTCCAGTCACACACATTGAACTTATTCCAGACTGGTGTTTTGAAAAATGAGTGCAACCATAGTCTCTGACAGCCAGAGCTGCAGGAAGAAAATATTTGAGGAGGCAAAAGACTCAAAAGCAATTATTATTCTCTACCAGCCAATTTAGAGGAGTCTGGGTAAGCTCCTCCAAAACCCTGGACAAATAAATGGAAACCCCATCCACAGCTTCACGCTGAAGGAGCACATATCATCTGGAGCAAACACCAGCAGCATCCCGAGACTGATTTATGTGAGTCAAGCAATGCTAAGGGAATAAGACTGGAGAAAAGGAGCACAGTCCTGGACTACTGCTCTGTTCTTCCAAGAACTGGTTGTGCTAAACCAGCTACAAACAGCACAGAGCACAGGCAGTGCTTGGTGCCTACCAGCAGCTAGCTTTTCTAAACCTCCAAGGCCTGAATAACCTGCTGATATCTCAGTCTACAGCAGCTTGGAACTCCCACCCCTCACCACCTAAGCTCTCCTGTGTCACAAAAAAGGATCCACCTCTGACATCCCACCCCCATCTGAAAGTGCTGAAGGAGCTGGAGCCAAGCCAAACTAGAGAAGCTATTGAGTTCAGGCACTCAAAGTACAGAACTCCAGCCAAAGTACTTTCAGAAACTCTCTGCACACGCAGAGGAAAAATGCCATCCAGCCAAGTCAACACCAATCTGCTTCCCAACTCTGCCAGTGTGCAGAATCCACCAGAAAATTCCCATCTCAAATCTTACTCCTCCCCACAACCCTCCAAGGAGCCCCAGTTCAATCCAGGGGCACCACAAGGTCGTATCAGACACCCCACCACCATCAGCCCTTTCCTCCATCTGCAGGATCTGCAGAAGTGACTGGAGTTCTCAAAGTCTTCCCACTCCCAAGACCTAACTTCACTTTAATCCCTTGGGCAGCAAGGGATCACGTCCATAACACAGGAGATTATCTGGCCTTGCTCCCTTCTACTGACACCACCCCTCCTCTTGGCTTTTTCAGCCTGTACAACCCATCAGCCAAACAGATCCCTGACTACTCAGATTTCCAAACCTGAAAGCTATTCCAGCTATTTCTCCCACCGGTATTTCTAGCCAATTGTAGCCAAGAATTAAGGGGAAATAAAATGCAGGCCAACAGCTCCTGAAGACACTAGCACTCCTTTTAATCCTTAGCTTACAGAAAAGAGAAGTAGCTTGGCTTTCCCTGGTTTTCCAAAATGAAAACATAAATCTTTACCCTAATTACGCAGTTCCTACACTGACACATCTTTTTTTTTTTTTTTTTTTTTTTTTTTTTTTTAATTAGGATTAGGCAATGTGTTTTTTTAAATCAGCATTTTTGTTAGTCTAGCGTAGTGGTTTTTGAATGCTTTTCACTGAATTTTAAGTATTTGTGTCACTGTCTTTATGAGTTATGGTGTTAATTACAAGTTCTGGCTGGACTACAGGAATATATGTGTTTAAGAATTTAATTCATCTAAGAAGAAGCATTTGCAAGAGTAAAAATACATCCTCAATGAACCACAAGGGAGGCTCCCAGCATTAAGGTGCAGCAGCCAAGGACACACTCTGGAACACCCCAAGAAAAAGGCAAAACAGCTCCCTGGAGCAGTGCAGCCAAGGACAGAGCTCAGCAGCTGCTCTGCTCCTGCAGCACACACCAAACCACGTCTCAATCTCACTCACACACTTCGTTCTCCTGGTTCTATTTTGATGCAAAGAGGATGTAACATTTCTGCTTCCTCACATGAACTGGGGGGTGCCAACGATGGATGGAGAGAGAAGAGTCTTGCTGTAAAGCTTTACAGGTCATGTTCCTCTTTGCCTCCTAGAAATAAACTGTGGGAACAGAACAGATCTCTCACAGCTTTGCCTGTCCAAAATCACACTTCCTAGCTAACATCTTTTTATGACTTGCCTGAAGCAGGCCTTTGGTTATCTAATGATACAGCAGTCCAGCCACAGGAACTTAAGCTTAAGTTCACTTGGCTGAAGTCTGGTAGGGAATAATTCACATATCTGAGCTAAAAAAAAACAAAAAAAACCCAAAAAAACAACAGAAGAAAAGAATCAACCAACCAACCAACAAAAAACCAACAAAGGGTTTGCATTTGTCAGAGTTTTAACATTTACCTTCCTTGTCACAATTAGCAGTTCAAAGTAGGAATGCTGGAAAAAAGCCTTTTCCTCCAAACCTGAAATGGTTTGAAATGGTTTCAAACCTGAAATGGGTGAGAGGATTCTTTAAATGTCACCCAGTCCAACCTCCCTGCAATGAAGAGAGACATCTTCAACCAGACCAGCTTGCTCAGAGCCCCATCCAACCTGACCCTGAATTTCCCCAAAGCACCTCAAAAGGACAAGAATGATTGAAAGTACTGAGGAAATGACTCAAACGACCACCTTAAATTCTCATTCTGCCCCCACAGGCACAACACAGCACACATTTTAAGGGCAGCTGCTGAGCCAGCAGCAAAACCAAGGTTCTGACCTGCTAACTGAAGAGATAAGCACCTGCTGTCAGCTTCAGGACATAAACTAACCCCTCACAGGTGATACAGCTTCTCTGTTGCCACTGGGCAAACCTTCCTTCCTTCCGAGATCAAAGTGCAAAACTAAGCAAACAATGCTTTTAGAATCAATAGAAGCCTGTGTGAGGAAAGGAGAAAAAAAGCCATAATTATAAATCATGTTTTTCTTCCTTACAGGAAAAAAAATCTTTAAAAAACCAAAACAAAAAAAAAAAAAAAACCAAAAAAACCCCAAAACAAGCCAACAAACAATTCTCTTTTGGAGCTGAAGCCTTAACAAAACGAATGTGAAAAAGCTTAAATGAGCCCTACCATGGCACTGCAGTTTACATGGACTCCCACTATCTTCTGCTTCAGCATGAGTTTAGATCCTCATGAGCTCCAGAGGGGACAGCCAAAAATCCTGGTCCACATTAAGATCTGCTTATCTTTAGAACAGTTGTGTCATTCCTATCAGTCCATGCAGACAGAACGAAAGGTAAATAGCTGGAAATCTTTTCATTCCATGTATTACAACCACTCAGGCACCACAGATGATACAAAGATCTCATCAACAGCTATGTTTTAATCAATCCCTGGAAAAAGAGCAAGGACAGACTGGTGAAGGCATATCCCCACCCCAAAAGAACACTATCAGCTTTCATGCTGTTCTACCTGATTCTACAGTTAGTTACATGTTAGTAAAGGGAAAGAAACATACTGACTACTTAAATAGTTGGTCAGAATGAAAGCAGCCTTCACTCTTGAGTAAGATTTCACTTCCCAAAATGTCTAGCAGCTGCCTGAAATAAGCAACCACTTCTCTCAAAGAAATTCTCCTTTATAGGCCATTAACATAATTTCAGTCCTCTGCAGTGAATTCAGTCTCTAGGACAAAATTTAGCCTTTTTTAGCAGCACCACATCATGTCAAAAAATGAGGAACAATCCATTATGTTGCAAAACTTTATCATAACCTAAGTGGTTCACATAAAACTCTAATGATTGAACTCCATTTGTAAGTACATACCAGATCCACAGTCAGATGGAAAAGTTTAAAATCCGTTATTAGGCTCCCTGTCAACTTTTCCAGAAAGAAAAACTGGAGTAATTTTACAGTAACAAAAGTGCTCTGGCCCAAGGACACCAGACACAGATATACAGACAAATGCACGTGCCTGCACACACAACCAAAACTAGTAATTTCATGCTTAAGAACTGGATTCAGGCACTGTATGAGGCAAATTGTACACAAAAAAAGGAAAAAAAAGAATTGTGTTTTTAACTGATGAGCTTATTAGCAGTGCCACACGCCTGTATGAAAGAGTTGGGCATTTTACAGAAGAGGGCAAAAAATCCACTTCACAGAGAACACCAAAAAAATTTTTTTTATTCCTATCTTTCTTTACCTTGAAATTTTGGTGCATGTGGGTCCCATTTAGCTGTAATCCAGCCTTGGCCATGAACACCATCAACCAGAATAAAGGAAATGAGATGCACAGAAACAGACTGCAATAATAGGAAGTCTGAGACATCACCCCACAGGAAGGAAATTCCAGGTTGTGACAGACAGCACCCCACACCACCTCGGTCCTCTCTCCACCCTGCAGCCCAGATGAACCTTCTGGGACGAGAGATGGCAGCAGTGCTGGCCGATGTTCTGCACACCATGTGCATCCCAGATCTGGTTTTAGAGAATCCTAACCCAGTGCATGAAGACTTTTAGTCCCAGGGGACTCAGATAAATAATTCCAGGTATGTGGTAATTTACGTAAGAGATCAAAAAAGCCCTTCAGTCTCCGGCTCAGCACAAATCCCTGTTTTGATCTCCCCAGGAAGGGCGCTGCCAAACCTCCCAGGGACTTGACCCCTCTCCAGCTGCACTCAGACACCTGGGGTCTCTTCCTCAGGAATCTGATGGGCACTGACCAGGCAGCTTTCTGAAAAGCTGACACATTCCATTTAACAGAAAATATGAAAGAGAGAGGAGAAACAGTGGATGGAACAACAGCCTTTATCCCAAAGGTCTGCCACCCTCAGTCCACATGAATTTCCAAGACTTGACAGTGACAGGCTGCTCAGGGATTGCAGAGTCTCCATTCCTGGAGACATTAAAAACCTGACTGAAACAGTGCTAGGGAGCCTTCTCCAGAGCTGGCTTTCAGCAGGGACCAAGTACCAGTGAAACTGAGCTTTTTTTTTTTGTTTAAGGGGCAAATTAACAGGAGCACTTAAAAGCCAATATTGGTTGAAGCTGGTCCTTGGAGGCACAGCTGAAGGTGGTTGAAAAGACAGACCAGTGCACAACCTGGGCAACGTGGACTGGATAAGGAATCCTGACCTTTTCCTGTGGGAAAGACAAGTAAGGGAAGAAGTGGGATCCTGCCCTGGGCAGGAATGAATCAGATGACTCCTTGAACTATTTTCATCCTTACTTTCTACATATGAAAAAAGACAAAAAAAAAAAAAAAAAAAAAAAAAATCTTGAAAACTAGATCTTCCCGACCTTTGAAAATATCCAAAGGCTTATCATAAACAACAGCCTCTGCTACTGAACTCTGTCCTGCTGTTTCTTTTGGGCAACAGAAATTTTTAATTATTTCTAAATTATTTTTAAATTATTTTTTGATTTTTTAAAATTATTGTATTATTTTTTATTATTTTATTGGATTCCAGCCTCTAAACCCACAGCCTGCACTAAAGATACCAGGCAGCCTATGATACAAGGGACACACACAGATAACAGGGTAGATTCCTGTCTCAAAACGTGGGTGCCAAAAGACAGCAGCCAAAATAAATGGTTGCATTTTCAGAGATACAGACCATGGAGATATAAAAAAAATAATTAAACAAACACACACAATGCTCACCAGTGTCACAGAACTCCTACCCATTTCAAGACATCAGTTTTATGGTACTATCCCTGTACCTCTAGAGGGCTATTTATTCATTTTATGGTGATGCCGAATTGTTTTTGCCTTTTTTTCTTTTATCCCAACATTCAAACTGCTAATATAAAGTGTGGGACAAGATGCTCTTTAATGTAATCAAAAAAGCATCAGAATCTGGCAATTGTGACCACAACAGGGAAGAATAAAGAAGGTCCTGCCACCCTGCACATTGCCATCACACAGCTCACCCCTCTTTTAAGGCTTCTCTGCAGAACTGCACGGATTTTAGCTGAGCAGTGGTTTGTGTCTTGCCATGCAGACCTCAGCAAGGCACAGCAGTAATTTTTGACTTCCCTTCAAATGTTTTTATGGAATAATTTCAATATGTCATTTGCTTCAGTTTGCCAAGACTGAGATGAGGGAGGGAGAGAAACCCAAAGGGCAAAAAAAAAAAAAGAAAAAAAGAATTATTATGAATATTGGGATAGGAACAATTCTTCAGCCTTCCCTGGTTTTCCATTTTTTTGTAATTTTACTGCACCTTGGCGTAAAAACGATCTTAGCAAGAGAGTATTCATACCTGACATTTCTTGATTCTTCTATCTTCAGTCTTGGAAATTCAAGAATCTCATGTAGGCTACTTTACCCTTCTACCCCAATTTCCCCAGCTAGAAATCAGAAGTATTTACTCCTAATTGAAGTATTTACTTCTTTTGATGCAGTCATCTAAATGCAAGTTCTCTGGCAGAAAGACTTTCTGCAACACCTTGCACAAGAGGAATTGCAATTCCTGTTGTCACCTTAATTGCAATTCCAAAGCTGTGCAAATCCCATCTCACTCTGGACCCCTCTTAGTCCATGACTATTATTAAAACTACTTAATAAATGAATTTAAAGTATCTACAAATACAAATGGGAAACTAAATAGCAATAAAATTCAAATGATGAGGCAAGTGAAAAGTCAGATGATTTCTAAAGCCTGTGTTTTAATATTGCCACATGGAAGTGAAAGCCCAGGTGAGCACATGTAAAATAAGTGCAAAACACCAGTGGACAGAAGCAGGAGAGGCAGAGCCAGCAGACTGGAACGTCAGCATTCCTAAATGATTAACAGTGACCATGAAGATTAAAGTGACCTCGTTGCTCAAATGGAGACAAGGAGAGAAAACACAGGGTGTTTGAAAGCCAACATTTCCCTGTGAGTAATAGCAGCCATTGAAGTTTTAAATAATCCCTGCATCTCACTGGAGTTTGCCCGCTATGTGGAGTTTTTTCACATTTGAAAAGTAAACCGCTAAAGAATAAGAAAATGCTCAGATATCATCAGCTAGTTCCAGTCTAATAATAGATAATTATGAAATATAATTATTATACTGATCTCATCAGCTTCTATTTTCAGCTTCAACCAGTTCTTTTAAGTTGAAACTATTCCCACACTGGAGCTGTGTTACAGTACACCCACTCATCTCTCAGCTGAGATTTGCTCCAGCTTTCCACCTGTCTCACTATTGCTCAGATTATCATTTCTGAAATCTAAGCACACTCTGATCCCCAAGGCAGGCACAGATTTTCAAGCACAAAAGTAGCTAATTATTGCTCCCAAGCACCAACTCATTTATGCAGGCATTTCATCCCCAGTTTACTAAGAGAACAGATGACCCACTAGGATGAAGCAAAAAATGAAATTACAGGCAGCTTTATTTTTGCTATACTATCACTTAATCTGAGACTAAGGAAAGTGCAAGGCAATGTGATAAACTGCTGAATTCACGCACTTTTAGGCTGTCCAAGGTGAACCTGCCTGACAAGGAAACACTCTGTACCTGTAACTGACTTATCTCAAATAAACAGCATTGAGAAAGCTCAAAATAAAACCCTACAACCTCGGCTCACTAAAAAGCGGGTTGGGGCACCCTGACTGAGTAACTTCTGGGTAGTTTTGGCCAAGATAAGGATCCCTTTCCCTCCCTTTGCAGCTCTCCAAGCCCAGCACCAACAATGCTGTACACTTTCCCGGCTGGGCTGGGAGCACAGGGCGCCCTGGGAGAAGCTCAGCCACGCCAGCAGCACGTCAGGAGAACCCTCTGTGGCTATAAAAAAGCTGGACTTGTGTCCAACAGCCAGGTTTTTTCTTTAGATCTCTCCTGTTGTGGGTCCAGGCCGTTCCCCACAGCACGGTGGGCGCTCGGAGGGGACGGCTGTGACCCTTCCTCCTCCACAAGAAGGTGATTTGTTAAAAAATATGGATATTGATCTAATACCAATATCCAACTATGAGGGACAGAGACTCTCTAACAGTTTGAAGTTAGAAAGTGTGTGTTGCAGCGTGTGGGATAGCTCCCAAATATACACGCGCAATTTACAGACGATCACAGGGTCCTTTTATGTACAGGAGTGTTGAATACCCAAAACACAAATGCATAGTCATGACTCTGGTCCATCCCATTCCCTGCTTCGTATGGTAATTAGCCAAAAAGCAATTAAGCATGTGTAGTTTGTTCTTTGAAATGGGTCGGTGGTCCTTCTTATGGGGTGGGGTCTCAAAATGATGAAGTAAGATGCATCTTCCTCGCTTTGCCTTTTTAACCTTTTAGTGTTGGCGACACCTGGATCCTGTTTTCTCAAGGCTATCTGATTTATGATCACATTGTATTCTTGGAGTCTATTGATTAAGCTGACAGGCCTCCTGATTTATCAGTTCCTTAAATCCGGCTTCTGTTAAAAAAAGGGAAGTTTACCTCAACAATGTCTAGTTAGCAAAGGGCAGTCTACATCAGCAACATCTCAAAATGTAAAGGGAAGTCTACGTCAGCAATATCAAGTTTAACTAACGTCCTTAATTCTTCAAAATGTAAAGGGAAGTCTACGTCAGCAATATCTAGTTTAACTAAAGTCCTTAATTCTTCAAACTTAATCTCTCAAAGGGACGGCTGTTCCCTTCAGCATGGCACCTCCAGGGTGACAGGACAGCCAGCTGGGGTTCTGTGGGGAGGCTGCATTCCTCCTATATTAAATCATAATTAAGACCAAAGGTAAGAAGAGAACATAAAGCTTCCCAGCGCGCATCTTTTGCTCAGTATAGGATATCAAAGCTTGAGATTGATACAACTACACCAAGGAAATTCAGTGCCTGCTTCAGACTCGTTATCTCTTAACCCATCTTTAGTGTCACTCATAAAGTTTTGCCCCTAGAAATCCATCAGGGGAATCCACTGAATTCAATTTCAGCCCTCCAGCCATGCAGAGAGAGCATATGGAAGCTTCAGAGATGATATATATTTTTAGTTTTCATTCTCAAGATCTACAGTTGGGGAATTTTAAAATGCTGAGTTAACTCAAGAAAATGCTGAAGTGGAATATAAGAGGAAATGGAAGAACACAAGTCTGTGACAAACACCACTCCAATGCCCTCCTCCCCAAGCTATCCCAGTAACACAGGGACACAGGTAAATCCTGGAATTCACCTGTTGAAAGGACTCTGAAACACAAGATGCTTCCAGAAATGGACTGAATGGTTTCACTTGTTCTCAAGACACTTTGTAATATCATACGTGAGCTTGCTCTGAGTGGGTACTTTGTGTCCCAAACATTCCCAGTTCTGGAAAAGTTCAAGTCTTGTTGAGGAGCAGAACTAAACTTCTCCAAGGAACTATTTCCACCTCACAGGTACCTCTCACTCTCTGTGGCAGCTCAGAGCATCCTCAGACCTTCTTTTGCAGTGGCTGTGACAATTTTAGTCATTCTCGTTTTATAAATCTTGATATTGTCATCGGCAGATTTTCCAGCTCAGCCACGCCTTGTGTCTGTGTGCAATCCCCTTAAAAATGGCATGATTTCTTCTAAGAACCTTAGCATATTTCAAGCTATGTTAAAATAAGTCCTCACAAATACTTCCACAAAATACTGCAGAGATCTTAAGTCTTGTGAGGGTAATGCAAGTCATGTACTGAAAAAGCTGTAGAGCCAACCAGTTACCTGCAGGACTTAAAAAAAAAACCCAAAACTTACTTTGCACTTGTACAGCAAGAGGCATTTGGGGATGCGCTCTGCTTTGCTGATCAGGACTGCACTTACAACACCCACAAGTTTTTATAAACACCGAGCTCAGCTGAATCACAGGCCATGTGGGGTCTGATAATATCTGGTTTTATACACGTCTGCTATGAGGAAATCTCAACTGGCAAAATTCCTACTGGGATGAATGAATGAGGAGTCCCAGATCTACACAGAGCGGAATTCAGCCACTGCCACACACCAGCTCGTGATTCCACACCACCCTTGGGTGACAACCCTGAATTTGTCCTGACAGCACAACCTGCTTTGTACACCTGCAACAAGAAAAGAAATGGGAAAAAAAAAAAAAAAAAAAGAAAGAAAAAAAAACCACCCAAAAACAACAACAACAACAACAACAAAAAAACATGCACTGATGATCTGCAGAGCCCTGTACTTGGAGACAAATTACAGTCGTGTTTCTGAAGCACACACAGAAACATCTGTTTAATGACACTGCAGTGATGTGACTGGGGAAGGCCCGCCCCACGCCCCCTCGAAGTAAAACGAAACTATTGACTTTTAAAGTTAACAGAGTCTCACCACGGACTTCGGAGAGCCTTGGATCAGGCTCTACAGAGAAAAAAAGAGAATCTGTTTGGGGTTCTTCCAAGCAATCCTGTTCCTTCCAACGCTTGTGTCAGGTTGAAGGATTATTTTTCTGCCTTTGTCCCCTCGCAAAGGCAGACTGACCGGTTCCCAAACCTCTCTAATTCCTCCGTCCCGACCCCTGTTTGACCGCCGCAGCTGCCCCCATGCTGCGATTTCTGAATACATCTTTTAATCCATCTTCCAGCCCGGCAACAATGCTCCTTTCAATGCCCACCGGCACCTACCCAGCCCCGGAACATCCCGAGCAGCTCGCACAAAGCCCGGGATTTCCCCGCCGGGAGCCGGCCCCGCGCTCCCCGCCGGAGCTCTCCGTGCCCGCGGCTTTGGACACATGCTCCGGCGGTGAATGTTCCCAGGCTGCAGGCCAGCTCTGCTGGGATAACTCATCTCCCCGCGGCTCCCGGCAGAGCACCGCGCCCCCGACACGCGGGGGGACCCCGGCACGGCGGACGGGCTCCGGTCCCCGGCCACCACAGCCCAGCACAGCCCAGCACAGCCCAGCACAGCCCGTCCCCGGCCACCACAGCCCGTCCCCGGCTCCTCCCGTGGGCACAGCGAGGAGGAGTGCCCGGTCCGGCCGCCTGCAGAGCCCCCCTGCCCACACCGGCCCTCACCAGAGCGCGATGCGGCTCTTGGGGTAGTCGAGCCTCTCGATGCAGCCCAGGACGTGCGGCAGCGTGTGCGCGGCGTTGCGGGCGAGGATGGCGAGCAGCACGGTGGGCTGCAGCAGCGCCGACTCGGGCAGGGCGGGCTGCTCGGCCTCGGGCGGCTCCGGCGGCTCCGGCGGCTCGGGGGCGGCCCCGCAGCCCAGCAGCAGCGGCGGCAGCAGCAGCAGCAGCAGCGGCGCGCCCGCAGCCATGATGGGCGAGGGGCAGCCGCGGAGCCGCCGCCAGCCCGGGCTCCGGGAACGCGGGAGGAGGAGGGGCACGGAGACCAGGGAGGAGGGGAAGGAGGAGCCGAGCGGAGCCTCCGCCCGCCGCTCCGAGCCCCGCTCACGGCAGTCCTGAGCCCCGCTCACCGCCCCTCCGAGCCCCACTCACCGCCCTCTGAACCCCGCTCACCGCCTCCCCGAGTCCCGCTCACCGCATTCCGAGCCCCGCTCACCGCCCCTCTGAGCCCCGCTCACCGCCCCCCGAGCCCCGCTCACCGCCCCCCGAGCCCCGCTCACCGCCCCCTCTGAGCCCCGCTCACCGCCCCTCTGAGCCCCGCTCACCGCATTCCGAGCCCCGCTCACCGCCCCCCGAACCCCGCTCACCGCCCTCTGAACCCCGCTCACCGCATTCTGAACCCCGCTCACCGCCCTCTGAACCCCGCTCACCGCCCCCCGAACCCCGCTCACCGCCCTCTGAACCCCGCTCACCGCCCCCCTGAACCCCGCTCACCGCCCTCTGAACCCCGCTCACCGCCCCTCTGAGCCCCGCTCACCGCCCTCTGAACCCCGCTCACCGCCCTCTGAACCCCGCTCACCGCCGCCCCTCCGAGCCCCGCTCACCGCCCCTCTGAACCCCGCTCACCGCCCCCCGAACCCCGCTCACCGCCCCCCGAACCCCGCTCACCGCCCTCTGAGCCCCGCTCACCGCCCTCTGAACCCCGCTCACCGCCCCTCTGAACCCCGCTCACCGCATTCCGAGCCCCGCTCACCGCCCTCTGAACCCCGCTCACCGCCCTCTGAACCCCGCTCACCGCCCCCCTGAACCCCGCTCACCGCCCCTCTGAACCCCGCTCACCGCATTCCGAGCCCCGCTCACCGCCCTCTGAACCCCGCTCACCGCCCCCCTGAACCCCGCTCACCGCCCCTCTGAGCCCCGCTCACCGCCCCTCTGAACCCCGCTCACCGCATTCCGAGCCCCGCTCACCGCCCCTCTGAACCCCGCTCACCGCCCTCTGAACCTCGCTCACCGCAGTCCTGAACCCCGCTCACCGCCCCTCCGAGCCCCGCTCACCGCCCCTCTGAGCCCCGCTCACCGCCCTCTGAACCCCGCTCACCGCCCTCTGAGCCCCGCTCACCGCCCCCTCTGAGCCCCGCTCACCGCCCCTCTGAGCCCCGCTCACCGCCCCTCTGAGCCCCGATCACCGCAGTCCTGAACCCCGCTCACCGCCCCCCGAGCCCCGCTCCCGGTGCGGTCCCTAGGTGCGATCCCCCCGACAGGCTGCCATCACCGTAGCTGCTCAGCGCCCGCCGTAAATGTGCAAACCCCACATGTCTCCACCCTTGTTTTGGGTTTTAAAAAGGCTCTCGGAGTGTTGCTGCTAGCGGTGAGACGTCCCTTTGTTCGATGCTTACTTGAAGATCCCACACAGGTAGGGATTAAAGTAACTTTGAGCTTTTACACAGAAAGTTTTCGGCGAACATCCGCGGGATGTCCGTACGAAGCAGGCGCACACCTCACACCCTTCCCACGCTGCAGGAGGGATTCCAGCTGGAACACAGCGGAAAAATGGATGGATATCCTAGAGTCAGAGAAAGGCTTGGCTTGGAAGGGACCTTAAAGATAATCTCATTTCAACCCCCTGCCATGGTCAGGGCCACTTTCCACTGTCTCAGGTTGCTCCAAGCCCCATCCAAGCTGGCCTTGGACACTTCCAGGGATGGGGCAGCTACCCGGACAGCCTGTGCCAGGGCCTCACCACCTTCACAGGGAAGAATTTCTTTCTAATATCTAATTTAAATGTACTCTCTGTCAGTTTAGGGAATGTTCCCCTTGTCCTATCACTATCTGTCCATTTAAAAAGTCACTCTCTTTTTTATAAGCCACTCTTACGTACTGGAAGAGGCTTGAAGGTCTCCTTGGAGCCTTCTCCTCTCCTGGCTGAACAACCTCAGCTTTCTCAGCACCTCTTCTTTGAAAACAGGAAATACAGGGAAGATTTTCCCTGTACTTCATTGACTTATCCACATGGAAACGTTCCCATGAATAGACCAATGGCAATTTAGCATAACAATACATAAAACATATTCCAATAAAGTTAGTGAGTAATGATCTTAAAAGGGGCATATTAATCATAGTTCTCTTAAAAGTTAATAGGATTTGGGCATGCTAGACCCTTTTCAAGATGAAGTCTCTGATTAACTCTAAGGGCCCCATCACAGCGTATTTGGGTTTTACTGTGGGTAGGAAGTTTCTCCAAGGTGGACAGACCACTTTGAGCAGGTGATACTATTGGCTGTGTGCTTGCAACACTTAAAAAGGAGGAAGCCTTTAGCAAGCAAACAATTGTTTAATTATCCATAATCTCAGAGTGAATTGCTTGCATCCAGGTAGCATATGTATATATATATAAATATACACTCACACATAGATAATGTTTGCTCTTCTTTGCCTATAGAACCTAATTTATCAAGCACACCAAATTATATTGTCTCAGTCTCCTGATCAGATGACTTCCCTAAAAGGATCATCCTAGGAAACTTCAATAAAGACTCTCCAGGCGTCATAGAATCATGTGCACTAAAATCTGAGAAACTCTCTCAATTTGTACGCATCTTCCTGAACAATTAGTGCAAATATGTTCCTCCTGTTTGCCCTTCACTGTGCCTTTATAATTGTCCTTCTAGAGTGACACATTAATGAGGCTTTTCTTTCATGGTTAGTTGGCCACATGTTGCTTTCCAGCTTGTATTCATTAAGCAGACAGAAGGAGCAGCTCTGCGGGCTGTGCGAGGTGATTAGAGTTTCACAGGAGCCAGCCCAATCTCCACGCACGGAATTCCGCTGCTGCCCACGGGACCACTCACATTCGGAGGGTGGGGACTAATGCTCCCAAATTATACTTGATGTGGAGGGCTGGAAGCCAGCATTTTCTATCCACTGGACACTCAAGCTGGCTCTCAGTCCTGATTTTAGGATATTTCAGCAGAAATAAGCCCCTCCTCTGACTGCCTTTGCCAGAAGTCTGAGTGTGCTTTTGCCCTGTGCAGTTCTTGATACCCTCGGTGAAATCTAAACTACCTTCAGCTCCTTTCAGACTCCTCTCTTCTTTTTATCTTGTGGGCAGCATCAGAGCCATAATGATTTTCTGGGGGCAAATGAAAAGATCCCAGCAGCATCCCAAAGCCAGTAATTTGCTCTTCAAAGTGATTTTCCCTCGCTCACACAATTCCCTGTGCTGGCTGGCTGCTGTGGGACACAAAAGAGGGAGAGCAGCAGAAACATGAGATGTTTTTCCATGCAGAAAAGCAAGGAATCAACCCAGCTTCGTCTCTCACTCCCAGTCACACACAGCGTGGGGCAAAGTTTGGAGACAAACAGGTAAACAGGCAAACAGGTAAACAGTTACCTGGCAATTCACATAATTCCAGCACCCATAAATGTGTATGACTCTATGTCCACGTACAAAGAAATCTGTACTCATTCTGACTTCTCTATTGGTGGCCAAAATTATATCCTGTGAGGTTTTTTTTAAGCCCAGACTTCATCCTGCTGTGATGAGACAATGAGCCACTCTCATTGTGAAATATTTTAGCTTTGAGGAAGAAATGGCTTTTTGCAGATGTGAGTCCCACAGAAATCAATTGAAGCCATTTGTTTCAGCCTCCTCTAAGTATCTACACCAAACAAGGAGATTCCAGCTATGACAACTGTCTCTGGAAAAGGCATAATCCCTCGGTTTGGCAGGAGGCAAATTCTCTCTGAGGAAGATTTCTTCTACATGAGGCTTGTTTCCCACGTTGAGGAAAACAGAGGTTCCATCCTGCTGATGTAAATTGACTCATCTGTAGATCGATGTGAGTCCATCTCCTTTCACTTGCTTCTTCACTTCTAAGAACTCAAATCCATCTAATTATTTTCCCATACACTGTTGCCAACTCTTCCAGGAAAGTCTTGGCGACTGGATTTTTTTATCCCATCTAACTATCTATTCTGTGCCCAGGGAATTGAAGTGCTGGCTAACACAGCACTTTTAAAGCAGCCAGAATGGCTGCTCATTTTACCACAAAATTCCTTGAATTAGATTGGCCCAAATGTGACTTCCTGTGGCTACAAGCCACATACAAATGTATGTGTCATGTACATATAGACCAATTTTCATTGATGCTTTATTATAGAATAGCCAGTGTTCGAAATTGATCAGAAGAATCACCAAGACAGATGGAGCTGATAAGCCAGGCCTGGGACACTAGGCATTAGGCAAAGCACTCTCATTGAAAGTCAGAGATATTTCTAGTAAAGCAGTCCTTTTAATGGCAATACCTTGAAGGTATGTCCGTTATACAGGCTGTAAAAGGTCTGGACACTGCAGGTTGATCAGGCATTTCTTGCTTTGGGGCCTTTAGAAGAAGGCACCGTGAAAGGAACACACGAATATACGTATTTTCTTTGATGGCTTTAAAGCGGCGC
The DNA here is from genome assembly GCF_009819655.1 of Sylvia atricapilla. NCBI lineage: Eukaryota > Metazoa > Chordata > Aves > Passeriformes > Sylviidae > Sylvia > Sylvia atricapilla. The sequence continues at coordinate 5,072,336 of NC_089148.1, forward strand.
CTGGGCCGCGGCGGTAGGAACGGAGCGGAGGCGGAACGGTCGGGGCGGTGCGGCAGTTTCCGGGGGGCGCCGGGGGGCGCGGCGCCGCCCGGAGTGAAGCCGCGGTGCACACTGGCGGGACAGCATGGAGCCGGCCGCCGGGCCGGGCTGGAGTGGGGTTTGCCCGGCGAGGCGGGGAGAGGGGGGCACCGATGCGGGCCAGGGCTCCTCCGCGGCCGGGAGGACCCCGGGGGCACAGGGCGGCTGGTCGGGGGCGGCTGGCGGTAACTGGATCACGGCTCACCCCACGGTAGGCCGGGCGGGGGTCCCGCTCTCCCGGCCCCATCCCGCAGCATTCCCCCGCTCGGAGCTCTCGAGGTGCCCGTGGGGTCCCTCAGGATATATTATTATAATATAATCAATATACTGGGTGTGTCGAGGGGGGCTCCGGCCCCTGCGATAGTTGGGGAATGCCGCTGCCAGCAGGGGCGGAGGTTATAAATCATGGAATTCCTGCTGGGAAACGTAAATGCTTTAAACTTCGACTCCATCTTAATTTTTACCACACCGAAAACGTGGAGATGTTTAATTTGGCCGTCGTCTTATGGTGATGTGATGCAGCAAAAATAGGTGGAATTATTTACCCAAAAATAGGTAAAATGTCACAAAGCTAGTGCTGTTCCAGAAATAGTTGTGATTCCTCTTGTGTTTATTTTGCTTGCTTTTTTTTTACGTGCTAAAATATGGGGAATGCGGAAAAAGGAGCTTTTGAGATACAGATCCTGCTCTTTGATTGCCTTAAAACTGCTTTGAAACCCCTGGCTGTGGTTGTGGAGATGTGGGGAGCTACTGGCTGTGGGGATGCTGTGTGCATTCTGAGTATAACTTGTGCTTTCCTTCCTCAATGTTCCTCTTCGGGTCTCAGTTCACAGAAATGATGTCACTTGATGTGTCTGACAGCACTCAAGTCTACGCTGCCTTTTTGGTGTACCTGGACCTCTTAGAAGGTAAAGGGGGAAGAGACTGTATCCCAAAAAATGTCTTTGCCCTTAGGAGCTGTTAAATTCCTTGTTTGCACTGTGATAGGACCTTTCCTTACAAAGTTCTTGGTGCCCATTTTGAGAGGTTTTGTGCTAAAAGTTTCTATCCTCTGCCCTCCTGGAGCCTGTGCAGAGATGAGGGCCCGTTCCATCTAGCTGTTCCAGGTGCAGGTGTTCCAGGGCAAAAGCATCAGCATGGAAAAAAAAATCAAAAGAGGAGTAAGGAAAGGAAAAGGAACGTAGGAAGGCCAAGTGACAAGTAGTAATTTATAACCATTGTAGTACTATTATGTAATAATAGAGTAATTTATAATAAACTGTAGGTGTTGTGCTTAGGGCCATGACCTGGCAGTGTCAGGTCAGTGGTGGCACTCCATGATCTTGGAGGGGTTTTCTGGCCCAAATGGTCCTGTGAAATCCAGTGTAGTCTTCTGGTGTCTGCTCAGAGTGGAGCAGAGTTATGTGAGATGTAAACTTCTGCCTGGCTTCTTCCAAGTTGGCTTTATTGAAAAGGGACCGTGAGTAGGCAGCCAGCCAGCCTAGGAAAAATATTTCAGTTTTGCTTGGAGCCTGGTGCTTCTCAAGGTCAGGGAAGGGAGGGATTTTACAGTCCAGAAACTGCTGCGTCTGTTGCTGTTACACTTCTGAAGAAAATGCCTTTATAGTCTTTAAAAGAAGATTTCTGTAGTTCCGCAGCAAAAACTTCATCCTTATCCCTTCAAGCAGGAGATTAGAACTGTGTATGATCATTAATCATGCTTTTAGCACCTGCTGCTTCACAGTTCAGGGTGCTGATGAAATCCAAATTTGGGTTGTAGTGCTTCAGATGACAAAAGCTGCATGGTTTTATCTCCCTTTTGCCTTTTGCAGAGCAGTATTTTCAGACAGATTGCTGTTCACTGTCCATCAGTGCAGCTCTGGAGGCAGCAGGCTGGTCCTGCTCTGTGGATTTCTTTAGCAAGATTGCTTCTCAGGAGGGGAATTTGGAGTTTTCCTGTGAAGAGAGGGAGGGAAAACAAAACCTTAGTTGTTAACTTAGATACTGTATTTGTTATTTGACTGATTCAAACTTGTGTTTCGTGTTCTGCCCCTCTCATCCCCCAACTAACATTTCTAGGGAGGAACTGGCACGAGGTGCATCCCGTGGGAGTGGCAGAGCTGCAGCTGGTGTGTTTGCATGCCCGTGCCAGGGAGCAGGAGGGGCTCCAGGTGATGGTGCCAGTGCCTGCACACATCCTGATCAGCCACGAGAGGTGAGGTCCTGCTCAGCGCTTGTCTGGGGTCACCACGGACAGAAAATGGAGCACAGATACGTTTTACAGGCTGGTGGTGGCTCGGTGAGGAGGAGGTAGAGGAATATCAGAGGAAAGCAACCTCTCAGCCTGTCAGCAGAGTTATTTTGAGTTCTGCAGACATACAAGCAGCTTGGAACCTCAGCTTTGCATCAGTCTCTGCCTCTGCCTGTCTGGGAGTGGTTCTTGGAGGTCAAGCAGAAACTGATGCCCATGGATAAACACTTCCTGTTGTCTGGAGTTGCATAAGTGCTAGCAGATAACAGTGGACACCAGAGTATGTGTTTGAGAGACAAGGTTAGAACACAAGACCTCCACAGCTTATGTTTTGAACATTCCTGTGCTCATTTTGTACGCTGGGAAATGCATGATGCTTCCTGAGTTGCTGGACTTGGAAGGACCTAAGGGGAAAGAAATGCTTTTGAAGCTGCCCAAGAATCAGCTTTTTTTTTATTGTGAATAAGCCTTGTATGGTTTGCTTTGCTTTTGTTTTCAAACTGTCATTTGGCTACTTTGAACAGGAAACTCCTCTTACTTTACACCTAGAGTCTCACATGCCTGTGATTTTTGACTTAATTTCCTCACACATGCAAGAGCAATTCTTCAAGCAGAAGACAGCACAGCCATGAGTTTGTTACATTACAGATATTTACAGCCTAGAAAACTTCCACTTCAGTAGTTTTCCAGTCTATTTTAACTGGCCCCTGGAGCAGCCTCAGACACACAGTCTCTGACAGAGGCTGCCTTCTCTGGCTGGTGTTTGTCGTGATGACTCTCAAGACCTGAACTATTTCAGCAGCGTCATATGATTGTACATTTTTCAGTTCCTTCTGTTCTCACTCCTGCTAGGAGCTGGCTCAGGGCTGGCTTTACAAATCTCACTGGGTTTTGCCACTTCCTCTTGCTCTGTGGGCAGCAGCCTGACACAGTGGTAGGTAGCTAATTAATTGCACTTGTTAGATGTGTGTGTGCACTCTAGGAGTGATGTTTTTTACTTTTTATTTTGGGTTTTAGAAGTGATAGATCAATGTCTCGCTTAACAGACTTTTATCATCATTTTGCTGTTTATTGGGTGAGGCGAAAGAAAATTATTTACTAGATATTGCTGGAGATTAGTACTGTTTTTGTGCTGAAAAAAATACTATATTTGCAAGTATTGGTCAATCACTCCTGGGGGCTTGGTGTTGCAGAGAAATATGATTTGATCTCCACAGCAGAGGAAAGCTGCTGAGAGGCCCTGCAGGGTGAAATGCTGAGTGTCACCCAGCCTGTCTGCAAGCAGGAGATGTGTGTGTGAATGGAAAGGACACACTGCAGCTCTCAGCTCAGACAAGATTTTAGGTGGAAATAGAAGGCAGCCAGCAAGGGTGTGGGATCTTTGAGGAATTCCACCTACATGCTGAGCTGTTGTGCTTTCTTAACATAGTGTGTTTCCACCTGGGCTGAAAACTTGCATTCCTGGCGTTGGGTAAAGGCCAGGGGTATGTTCTGATTGACTTTTAATGGCACATATTCCACTGCATTCGTGTCCTATCTTTTACTGTGTCATTGGAGCTTTTCACAGGGAGCCTCTGCACTTGTTTGTTCTGTGGTGATGCTGTTTGCTCTGCTCTGGCACCGGCGTGTCTGGAATCCAGTACTGGAAGGATGTGTGGTGGAGAGGCAAAAGAGTGAATGCATCACATTGATTAAAAGTACAGTTTGTGACCAGGGTTTGCTGCAGAGCAACAGCAGAGGGTGTGTTGTCACTAAAATGAGCTGAATGCCAGGCTGCAGTGCCAGGTGTGTCCATAAAAGCCTGTATGTGTTCAATACCCACGGATGTTGTCAGGCTGGGAGGTTGTGTTTGTGTACAGCACTTGTATTTGTGGGGTTGGACGTGCATCTGCGTTTTGTTCAAAGCAGCACTTTGGGGGTTTGTGTTACCTCCTAAAAGCAGGGGAGGAGGTATGAGTACAAGTGAATGCAGCTCACTTCGTGTTAAAAATAAGCCCTTGGAGGGATTTGGGATGGTGAAAATGTTCTGTCTCTATTCTGGGCCTGGAATTGTGCTAATTGCAAAAGAAGCCAGTAACAGCAGCTTTTATGGGCAACACTTCCTTGTTTAACCAGTAAGACTGGGTAGGGTTTGGAAGTGACACCTCGAAATCAGACTTGCATCTTCATTCTGCTCTGTATTTTTCTTATTGGTAAAATAAGAAAGGAACTTACTAGAAAATAATGGATTTTTAGTACTACCTATGTGCTAAAAATAATCTCACATTTTGCAAATACTAGTCAGTCACTCTTGTGGGCTTGGTCTTCCAGAAAAACACAGCAGTGGTTCTCTGCTTCAGATCCACGTCAGCCAAGCTACCAGGTGTCTCATGAAGTTCCCTACTTGGCTGCCACTGAGCAGTTTGTCCTTAAAAGGCCACAGGAAAGTTGCTCTGGAAATTACCAGCAGGACATCTAGGCAAATGACAAATTATGAGTGCCCTACAAAAAATAAAATCTGGTCAATGTTTTTTAGCCTATTACAAAATTTCATCCTGTCCAGTTTGAGCAGGACAGTTAACTGCTGAAGGCAGAAGCTGCTTCCTAAGCTCACTGTCCATTTCTGCAGAGCTGGGTGGAAGCTGCTCATGCAGCCATGGCAGGGTAGGGCTGCACAGGAACCCACCAAATTACAGAATTACGGGCTCTGGAGCACAGAGTAAATGATCTTACACAGTCTTGAGAAGTGGCTTTGTGCTCTGTGTGCTCTTCAGATGAAGACTGCTGAATCTTCCTTGAGTGAAGCCCTGGGGAATACGATGCCATTTCTGTCTGTCTTGGCCTGGTCTGACCCACACACAGCTGGCTGAGGCTTGGAGAGCCTCTGAATTCAGCAGGGACTCTTGCTTGTGGGAGAAGTTGGTAGGTGCATAGGCTGGGTGTGTTTGCTGCTCACTACACCTCCTTTGTGCACACCAAGCACCTCCTTGTCAGTACATTCCAGAACTGTGGCTCCCCAGAGTGGGGGAAGGAGTCAAATCCTGGGAGTGCTGCTTCAGGGCTGGCAAAAGTGACTTGCATAAACCAAACTCAGCGAGTTAGAAGAGCTCACAGTGTTGACAGTTGGATTTTTAGATAGCCTGGAAAGCCTTGATCCGTCAAGGACCAGGGAGTTAGGTCCCAGATCTAATAGAATTGGGCACTGTCTGTCCTAGCCAAATAGCTCTGTCTAAGCAAAATGTGGCAGATAAACTGTCAGATTAAATGACACGTCACTGCTGTGTTTATATTTTGTGTACAAGTGTTGCAAATGAAGGATGAAGTTGCCTGAGGTCATGGAGACCCACAAAGTTTGGGGAAAGGCTTATTTCTGTTAAAATGCTAACTTATTTTAGAAAAAAACAATAGGTAAATGTTTTTTTTTAAAGCTCATAAGCATCCTGAGAAGAAAATCTGAGGGCTGGAATTTACTGTCTTCAGAGTCTGTAGACTGTGAAATAGATCTTGCTATAAACTGAAAAACTGACATGCAGCTTATATCCTCTTCACAGTTTTGTTAGTAACCCTTGCTATAAGCATCATTTACTCATACACTAAATCACACATTGGAAAATGTAATTAGTGGCTCCTAAATGTAAGCTCTTTATGAGTATTTTTAATCTAATGTTTAAATTTATTATTTCAAATGAGATTGCAGCTGCCACAGCAGACTTGGTTATGCAGTACTATGGTTGAACATCCACTAGTAAGTGTGTCCTGTAGAACTCTGCTGGACTTTGGTACCTCCCTTTGGCGTGGTTTGTCTTCTTTCCTTGAACTTCATGGGAAAAGGTCTTTATATTCCTTGGGGCTTTAATCACTTCTCCTGACCAGTGTGGCACGTGGTGTTTCATTTGCATTTGGTTTTTTTTTTCTTTCTATTACAAAAACTGAGTTTCTTCTAGCAATCCCAAAAGAGCAAATTCCAAGGAATAGTGGTGTGCATTTGCACCTTCTCCCAGCTCCACGTGCTTCTTTCCCACATATCTCGAGGCACTGGGTTAGCTGCCTGCCTGCAGCAGTGCCTGGGGCAGCATTCCTGATGGTGAGCTGTGCTGAAGTTTGCAGTGCTGGCTAAATCTGAGGGATTGTGCTCTGTGTGAGGTTCCTGTGCCTCGGTGCTGACCCAGGCTGGGACAATGGCACGCTCCGGTGCCTGGGGTAATGATCTCTGCACAGAGACCAACTTGTGTGCACTCTGCAGCCCTGCCTGGGGCAGGGAGCTGTTCAGGCTGGCCAAGCCTGCAAGGAATTATTCATCCAAGTATAAAGGGCAGATTGAAAGCCTTTGGCTTTTATGGGATGGGAGGCAGTAGTTCCATTTCAGCTCAATGAAGCTCTATGCAACCTCCATAAAACTGCTCTGAGCTTGCAGGGTGACGCTGCTTCTCAGAGCCATTGCATGGGATGTGTCTCTGAAATGCTCTTTTGTTCATCACAGGACTTGCTGCTTGAATTCTTTATGATTCTGCCCTTGGTTGGTTTTTGCAGAGTCAGCTGAAGCCTCAGGGTCACCAGCTGTACACCTGATTCTTTCTCCCAGAGAAAAGGGCAGTGTTATTTTGTTAGGAGCAGACATTGGGAAACACAGAACAGATTTCTGATGGCTGTTGAGGGCCTACACAGTGCAAAATTGATGTGAGGGAAGGATGCCACATTCTCTTCTGCTCTCTAGATGGATTTGTATGGATTTTCTAGTTTTGTTTTTGGATTTGTTTTATTTTAAAGCTATTAATTGCCACAGTAATAGAACATCAGGTCAGTTCACTGCCATCATTGTTTGAATGCAGCAGTAATGACAGATGCAGGATGACATTGCTAGTGCTGTTCCCTTAGCTGCAGTGCTCCTTGCACAAGGTTAAGTAAGTTAAACCTGCTCCTGTGACTAATTCCTTGATAGAAAAAAAGCAATCCCTACTGACTCTAGTCTGTAGATAACTAGGAAGCCTTTTCTAAGCCCTTTTTCTAATGCAGAGTGTTTTAGAAATGCCATCTCTTTGGATAGCAGGGTGTTTGAGGTGAAGTCCTTTGCTCCTCCTGGAGCATGACATGAATATGAGTTTGCTTCCTGGGTGGAAAATGAGGGCCTTGTCCTGCCTGCAGCTGGCCTGATGGGAGCAGATCTGGATCTGAGTGAACATGCAGGCACCACGAGGTTTTAGAACTGGGCTTCCAAATTACACTAGAAACTTGGCATAATCTCCAACAAGTAAGAATTCTTCTAAAAAATACTTAGTCTTATTCTATTTACATGGCTTCTATAAAACTTTAGAGTGTTTCTTGTGGTATTCCCCTAACTTCAGTTACTTTTCTTTCACAATGCCTTTGTTCAAGAGGCACCTTTTTTGTGTGGGATGCCTAAAATTTCTGTGCTGCCTGTTTTAACATTTTCTGGCTTTTCATCTCCAGAGGGAGAGGAGGGGAGGGAGTAGTTGCAAGGTATTTTATCCTAATTTCCCACTTGGCAAGCAGCAGCACATTTGTTCTGTGCACCCTCTTGGGGCTCTAGATAGTTGGGTTTTTTTTCCTTTACCATCTCAAGAAGGTGGCATGGGTAGGGCTGTCGGTCCCTGATGTCTGTTACCAGGCTGAGCCTGTGGGTGAACATGTGCTCAGGTGATGGGAGTGTTTTGTTGGTGTCCTTGAGGAGGTGACAGTGACACAGTGCATTCTTTCAGCACAGGCTTTACTCGAGACTGTAGTGAAAAGCTTTTACTGAGACCCTGCGGAAGAGCAGGAAGTGTTTCTCAGCTGCACCTTTTCTCGTGTCAAGTCTCTCCATTCTGCTGAAAACTGGCTGTGGTGACAGTGGAGTGGGCATGCTGGAATTCCTGTGGAAAAGCAGAACCCAGAGACGCAGTCCATGCCAAAGGTTTGACCCCATAGCTTCTGTGGGGCTCACACTGTTGGAGCACAGCTGGGGAACCAAGCCCAGAGTGGTGGTGGGCCCTTTGGGTGTCAGTGTTCCATCAGGTTTCAGTAGTTGCAGAGTGTGTCCTGACACAGCTGTGACTCAGGATGCTGGGGAGTGGAGGTGGTCAAGGCTCTTGGCATCTGCAGACTGCTGGATGCACTGAATTCCTCTGTCCTGCTGATGTTTGACACTTTCAGAAACGTTAAATCCACTTCTGTTTAAGCAAATTCATCTTTTATAGTTGTCATCACCTGTATGGTGTAGCAGATGGTACGGGTCACTGAGGGGCTTATTGGTAGCCATTAACTGGGTAATTTAAATCAATTTGCTCTGTTGGGGGGGTGTTACCACATGGACTTATTGCCTAGGACTTTATTTCCATCATCTGCAGCTCTTGTGTGAGAAGGGCAGCCTTAAGGGCTGTTTCCCTTGAAATAAAGGCTTCTTGCCTTGTTCAGCATGTCAAACATGCATTATTTGAATCTCAGAACACTTAATGTTTTCTTTATTTTTCTACTGTCAGCATTAGGTGCATTAAAAGGATTACAAAAGCTATACCTTTCCTGCAGTATTTCATCTTCTTGCTCATGGCAGGCAGCAAGTGCAGTAAAATCAGAGGTTCTGTGGCTCTTTTGCAAAATGTCTGCTGGTGCAGAGGCTTGACAGGGATGTTGGGGATGCCTTCAGGGGAGGAGGGCAAGGGATGATGTCTGACACAGACTTCCTGAATTCCAAAGCTTATCCCTCTAAACGATAGCCTCTCATCACTCTGCAGATGTGCTGCAGTGCACTGTGGCTGTTGTGGTATGCATGAATGAGAGCCCTTGTCTTGGGGCTGCCTCTGAGGAGGGAAAAGGGTGCATTTGCAGTTGGCATTCTTCATGTGTGGACAGCAGAGTTAGCAGATCATCCTGATGCAATGGCTTGTTTTTGTGCTCCTTAAATAAATCCTGGAACTCTTGTCCCCTGAAAAGAAAGAAGAAATGCAAAGAAATGTCATTAATCTGTTGTGGGAACCTGGCTGCTTTTGGGACCATGAAGCATCTTCAAAGTCCTAGTTGCTAAATGAGGGAGAATAAAGTCTCAGGTGTCTGTGCTTGGCACTATAAGAAGAAATCATGAGTATTAGAAATATATCTAAGGCCTCACTGTTGCATCCCTCCTCCTAATAGGCTATGAGGAAAACCAGTGACAGGTATTAAAGAAGACAGGAAGGAGCTTGGCAGACAGGTGAATCCAGGCCTCTGCCTGAGTCTGCTCTCAGATACAACATTGTCCACACTCAACACAAGTTTGGTTTCTTCAGCTCCCCAAATATCTCTCTTGGGTAGCTGTGCCCTTTAATTTGGTGTTTTATCATTAATCCTATATTGCATTCCCAGGAGAAAGAGAGATTAATGTCCACTGCTTCGTGGATAGTTCTTTCCTCACGGGATCTCTGCCAGCAGTCTGGCTGTGCCAAGTTAGAGCCTTCTCCAGGCTGCTGAGGGTGGGGAGCCCCTGGCACAGGGTGCCCAGTGAACTGTGGCTGCCCCTGGATCCCTGGAAGTGTCCAAGGCCAGGCTGGGCAGGGCTTGGAGCAGCCTGGGATAATGGAAATGTCCCTGCCCATAGATGGAACTGGATGAGCTTTAAGGTCCCCTCCAACCCAAATCATTTAATGATTCTGCATGTGACAGGTGGATTCTTGCTGTCTGCACGTGTCAGAAAGGACATCTGTAATCTTTTTCCCAGGCTCTTGTCCCCTGCCAGGCTTTTAGCAGGGCACTGTGGTGCTGGGGGTACCTCTGCACAGGGGCTGGAGGTGACAGGAGCCAGAGGTGCCAAGTGGGAGGGCTAGGATGGGGATTTTCCCAGCCGAGGGATCTCTGTTCCATGAAGTAACTGGGTGTCTGTGGTGCAGGCAGGAGGAAAGGCCTCCTGAATTTACCAGGCTCGATTATGCACAGCTCAGAACACAGATGGATCCTTAAGAAGGTCATGGGCTTAACAGCGAGGCTTTCCAGGCTGCTGCTCATTCTCTGCCACGTTCCATTTGGCTTTTATTAGAGGATCAAAGGGGTCTGAGGGAAGATGGTGATTGAGGTCTGAGAGCTGCTGCCTTTAGAGAGAGGCCCGTTTTCAGCTGCAGTGCCCAGCCTCAGAGCTGCCTGTGCTCTGCTGGGTGAGCTCTCCAGGGTGCATGAAGCCAGGACTGGTTTATCCTGGTGCACAGCTGAACTCCCCCTGGAATGTAATCTGTCCCAGCAATCTCAGAGGAGCCCTCCTGCACCTGATGTGTGGGGGAAGGAGGAAGCTCCCTGTGGGGATATTCTGTGGGAAGGGTTCTGTTTGCAGTCACCACACTCCTTCAGAGCTTGCTCCCCAGTCAGACCAGGAATCCAGGGATCAGCGTTGTCCTGAGCTCTGAACCGAAAAGTAACTGGCACGTTACTCTTAAACTAAGCTAAACAGGAAAAATTGCATAACTTTGTCTTGAGCTTTTAAGGCAGACATTATTTGGGCTGACTGTTCTGAAGAAGAGCATTAGTCTTGTGGCTTCTGGTCTAGACAGGGAGGTAGAGAAACCTGGCCTGGGCTCCTGAGCCTTGCACAGTCTGGCAGAGACCTGTGGCACACGGCATGGCAGACTTACCTCTGCAAATGGAACTAGTCTTAATTATTCAGTTCTCCAATTGAACACAAGGTGTTATTTAATTAGATTTCTTATATAAGTCTGCTGAAAACAGGGCCAGTAGAGATTGCCGTGCTAGGGTTGTGGTGGATGTGGGATGGCTGAGGCTCATGCACGTGAGTACACCTAAACAAAGCTTAGAAGCATGTATTGAGCCATTTCCAGCAGAAATGTGTGTAACTGATTCTGTTATTTTCTTTCGTTGCTTGATTACACAACTTTGGATTTTTATTAGAAGAGATACTATGCTCACTTTAGGGAAGACAAGTTTGCAGAGTGAAAACAGGCCGAATAAAAAGTGTTATTCTACCTTTGTGCCATTGTAGGTGGTTGTGGACTCCTTTCTAAGTGATTTTTTTCCTCACCCAGGTTAAGGGAAATACTGAAGAAAGCCTCTCTGCCTCCAGAGGATCCGGACACCCTGCTGTCAGTTACCTTGGCCATAGTTGAGACAGACTCCACAATAGTCTACTATAAAATGACTGATGGCTTTGTAATGCCAGATCCTCCTGATGATACCGAAGATGTGGATAATAAACAGTGGAGGAAGAAAAGAAAGAAACTTTTCAAATAACTGGGACAGAGCAAACAAAACGTTACTTGAACTCCTGTGCTCAAAGCCAAACAAAGGCAGGAACTGATGTATGTGAATAAATGGTGTGCTAAAGTCTGCCTTGGCATATCAAGGATGTGTTCAGGGAGAACAGAGGCTTGTGCAGCTGCACTGTGGTGAGATGCCATTTGAGGTATGAAGTAGGTCATGCTGTGACACAGATCAGTCCTGACTAATAAATACACTTAGGAATTGTTTGCAAAGCCTGTGTTTCCTCTCTGTCTGGTCAGGTACATAACAGAATAAACACATCCTTACCCATACTGTAAATATTGGTTACAGGTAAGTCTGAAGGGCTTGTGGCAGCACTGAAGGGTTTTGTAGTTTACAGAGTGTCTTTGTCTTAGCCCTGTCAGAAGCACTCATGCTGCCCCCCAGGTAACATTGCTGAATGCTGTTTTCTTCCCTCTGCTTTTGGAGAAAAGGCTTTTCCACAGAAATACATTATTTTAATTTTTTCCCTGCAAAGGAAAACTGATTATAGCAGCACCAGAGGTAACTCAAACACCAAAGTATGTCACCATCTATGCTGTAAGAGCACACTTGTTACCTGCTTCAGGCGCCAGCTAGGTTTCTAAAGCCATTGTCATTCCTAGGATTTATTTTATTATGTCTTTGGACATAGCTTCTGCATATTGAGTGTCACTGCCCCAGGAGGTGCTTCAGCTCAGAGTTAAGAGAAAAAAAGCCCCTGATTTTTAGTTTCTTCTGCAGGAATTTTCCACGTCTTTTGTGTGAAGATCTTCTCCAGGTTAAACTTAGAGTTCCCTGGCAATCAAATAACATCCCAGAGCAGCTTCTTGACTACAAGATTGTGTGACAGTGTGGCCAAGGTGAAGCACAAGAGATTTTTGTCTTGCATGGGTAAGAGAATGGGAGAGAATCCAAAAAACAAAGCTGCAAATGAAAGACAGTTTCAGCTTTGCTATCCCTAGGACTAGAGTGGATGTTTCTATGGCTGTGCAGCTTGATGCTGGTTTGGCCAAATGCACTGGGAGGCAGAATGATGCTGCAGGGAGTCCTGCACACCCTTGCAGGAGGTGTGTCAGTGTCACACAGAGCTCTGCAGGACACCTTTATCCCAGTACAACCAGGGGAGACATGGAATCTGGGTTTCAGTCATGGAGATAAAGAGTTTTCTTTGCCTTTCTCAGTGTTGTTCCCCTCATGGAGGAAACCATCATTTTCCTTTGGTCCAGTGCTGTCCTGCCTTGAGAAGGTCCCTGTGCGCTTACTCCTGCCATGCTGTGTGTGACCTTGACATGGATATTTCCTGGGAAACATGGCTTATTCCATAAAGCAAGTGTTACACCTGGCTGGGCTACCTGCTGCCAGGTAAACTGTCCTCGTTACAAGCTGGGAAGTACTTCAGCCCCACAGGAAAAGAGCTGGTTTGTGTGAAGGGGGCTGTAACAGATGTGGCATGTGGCAGATTTGGTATTTAAGCAACACTGATGCTTAACCCTAAAAGCAAATTCCTTTGCATTTGCTTCAGTTTCTGGGAAATACTGCCAGTTTGCAGTTTGTTGCATGACTGGTGCTTGGCTTCACCATTATAATTTCTGTGCACAGAAAGAGGAACATAACTTGAGCCTCCTTTTCTATACACTGAAAACTGCTGACCCGGGCTTCACAGGTCAAGTCGGAGAAACTGTGTCTGAAGGCTTTGATTTCTACTTCTTCTTGTGTCCCACTGAGAAATGATTATATGGGCCTTTTCCCGGCCTCCTTAGATTGTGGTGATTCTTTATTTCTGAGGAGGAAAAACCACAGAAGAACAAATAATATCACAGCACTGTTTGTCCCATAGGTATTACAGTGTAAACACGGGGATGTTAAATAAGCTTGGAGCCAGCTGTGCTGTTCCTTTACATTCCACTGAAGTATTTCTCTCTGTCAAGTCAACAACACACACACTGAAGCCTCTGGTCTTTCAGGCACTGAATAAAGATGGGAAGAGACTTCCCGTGGAAGTGTATCAGTTCAGAGCAGTAGCACATTAACATTCCTGAATCCACAGCATCCTGGTGCTGTGCCCAAAGTGCTCAAGCATAACTCTGCTTTAAGTGTTTGTGAGACATCCATGGATGTGTGGCACATCCCTTGCCACTGCTGCTATTCCAGCCCAGAAGATTTAGCAGGCTCCATACTGCTACCTTTTAGAGCTTTTCTTAGGTTTTCTTTGTACCAAGCACAGCTTGATACGTTTTACTGAATGCCCCCGACCAACAGAAGGTGTTTTAAAGTCCAGAGAGTATCATTTTGCAGTAGATTATTGTTCCAAGCCTTTCCGCTCTGCGCAGGGATGTTTGCATTGACGCTTCCCCGCCGAGTCAAGAATGACAGAAAAGCAAAGGGCTGTTTTGGCCTGCCTTTGACAGCGAGACTCTTACATAAGGGAGCCTTTGCTTATGCAGACTGTGTCTCCTCGAGGCACTGCTGGCACCATCACCCACCTCTCCTGGATGCAGCTGTTTGCAGTGCACACAGAGCATTTTATGCAGAGAAACGCTGGTGGAGGGGCAGGAGAGCCTTGTCAAGTCCATGAGGAAGGGCTGTGGTTGCCTGCAGTGGCCAAGAGAGCTCCCACAGCCCTTCCCAAGCCCACAGTGAGCACAGGGAGCTGTTTGGACAGCAGCTCTTCCCACGGGAGTCTCCCAGGCCTCCATGGCTGCCTGTGTCCCAGGGCAGCACAGGGATCTCTGCTCAGCATGTGTCTCTGCTTCCCAGGAATGCCAGCAGGGCAGCAAGGCAGAGGCCAGGGGGTGTTGCTTCCACATCTTAAGCACAATCCCACCCCTTACAAAGTGGCCCTCAGCATCTCTACAAAACACTTCCAGAAATCACTGCAAGGAACACGTGGGCTCTTTTAACCCATCCATGGTCTTGGCACAATTTTCCACAGGATCTCTTGCTGGGACACAGCACTGAGATATCAATAATACAGCTAAATCTAAGTCATCTTAATCTTCCTCTTTTCTGTCAGCAAAAGCTTTTTTGTTTAAAACATTTTTTTTCCCTAATAAAGAATCCATATGAATTTATTAATCAGCCTACTAGTGTTGCAGATCCATAGGAAATGGATATTTAATAGCTTCTCCAAGTAGGTTCCAGCAGATTTCAGAAAAATCTAAATGCTATCAACTAGCCTGCAACCTTGTTCTACGTAAATGGACTATTTGTTAACCTGCTCTAGTTCTCCAGGGACAGGACCCAAGGGAAGGCTGGAGCTCAGGGAAAGGTTCCTCCCCAGAGGGTGCTGGCACTGCCCAGGCTCCCCAGGGAATGGGCACTGCCCCAAGGCTGCCAGAGCTCCAGGAGTGTTTGGACAACGCTCCCAGGGATACACAGCCTGGGACTTTTGGGGTCCTGAGCCAGGAGTTGAACTGGATGATTGATCCCTCTGAGTCCCTTCCCACTCAGGATATTTCATGCTTCTAAAAATAGCTGCAGCTGCATCTCCTATTTCAGAGTATCCAGGGAGCTGACGGGTTTTCTGTTTCGTTCCCTCCTTTCTCAGATGCTCCCAATGAGACCGCAGATCCCTGCCTGCAACAGACCTGACTGAATTAATGATGCTCTGACTCCTGCTCAGCTCCATGCTGGGTGTTTGCAGCACCTGACAGACAGAATTTTCATTGCCTGATGCCTCGTTGGTCATTCTTTGCACCCTCACCTGGCTACATGTTTCCTCGTCTATCTCGTCTGGCCATCAAGCTCTCAATGCCAAACTAGAATTGGCTCTGCTCATCTTTTTCATTGCTTTCTCTCCCCTCCTCTTTCTCACTGCTCTAGTCATGTCTGCAAATTTCTTACTATTGTTCACTGCCCTCTTGACCCACATTTCACACCCTTAGTTACCCTCAAATTTATCTTTCCATGCTATCTGGAAATGCCTCTTTATTTCCAAGCCTCCTGTCTTCTGCTGAGGTGCCCATATGGTCTATAAAGAGCCAGCTATTGCCTTTCTCTGCTCCAGTCCAGGTGCTAACTGATCCTCTGGATTCCACCAGACCAATCCCATTTACCACTAAAAATTCGAGTAAATTCTGAAGCAAAACCTTGTGAGCCCTGTGCCAATGTCCAGCCAACACAGATTTACAGAATATCCTGAGCTGGGATGATCCAGTGCAGCTCCTGGCTGTGCACAGACACCCCAACAATCCCTGTGCATCCCTGGGAGCATTGTCCAAACACTCCTGGAGCTCTGGCAGCCTTGGGGCTGTGCCCATTCCCTGGGGAGCCTGGGCAGTGCCCAGCACCCTCTGGGGAAGAGCCTTTCCCTGATACCCATCCAAACCCCCCTGGCACAGCTCCAGCCATTCCCTAAAGTCCTGTCCCTTGTCACAGGGGGGAGACATCTCCTGGAGAGCGCTGCCTTCTCGGGGCAGGGCTGTCTCCCCGCTTTCCATGATCCCAAACAGCCCCACTGTGGATGCTCGGGGGATAAAGGCGGCGGCAGCGCTGCCTGGAGCTGCTCGCTGGTCTGCGGCAGAGGGCGCTGGGAGACTGCCAAGCTGGAGTCTTCCTCCTCTGGGAGTGCTGGAGCTTTTCAGAACTCCCCTTACACGCCTCTCCTAAACAAAAGGAGCGGGGGAACCCTGTCAGCAGAAACATCTGCGATGGCAATTCTTCTTACCTGAAGGAAATGGTATTTCTTAAACCTTCCTGGAGAGGGACTTTGGACACGGGGAACAGTGTGACAGACAAAGGGATTGGCTTTAAGCTGACAGAGGGCAGGGTTAGATGGGATATTGGGAAGGAATTATTCCCTGTGAGGGTGGTGAGACCCTGGCACAGGGTGCCCAGAGGAGCTGTGGCTGCCCCTGGATCCTTGGAAGTGTCCAAGGCCAGGCTGGATGGAGCTTGGAGCAACCTGGGCTAGTGGAAAGTGTCCCTGTCTATGGCAGGGGGTGACACTGGATGAGCCTTAATGCCCCTTCCAGCCCAAACCATTCCAGGATTCTGTGAGGATGATTCTGTGAAGCAGCAGCTTGTGTGGAGGCTTCAGGAATGCAGATTGCACAGGGGTATGGATACACCAGTTGTTGCCCACTTCTCCATCTATTAGCAGAAACACAAGATTTCGAGGCGTTTCAATCCCTCCTGACCATGTGGATCCTCTGCAGTGGAATTTTTCACCCCAGAGCTTGAGGCAGGGTGTGAAGCAAGGGCAGCCTCGCCAAAAGTTTCAACAAAACACCACAAAAGAGTCTTTTAGCCATCCAGCACTTCTCTGCTGCCTGCATGTCTTAGTGCAGTAGCCTCCAACTGAGCAGCCAGGCTTATCAGGCTTCTTACCTACCCCCTCCTCACACATTCCCATCTCTTTCCCCTTCATATGATATAAAATTATATCCCCTGTGTTAGGAGTTGACCCCAGCACGAGGGTAATGCCAGCTGCCCACCCACCTCCTGCCCAGAGCCTTGCAGTGCTCTTGGGTTCTGCTATGCACATTTTGAAAGCCTAGAGTAAATATCTAGAGGGGAAATTGCAGCTTGAAACCAGCCATAAAAGATCATATTCACCATAAAAGAACATAAAATGACATAAATAATATAGTATTGTACAAAAGAAGTGGCCAAGAGAGATGAGAAATACTCGCTGTGCTTAAAAATATGTTACATTCAGCAGGAAATTGTACCGTGAAAAAAGAAATTGGTCATCCATCCAGGAAAATCTGATTTACTGAAAAAAAAAAATCAAAATTGAAAGTAGAAGAGGAGTATTAAATCACTTGCAGCCCAGCATTTAAAATACATTGCCTGTTTTCCTGAGAGGCAGGTTGCTGCTAGTCAGGCATTTATAATCACCCTTAGGAAGAGGTGGGCTGAGCTGATGCCCTGACCAAGGTATTGGTAAATGGAAATGATCCAAACAGAGTGATTCTAATTATGGGCAAATGGGCTTAGAAATGAAAGACTGTGATAGATGAGAAAGTGCTTAGAAGAGAAATAATGAGTCACAGATATCAAGGGAAGCATCAGAGTGGAAGGAGGTTACTCACGGACTAGTTCAAGGGTTGATCTTGGGTCCAGTATGGTTTGTGTTCTAATTGATGGTGTTGGATTAAACCTAAGCACGAAGCTGATGAAGTGACAAGGCCACAAAAAATACAGAAAAACATGGAACTTCTCTGTTGTAAACTTTGGGGTCCAGATTAGGATGAATGGAAACCAGGCTTTGAACATACTGGCCATGCTGAACAAGGCACCTGCCAGCCTTGGGTCCATCAGCCAGCCTGGGGCACAGTGGGTCCCCCCAGAGGAGAGGGGACCTGCTGTGGGGTCAGAGAGCATGGCCAGGACTTCACAGGCCTTTGCTCATGCTCAAAGGTTTCTTCCTCACCTGGTCAAACCCAGTTTTCATGGAAGTGGAGGCACAGGCCTGGGATAACACCACAGCGAGGAACACAGTGAGGAACAGCCGGTCCCTGAGCCATCAGAGGGTTACACACACACAGACCCTTCTCACCTCACTGGGAGGGAAGGGGAACCACTGCAGGCTGCCTCACACAGTGTACAGGTTGTGTTGGGATCACAGGGTGGTTCTCCTGGGAAGGGGACATCTGGCTGAGGTGAATAATCAGGTGAGTGCCTTCCCCTCCTGTATTTCCTGTTGAAGCTCTGTGTGAATGGCAAAGGTTTGCTGGGAGAGCTGAGAAAAAGGGTCAGTAGAGTATTTGCATCCAGGAATTTGGTTTCAAGACTACCATGAGACACACAGGCAGAGCTGTATTTCTGAAGCCAGAGCTGGCTGGAAACAGCTTTAAAGTGTGTCTTTTTTAAACTCAGCTATTGAAATGTGTTGTCTAAGCAATGCATTTGGTTAGAAGAGTTTTAGCAGAGCAAAGGGAATTTACATAGCAGCACAAAAATAATCAAAAACCTCTGGGTGGTAATTTCCCCAAGTCAGAGTAATTCCCATCTATCTTGTTCCCCAGCAGCATCTTTAATTGCTGGAGCCTCACAAACAGCCTGTGTGAGAAAAGGGAGATAATAATTAGCCAAGCTTTTTTCTCGCCATTGTTGCAAGCCTGCAGGGACTGGTCTCTCCAACATTTGTTACTTGGTTGAATCATTTTGTTCTAGTGGGTTCCTAGACAGGAGAGCTGGGATGGAGGAAGGGTGTTGTGCCATGCAGGATATCTCTCAGGTACTTCAGGGACATGAATTTTGCGGGCACATGTCAAAGAAAAATTTCACAAAATCACGGCTTTTTAGAACTATGAAAGGAAAATCCTGATGTTACTGTAGGGCAGCTTGGGCTTTAAACTGAAAAACTGAAGGAGAGCAGATTTAGATGAGATGTTGGGAGAACTGTTCCCGTGTGAGGGTGGTGAGCCCCTGGCACAGGGTGCCCAGAGAAGCTGTGGCTGCCCCTGGATCCCTGGCAGTGTCCAAAGCCAGGCTGGACAGGGCTTGGAGCAACTTGGGAGAGTGGAAGGTGTCCCTGCCCATGGCAGGGCTGGGATGAGATGAGCTTTAAAGGTCCCTGCCAACCCAAACCATTCTGGGATTTTGTGATTCTAGGAAAAAATCTGAGAAGACCCGAAACTGAACAAATCCAGCAGAAAAGCAGAGTGGAGCAGTGGGTGGAGTCCTTCTCTGTTGCTGCCTCTTTCCACCTGCAGCACCCAGATAGGGTTTGGTATGGCCTGAGCAGCCAAGAGCTTTGAATTGCTGGTTTTCATCCTTGGAGTCCTGCCAGAGACACAAACTTCCCATAACAGAATCATGGAATCATTTACATTGGAAAATCCCTCTAAGGCCACTGAAATCAACCATCTCCCAGCACTGGTAAGGGCACCACTAACCCTCATCCCCAAGTGCCACATATACAGGGCTTTTAGATCCCTCCAGATTTGGGGACTCCATCCCTGCCCTGGGCAGTTGTGCCAAGCTGGACAACTATTTGGATGAAGGGATTTTTCCTAATATCCAGTCTAAACCTCCCCTGATACAACTGTGGTGGCTGTAAAGAGCAGGGGTGTCTCCTCAAGCAAGGTCCTCCTTGGGTTTCGTATCAGTACAGGAGGTAATTCGGGTCTGTTATGGGAAGTTTCAGGATTGCAAAGCCTGGCACTAGGAGATCCCAGAATTCAGGCTGCTTGTGCATCCTGAACTTGGTCTTCTGGTCACCCTAGACTTGATCTTCTTGTGGATAAGTGTTGAAAAGTGCTTTTTTATAGATTTCAATACTTATTTTTCCATTTGGTAAATGTGGAGCCACTCAAAAGTTGTTCTTCTCCTTCTCATTAACATGTTACTTTGTAAGTTATTAATCAAAGAGCGTCTGGACGTGACAGCGAACACAAAAGTCCTGCCTTTGGGGTGGCTCATCAGAATCTCAAACAAGCATAAATACTAGTGAGCTGCCAGCTCTGTAATCCTGTGTAATTAGATGAGGAAATTAGACAGGAGTGATGCTGCTTGCTTTTGCAGCCAGAGATCTGAGGAACAGAGATTAGGACTGTAAGTGTCTACTAATTTCCAGTGTTCAGTTTCAGATAATGAGAGCTTAACTTTTAAATTCAATTTAATTTAACTGCTCATGCCTAGCAATTCTACTGCCCTTCACTGGTTCAACCTGCTGTGGAAGCAACAGCTAAACCATAAAGTCTTCACACCTTCACTTTAGGAGGCTAAACTGGCATCTAAGGAGGAGAAGGGACCTGGTCAGGATGCAGCGTGGTCCTGAGGGTCCTCAAGTCCCCCTGGAAATAAACTTATCACAATGACAAAGCCCTGCACCTCCTTATTTGTTTTAATTTCATCTCAGAGATAAACCCTGTGCACTAAGCAATGTTAAGACAGCTACAAGTCCCAGTCTCCTGGGCAGGGCTCAGCACAGCCCCTGACACTTGGTGTTCATGGGATGGAGAGTTGGGCTGGACTTCTGACTGGAAGTTGCCTCTCTCAGCACTTGGCCCCTCAGCCCAGCAAACTGGCAAGAACATCTATTTTTTTTTTCTTTGCTTTGTTTTTCTACCAGTATATTCAAATCTTAGTGAGTTTTCTGTTGGATTTACTGTGCCCTTCCCAGACAGTGGCTGCTCTGGGATTGGTGTGTAGTTTTAGAATCACAGCACGGTTTGGGTGGGAAGGGACCTTTAAAGGTCACCCATCCCAACCCCCTGCCACGAGCAGGGACATCTTCCACTGTAACTTCATACATCACCAACTGCATTTGCGTTCTGAGCCCTGGGCTCCCCCCTATTGGGGATGTGCACAGCTGTGATACACATTTAGACACACGTAAACCCTGCTCTTCAACAGTCCCACAGTAGTAGCTGCTCCTCTTTGTTTAGAGTCACCAGATGGTGTTGAAATCCTCAGAGCTTTGGGGCTTTTTTTGTTTTGTTTATTTTTAGATAACTTCCCACACTCAGACCCTCATCAGGATGCCTCAGCCTTTCCATTCACCAAACAAAGTCACTTTTAGTTCATTTTGTCCCCACTGCCGGCCCCCTTCCCAAGCAGGTCTGCCATGAATTGTTGTGGTTTATTATTAGTGTTGGTGCTGAAGTTCAGTTTCTGAGTCTCTTGTTGCTTTTCCCCTTCCCAAAATAAATTTGTAATTTCCATTGTGTTATCAGTGATTTGCTTACCTCCATGCTGGATCTGGACCAACCTTCCCAAGGAGGCTTGGTCATTAAAAACCAAACCAGAGACCAAGTGATCTCATGTGCTGAGCCCCAGCCCCTCTGCCGACATCTTTGTGGCAGTAACACCACATCCAGCTTCCACTGCTTCTGTGCCTTTGGGGAACCAGCCCCCAAAATCAGCATCTGGCAAACATACAACTATAACCAAGGGTTTTTTTATGGTGGGGGGAACAGGTTGAGCACCTCCAAGGACAGCAAA
Organism: Sylvia atricapilla; assembly: GCF_009819655.1. Classification (NCBI taxonomy): domain Eukaryota; kingdom Metazoa; phylum Chordata; class Aves; order Passeriformes; family Sylviidae; genus Sylvia; species Sylvia atricapilla. The sequence continues at coordinate 5,093,730 of NC_089148.1, forward strand.
ATTAGCAGCCCTATAGAAGAGCAGCTCAATCGTGTGTTCTGCAGCTCCTCCCGAGGGGCAGCTCCGATCTCTGCTCCCTGTGACCAGTTAGAGGACCCAGGGAAGGGCTGGAGCTGTGCCAGGGGAGAGTCGGGCTGGCTGTCAGAAAAAGGTTCTTTGCCCAGAGGGTGGTGGGGCACTGAACAGGCTCCCCAGGGCAGCCTCTACCATGGCCAGCAGCTCCCTCCATCCTACATTTGGTTTTGGAGTGAGTGCTGCAGCTCCTCGGTTGGTCAGGCTACATTTAGCTGCTGTGTAGTGGCATTTCCAGCTTCCTATTTCTGTAAATCCTCATTTCCCAGGAAAGAGGCTGAGCCCCAGGAGGCAGGAGTTGTATTTCTGCTGTGTGACTGCACCTGTGCCAGTGCCGGAGCTGGTCCAGGCAGCACCTACCAGTGGGATCTGATGCACTCCCCTTCCCTAAAGCACATCCCACAGCCATTCCTCCTCCTCTTGCAGTGCCTCCAGAGGTTTTCCCCCTCTGTGCCTACATCTCCCCATCACAATTATTTATGGAACAATTTTTTTTTTCCTCCTTGGCATCCTCTTGCTGCCATCTCTGCTCCAGCCAGGGCACTTTAGGGCTTGAGGTTGGGTCACACTGCGTTGCTTTCTGCCCACATGGGGTTGCACAGAGGTAGATGCATAAATATACTATGTAAATAGCATGAGAGACGGTATATAAGCACAGGAAGGTGGCAGGAAAATAACAGCAAATAAATCCAGCCTGGGAACATCTGTACAAAAAGCTCTTTGAGTTCTCTTCTTGGTGGACAAAGGGTTCTAGGCTGTATGGAGTTATTCCTCAGACACCTTAAAAACCATGTGCTGGCACCAGGGTCCAAAAAAAAAGCATGACTGGGACCATGGGTATGAGATCCAGAGGGACTGGGATACCTTCCCCAGTGACGTGTGGAGGCACTGGGCACCTTCCCAGCTCTCTGTGCTGGCAGTTTTTCAACTTCCTCCCCAGGCAGTGACTCCAACAGCAGACATTTACTGGGTTTTCTTTAGTGAAAAGGTGACGTGTCAGCCCAGTACAGCCCTGAAATGCATCCCAACATGCTTGGCTGGTCATTCAGGCTGGGAAAGGGACCTAAATCTCCCATTTCTTTCCATGTCATGCAAACCTTTCCAAAGATTTTGCTGTGAGAGGTACCAGGATGGACCTAGACCCTGTGGGGCTCCTACAAAGCCATGAGAAAAAAGGGAGAAAACTGATGTTCGAAACACAAACGCTCTTTCTGGGGTCCAGTGGGGTCCTTGTGGGGTTTCTCTCTAGTGCAGCATGTCCTTGGCCTGACAGTGACCTCAGATGTCTTTGAGCCTCTGGCCACACATGCAGAGTACCCAGGAGCACCTCTCATTAGTGCTGAAGGTAAACCTGGGTTTCCCTTTCTCGGTGCTCACCAGGAAGGAGCTTCCTGAAAGAGCATCTCAGGCTAAACCTGTTCTTCTAGGCTGACACAGCTTCCCCCCACAGTCAGAGGTATTTCTAAATATTCCTAAATATTAGATATGCCAGTGTAAGCCATGGAATTGAAGAAAGAGGGGGAGACTTGGGGTTGGTGACTTGGATTTGCCATGCAGGACCTACAATTGCACAAAAAGAGGCCAACCACCTACTTGGGGCCACTCAAAGCCCATTGTCACCCAAAGACTTTGAGCCATCTAAAGCCCCTTGTCACCCAGCATTTTGGTTTTTTTATGAACACCTGAAGATGCTGTATCTCAGACAGTGATTGAAAAGGCTGTCACAGCATATCAGCATGGGGACAGAGTTTGGAGGGGAGGTTACTGCCACAGGGAAAGAAAATCGGATGCAGGGCAGGTTTTTCTCACTCCCTGTGGTTTTTTTTTCTCAGCTGGAGTGCTGGGTCTCAGCCGGGTAGGGTAATTCAGCCCTACAGTGAGTAACTCAGCCAAAGTCTGGATTGCAGAAGTGGTGTTGGGCTTGAGAACTGGAGGAACCGGGTGCTAAAAATACAGGTCAGTGACTACTCCAAGCCCTCCTGGGCTGATGGGGACAGCACACAATGACAAGCCAGCACCTGAGGCCCATCATCACCCAGACAAACCAGAGGGCAGAAGCCACCCAGCTGGATCAGAGCACACAGATCTGTTTTCAAAAGCTCGTTTGTTCTTTGTACCTGGCAGTGTCAAATCACCCACACAGACAGCACATTGAAGATGAGCCACTTAACCCAGCTCTCTCCCGAAGCTGTGTTTAGTTTTTAGGCTGTTTTCACACGGGGAGGTGCTCAGGAGGCCCAGCAGTTTGCTTGTTGAGTTTACAGTCATTTCAGAAGCTGCACATTCTTGTAATCTGATTTACCTGCAGTGGAAAATGGAGGTGAGGAGGAGTAAGAAAATTCTGCCCTGGATTTTTCCTTCTGCTTTGCAATAACAGTACATTCTGCTTCCAAACTGATGTGTTACGATATCCTTTTCAATCGCACTCTGAGGTCAGTGCTCCATGGTGCACACACACTTGAAGTATTCCTGACTCCATCTCTCATTTGCTTTGATGTTTTTTTTCCTTCCTAAATTATACTCTGGGCTTATGACACAGTGGGCTGCTGAACGGTTCCAATATAAGGACAGAGCAGATACAAGTGTTGTTACCCAGTTCTGTGCTTGTAATAGAAAACTGAGCCCATGGATGATAATATTTATCATATAAACTGAGCCAATAAGTTACTGTTGTTTCCTGGACCCACCACAAACTCTACTTGTCCACTTCTCCATTACTCACAAGCCTCTGAGCTGGGAGAAGTTGCTCTTTCTTGACCCCAGTGAGCAATACACGGAAAAGCCAGAAACCACCTCAGTATTTTAAACTGGAGAGTCCACTGTACCTTCCTCTGCCCGGATAAATTTCTTTCTGCTTCTCCTCAGACAACATTTCTTCTGATGTCATTCCAGGGCTGATACCAGGCTCCTTTGATGCGCTGAAGTTGCCCAAAGAACAATACCCAACGCTTATCTGCATGTATATATTCCTTCTCTCTGCCTCCAAGGAATACTTTCCTATGATCTTCCAATGTTTATTTAGGTCATTTTTGTCTCGATCCAATTTTCTCTTTGGAGAAGAAAGCCTATATGTTTCTTCAGATGTCACTCTCACTCTGTACATTCACTGTAAATATGCAGCTATGAAGTCTTTCAGCGTAAATATTGAAATATAGAGAAAGTATCCCAACTATCTCCAAGATTTACCCTTGAGGTACCCCTTCCCCTTGAAGTCTGTATTAGCTTTAGTGTTCACTTCAATTAGAAGCATTAACCCAACACCAAGGCAATTTCCAAAGCCTCCACCCAAGTTTCTACTACCAGGGTTTGCTTCTCCCAAAGCTCCCAAGACATACTCTGCACATTTCATGCTAGTGCAGCAATTTACTGTATCCATAGGAACTCAAAAGACACTTTTGACAGATCTGATTTCAGCTAATTTCTGGATGTGAAACTGTTTGAGAGCAGGAGCGGCCCCAGTTGGGAGGCAGCCCTGTCCTGCCTCTTCCTTGGTAAGGTGCCCTTGCCCTGGTGACCAGCTGTCTTGCTACAACCAGCCACCACAAGACTGCAAAAGAGGAAAACAAGGCTGGTGTTGTGTCTAGTTATCAGACAGTGAAAGATGTTTCAAGGCTGCCAAGCTGGCATTAGAGGGATTTGCTGAATTTCCGCTGGTTTCTGCAATTTGCCATGGCCCAGGTATCACTGGCAGACACAGAACCAGTTTGTTCTGCAGCCAAACAGCCCCCAGCAACACCCAGCTCAGCAGGAGCAGGGCTTGCTCTCTCCTTTCTAGCTCCCAGGCCAGAGGGACTGCAGCAGAACAGGGCTTGAACCAGCTTTTCCAATGTGGGACAAAGAGGACAAATGAGCATCGGCACCACGCAGCTCCAAGATTTTGGGAGATGCTAAATGTCTGCCCGGGTCTGCTGGTCTTTTGTAGGCACTAATCTGCTGACACGACAACTGGATCCACTTGGGTGGATCCTGGGATAAGCACATATTTCTGTGGCAGGAGGCTGCATGGGCAAAGAACAAAAGCCCCTTCGCGCCAGCAGAGCCAGGTGCCAAATTCTGCTCGCTGTAATCTCTCAGTGAAACCACTTATCTGAAAAGGCAGGAGGAAGCTGGCTCCAGTCCTTTGCATAATTAAAGGCCCGGTGCTCTGGGCACGTATCTTTGGAGTAGAAATCTTATTATGCCACTTCTCAGCTGCCAAGGAAACATGGTTTAGCTGCAGTGACTTGGAGATGTGTAGGATCGGGATCTACGTCCTTTGCTTGCCATCTGATGGGTCCAGAGCCAGCTCCAAACCAGGTGGGAGCACACCTGACATTTCAGGCATGAGTATGAGCCTGTGAGATGAGTATTTACATCTCATCACATGATTTAAAAGCTGCTTTAAGTTTTGGGAATAAATAGTAATGTATTCATATATACATATCTGTGTGTGGGTGGGTATAAAGCACAAGGGTGTAGGTGAGAGAGGGGGCTATTTATCTCAAAAGCAAATTTGATAGGGAACAAAAGCATTTTTGAATGTCTGGGGATGTGGCACTATTGGCCTCTCAAAACCTTGTCCACTGGAAGGTTTTTTTGACACATTTTACTGAAAAGTTCATTTTTTCACTCAGAGAAAAGCATTTATTTAACTAAGCTCCTGGCAAAGAATAAAGGTTGGACTGTCCTTCTTACATCAAATAATATGGGTTTAAAGGGTTTTTTTATTCCTCTGGTGGACAGGAGTGGTCAGGCTTAATAATCTTTTTAACTTCTATTTATAACCTGTCACAGCAAGGTGAGCAAAGGTCTTTTTGTACTCCCATGGAGAGCAATGCAAACTCTTTAAGGAAAAATATCCCATTGCTCTGTTATGGCTCTGCTTTCTGCTCCAGCAGCTGCACGACACGGGCTCCTGCCTTGTTTCTCACCATTAGTTTTACTACTCATGGTCCCTGTTTTATGCATGGCTGCTCCCCCTGTGAGGGACATTCCTGCTTTTTACCCCCTTTCCTTAGTGTTTTGGCCTGGAAGCTTTGCCAAGAGTAGCTGCTTGCAACACTTGCCTAGGAGCAGGAGGCATTCACGTAAGGCTGGGATGGGAAAGGCAGGAGTTATAATCAAATATAGTGCCCAGTTTTGGAGGGGAGCTCTGTAAAGAGAGAATCACAGGATCCCAGGAGGGTTTAGGCTGGAGGGGACCTTAAAGATGATCCAGTTCTACCTGTCCTGCCATGACACTTCCCACTAGACTTCCAGCACAGAGCTTTTCCACAAGAGATGGAATTCCACCCACTGAGGTGAGGACCAGCATCTTCATGACTCACCTGTGCAGTCCTGCCCCTACGAGTGCTCAAATTCATGCTATTTTAATGTCCTCAAAATGCTAGACCAGCTGCAAATCTGGTGGATGACCTTATGAAAAGCAGCAAATCTGGATGTGTTTTGGCTCTGGCTGGAGCAGGGTGAGGGTCTGACCCGGGAGATGGGCTCCTTCACATGGCTCTGAGCTGCACAAGGAGCTCCCTGGCAGCTGGGTTGGGTTGTCTCTGGAAAGACAGACATTCCTGAGCTGCTTCCCAGCTGCTGGAGGTTAAAGGCTCACGCTGCTGAGGAACAGCCCTCACATGTTCCCTCAGACAGACAAGCTATTTTTGCATGAGTAACCCCGAAACTCTGGATGGGATTGAAAGTCTGGTGATAAGAGAGTTGTGTTCTGCATCCAAATGCAGCTATAATTTTGCTGCTGGGTAGTTTATATTCAGGCACTGTTGCTTAAGGACGTAGCTGTAGAATCAACGATAACAAAGAAGCAAATTAACCATCAGCTCATTTATAATGTCAATTCTGTCTGGAAAAGTGACTATTAGTGTTGGTGCTGGAACAAGCCTGATTCTTCAAGTGGGTTGAAATGCATCTCCTGTGTCCTTTGATGGCACAAAGGTGGCACCTCAACCGACATTTGATTTCATTTTAGACTAGCTTGTCTTATAATTTGGGCTAATCTTCGGACTCTGTAGGTAGATTTGGGTCTTCATCTGCATTTAAAATTATGTTAATGAACCGAGATTTCTTAGCAACTAATTGATTCAAGGTCCAGCATGATGTAGTCAGTACACCAGCTTGGGGTGGTGTGAACCCTTGGCAGATGTGGGTGCCTTCCCTTGGTCACTCACTGCCCTGTTGTGCTGCTATTTTGCAGTAAACACAAATGTTGGCAGGGTTACTCTTTCCGCTAACATGCATCTCTCGGGTGCCCAACTGAAGTCATAATCCCAAATCCTTGTTAGAGAAGAAGAAATCTACTCCTCAATACTCTCCTCCATAAATCTGGCTGCTTCTGTGCTGTCTTGTATGGTTTTACCCCCCCAGGCCTGGGAGACACCTCTGGCACACGCAGTGGGATCTGCTCTGACCTTACAATAAATCCACTGTCTCGAGTGGGGCTGTTTTCCAAGATGGGCTTTTCACATGTCAATATCAAATGGATTTCTAAACCAAATTTTTTTAGAGTTCATCCAAGATAAAGAGAAGAAAAAGGTAATAGTATAACAAGCCAGCTCTGACTGACTTCAGAGGGAACATGGATGCAATCCAACAGTGTTCCAGGTTCACAGAGCACCTTCCCTCTGACTCCAAGAGCTTGTGCATGCTTTGCTAATCAATGCACTGTGATGCATCAGTGCACTGGAGCTGCTCATCTCTCTGTGAGCTGCAAGGTCCTGAGCAGAACCCCAGCCCTGGTGCCAATCCCGGGATGAGAGCTCCCACTGGCACGTGCCTGTCTTAGCTCTGGGATGCTATTGCTGGGTGCTCATCCTGCAGCAGAAGGAAGCAGCAGGAACTGTGTGGCTCCTGACAGCCCCTCACAGCCATAGGCATGGGAACAGCTCCAACAGGGAGTACTTAGCAGATGAAAGATGTTTGTTTCCAACATCATCTAGCTTGGGTAAGCTAATCCTTTTTGTCATCACTCAGACTCCGAAGTGACTGTGTGATAAGGCCTGACAGGGAAACTGTCAGAACAACAGGGAAAGCAGACCATTGCTGTCAAACACTTGACTTCTCAGTCCCCCTAGGTCCCTACTAATTCATTATTATGCACTTGGGCCATCAGTCTTTTGATCTAAAGAGTGGGTGACAGGATGTCCAGCATGTGAGCAGGTTTGAGTGAAGTCTGTCTCAGGCATTCTCTGTCAGCTCCACAGTCCCTCATGGAATATGTATCTTCTTGCAGATGTCTGCCCACACTCCTGACCATGTGTCAGCAGCCAACATGAGCTGCTGTGCATGGGAGCACAACTCCCCAGAGCTGGAAGGACAAAATGGTGTTTGCTCCAAGACTATGGAACAGGGACCTGTCCACACCAACCAGGTAGCAAGTTTCCAGGTCACAAAATCTTTTTTTACAGGTACAGAATTACAGAAAAGTCCACAAACTAAATTCAACCATTGACAAAGATTTTGTGTACCCACCTGCCCAGCTGGTTCTACCCACAGGTGTGTTGAAATTCCTCATAAGTCCTCAGAACTTTTTCACCACCACTTGACCAGTGGAGCACAAGCATGAAGATAAAGAGCAGCTCAGGGAGCTGGGGAGGCTCAGCCTGGAGAAAAGGAGCTCAGGGGGGACCTTGTGGCTCTGCACAGCTCCCTGACAGGAGGGGACAGCCGGGGGGGTTGGGCTCTGGTCCCAGGGAACAGGGACAGGAGGAGAGGGAACGGCATCAGGCTGGGCCAGGGGAAGTTCAGATTGGATATTAGGAAAAATTCTTGATGGAAAGGGCTGTCCAGCCCTGGCACAAGCAACACAGGGTAGTGGTGGAGTCACCATCCCTAGAGGGATCTAAAAGCTCTGTAGATGTGGCACTTGGGAACATGGGTCAATGGCAGCCTTGGCAGTGCTGAGGGAACAGTTGCATCTTAGAGGCATTTTCCAGCCTAAGAAATTCTATGATTCCATGACCTTTCAGTCTGGAGTGTTGCTTACCTTGACCCAAGTTTCTGAGGGCTTTCATAACATTGAAAGTACCCAATATTTCATTCTTGGGTACTTACTGTGTCTGGGGACCAAAAGAGAGACGCATTCCCAAAGCTGTCCACAAAACCCAGAGCTTTGAATATGTCCCTAAGATGTCCCTGTTCAGTGCAGGACAGAGGTTGATATGACACCCATTCCCACCCATAAGACATCAGCTTGGACCAAATTTAATCAACTTCTGTAGCCTAAGAAATTAATGAGTGTAGGTAGGAGCTGAGGTAGAGTGAGCCATCTTAGTGCCTCCTGCAGAAAGGATGTAAATTTAAGAATTTTGTTACTCCATTCCCTTGTGTCAGGGTAGTGGAGCACAAGCACCACTCATCCTTTCTTTTTTCTAGTGGATATTCCAGCAGGAACTCTGACACTCCAGAGCAAGCCACCGTGAAGACTTAAAGGATGTCTTCCATCTGACAGTGAAGATATTTATTCCATGTTCTAGACTAATGCACGATGTGTTAGACAAAGCAGTCCCTGCTGGTTCACCCTCCCCTCAGGATGCTCTGACCTGTTTTTCAGAGGTGGGAAGACATTCTCTCCACAAGTTTCAAGCACAACAGAGAGATAGGTGCAGTCTAACGAGCCCTGTATGAGCTCTGTTGCACCACTGCTCTATCCCAGCTCTGCAGAAACACCTTCCTAAGAGGTGCATTTTTACTTTGATTATGTTTTGGTTTCTATAGCCTTTGAGGCCTCAGTTTGCCTCCTGTAAAGTCTGAGCCAAGTATTCCTGCAGGCTCAGTAACCCCACTTACAAAGAAAGAAATGTCCTAAACAGCTTCTGTACAGGATGTGAGAGATTCCCAATTCAGGAACAAAACAAGCTTACAAAAAACCCCACTGCTTATATTGAAGTAAAATATTTCTGTGACTTAAAAACTATTTTTATGGCCTTGAATGGCCTAATGGAGGATTATCTTATTAGCTCTGGTGATGGGGGATGCAGAGGATACCTCACAGGTGACTTAATTTTCAGCTTTTTTGGATGCAGACATTGGCGACACAGGAATTGGAGGCCAACTTGGCTTTGAAAGAAATCCTGTGTTCTTCATCTCAGCACTTCATCGCTACAAAAGATACACAAGGGAGAGCCTTGGAAATTTGGAAAACCAGACTTTGCCCCACTGAAGCCATCCAAGTTCAGGATCAATGCTGGGGAAACCAAAGGTGATGATGTGTGCATTTTTCATTGTAAGGATGGACACATCCCAGGGCACATGGCATCCAGGTGCAAGGGATCATCTTCATTTCCTTGTTCACACGAGCTTCCTTCAGCTCCAAAAAGCTCATCAAAGCTCATGAGATCATGGCTGGAACCTGAACACTAAAAAGTTTTCAGCACTGACAATGCTTAAAGAATAAGCTTCCAAAGAGCAGGTGGGGGGAATGGAAACGAGACAAGATTTCCTTCTAACCCCTGATGTGATGGACAGCATTACCCTGCAACGTGTCTCGTTTCTGCAGCCTCCAAAGCAGAGCTGGTGGAAGAACAGGGCTGGAAACCATCTATCTGAATTCTCAGCAGCTGCTTGGTTCAGCCACGCTTGAACCTCTCACTTATTCTTTGCAAGTCATCTGTAAACAGCCAGGGAAAGGGCTTTTTGTTCTCACAAAACATTTGGGAAGTGCCTCTGTGTGCTAAATATCCAGAATTGTGCATGTACAAAAATCTATTTGTTCTTCCATTGACAGAAGCTCCCAAACATCATTCATAAATAGCAGCTGGCATGACTGTGTGCTTTGAGAACTGCTGAAAATGGGTTTTAATAGTTCCTATCTTCATGCTTACAGAAAAAAAAAAAATCCAAAAACTAAAAGGAAATCTGTGAAATAAGGGATTTTTTTGGTTTTTTGTACAGCTGCCAGATACTATGTAAAAAAAGAAAAGAAAAAAAAAAAAAAGGATAATTTGAGGTTCCCTGTAAGGGTAATTCAAAGTTCATCTCCTTGTGGGGGCAATTTAACAAATGCCTCAGCTAATGTCCACATCCAACAAGTCCCCCTATGGCTGCACCTTTGTCCAAGCCTGCCAGCATTCCTGCTGAACCCAATTTAGCAGTCTGACACAGCAGCCGTGGTGCCCATTCAGAAACCTGTGCCTGTTTTTGGAACCCAGTCATGTAGGACGTGCCCTCTGCATCGCCTGTGTGTGTCCCCAGAGCAACTGCTGCAACACCAGTGACATTGCCAGTGCTGCTCCCAGCCCACTGCTGCCACGGATCAGCTGAGTGGAGTGCTTTGAGTGGTGAAAACAGAGTATAAAATCCCAGAAATGCTGCAGAACAATAGAAAAATCAGTTTATCCACGTTTGTGCCTCGTTATTCCCTGCTTGGAGCACAGATTCCCTTCTCCCCGGATTTTAGGGGGTGCTGCTTCACAGCCTCATCTCTTCTCATGCAAATAAGAGCTCCCTGCGCATGAATAAGCAAAGAAGTTTGTGTTTCTCTCCCACTTTAGAGAATTCAGCCCGTCTGGAAGCAGAAATGATGTTACTTAGGTGACGGCACAGGGCAGGAGGAAGGAACAGTAATGGTGATAGAGATGTGTCTGAAAGCTGAAGCAATACATCCAAACTATTTCACAGGCCTTTAAAATACTAATTAGCAAATCAAAAGGCATCAAGGACAGCAGTTATAATTAAACAAATAATTTGGCTGCTGATGCTGCCAGGCTTGTAGTACAAGCGGTGACTTTTCACAACATCAGACAGAAAATCTACATTCATGTCCACCCTTGCTGTCCTTCCTGTTTCCATAAGCCATGGGAGCAACTGTTTGCTTCCAGTATTTTCCACCTTGGTATGCAAGAAGGAGAAGGGAGGGAAGGTGCAGGTGGGCTTGGGTTGGTATCCAGGTGGGCTCTGCCCCTGGAGGTTGTGTACCCTGAGGTGGCGTCAGGATGTGAGGTCACTGCAAACAGGGAAGATGCACTTGAGACACAAAACCTATCTGGCCCCCTGCTGCTGTTTCCTCTGAGGTGCCGATCACTGCCCTACTGTGTTTGCCTTTTTTATAGAGGAGGTCAGCAAGGACAGCACTTTGCCTTATTTCCACGCAGAGAACCTCGTCTGGTGGCTCCTTCTTCTAATTTCCTTATCCTTGGGCCAGGGGTACCCATAGCACACATCCCCAGTTGCTTTTCTTTACAAGAGACCATTTCTTAGGCAATAAAATCCAGCCATTTGGCACCTTTTGTTGATGGGGTGAATCCCTCCTGTGTGATGCCACCAATCCAGTTCCTTTTCCTTGGTTTCCCTCTAAATGCTTCACACAACCTGGTGTCTGCCTCGTCAGGTCTGATAAACTTCCCTGAGGGACATCTGAACAATAACAGGCAGTTTCCAAGAGCGGGTCCTTCCTTCTCCTCACAAAGGTGAGGAAAGGTGCAGGACACACACACTGCCCCTGAGGATTCCCTGGCACCTGCACGATGAGAACAAATCCAGAGTTTCTCCAACTGAGGGATCTGATGGTGGCACTTTGACAACTGAACTTGCAGTAGCCACCTGGCTCCAGGAGATGTTGCTGTGCTTTCAGCTAAAGGCCTGGAGGAGAAGCACACAGAGCATGGGGGATTGCAAAGAGTTAGGGAAAACATTCCAAGTGCTCTTGGAGATGTAGAGTTGCTCTGTGACAGCATGAGTAAAAGCTGTGTTTGGCCAATTCTGCCCTTCCCAGGCTGCCGAGTGGAGATGAAGGAGACATCCAGTAAAAAGCAGATGTTAGCATCAAGGGTTGGGTCCCTTTTTCTGGGCTTCTCTCATGCCTCAGATGTTTGCTGCTTTTCCATACCTGCTGGTCTGATGGCACGCAGGAGGCAGGTCCCTGCCTTAAATAAAAAAGCCAGTTCTTCCCAATTGCTTTTTGACCTACAGCAGGAAAACACCCCACTGCATGGCCAGTTAAGCACAGCTCTCTAGAGAACAAAACAACAAAAGATGTAAAACCACTTCATCTAAGCACTTACACAAGCATCTGCATCTTGTGATAGCACCAAGGCTGTGAGCAAAGTCTCCAGGAGGGCCGGAGAAAGGATCTGACTGGAGGAAGAAGCACTGACATGCCCAGGAGTTCTGGTTTAGCTGGGTCTGTCCCGGCAGGATGCGGCAGTGTAGTGCCTTGGGGCTGGCTCCGGGAAGACTTTGCGCTGTCTGCTGTCGCCCCCGCCAGGATGAAGCCCTGGGAACAAGCTCATTCCCAGTGCCCGCAGCAGCCAGGACAGACGTCTCCTCTCACGGTCACTCCTGTGCTTGTGACACCTTGTGTGACCCAGCCGGGGTCCTGCTGCCCGTGTTTGTTTGCCGAGAGCAGCCACCCCGCGAGCAGAGATAAGCACAGCCAGGGAGAACAGGAGCACTAAGGCTGTGTTTGTTCCCCACGGGCACAGAAGGAACTGCAACACGGCGTTGTCAATGCTCACACAGACCTGCTGGCCAAGGGGTGCTGACAGCCCACCTCAGCTCTGCTGGCAGCCAGGAGCACTGTGATAATGTGCTCGCTGTTGTGTCCTTCCCATTCACCATCCACTCCTCCTTCCCAGAGGGTGCAGGACATCCCTGCAGGTCTCTCAGCAGTGAGAACCTCAGAGCTCTGCAAGCACTGTCTCCAACCCAGACACAGGGTGTGTGTTGGTAGAACCATTGCCCTGAGCCATCCAAACAGGAGGCATAGAAGCCAAAATCTCTGTGAGAGCAGTGAAAAGAGTGTTTGGGATAATTTAACTCCTCTGTTTGAGTTGTGCTCCCCGCTCCAAGGAAATTGCCATCTCACTGGGGGCAAACACGGATGTTACAGCGAAAACTAAGAGATGATGATAACAGACAGGGACACGAGGGCTGCTCAGAGGGTTGAGTCAGCAGCACCCGTGCCTGCAGCGCAGGGGACAGGAATGCTGAAATAGCTCTTTGTGAGGCCAGCAGCACTCCAATGCCTAATCCCTGTAAAACTCCATCTGCACTGCTCCCAGGTGAGTGCAGCCATGCAGGGTTTTCCCAGGTGGAGAGGAATCCAGGCTGTGCAGGTCCTATTCATCCACCCACCGCTGTGCAGAGTTATGCACGTGTCCAGGGCCATCCACACACAGCCCGAGGAACACATCGAATGCTGCTATTCTTAGAAAGGATCTGAGTGTATAACAACTAATGACAAAAAGCCAATAGTGTCTAGACACAAGTCTGCTAACAGCAGCTCTTTGTCATGCTCAAGACTGCTGTGGAGGGGACGTGATGTGTCAGGAGCGTAAGATGCTGCTTTGTGCCCGTGGAATTCCTTACTGCAGATGGGAGACAGTGCCTAAAAAATTCAGGGCACCTCCATGCTTTGCACAGAGCTTTGACCCCCAAATGGAAAGCACTCCTTGAAACAGAGCCTTGCTGCTGCTGCCTCCCTGCCCTGCCTTTAACCTTCTAGGTTTTACTAACAATGTCAAAAACAGACTAGAAATACAACTAGGATATGTCAAAAAGAACGGAGAGGAGGAAAAAATGTGCTGGTTTTAAGCATTCTGTTTTTCTGACTGAAGGTGGCTGTGGACACAAGGGATAGGATGCTGACCAACACAGGGACTTGAAATCTCCATTTACTGTCACTTCTGCCCACTCTAATGTCTTCACCTCAGGACATGGACTGGTGCAGGGAGAGCAGCTGGCTCCAGAAGCATGGCATGAGAAGGATTAATGGAAATACATCCTTTGTGGTGACCTCTGTGTTGGAAGCTCTGAAAGTATCAACTAGAAAAGCACAACATGGAAGTAGTGGTGGGCAGACACTGGGTCAGCCATGACTGCCAACCTTGAACAACCAGGGTGCAGGTGGGTGTCTGGATTGGGGAATTAATTTGAAAAATATTTGCATTCACTGAAGTGTCTCAGAGTTCAAAACAGCCTCAAGGATGCTGCAGAATTGCATCTGGGGCTCCAGAGGCTCCTGGTCTGTCCTAGACCAATTAGCTCCACTGAAATAGCTCTGTCTACTGGAAAGTGTCCCTGCCCACAGCAGAGGGTTGGAATTAAATGATCTTTAAGGTCCCTTCCAAGCCAAGCCATGGCAAGATTCTATGAAACAGGGTCATCACAGAGACTGTTTGATCTTTAGCGATGCTGAGATCTCACCTTGCACCAAATATTGCTTTTCCAAGCAGCACATGAGAGAGCAGGAGCCCCAGGTTCACCTCAGAAGGCTTTTTTTTTTTACTTTGTCCACAAAAAACCCCCGAAGCTGATCCATGCAAAAAGCATGCAGAGGTTTCCAGGTGGGGCTATCCTGGCACCACTGACAGGCAGCAAAGGTCTGAGGCAGAACTGAGATGACATAATGACATTTAACAGGCGTGGCAAAACCAGAAGTTGAGCATCAGCTGTTAAGATTAGATCCCGACGTCAAAGAGTTTGGAATTAGAAGCACAGGCAAAAGGGAAAGCAGCTCTACCTCCCAGCAAGCTCCTGTTTCATTCTTGAGACACTCTAATTGCTACTATTTTTAATTGCATTATTTATACCACAGGCTATTTCTTTCCCTTTAACCAGACAGGAGTGAAATCAGCTTATAATATTTCTACATCTTTTCATGAAGGTGTTGAAGTATCTGCCTGCTCATTTTTACTTTTTTAGGGCTGCAGAAAAAGAGAACTGATAAATGCCAAAGGAATGAAAAGTCAGAGTTTCTTCTCAGCTGGGAGATTTCAGTGTGGCTAAGGGAAGGAGCCCAGGAAAAGGGGGAAAGAGGGTCCAGGTGTGATGCATGTGAATCCAGAACAGGCCCCACCTGGCAGGAGAGTTCTGTGAGGAACTGTGGCAGAGTTGATGAAACAGCTTCAGAGCAGCTTAGGTTTTAAAAAATCCCGGTGCTCCCAAGTCAGGGGGGTGGTGAGAAGGCTGGGACCAGTTTTCTTGCACTTGGAAGTTCAGGTAGGAAGGTATGGCAAGAAAGGTGCCGTTGCCTCTTTCCAGGAGCCCTCCTCTGTTGCTAGTCCAGATCTTCACCTCACAGATGTTCACCTACCAACCTTCAGGGTGCATGAGAGGAAGAAAGTAAGGCAGGAGGAAGCAACCTTCATCTCATAACTCTTAGTGAATTTAGGCGTAAAACCACCCCAACCTAATATTTTAGCTTCCAAATTTTAATTTTGTTTAACTAAAAATAGAGAAAATTCATGTTTTCGCCATTTGTGCAAACAGTCATAAATTTTGCTGAATCTTTTAAAGCTGACCTGTTACACTAGAGATGCCCAATTACATTGAGGAGGGCAGGCAGAGGACAAGGAAGAAATCTATTTGAAGGGGTGCCTTAGAAATAAAACACATTCTGGGGGTGGCCTTTTTTGGGAACTGGCTAAGGCAGACAGATAAATTACCCAGTGGGACCTGTAGAGAGGTAAAACAAATGAATAAATGCATTTGGGATTATGTGGAGTGGGTTTTGTGTGTTTGGGGTTTTTGTGACAGTGGGTTTTTTTGGGGGGTTTGTGTGTGTGTGGTTTTGTTTGTTTGTGATTTTGGGAGGGGCTGCGGTCTTTTTGTGAGGTTTGGGATTTTTTTAATGCCTTATAGGATCAATATTTGAGGAAATAAACCTCAGAGGCGCTATTTGGATACTGCAGAACAATGCAAAAAAGTTTATCTAAACCTGAAAATCAAGGAATAGATCCAACTGAAGTCCTGGATGACCTGCCAGGGGGCTCACTGCTTATCCTTCCCAAATCACTTTCTTCAAACGATGCCTCCAGTCACCCTCCTTCCCAAAGCAGAAGCAGGGCTGGTCCTGGGGGAATCCCTGAGTGTAAGATTTAAGATTCTCTCTTGTAAGATCCTCCAGACAGAGCACAAACCACTGACCACTGCTCTGACCCAATGATCCTGGCAGTTTTCCCACACTTTTAGTTGTCTGCCCATCCAGGCAGGAACACCCCAAACTGGACACAAGAAGATTGAGGGACACTGCATCACAGCCTGGCTAAAGACAAGGCAAGTGGCATCCACTGCCTTTTGCCATCCACAGATTCAGTCACAGAATATCCAGAGCTGGAAAGGACCCACAAGGATGACCAAAGTCCAGCTCCTGGCCCTGCACACTCCCTGAGCAGGAGGCAGCCTAGGAATGAAGGGGAAAGAGCTTTTAAGTTGTCAGTTAGGCTGCCAAAAAACAGCTACAGAAGATCCCAGCCACAGCAGCCACTTGGAAGTTACAAAGAGCAAACTGAACTTCGGGGTAACAAAAGCTGAACAGCAACAAAAAGTGCCCCAAGAAACAACAAATCCTAAAAAAACCCAGCAAAACCCAAAGAAAACCTCACTCCCAGAAAAGCCTGCTTGTGTACATAATTCACAAATGGTCAAAAAAAAAAAAAAAAACCAATACAGGGAACTACCTACTTCCCCAGACTGTCAGAAACCGAGGGGAAAGACAACAACAACAAAGTCAACAGCCATGCAAACAAACTGCCAAAGCCCAGGAACAATAAACCCCTCCCTCCCCAATCTGCTGAGAAGACCCACAGCAGTAATGTTTCCCTGCTGAAAAGCTATCCAGAAAAAAAAAAATTAAAACAGAAAAAGAAGAACAAAATAAAGACAGAAGCCAAACAATAGTTTGGTGGTTTCTTGGAAATATATTACGAACAATATCCAGAGGAAATGTTCTCAAGGGGAAGTCACAAACCCAAGTACAGAACCCAGGCAGAGATTGGGAAAACAGATGGATCCTGCTCTCCAGAGGGGATTTCTGATGCCTAACAAGTCCAAAGCCAGCTGCTCATTCCTGCCACACACATACATCAAGGCCCTGACAAAGAACAACCTCGTACCTAACTTACTGGCACTCCTGAGGAGACACTTTAGCTGGCAAAGCTTTGATTTATCAACTCAAGAGCTGATTGATAGCAGTAGACTCATCCAGTTTTCAGAGGGTTTTCGAATCCATTTCCTTTTCTCAGTTGAAAGTTTCAGATGTTCTTTAACTAAATAGCCATAGGATGATTTGCTGTTAATGCTCCATGAAAGAGAGGATTTTGCACCAGAAGAGATCATTTTTGCCCAGAAAGTAACAGACCACAAGACAAGTATTGGTAAGTTTGAAAAAAATAAGATGATAGTGATGAATTCTGGTCCATGAAAAGATACCTTTGTCATTTAGCATCCATTTGAAGAAAGTGTAGTTGAGCACTGAGTTCATATGAAGATTTTAGTATTGCGTTGCTTTAATGTTTTGTTTGACCAAGGCTAGGAAACAATTATTCAGAGGATATCACATTAGAGCACCTCTTTGTAAAATCCACCTTCCATATTCCTAATCAATACTGACATTAAAAACCTCACGGGGAGCTCCTGAACAAGCAGGGACCTTACTCCAACCATCTACTGGGGAAATAACAAATGAACACATTCCTCCAGGAATAAAATATCAGCCTCAACAGGCTGCTGGAAGTCTCTGTTGACACCCACACAGCTTCCCATGTATTGATAAATAATGGTGCTTGTGAAAAACGAGACTTACTTTTTACGTAGATTTTAAGAAATTGGTTTAATAAAAGATAAGACAATTAGGAGATGAGGAAAAAGCAAAGTACGGCTGGCCGGGTGACTTGGCATTTAGCCAAGTCCACAAATTGCTATTTCAGAGGCTTTCTTTAAATACCCTTTCTATTGTATCAGTCTGTTTAATATTCATATTTTTCTATAAACTAGTTTCCATATTCCAGGGACTGTTTTGCATGGCCCCTCCTTGGGTTTGCCTTTTTAGAGCTGTGTGTTTCTGGGCTGTGTCTTCATCATCACCTCCAGCTCGGGCCTTGGTCCGTGCTTTCTTCAGATGGGAGATGCTGATAGTTGGTGTATCAATGGCAGAGTCTTCTTTACATGTTCACTGGATGTTATCCTGGCCAAACAGACAGTTTAAGCACACTATATCACTACTACCACTGTGCCTAATTTTCTTTACTAACAGCAGAAATAAAAACTTCTATCCTTACCACAAAGTGATTAATCATATAGCACACATCTTGCGAAAAGCCAACTTTATAATAGGCATTTATTACAGTGCTTCTCCTAGCCACAGACGACAATTTATTTGGAGGTCTGAGTGGCATCTTTAGCAGTTGTACACATCTCTCTTCCCCCGAATTTTGGCAGCTGAGGTGATGAGCGGCCCCTGTTCTGCATCCCCCTGGGGCTGTGCAGAGGGACCCTCAGCGAGGTTTCACAGCCCACTGAGGAGGGACAGCGCTCCACTGCACAAACCCGGGCTGAGCTCTTCCTGCAGTGCTCTGCGCCAGTCTGAGAGATGCCCCTAACTTTTAAAAAATTTTAAAGGTTTATTAAACCTTATCAAAATACAACAAAAGACTGAATAAGTAAATAATAACAAGCCTGACAGTTTTGTGACCGGCCGCCACGTACCTGTTCACAAAATGGCTGCTCCGCCTTTTCTACCCGTGGTGTTGCACGAGCCAACCTTGGCCCCTCCCAAAGGCCGTCAACCAATTTCTTCCTTGCTCCCTATTGGTGGGGATTGCTTTCTTGCAACTTGATTGGAGGTCAGGTGTTGTCATGCCACGCCCCCAGCAACAAGCCTTCCCCACAGTCCATGACAACACAGAATCTGGGGGTATGGCAAGGGAACAGGGGATGTCCAAACAACAAATAACGGCAAATAAAACCTCTCTTCAAATATACAGAACATTCATCTCTTAATTGAGAGAGCCAATCATCGTATTATCCATCTCTAGCACCAGCAAAGCCCCAGTAATGAATTCTCAGCGTCTGAGGGTGTCCTCCTGCCTGTGCTCACGGCAAACACGGGAAACAACTTTTTGTCTGTGAGTCTGAAAACCCTTTCCGGGTTTTCCTTAAGATGTAGCTTCGGACAGGCCTCGCCAGGACTGGGCTCCTTGTCCGCTCCGTGTCCCCGTGAGCAGAGCTGCGTTCCTGTGGGTCCTGGGCCACGTTCCATTTCCCGGAGTGGGAGATCTGCTTTCAGGACACCCAGGCTCATGTGACATGGCTTTGGAGACTTGTTTACAGTGACCGAAGCCAGCAGCCTGGGCAGACCTGTTGGGACATTTATAATTGTGTCACCAGGCTGTGTGAGCCCTGTCCAAGAGCAGGACAGGCTGTCCTCTGCCCTTCCCAGCCTCTTACCCACATCCTTTATTGGGGGGTGATATCACTGCTTTGCCCTACTCTTCTTTAGCAAAAGAATAGCGTGCTTCCATCTGTCACCAATGCAACAAGGCAAACGTGCTGATTGTCACAAGAAATATTTGGTTCGGGACTTTTGGCCTCAAGAAAGTCACATGCTCTCCAAGGAAATTTAAATACATTCCAGGCAAGTCTCCATGCACCCCCATACACAGCCAGCCAGTACTCATCAATCTTAGGAGCCATTTAAAAGTTCTGCAAGAATAAAAATCTGATTTGTGAACGTTTTAAATGTACTGTACATTTGATAGCCTGCATTAAGTTTCCAGGAGACGTTCCCACTCTGTTAATAATCTTTTATCTCTAAGTAGTTCTCGTTTGTCATTCACAAGTTACAGTACTACTGAGTCTCTTACAGCACATTTTTCTTAAGTTCCCGAAGCGTCTAAGCCAGAGAAGAAGAGAAGGTCAAAAGAAACTAAGCAACCTGCTGAAGGTCTCTAAAAAAAAAAAGAGAAGAGACAAGAAAACCCAGGTGTGTCCACAGTGGCTCAGCACTCTTATAAACAGATTCATTTTACCATCCTTCAAAGATCAAAGCCAAAAAGAGATTGCAAGGAGGCAATAGAAATATATGTACACAGGAAAGTTTGCAAACCTAGAGTTATGTAGATAGCTAAAAAGCCTAAATAAAAGCACTCACTTGTTGACCATCAGAGCTCAGAGCTCTCATGTTTTAGGGAACACAGATCCCTTCTAGGTCTCCCCACAAGACTTGGTGTTGTACAGGTGCTGAGGAAAAAAAAACCCACCCTTCTCTTGAGTAGTACCAAAATTATTCTTTTTGGCAACTTGCATAAAAGGCAATCCTGTTGATGCTCGAGCAGGGAGTCTCAGGACAGATGCACCATCAGAAATGAGCACAGAACCTCAGCACCTCTGAAGCCTTCCAAAGAATTGCCACCTTCTTGAAGAGCTTGTTTCCCTTAAGAAATAAGAAGCTTGGCTCCTTTGCTAGGGTAAAACAAACAAATAAAAACTCCCCCAAATCCAGAGAAGAAAAACCAAACGCACCTTTGAGTCAGAAATTTCCTGTAACTCTGTGCTGGAGAGAGCCCAAGGGTCTGCACATCCCTGCTCACCCTGAAGGCCAACACCTGAGGGCACCTGTGAAGCAGCACAGGAGCAGGGGCATGAGGAAAAGCAGAGCATTTTTAACACTCAGCAGTCAATGACTCAGCCTGCTGTGACATGGCAGCAGCCAAATTCTCTGGTATCCAGCAGTCCAACCTCCACAGCACCAAATGAGAGCTGGGAGAGCTCTCATCCCAGATGGTACAGTCAGATGTGCCCTCTGCAGTCTCCTGAGTTCTCAAAAAAAACCCGATGCAATTTTATTCTAAGCTTTTTCACACTTTAGGATGGGCTAACAGAGGATCCATTATTTCACCTCCTTTCCATGTCCTTTCTTTGTGTCCCCTGACAGGATGGGAACACCTCCTGTGCCAGGGAGCATTTCCAGCCGCTGTGAGCACCCACACTCAGCAGCAATGGGAGGCCACTGTGCAAAGTCAGTGCAGCTGCTTGAGTCAGAGCTTGGCTTTCTAGATGAAAGCTTCCCACAGGCTCTAATTCCACTCTCCTTGGCCCAGCTCCTTAGAACCTCACAGCACAGCAAGGCTCAATCTTCCCCAAATGCTTTAGGAATTTGTGAGAGGAGGAACCTGCTGCCATGGTGAGTTTTTACAAGCCCCGAGTTGCAACACTCAGGGCAGCTTTGAACAAGGTGGCACAGCTGATCCTCACAGCTTGGTGGTCTTCCTAAAGCTGTTTCAGCACTGAGGAACACCACAACTGAATGCTGGGAAGCTTTTCCGCTGGGAGAAGGTAAAGGCAGCTCCTGGTCTTTGATGGCATGACAGTGGCACTGGGTGTTTCAGGTCTCCTGGAGCAGAGGTTTAGCTATAACTCAGTGTAACAGAGTCAGCTGCCTCCGTCCCACCAGGTTCTCCTGGCAGGGACATGCTCCAGGAAGACACATTCAGTTTGGATGGATAAACAGGAACGGTTGTCAGCAGGAGAGATTAACTGCTGAGGTGAAAATGCTGTCAGCAGAGCTGTTCTGAATGTTTTCAGCGCAACCTGAGCCTCAGACACTGCCCTACCAGCCCAGGTGAGCACGGGAGGAAGCACAGCCCAGTTTGGTTTGGAGATGCATCATTTCCTCATAAACAGGAACTTGGTTTCAAGAGACCAGCTTTGAAATAAAACGCTCAGCAAGTGAGATTCGTGTTAAAACAGGCCAAGTGTTGGATGGTGAAATGCAGCTGTGTCAGCTGATGAACTCTAGACAAGTGCTACATACCTTCTTCAGAAGCCACTTTGCAACCCCAAAGTTCCCACAATTAAGGACATATAAGAGCAGCATTTCACAGAAATGGGTGACTTTTGAAAGACTTCTTTTGCTTATGTTGTCTTCCAAGGGGGAAGGACACAAGCTGGGTAGCTGTTGGTTTCTGTTATGAAACTTTACTACATCTGAAGTTTTGAGTCCTCTGTGTGTGCCTGCTTTCCCTGCTGTGGCTGATCCAACACCTCAACATCTGTGCCAAACACCATCCTTGGGTGCTTGCTGCGCTTGCCACCACTCCCCAGAGCGATGGGATGAGTCCAAGGAGTCAGATTTGGGAACTGGAGGAGGGAAGAGTGAATGGAAACAGATGCAGCCTAATTCACATGGCTAAAATGTACCCGTAAGTTTCTCATGCCTGGCTTCCTTCATATATATATTTATATCTTTTATGTATATTAAAAAAAATTTAAAAAAAAGCTTGGAGCAGTTCAGACCTAAGATAAAATAATCTCTTGTGTCATCCCAAAGCAAGAGCAGAGGGCACCTCTATGCTTTGCCAGCTTCTCTGCCCCTGCTGCCAGCACAGACTGTGCAGGCTCCAGCACCTCCTGGACAAGCAGGAGCCAAGAAAGTTCCTTTTTCATAGCCATTATTTGGGGCTATGCATAGAGTCAGAGAATCCAGAACGGTTTGGGTTGGAAGGAATCTTAAAATTCCTTCAGTTCCACCCCAACACTGCAGGGAAACCTTCCACTATCCCAGGTTGCTCCAAGCCCTGTCCAGTGTAGCCTTGAACACTTCATGAAGTCCACAGATTCAAGCTCTTCCCTCAGACGTGCTTTGCTGGGTTGGGAGGGCTCAGTTTGGGAGATTTTAAAAACCAGCTACTTTTCCTAGGCTCAGGAGTGATAACCTGCACTGCACACAAGTCCAGATGGAGCAGATCCACCTGAGGTGGTAGCTATAACCTGCAGGAATGTTCAGTTCACTCCAGAAGAGTTATAAAACATACAAAGAATATATATATATATAGAGAGAGAAGCAGTCAGCTTCTCTAGAGTTGCTATTGCCAGAGAATCTGGATTTTCATTTAGAAATAGATTTATTTCCACATCTATGAGGGCCTGAGTGTTTAGGAACAAAAACTCAATGTTAACACACCAGTAAGCAAACAAAGAAATAAAGACCCTGAGATTTCTTTGTATAATAATAATAATAATAATAATAATAAAAAAAAAAAAAGACTGAGTCCTGACTTGTAATTTTCAAATTCCTAGAGGCAGCAAACTCAGTGTTCTTTGGGATGTTCATGAGTTTCTTTACCCATAGCTGACAGAAGTTTCACACAAGACTTTCAACCCCATTGCTGTGCTCCATGAAAATCTGTTCCACTGAATGCAGTCCAGGAAAACTGGTCTGTGACTTCCACAGGAGATGCTCATGAATAATACATGTAGCTGCTTTCAGCAAATCCAAACCTCTAACGAAAAGCAAAGGCACATTCCCAGTTTGAGCTGTGCTGAGCACCAGATCAGACCCTGGTGATGCAAATCCGCAGCCAGGGGCAGGATGCAGACCTTCAGCCTGTCTTAACCTGGAGCACCAAGCCAAAGACTTCTCTTTAAATGTACTGCTTCACCTTTTAGAACAGGGATTTATAGATATTGGCTTATACTATTGGATGTTCTCTCCAGCACAGTCAGCACAGAGATTTTTTTTTTTTTTTTTTGTATGCAGTGTTGCATAAAGATTTTTTAAAGCAAGGTTTTTTAATTGCGGTTTTTTTTTATGCGTATAATTATAGGATCATCTTAAAGGTCATCTTGTTCCACTCCCTGGCATGGGCAGGGACCTTCCATTATCTGGTTGCTCCAAACCCTGTCCAACCTGGCCTTTGAACACTTCCAGGGATGGGAGGTAAAAATACAAAATATTTTTCATCTCCACTGCTGCCCCGTGTCAAATCTCTGAGGCCCTTCAGTGCTTTAGCAGCAGGAGTCTAGAGGAGTTTCAGGCTCGTGTCGGCACTGGGTGGGGGTGGTTGGGTCCCCAAGATGTCCCCTTCCCAAAGCCTTGGCCACACATGATGGTCAGCAAGACAAAGCAGCCCCTCAGTGTGTTCCTGGGAGCATGGGCTCCCCCCTGTCATACATGGTGGGGTAGGTTGGATTTAGGGCTCTTTGTCTGGGGGGAGAAGGCCACAATCAGGGCTGAAAGGTTTGCTTTGTCCCTGGTGTCTCTGCTCCTTGCCCAGCCGTTATTCCAGGTCCTGCCATCTCCATCCCAGCACACTCTCCAGAGCCCTGCAAATTGATAAGGCTGCTTCATGATCTATGGCTGCTGGCTTTAATTAAAGCTGCCTCCTCTGCATCACTCCCAGCCTTGTGCAGACAGCAGCACAAATTATTTCAGCCTCTGATCCACCAGATGCCAAGCTCATAGTTACGAGCTGACATTATTCAGGAAAATTCTCCCCCTGCTCCCACTGGCTCAAGTGAAGTTGGAAGCAGAGAGCTAAGGAGAGGGTATTCCATGACAGCAAACTAACCCTGCACTTGTAACCCTGGCTAGGCAGAAAGGTGGTTAAGCATGTCACCTTCAAACCTTCCCATCTCAAGTGGAGCGCAGCTGCAGAGGGAATGAGGAGTCAGCCCAAGTGAGCCCCTCACTCACAGCCTCCTTCCAGGCTGCAGGCAGCTCCTGGTCCCTTGAACTAACTGGATGGGTCCCAGTTAGGAGAGCACAATGTTTCCTACTTGTGAGAATCCTTTCTTAATCCCTGCTGACACATTCTGGGAGTGGGGTTCAGGTTAGGGCTCCATTTACACCTGAAATCTCTTCTGGAGTTATCATTCCCTCATTCCTCTGCAGGTGGGCCTGGGGACATTCATGGGCTGTCACTGCCCTGACCACTCTTCACTGGGACCCACGACTCTCTGCCTTGCACAAAGGCAGGCCCAGAAGGCTTTCCATGGGCACCATATATTGTTCTCACTTTCATACTGCTTTTTTTCATATTGCATATGAGGTTCAAGCAAGCCATTTTATCTTCCAAGCACTGTGGTGGGCAGGGGGGGAAAGAAAAAACCCCAGACTCCTGACCCTGCATTCCAGGTGGGGATGTCCAGCACTTGGACCTGGCTTTTAGGACCACCCTTGGTAGATACAGCGCTTAAATTCTGAAGTAGCAGAGCATTGACAGATAATCTTGTTTGCAGAGTGAGAGGTTGTCTTCTTCCCTGTTATAATCAGGAAAGCAGAAGGCAGGGCTGCCACCAGCTCATTCCTCACAGGCTCCCTTCACCTCAGGGCTCCTAAAATTTGGATCAGAGGCACCACAGCTACAGGCAACTCAGGACTTGTTGTTGAGGGTCTGGGAAAGAGATGTCAGACTCAAATGCTGTGCACCGAGACACCTGAGTCATGCAAACATGCAAACAGGCAAACAAACATGAATATTAATTGATGAGAGGGCTTTATGGTCACTGCAGGATTGCAGGCAGCTTCAGCTCTTTCATGTGTGGGATGTGCAGTGTCTTATTTCTCTCATGTCTCCAGTGTTGTCATAGAAGCAAGCAACATATTTTCTGGTGCAGTTCTACTCTGGTACATCCCGGCTGGTACATTTCGTGCTTTGTTCCTGTCTCCAGAGGACAAGAACAGCAATCTCGAACCTGTGTGAACTTGGAGGATGTTGCAGCATGCTGGGTGTTTTCAAAGGGCCCGTGGTCTCCATCTCCAGGAAACAGATTGAAATGGCAGGGGGTGAGTGGTTGTACCAGAGAGTGATGCTGCTCCTCGGGTTTGGACTCTTAATGCAAAAGTTAAACAATTGATGTGAAAATATCAAATATTTTTTAGAAATTATTCGTACATTCAGCCTTTAGTAGAGGTGGAGGGGAAAGATGTTTCGTGATTACAATTGGTGTGGAATTTGACTCAAATGAAGAAGCTGAACATGCCCAAATTCACACTTAGAATTTATTTCTTCATTTAGCTTTCAAAAGCTACATAAAAATGGGTGCAGCTCTGAAATCTTTTCCCATCATGGAAATCAAAGTGATTCAAATCCAGTTAATTCCCGGGTTCTGTAGCCAGTTTGCTCACACTTGTGGCGCTCAGTGATCCCACAGAAACACAGTTCAAAGCTGAGTGCCTCACCCAGGGCCCTGAGCTCCAGCTGTGCTTTTAGAAGGAAGCCTGTTAAGAAGCTGGATCTGGGGACACAAGGCACCTGGGAGGGTGTCCCTTGTTACAGGGAGACAGGTCCCTATGCTTCAGCTGGGCACCAGCAACCTTTGCTCAAAGCTGGATGTTGTGATGACTCAAATGAGCATTTCTGCCTGCAGTCTAGCAGGAGCTGCACGCTGTGCTCTCTGTGTGTCCTAGCTGAGGAGATGTTTTCCATAACATACGGAGCTCCAATCTATGTTTATAACAAGGCATGCCACTTAAGAGTACAGCACTTCCCCCCATGCCAAAGAAAAAAACAACCACCCAGGAGATAAAGTGCTACTCAGAGCTATCTCAGAACCAAATGTTTTTCTTCTCAGTGAAATGAAAATGCAGTATGATTAGGACCGCCAGCCTGAACATAGAGCTCCATGCAAAATTCACAAAAATTTGGTTTCCTGGGTCCCTTTCTTCCTTCTCAGCCAGGCACCTTGTACAAAAGCATCAAAGCACAGTAAGCAGCACCTGGCTGGTCCAGTCCCTTCACCAGGAACATCCCTTCGTCCTGCAGAGCTCAGAAAGTGATGGATGGAGACACTGGAGGCAGCAGGACACTCTGCAGGCAGGCATTTGCTTTGAGCTCTGCCTGGCCAGATATTTGCAGCTCTCTGGTACCCTCAAAAAGACGCTGGTTCCCCTCTCACACGACTGCTCACACTCGTGGTATCTCTGCAGGCACTTATCGAGCTCTGCCATCCCTCCATGGGCTCACCCTGGGAAGAGTTTCCATCTGTTCTGGCAGGAGTCCTTGGGAGTTCTGCTTTCAGCTCTCCTCTGCACCTCCCCGAGGCTGTGCTGGCAGTTCCACGTGGCCCTGAGAGCACCCACTCCCCCAAATCACCTTTTCCTGGCTGAAAAGAACACCCTCCTGCCCTTGGAGGGCTGCCAGAATCCTCCTGTCCCCAGCCATAGCCTGGGATCTCTGCTGTCTGCAGCAGCTTTGGGGTGAACCCAAACTTGGGAAAAGTGCTCTTGCTCTTTCCAGGAGAAAGCTCTGGTGCTTTCCTCTGACATAAAAGATGATGGCTGGGGCTCTTCTGAAGTCACAGATGATCCTAACTAGAGTTACAACTCCTATTTTAGCAAACTTAACTTTGGTTCTCCACATAAATCCTCCTCAGGTCCAACCTTCATGTTTGTCTTCTGTGAGGAAACTTCACTTGTCTCTGTCCTACCTAAAAATAGATGGGAAGGGGTAAAGATGGAGCAGGGTCTTCTCAGTGGTGCCAGGATAAGAGGCAACAGGCACAAAGTGAGATGAATGAAATTCCATCTAAAAATAATAAGAACTTGTTTGTTGTGCAATTGTATGGACAAAGCAGCAGGTTGTCAGGAGAGGCTGTGCACTGTCCAAGCCTGGAGAAATCCAAGCACTGCCTGGATGCAGTCCTGGGCAAGCTGTTCCAGCAGGTCCAGCTTTGTGGACAGCTAACCTCCAGAAACACCTGGAGAGATCTCCAACCTCAACTGTTCTGTGATCTGGTCACCTCAGCTGAAAACATCACTGTAATTTTATTGACAGGAGTTGCCAGCCCCTTTGTGTAGCATGTGGACATGCTTCCCCAGCCTTTTGGGAAAAAGCTTGGCTCTCCAAGGAGGCGCTGTAACTGTGCCCCTTTCCCTGACCCTTAAGCAAAGTCTTCCCTAAACAGAAATCTAATTAATACTTTAATTTTCTTTATTTTTTTCCCCATAAAGTAATGTCCCAATCATTTTTTATTTCCTACATGTGGCAGAAGGCAGAAATCAGGGAGGCTGAAAGCCAAATATGGGAGAACTGGGAAGCAGTGTCAGAGCCGCTGAGTTACCTCGGGGTTGCTGTCAAATCCATTTTTATTCATTACAGTAACCTCCTGCAGACTAATGGACATGTGTCCTATTAGTCCTGCAGTCATCATGGGTAAAATAAAAAGCTTTGGACAGTTCTAGGAAGGTTCCCAATTTCAAGCCAGTTTTATATCACAGCCTATTTTTGGTCAGTGCTGCTCACTTGGGTCCTCCTCAGAGTTGCTGTTACGGGAACAGAATTTCTTCCTTGAAGATGACTGTCTCTTGTTGAATGTAGCTCATGCTCTGGGTGATAGAACTGCAGGGGGTTTATCAGAGTCAGGGTGAAATCCAGACCTGAGCCCTGGTGAATTCAGTGGGGCCAAAACTACCTAGGTGGCTGTTCAAACAAAAACATGTATTTGGGAAATTTTATTCAAGACTACAATCAATCATGTTTCAACACTAGACACTATTTGCTGGTGCTAACGTTTTTTTTTTTTTCTTAGGAAATAATTTTTTAGCAAAATACATCACTGTTCTGCAAAGCTTGCTGACCTTTACTAATTAACCACGCTTGCAGGCATACAGCATAACCTCATGCTAAGCTAAACAATGAGCAGCCTATAAATAAAAAACAGCTACTGCTAAATTTCACATGTTTGGTTTCAAACTCAAAGACTTCCAAGGGGGTAGGAGGTCACTTCATTCTATATTTATCTCTTTAAAATTAACAGAAAGGAAAAAACAGGCCCCTTTGCCCTCGGACTGGAACACAAGGTCAAGATGACAAGTGGCATGGGCAGGGCTGGGGGAATCTGGCAGCTTGACCATGACCATGGATGTGCTGGCAGCACCCCGGGCTCGACACACTGCATCCATCAGGAAATTATATTCCCCTTGTGTCCTGAGTCATTGCCCTGAGATTTTACATCCATGACGTGTTAAAAAAAAAAATAAAAAATTAGTATGCTCAGTCTTTCCTGCCAGTTCCTGCCATGTGATTGCTGAAAACATCGAGAGAAAAATACTTTCCATTTGTTCCCAGAAGCCCTGGGGAATGAAGACGTGAAACCTGGGAGTGGCTCAGAGGCTCTCCTAGAAAATGGCCTTTGTCACACAGCCAGATGTTCCACAAACCCCAGGAGCTGCTGCTGGTGAAGGGATGAACATCCCCTCAGCCCTGAGCTGTGTCTGATCTCTCCTCTCTCTGCTAGCACCACTGCCATGCTCGGCCACGATGGGAGCTGTCCTTGGGCTGAAGGGAGCAGAGACCCTCAGGCTCTCTTGGTGTCCCTGCTCCCCTCTGCTCTTCCTGTGGCCCTGTCTGCCTCTAGCCAGGCTGATGATGGACCATCCCCAAAGGAAAACTGGCACAGAACCTGCCAAAACACGGGATGCTGAGCTGAGCCTACCCTGAGCTGGTGGTGGCTCAAATGCCTTTCCAAGGCAATGCTTTATCTTGGATTCCTAAATTATGAACCTAGGCCTCCAAAAATTGCTATTTTTGTCTGTCTAATGGGGTGGTGAGGCCCTGGCACAGGGTGCCCAGAGAAGCTGTGGCTGCCTCATCCCTGGAAGTGTCCAATGCCAGGCTGGACGGGGCTTGGAGCAACCTGGGACAGTGGAAGGTGTCCCTGCCCATGGCAGAGGTGAGATGGGCTTTAAGGTCTCTTCCAACCCAAATCATTTCATGATTTTACGACATTTGGACACCGAAGTGTCCCAAATGCTAGAGCAACTGACAAAGAAATTATAAGAAAGTGAATCTTGTTTTGATAAACCTGATTTTGATGTTAAAATTCTTCGTTCTTCACACGTAAACTTTGACTCAACCTCAGTTGCAAATCCAAGGTTGCAGGTCATAAGGGTCATTGATAAAACAGGGGAACAGAGGATGGACATAGCCTGAGGGGTCTTTGACACTAGTTACAAACACAAATGAAGGCAAACAGAGGAGACAGTGACTTTGACAATCTCATTCCTGAGAGGATCCAGGGAGCAGCAGGCACCCTGAACACACAACCCTCACATCTGTTGATGGAACGTTCCATGGCAGGATTTTTCCAGAAACATCCCAGGTTAGTCTCCTGCCTGCAGGAGCCTGTGGTCATCCTGCAGGAGCCTGTGGTCATCCTGCTCTGCCTGCAGCCACGTGAGGGCCATCAGAGCCCAGCCATGAGCCATTGGTCAGGTCCTCTCACCTGTTGAGCTCAGCAGCACCACAGCAAGGGGGAAGCTGAGAACACTGAGGATTATCTCATGAACACGAAACATCAACTGCATTCTTTGATCACCTCCGGGTTAACACCCATGGCACAATTTTAACTGCTGAAGATACAGTCACACTGCTTGGATCTGTCCCAAGGGCTGAGAAACTCGAGGACATTGCTTTTTTTGTCCCTCTCTCTTGCTCATCAAGTAACTCTTGCCGTGCTGGGGAGATGTACAACCTCACTGCAGTGCCTCAGGCACTCAGCTCCAGTGGAAAAAGCCAAGAAGTTCATACCCGTGTCATGGTGAGCTCTGTCAGCCTGGAAATAGCAGTGATGGCCCTGAAGCACCCTGGGGAATGGGAAATAAATATTCCTGTTCCTTCCCCTGGATACCACTGGGCTAAAAAGCATCATCTGAAGGCCCCACTGTAGGGCAAGATTCCCCCCTGGGGCTGCAGAGGAGGATGTCGAGTTTGAGGCTGCCTATTGGCATTTGGAAGGAATTTGTTCCACCACTGGAAACTTTTGAGGCCAAAGAAGTTAGAGGGGGGGAAAAGCCAGTTAAACTTTGGCCTTTTTCTATGGAGGGTAAACTTAGAAACATGACTTAGATGCATAATTTAGAAAACCAAGATAAAAGCTGCTTACCCCAGAGCTTTTTTTTTTTTTTTTAAGATTACTGCTTACCAGGCTTAGCCACAGGGACTAAGTTCCATGTTTGGAGTGCAGACTCTTCTGGCTGGTAGCCATGAAACCCACCAAGTGTAATTTTTGACCATGTAATTCATCCTCCTTGAACAAACTCAAAACCTAGTGAAGCAGGAAAGAATAGGATGTGAATTGCAAAGCATCTTTGTGCACTCAGGCTTTGGTGACCAGTGATAGCCGTGTTACGGCATGAGGAAATTTGCCAAGGGGTTTTCTGGTCAGAGAATATCAGTGGATGATAAAGCTGAAAGGCTCAACACACCAGAGGAGCTGTGTTTGTGCACGGACAGTGAAAATAGGTTTGCCACTTACTTTGTCTTGGTCTAAACTAAACAAAATTAATGCCGTGGTCTCATCTCACCCTAGACTGGCTTCTAGTTAACAGGTCTGAATAATTCAGGAGAAAGTCTCTCTCCTGCCAGTTACTGTTGTAGACAGCCCCTTCAGAGTGCACAGCCCTGGCTTTCCACCCCTCTGGCAGACACTGCCTACTGCAGGGGGACACTGCTGGGTAAAAATGAGATTTCTGTCTGCTGCACAGGTTAGACACTTCCGTGTGACAAAGGGAAAAGAGAAAATCCAGCTCTCCTTCATAATGTTAGGAATAAACTGTTGGTTAGTGCCATGTGTAGCTTTAATAAATTCATTGCTGCAGGTAAAAAAATCTCTCCTACTGAGGGAGGTTGTGGTTAATGAGACTAATTATAAAAATTTGTGCCTTTCCACAGATCAGTAAATCAATAGTGAGACACTCTCCTGCTCCGTGCTGCTCCTTGAGCACCTCTTGTGATGAAGTTTTCTGCAAACAGAGTTGGAAGAGCATATTGGGATGTACTGAAATATCCTCAGTCACATTTTGTACTGATGCCTGACAACAGTCAGGTTTTCCAGCCATTTCATCCTGCTCTCACACACTGTCCCAGCTTCCAACAAGAAAATATTGAAACCCTGGCCTTTTTCAGACTTCTGTGGGTGTTGAGAAATGCATCTCCCCAGGGTTCTGGGCACTGTAATTAGTTTGTTCTTTTTCTAATGTGAAAAATTTTGTTGTGATTTCACTGTCCCAGACAGACATCATGGAAAAAAATGGTGCATGTCCCATCTCTTAATGGATTATAATAGACTTAGAGGTACAAGGTAGGAGCAGAAGGTGGTGAATTGGATCATGCACAAGTTGGTTTCGATTTGCACCCTTTGAGCAGAAGCCCAAGTGCCTTCCACACCACAAGAAAATTCATGCCAAGCTCTTGAAATGACTGTTGTAACATCTCTCCGTGGTGATCTGCACAAATCTAGGCAGTCAGAGCTGCTGGCAGGCAGGTACCACCTGCTCCCCTCACTGGGACTCAAGCAGGGTACGCCCCAGCCAGGCTGTGGGGAAGCCAGGGAAGGATTTCTGCCAAGCTCTTTGCCAACTGGTTGGCCCCCAGCACCTTGTTGTGCCTGGAGCTGTTGCTCCAGAGGGGCAGGACCTTGAACTTGTTGACATTTGTGTCTCCTGCCAACCCAGGAGACACAGGCTGTTGAGGTGCCCATGGATGGCAGCACATCCATCTGGGTACATCAGCCATTCCTCCCAGTTTGGTGTCACCTGCAAACTTGCTGAGGGTGCTCTCTGCCCCATCATCCATCACTCAGGTCATTAGGGCAGAGGTCTGGGCAGCACACTGAAGGATTTCAGCCTTCCTCGTGGTCCAGGTCGGTTCTGATGAGCTCAGGGTGGGATTTCTGGATACAGCCAGGAGCTCATCTTCCTTTGAAACAGCCTGAACACTTGCAAACATCGGTGTTAAACTGGGGCTGTTAGATTTGCAAGTACAAGCACTTCAGAAGTGTCAGCATTAAAGTTTCATATCCAACTTAAATCAGTTCTCTCAGCTGTTGTTCACTGGCTTACAGACGCTTTTCCCCGGAGCAGACAGAGCTCAGGAATGTGCGGTTAACGTGTGTTTTGACATGACACTGCCTTCCACTGCAGAAGTGGCTAATGGGCCCAAAACCTGCTATCACCAGCTAGTGAAGGACTTCCTCTGGACCACAGTGTCTTGTCCCTAAGTGGTGCCAGGAAAACTCTTTGTGGGGCCAGGCTATCAGATCAGTTGTGGACATTACCTGGTTTAAAAATGCATAACGAGGAAGAAGCAGCCTGCAGTGTTGACTTGGCATTAAGTGCTCCTCTAAAGATTAAAGCAAGGGTTCCACTTAAACTGGATGAACTTGCAAGGGAACTGAAGCTGAAAAGAAATTGTGATAAGCCATGCCCTTGTCTAACTTTTGAGTGGGTGGCTTTTTTTGGAGCTACTAATGAAAATAAGTCCAATGGCCTGTGGCTCACTTTTGGTGACTCCTCCTCATTTAGGGACCAGTCAGTAACAGATGGATGTAAGGAGCAGCCAGACCCTTCATCCCCATGGAGATCTCCTGCCAATACCTTGTTTGCAGTGAGATCAATGACCTGGCAGCCCACCTTTAGGCTCCATGGGAAAGTAATTGCAGGAAGAAGCACGGGGAGGTCTGCTTTTGTCAGGCAGGTTCTGGCAGATTGTCAAACTGGCAGCTGCCAAGTGCAGGTGAGGAGAAAGCTTTTAGCCTGGTTTCCTGTGGAAATGAGGCTGTTACCATCAAGCTGTGATCAGCTTAATCTAAGGGAGAAACCAGGCTGCAGTAACGAGCTTAAAAATAAAATAAACTCCTCTAAACTTCATAAGACTAGAGAAGCACATAGAAAAAAGTGATATTATTGGTGCTGCCACAGAGGGGAACTTTCATCCTGGGCATTGGCCTCAGCAGATGCTGCTGGCCATGGATGTACTCAGCAGTTGATCCACAGGAGTGAAACTCAAGGGAATGGCTTGTGCAGTCCTCTGGCTGGGTGGAGAGAGAACATTTTCTGTGGTGGTCATGGGTGACATGAGAGAGGAGCTGATGAAAGGAAGGATCCAGGAGAGGAGGGGAGCAGAACTGAAGCTGAAGAGAGCAGAGCTCTATGATGGTATATTGTAGGAGGTTTGCTGGGCCTGGGGCTATAGCAGGGGAGGATGCAGCAGTGTGTGACTGCGCAAGAAACCAGGCTACAAGAATTCATTTTGATAGCTTTACACAGTAATTTATGTGCCATGGATTAATGATTTTGCAGAGAAAAGGATCAGAAAGCTGGGTGCCTTGTTCATGGGCCTTCCTGCATCAGCAAAAATACATCTCACATTCAGCCCCACTTGGCAAACCAAGTTGTGTTTAGCCTGTAGCTAGAAATGTTTATAATTTGTTTTAATATTTATAATTTGTCCCTGAAAACTGCACTGAGCATGTCATCATGCTGGAAAGTGTTCAGCTGGTGTCAGCTGAATTAAGGGAGATGTGCAATTATCTTGCAAGGAGTCTGTGGATTCAGGTATTAAAACACCCACCACGGCATGCAGGCCCATGTGAAAGGCTCAGATGCTTTGTAGTCTATTTTTACAACTCCTTCGGGTCAAATCATCTCTGCAGAAGAGGATTTAATGAGAAGGACTGACCCGTTCTGCTTCTCCTGCTATTCAACAATGACATTTTCCCCAGCTTATCTTCTCCTCAGAAGACAAACCACTCATCAGGCCCATCATTTTGTATGATGGGTATTTCCATGAGATTGCCATGGTCCCCCTGGGGGTTTCAAAGGGCTCCCACGGAGAAGGATTTGCTCAGCCTCTGACTAGCCAGCCTTGTGTTCCCTGACTTGTCCCATAATGTCATGGCATCAGTGCACAAAGCCATCAGCCACCCTTCTCTACCTCAGGAGCCTCTCCTCAGCAGAGGAGAGCAGAAACATTTCTCCCAACAAAACAAGTCCAACCCAGCAAGTTCACGAGGCAAAGGTTTGCCAGCAGCTGGGTTTGTGGCAGCTCCTCAGGATCCCCACCAGACCACTCACTCTGAAACCCAGACATCCAAAATCCTGGGGGCAGTGAGACCATGCAGGTAGTGTCAGTCTGATTTCACCAGTGCACTGTGCCTTGGTCTGAGGGCTCTGTGGCTCCTCTTGCAGCCAAGCATTTTGCAGCCATCACAGGAAAGGGATGGGGAGAAACAGGTTGTAATTGCAGCAAGTCCACAACCTTCTCCAATCAGCTACAAACAGGAGCATCTTTGACTCCAAGCTCTGAGCGTTTGGAGGTATCCCTCCTTCTTCTACCAGGAGAAAAAAATGTTCTTGCTAAAAATGGAGGCTGGGGTGAGGTACATAGAATCACAAAATCTTACAATCATTTAGGTTGGAAAGGACCTCTGAGCCCATCAAATCCAACAGCTGCCCCCAGCACTACCACGGCCACAATTAAAACATGTCCACAAGTGCCACATCCACATGGCTTTGAAATCTCTCCAGGGATGAGGACTCAGTAACTGCCCTGGGCAGTGCTTGACAACCTTTTGGACAGAGAAAATTTTCCAATACCCAACCTAAAGCTTTCCTGGTGTAACATGATCTGTTTTCTCTTGTCCAATTGCTTGTTTCTTGGGAGAAGAGACCAACACCTCCAAACCTGCCCCTAAGCACCTTCTCTCCTCTCAGGACATTTGCATTTGAGCCTCAGATTCATCTTGAGTTAAAAGGAGAATGTTCAGCAGAAACCTTAAAACAGCTTGGCCAGGGGTCTGTGGTCCTCTTCCCTCAAACCCTGAGCTGCATTTTCCTGCAACTGTGACTGGTGCTATGAGGTTGTGGTGGCAGCTCTCCATTTCAAATAGTTATTTTTGCCTTGTTAGATCAATCCCTTTAGTAATTTGTTTTCTGCCATTACTCCAGACAGCGACGATCAGAATATTTAAAATATTAGACTGCGGCTTTTCAAAGAATAAACCTGGAATACCAGAAGGTAATGGCAAGGTGATTGGATGTTATGGTCTTTTTGTGGTAGGCAGAGTTCATATTCCTGGCCATGATTTGGTTTATATTAGGCAGGGAAAGTGAAGTCTTATTATAGTATTTGAAGAACTTATGGTCCTGAAAGCTGAAAAGTTTCTTTTAACTCCATCTACGCTGAGAAAAGATATTCTCACTCAGTGTTTTGTGTTCCCTGCCCAGGCAGACATGAAATTACCCAGACTGTGATCTTTGTAACTGCTTGTGGCAGCAGACAGCAGCCTAAAAGCAACACTTATCAAGGGACATGCACCTGAATAATTTCATTTTCTTTGGTACTATCTTTGCATTGCAAAATCATCCAGTCTCATCTATTTGTGGTCTGTGGCTGAACATGGCCCAGGTTTCTATCGCCTGAGTAATTACCAGGATTTGCTCTGTGAAGCAGAGGAGTTCTGGGCAGACATTTTAATTTCCATCAGCTGTCATACCCTGGGAAAATAATTAAACACTCTTCATTTTCCATTTTAAATGATATACAAACGCCGGACATTAAACCCGGAGAGCTTTCCAAAAGGGAACATGTGGGTAGCTTCAAACTTTCCTTTGGCACCCAGCCACCAGCAAGGGTCAGCCCAAGTTCACCATTTCCCATTGTGTAAGGCTATTTGTTTAACATTTCTTTTGTCTGAAGTGGCCTTGTCAAATGAGATCTTCACATAATTTTCATTTGGCCCTTCACTCACATCTGAGCTGTCACTCCCATGGAAGCAGCTGGACTTTGAGCTTAACAGAAATGTAGGGATAAGTAGACAAAGCTTTAAGAAATTCACATAATTTTTCAGCTTAATCATAAAGGTATCCCTAAAAAAAAAAAAAATAAAAAAAAAAATGGAGTAGGCAGCTACAGAATCTTATGGTGCAAAAAATCCAAAGACACTTCCAAGGACCAAGGTTCAATAACATGGTTCACTCCGCTGTTGTAGACAGGCTGGCCCGGGTTTTGCAGCCAAATTTCAATCTTTGTATTTTGACTAGATTAAAAAAATAAGCCTGGCATTGTTTTGAGTGAGGGACACATCCTTCTCCACATCCTGCATGGCATTGCTGAGCAGGGCTGAGAGCTGCCCCTCCTCCAGCGTGAGGCCACCACACGTTGTAGGTGCACGTCATCCCCGGTGCCCTCGGGGTCCCTCTGACACCGTGCATCAGTGTGTTTGCTCTCTGGGATGCAAGGACATCCCCTGAAACAAATGAATGTCATCTCCTGTGCTCCAGGTTTTAGCTGGGGACTGGAACTGCAGTGGCTGTTGCCATTCTAGTTAATCCTCCTGGGCTGCAGTTGTGTCCCGAGATTTCCAGCTGGGCACATCCCTGCTTGTGTATACTTGCTCACCAAGCTGCTATTGGACCAGAATGGTGGCATTTTCTCTTATTTTAAATCTAAATGAAACACAATATGGAAAGGGATGTTGCTGAGCTCTTCTATAATTACAGGTGATGTCACTGGACACTATACAGACCCACCTCTACTGGTATTTGAGAGGCCAATGAAAGCTGTTGGCACAGAACCACATGGGTTGTAAAGGGCCTCCAGAGGACCTCTGCTCATTCCCACTTCCTCCTCAGTGCAGGCACAGCAAGTTGCTTAGAACCATGTCCAGTTAAATTTTGGATATCTCCAAAGATGGAGCTTTTACAGCATCTCTGAGCAACTGATGTCAGTTTTTCCTCTACCCTCATGATAGAAAATTCTTTCTTTCTACAGAGCTGGATTTTTAATCTGACATGTACAACAAAAGGAAAAAGCATCAGCTCTAGCTGCAACTAGAAGTGACTTTGAGCTTAAAAGTGTGGTTTGTGAACCACTCAATGTTTCTGCTTCCTCCTTAGCATTTTCCCACAGCTAACAAAATTACATTTCTCTAATCATCTCCATTGTCCATACGCCCCATTTGTGTCCTGGAAACTGCCAAGGTTGTGTCTCGTTTCAATTTCTTGATGGCCTTGCTCAAAGGCCAGTTGCCATTGTATGGAATTCCAGTATATTTAAAAGAATCAATTACAGAAAATGACACAGTTCCAGCTGCCTTCCAGAAGGCTCCTTTGGCAGGAGTTAAACACTGCAGCAGGAGCACATACAGGGCTGTCCTCTCAGGGGTAAATGCACAGAACATAAATTGGTGCAGGGGGTGTAAACACCCCCAGTGGATCCCCTGCCAGCCCTGCACCACACACTGAAAGCTCTGCCCCCGTGTCCTGCTGCTGGCCCCGGTGAGTCGCTGCCAGTCCCCTTTGCTCATGTCCCTGGAAAGGAGGAGGACACGACTTCAGTGGGTGCCCTGTGAGCTGGGAGTGACAGAGCACACTCCACACATCCTGTCACCTGTGTGTCTGTCACCTCCCTCCTTAGAGGGACCATGCAGGTCCAACACCCCAGCACTGCACTGCAGGATGAGAGGGGGCTCTGGATCGGAGCGATGCTCCCACTTGGCATCTCCCTTCCCTCCCAAGGCTTTGATTTTTCCTGACTGCCATCACCAGAGTGGCCCTCGCTGTCACACAGGACACTGCAGGAACACCTGCCTGATGCTCCATCTATCTGCTGCAGCCTCTCAGCACAGCACATGTCCCATTCCACTGGAGATGGGCTGTCCCCCAAAGGAAAGTCATCTGAACTGATAGGAGATGAATAACTCCGTGTCATCACAAGAATTAACAACACTAAGCATGTCTCTGAGAAGCTCTAGGCGAGGCCCTGATGGCCACAGGCATCCCATGAACTGCTCTTTGCCACAATATTGTTGTCTTTGATATCCACAGAGAACAGAAAATAATGCAAATTAGTTATAACTTCTTTTTACAACAAGGATGTTTTAGCTCTTCCCTGTTCTTATATCGCCCTCTGAATGACACACATTTAGCTATACAGTATAAATCCGAAAATTACTATCTTTGGCACCTCTGATTGGAAATGTTCTTCCTTTAACAAAATGAGAGAATTCTGAAATGGTGCTCCATGATGTTAAAGAGCTATTGTTTCTGCATTTCTGTAGTGGGAGACACTGGGAAATTTGTAAATGAACAGCCATTTCAAATTTGAGTGTTAAATCAAGAATACATATTATTTCAATGAGATTTTGAAATGACTCTTTTTAGTTACTCATGACATTGTAGAAGAGCTCTGAACAATCCCCTCCCTACTCCAAATACCAATCACATCTTCCAAACATGACGTGGAGTAACAAGGATGATTCAGATTTCAAAAATCTGAAAATATCTTAAATTGCCGTTGACAACGAAAGATTTTATTCTTCACTTTTTTAATGGGGAAAATAAAATACTATGCTAAAGCAAATCTTTAATGTAGCACATTTTTCATTTAACAAGAAAAACCAGGCAATAATTTCCATCCCAGTGGAAGAAGTGCAGTCTTTGCACAGCGTTCTCAAGCAGGCTCCCTCTGTGTTAACATGCACCACAAGCTGCAGCTATTTTAATGCTTTTTAGCTTCAGCATTCCTACATGTCATTGAAAACATCCGGCTTTCCACGAAACAAATCTCTGCTTTATTGAGGTAGCTGTCTAGAATACATATTTCTTCCCCTGCTATCAGATAGGAAGTTTGGAAATGGAGCAATATGATACACACAAACCCGACCAAAGATGAACATCCTGTGTCCATGGTCCAAGGCTCTGTGTGGCAAACTGTTCCTTCTCTTTCCACAGTTGTTTTATTATTCTTTGCCTTTTTTTTCAGGGCTGAGTATAAAATCTGGTCACTTCCCTGGTTCTCTATCTATGTGACTTTGCCTTTGAAGGAGAAATGTTAATGAATATGATTAATCTGGCACACCCTTAAGTAGCATCAAGCCACTTTAAATATATTCCCCCTGATATACCAGCTGTTTCCTGTGAAGAAAAGATTTCTTTCAAGAGATTTCCTTCTCGAGAAGAAATCTCCCATTTGCCCCAAAGGAGTTTACTCCTTTACTTTTATAGTTGGACTGTGTGTATTTTGAATTTGTCTAGTGTTTTCCTGCTGTGACCTTCAACACGCTTCCTTCTCAGATCAGAGCTGATGGCTGGGTCTGCTTTCCCTCAGCTTCCCACAGAGTCATAATTCTGGTGTGATTTTGCTCTCAAAAATCCCACCTGGAGTTTCAGGGAGGTGCTGTTGCCATTGCAGGACACCAGTTGCATTTTCTCTCAACCCCCAGATGATCCTTCTATGCATAAGCTGAGCTTCAGAACATGAAATTACTAACAAATGGGCATTTTGCACACTCAGATGGGCATTTTCTCCTCTTCCTGGTAAGGACTTGCTGCAGCATTGGATTAAAAAGTGATAGCTGGTGAGTCCCTTAGGAGCCTACCTCACCACATGTGTGTGGTTCTGCACAGATTTCCCCAGACTGACACCAGAGAGATCCTGGTTCTTTATGGAAACACAGAGTGAGGGCTGAGGACTGAATCCACAGGGGTTTTTATTTTGAAAATTAATAACTTCCCGGATATTAAGCTAATTCTCATCTCCCTGACTTCATGCCTGGCCATGCAGCACCTAAAAATTTCCCTCAATTTTCACTGACTTCTCCACCCTTCCGTGGCTCACTCCTGAGAGACTGTGCCTCTCTGGAGAGCAGAGCTCCTGCCCCATCCTCACAGGGAGGGAGGCTGCTGCCATCAGCTTTTCTCCTAATGCAGGTGACTGTGTCCCGTGCAGGGTAGGGGGGTCACTCACACTTAGGCTTCCATGCCTCCAGCTCTTAGGAGACGCTAAAAACCCTCTTCCTCAGGCAGCACAGCTTGGCTGGGCTGCCCCAAACGTGCATTGGGCTCCACTGACTGCAAGCAGAGACCAGGCAAAGTGTGGCTGTTTAAATTTAAATTAGGCGATGAGCTCTTCACTGCAGCATCCCTCTGCTGAGCGTCCATCACTTGGGCAGCACTCATCCCAAAGCTGGCTGCTCAGCCTTAGTCACTGCAAAGAGCTGGGAGTCACACCTCAGCTCACCTCGGGAAAGGACAGGGTTTTGTCTTGATCCAGTCAAACATTTATTTTAACTGCCCTAAAACCTAGGGCAGGCTACTGTGCTAGCAATGACTCAGGATAAAAGTGGTAATGTGGCCCTAAGGAGTGAAGGAACTAAACTGTATTAAAATATTTAATTTTGGTAACAGACTTGACATCAGTTCAACAGGTGATTTAGTAATAGAGTCATTGAATATCCCCAGTTTGAAGGGACCCACAGGGATCACAGAGTCCAACTCCTGGCCCTGCCCACCTCCCCAGCACCTTGTGCATCCCTGGGAGTGTTGTCCAAATGCTCCTGGAGCTCTGGCAGCCTTGGGGCTGTGCCCATTCCCTGGGGAGCCTGGGCAGTGCCTGACCAGTGAGGAACTGCAAATATACCTGGGCATTTACAACATCATTCAAGATTTGGAACACTGCAGCAACAAAGCCAGTTCAATGTGTGATTTTATAAGAAATTCTCCCTTCAGGCCTCTATATGTGTATGTGCCTGCCAGTTCTTCTCTTCTTCACAAATGAAATTTTTATCTTTGCATCAATTTCTCCCACTGTCAGGTTTCACAGAAGGATGTTCAGTTATCCAAACATTGAAGCTGGTTTGGGCTCTTGCCATCTTCTAAGGGATCATATTCACTATCCACTGGACTGCTTTATAGGATGCTTTTCTTCTAAAATACTTCAACCTTTAGAGCACATTTTATTTCTATTTTATTGAGTCTTTATTTCTAGAAGTTTCTTTCATCCCTCACGGGCATCCAGAGGAAATTTTGTGGCAGGGATGAGGTAAATTAAAACCAGCTATCAGTAGGGAAGGGTTATTCTTGCTAATGAAATCAGCAAGTGCCTCTGTGAGGAAGGACAGGTAGGAATACTGTGTTTCCTTGGACAGCACATTTTAATCCTTGGGCAGTGGTCACAAGAGATGCCAGTGGACAATAAAGGGAGAGCGCAGAGGAAATGCAGCATCCTGGGGCCGTGCAAGGCAAAACTTCCTTGTTTTCCCTTTTAGCTGAAGATAAAGAAGCAGCAGCACGTTGCAGCCCCGGGGTGTGGACAAACAGGGGCTCCAGAAACACAGGCAGCCACCTCCCCACACGGACACTACCGAGAGCTCATCTGTTGAAAGGCTGGCAAGGGAGCTCCATGAGCCAGTCTACCAACCTGCAAATGAGCCAGAGCTGCTTTCCAGACCCAGCTGCCTGAGGTGCCCTGTCCCAAGGGTTTATGTTTGCCTCTTCTTCTGCCCTCTGCAACCCAGAAGAGCTGCTGTGAAAGCATCTCTATTCACAAACCTGTAGCCCACGTGGAGACAGGAGCTGTCAGAACTGCAGGGAAAACACTCCTGCTGGCATTTCACTGGGCTTTGCTCGTCCCTGCTCCTTTGGGCACTGCTCTGCACCAGTGTGTTTGCCCTGTCAGCAGCTGAAAGGAAGGCATGGGTAAGTCCTTCCAGTGCTGGGTGATCCAAGCCTGGAGTTTTACTCACTCTGTGCAATATTTCTTCATGAAGAGCACTGTGAAATCCTGATGCCAGCAAGATAACAGTTGCTGAACTAAATAATTCCTGACAGGTAACGTTCATCCTGTGCCTAAGACACGGTTTTTCTTTATTTTAGAAATAAGTTTTTTTCACTATATTTTGTTTTTTCACTAGTTTTTTCACCATGTTATTCACTAGGATGTCTTTCATGACATCAGTGTGGATATTATCTAAAGAGCTGAGTGGGACCATCAGATGATGCAGAGGTCAAAGTGTGTTTTGGTGGTTGAATACAAAGTTTGGAGTTAAGAGCTGACATAATCTTCCTGGGAATTGTCTGCCTGGGAAATATTTGAAAAGTGAAAGACTACCATAGATGACTGATAGACTTGGTCCAGTGTAGATTAACTTTCTGAAATTCATATGAATAATTTGTTTCTGTAAGTTTAGATTACCCCTGAATCTCTGCCACTATGCAAAAAATCTGAATGA
The DNA here is from genome assembly GCF_009819655.1 of Sylvia atricapilla. Lineage (NCBI taxonomy): Eukaryota > Metazoa > Chordata > Aves > Passeriformes > Sylviidae > Sylvia > Sylvia atricapilla. The sequence goes on from NC_089148.1 coordinate 5,136,075, forward strand.
TAAAAATGCTTAGGAGCATGACAGAGGACTATTTTGCCATCACTTTTATAGATAAAAGATATTAAAATATGTGAAGTAACACGAGCCTAAGCCCAGTAACATACAACAGACAGAAAATGGCAATGGTTACTGACAAGAAATGGAAAATTTTCAGTAGTGAAAGAACAATTTCTTTCTTGTGACCCTGTCTAGCAACCTCTGCTGTGAACAGAACTATTGATCCAGCGAGGGTGTTTTGCTCAGTGGCTGGAATTCAGCCTCTCTGTGTGCAGGCAGCTCTGCTCCCAGCCCGCTGCCCAGCAGGGCTCCAGCCAAGTGGAGATGACCTTGCACTTCACTGTCTCTGTTTTCTGACAGATGAGCCCAGCCCCAGCGCAGGCACTGGCTTCCCTTTCAGCTGCACATGTGCAGGGGCTTTCTTCTGCATCATTTTAAAACTGCAGTTCCTCTCTCTCACATTGATCCAGATTTCAGGCCAGCTTTCACTTGCCTTTCAACCTTCTTATCATCTGCAGCTGAGTCATCTCTCATGTTTCCTGTAGTCTGGATTAATTCCTTCTTTGGCAGATGGGATTTCCACTCCCACTCTTCCTCCACAGACAACTCCTTGAGCAAGTCATCTTGCTTTTCTTCCTTAGGTTTTCTATCTCTAACATGGGAATCAGGACACTTTCCTTCCTTGGACCAATTCTAAGAACAAATCCACTTCTGTCTACAGAATCCTGTGATGCCTGCCACTGAAAACTGCGATGTAATCTATAATGTGCTTTCACGAGGGTATCTATGAATAAAGAAATCCATTGTATTCCTCTTCCCAGCTAACTACACCCTAGGAATGGAGAATTACAGTCACATCAAAATTATAGCACAGATGCTGAAGACAAGTATCGACTGTACCACAGATGGGCGCTGTGGCAGGAAAAGGACAAAAATCGAGGTCCCCACGTGGAGCTGAGGATTTGTGGGGCTCAACCTGAGCCCACAGAGAAGGAGGAGGAAGAGAAGATGGTTAATTGATTGAGCACAGAGATCTGGTTTCTGGGACAGAAGCAACAGTGATGGAGAATAAAGCTTGGAGGCCCTTTTGGCATCATTCAGGAAACAACCTGAGATTTTAGGAGACAGCCCTATAAGTGCCCCTCCTCCACAGCCTTGGTCTCTCTGGAGAGAGAAAACAATCTCCCGGGGGAATCCACAGGGCTGTAGAGTGCTGAAGTTAATGAAAACATCACCCAGCTCTCCATCTGGCAATATTGACCGAATTGCTGATGGTGTTAAATAGACTCCCTTTCATTTGAAATGCAAACAGGTAAATATTAGTGCTACCTCTAATGAGGCTTGGAGAATGCACACACCAACCCCTGCTCATTAGCCTTAGGCACAGCCTGGAGGGTACAGAGCAATGGAGAGGATGTGCTCTGTCCCAGCAGACTTAGATCCAACTGGAAGAAAGCTGAAAGCAGAAAGAGCTCTCAGCTTATGCTGGACACAAGCTCGTGCACTGGAAATGATTCCAGAATACTCTATTCATTTGTATTTTCTCAGCTCAGAGTAAGGACTGAACAACTCTTCTTGCATCATGGGTGTGTGAGGACGCTGCAGAGGATGGATGTGCCTGAGGAACCTCCCTGTCCCACCCTGTGGAGAAGGGGACCAAAGGACACCTGAACTCCCTAGGCTTCCAGTGATGCTGTAATTTATTTTCACAGCCACACCAAACCAAAGAGAACACAGCCCTGCACACTCTTTGTAGACATCCTTTGCTATGAATGTGGACTCCTTCTCTGGAGAGTAAATAAAATATTTACAGTCTATAAATCTAGGGAAATTGTTTCTCTTTCAGCAGCAGATCGACTTCCCTGGCCTGCTGCAGGGCAAATTGAGTACCAGTCTCCAACTCATCTCCTAGCCTACAAGATTTATGTACTTTCAGAGCATCTTGGAAAAGATTTTTGTGATTTACATACAGGTTTTTTTGCCGGAGAGGATACTGGGGACTTCTCCTACAATACAAATTATATTCTGCAACTATTCTTATGAGAGTCTTTTGTAATACAGCTTTGTAGGACGCAGACTTCTTTTGTTGGCTTTATTTACATCTGCTGTGTTTTATGGGCTCTGCACCACTCACATTTCTGAATCATTTGAAATGCTCCTCGTACCCTTTTGGCTGAGAGCAGCACTGGGTTTTACAGGGCACTTTACTAGCAGGACATTCATGTTGAAACAAATCGTAACGCTTGGGATTTGCATCTTCAAAGTCCTCCTAAAATACAGCCAAATACAGCTTTGCACCATTGTGGTAGGGAAGCAAGGAGAGTTTATTCCTGTTTCACTGGACAGTGAGTGGCTGTGACACTGTGACACTGTGTCCCCACAAACCCAGTACGTGCCCGGGTGGGACATCAGTGCTGGCCCCCAGCACACCAAGGGAAGAACAGGCTCCTTTTATTTTGGAAATGGTTAGTCACATTCAAAGGAGACCTAACGCTAGTTTGAGCCTTAGAAACACAACCTTTGGTGTATTTCTGTGCAGTCTCAGAAGTTATTGGGCTGATTTCTTCCCTGTCCGAGACCACGGAGCTGGGTGAGGCTGAACCTCCTGCAGTGCTTCTTTGGTTGTAAACACAAATACATAATGAGATTATGTGTGCTGTGCAGGCTCCTGTCTGGTCACAGTATAGAAAACATAGATAACACTTCGATAACACTTAATCCAGTTAGATGGAATAAATTAATGGGGGCAGTTATTTTCCAACAGGAAGTACAGGAGCGCAGGTGGTTGCAGAGATGAGTCAAGTAGTCTCATTCCCCAGCTACTGGGATGCTTGTTAGGACATTTAGGAGCCTGATTTGGTCCTCATTGAAATGAAAGCAGAAAAACAATCATCCTCTGCTTTTTGATAACTCAATCTCTTAGTTACTCTGTTTTTTTTTTCCCTCATTTAACAGCTCCACCACAAGCTGAAGGCACAAGCGTGGGCGTCTGCTGAGAGAGTACAAATAGGTAAGGCTTTTTCTTCCACCTTCTGCACATTAAATGAACTCATGAACTATGAGGTCTTGCTCATCCAGACACTTCAAAGCCTGACATGGAGTAGGCCAGCCTCGGGAAGATGTCTGAGGACAGGCTGACACCCAGCAAGGCACCAAATGCCGTGGCCATTGCTGACAGGTGCCTTTAGACCCCACGTTTTCAGCCAGTCCTTACACTTCAGATTTAATCGAGCTTTTTACACCACTCAAACATATCTGGGGAAAGGAGGTGCACAAGGAACTATGAGGCAAGTTTTGAACAAAGCTGATGGGACAGCCTCTACAGTTATGAAAGGCTTTGCTGGACAGACACTGGGTACTGAGAACTGCCTTCCCCTTTTTGGTGGAGAGCAGAAGTCACAAATACCACGAGCTGTAGGTTTGGGTTTGTCCCACACCTTTGCAATGCCAACAGCAGGTCACAGAGGTGAGCACAGCCCCGAGGCCACCAAGGGAGGAAATAACACTGTGCTTTTCCTTCCCATAGTTGTGCAAAGGTGGGAAATCTCCCTTTACCATTGCACAGATGATGAAAAATAAAGAGTTTTTTAGAAGCCAGATGAAGCGGTCCACTTCTGAATATTAGCTGAGACTTGTTTGGGGATTTTTAAATTTTAAAGATTTCTTTAATCTTAAAGTTTTAAGATTAAAATTAAAATTTTAAAGTTTTCTTTTGATTTGGTTCAATCCAACTTTTCTTTAGCATGGCACCTGGTTCTCTGAGTCACAACGAGCTCCAGAGACTGGCAGTTCTTTCCCTCTCTAAAAAGCACACACAAACACACACACACAGAGACTCAAAACAAACAACAAAGCAGTAACAGATGTTTGCCTGGTCTCAGATGTAGCACACTGTAAAAAATGACACAGCCACAGTCCTTGGAGGCAGGTTAATATTTAGTTTGGCTTACAGTTTCTTCAGAATCCCAGGGCAAGAGTAACCTTAGGGGAGATGCCTCCATACTTCTGAAGCCTGAAGCAGCCCATCCCAGCAGCAGCAGACTGCAGATGCTGCTGGAGCTGATGCAGAAAGGTTGCAGCTTTCCTTTCTTCTCCTGTAGCACTGTCGGTGAGACTTTCATCTCTTACCCACACTCAGAAAAAGCTGCATTATCTCTATATTTAGCTGAGTCACCTGGGTGGGTATTAATACATAGTCATGTGCCCAACTCCTGCCTCTAGTGTGGCTCAGCAATTTAGGGAAGTGGTTAGTGACCCTCACCTGGCTTTGTAAAAATACAATTAACATGGACTGTCCCAGGCTCAGACTGTGGAGGAAATGTCTCTCTCTTTCATTCCTAAGGTCAGATTCCCTTTCAGTCCCCACGGTCACTGGTGACTGACATTTTTCTGGGTGTCCATTGTCTTTTTGCCATGAAAAACACCATTTGACCCACAGGCAGACTTGCATCTCTCCTCCTTGCAGAGATTTGTTTCCTGAAATGGGGGACAGGAGACTGGCACCCTACTCAATCCATTAGGGACCCTGTACAGGGATAAGGAACACCAGTAGATTTTCTGTGCAGTTCTTCTGAGACAGATTGTACCAAAGCAGACTCAGGGAGGGTTGGGCAAGACGTTCAGCCTTCTCCACATCATCCTGTGGACCTGTTCTGGCTTTCCCTTCACCTCTCCTCATTGTTCAGCAACAGAAGAAGCTGGTGAGAAGACCCCACTTCACAGAGGTCTTGGACTTTAAAAAAAGAAATACAGTTGAATTTTGTGATAACAAATAACACAGAACTGCATATTGCTACTGCCCTTCACTGGTTTGAGAGTGGCCAGAATGTTTTCATACCATTTTTAACCAAACGGCCTCTCTACAGCCTCTCACTGGAATGTATACATTTTTGAACTGAATCTGAATTTCTAGGTCCATAATAGTCTCCGTTGTCCAGACATTATGATGGAAAGTGCATTTTTTTTCATTCTGATTAAACATGCATAAATAACACCCAAACAATGTGTTATATACTAACACATTTCAATGGAAACACTTATTCTGATTTGTCCCCAAACCAACTAACCTTACCTGGAATGAACTCTTAAGTGCTTTGCAACTTTAAATCACTTTGAGTTTCTATTATGACTTTGTGGAAGACTTGCCTTTTAATGCTTCCTATTGCCATTCCAGTTCCTCTCTCTGTGTCTAACCTCCAGAGATGATTAAGATAAAACTGCTGGCAATACTGTCCCTGCCTTTTTGTAAGGAGCATCTTTCTTTCTACTACCTTTTCCTTCTTCCTCACAGAGAGGACCTTTTGAGCAGCCTAGGGAGCAAGGGAGTTTGTTTTGATAATAAACTGAAACCCCTTTTTCCACTAAGTATTGCCGAAGTGGGAGCATTTTCACAGATCTGCAAGTTGAAAATGGCAAGGAGGAAGGACAGATAGACACTAAAAATGTAGGAGAGAAAGAAAGGCAAGACTTTTGATTTGTTTATTGAGAGGAAGCTCCCAAAAACTATGAGGAAATTATCGTCTCCCTAAACACCATCAGATTGCCCTAAGGGTGGATTCACCTTACATGGCTTAGACATCAGGTGCCAGTTATCCCAGCAAAACACAAGCCTCTGGAAGGCCATTCACTTCATTTCCACACAAACCAGCCTTTGTGGGTCCTTGTTTCCCTTCTCTGACTCTAAAGGGATCCATGGAGGACTTGCTGCAGCACAGATATCTGACTCTGAGATGTCAGAAGGCAGGAAAATCCTAACCCACGGTTCTGTATCATCACCTATACCTAAAAGCTATGATGCAAATGCATTTGTGATTAACCACATATCCTTACAAGTTGTGAAATTCCATGTAATAGTTCCCTTATGAACCATAAGACACACTTCCTGTCAGCTTAATGTTTTCTGTAAAGGTGCACAGCAACAATTGCTCCAGAAGAGCTCAGTGTTAACTCAAGTTACAGTTTCTAGGGGAATCATAACTTTGCCTTGATTTGAATGCAGTTAAATTCTCTGCCATAATAGCAGCATAATGAAAAGCATATTTTTTCTTTTATTTCCTCAGCTTGGAAATTAAAAGGGAATAACACACATTGGTGCACGAGGAAATCGACCTTCAATTCCACACAGACAGCAATATTCTCAAGTCAGTGTGTTCTCCTTTCTGGTATGAGAAGTGATGCAGGAAACCCCAAATATAGATTTCTTTTTAATGCCCACTTCCAGTGCATGAAAAGGGGGAAGTTGTGCCAGCAGTTAGAACATGGACTCAGCTACGGCTTGTAGCTTTTCTTTTTAGCCCACTCTGGGCTTCAGGCTACTTACTGAATCCCTGTTTGCCTGCCTGAGATGTTGAGACCTGAGACTTGATCTGATAAAAGCTGTGTACAGGTTTAAGTTTGCACATGGCACATAGTCCCTTGCTGTGATGCTGATAAATGCCCTGGGTAGAGCACAAATGATGACTTCACCCACATCAGTTCTAAGTTCAAAGTTCACATCAGTTCAAAGCCTTCCTTCAACTAGTTATGAACTTAGAATGTTGTTTGTTGGTTTTTTGCTTGTTTGGTGGTTTTTGTTTGTTTGTTTGTTTGTTTTGGTTTTTTGGTTTTTTGTGCATAAAATATGTGAAAAAAATCCCCAAAGTCTTCATTACTATTATATTCACCAGTTTTTGCTTTATGTTCTTGGAGCAGTGTTTTTATGGGCCCCTAAAAGACTGATTTACATAAAATTTAACAGTGTTTATCTCCTAATGTAGGAGATACGGTTGAGATCTTATCACAACAAGTAAACTGCCTTCATTGTATTCTAGCAGTCTGCCAAGGAACCATTACATGGCCACTCTTACCTCCTAGGACACCAACTCACCCCTTCCCCAAATAACCAGACAGCAATGTGCAGCACCCCTGTATGAAGGCTGGCTTCCCAGTAACCCTTCCCATTGGAGCCAAGGCTCAGCAGGTTCCCTCGAGGCGTTTGCCACGGGAGCACATCCACATGGATGTGGTCTGTGATCACCAGCAGCCTGGAGGGGTTGGTAGTGCAGAGCCCAAAACAGTGTTGTACAGAGGGTGTCTGGGTGGGGCGGGCTCTCTTTTTGTCCCTTAAAACTCTAACTTCACTTCAAACCAGGCTTTAACTTAAAACTGTGGATATTCCTGAGGGAGGTGAGGAGTGGTAGTGGTTCTGTGCTTTGCAAACGCCTGTGCCAGAGAAGAAATCCCCAGTGAGCAGTGTCCCCCCCAAAAGGAGATGCCCACCTTTCCCCGGGAGGAGGTAGAACAGCTCACACAAGTGTCCTCTGTGTGATTTAGGGCCACAATGAGCTGTGTTAAAGCATAAGAGGCCTAAAGAGAAAGTCGTGCAAGACCAACTGGTACTGAGAAACTAATGTGCAGCCTAGAAGAAAGTGTTCTTGGCTTTTTGGGTGCTAACTCAGTAACGAGCGTAACTCAGCTTGTGCCTTGGATTCAGTTCTGCACTGTGAAAGCCAGAGGTGACCTAAACAGGACTACGGTGCCCAATCCTCACCTGGCACTCCTTCCCTGGGTTTTCAGACAATATATTGTCTGTTTAGAGAAGTGATAATAAAAGAGGGAGGGCTTCTGGCAAACGGCACCTTCAGACACACAAATAAAAGTCCATCTTGGGAGTTGGATCTGATGATCCTTGTGGGCCCCTTCCAGCTCAGGGTATCGCATGATTCTGTGATCTTTGCTGATCTATATTATTATAGCACAGGCACACTCCAGGCTAGAACCCCAGTGTACTCACTTTGGCAGTATCTGTGCTGCATCCAAATGTTGAACAGTTCACAATTAAAGTTCCTGCTTATTCTTTCCTCTCTCAGCCCTTGCCTGAAATTAACAGACAGCTATGCTAAACTGGAATTAGGACTTCGGGTTGGGATGCTCTGCCACAGGCATTTTCTTCTTGTTTATACAGCTTCCAAAATGTGGGTGGTTTATTGGAGGGCTTATTTACTTATTTTGTCTTATCTTTCCTAATTGCAAGCTCGGTATAAAGACAGTAATTGAATCTGCAGAGTAAACAAACAAGCACTGCACATAGAACTGGGATCAGTAAAGATTGCCTGAAAATTCCCAGGTGTATCTGTAGGTTTCTCCCACAGCTGGGCTTGCTTTGTGTCCCGGGGTTTTCATGTAGGCCCTGTTCTGTGATGATGAAGTTGTGAAACAGAAAACTCTGGAGAATTATGCAGCGTTAAGGGACGCACAATAATCTTTGACTCTTTTTAAATATTTCATTCTCCTTTTTGCCCTCTGAGCAGGTGTAGTGCTGGGTGAGGTGAATGAGAGCAGCTCCTACTTCCAAGGGCATTATTTATTCAGAGATAATTATTTATTGGTTAAAATGCCTTCTCTTATATGCCCAGAATTTGCAATCCATGTTTTTCTGTATTGCAGATTAACATCCATTTCCATTTTAATAGCGACAGTGAATGCAACAAGCAGGGCCAGACTGTGCAAAACAAACGTCTGCTAATTTGTAGTCTTTTAAATATGTAAAGCTAGTCTTTGATGTTAATACACCATTAAAAAAGAGCTGGGAAGTTCACACGTCTGTTCCTGTGTCGCTTGTCAAGCAGCACACAGCTCAAAAAGCAGCTTGTTGGTTTGCAGCATCAAAACTCCCCTCAGCAACTTTGGCATCCTGTAAAAATTGTTGGTACCTGACATCTTCAAATTTCATAGAACCTGCAAAATCCATGTGAGGAAACTGCACCTGCAAGGCTCGTGCCTTTCTGTGCCCTTTCTTCTTTCTCCAGCAGCACCAGCAGTGTGGTCCACGTGAGGCTGACTCTGGTTCTCCAGCAGTCCTTGGGGATGGAGGAATAGCCACTTCACCCTGGCAGTCAAGAGTCCAAGCACAGTGACCATATTTTCCAAGCCCGGGGATTACGTCTACAAAAATCTTTGAGTATCAGCTCATGTTCAAATAGTTCAATGTTTTGGGACTAGAGTACTTAAAGGGAAAATGAATTTGTCATACTGGAATTTACTTTAGCCAGGATCAAGGTGATAACAATTAATCAAAATTCTTAAACTGGTCCTGGCAGCAGCTTGTGCAGCGTTTTAGTTTTTCTTCTGAACTCCTGTTAATTGGGAAAAACGTGCAGCAATTTCACTTATTCTTCTATAAGGTGAGCCATGACTGCTCTCATTTCTCCCATTTCTGAAGTGAAGAGCTTTACTGAAGTATCAGGAAATCATCAGTGCCTTTCAGAAAATAAAGCAGGGTAACTTAGGCATTTGAAACAGTTTTCAGCTTGAAACATAGACAGTTGTGCTGACAGCAGCTACCTGAGCCAAGTAAAGGTCTATTTTTCACCCATAACAAGTAGGACACAGGTACAACACATAGACTTTTGGCATAGACAAGTGAACTGCCTTCTCATTTTTAGGGTAAGACAGAGAGATCCTCATTAGCATTGCTGTATTGGTATAACTGAGGCAACATGTGAGGCATGCACACTCTGATTACACTGCAGTACTGTGCTGAAAGCAAATTTTTCCCCCCCTCATAAATAGGCCAAACTGGTGTTTCTACACCACTGTTTTACCTGCTGTCTTAAGAGGCCTGTTCTTTTCTTTTGGCATAGAGGTGGAGCTGCTTTCAAAAGATGACAACAAGGTACAAGCCATTGACTTTCCATACTCAATTATATCCTTATCTTTCCTCTTTCCAAGAGTTTTGACGGGCTTATTATTATAAAAATAATGATAATTTTATCTTTGCAAATATTTGTCACTGGCTACTTTTAGTCCATGACTCTCCCAGATCCAAGTCAATTCATTCCCACAGCAGCAGGAGAACTGAAGCAGGAAAGCCAATTTCTATTCTCATGTACAAAACACTCAGGACGAAATTTGTCTCCTTCTTGCAGGAACCCCCACCGCTTGGTTTTGATATTAAACCAGTAATTTATTTGTGAGTTAATAAACTGATACCTGGTTTGAGCTTCACTAGGCAGGGACAGAGCACCAGGCACAGCTGATGGGCTCTACTCTTAGTACCAAAATTGTTCTAGATATAAGAAATTGTTTACACCGTTTATAATTTTTCAGCTTCTAAAAATAACTCTCCAGTATGCACTGTCTCATCTCAGAAATGAGTGAAACAAACACGAGAAATCAGGGAAATTACTATTTTCTGCTTTTAGACGTAGCGTCAACTACATGAGAGTGGCAGACAAAGACTCCATCAACAGATTTGTACATAAGGAAATGGATTTGCATGTAAATAATTATTATGAATGTTAACTAGCTGCACACATCGTTAGGAAAACATCAGGGAGGTTTGTTTGTGGAGGCTAAACAAAATACATTTGCTTCATGCTGTTCTTTCGTGGTCATTTTTATTGGAAGCACAGTTTACAGAGGCATAGCAATCATATATGCAAAAGAACCCCTTTTTTTGGAAACAGTATCAGGCTCTCTGCAGAAAAACAAAGTTGGCCAAACTTCACAGTTATCAACCTAAAGTTGAAAATATTGTCTTTTCTGGCATGTCTTGATGTTGTTTATGTGCACCTTCCTGGTAGTGATTTCCAGTGCAGCGAGAAATAATTAATTGCTAGAAAGTTGAAGGTAGAAATTACTTCAAATGAAATCTTGCCAGGGATTTGGCAAACAAACTGTTATTTATTTCAACATTCTCATCATGGTGAGGGAAAAATGTCCTTAGATGAAAACTTATCTGCCTGGATTATTGGATGATACTAAAACTGTAAGTGATGAAAAGGATGTAGGCTTGCTGGAGTCTTTCTAGCTCACATGGTAGCATTTCCTGGCAGGAACAGTCTGAGACAGCTTTTATAACCCAATCTTCAAAGAGGCCTCACCTCCATCTCCAGTTTTTCAGTTGTTTTCATGTTTTTCATCTCTGCAAACAGAGAAACATGTGTTTCCAGTGAAAATTTGGGTGCACGGTGCCATAGAGCTGATAGGCATTGCATTCCTGGGAAAACAACTTCCATGCTAAGGAAGAGAAGCACTCTGCTGTCCCCCTACTGAGTGGGACATGGACACCAAAGGCACAGGGGGCTGTGTTTGAGATCCACATGAATATCTCAAAGGCAGGTGCCAAGAGGGTGGTGCCAGACTCTTTTTGGTGGTGCTCAGTGACAGGACAAGGAGCAATGGACAAAAACTAAAACACAAGAAGTTTTAACAACGTGGAAACATGGAAAATCCAGAGTTGAAGGACTCACATGGTCAAAAAGTCCAGCTGCTGACCCTGCCAAGACACCCCAACAATCCCACCCTCTGCATCCCTGGGAGAGTTGTCCAAAACACTCCTGGAGCTCTGGCAGCCCTTGGGGCCATGCCCATTCCCTGGGGAGCCTGGGCAGTGCCCAGACCCCTCTGGGGATGAACCTTTTCCTGATACCCATCCAAACCCCCCTGGCACAGCTCCAGCCATTCCCTGGGTCCTGCCCCTAGGCACAGAGAACAGACTGGAGCTGTGCCTCCACTTCCATTGGGAAGAACTTCTTCCCATGGAGGGTGGTGGAGCCCTGAAACAGATGTCCAGGGAAGGTGTGGAGTCTCCAGCTCTGAAATATCCCAAACCCACCCGTGCCACCTGCTCCGGGTGACCCTGCCTCGGTGAGGGCTTGGACCACACCATCTCCAGAGATCCCTCCTAACCCCACCGATTCCATGATTCTGTATTTGTGCCTCTGTGACATCACCGGGCGCCTCCCTGCTCAGAGCCCCTGCCCAGCGACACCGGCTCCGTGTGCGGGATGAGCGGGGCCGTACCCTGGCTCTGTGTGTGCGGGATGAGCGGGGCCGTACCCGGCTGTGTGTGTGTGCGGGATGAGCGGGCCGTACCCAGCTGTGTGTGCGGGATGAGCGGGGCCGTACCCGGCTGTGTGTGTGCGGGATGAGCGGGGCCGTACCCGGCTCTGTGTGTGCGGGATGAGCGGGGCCGTACCCGGCTCTGTGTGTGCGGGATGAGCGGGGCCGTACCCGGCTGTGTGTGTGTGCGGGATGAGCGGGGCCGTACCCGGCTGTGTGTGTGTGCGGGATGAGCGGGGCCGTACCCGGCTGTGTGTGTGCGGGATGAGCGGGGCCGTACCCGGCTGTGTGTGTGCGGGATGAGCGGGGCCGTACCCGGCTGTGTGTGCGGGATGAGCGGGGCCGTACCCGGCTGTGTGTGCGGGATGAGCGGGGCCGTACCCGGCCGTGTGTGTGCGGGATGAGCGGGGCCGTACCCGGCTGTGTGTGTGTGCGGGATGAGCGGGGCCGTACCCGGCTGTGTGTGTGTGCGGGATGAGCGGGGCCGTACCCGGCTCTGTGTGAGAGATGAGCGGGGCCGTACCCGGCTGTGTGTGTGCGGGATGAGCGGGGCCGTACCCGGCTCTGTGTGAGGGATGAGCGGGCCGTACCCGGCTGTGTGTGTGAGGGATGAGCGGGGCCGTACCCGGCTGTGTGTGTGTGCGGGATGAGCGGGGCCGTACCCGGCTGTGTGTGTGTGCGGGATGAGCGGGGCCGTACCCGGCTGTGTGTGTGTGAGGGATGAGCGGGGCCGTACCCGGCTGTGTGTGTGCGGGATGAGCGGGGCCGTACCCCGGCTGTGTGTCAGATGAGCGGGGCCGTACCCGGCTCTGTGTGTGTGCGGGATGAGCGGGGCCGTACCCGGCTGTGTGTGTGTGCGGGATGAGCGGGGCCGTACCCGGCTGTGTGTGTGTGAGGGATGAGCGGGGCCGTACCCGGCTGTGTGTGTGTGAGGGATGAGCGGGGCCGTACCCGGCTCCGGTGCGGGATGAGCGGGGCCGTACCCGGCTCCGGTGCGGGGTGAGCGGGCCGTACCCTGGCTCCGGTGCGGGATGAGCGGGGCCGTACCCGGCCGTGTGCGGGATGAGCGCGGCCGTGTCCCGGCGCCCCGCTCCCTGTGGGGACCCGGCGGGCGGGCGGCTCCTCCCCCGCGGTGACGGCCCCGCCCCGCCCCGCCCCGCCCCGCCCCGCCCGCTCCCCGAGAGGCCGCTCGGCCCCGCTCGGCTCGGCTCGGCTCGGCCCCGCTCGGCTCCGCTGCCCGCCGCCGCTCGCCGCCCGGGAGCCGCAGCTGCCCGCGCCCGCCGCCCGGCCCGGCCCGGGGGAGCCGCTGCGAGCGCGGCTGCCGAGGTGAGCACCCGGGGCCGGGGCAGCGCGGGTCAGGGGCCGGGGGGAGCTCTCCCCATTCTCCGCAGGGCCGCTCCCGCCGCCGCTTCCCCGCTTCCCTTTCCATTCCCTTATTTCTGGTGTCCCGACCCCCCTCGCCGCCGCCTCCGGGCGATGTTTTATTCATGGCCCGGCGGGCTTTGTGCGGAGCGGGCCGGCCGGGAAATGGCTGCGGGTGGGCGGCTCGGGGTCCCCCGGCCCGGCAGCGCCCGGGGCTCGGCTGCGCCTCCGCGGCCGGGCCGGCAGCCAGCCCTGCCAGCCGCTCTCCGGCGGCTCTGATGCGTGGAGCTGTATGCCGAGATCTCTGTCTATTTATCTGTGTTCTTCTTCGATGTTCGGCAGCAGCGTATTGCAACACCGACCGCTCGTGCGCCGGGCGGCACTTACACCGTCGCCGAGTTAACTGTAGATGTCAGACTGTGCTTGCTCTGGGGTGATGTCAGATTGGTAATATCGCGCAGAAATGGGCATTCGGTGATGGAGATGGACAGCCCCGGCTGGCTCGGCGGAGCCGCCGTGCTCCCGGTGCAGGGCCGGCTGCGGGCGCTGCCCCGGCGCGGGCGGAGCGCGGGGCCCCTGCGAGAATCAGCAATTGTTCGTGGGTAGCTGTGGAATCGGAGCGGCAGATACTTGTGCCTGCAGCAGAGATACTTGGCTGGTTTTGCCTTACAAAGGTATTCAGGCGTGTTTTGGTTAGAGAGTTGGCTGATGCCTGCCTTGTCTGCCAGTTGTGCCATAAGGCATCCTCCTCGGGAATCATCAGTCCACAGGAGGAATTCTGTTGTGTGCTGTGGGAGGCTGGCTGTGATCAATAGGCAGCGTCATGTTAGCTCCTGATACCGCCTCTTGATTTCTCCCAGGCTGATCGTGGACCAGTGAACTAAAGCTGAGAGATGCTGAAACACGTCTGTCACCTTATTCAGCTCCCCATTCGCCTGCCCTTCGCTTTCCCTATGCCCTGGTTGGTAGGATTTCAGTGGGAGAATTCTGGTTCTGAGCCTGTTCAAAGAAATCTGTGTGTTTTGATTAAGCTTGTCTAACTTGCTGTTTAATAATAGCTGTGAGGCTGAAGATCCCTGTGCCCCAGGGTCTGGGGGTATTTGCCCTTCCGTACAAAGTGAAGTCAACCGATACTGCTTGATGCTGTTTAACCTTGTATTATCTTAGGTGTCGTATGATGAGACAGCTTGATTTGTTTAAGGCTTTGTGATGATGCAATGCAATAATAATTATGAATCTTCTAATTGTCTGGGGAATCTTTAAATACTACTCTGTCTTGGGAGGTACTTCGTGTATGTTTGTTCCCAAGAGGCGCAGGCATAGGTGAGCAGGGTTTGATATTAATCATCTTCATTTTGGGGTGGGAGGGTGGGAGCAGTTTGGCACAGTTGCTTTAAGTTGTAATTTATGGGTGTGATGTCATGTGCTAGATAAGCTTCCATAGGATCTGCCGTGTAAATTATGGCCTTTGTTTATATACGTGCAATTACATGTTTTGAAAATCCACGTTTGCTCGCGAGCCTGCGCCCGAGCTGTGAGTGAGATCCAGCAGAATGTGCTTCGGTTGCGCAGTGGAGCTCAGCGCTTGGGAACATTCTGCTTTGCTTTGCCTTGTGCTCACAGCCTGCTCAAGGTGCGAGTGTGCTCCGTGGCATCCTCATGCTGTGATGTGCAGGGTGGTTGGCTGCCAAAGCAGCGGCCAGGTGCTTTGTTTATTTTCTTCTTTCTCCATGATCGGGTTTGTTCTGTTTTGGTTTTTTTTTCAGAAGAAGCGAGGTGCTGAAATGACTGATTTCAACTAATGTGTGCTGGAGAGAGCAGCTTGGTTATTTCGGGCTGCTGTGGTTTGTTACGCAATCAGATTAACAAAGGTTGAAATGATCATTCAGCTTTGGGTAAACACGATCTATAGAACAGCGTGGATTAGGGCAGCTGTTTACATCAGGCAGATCTGCTGCACTTGACATGTTGCAAATACTGGATGGAAACACAATGAGTGGACACAGTAATGTACTAAATACATTTTTAGCAATCTCTTTGGGATTACGATGTGCTTACTATCGATTGTCTGTGCTCCAGGAGCTCCTGCAGTGCCTTGGGTGCTGCCTGCACGCATTGGCAAACTTACTTTCGGCTTCATTTAGTTGACAATCCAAGGCCTGGTGGAAGGTCTTTGTGCACGGCCGGTGGTGCCTGGGCTGTGTGCGGGCTCTGGGCTCCTGCAGTCCAGGGTTGGGTCAAGCAACATGACCAGTGCTCAACTGGAAGCTTCCTAGATTAAACAAAAACCACAATTCCAGCCACGTTTGCTGAAGCTGGCAGCCCCTCAACCGGTCCATTATTAATTGGCCGTTTCTTGTTGTCGCTGTGGAGAGAGCATTGCTGCAGGAGAGGTTTTCAGGGCTTGTCTCCCTGAATCTGCTCAGTGATGAGGCGATGGCGCGCGGGCCACGCTGCCAAGGCTGGCACAGGCATCGCTGCCAGGCTGGAGGTGACACCCCACCAGGAGAGACAGGGCTGAGAGGGGAAGGGGCAGCCTGGCGTGTGGGGGATGTATCCAGAGTGTGGGATACACACAGGGAGGTGTTGGCCAGCATGGACCTCTCCATGCCTGTGTGCAATGCCTCGCTGGGATCCCCGCCTGCAGCTGCACTGAGGTGGGCTCGCCTGGGCTCTGCAGCTCTAGGGGGTCTTGTTCTGGGAATACAGGATGTGATGGCATCAGGTGTTCGGGGAAAGGAGGAAGAAGCAACTCCTGCAGTCAGTTTTCCAGAGGCCTTTTTTTTGGTGTGGAGCTTGAGCCTTCCAATCTTCTCCTCGTTCAGGGAAAGGTATGAGACCCTCAAGGTTGCTGCTTTTCCCTCCTCTAGCAGGGGATGGAACAGGACTACATTTTGAATACGTGTTCAAAAATACTCTGGAAAGAGTTTATTATTATTGTTATTTATTTTCTTGCTGGCTGTGTTTAATTCTATATAAGCAGACATGTAATTGCAAAGGGATTTCACAGGCACTTGCAAATGTCTCTCGCTGCGCTTCTGGCTGCGCTGTGCTGTATGACATTTGTGATAAATGTACACAAGCACATTTTGGGCACACATTTGGAATCAAAAGAGGTACTTCAGGGAATAGGTATTTCCTACCTACAGTATTAAGGCTGTGTTGTAGGATTTTCAGAGGAGGCAATGTGGAATGTGATATGCAATCAGTCATGTTAAGACTGTTTCATTTGGTACAAGTTTCCTTCTGCTCTGATTTATTAACAGGTTGGTGTCTTGTCATCTTCAATCATGTGAATGAAGTAAGAGCAATCATTCTGTGTCAGATTAGAGGTCTGTCAAGCTTGGTAGCTCTTCTGATGGGACCACTCCCAGGTGCATAGAAAAACTGGAACAGTGAAGTTCTCCTGGTAAAGCCTTGTAGCAGCCACCACTCTAGGAGACCTTCGGGCTGGCAGGTTCCAGGGAGGCTTACGGGTTTAATACCTGCTGATGGATTGTCTTCTCTATAAAATGTCTTAATTAGTTTTGAAAAACTTCATGGCATTAGTGTTCACAGCCTCCTGTGCTGGTGAACTTCTGGTATAATTGTCCACTCTGAAAAAGATTTTCTTTTTTCATTTTACAGTTTGCCATTTGAAGTGATTTTATCTGAATTCTAGAAGAATATATTGCTTTTTAGATTTTTACACAGAAGTGAACTATATGTTCATTTCTGAACATATAAGTTCAAATGCTAAGTGGTCTTAGCATCTGAATGCTAAGTGGTCTTAGGAGATACATGAGGATAACTGCTTTATATTTGCAGTGAGGTGTAGTCCCAGCCCTGTTTACAGTCACCTTTCATGGATAGGTGCCATTATGGCTGTCATATTTAGGTGACTGCCTGCAAAAAGGTGTTCAAATGCAAGAGGTGATTTCCCCACCTGTGCATCCTGGACATAGATTGGGGTGAGTCTTGATTCAGAAACACTCAGTGACAGAAGAGTTGCTGCAAGCCAGGAGCAACTTCAGGAATATTGATGGAAGATTTACCAAAGTAAATCTTAGCAAGGGATCTGGCAGAACATTTTAGGGGATGCATAAGAGCGCGGAGAACAGAATTTAAAAGTTGTATTAAAGAGCTTGAAGTTATGCAGTACAGGTTCTTGTAAATACCACATGATGCACAAAAAGCAGTAACTCAGTCCCTGAACTGTTCTATAGGTTGGCTTCCACCACGCCATCCTCGACCATTTCAGGAATAGATGGGTGGTAACAAAGTTGTGGTTTGAATTCCCCTTTTCCTTTGTGTGGCAGGGGAGAAGGATCCTTTGGCTGTGAATTGACCTACAGTATTTGCTTTTTAAATAATTGCTAATTATCACAGTGCCCCCATGCTCTGCCCGCGTCGGGGTGGTGCTGGTGGTTCAGGGGTCTGGGTTACAGACCTCTGGATACTGGTGCTAAAGCTGGGTTTGGTTTGTTAAAAGAAGCTCTTCAAAGGTTGGTAATTTATTATCAGAATCATACAGTCCAGGAGTATCCTCAGCTGGAAGGGACCCATGAGGATCATTGAGTCCAACCCTGTCCCTGCATGGACACCCCACCAATCCCACCCTCTGCATCCTTGAGAGCATTGTCCAAATGCTCCTGGAGCTCTGGCAGCCTCGGGGCTGTGCCCATTTCCTGGGGAGCCTGGGCAGTGCCCTTATTGTGGCGGCTTCTGAAATCCTGTTGATAAAAATGGGTAGAGTTTTCATGTTTTTAAAGCAAACAGAAATTCTTCATCTTGTCATTTTTACTAGGATTCCACCCTTAAGCCTGTAAACTTATGATTAAAGTGGGTGGAATTTCAGCCCGATGGTTTACGGGTGGGATAATAGTAGAGACTGACCAGACAAACATTTTGTTTTAGAAAGGGAGGCTTACATAATGATGCTATACACAACAACAGTATATGGATATGGATATAATCTCTGGGGCAGTGCTAATGCAGCAGCATCCCTTGTCTGCTGTTGCTTGCTTCAAAGGAAGGTAGTTCTGGAGTGGAGAGATGCCAGTGCCAAGTGATTTAAGTGGAGTATTGATCCAGTCCTGGGGAGACTTTAGGCAGGGCTCTGGGTTAGAAGGTTGGAGAAACAGGTTTTTAAACCATAGTGAGCTCATAATTTGTTATCTGAATAAGAGAAGACCATTCTTCCTCTTTTTTTTGTGGAGCCCTGTCTGTCTCTTTGTGTTTTGACTTGTTTACAGAGATTCATGTCTTAATGTGTGGCATGTGCTTAGGAAAGCTGAGGCCCTATTTTGGAGAATAAAAAAAAACACAACAGTGAACGTGTCTGAAAGCATCAGGATGGGATCAGAGGCTCTCCTCTTGCTGTGAAACTGGCCTGAGTTTCTTCTCCTTCTGTCTCTGAATCTTTAAGAGAAAAGCACAGACTTTATCTGTCAAGTCTGGAAAAAGATAAAGAGCAAGTTCACTTGAAATATGTATTTAATAGGGAAAATTTCCTAGGATCTGTATATACAGGTGGGCATTTTCCCAAAAGTAAGTTAGGTGTTGAGGCCACAAAAATGTTGCTGCTAACCAAAATTCTAGTCCTGAATGTATCTATAAATACCATAGCCTCACCCCTTTAGCTCTGTGCAATTATATGTAGCTGGAATAATTTCATAGATCAGGACATAAAAGGACCTTGGTGAACTTGTGCTTTTAGAATAAACAAGGAAAGTTTATCTAGGTTGCCCAGTTTATTCACACAAAGACAGCTCTTTACTCGGGGAGAGGGAGGTACTTACCTCTTAGACTTTCCTCCTTAGGATTATCTCATCCCATCCCAAGATTTTATTAATAAAAGCAAAACAACTGTAATGTTTATGCATTTAGGCAGACAGAGCTCTGTGTTTTGGAGTCATGGCTAATTAGATTTGTGGAGCCTGTGCAGTTTTGGATATTGGGCAGGGAGACTGTTTTTGCAGGAAGATGCAGAGGAAGGAACACATTGCTCGTGTTCCCTTTTTTGCAGTGGCAGCAGCATTTTCCATGCCCTGTGCACGTTCACGATGTTGGTGTGCTGCTCCTGGGGAAGCAGGCTTGTTGAAGTTCACCTTTACATTTGGAGCATTCCTTTTAAATTGCCATCCAGTAAAGCTCTGAGTAGCAGACATTTGCACTTCTCCAGTGGAAAACAGTCTGAGGGAAGAATCAGCTGGTAAACCAAAACAAATGCTGTCTTTCTAAAGGCTGGCAATGGGCTGTAAGCCCATTTCTGCTTCAACTTTGAGGGATGACTAAGATGTTTCTCTGTTCTAGCAATATCCACTTTGGATCCTGCTGCTTAATTTCATCTACAGGCCTGCTCACCCCGGCTGCATCTTGAAGAGAGCACAGCTGATGTGCAGTAAATGCACTGACGGAGCGTGCAGGAGCCACTCTTTTGTTAGTGATGGATGTGCCCAGCTCCAGGGCGTTCTCTGAGCTGGGTGTCGGGGGCTGTGGTTTGGGCTGCTGAGCATGGCCAGCCATGTGATGCTGAAGGACAGGCTGCTGCTCCTCTCCTCCAGTGCAGCCGTGCCTCTTGTGTGCGTGCAGTAGTTGTGGTCTGGTGGATGCCTGGAGGCTCAGCTTTCCCTTCCGAGCCTTCATTTTTGCAGGAATGTGAAATAGCGGAGCTGAAGCTGCTGAATAAGCCAGACTGGATCCCGGGGAGCAGATCTGGCTCTCCCCTTCGTCCGCCTCGGAAACGTGGAGAGGAGAAACTCCTGCGAGTACTTCAGGGAATTGTTCGATTAGTGGGTGAAAGGAAAGCCAGCCAGGGTTTTCTAATCCCATCCCTATTCTTTTTACCACTCAAAGGTCTAATGGATATAATTGTTTTTTCTTATGATTTATGTTTTTAAAATACTCCCTAGTTTTCGGGTGTGGGAGTCTATCAGCCAGGGCTACTGAAATTAAAATCAAAACCTTGTGATGCACAAGCTCCTGAGATGATCTCTGTTTAATTGTAAGAGGGAGTATTTTTTTCTGCTTTGGTCATGTTGGATAAGGTGTATCTTTGAGATTAAAAAGTCCTGATGCTCATAGGAGGAGGAGAGCGCTTCTTTCTTTTGTCTCCAGCATTGCAGCAGAGATGCTAATTAAGCACCAAACAAATTGGATTTGGGCAAGTTTGCCTTTGCTATGGCAGTGGAAATGTTTTGTTTGGGAGAGCTGCACAAATTACACCCACAGGCGTTCGCGCAGAGATAAATCAGCCCCTGGCTGCCCCAAATCTTCCTGCTTCGCTCCACAGGAATAAGCCAGAGAAGCTTTGGGAGCGGCAGAGAGTCCGTGAGCGTGTTGTGGAGCAGATTGTGCACGGGCACAGCCCTGAGCAAAGACGTCACAGCGAGGAGGGACTGTGATCCCAGCACAGAGAGGCTCTGTCAGCGGGACAGGCGTATCAGGGTGAGCAGCTGGGAACATGGGGATGCTTCTGGCCTTCCCCAGCAGCAGGACTCTGGGCTGCGTTTTGCTGTAGCTCACCGTTCTGCATCTTTGGCGTTTTGGCAAGAGAAAAGACTGTTTTGTGAAAAATCAAACCTTAAAACATGGAGTAAGAGACCTCAGGCTTAGTAACAACATTTAGGAGAATAATAAATGCTCAGCCTCGTGAAGCTGCATTTAGTTGTACATTTATTTGGGGGATTTTTTACAAGCATAATGGAAAATTATGCACTCGACTCTTTCAGAGTTGCCATGGGATTCAGGGGCCCTAATTTCCCTAAGACTATGAAAATCCCAGGCTTTGCCGTGTAATTTGTGTTTGCCTTTACACTTCTGTGCTAGTCTCTGAGCCTTCTTTCATCCGCAGCAAATGCTTGGGTACTGCAACAGAAATAGTTTAAAAGCCAATGATTAGAGAGGAAAAGAGCTGGAGCTTCTTAGATGTCTGGGAACTGGAGGAAGTAGGATTAATCTGGCATTAAAGTAGAAATTTGTGAGGGAAACTCGGCCAAGTAACTGGCTGGAGAGAGGGGGATTCATGAAGTCAAAGTCACTTCTTCAGCCAGAGGGGGCTGAGGCTGATAGATTTCTGACTGGGTGTTTTGCCTGGCCTCTCCCACAGACTCTGGGTAGCTGTCACATACTTTCCCTGCAATTGCTTGGCATTCGGAGAGATCATGCCTTAAAAAAAGACTCTCAGAATGAGCAGCTTTCCAGAAGGTCATTGGAAATTTAATGCTACAGTGTAATGAGGTTTCTGAGTTACCTGTAACACAAATAACAGTGCTGACGAATTGCTTTTCAATTATTAATTCTTGTACAGTAAGTTGTTGGCCATTAAGATGGGTTGTCTATGCAAAGTGGTTCCATAAAATGCAGATTATTAGCTTCTATGTGGGTCAGAAAACATTGCATACTTGGTGTAACTCTTGTAGTTAAATAGACTCCTTTGCTAAGCAAATAATTTAAGCACTGGTTACTGTCAGCATTGTCAAAAACATGCATGAGTTCTTGCTGAGTGTAAATAAAAGGCTTTCAGGTTGAAATGATGACTGCAGGATTTGGCTTAAAAGCTATTTTTGGGCCACGGGCACAGCCCAAAGCCGGGGGATGTATGTGGCTCTGCTCCTGGAATGGCGTCAGGATGGAGGATGACTAAGTCACCCCTGCAACTTCCTCGCTGCTCCAGAAAGGTGGTGATTTATTGCAGCTCTGTGTCAGCAGCAAATCGCCGTCCACCCGCGCTGATTCAGCCGCCCAACTTAGCTGGGAGTTAGGGATGTGCCCCGGGTCCCTCCCAGCTCCTTCCCACCCGGCAGCTGCCCAGGGTGGAAACACCACGGGCCACCGCCCTTCCTGCTCTGTGTCCAAGCCAGCCAGGCCGGGAGTCCTCGTGGATACGTGGGATTGGGATGGTGTTCTTGCCGAGTCAGGGAGGATTGGCTGGGCAGAGCCTCAGGGCTTTGGGCTTCTGGAGGTGCTGAGGTTGAAGCAATAGCAAATGTGGCAGAATCAGCACATCGTGATGTTGATGCTCGGTGAAAAACTGGTCCAAACCCTTCCAGGCCCTGCCCTGGCTTTCCTTTAGTAAGCAGAACAGGTTGGGCAGCAGCACAGGACTAGGGAGACTGCACAAAACAAGGAGGAGTTCACTGAAGATGTTCATTAAGTGTATACCGTGTTTTCCTGGGGTTTACAAGGCCTTCAGTGCGTGAGGACAGACTTCTTTGCTCCCCTTGTGATGAGCAAGGCAAATAGTTGTTTTGCTGCCGCCTTTTCCTTCCTGCTTGCCCTCCAAAAGAAAGCCTAAGGTACAAACCCCCACCAGTCTAAAGACCTGATTTTGAAATAAAACATTTCAGGTACAGGAGTGGTCTGGCTGTGATGGAGACTGATGACAATGCTTCCTCTCTTCTCTTCCACCCTGCTTTCCCAAGAGCTGCTGCTGTCCTGAAAAAGCACGTGAAGAACCCACTTGCTTGCTCTTGTCGTCACAGCCCTTATCTCTTTAGTGGAGAGTAAATAACCAGGATAATTGTGTTTCTGTATGTTTGTGCCCTAAGCCAAATGCAGAAGAAACAACCCTTTTCTAGGGCATTTTTGCATCATCCTGTGCTTTGAAAAGGCACAAACAGGCTGTTTTTGGCCATAATCAGCATCAGCTGCTTCCCGAGGTATGGTCTCAGCAAGCAGGAGGCACGTTTGGATGCAGTGCTGGCCAGAGGCAGAGGTGGCAGGGGAGATCAGGTGAGTTAACCATGCCATAAGGATAAGGAAATTATCCCCCAAAATCTGTGGGCTTTCCTAGCGTGTGGGGTCAGCTCTGCTTTTGATCTTGGTCGTGACCAAATATCTTCAGGAATAAAAGCTGCAAGAAAGAGTGGAGGCAGCCCTGAGGAATTCTGGATTTCTGTTTCGTGGTGCTACCTGGGGAATGGTGCTGATGGTTTGCTGATGGATTTTTTTAATGGGTAAATTGGTGACCTCTCTGCTTTTTTAAGTCTTCAATTTCCAGTTCTTCTTTTCCTTGTTTATAATTTTCCATTCCTTACCTGCTGCCATCTCCCCTGACATGTCATGAACATGCCTGAATTTTTTGTGTTGAAATGGTTTTACTGCTTTCAAAATACTAGATGTGACTAGGTGTAAAAATGAAAGTAGCATGTGAGCTTCAGCCTGCTGCTTCAGTGCCAATGAAATCAAACTCTCTGAGCCGGCATCCATATCCATGAGGTTTTTCCCAAGTGCAGACTAAGCTGAGGTGCAGACTGTGAGAATGCTAACCAATGCTGAGGGAGAAAAACCCCAGCAGTGGAGGCATACAGGGACCTTTCTGTATCATCAGACTGCAGGACTGGTTTTGGGCCTTGATTTAAATGTCAAATGAGCGATGGGAAGCAGAAGATGGGAGTGACTTTGGCCCTTAAGGCAGAGTATGCCTGTTGCTGGTAGGGGTTGGAAGCTGTCTCCAGTCTCCAGTTCCTCGTTCCCACCTGGTTGTTAGCCACCAGGTTGAGTAGGCTGAAGGATTTGAGGTGCTCCAGGACTAAGTTTAAAACTGATGGAAATTACAGTGGGCTCAGGGGCAGCGCCTTAGACCCTCAGTTGTTTGTACTTACCTGGAAACATGGGAGTGTTTGGCAGTTCCCCTGGCTTCTGTCCTGTTTGCTGCTTTGTTTTAAGGAATGTTGGGGAAAAAACAGAACAAGCATGCACTGGTAAAATGTTTTCAAAGCCTGTGATAAGGAGGAGAAAATGTACGTGTTTGCAGATGTTGCTGGAATAGGAGAAAAATGACATGGAATGGTGCACTGGGATGGGAGTTGGGAGACCACAGCTCTTTTTTCCAGGGGGCTGTGGAGCTCTGTGATGGGAGCTGCCCATCTAGGCTCTCTGCAGCCACACCAGTGTATTTGTGGTAGGACTCTCAGCTTATTCTGTGCTTTTCTATCGCAAAAATAGGAACTGGTTCTTTTTCTTGCTTTTGAAGTGGGATGTTTTGGGGTGGTGGTTTTGTTTGTTTTTTTTTTTTTTTTTTTTTTTTATAATCCAGAGTGAAATCTGGATTATTTTTCGAAATCCTTTGATCAACTTAAACCTCAGTAGCTTAATTCTGTTCTCATAACAGATTTGCTTGTCAAATACTATTCTTAAGTTCAGAATTACGACAGAGTAATTCTCTGCTGTCTTGCTGTCTATGACAGGTGCTAATGCTCAGTGCAGTCCTGGGGCTGGGGTGTGTGCCCCTATTTCCTGATGTTTTTCAAAGCTTTACCTCCGCAGGGCGAAGGCAGTGCTGATGGACTGCAGGGGTGTATTGCTAAGAACTGTAAACAGCAATTCTGACTCACTGGTCATGGAAGACAGAAATACAATCAAACATTGTGGCTATGTTAATTTGTTTACAAATAGGAACATTTGTGTAAATATCATTGCAGATGAGGTTTAGCACATGTCTTTCTGGTTGTCCTGTTTAAAAGGTGTATGGCTCCCCTGCATATCTGGCATTTGGTTGTCCCCCAACTTCAGCTCTCCACCACCTTTCTGCAGTGCCTGCCTACCTCATACAGACTGGACTCTTTAGGTACCTTGGCCTTAGCATGTGTTAAAAAATAACTCCTGGGAAAAAGCTCAGAGTAATGTTTGGCCACCATGAGGCCAGGCAAAGGACATATTCACAGATGTTCATAGCGTGGCCTGTGTTGGAAGGCACCTTGAAGACTATATGATTCCAACCCCTGGAATGGCAGGAACACCTTCCACTAGACCAGGTTGCTCCAAGTCTCATCCAGCCTGGTCCTGGGTATTTCATGTTGTCTGACTCTTCGTTTTGGGGTAAAGGCAGAGCCCTGAGCATGTTGTGTCTGGGTTGTCACCATCCAGAGCTGGTGTCAATGACCGGAAAAATTACATAGAGAGTGGGAGTATAATGTTCATAAATGTAATAAACAAGGAGGTGGCAAGGTGGAGGGCTGAGATGGAATGTGAAGAGCTAAACAGCTGATGGCACGAGGCTGGAAACGTGAGCAGGAGAAACTGAGGCACGGCCTGGCAAAACCAAAAGGAGGCACTTGGTGTTGGAAAGGAAATTGTGTAAGGGCACAGGTACGCTTCGGATTGCTGTCTCAAGCAGTGTGGTCTGGGGCAGAAATGATCAAATGCTTCTTTCTCCTGTCCTTCATGTGGTGTGTGTTATGAATAAAAACTTTCTGAGTGAGTGCTCAGGGCCAGAGCTGATTTCTGTAGGCTGCCATGGCTTTGCGCTGCTTTTCTTCATTGTGCACCCTTCTCTTCTAAAGGGTGACATACAGTTGGGTGGATCCAGACAGACAATTTGTCACTCGAGTCATGCTGAACAGCACCACTAGGTATGGGCAAGGCAAAAGAAGAAAGATTCAGTCAGGCTTTTTCTTCAATTCTGAAATATTAAAGATCGGCCAAAAAGCTTGTAAATATTCAAGTTGTGAACTGCAGTGATTCTGCTTAATGTGCTTTACTGATCTTCCTGTCATCTCTTCCAGGGGGAAATGTTAATATTCCACTTAGGAGCAGTATTTCTTTTGATCTCTGACTGTACCCCTTGTTTGTTCCCTAAACCTTCTCTCTTTCTGCCACAAACCACTTAGATAATTGGTGTTACAGCAAAATAATCATCACTTGCATTAGTTTCCTTATTCTCAGTGGTGCTGGTTTGTATTCTGGGATTTGATTGCAAGACAGACATGTAGATAAGTAAGTAGAAGGCAAAGCAACAGCAACAAGAAGAAAAAGAAATTGTATTTGATTAAAATCCATTTTACTATGGCACCTTAACTGTAGCTAATTGCATGTGTGTTTTGGGGGGAGGAATGAGGGTATGGGTGAGGTTTAATGGATGAGCCTTCACTTGTTAAACTTGGGATGGGGCTTGACTGAAGAAATCAGTCTCACTGTGGCATGGAGACACTGTTGGTAAGAGGGAGCACTAGCACTGGCTGTGGGGACACAGTGATCTGTGATTCCAGTAGCTTTGGCTGCTTAAAGGCTCTGCTCTGTAGATGGAGGCTTGTTGCTATTTCTGCTTTATGTTCCCACCCGTGCTGTGTGGTATTGCAGTGACCTGCAAAAGCCAGAGCAGTACGAAATTTCCACGCAGTTTCATGTTGCCACTTGTGCTGGCACATGGGATGTTTTACAGGAGAGAGGTCCTGGCAGGACACCAAGGAACAAGAGCTGGCTTGTCAGCAGAGGTAATGGAGGGCAGGCACAGAGCTGGTGCAGCAGGGCCCCATGTCCAGGACAAAGAGCTACAGTGCTGGTTTTGGGCAGGGAGGCTCATGTGTGTGATACCTGCAAAGTCTTAAGCAACATAAAGTTGTTCCGTGAGGGTCTTCTTTATTGGTTTAAAATTTTAAGGCATTTCTAAAAATCTCTTAAGAAATTCCTTGGTTAATTTTGCTTCCAGGTAAAGAGGGTGTTCTTATGGAGTTTCTTCTCACCAGCACTAGCACCATTTCTCATTTCCTCCTCTTAAATTTCTCCTCACCACATTACCAGTTGTGTTATGCTGGTGCAAGGAAACCCCAAAGAAGGTGAGATCAGGTGTTGTTCTGAGAGGTGCAGTTGTGCCTTTCAGCAAGGAAATCGGTTTTCCCAAGCTCACAAGGTGGGGAAGAGGGAAGGAACAAGGAAATGGACAGGAGAGCCCAACAGCCATGATGGTCAGTCCATATTCACTTGCTGCATTGTACTTCCTAAACTTTAATTACTCTTTGAAGAGAAAAGAGCTGCTCCTGGACTTGATTTGGGGTAGGAGAGAGTGTTATTATTGCATGATGGTTTCTGTATTCCTGCGCCGCTTCCAATGTTTGGAATTCCTGCTTTTGGTTTCTCTTGGGTGCAGGATGAAATGGACTTCATGGACTGGATGTAGTTGTTGGGAATAACTGCACTGTCAACTCATCTTTAAAGTCTTGGGTGGGCTTGTAGGGTCTGTGTGGGATGGCTGAGGGGGTTGGGGGGATTCCACTGAAGGCTTCCTAAGGAGGGAATGGCTTCTTGGTGTGTTTCTGGACATCGCCAGCTGAGCTTTTGGGATAACAACAGCTTGGGAAAGCAAAGGAATATAATGAAAGTTTGCCGTCAAATTTGAAAACAAAGAAGACCTGTTTCTTCCATGGATATAAGAGCAGAGGGATGGAAAGGTGGAGCTTTCTTTTGCCTCTGCTGTGCTGCTTGCCCTTTGCTTTCCTGTCTGCAAAATGGTATAAAAATGCCAGCCAGCTCTTTTCAGCACAGGGGAATGAAGGTGTAAACTGCTTTCCCCTCTGCTGAAAATTCATGAAAAGGAGCAGCTGTTCTGTTTGGTTTGGGGTGGGGGTTGCCTGTCTTTCATTTCTATTACATTGTTTTCTCCTCTTCCTCTTTGATGAGTGCTGAAGGAAGTGCTGGTATTCCTGTAGTCTCCAGGGAATGATGGATTATCCTCTGTTAAGGGACTGACAGTCTAATTGAAATGGTGAATTTTGAGCGTGCTGTGAGTGCACTTGTTCCTTGTGTGCTGTTTCTCAGTGTCTGTGGTGCATGAATGTTTACTAGTGGCAAAACTTACTTTTGTGTTTATAGACTTAATGATTTGTTTTGGTAACCCCCCCCTCCTATTTTTAGTCTCTTTGAAGCCAGTAGAAAAATTAATTTACTTTTTAGAACTGGTCACTTTTTTTAAGATTGCATTTTTTTCCTCATGTTTTCTGCCTACTCAACTATGCACAGCCAATCAGAATGTTGTCATTCTATATGCCTGCTATAACTTGTATGGTATCTAAGCAGTTTATTCTATTCTCCATCAGACTGCTGCCTTAGCTGAGGACAGTAGAAAATGACTGAAGTGACTGGGCAGTGACTCTAAGAACAAAGGGTTTGCCAGTCTCCTGAAGTCTCTGCCACATCTGTGCAGATGTGGAAGGAGGGATGGTAGAAATGCACCCGTTCCTCCAAAGGAACTCTAACCAAAGGTGCAAATGTCTGTAACTGAAGGTATATTTGTGACATTGATAATAATAATAATCTTCATCGTTGCTTTTACATACAATCGTAGAGTCATTAAAGTTTAAAAAGATCTCTAAGGTCTAAGTGCTGTTCCCCCAGCACTGCCAAGCCCACCACTAACCCGTGTCCCCAAGTGCCACATCTGCAGGGACTGTGACTCCATCCCTGCCCTGGACAGCCTGTTCTGGTGCCTGACTGCCCTTTGAATGAAGAAATTTTCCCTAATATTCCCAATCTAACCCTCCCCTGGCCCAGTCTGAGGCTGTTCCCTCTCCTCCTGTCCCTGTTCCCTGGGAGCAGAGCTTATCCTCCTGGCTGGGACTTGTGCAGAGCCACAAGGTAATAAGGATAAATAAGAGAGTAATAAGGATAAACAAGAAAGTAATGAGGATGAATAAGAAGATAATAGGGATAAATAGGTAGGAGGACTCGTGCAGAGACAATAGGGCAGATTGCAGCGTAGGACGGCTGTCCAGGTAGTCACCCGGTGTCACCCGGTGTCCCCTGATGACCCTGAGATCAGCGCTGGTCACGGGCAGGGACACTGTCAGTGATTCTGGGCTTTGTACCTTTTGCATGTTCCGAGTTAATTAGCGATTCGTGTGCAGATTGAATTGGATGGCAGTAATTACTGTGGTGCCTGTGCCCAGGGAGAGTGGATGTTGTGCAGACAGCCCTGGGCGGCAGGAATCACTGGCTTTGGTGGCTTTAGGTTGAATTTTCTGCTGACTGCTTGGCACCGGGGCCTCACCTACCCCTGCCTTCACCCTCCCCTCGTTTCACATGTGTTCATTTGCTTTAGGCCAAAAGATGTTGCTGCCGAACTCGTTTCAGGTGGGAGCCAATCTAAACCACGTTGGAGCATTGTACATATTCAGGCACTTTGAGGTGATCTTCAGAAATGCAACACAAGAGCAGTAGCAGCCAAAATGTGCTGGAGCTTTGTCTGGAGATGTGGAAGTCTGTCCTGGCTGTGGGTTTAGTGTCAGCAGTTGCCCTGCTCTTGGTGGCTTTCCATTCTCCTTTGCCTGCTTTGTGAGCAAGCAAACTTGAAGCAGGACGAGAAGGTAAGTGGAGGCTGAAATTAATATTAAGCACTTCTAGATTAATTTCACTGACAAATTCGCTGCTTGATTTCTGTGGGAGGAGCGTTTGCCAGCAGCTTGCCAAATCCTCCCGAAAAGGAGCTGGAGAATGTTAAGCAGAAACCCCACAGCATTTCACAGGAGTTTATTCTGTTGTTTCAGTAGTGACTCATCTCCAGAATGATCCATCCTCTTCGCTATATATATGTGGGGGAAAAAAAAACACTGGCAAAGGTCTCGGAGCCATCTCAGAGCTGTACAAAATGCAGTGTCCTGTTCAATTATTAGTTAAAGCATCTGAATGTCTCGAGGCCTTAGGCAATTTTGAGAGTTATCCTGGCAAAATATGTTTGCAGTCAAACCTGGTTCACTTTTTGTTAAACATCTTGAATTTTTTTAAGAGTGTGGAATGAGACAGAAACGGTAGTTATAGACAGAGGAAGAAGTGCTAGGTATGATTCTCTGAATGGACAGAATTGTTGTTTTTGAAACCTCAGGGATTGTTAGAACATCACTTTTTCCTTTCTGTACATCACATTTTGGGCTAAATGACCCGAAAACTAAAGATCAGCATTCCAGTGTGTTTGTGAAATGCCTGACTTCCTGAGGTTGCTGTTCAGAAAGCTGAGGGCTCTTTTCTCCGTTTTCCTCCTGCCCCTACTCGGCATCCTCACAAGGCAGCAGTGAGTACAAAAACAGGAAAGGGGAATGATAAAGTGTGGGAATCATGGGAGTGCTGAGTTATGCCAGGAGGAAACAGCTCTAACGACAGCCTTGATGCTGGTGAAGAATAAATGGAGGTGAACTGACTTAAAATACTTCTGAAAATGGAGTTCTCTTTCTTGTCACATCTTTCTGTGACTTCTTCTAACAACTTTTAATGCCATAAAGTAGAAAGCACACCCGTTGTAGTGACTGAATGCTGGCATTAGTGTTTTAGCAAACACCTACACAGCATATATATGGACTGAATTATCTAAAGGGCTTGTTAGATGATAATCTGCATGCAGAAGAAAGTGATGGAAGCTGCTTAGAAATTGTGTGAAGGACTCTGGCTCCTTCTTGCTTTCTGTTTTCTTTTCTTTTCTCCACAATAAAAAATGTC
Source organism: Sylvia atricapilla (assembly GCF_009819655.1). NCBI lineage: Eukaryota > Metazoa > Chordata > Aves > Passeriformes > Sylviidae > Sylvia > Sylvia atricapilla. The sequence goes on from NC_089148.1 coordinate 5,166,441, forward strand.
CACTGTGTTTGAGGAGGACTTTTTCTCCCTGTCATCATTTTTTTTGTTGTTTTGAAGGCCTTGAGACATTTTCCCCTGTTTTATTGTAGGAAAATTTTGTAAGGTATGTAGCCAGTGCTTTTATGAAGTTCATAGGGCATGTGAAATAGTGGAGAGCAAAACCATCCTCCAGTATTTGATCTACAGAACAAGCCATTTCTGAGAAAAGTTGGGTAATGCTTGACTTGATTTTGTTTTGTTTTGCTTTGGTTTCTTGGCTTCCAAATCAGTGTTGAAAAATACCTGCCAACTGTAATTATTTTACTGGAAGTTTAATGCAAGGTCTAATTTTACTGGAAGCCTGGAGGAGAGGAGGAGACAGTTGGAGAATGGCATCTGATGTGGAGCAATGGTGATGTCAGGCATATTTAAGATAAGTCAACTTGCTGTTAATAAAATAAACACACAATTCTGCTTTTGGCCCACGATGGAAGTACTTGTGGCAAGCTGGTCACTTCACTGCTGGACCAAAAGACTTTGCTGGTAGTTTTGGTTGTCTTTCACCAGACCTTCTTGGCATATGTATAACTTTGAGCCCTCGAAGTTGTGGTTGAAGTATTTGTGTGTTTGAAGTGATTTGACTGAGAAGAAAATCAGTCCTATTCTGATAAGGAGATGGAAAGTATTAAATTGCTTAAAATATTGACTTTCCTCTTGGGATTCAGGTTTTCTGTTAAAAATTCACTATTGTGCTGGTATTTCTCCATCAGGAAACTTTGAAGCAATTTCAGCGTTTTGAGATATGTCTGCTAAAACCTTTCTTGTCCAGCTTTTCACTTAAGTAGGACAAAAGGTAAAGAGAAGAGAGAAAAGTTTGAATTTTCTGGGGTGATCAACATAAAGAGCAGACTGTCTAGGGAGGATCTTAATTTCTGCCACATTATGTGATGCTCCATGGTAGAGATTATTGACATGTAGCTGATGTGAGTCAGGTGAGTTACACCTGATGGCTTTGCATCCAGCAGAAACCCAGTGATTTATCTTTGGTCCCAAAAGGAATGATTTGGGAAGAAACATCTGTTGCTCTTAGAACGTGACTTTTTTTTATACAATCCTGGTCATCCCTCTGGAGTTCTCCTCCCTGTGTTCAGGGTGAGCTGCATTCATCTTGTGAGTCTCTTATTTATTTGTTTATTTAATCAGTGAAAGATCGAACTCCCCTTTCAGACCCCCCAAATCTTTCATTTAACTTCACTTTGCAGGTTATGTAGTGTGCTACTGGCTTCTGGTTTTGCTACCCATCACAAAAGCCTGTGAGGAGTTTTAACTGCAGGACTGACACATTTCTGAAATTGGAGAGGTGATGAAGGATTGGTGGTTCAGATGTGCTTTGTGGGAGGCACAGAGCACAAGGGTTGTGGCAGGAGCAGTTAACATTGCCTTTTAATAATTTAGGCAAAGTGTTTGGGAAGATTGCAGTGGGAAAATACTTTCGTGTTGTTCTCAAAGGGAAAATAGAATCTGTCCTGTGAGCATTGGGCAGGACAGTGGCAGTGCTGGGCAAAATGCAGTTTTGTAGCTCACTGTGAAAATGAGGAGGAATTAAGGGGAGGGATGAAGGGAAAGGAGACTCTCCTCCCTCACCCACTTCTTCAGAGGAAAAACACCCAAACCTATAGCTTTTCTCAGTTTACTCCCTGAGAATAAATTTGTAAAAGTGTTTATAAACCACAAGGTTTAGTGATTTGTCTGGTTAAGCAAATCAGCAGAATCTGCTTAGGCAAGGAGCCAGAGAGGGTATTGCTGCCTTTCTTCTAAATTTCAGGTAGAACCTTAAAATTAGAGGTTGCTACAAGTCCCTCCAGCATGTTTCATATAATTTGATATTTACACACCGAAAGCCTGTCTAGACTCTTCCCAGTTCTGTTTTTTATGTACAGCATCAATCACTGCGTGTCTCTCCTTGTCAGTTTCTGTATATAAGATTCATCCTGGTCTATCTGCATCTCCCTTTCCCCCACAAAACTCCCCCCAAAAGGCTTACTCCCCTTTTCCCATAAAACTGCTCTTATCAGGAGCCCAGCAGTGTCCTGAGCATTGGTTTAGTCCATGAGCATGGAATGTTTTAGCTGATGCTGGAGGCTTGTTGCAGAGTCCTCAGCTGACTGGATCTGCTTCTGGAAACCATCTGGCATGGCTTAACAGATGTTGGGGGAACGAGAGAAGAATCAGAAAAAGGTAAAACCTGTGGGTTGAGATAAGAACGGTTTAATACTTGAATTAAGCAATAGTGATATTCTTGGTATTATTACAGTTATTATTATAACGAAAAGAGAGACCATTAAAGAAGGGAGTACAACCCAGAGAGATGAGTGATCCCAGTGCAGTCCCTCAGCACCCACCCTCTGCTGCCCAGCCCGTCCCTCAGCAGCCATCGGCCCCTCTTGGCCAAGTGCCCCAGTTCTCACTCTGGCCATGACATCCCCTGGTGTGGAATATCCTCTGCCCAGGGGGATCAGCTGTCCTGGCCCTGCTCCATCCCAGCTTCTGGTGCAGCTCCTCGCTGGCAGAGCCTGGGACACTGCACAGTCCTTGACTTGGGGTCAGCTCTGCTCACAGCAACTGAAACATCAACATTATTCTCAGGCTGAATCCAAACCTCAGCACATTACCAGCTACTGGGGAGAAAATTAACTCTCTCCCAGCCTAAACCACGACACCATCTTTTAAGCTGAGGGTGATTCATTGTGTTCACAGGCTGAGGGCTGATCTATTTTAATCTGAAATCCACTGCAATTATGTTTAGATGTCTCTTTGCACCAGTGTAAGATGGGAATTGTGGTACCCTCCATCTTCTGTGTGGTTCCCACCATGTTCTGAAAACTCAGCCTGGTGGCTGGAATAAGCAGCGTTTTATAGGGACTGGATGACAGTGTTTATTGTTAAACCCAGTTTGAGCTTTTTGTGTATATACAAGTGAAATTAGTTTGAGTAGGAATTGCGAATTGTCTTCTGTGCAACCTTATTTTAGTGTTTGTTTATCTTCTGTTTTGTGTTTTAATCTCAGGCTTTTTGGGGGAGCCTGCTCTTGCTCCATGTTTACGGTGTCCAGCACGGTGGAAATCTTTCTCATGCTGCTCCTATGTACTACAGAAATTGAAGTAATAGTGAAATGGCATGCAGCTCTCTTTCCTCCACAAGCTGCTTTAAATTGTTCAGCTTCATCTTTCTTATCTGCAGCCCTGTGAATTGTGCCTCGAATTGTTCTGAGCTTGTCACAGCTCTCTGCTGCCTGTTTGGTAACAAGGGACACTGTTTACTTACATACTGGTAAACCCTTTATGTTAAACAGGAGCAGAAGCTGTTTGCTGTGTTCTGAGGAATTCAAGAAATCTTGAACAACAAACAGTTTTTCCTGTTTCTTTTCTAAGTGCTGAAATATTTACTTCTTGTCTTAATCTTGCAGAGCCATCCTTCACAGAACATGTGTTTAAAAAAGAAGCAAATCTGAAATCTGTAGACAAGAGATTAGAAAGTCAAATCCCAGTTTTGGAAGGTAGATACATTTATTCTCTGTGTTCACACTTGTTTACAGTAGATGCAGCATTTGGTTTTGTTTTAGTTTTTTTCCTATCCCTTGCTGCTTCTGGAAGTCTTTTGTATATTTAATTAACAGTTTCACCTTTGAATTATTCTTCACCAAATTTTTGCTTCCCATTATCCATCTCTTCTGCTGTCACCTGAAACACTTCCTTTCAAGTACAAGAGTTAAAGGAACACTGCAGCTCCTGTTTCTCCTGAGGTGTGTGGGTGATGCAGCTTTGAGAGCATTAAAGGGCAGAAGAACTGCACAGAGTTCCTTGTGAATAACTCTGTGAGTATTGTTCCTCCTGGTGCTGCAGGATGGAGCATCTTGTCCTGCACATCTGCAGAGAGCCTTGGTAAAGAGCTTTTTCCATTTGGGGTCTCACTGACCTGCCTGGCAGAGCTTCTCTGATCCCTGTTTGTCGGATTGAAATGAGATGCCTTATTGCCAGTGCATTCCTGTTGTACAATATACAGGAATTTGGTTTTTGTGAGTGGCTGAAAACGAAGCCTGATACTGAGAACTATATAAATTTATTTTCTCATTTAATAGAATTGTCTTCCTTTATGTATGAAAAAAACCCCATGCATATGAAAGGGCAAGATGTTATTGGCTTTTGGGGCTGGAATCCTACCAGAGCAGTGATAATTTACTTTATTGACTTCTTTTCAGTTGGTTGGAAACAACACGATTTTTTTTTCCTGACTATGTTCATGTTGTGCTCTGTAACCATTACATGGCCTTTTTCCTCCTGACCCATGGTAGAGCAGATATCTCTGCTGCTGGGTGTTTTCCCTGGTCTGTCCTGCCTTGCTCTGTCACAGCCTTGGGTGCAGTTTTCCTGGTCCTTGCTGCCTTTGAGGGTCCTGGTTCCAGCCGTGCAGTACAGATAGTTTGTGGGAACCATTCTTGTTTATACCAGGACCAGGATGCTTGGAGCATGAACCCATGTTCCCAGATATTCTGGTGTTAAGGCTTCCCTGTGCAGAGTGGTAAATGTGTCATTGTGACCTGGATGTGTATCTCTGCTTCTTCACCTGGAGTCACAGCTCATGAAACTGAACTCATTTGTTTAAAAAAAAAAAATTAAAAAAAAAAATATATATGGAGTGAGGAGATGGTAAGGGATCCAACAAGATGTTTCCCCACCTATCTGCAGGGGAAGCATCTTCACAGCCATGGAAAAGGTCTTGGTCAGAGCTGTCTTGTGTTTCTAGGGAAAAATTCCTGCTAAGGACGCAGAAACCTTCCTCTAATCCTGATCATCAGGATTCTGGATTATTATTGTTGTTTATCAGCAGGAATACCCTGCAGTGAAATCTTTCTGTAGAATTTACCTTCATAAAATGCAGACCACATAGTTAAGGTTGGTGGGGCTTTCTCCTCCCTTGGATTTTAATGTTGCTGAATGATAATGGTATCCATTTTTAAACCTGCTTTTGCAGCCTGCAGCCAATTTTTTTCATTGAATTTCATGCAGGTAGACTACATGTAAATGCAATGTTGTCATTAATGATATGAGTGGTGTTCTCAATATCTTCATACACGGTGTTTGCGTGTCAGAAATGGTTAACCTTCATTTCAGAGGTCTGATGTTTCTTCAGCAAGAAAATAATTGAATAGTACGAGAACACGCTCCTGCTAAATACTGAAGGATGCCCTGTTGTAAGAGAAACTCAAGTGCATGTTAAACAACTGCAGGCAGATCTGTTTTGTAATTTAATAGAGGAGCTCATTTGAATGTTCTCCTGAGGGAATGGTACTTCAGTGAGCATGTTGGTTGACTTGTAAGAACTAAAGCACTTGCATCAGAAGGGAAGCCCTGTGGGATGTTGTGTTGAGAGGGGATGTTGAACAGGGTGTTGGAGTATTTGAATTTTTTGGAGATGGATTAGCTGCCACAATAAAATTTTTGGATGAGGCAGAAAACGAAGGTAATCCTTGGTCAGGCCCAAAACCTCTCTCCAGCTCTCCTGTAGCCCCTCTAGGCTAGAGGGGAAGCCTTTTCCATTGAACTTTTTCTTCTTTTCTTGTTTTTGCTTCTCTAAGCATTTGGGATACAGGAAATACTGAGCACCAGTTTCTTTATTTTTTTTTTTAAAAGCAAGTTAGAAAGTTATTAGCATTTTGCTCCTATGCTTTGTTCCCCAAACCCTGTTTGTGTTGGCAGCAAGTGCCTCTGGCTTGTGCCTGGAATCCAAATGCTGCTGCACAAGCTTACATCATACATCAACTTAATGAACCAATGGAGTAACAGAACCTAAAAAAGATAGTGAGTTGTTGCTGCAAGGATCCATAGGAGAGAAGCCTTTCTCACCATATGATAAAAGCATTTCTCTTACATTAATAGCAGGCCCTCCTGGGCCTCTGCCTCTGGTGGCAAGTTCTCCTGGGATGCCACAACTCCACTTTTCTATTTAATTAAGAAGGCTTTTGCCATGGATCTTTGTAGGCACTCAGTAGAACAAAATAATATAATCAATGCAATAAATCTAATGTGCAATTAACACCTGAATTTGATGATTTTAAACTCGATCACTATTAAAAACAACATCTACTCCAACTAAAATAATAATGATTTTGTTTAGGTTTGCTATTTTCTTATGAAATTAAAGCAAATCTAAAAATTAGTTTAATAGAACTTAGAATTGGTAGATCTTCTAAGTCAATAAATGGCGTTGAAATATATAAATTAGAAAATTAGCAGCATTTAAAACCTTTGCTTCTACAAAGCACAATGCACCATATTAATGTAAAACCTAAAATACTTCAACAGACATACCACCGAAATAACTTGAGATTGATGTTATCAAAACAAGCAGTAACAGCAGACAGTAACAGAAATTTCATAAATCATCCATATGTCATATCAAGTCTTCCTGTGCTGAAAACGCTGCTAAAACTGAATATCCATCTATAAGTCTCGTCCATAAGTTTTGTTTGTTCCATATCGTCCATAAATTCATTTATTCCACTTTTGTATTATCTTTTAACGTTTGTAGACTAGGTAGCTTGGAGCAGCAAAATCCATCAGGCAACCTTGAGCCGCAAAATCCGTGTAAAACCAGAAATAACACTAACCAGAACAACTGCAAGACACCAAATTGGTTGTATTAAAAGAACGCACAAAAGCAAAATTGGGTGGAGATCTCCTTGATCCCCCCCACCAGAACTAAAAGACTTCCCCACAAACTCTTCAGCCTTCCCGTATGTGAATGACTCCCACCACAGGTCCACAGCCGTTCCCCACACGCGACTCCAGAGAGTCAGCTGATGGAGCTGCTGATGTTGGGGCTGCAGTACGGCTCTCCCCTCTGCAGAGGAGGCAGACTGGTTAGCAGGGCCCAGAGGCTCTGGTTGGCCGCTGGGGCCCGATGGTGGCCAAGATGGCTGCCGTCCACTCGCTACCGTGGCCACTTCCTGTCCCAGTGGCATCGGGACCGGAAGTGTCGTCACTGATGGGGGTGGAGCCAGAGGAGGAAGGGGTGGGGCTTCCCGGGGAGAGGCGGGGCCTGCATCCGGAAGGGAAGTCCTGATAGAAAGGAGAGCTCCCGATGAAGGGACAGTACTCGATACAAAGGTGGGACATGTCGCGGGGAGGAGCCTGATGGAGAGGCAGGGACAGGGAAAGGAGGAGGAGAGTCACAGGCGCCATTTTGTGTGGTGGAGGCAGGAAAATATGGCGCCAAAGCATTCAAAATGGTGGATCCCCTGATGCGGCTGGCACCATTTTGAGCCATTATATCCAATGGGGGAATTGGGTAAGGAGTATAGGGATGAGGGTAAGGTTAGAGCCTAGGATGGCATGGCTGTTACTATCCTGAAAAAGGGACAGGAGAGGGAAGGGCGACGGCAGCAACCCTGCACCATTTGGTGGTTTCCATCTGCTGCCTTCCCTGCGGGGCAGCAGCGCCTTTGGTGTCCTGGCTGGGGGAGAGAGGAGAGTGTGAGGTGTCAGGGAGATGGCAGCGACCCCGTGCTGAACAGTGACAACCCCCTGCCAGTCACCTCTCAGAGACGGGTTTAGGAACATGGGGAGGGGAGCACGGAAACTGGGGCAATAACTCTCCCCCAAACCCTCAAACAACACATAAATAGAACTAAAAATCAAATCAAATTTTACAGCCCTTCAGTCTGTAAAACATGCAGCCTTTTCCTAACTTTGCTACAAAACTCAGAACATGAAACTGACGCCCACGAAGCATCCACAAAATACTTAAAAAACCCAGTGAACAAAAGATTTTAAGTTCCCCTTAGAAAACTTAGCCCCTTTGTTGTCAAGGGTATTTAGAACATGGAAATAAACTTCCCACTGCGAGGTGATGGATATTGATCCCATCTCGCTCTCTCCCTCCCACGAGATTAAAATGTAAAAATAAAAGAAAAAAGTGACCTATACTGAGATTACTCACCCCTCTGGTGGGTCAAAGGAAGAATCTCGTGGGAGTTTGGCCGACATGACTGATCCTCCCAGCTCCAGACCTCGAGCTCCAGAGGGTTGCTGGTCTCCCTGTCTGGATTCCTCCAATAAAACTTGGATTCCTCCTTCTGGGAAATGGAACCCAACTGTGACTTCTGTCCAGCGATGACAGCAATCAGCCGCTGGAGACGCTTTCAGGGGCACACATGGCAGAGCCAGGAGCCTCCTTGGGGAGCAGGACATGTCAGCAGTGACCTGCTGGTGCCGTGCCCTGTGTTCAGTGCTCTGTGTTGTGGTGGTGTGCGTGGGTGGTAAATGCCACAGCCTTCCCCAGCAGCATCTCCTTACACCAAGCCTCCTGGGCAGGCACTCAGGCAAGCACAGTCCACACAGTCACACATAACGAGTTGAAGGTGGTGAATGGGAGGTGGGATGAAGGGTCTTCCATGTGGGACTCTGGTGCAGGAGTTTATTGGTGTCACACCAAAGGGTTCCAGGGACAGAAAGGCCAGGAACAATGCAGGGGTCTAGGTTTAAGTGCAGGGGAAGTGGGGCACAGCAGAGCATCAGCCCCAATGGCCTGAGGGTACAGGGGTGGGGTAAAGGGTAACAACCAGTAGAGGATGATACCCTTACCAAAGGGTAACAACCAGTAAAGATAGGCAGGGATACAGAAACCAGTGAGGATGGAAGGAAGAGAGAACATTCTGGGGAACATACCTACATGGAAAATGGGCTGAACCAAGGTGGTGTAGGCTTACATCATACATCAACTTAGTGAGCCAATGGAGTAACAGAACATAAAAGATATTGAGATGTTGCTGCAAGGATCCGTAGGAGAGAAGCCTTTCTCACCATATGATAAAAGCATTTCTCTTACATTAATAGCAGGCCCTCCTGGGCCTCTGCCTCTAGTGGCAAGTTCTCCTGCCACAGGGAGTTGGTTTTGTTTTGGCTTTTTTCCCAAAATTGGAATTGTTTTAAAAAGTGGATAACGTACTGAAAAGTGTGTGTATGCCTCATGTACGATTGTATCTGTATATAGGCAGGTTAGTAATCTTTGTAGAATGACAGTTCACTACCTCAGCTCTGAAATCATTGTTATTTCCTGTAAAAGTGCTTTTTTATTGCATTAAGAGGTTGTGCCCCTTACATGTCAGCAGTGATCACCCTTTTGGTCATTATACTCGTGGTGATTGTTGACTACATAATCTTGTACCTTTTGGTTTATGAGACATTATTCATGAAGCACAGTGAATGAACTGTGCTATCATGATGCCTGGCAGGTATAATTTTTAAGATGCTATGTTATAATGCATTTTACTGAGTCTGCTAAAATTTCCTTTTGTAATGGTTTACTATTTGCATTGCAATAGCATTGAAACCTTTAACTGATGTTCCTCAACTCTTTACTTGCCATCAGAAATACTCAGGATTTTACAAACTGAATAGGACGTGATGCTTTTCTCCTAAAAAATTTCAGCTACAAGCTTTTTTCTTGGCAGATAGCCAGCTTTTTTTCTTAAAAACTATACCTGCACTTAAACAGTGAAAAAAGCAACAAATTTTTCTTGATCTTTTTGTCCAAGTACTAATTATATGATTTGTATAAAGCCCTCAGACTTGAAATGCAGCATATCTCCATTTTGAAGGATAAACCCCAGGTAATTTTTTTCCAAATGCTATTAAAAAAGGCCATAAGTGAAAGCATCTAACATACACACAGTTCTGTTGGAACAGCATTCCAAGGATAGCCAAACCCCTAAAGGCTTTCTGCTTTTCTTTGATCCCAGTGATTAATGGAGGTTTCTACTTCTGCATGGCAAATTTTGGGGCTGTTAGGGATGCCTAGAGGAACCATGTCTTCCAGGGACATGAGTCAGGTAGGATCAGTATTGCTCCCAGTCCTCCTCCAGTGGATGGTAGAGCAGCTCCAGATAGGTTTGAGCAGTCCAAGGTTTGAACATTCCAGCTGTCCTTCTGTTAAGGCCAGGGGTTTATGATGCAGCTGCTGGTGGGGTCAGTGACACTCAGACACACTCAGGTGGCATTGCTACACCAGCCTCGTGTCACAGGCTTGGAGCAGAGGCTCTCTGAGAAAGACAAAGTTCTTCTTCACCTTGGGTGAAACATTTGCAGTCTTTTTGGGTAATACAAGACATGACACAGCGAATGTTTAAGTCCTGGTGGAAGGATTCTCTTGCCCATGCAATAATAACCACATAATAACTCGTGCTGGGATAGGTGTGGTTGGTCTCACCTGTGAGGATGTTTCTAGAACAGGATGATCATGAGGAAAGCCACACTGAGAAAGATTGCAGAGACACCAGAAGGGGACTTCCAGGTGCAAGGAGAAAGCTCAAAGGTGAAACAGTAAGAGATATTTGTGGGATTTAGAAGAAGATAGATGTTCTGTAGGCCACCAACATCTGTATGTAAAAGAAGGACTGATTTGTATTTTCCGTTTACAGTCTAAAATTAGTATTTACAGTATAAATACTGTAATGTGCTTGTAGCATTTCTTTTGGTGACAGTCCTGAGCAATGCAGGAATCCTGTTGAGTGGAGTCAGGGTTCAGCTGTCTGGGTAAACTGTGGCTTCTCTCAGGCCAGAAAGTAACAAATTTAAACCTTAACAATAAAATAGCATCAGGCTAAAGAAGTGGTCAGATAAGGAATGGGAACTGTCTCAAAGGATTATTGAAAACATGGTGTGCTGCTGTCCTGAGTCCTTCAAGAGTTTCAGAAGCAGTGTGGGTGTGGTCAGCTGTGGCAGGGTCCTGGTGCCAGGCTGACTCCTTCCTCCTGGGGTGACTCTGTGAGGGATAAGCCAGGTGGGTTTGGTTACACAGGAGTTTTGATTTCCTCATTCAATGGAACTGTCACTCTTCATCTTCACTGCTCACCCCCAAATCAGCATCCTTTGTCAGACACTCACTGGTGCTGTACCTGGTGAAATGAGACAAGTTCCTTGGACAGCTGTAGTTGTTAAAACCCAATTTTGTAACTGATTCACCCCTACCAGGGCCTTACAGCCTGAGCAGTGGTAGGTACGAATTGAGGAGGCCCTTGGTCAATATTTCAGCATTTTTTGGAAGGGCTGTTTTTGGCAGGGACTAAAGCAAAGGAATTCAGGGTTGTAAAATATGTGCGCTCAGAGACAAAAATTTTTGGGTGTAGGGAGAGGTCATTTGAGAGCATCCTATCTTTAGTGTGCTTTTGTTATCTAAAGCAAGAGAACGAGATTCTGCTCAGCAGATGAGAGTAAAATTCAAAGCAGGGGTAAAAACAAACAAGCAGAAAACTTCAAATAATTTTTTTTAGGATTTAAAGTTGTACCATTCTCCTGCTATTTTGATAGAATTATCTGTTTCTTGGTTTGTCTTCTGCAAGGGATAGGATGGATCATGCCTACGGATGGCATAAGCAATTTTTAAAAATTTATTTTGTTTTTCTTGTGTGCTGTTTCCCATTGCCATAGTGTGAAGCTCTAACAATAGAATCCTACAATTAAAAAAGGATATTATTAGTATCTGAAGGTTTCTGACACTGTTCTTTACTGTAGATTTGTCAGCATTTATACTTTGTCCTTGTCTCTTGCTTTAAAGTTTTTAGTAGTGTACAGCGCGAAGAGTTTCGTTTTGCATAATGAGAATATTGCCAATGCATAAAAAATGCATTATTTTTAGTGAAAAACCCCAAACAAAACAATTTCTAATTTCCAATTGATGTACTTTCACAGCAGATACCAAACTGATGCTCCTGGAGAGCTGTGTTTTAATTAAAACCTGCATTATTATTATTTGTTGCAGCCAAAGATGTTTGCTCTGTTGCAAGACGCTTCCCTTTGGTGCGTGCTCCAGACATTGGAAGTCCTAACAGTCCTTTCTATTTGTCATCTCGTGTTTGGAAAGACATGGAGAGCCCCAGTGGGGTGCAGCCATTTCTTTGCTTGGCATCTGGAATTGTGCTGTGATTTCATGGCTTATTCTAAACCTGAACCATCAGAGCACAACTCGGCAGAGGCTCTGGCATCGGGGAGAAATTGCGTAAATCCGAAGGCTGGGGCTGTTCCTGTCAGGGATCCAGTTTCCCAGGATTACAGGAAATTCATCTGGAGTGGTGGTGAGCGCCTCATCTTGGGGAGTTTGATGTGCCTGTGTCACAAGGGTTATGGGCCCTTCCTCCCTCACCCCATCCTTCCTCTCCTGCAGGCAGTTCTTCACAGCCTCTTGGAGGAGTCACAGAATATGCTGCTTGAATTTAGAACTTCCACACAGTGTTGTTATTTCGAGGGGCAGATCTCATTTGGATTAATATTAATCAAGACCGCTTGAGGTTTAGGTTAAAGGCAATAAATAAATGCAGCTTTTGTAATCACGGGAAGTATTTGCAAATGGTTTTGGAAAATATTTTAAAATATTGTTGGGATAATTAACTGGAAAGTAGTTTTAAAGCTTGTCTTGCAGCCCCTCTGGAAAGCAATTTTGCTATTTAAGAGGATGGGAGATGTTTTCTGTCCTGGAAACCAGTTGGCAGAAGCTCTAGCACAAAGTGCTCTTAAATCTGTTTGAGCTCAGAGAGCCTGGCACCAGAGGAGAAGGAGGAGGAGGTAAGGACTGGCATTTGCAGGAATCCTGGTTTTGAAATGCGAAGATGTGTGCATTGGTGCCTTCTAGGTGCTTTGTTTGGCTTTGTGGGATGTACATACATATATTTTTATATATATGCATGTGTATGTATGTACTTTTTATGTATCTGTACAGGCAGCTACACCTTTGTGACTTTTTATGCCAGAGAGGAAGATGTAGGGGAGAACAGGAACACATATTCAGAGGTACCCACAGCTTCTGCTCACTTGCTCATTCATGAGTTGTCCTAGATTTGCCTCATTTACCTTGGGGAGTTGGAAGATACAAATTTTGCTCTCTGAACCAAGAGAGTATCTAGAGGAGCTGAAGGTGGCTGGGCTTTTTCCTCTAGCCAGCAGTAATTTGTTAGAAACATCTACTGAACTTTAATAAAATGTCAAAGGAGAGGGAAAAAAAAAAAAAAAAAGCTTATGTAGGATTTTACTCCAGAGGTTTTCTAGGCTAAGAAAGCAGTCCAAAATACTCCTTGAAAAAAGGAAATTCAAGTAACTCTTGCTGTGAGATGAGTGAAATGTAGGGAGGGACTCGATGTGTGGGACCAACAGGAAATGAACCAAGTGGGAAGAGTGCATTGCCCTCAGTCTGGGGAAGTGGGAGGAAATGTGCCAGTCAGGATTGTTTTTCAGCTCTCCTTGCTCTGCTGTTTTGATTGAGCCTCCTTGTACAAAATACGATGCTTCTTTACGGGGAAAACATTCATTGACAGGGCAGCTCATGGAATGGTGTGCTTTGGTTGAGTTGAAGACTTAATGAAGGGCTGTTGGCAAGGAGCTGTCTGGGAGCATAAGCTGACAGTGCTGCTGCTCAGGAATACAAATGCTTCCCTCTTAGGGAATGCATCGAGGCCTGCATATGGAATCTCTCATGCTGAGCATGGAAATTTAATCTGGGTGAACAACATCCCCTGGTTGGTAGAAATTAGGGAAGAGGAGCTGCAGTTCGTGGGTCTGCTGATAGTTCCCAGCACCGAGGGGCTTTCGCCAGAGGTTGTATGAGACAGGCATAATCTGCAAGAACTGCCTGGCATGTTGTGATACCACATCATGACACCTCTCCAGAGTGTTTATTGTGACTAGAACTTGCTGTGAAATGGTGCTGTGCCTTCAAGAGGGCTTTTTAGAATTTGTGAGAGATCTACTGAATTACAGTCTAGCGGGGTGAAGCCTTCTGCTGGTGAGACCAGTTGACTGTTGATGTGCATAAACAAAGTTTGTGTCAGGATGATTGTGAGGTATAATCCTGATCACCAAAATAAAATGTGAGTATCTGTTACAAATCTACAAATACACATTTGCTGTACAAATCATTACAAATATTTTGATGTCGTTTTTAAAAGTATTTTAACTCAGTATTTGGAATAGCCTATGCTAAATTATAAAATGAAAGCAAGAAATAAAATATCACAGTGCTGATCTAGCTTTACGTGTTATTTGTCAAGTTTTCACTGAGTTCTCTGAATCACAATGAAACATTGTCATTGAGTTGTCTGTGGTAAAGCCCACATCACATTATTCCTTCTAATCTGTGTTACCTTGTGCTTGTCAAGATAAGTTTATTTCAAGTTCAGGAAGCCTAATTGTCTGGCTGTTCTCTGGCCCCTTGGGATTTTGCATTTTCTCTAGTCTGGATGAATTTGCAGTTTAGTACCACCCATCATATACAGAGCTCTTCCTTGACCACTCCTTGCAGGAAATGTGTTATAGCCCATATCTGTATTCAAGGATGAATGCTAGTGTGGGTTTTGGGGCATTTTTTTTGTCACTGAAGTTGGTTACTGTGTGATTGGAGTGGGATTAATGAGGACTCAATGGGGGCAGGGAGGCTGTAGGACCCACTCACCAGTCCCAGGTTAGGCTCTGGAGCATTCCCAGAGGAGTTCTTCCCTTACACTGACATTTAGTGAAGCGTCTTGAGGGTGAAATTGCTCTTGTGAGGATTTCCCTTTTTTCTTCCCTCTGGAGACCAGGTAACATTCAGAGGTTCCTTCCCAGATGTCTCCAGTAAAGCTCCTTCAAGTCACTGTCCCTGGCTTTTGAATGTTCAAGTAACATGACATTTTCTTTATCCCAAAAAAACCAAGCACACTAACTTAAGGTTAAAATTTCTTGATTTAACATCTTCCTCTAGTTGCTTTCAAACACTGTCATTAATTCTGATTTCAGACATCTTGTGAGGCAGATCAATCTGTAATTTTCAAGATCTTTCCAGAGTGTTTCCCTCACTAGCTGGCTTGGATGGAAAATAGAATATTTTTCCCAGGTAAACTGAGTAAATCAATCATTTATGGCTTTATGTCAATCAGTCAACCATGTTCTTGCTAAGTGGGGAGCAGGGAAGTGTCAGGGGCACACCATGCACCTCGAGCTCTGCCTGTAATGCACCCAGTATGCAGTATGTGAGAAGTGACATGGGCAATGTATTTACCTCGTGTCTTTAGTTTGATTTGCTAAAATAAACAGAATTTATTGCTGCACTGTGTTGGCTTATTCTGGAGCCCCTTGGTTTGGTTCCCAGTTGTCCCATCCCATGTCATTGGTATTCTGAGAGGGTGCATGGCAGCTTGCAGGGAGAGAAAGAAATCCTGGGGACTCAGGGGGAAATTGCCAGCCTGGGCTGGCTTTTCACTTTCAAACCATTGAGGGAAGCTAAGTGCCATGGTGAAAATACAAAAGTTTAGGATTTTATCATGTAAAATTGGATTACCTACTCCTCTCCTTATGAATAAGTCTGCTGTGTTCTGAAATACCGGTCTTGGTTTTTATACAGTGATAAAAAAATCTATTAATGTCCCTCTCTGAGGCTGTACTTTGGCTTATATAAAATCAGATCCTTTCCTTCTCCCCCCCAAAATGCACTTAAACAACCCTAAATGAAGATTAATGTTCCATTATGCTTTTATCAATTATGTTATAGACTAAAATGCTCTAGTCACATGCAGATTGATCTGTGTAAAATAATAGCAGAAAGTAATACTTTTATTTTCCTTTTAAACCACTGTATCTACAGAAACATCCATTTGCATCAAGTAACTCCCTTGTTCTATTGGATCTCAGCTGGGGGATCTGTATGTTGCCCAGGCTGAAGCTGCTGAAAAGCCCAGCTTTAAACCCTGGGGACTGTAAGCACCCACATCATTCCTCCTGTCACATTTTAAGGTAACGTTGTCATTTGTTCTTTGAATTCAGAAGCCTGTACAAGATCTTTTTATTGCCTAAAAAGAGAGGATTATTGAGCTGTTGGGGTTACAGCTTCTATTCCAGCTGGTGCTGGCTGGCAAATGCCCCAGGAATTGCTGGTCCTGATTTTGGCATCTTGGCTGTATTAAAAGTTTGATCTTTGGTGTTTGCTCAGAAACTCACTTTTTGGGCTGCTGGGGAGGATTTTGTTGGCATTTGGGTATGGAAATCCAAGTGGCTGCTTTGTGTACATCCTGAAGGTGATCAAGTCTGCCTTCCCAAGGTTTCTGCTGCTTTATTTCTTCACTGAGTAGCTGCTGTCTCCTGTTATTTTTGCCCTGCATCCACAGCTGGCACACACTGACTTAGCCCATCAAAAACCATCTGAGTAATGTGACTCAGGTCAGCTGAGGACCTTGGAAAACGCAAAGTTTCTATATTTAATTCTTTTACCTTTATCCTTTCAACTTCTCTCACCCAACTGGGCAGAATAAGAGTGTTGCTAGGCAACTTATTCCCTTCTTCCCATGGCATTTCTCTCCTTCCTGGTGTTTTGGTGGACTTTAGAGGGTCTCTTCCATCTCAGTAAGCAGTCACTTCCCATAATCCCACTGTGAGGAAGCAGGATGATATTGGTGCAACACAAAGCTGATTTCACCTAATTCCTTATCAAAACTGCTTCTTGTGCTGCTTGGATTCCTTGTGAGTTCCAGTGGCAGGTTTCCAGCAAAGCACTGGCTCTGGCTGTGTTGAAAAAGCCCTTCGAGGGGTGGTGATGGTGGTGTCATAAATAGGAAGGGCTCAGGTGTTCCCACACAGCAGAGTAAGGAGATGAGGGAGTGTTGCATTACAGAAAGCTGCCTATCAGAAAGCAAAGTGAAATTATTTCTGGGAAGAATCCTCTGAGTTTTTTTTAATTTGCTTTTAAACTTAACAGCATTTTTGGTAAAGCTGAGCACTCAGACTTTGCTTCTCTTTTAGCCAAGGGGAAGTGAGGAAAAAAAAAGATTAAGGAAAACATAATTTTTTTTAGTTTTTCCTTCAGCATCTTTTAAAACCTGTCATAAAATCCTAGAGTGGTTTGGGTTGGGAGGGACTCCATCTCGTTCTACCTGCTGCCATGGGAGGAACATCTTCCACTAGCGCAGATTGTTCCAAGCCCCTTCCAACCTGGCCTTGAGCAAAAACTGGTCACACTTGATGAACCAGACAGAGTGTTTCTGTCCTTGCTCTTTTTTAGCTTCAAGCTCTCACAATGATGTTCTGGATTTAGCCTTTGGAGTTTTAAGGATGTCAACTGCACCTGGATGCAGTAAGGGATTTTTTTATGAGCTCTGACATATGTATTAAATGATTCACTGGAGATGAGAAAATAGTGGCTCTCTGTCATGTAATTTTTAATTATAAAACATGCAACTGAAGAGAAACAAAGTCAAGAGAGGAGAATCAGGTTGTTATTTCTGGGGCGGGTGCTTCTCTGCTGTTGCTGTCCTGAGAATGTTTTTTGCAGTGGGAAAAAGGCACCTTTATATAGTTTGTTTAAAATATAATTGGTAAGTGCTCAGCTACAGTATTATAATTCAGTTGCTCAGAATTTGCATATAACGTGGGGATGGAAAAATACTGTAATAGTGACTGAAGGATTTATGCTGTTTCAGTGCATATTGCTCTGGCTGATTCTCCTGAGCCTGGGTTTATCAGTTTTCTGGCACTGGATGATTTACAGGTGCTATAAATGACACCAGCATTTACAGTTGTGTTGTTTTGAATTAAATGCTGTTCTAGGGAACTGGACTCAGTGAAACGGTTTTTCTTACAAATAACATGGGATCAGCTTCCAGCTCTGTGCTCCTCGTGCAGCCGTGACCATCCCAGGCACGGGTTTGGGAGGGAGGTGTGCAGTGTGCAGGACCTTGCACAGGCACTGGGTTTTACCTGGGGCCCTGCAGCTGCGCTGTTTCAGAGCTGGGTTTGTGTGGTGTCTGTGCCTTCAGGTGTGAGGGGTTGTGCTGGTGAGGGCCAGCCTGGGGGATGCATTTACACTCTCAGAGCCAGTCCCTGCCCGGTCCCTCCTCAAGGCCAAACAGACTGTGCACTCATGTTGTCCTTGCTTTTCAAAGCTGTCTCAGTCTTTTGCACTCTCTGTTTCTGATTTCTTCAGGGGTCTTGTATTATTTTGTCCCACTCTCACAAATTGAACAGTGTTGCATTAACTCTTCTCCGCATCAGTTTTCTCTTCGTGACAAAAGTGCAGGAATATCTGCAGAGCTTTAGTGTGTTTAGATGCCTGCTCTGGCCTATTTTGAGCTGGGTTTTCCACGTGAGTTATGATCCTATAGCCATTTGTATTGTTCTGACAGTACAATTCTTAAAAAAAAATACTGTTACATTTCAATTCCTACTGATTACATTCAATGGTCTTTGGAAGCGTTTTCAATTATTTATCATACATTTTGTCTCTGCTCCTACAGCTGAGCAGAATGTGTATTTTTTCCCTGCTCTCTATGGGTTTTCGCCTTGCTTTGACTGCTGTGAGGCTGTTTCCAGCTGGGCTTTCCCCCCCTTCTATTCATGTGTGGATTTGGCAGGAAAATGCCAGTGTGGTCTGGCCGGGCGGCTGTGAGGGGGCGTGGGAGAACGCTCCATTTGTCCTGTGCTTTCAGGATTATTTCCTCCTGCCTGCCCCTGCTCAGTGATAAACCTTTCACAACTGCAGGACCCCAGCCAGCAGTTCATCTCCCTGCATCCAGAAGCTTCTGGACTGACGTGTGACCCCCTGCTCCTTCGTCAGTGGGTTACATTCCGTGTGCTGCCTAAAGGGAGTTGGAAGCAGGACTCAAAATAGTTTTGGGTGGTTCCTGGCTGCCAGGTCAGCTCCAGTTTCAGTTTTTGGTGGTGGACAGCACAGATAATTTTATACCCTTCACTGTTCCTGCAGAGATGTGAAGGCATACACGCACTTTGCAAGGATGATTTACATTATTTAATGCCTTCTGCGGTCCCTGCATCCATGCTGTGCATGCAGGAGGCACTGGTGTGGTGTTTGCATGCATTGGTGCTGAATCTAACCCACTATCTAACCCAGTATCTACCCAATGTCTAACAGACCTCTCCAAAAGGATGCTGTGTCCCTTTGCTTCAGGTCTGCATGGGCTTTGCTGAGCTGGGATTAGTGGGTAATGTGTAAATGCTCGCAGGGTGGTTCTTAAACCTCCTTATGTACCAAAAGTTGCTTCATTGTTACTATTTCTGCATGGTATTTGGTTTAAATCAATTCAAGTGGTATCCAGGAAAAGTTTACACCCTGAAACAGAAAATTGTGCTTTATACACAGTTGGTTTTGAGTGGTGGTTTTTGAGTTCAAGCAGGTGTTTAAACTGTGGCTCAAAGCTGAGGAGCACTATACAGGTGTATGAAATGGAGAATAGGACCCAGCTCCCTATACACAGACAATTATCGTGGTCACTTTTGAAAATGTAACTTTAAGTCAAAATACAGAGACAGGATGCTACCAGCTGGAATGAGATGTAGGTAGTTGAAAAAAGACAGAAGCTGCCTTCTGTGCTTTAAATCCTGATGAGATCTGTTGCTGATTTGGCTGCTCCTTGTCATCAGTGGGAGGAGAGATCTGCAGCCCTCCCTGCTCCTGTGCCAGTGATCCAGCTCTGCCCTGGCTGGTTGTGTTTGAGTTATAACTGTGTTATCATGAACTGAAAATACTGCAATTGGTTTTGGCTAGTCTGCTGCTCATTTATTTATATTATAGGCTGAAACATGGTTTAGATGTTACTTTGTGAGTATGTAGGCTTGGTTACGGATGTATCCATTCAATATCTCACCATGGAACTGTAACTGAAGATGTTCTAAGATTTTTTTTTTTTAATTAAAAAATAAGGAGAGAACCACTGCCCAAAGCTGGGACTGGAGTAAACTCCTAAATCTGTGTTGAAGGAAATGTTTTTGCCTCCATCAGGTATGTCCAGAAGCTCCTGTGTCTGAGTACTGCATGCAGAGGTGGGATGAAAGCAGGGAGTGCATCCCAACAGGTTTTACAGGAGCAGAACCCGATTCCTCTCTCCTCTGTGTTTTTCCAGCTCCCTGTTCTGGGCTGGAGGTTTCTGAAGCTCTGCTGCTCAGAGCACAGCCTGCTTTCTCAGCTCCCCTCCCAGCTGGGGATTCTCAGGGATGAGATTGAATAGCATATGGCATAGGGCTCTTGGATCAAACCATACCAGCACAAACATTCAGGTACCGTGGCCTTCTGCAGCAGAAATCCTGTGTTTCTCCTCCCTGATGCTGAGGAGTTATCCTGCAAAGCAACAGGGAGCAGTCAGTAGTGTCATTTTGGGAATGCATATTGCAGTGTCCATCTCTTTCATTCCTGTTTGTGCCATTTCCACGGGGCTACAGTTAGGAAACCATAAAAAAATACCCCAGTAGGAATACTGAAGCCTATGCAGTTGTTCAGAAGAGCTAAGAGTGAAGTGAGCTGCTTTATTAGCTCTTATCCTGAATTTTACCTGCTGATCTTTAGCAAGATTGCAGCTGCTGGTTCAGCCATGGAGGAGGCAGACGTGCATGGAATGGATGCCTGTGCTGGGATCGCTCCTCAGCAGCCTGAATGAGTCACCTCCTGTGGTTTTGAGCAGATCTCTGCACTTATTCTGTCATTTAAGTGTTATCAGGTTAGTGAAGAAAGATTTCTTCCTTCTCTAGCTCATCTGCAAAAAGAGGAGGCCCCTTGAAACTGCTGCATCCCCTAATGGTGCAGCAGCAGCAGCAGACGTACATATGGCAAATGTTTCCTTGCTGACACATTAGCAGCAGGTCCCCAGCATCTCAGCCCCTTGGCTTCTGCATAGCTCAGTTGTTCTGTGTTAAGTTTATCCTCAGTGGCACATAAAGTAGCTCCTGCTGTAGCTCTCTGGATGAAAAATGCCTTGGAAGTGAAGTGGTGGTGGGTGGTGTGCTCTGTGTGGCTGCAGAGACATTCAGGGACATCTAGCCACCCCTCTCCAGCTTGCAGCTGCATTCCTCTTCCTCTGTGGGCAGGAATTTAGCCCAAACATTCCGTTTGGCCAAGCTTACCAGGATGCAAGGAAAGGTCTCCAGGTGAAAGCTAGAAGCTCACAGCATAACTGGAGAGTGTATATTCAAGGCAAAGCAGTATCCTGAGGTGGGGTGGGGTACTTCTGTGCTGGATTTTTGAGCAGAGAGGTGAATTGCTGCTGTGTATGTATTCATCATTCATTGATGGAGCTGGAGATGGAGGGAGATGCTGGGGTCTGTCATCTCATTTGTGGATATTTTTAAGGATTTTCTAGGGAATAACCAGTCAGCTGACCGTGGGGCTTTCTGTTGTCGAGCTGTTATGATAAATCAGTGGATCTAAAGGGAGGTGAGACCTTGCAAATGTGCAAGTACAGATAATTGCATTAGGACACATCTTGGTCTGGTTGTTTCTACCTTCATGGTGGCACACAGGAAAGATTAAGTAGTTTGGGAAAAAATCAAACTGTGAAAGAACAAAAAATGAAGATTAGACATTCAAGTCTTAAAATTCCAGGTCATACTAGTGAGTGGTACTAGATGCTTGATGCTTTTCCTGTTGAAATAAAGAAGTGTGTGCTTCACATTTTTAGGAGAGACTTGTTAAACCACTGCTTTTTTGAGAGAGGGGCAGTCCTTAAAAGAGCTCAGCTCCAGGCCAGAGTCAGTGTTGACATTTGGAGATGCATCTCCCAGCCCTGGTGGGAAGAGGAGAGGAATTCAGGAGAACAAGACTGTTTTTTTCAATATGGTAATTATCCCTCAGGGTTTTCCTCCAAAGCAGTGGGTCCTGAAAAAGTGGCTGCAACTTCTACATCAATTATTTTAGTCTGATTTGACATGATGGTGGTGGCTGCCTAGGTGTAATGGTTTCATCTTTAAATTATTTTATTAAGGCAGAGCAAGGGGAGTGAGCCTTCAGAATGGAGATGATGCTCATACCTGTGCTTAGAGTGTACAAAATATTATATAATTCTCTGTTCCTGTACCTCAGGGCTTTTTACTGTGTCCTGCACAGTAAAGCACATCTTAACTCTTAAACCATGAAGACAGAAATAAAATTAAATAGGAGAGCTTATTGCTTGCTTTTTTGGTACTTAAGAGGTGCTTAGGCTACCTTTCCATTACAGTAAGTGCTGGAGGTTATTCTTAGATACACAAGAAAGTCATGTACTGAGAATTGAACCTGGCTTTTCTGTAGCCCTGTCTAGTGTCTCATGTCATATCAGTGTGAGGTGTCACCACCAGCACTGCATTTCAAAATCCTTTCGGAAATAAATCACGAAACAATCTTTGGTTTATGAAACTGGAGGTTCAGGAAGTGACTCAAGCCACCTAAAGTGAGTAGAAAGATCTTATTGCTTTTAATCAGATCCCTCATGGTGCTTGCTGCTGGGGTTTCAGTTATCTGGTGTTGACTGTAGTCTTTTTTATTGTGGGCAAGGTAATGGCTTCAAACTGCCAGAGTTTGCAGGGTTAGATGGGATACTGGGAAGAAATTCCTCCCTGGGAAGGTGGTGAGGCCCTGGCACAGGGTGCCCAGAGAGGCTGTGGCTGCCTTTGGATCTGTGGAAGTGTCCAAGGCCAGACTGGACAAGGCTTGGAGCACCCTGGGCTGGTAGAAGACACCTGTCATGGTACAGGTAGGATGATATGGGCTTTAAGCCCTTCCAACCTAAACCATTCCATGATTCTGTGAACTTCTCTCTGTCACATCCTTCTAACAACCACAACAATCTCTGCTGTAGAAGCAGGAAATATTTAGGTGTTCTCTGCATATTGTCATATAATCTTATTTTTTATGAGAAGTTCTTGTTTCTTCTGAAAAGTAATGAGGATAAATGTCCTGAATCTTTGGAAATCTGATTGAGTAATACCTGCTCCTATGTTAAAGACAAGCTCTGGTACCACTACTGGTTTGGAAGAGGTCATGCAGATGAAATATGTTTCAAAAGTTTGGGTTCTCACCTGAAATAGGCCATCTCTGTGTGCAAGCTAAAACAAGTATTCTACAGTGTTGCCAGCCAATTAAATCACATCTAACTTAAAAATTATGTCTATTTAATTCTCATAGAAAGGGGGGAAGTAATTAAATATTAGAACTGCATTCTGTAATGGTGGAGGTAATCTTTCTATCACTGCTCCTAAAGTATTTGAGGGTAAATGAAATTCAGAATGAAATGTAATTAATTTTCTTTGCAAACAGCAAAAATGGTAAGTTGTATGACTGACGTCTCATGTGCTGCTGGGCTTTTCACACTGATACTACTTTTACTCCACCCTGTGTGACTGAAGAGGATGACTGCAATGCAGTTTCCTTTCCTTCTCATATTTGTATTTTATTCTGTGATGTTTGAAATATTTTTTCATGGATTTAGTGGTGGTATTTCTCCTTAAGAGTCTGAGGAAGGAGAAGATGCTCCTAGGAAGTATCGTGGTGCTGTTGAGTGCTTTTCGATGTGGAAATCACTTGTTGCTTTAATATATCAAAACGACATGTTGTTGGTTCAGCAGAAATCCTGATTGCAAGCAAAAGAAAAAAAAATCAGCTAATTTTGCTTTTGAAAAAGGTGATCTAAGTCTCAGCGGAGAAAAGGCTGTCCTGTGTTAAGCTGATGATATGATTTAGTAGAATTAATTCAAAGCAGGCTCTTCCTGCTGAGAAAAACTAGGTAGATGATCTTCTCTGTAATGCTGGGTGTTTTTAGCTGTCAAGTTGCACTATCTCTGTTTTCACTTGGAAAAGGGATTCGTGCTGAGCGCAGCTTTCCAGGAGAGGACACAGGCCCATGGGCCTGGATAGCTGGGCTGGTTTTGTGTCAATGCTGGTTTTAGTGTAAAGCCATGGTGTGTTTCCCTGTGCTCCTGGTTTTATTGCATGGAGCTGATTCCCTCTGCTTCCAGACAAGTCACTGCTGTGCTCACCTGGCTCTCTGGGACAGCCTAGTTCCAGTAGGAGGCTGAAATGTGCAGTAAGCACATGACTTGTGTGTCACAGGGGCAAACTATTCATAGAAGGGCAGAAAATGCTTAATTTCCTGGCTGTTTTTGCCAATGGGTGATGAGAACATGTTCCGTCCATGGCTCCCAAAGAACAGAAATCACCACTGACTTTGACTTTAAAGTTTGAATTTTGAGAGTCAAATTGTTTGTTGCTATATGGTCTGATCCATTGTTTTGAGTCCAGGGTACTTCCAGGGTGGTTGTTGTTGCACTTTTTCCAGTGCTACTTGCAGCCCAAATGTTTTTAATGGTTGCATCAGGCTTGGCCAAATCTGTGAAAGATCTTTTTTAGTTGGAGCTGGTGTTAGGAGATCATCCATATCATGGTAACAGTACGCCCCTGGAAATGGTTCTCTTACAGATGATAATGCCTGAGCAATGTACCATTGACAAATTGTAGGGCTGTTTTTCATACCTTGTGGCAAAACTTTCCATTGATAACACTTGACTGGTGCAGCATTATTAAGGGGTGGCACTGGGAAAGCAAACTGGGGGGTTATCATCTGTGTGTAAAGGAGTAGAAAAAAACCCAATCTTTTATATCCACAATCAGAATATCCCAGGTGGCAGGAATCATTGTAGGAGATGGCATACCAGCTTGTAAAGCTCCCTTGCTTTCCATGACTGCATTGATTGTTCTCAAGTCGTGGAGCAACCTCCATTTACCAGACTTCTTTTTTATAAAAAATATCAGGGTGTTCCAAAGGCTCATGGATGGTTCTGTGTGCCCTTGAGTTAGTTGTTCTTTTACTAGGGGTTTCTCTTTCTCTAGGGACCACTGTGGTACCCACACAGGCTGAGTTGAAAGTCATTTTAGGGCCAGTCTGGGATATTTTACGCCCTTTAATACAGTGGCCTCCATTAAAAATCCATCCCTACCCAGATTCCCCATGCTGATAGAACATCCCTCCCCGACAGGCTAAGTGGTGCAGCAGTGATGTATATATGGCTGAACTGTGGCTGTCTGACCCTCCAGATTTTTGACCAACAAAGATCTGCTGCTCAAATAGCTCTGTGGGGTCTCTCCAAGGCCAGTTACAACAGATCTCGCAGCCATGATGGGCCACGATGAAGGCCACGTGTTGTCAGAGGTGGTAGTGACATCTGCCCCTTGTGTCAATTGTCCCATTGACCTTTATTTGTGAGGGACTTGCCCAAGGCATTGTGATGGTACACACCATATTAGGTCTTTGATCACACATGACCTGGGTCCAGTATACCTGGGGTTTTACTGTCAACGCTCAGAATTTGCTTTTGGGACAGAAGACTTAAAAGAGATGAGTTGAGAAATTCAGGTTTTAGCAGGGATAGTCATGTGTGGAGTAGGGGTCGATACCGTGGCATGTATTTGTCCTGTAAAATCAGCATCTATAACACCTGGGTGTACAAAGATACCTTGCAAAGTGGCACTGGCTCTCCCTAGAAGTAATGCACTCAGTTCTCTCCCTATGGGCCCCTGGGCCTTGAGAGTGACTCTGTGTACCTTTAATGAGCTTATGGTTGTTGAGATGAAGATCATCCATTCCACCTGATCCTCTCGTCCTTCCTGTGAGCTGATCACACAGGCTTGCACAGGAAGGTGGGAAGATGCTTATGTCATCGCACGTCTCTCCCTTGCGCTTGGTCTTCCCTTTCCCTGCTCCTTAAAAGATTGTCTTTTAGTATAGTCTTTATATTCGCATTGTCTGGTCAAATGACCGGGTTTCCCACATCACTTACAGTTAATGTTTACATTCCTCTGTCCTTGAAATGTCTCCATTAGAGTGGGCTTGCAGGGACAGTTCGCTCTCAGGTGGCCTTGCTGTCCACATCTCTAACATTGGGATGTGAGTTTTACAGCGGATGTAATGGACTCTGCTAATAAGGACATGTTGTCAGAATCAGATCCAACCTTGGCACAGGCATTTATCATCTCGCCTAATGATGGATTTTCATTTGGAAGCAGTTCTATGATTTTCCGGCAGTCTTCATTAGCATTGTCCCTTGCCAATTGTAAAATTAATTGATTTCTGGCCTCAGTATTCACGATTTGTTTTTCCATCCTTCAATCTCTCTATGAATTGCAGGTAGGGTTCTTTGACCCCCTGACCGATCTTGGAATACTTTTGGGTTGGGTTAGCCATGTTTGCTACCTTAAATAATGCCTGCATCCCCAAATCTTTTACCTGTGCCAGCACTAATGGGTGTAAACAGGCTTGAAGTTGTGGGTTCCCCAATGGTCATAGTCCTAGGAGTTGAGGAACCCCTGCCCCAAAGGGTGGGTCTTGTTATGAGCTTAGCTCCTGCTGTTCTACACTGTGTTGCTATGTTGATTCATAAACCTTATCTTGAATTGGGGTATAGATCAGTTTTGCCAGCTGCTTGATATTGAAAGGTATTATTTCCTCAGTGGTTAAAAATCGCAGCACGTTAGCAACGGCAGGAGAGCCCAGTCCATGTTTGGCAACAAGCTGTTGTAGTTTGGAAAGAACTAGCCACTGAAAGGGTGTGTATTTATTGGGCACAGTTCCACTGCCTCTTAGTACTGGGCATACTTCAAGTGTCCTGGCCCCGGGCTCCCAACCACCCGATAGGGGCACATTGATTTTGTCCGCTCCCTCAAAATCCTCACTTGCACCGTGGCTCGCTTTGCCTGTTACCAGATGCTGGTCAGGTCACGTGAAGCCATCGGCAGCGCAGTGGTATTCAGGGGTTTTGCCAAGGGGTGATGGCTCCAGTTCTCTCCATGGGTGCCTTTCGAATCCCTAGTCAGTATATATCCCAGAGGCTGCTCCAGTTCCAGTAGTGGCGGTGACAATACTCGCAGCGCTGCAACTTGGGGATATCCTCCATCCTACTGCTGCTTCTGGATATGAATTGGCTTGGCATCCAGACATCCATGAAGATGTGTCCCCAGGGTCTGCTCATGCATCGCAGTGGCAACTGGGTGTGTCCAGTGGAGGCTGGGTCATAGGCGTGGTCTCAGAGCTGGGCCAGTCAGCTCTGGGGGGAGGTGGTCTGAGTGTGTCCATGGAGAGATGGTGTGTGTGGCTCCAGCACGAGTGGTTCCAATGGCGGTGTAGGCACACTCAGTGCAGCTGCAGGGCACACCGCTTCTGTGGGAGCCACAGGGCTCACACATCCAGGCACAGGGTGGCTTTGTGGTGCTGCATGGTTTTGAGGCACGGTGTGGCTGTCTTGCCTGTCCTCCTCTCCCATGTGCCTCCCGCTGCCTTGCCTGGTGCCGTGTTCTCGCTGCATGCGTCAGTGGGAGGTGCCTGCAGCATCCCCACCACTGTCCTTGTATCACGCTCAGTCTTTAAGTGCCTCAACAAGTCCACAATGAGCCTCCAGGGCTTTGTGACATAAATAGTGGTCACATTGCCTGTGGAAGCTGCCTCAGTTATAAATCTGCCAGCCCACTCCCATATCTTTAAGTCAAGGGTGACTCTTTCAGTCACATCCAGTCTGTGGTTTTCGGACCACGTTAGCAAGGCTAGCAAAGCCTGCTCACCATATTTTATCCCCCTTTCCTTAAAAAGAGGGGTCTATACCTTGATAACAGGGTCTTCTTCCACTGAAGCCCATGCTCCCATATTTCCTGGCAGTGTCTTCTATTTACAAAGAGTCTGGACCAATACATCTCTCTCTGCTGCGTGCAGCTTTACCTGCTGCTCCACCGGGACTTCTGTAGCCCTACAGGCTGCAGGCAGCAGTCCCCACTGCCCTCTGTCCCCCTGCAGTACCCGCAGCAGCTCTTGTATCACGTCGGGGTCACCAGCTGTCGCTGATGTTGGAGACAGGCACCTGACAGAGCACACCAAAGTTCATGCAGCAGCAGCCAAAATTTACTGTTGGGTGCCCCCTTTTATAGGGGCTTCGAGTTTCCCGCGCTCACACCTGATTGGTTGGGGTCTTAGCTCCGCCCAGCTCAGTGGCCAATGAAATGGGTGCGTTTGTGATTCAGTGGGATTGACTGGGTCCGCTGTTTGAATTTGGATCTGACCTCTCATTATCTTACCTGGGAACTTGTTTGCTTCTATTCTCTAATGACCTTAGCCTGGTGGAGTCAGTGTTTGTTGGGGCAGACTGTGTGTGCAGCTTACAGATCAGCTGTAGCTGTCACACCTCTCATTCTGCTGTTCATTTAGCAAGTCAGTGGGTTAATTTTCAATATAACTGCACTATTCATGCTTATTTAAATAATTTGAAAAAGGAGAAAGAGACTTTATATGAATATTCTTTTTGTAATTTTTTTTCCTTCCCTCCTTAGGCCATTGGTGCACTTCAAAGGTAAAAGTGGTATTTTTTGGCTCAAAAAATGTCTTTTGGCCATTGAATAAAACCCAAAAAGCCATCTTCTGTGGTGAAGGGTAGCTGAGAGAGAGAGATGTCGCAGTGGAGAAGTCCCAGATGCTAACTACCAGCAGCCCTTGTGCAAGACAAATTCAGAATTCATTTCTGCTTTATTCTTTTTTGGGGAAAAAAATGAATTGGAAATTAAACAGGCCTAATATTACAGGAAATAAATGTAATTAATAGCAGTAAGTTAAATCCTTAGTTCTGCCGGGAGTAGGTTGTTTCATAGGAAAAGCCAGTGTGTTTTTTTTCTTGTAGCTTAGGGGTTTTTCATGGTTGCATGAAACTCATTGTTTTGATCTCTTGAGCATTGTGAAATTTTAACCTGATTTCCTGTGTGGTCAACACGGAAAGAAACTTGCAGATGTACCTGCAGCCTGAAGGTAATGAAAGATCAGTTATCTCAATGCAATAAAGATGAAAACAAATGCACCTGTTGTTACAGAAGAATTAACATGCATTTGTTGTAAAACACTGGAAGTCCTTCATTTGTATGAAGTGTTTGTGGAACCAAAATGTGTTTTGTCAAGGATGCAGCCTTTGACCGTCAGAAATAAGAGGTGAGCGCATGAGAGGATTAATGAAGTGTTGAAAGAGTTGGCAAAAGAAAAAGCACATCATAGACATTTGCTCAGAAGAAAGAAAAAAGGAGTTGTTTAACATTTGTGAAGGTATTTTCTATTCTAAGAGCTGAGCTCCCCCATTTTTAGCTCAGAAGAAACCTGGGGTACAAAGTACAGCATCTGAGAATGTTTCTAGTCTTCTTCTGATCCGCGTGTAAGATGTTAATCCTCAACCTGCTGCATTTCATTTGGGGGTGGTGTAGACACTTTTGATCTGCCTGAGAGATTTTTCTCACTATCGTTTTGCAGATCGGAGCCTGCAAATTGCCTCTCAAATCTTGATAATTAGTGATGGTAGGTGGTGAATGTGAACTGCAAATGGTTTGAGGTTTTCTTCTTTTTTATTTTTGGCTTCTGAAAATCTGTGTGCCCCAAAATGCTGTGGGAGACAAAAGGGAAAATTACATTTGTGCACAAGTGAGGGAGGAGGAGGAGGAACGGATGTGTTGTTCTGCTGCTGTGTGAAGTGCTGTGTTTCACATCCCCAAAGCTTTGCCAGGCATCCCACTGAGTGAGGACCAACACCCCTCTTCTGAGTGATTCACAAACCTCATCCCTGAGGGCTCTGCTCCTCAGGCAGGGGAGGTTTCCTGAGGCTGGGGAGCACCGTGCTGCCCTGTACCTCGGATTTCATCCCCTGTGAAATGAATGCTGCTTGCCTTCCCCTCTGTTTTAAATCCTCAGCTGTCCCTGGGTTGTGTTTAGCAATCTGTGTCTCACAGCACTATGTTAACAGCAGTCCAAGGAACATGCCTGGAAGTGTGTGTTAGACTCATCTTGGAGGTCATTTTTTAGTCGCTTTCTCAGCCCAGTTTATTGGCACCAGGAGAAGTTTGCCTCCATAACCCAACTATTAATTGTATGGCTTTTTCAGGTGCTGCTGTGATCGCTGTTCTTTAATGTAAAAGTTCCCATCTCTTTCCTTTAATCACAGCATGCTTTCAAACATGACCATATTTTTAGAGGTTGATGTGCGTTACCAAAATCCTGCAGGAGAGATTTGACCGTGGATATTTTTTTCCTTTTCTCCCCCAAAGATCTTTATCCATCTGCATTCCTGTTCTGTATCTCCTTGCTCCTGATTGTTCCTGCAGCTCAATGGTCCTGGGACCATCACTGTCCTGGGAACTAATCAATAATTAAGTATTTTGCAATTTGTTGTGCTGCATGTTGGCTGTATAAGGCTTCACAAAAAAAAAAAAAATCTCCTTTCTAAACCCAACCCACCCGTCCTTTGTGAAATACATTTGGGTTTCATTACTAAGCAGTTGTTTTCCCTTTTGTAAACAGTCCTTGCTGAGAGACGGAAAAAGAAACAGGAAAAATACTTGAAGACAGCAGGAGCATAATCCATTCAACAGGTACCTCTGTGCCTGCAGTTCTGCTGCTCAGAGCTGCTGGGCTGTGGTAGGCACTAATTCCTCCTCGACAGCCTCCTGCCCAGGTCTCACCCAAACACCTCTACATCCTTTCCAGGGTTACAGCAAGCCTTGTCTTGCTCCTTTTCCCATAGCTGGCCACACTCTTTTCCCTGGAATAATACTACCGGTTGTATTTTAAATCAGAAGTCAGTGTTTTCAGGTTCTGTCTACCTGGAGGCTCCTGCTTTTCTCTGAAACCTGAAGCAAGGGCTCTGTTGCTCATGTTTACCTCCTCATTTGTTTCAGCTGGTCCATTAAAAGCTCTTGTCTTTTACCAAATTTCTGTCCTCTGGGAAAATAAGTCCCCATTTCATTTCCAGTCCAGGTAGTGGTTCCCTCTCCCAGTCTGCTGTTTCTCCTCCACCTCCCACACCCCGGTGTGTCTTTACCTATCTCCAAGCACAGCATGGTTGATGTTTAAAATCCCTTTGGATCCTTGTTTCCCCTCAACAGTGAGATGAAGATCTTAGTGCAGGCTGCCACTTGGACACACGAGAGGATGAGCTGTCAGCTGTGACCCTCCCTGAGCTGCAAAAACTTCCCTGGCTTTAAACTGACTTTTCCTGTAAAATCTAGGTTTTCCTGGGCGGGAGGTGAGGGGGAAGGAAGTTATGTAACCACATAGGGTTAAAAAATTAGCTCCAGAGAGGTATGCTCGCTCCCTCCCACTAACAGCATCAATTTCTGGTGGTGTTGTCCAGAACACTGGCTGCCCCACCCCTGGAAGTGTCCAAGTTGGATGGGGCTTGGAGGAACCTGGGCTAGTGGATGGTATCCCTGCCCATGGCAGACGTTGCAATGAGATGAGCTTAGAATCCCTCCCAACCCAAGCTTTTCTCTGATCCTATAAAATCCTGTGTTTTGGGGTGAGTAATTAACTGTGGCTAAGGAGGAAGAGAAGGATGGGGCAATGAGAAATACAGGCTCAGGTGTGCGTGTACAGGAGAAGGGAAAAAAGAGTAGAGCATGTTGGGGGATGTACTGAACATAAAATGGTGCAGGAGGGGTGGCTGCTGGGAACAGGCATTAGCAGATAAACATTGTATGTTCTGGAACACCCTCGCCAAGTGGAGAGAAGCACTGCTCTGTACAAGAAGGGGGAAGCTGGCTGTGAGTAGGAGTTAGAGGTGGTTCTGCATCCAGAGTCCTTCCCCTTGCCTGGGGAAAGGCACGGTCTGCTGTGGCAGAAGCAGAGTCACTTTGAGCCCGGCTGCCACATCCTCATGGCTTTGGCTTTGGGGATGGGCAGGAAAATCCCTCCGGGGGCAGGAGCAGAGCCCTCCTAGACCATGTGCTGGTGTGTCACTGAGCTGCCCTGGCATGGGGGAGATGTGCTGCCAGTGCTGAGTGCTCAGGGAAAGGAAACTCACGATTTCCCTTGGGAATATCTGCTGGAATGGATACTGCTGAGTCATAGAATGCTTTGGGTTGGAAGGGACCTTAAAGATCATCTTGCTCCAGCTCTTCCTATCCTAGGTAAGAGTGCTTGTCTGATGTTACACATTAACTTGTGGTCAGCATGGAGCAAAATGAGCCACAGCCTTGTATAGTACATGCTCAGAAGTAATGAATTAAGAAATCATGTGTGTGATCCTTGTTATAGCTGAACTAAAGGAGGAGTTTCAGAGTTTTTTTCTTCTGAAGAGTTTGGCTGGTGGAAAGGCAAACCAGGTCATCTCACCAAACCTTGAGGTAGCTTTTGTTCCAGTGCAGAGCCATTTAGCAATAAACAGTTCATGAAGTTGAATTTCTTTTTAACCTAAAATATTACAGTTCTGGATTTGATTTTTCTCTTTTGTTTTACGTGTCATCTGGACTGTTCAGGGAGTGTTATTCCATTTTAAAATGGGGGGATTTGTCGTCTTGAGCAGTGGAGGTTTTATAGATTGAGTAGAATAATGAACACGTAAAGAAAAGATAATTCAGCTGACTATCGCCTTTCACATCTGGCAACATAAGATCTTTAATTGATTTAGAGGGGTTATTTTGTCCGAACACTTGCAATTAGCAGCTCTTATTCAGTAAAATGCTTTGTAAGAAATCTGGCTTGATGGGTAGATTGGTAAAAGGAGCAGGAGGAGCAGATATTGAAGATTTCTCATCTCTTCTCCCAAAACCCTCTGCATCCTGTGAGAGTAGCTGGCTGGGTGGGAAACAGATCTGGGTGTTGTTTTCTTCAAGCCACGGATTAAAGAATTAGGCTGGAAGAGGCTTTGAGTTCAGCTGCTGTGCTCTGTCCCAAGGCAGGGTGGAGGTACCTTGATCATGATCTGCCTGTACCAGATTTTATGGAATATTGTTTTAGCAGCCTCAGGCATGGAGGCTGTGCCCTTGTGCTCCTCCTCCCAAACTCCATTTTTTAACTGCTTGAAGCTCCCCGTGTAGAGGGTACGTACCTTGTGTGAATGTTTTCCTCTCTCTTTGGCCATGTTTAGGTGGAAGGGACTTGAGAGCCGAGCAGGAAGGTGGATTATTTCTGCAAGGATGAGCGGGCGTTGCTAGAGATGCTCTGTGGTTCGGTCCGGCTGGAGCTGTCTGAATGAAGCGATGGGCTGTGCCTCCGCCAAGCATGTGTCTACTGTTCAAAATGAAGAGGAAACTCAGAAGGGCAAGAACTACCAGAACGGAGATGTGTTTGGGGGTGAGTGTTGCAGGATTGGCTTTCTCCCAGCACCGTGAATGTTCTGGAAGGAGTACGAGGGAATCTTAACCTTTCATGAAATACAAAGCAAAATGCGTGTTAAAATGTATCACGATGACAGAGCAGTTGGCCCATCCAGGGGAGGGTACCATGACACTTGAAACAGAGGTGAAATCCTTAGTGAAAAAATAACATTTTAAGTGACGTACAGTGCTACACTGTCTTTACCTCCACAAATCTTGGAATAGTTCAAAGACAACAAGTTGCACGACCCCCTCATGTATTTATGTATGTGTCTCTGTTATATGTTTGTCATTTGGTACCAACATAGTTGACTCATTTCCTAAAAATAAAATCTGTTCGGTAAGAAATGTAATTCTCACTTCTGTTGTCCCGTAAAGCAATAAAACATTAGTTCTGAAGTCCTGTAGCAAACAGAGTTTGAAGGTACAATGAAACTAGAAACTGAGGGATTTAGTGATGCTGGGAAGCTGGGAATGTGGGATGAAAACATCTGTTTCACTGTGAAGACTTGCCTGTGATCCAGGCCTTGTGCATCAGGAGAGGTAAAGTGATTGGAGACAAAATCATAGTCAGATTCATGGGAGGTTTTTTCTCCCCCGGATTCTGTTAGTACACATGAAGTGTTTTTTAGAGAAAGATGAAATCTTTAAATACAGATTTTAAAATGTCAGGAATTATCTAAAAGACTGTTCAGAAATGAAATTTCTAGATCTGCCTGGATGCCTGTCTGAAAGTTAAGTCAGCTGTGATTAAGCTGCCTTGGTACTGTTATTCTTAAAACATGTGCTTTGGTGCCGAGTACATCAAACCTCCCTGGTGTTTTTTTCCAGCCTTTCTGAGAGCTGCCTTGCTCTCCCAGTGGATCCCAGAGTAAGAATTCCCAGAGGTGTTACCTGAAGAGAAAGTAGTTCTTGAACAAACTTCAGGACTGTTCAGTGCTCTTTCTCTTCCCTGGGAGATGCTGGGTTTGAAATTATGAGCTCAGTACATTGCTTTTTGTTTAAAATAGGCTTTAAAGCACTGGCATAAACAGAAAAATCTATCAGTTGCTCAAGGGAATTTGGGTTTAGATTTTAGCTTATACTTAGCAAGGGAGCAATTTTTGGCAAAATGTGAGTCTCAGTCTTTTTTTTTCTTTTTTTTTTTTGGTGTGGTTTAACCACATGCTGTGGGCTAAAGACCGTAACTTTAACACAGGAAACTTAAAGTAGCTTCTGGAGTCAGAGGATCAAGAAGATTGAAGGGATTTTAAAAGGCTCCCATTTATAGAGCTGGACTGGTGTCAGCAGTATCATTTAGCTATTCTGGGATGCATTTGAGGGCTGTTAATAGTTTTGTATTTTATTGTTGGGAGTCCTACCTGCTGTTAACCATTTTCTGGCCTATGGTTTAGGTATGAGATTTGTCATTCCTAGAGATCTGAGTCCATGACTGGTTTCTTCTTAGCAGAGTTAGAGTCTGACTTAACTCACTGAATGGTAACCCTAGAAGTCACATTTTCCCCATGCTGGTGAAAGGCAGCTTCTAGATCAGAACTGGGTGCATGAAGAGGTTGAGCTGGAATTTTACAGGTCATCCAGTGCCACCCCCTACCCTGGGCAGGGACACCTTCCACTGTCCCAGAGTGTGCTAAGCCCTTTCCAGCCTGGCCTTGGACACTTCCAGGGATCCAGGGGCAGCCACAGCTTCTCTGGGCACCCTGTGCCAGGGCCTCACCACCCTGATGTTTCCTTTCTTATTTCTGGAAAGGGGCAGAAGTGTCTCACCCAGCCAGTGGCCACGAGCAGAGTACCTGTGCTGCTTGTAGGGATTGAAAGTCCCCTGCTGTATGATGAGGCAGAGCAAAACCAGGGTGAGTGGTGGGCAAATGAGGAGCCAGGAGGTGATGGAAGGGGAAATAGAAGTTAATTTTTGGGGAGGAGGCTGCAGTAAAGGAAACAGAAGTCTGGTAGGGTTGGAAGGTTGCTGTTGTGTCAGTAATACCCCAAGAATATCAGGGAGCATAAACCATGGACAGTGAGCACAGGCAGTGTTGGCAGCTGGGGACTAATGTGACATCAAGTCACAGAACTAGCAAAGATGAGCCTCATGGCTGTGATATCCACATTGCCTCAGATGCTTCCCAAGGGGAGGAAATCCTGAGGGATTTGGTACAGCAGTGAGAGGATCAAAGGAAAAGAGCAGAGTGCCTTCCCTGGGCAGGCAGTGGGGTCTGAAGGGTGTGGCCGACAGAAAACTGCCCCTCGCTGTGTGACCACACCTGACTGGGAACAGGTCACCTTCCTTCCTCTAGCACCTACCCCAGACAAGC
Source organism: Sylvia atricapilla (assembly GCF_009819655.1). Lineage (NCBI taxonomy): Eukaryota > Metazoa > Chordata > Aves > Passeriformes > Sylviidae > Sylvia > Sylvia atricapilla. The sequence continues at coordinate 5,201,663 of NC_089148.1, forward strand.
TCCAGGCAGAAAGAGTCAATAGGAAGGATTGTGCTTTCCAGTTAAGCAGTGTCTGGACTTTTTTCCCAGGGGTGCAATTCTGTTTTGGCTCTTCTTCAGAAGCTCTGGATCTATTTTTCTTCTTTCATAGTGGGATTGGTTGCAGCCAAGTTTATTGACTATTGGGAGATCATGGCTTTTGAGACATTTGGAGTTTTTTAACTTCTAAAAGTCACTGCAGGTTTAAGATTGATCTCCAGCACCCTATTTCTTCCCCAGTTTTTAACCTTTTACTTTTAGCTGAGCACACGCATTGAGCCAGGTGCTTGCTGTGAGTTTGAAACCCTGGTGTTCAAAACCGAGTAACCCATCATGGAACCCGTGAATTCTGTAAGGACAAACCCTGGTAAATGAAACCAAAACATAAAAATTTCCACCCTATCTCAAACTGTAGAAGTCATGCTGCATTTTGCTGTAATATATACTTAAATAATTGAGTTAGTGGGCCTATCAAAGGAGATGTTCTAGAGAAGATTGAATATAATATGATTATTATGTCTGTTGGTCTCTAATGACTTTAAAATCCCTCTAATAAGGATAGTAATAATAAATCTTCATTTATTCATCATTCCACTTCAAAGCTGATTTCCAGGGCAATACATAAGAACTATAATATGTAAATACCGATGAAGAACAAAATGCCATGATAGAGCCTTGAGCATTGTTGATTTCAGCATATGTTTTAATAATATAACATCTCTTGTAGATTAATTTTATTTGTGCCTTTATGAAAAAATACGGGATGTTTATTCGGGGAGGAGGTTATTGAAGTAATTTTTTCTATAAAGAAAGTAAGTGGTAATGTGATTTGGGAAGAAATATTCTAGAATCTGTTCATTAATCTGAGAGGCTTAATCCAGACGTTTCCATGGAGCTCTTGGGTGCTTTGCAGGAGGGGGAGTGAACATGTCAGGTAGGAATTTTCTGACAAAATGAGAATATCATGGTGGGATTTCTGTCATTAAGAGCAGCTCCAATTGCTAAAGCTGGGTAAACAAAGCTGAACGCAAAGCACAATAATTTATAAACCAGTTTGTCTCAGCTGGGAGAAGGTTAGGAAAGGAAGTCTTCAGCAGTGGAGTATTGTAATGAGACTGAAAAACTGATTAATGCACAAGGCCAGGCTGGACAGGGCTTGGAGCAGCCTGGGATAGTGGAAGGTGTCCCTGCCCATGGCAGGGGGTGCCATGAAATGGGCTCTCAGGCCCCTCCCTGCCCAAACCATTCTGGGATTCTGTGATTGTATCTGATTGCTTCAAAAGCTCTAGGGCAGTTTTCTTTCTCATGTTGATCTTTCCTTTCTTCATGTGTGTTTTATGTCTCCCTCCATTTCATCCCTGTCTTGTGACAGGTATTTCTTTCCTTGTCTCTGTCAAAGACAGCAGAATCCTGGTTTAGTTTGAAGTAAATGCCAAATTGCTAAAATAACGAAAACCTTTAAAATATGTTCACTCTATGCAGAAGGAGATTAACAAGGGAGAATTTGGACTATGATTTACCTTTCCTAAATATGCATTGTCATCTCCAAAAATAGCGTGTCCAAACCTTTCTGGAGATTAGTTTGCTTTGAAGGCTCTTTCCTTAACAGGCCAGAGGTATCGTCTTACTGAAAACTTCAGTCTTGGGATGTTGCTCAGGGCAATTCAAAGTATCTCTAGGCCTGGCAAGAGTGTTCAGATGTCCTTAATTAATATGAGGTAACTTAAAAACCCATCTTGTTCCGGTACACAGAATTCTGGAGGTCATCTGGCCATTTGAGCTGGGGAAGTTTTCAGTTAAAATTTTCAGTCAGAAAAGTGTTTGCAGTGAATAACACCTTCCTCTTGTTACACCATTATAAGGCCTCTCTCTTCCCCTCAATTGTCAGGGGGAAGAAAAAGCTAACATTGAAAACGAGAATTTCTTTGTTCTAGAAGACAGTGTGGCTATCCTTAGGGAGCTGTCTGGAATGCTGTAGCTTAAGCAACAGAACTTCGGTCCTGTCATGTGTGGATGTGTGCTGCAATCAGAAGGTTTCTCTGCACCTAAACACACAGTTCCCTTGGCCTGGCAGCCTTTATTTGATGGACTGTGGTGGTTAGCTGATGGGAACTCCACAAGGAACTGCTCCTGCTCATGTGGCTGTCCTGATATGTTCTGCAGTATCAGCTCTTACTCATGCTGGGCACAGATGCATAAGGGGACCAGCCCCATGCTGTGTCCTAATTCCATACTTTGAGACTATAACTGTTTTAAAGGACATTTTCAGGCATGAAAAATACTTCTGGTACAATCACAGGCACTTGTTGTTAGTCCAAGCTCCGTGGAAGTGAGTGGCCTGTAGGCAGCCATTCTCTGAAAACTCAGTCTCAGGGGTCTAAAACCAAATATCACAGTGAGTCTCAAAGGAGGTGAATTTCATTGCTTAAATTCAGGCTCTGGCTGAGCTCCTGGAAGGGAAGGTTTCATGTTTTCAGCAGCTCAGGTTGTAAAGTAGATCTTGTTCCAGCACTTGAAAGCTGAAGAAAAGCGGATGGGTGAGTGAGATTGCAGCAGAGGGTTGAAGTGCACAAACATCTTCCAGAATTGTACTGGACTCTGTATTTTTTAACTACTAGAGGGCAGATTTAGATTAGGGATTGTGAAGAAATTGTTCCGTGTGAGGGTGGGCAGGCCCTGGCACAGGGTGCCCAGAGAATCTGTGGCTGCCCCTGGATCCCTGGCAGTGTCCAAGGCCAGGCTGGACAGGGCTTGGAGCAACCTGGGACAGTGGAAGGTGTCCCTGCCCAGGACAGGAGTGGAATGTGATAATCTTTAAGGTCCCTTCCAACCCAAACCATTCTGTGATTCTCTTTACTTGCCAGTTTTAGCAAATTATTGATAGCCTGCCTCTTACCTAAGTAAACAGGGGGCAGTCCTAAACAAGGATTTTATGGAAGTGAGAGAAATGAATAGAACCAATCCCTACCTACCCTGGTTATATTCATGTGGGAAATGTAACAAAATTGCATGTGTTATCTAGGTTTATGATGTATTTGTGTAACTCTGAGAACACCCTTGATAAGTCAATAATTTACTATTTTATTACCATAAGGAAGCAACAGAGTTTAAAGAAAATGAAAACAAACCTAAACTGCACCCTCAGTTATGTATTCATGATCAATATGCGCAAAGAAAGTGTTTTCCACATGAATTAAAACTGTATTTTCACCTTTTATGTATAGAAGTGGCTCATGTTTATAGTTGGAAAAGGTGCTGCTTTTGCAAAAGAGGGAAGAGGCTGCTCTGGACTGTGAGTTGGCTCTGAGTAGTAACAAAACAAGCTCTTCCTCCCTCTCTAGCAAGGAAATATAGATATACAGATGTATAAAGAATACAGAAAGAGCAGTCCCAGGCATAGCAATGCATCAGATCCAGGGAGTGCAGTGAGGAGCACCAGGAGATGAGGCTGGAGACAGGGAGAGGAGAGATGGGAGAGAAGATAGCTACAATGTGGGGCTGAGGTCCCTTCAGGAGATGACCAAAGGCAGGAGTAGAGACAGTCAAACCTGCTCTGGCAGGGACTGGAGGCCCAAGTCTCAGCAGAAACAGGGCTCCTGGATCCGTGGGCAGGAGATGCAGGTGGGGTCTCAAGGTGCTGGTTGAGGCCTCTTAGTGCACTCAGGGCTCTGACAGCAGCTGCCCATTAATTGTGGTCTGTAGGTAATGATGATAATTGAAATCGTTCTTCCTTCTCCTACTCTTTCCCCTATTTTTTCCCCCCTTGGAAGTGCAGAAACACTGATCTGGTGTTCCTTAGGGGTTACATCCAGGTCTGTGGAAAGGCTCCAAGAACGTACCTCGCCTCTTTTTGCAAGATTGGCTTTCAGTGTCTATTTTCCCTGATCCAGCAGAGGAGAAAACCAATTCAGAAGTGATGGGAGAGTAGCTTTTTACATACCTGGGTGGTGGGAAATTACTTAGTTGTAAATGGTTCAGGCAGTAGAGCAACAGTGTTTGAAGATATTTTTCGGTGCCTATTTGAAAAGAATAATCAGAAATACCCAAAAAGGAGATGCCTTTCATGAACGGAATGAATGGATAGAAAATCTTTGCCATGGAAAGGTTGCTGAACTTTTCTTACCTGAGAGTTGGACTTAGAACAGATGTCCATAAATTAGCTTGACAACCCTTGCACTCTATAGTGACCTTCTTCTGGTGGTTAATCTTCTTGGACTGTTTTTACAACCCCTTGTCATGGTATCAGGTGAGGGAATTATTCTGCAAAGTCATTCTCCTTAGTGGAAGGCAGCTGCTTTTATCCAGATCTTTGCAGTGCTGGGTTTGGAATGATACACACACAGCTGGACTCGGCACTTTGAGTGGGGATTTACAGTACAGGGATAAAAGGTGAGCCAAGGTGGAGAAACAGTTGATATCCCTGTTTTAGGAGCAGAAATTAAGCACAGGCAGGTCTTTACCTCCTTGCTTCTTATTTTCATGTGAGCTTTCCCCTTTTGCAAGCTCTCTGTCAGCATCAGAGCACCCAGAGAGTGCAGGGGGCTCCAAGGGACCCTGAGTCTCTGCAGTCCCTGGAATGTGAGCAGAGGGAATGTGGTGTTATTCTAGGGAGTGACCTTTCCTCCAAGCTGCTTAGCTCCATGGAGAGTCCAGTCCCAGCCCATACAAATGAAGTGCAAGGGGTGTGCATTTCACAATTGCATTAGTGGGCTATAAATAGGGCCATACATCCGCCTCTGGCGCTGGCTAGAGAGGAGCCAGGATGTGTTTTCTGGCAGCCTTGGTGCTAAAGGAAATCCGTTTATTTTATGGTACAGACACACTTAGTTTTTCACCTAATATTTTAAAGACAATCTCTGGCATTCATTGCCTATCTGTGGGTGCAAACGAGGAAAAACCATGGTAAAAATGCCATATACTTTCAATTACTGTAGTGTTCCTTTTGCCATTTTCCAAGAGTTTTTATTACTGGGCCACAAATGTGGAGAAATAAAAAACCAAGAGAAAACCCCAAAGCCTGAAATTTGGTCAGAAAAGACTCACTCTGGGGAATAATTCCCAATTCCCCAGGTTAGCCTTGTGTAGCTGCATGGTTGTGTATTCATTTCAGCAACACAAGGCTAAAATCTTTAAGGCTGTAATTTTATAGTAGGAAATAACTACTGGTAGAAATAGCTGTTAAATACAAAGAAAAGGTACCTGACCAATAAGTATTTGTGTATCTTTGGCATACACAGCCAAAGGTGCCTTTAGACGATAGAGGAAGTGAACATAGAAGGCATTTCTCCAGGAGGTAATTCTCCAAAACACTATGCCTTCATAGGTATTTCAAATAAATATTACAACCAAGTGGTCTCATGTTCTCCTTGGTCAGAGGCTCAAGACTGACAGTGCTGTCTTGAGCTAGCAGCAGAAAAAAATGAGAAAAAATGGAAAACGTTAAGACTTGTGCCTCGTGTGCTTGTGAAAAACAAAGCCTGGCTTCTGCTGAGTGGGTGTCATTATGCCCTGCCATTATGCCTTGCACTTTTTATTCTTACCTGTATTAGTGGGGGCTCTGGCAGAAAGGATCAGGTTTAGAGTGCTTTTAAATTCTATTATTCCTTTCTGCTCTTGTCACAGGAGCACTGCAGGGGCTGTTCAGGCAACTCGGATGCAGAGCACTTCATGTTCTGTGGTAGTGGGAAGGAGCATGCAGTCACCTTTGTTTCCAGAGTTATGGCTCCAGGAATGATCAGAGGGAAAAAAAAAAAGGTGTAGTGGTTTGGTTTTTTCCACTGAAGTCCCCTAAATTGTGTATTTGTTACAATTGCATGTGTGTTATCCCCTGAATTTGTTGTTGAGTGGTCACAGCCCCAAGGCTGCCAGAGCTCCAGGAGTGTTTGGACAATGCTCCCAGGGATGCACAGACTGGGACTGTTGGGGTGTCTGTGCAGGGACAGGGTTGGACTGGATCATTCTGGCGGGTCCTTTCCATCTCAGCAGATTCTCTGATCCTCTGATTCCATGGTATACTGTATTTCTAACTGTAGGAACTGGGTGCATCTTGAGATCTTTTTAGGGTGAAAGTACCTGTCTAATACAAGTGCTCTAAGCACGTATTTCTTATTTTGATTTCTTTTTAGCTATTACTGAGCTCTTTTTTTTTTTTTCCAGACATCAGTATTTTGCTTTTTTTAAAAAAGTGTTGCCCATAGGGAAGGGAAGAAGGCATGGAAAATCTGTAGCCAGAGTAAAATATTGATATTTCCAATAGATTACTTTTGGAGTTGCTACATGGTCTGTAAGTGAAATAATGTAATTAACTTCTGTATCTTTAGCATCCGGTAATGTGCTCTGTATTTTATAAATCAAGTTTTCTTTAGATCTCCCCTCTTGGTTTAAAGAAATTTTGCCAGTGAGGTGATGTTACTGGTTCTGGGTATTTATTCAGTCCCTTCTGTATTGGAATTAATAAAAATGAAATAGCTGCCGATTCACAAATACCCTTTGAGGTCCATGAGCAGGGAAAATTTGATAGCTTAATATTAATAGAAAAAAAGTTACTATGCCAGAAAGGGTATGAAAATCCATTTCAAGTCATACGTTGCAGGGCAACAATCTCATTTAATAGTTGACTGATTGAGAATGGCATTGTTTGTTAAGGAAAGAGGAATTGGCTTTTTTATTGACAAGGAAACTGAAGGCACCTCATCCTGTGTTTGCAATAATAGGAGACGTGTAATTTCAGGGGTGTGGTCATGACTTATTTTCCAGGGAACACTTGGGGCAGCTCCCTTCAGGAATGGTTTTGGGTGGAAGGATATCTTAGAGGGGCTGTAAGAGGCAGGGCTTCCAGAAATGGTCAGTTAGGTATTTTTCCTGGAGTCCAATAGTCCCTGACTGGTTCTGTGCCAAAGTGGGGGATGTTCAGTACACAGACAGATGGGGGCGGGGGGAGGGTCAGCAGAGACTGGGAGTTTCATTAATGACATTGAAAAACCTGAAAAGAATTAAATATTTTGTGCTTGGTGGGTTTTTTTAACTTTCTGAGGGAGAATCTCAAACCAGAGCAGTGAAATGGAATTGAAGAAGCCTTTCCAAGCTGGCTGTGCTGTGCTGTGTTCAAGGCAGCCTGGATCCAGACACCCACCTGGGGGCTTCATATGAACACTTTCATATTTTCAGCTTCATATTTTCAAGGCACAGACCCTTTGTTTTTCTCCTGTCCATTCCTTTAATTAATCTCTCTGCTGCTTGTTTCCTCTCCTGCTTTCATTTCTCAATTTCATCTTTTTAGTGGGCTAGATAATTGCATTTACTGGGTATCCTTCCTGCCAAGCACTGTGGCTGTAATCTCCTCCACCTGAGAAATGGTTTCCTTTGAACAACCTGGCATCTGCCTCAAAGTTATGTGTTAATTAAATGAAAACAAAAAGGTTAAAAAAAAAGTGTCTTTGTATATGTATGTATATGTATATATATATGTATATATGAATTATATAGTTTGAGCAAGCAGAAAATATGGGTAGCTGAAAGATAGTTATGAGTGCACACCACCAGCACTGTTCTTTGGCTTTGTAATTACAGAGGAGTGCACAAAAGTCTTTAATTATATGATCACATGGCAGGTTTTTTCAATACCATCTCACATATGGTGTTTCCTCAGATCTTGAACACAAAGACAGTACGAGCAAGGCAGAAATTGTGTGTTTAGTATTAATGGGATTTGGGGATGTTGAGGTGGTATTTTAAAATCTTTGCTGAGATAATGAAATGGCCCGTGAGGCTGTGGTTCCTCTGACCTATCTACAGCTAGGGTAGACCTGGCAGAAACAGGGCAGTAGGCCCGTGCCCCTGGTGTAAGGTTAGTTAAAATAATCCTTAATTCATAAAGTGATAGAAAATTGTATGTACAACTCCAGTTTTCACAGGGCTTGGACTCTATGACAGCTCAAAATGTAGAGTAGCCCTGGGGGCTTTTTGACCAAGAAGAAACCAAGTAGTGGTAGGAACCAAGAAGAAAAAACAAGCAGAGGGAACCAAGAAGAAACTAAGTGAAGATGGGAAGCAAGTTACCCCCTCCTTGATTCGTATCAGCTGATGTACAGTGGTTTATTTCTGCAAGTCACTTGCCAAATGTGAAAATTTGACCTGTAGAAACAAGGGAGCTAAATGATGGCTTCATCATCACCTGCTGCCTTTAGACTGTGGGGAAAGGAATCAGAAAACCCAGGATACACAGACTGAGGAGCAGCAGCAGTGCAGGGATTGGGACAGTGCCTTTTCCCATGGGCAGATATCAGGCTGGGAGAGGACAGTTTCCCAAGGGATGGAGAGCTGTGAGAGGTTTGCAGCTCTGGAAACTGCTGACAGCACTGGTGAGGGGTGGGTTAATATGGCAATATGAGGGTTTGTGCTTCTCCAGCAGCGAAGATCAAGATTATATCCAGGACAGTTAAGGAATGGAGCTATGTTCTGTCAGACCTGTCAGCCTCAGAGATTGCTGCTGAAAGATGTCATGGTTTGAGCCTGCAGGAAGGAGGTTTGATAAAGTAGAAGGGAACTTGCTAAATTTTTTCAGGTGGGCATTGCCCTTGAGAGGGAGTGGATGTTTCCCAGGGCACTGAATATGCCATAGGGCTGCTGGATAGCTTAGAGAAGAGCTAATTCCCTGTCTCACTGAATGTCCTTCCAATTCTGCAGGAATCCTCCATTTAGGGACTGGCTTTTGTTACACTGAGTGTCTCAATCCCTTGTTTCCCTCCAAAAAAACCCCAACCCTAGCAGTCACATCTGTCCTGTGCAGAAGGAGTTGTTGGCATTCCTTGGGTACATGTTAGGGTTGTGTAGGAGGAAGAAAAAGTGCTTGAGGGTGGGCTTTGCAGATGTGCTGTGATCTGTGTGGTGTGTTGATTTTTAAGAGCTGTTCTGTCAGAGGATTTAGATTTTGTTGGCAGAATTGGTGTGTCGTTCGTGTACCTGTTCTCTGTTTAGTATCTGGTGGTGTCCACTGCCTCGACTCCCAACAGTGGCTGTATTTTTAGATTGGATTAGGGTAAGGTAAATTAAATTGGGAAATCTGAGTGAGCATTTTCAGATAATCCTTTGAGAAAAATGGGTTGACTTATTTCCTAAGCTATTTTTATTATTCTTTTCATGTTAGTAAAACCATCATCACTTGGATCAAGAATTGCCTGTGAATTGATAGCTTTGAGGGTTGGTAACAGAAGAGAACAACAAGCTGCTCACCCAATACTGGTTGACTTCCAATGAAATTTCACTCCCAGTCCACATCCAAGTGGGTCAGAAACCCACCCCCACAGCTGAGCAAATGCTTCAACTCTGTAGAATCAACTGCATAGAGCTGCTGCTTTCTGTGAGTGCTTGAAGCTGGATCCTAGAAGATAACTTAGATATCCTCCATTTCTTAATATTTAGTTCAAGAAATAACAAATTGCTGGATTTTTGCAGCTACTTTCTCTGACTGTTGACTTTTTTTGGGATTTTTGACGTAACTTCCCTGGTATCCAGGGAGTTGATGGCCACATCCATAACAGAGATGGAAGAACCTAAGTTATCTAAGATGGAATAACCTAAGCTCATCTCACCCTTCCAGTCCTCCAGACCAGCTGGACATGAACCCGTGGCACTCAAGGTTGATGGCTCAGGTGGTGGGAACTGCAGCCACCCAAGCAATCTGATTCAGCTCCTTGACTGTCCTGGTGGTCTGTGATTTTGGTTTTCCTCCTGATGTGTGGCCTGGCTCTTTCTAGAGCTGAGCCTACCACTGCTCGTGTCCTTGCAGTGCAGCTGTGGATCTTGGAGTGTTCCTCCTTCCCAGTGGCACTGGAGATGGGCTCCAGGAGAGCTGCATCCATCTCCAGCATCCCAGCACAGGCAGGACATGGAGCTGTTGGAGCCAGTGCAGAGGCGGCCATCAAGATAATCAGAGGGATGGAGCAGCTTTGCTGTGAGGGAAGGCTGGGAGAATTAGGATTGTTGAGTCTGGAGAAGAGAAGCTTCAGGCCTTCCAGTGGCCTTCCAGTGCCTAAAGGGAGCTGACAAAAAAGATGGGAGTGACTGTTTACAAGGGGTGGAGGGACAGGACAAGAGGGAATGAATTCTCACTGCCAGAGGGCAGGGGTAGATGGGTTATTGGGAAGGAATTGTTCCCTGTGAGGGTGGGGAGGCCCTGGCACAGGGTGCCCAGAGAAGCTGTGGCTGCCCCTGGATCCCTGGCAGTGTCCAAGGCCAGGCTGGACAGGGCTTGGAGCACCCTGGGATAGTGGAAGGTGTCCCTGCCCATGGCAGTGAGTGGAACTGAGTGGTTTTTAAGGTCCCTTCCCACCCAAACCATTCTGGGATGTTTGGCATGTTCTGCACTCAGCATCTAAGTGGCTCACCTGCTGTTCTATGTTTCAGTTCAATTGCATCAAAATCTCTTATGGTTCTTAACAAATATTTTTAGAAAAAGCGATTCAGTCTTTTATCTAAATATAGCTTTGAGCTTTCAAGCCTTTGGGAGAGGGGAGCACGTGAAGCTTTGATCCATGGCATTCACAGCAGTAGGAGCACTTTCTGCACCTGGCAGAAGTAAGTACAGTGCAGGGGAATTTGTTAGACAGAAAGCTCCTATTTTACAGAACAGACATGTGGTTAAGTGTGGATGGGGGATAAATCTTGGCATGTCGTGTGATGGAAAGGCAAGAGAAACTGCAGAAAAATATGTGGCACAGAAAAATGAAAGTGTGTTTAGAAACTTCCCTCTCGGTGGTACGACTGAAGTACCACTCACCTCCTGCCTGATACTTGATATCTTGCTAAAAATAGAGAAGAGGCTCACCCATCGTCCCTCTTGGTGACAGGGGAACCAAATCTGTTCGTCCTTAGATGTCTGAAATGGGAATACAGTGTAAATCAGCATTCTATTTATTTACATATTTAAAGGCTTGCTGTTTTACCAAATACTTCTGTGGAAGTCACAGTGACTCTAGATACATTTGATGAAGTTATGGTTTTTTCTAGTCTTGTTCTTTCCTTTAAACTGAGCTAGAATTAGTGCCATTGCCCACAGTCCTGTGGTAAAGGCACTTATGGCCTCGTCTGGAAGTGCTGAAGACATTTTTCTCATGGGAACCACCACAGTTTTGTGCCCCCCACCCAGTAATTGTTTCGATATTCTAAGTTGATATGCTCATTTATCACTGAAATTGTTATTAATGAGTGCTGTTTTTCTTTGTCACATTGCCATGGCAACTGGGTGACATGTTTGAGTGGAATTATCTGTTTCCAGATGGAGATCTTCATTCATAAGATTTGCCTGCTGAGAATTTTTGCAGCATATTCAATTTCAAAATTCTTCCTCCCTATGCCTTTCCACAGTTTGGAGCTAGAAGCGTTCCTGCTTTCTGGTTTATATCCTGTGATTTTGTGGTGGGTGTTATGCTTGCAATATTTCTGTCTTTTGCGGTTCATTTATGCTGTTTTTCTTTTGATTTAATTGAGTTGCTTTTCTTCAACTCAGGATGATGTGACAGTCCTGTAAAGCCATTCCTCCCCCATATGAGTTATTGGAAATTTTCTCTTTTTATATAATACACCACATAATAGAAGACAGGTCTTGGTTTTGTTTTTGCTCCTGAAAGGAGCATAAGGATGCATTTCTCTTTACATATGATATGTCACATTCTGAATGATAGTATCCTACTTTTTTTTAATCATAGTCACTACCTGATTTTTAGTTCTATACCAGAAAGAAGCCTGAACATGTTTCACTTCTCTTTTTTATATAAAACTGTATTTAGGAAAAAGACCATGGTAAATATGCATAGAGTACAGATTTCCTTTATCCTGAACTTCTTACAGTTGTAAAGGTCTTGTTGGCTGCCAGACTTAGTGAGGTCCTACTGGATCTCAGTCAACATTTCAGGATTTCTCTGGATTTGTTTCTGATCACTCAGACCAAAATACCTCAAAACGCTGTGTTTACTTCAGTAGAAATCAGAAGGTAAAACTTCAAAGATGATTTTTATCATCCTTCTTCAACTCCAGGCCATCCTTACGTTATTGAGCAAAACCAGGTTAGCAGTTTGCCCTTACCAACAGGAAAGGCATTAAGGGCCCGTTCATTCAACCTGTCTTTAATCTAATTTTCATATTCATCTAAAACTATTAATGCCAGTACACCTCATGATCTACTTCAAAGTCTGTGCATTGCATAAACATCCCTTTTGCACTTGCAGTGCTTTCGTCCTGCCAGTAAGTTTAGAACAAGAACAATCTCATAAATAGCTCAGAATCTGTAGTTTTGGAACACCTTACCTTATGTGTAAGGTATCTATATAACACAAATTTTGTCTTCACCTAGTCAAAAAAAGTCTATATATCATTGTGTCCTCCCAAAAAAGAACATAATGCAGTGCAAGACCCATCTTCTGCAAATAATGATTTGATTTTAATTCCTATATTTAGCGTATTTGAAATAAAGGATGTTGTCTTACCTGTCAATAAGGTGTTACTTCTCTGTTACACCAGCAAGCCGTGTCCTCTCTAGCTGTATAATTCTGTATAATTACTTAGCTGTTCTTTTCCCTTGCAAAGTGGAATCATATCTATTTATACCTCCTTCCAGCAAGAGACTACTCAATACTAACAAATGGTACCAGTGCATTATATCAGTGCTCTTTGTTTTAAGGAATATATTTTGCCTGTGATAGGGAGCTAGGAGAGCTTATGAGTAATGATGTTGCTTCAAATGTGATGGATCTCTGATCTGCTCCCTTCGTTTCTGTAGCTGTGTAGCTGATAAAGCAGTTGTTGATGGCTCAGTTATCAACCAAAACGAAGTTGATCTCTGGCTTTCCACAGGCCAGTGCTGCATTTGCCTTCTGGTCTGATCTTGGTGCATGCAGAGCTTGCTCAGAGCCCCTGGGATGGCTGGAGCTGGAAAGTGCCTGGCACCCAGGGCTGTTCATCACTCCTCGAGGCACTGGAGCCTGAGTGCCAGCCCCTCAACCCCTTCCCCAGTGTGTCTCATCCCAGGAGATAATCTCTTGGCCTTTAAAGGAGATGCTCAGCTTTAGATTGTGTCAAAGCTTTATTGCTTTTTGAGATACAAGCAGAGATTTCTTCTGCTCAAACACATGCCATGTATTTTAGCCAGGACATTTATATTAATTTTATAAGACACTTCTGTTACTAGGCTGATTCTGCCAACATCTGCAGGGGCTCCCTGATTTTTTTTTTTTTTTTTTTTTTTTTTTTAATCTGTATCCACAGAATCACAGAATGGGCTTGGATTGGAAGGGATCTTAAAGCCCATTCAGTGCCATCCCCTGCCACGGGCAGGGGCACCTTCTACTAGTCCAGGGTGCTCCAAGCCCCGTCCAGCCTGGCCTTGGACACTTCCAGGGATCCAGGGGCAGCCACAGCTTCTCTGGGCACCCTGTGCCAGGGGCTCCCCATCCTCACAGGGAGCAATTCCTTCCCAATATCCCATCTAACTGTGCCCCACTGAGATGCCATTCCCCTAAGGAAAAATTGGATTTCACCAAAGTAAGACTTTCTGTTTGCTGTGGTGGATTCAACTTGTCCAAAAAAATGTTGTGAAAAATTACTGGTTTATTTTTGGAAACTTTCTTGCTGCTGCATATCTTGGGCATAAATTATCCAGGTGTCTGCAGTTCTGCAGTTGGTAGGATGGAGGGGAGAGTAGCATCAGTTGTGCTGGAGGTAATTGAATACTTATTGTATCATCAGGAAAGTCCTGAAGTTTACTAACACTGTTGGCACCATCTCTGGAAATATCATAAGAAATCTGTGCAAAGTTCTCTGCCACCAGTTCAGAGCTACTTGATGCATCTTGCAAATGATGCAGCATTTGAAGGATGTGTGCCCATGTTCATTGTGAATTTAGAGTTTTTGATCTCTAAGAAGACTCCATCCTGTCCACGTGTTTCAGAATTTCTCATGTCAGTCTGATTATCCTGGCTATCAGTCAGGGACTCCTCGGTGCCCTGGTTGACTTGCTCCAAGGGATAATGTGTCCAAGGAAACATCCCTCCTATACCATCCCCACGGGATCAGCTGCTGCCTGGATGTGGTGTTTGTTCACAATTAATCTCTTGGAATAAGCAGCAGGCACGTTTCAGGGTGATCTTTGCCATGGAATGTCAGCCCCTCCGTACCCTTTTCCACAAGGCTGGGCTGAACTTCCTCTCTCCTCCAGTGCACACAGACTGGCTGTTGGTTGGGAAATGTCCTTTATGCTGCTTTCTCTTGCTCATCTGTTTCCCCATTCAGATCCCTGTGTGCCTCTGTGGGAGTTTGATGCTTTTTCTGCGTGTGGGTTTTATTGCTAATCACAACAGAGAGCACTGAGGCAGGGAGGAAAATGTAAGTTAGATAATTGCAGTCAATCACCTACTTCTAATTCTCGGGCTTTATTGTGTTCAGCCCTTTTGGGTTTATGAATTGTCACCTCCAGACTAGCTGAATTACACTGGAAAAAAAGAAAAAAACCCAAACCAAACAATTAAAAAAAAATGCTCAGAGTTGTTCACATTTACCAGTCTGATAATACCATCTTACATACTTCCATCTGATTTGAGGCTCTGCATCTGAGATGCTTCTATTTGATAGATTCAGTTTATTTAAACTCTGTAATAAAGAAAATGTATAGATGTGGGCTAGACCAAATGCAAAACCATATGATGTATTTTTTGAAGTAAGATTGTTTTTCAAAACAGGTTTGTTTTAGAAATCAACCTTACTTTTCAAAGCAAGGCTTATTTAACTTCTAGACTTTGTGCTTAACAGTTTCCTGAAAACAACTTTGTCTAAATAATATTGATTCTTTTTTGAAAACTACAGTAACCCAGAAAAATCTGTTTGTGCTTTGTTTTTCCCTTAGTATTAGTGAGAGAAATTGCTTGAAAACCCAAAGAAACAGCGGAGAGTTTGTGCAGTGTCTTCTAATTTGCCATATTTTGCCCTTTATTCTCAGTGTACTGTGACTCATTTCACTTTATATTGATATAAGTTTCTCTTCTGCATTGTTTATCCTGGCTGGAGGAGGGTGGATGCACGACTCTGGGTGATTTTTCCGATAGATTAACATGCTACAAAGATAACCAGAGCAAAAAGTGACTGAGCAATGCCAGTGTTGGTCCTGTAAGAACTGGATTCACGGACTGCAGGGAAGAATAATTTCTTCTGAAATCCCATCTTGTCCTACCTAGGAAAAAAAATCCCTTGTTGGAGCTTTGGGTTTACAGTGGTATGGCACCTGTATGTTAGATAATATTTCCATACTGGCCTTATTGCTGGGAATTCTAGTATTTGAGGAGCTGATAAACGTTAGGGACAAACCAAGAATCTTACTTTTCTTACTTATTTTCAGGCTGAATTTCTGTCTGGGTAATGTTTGTGTGCAGGAAAACTGGTTGGTGGAGGAAGTGGGAAGAGGAAGATGGTCAGCATGGGGCCTTTTCTCCAGAAATCATTCCATGACTATGCATTGTGTCATTAGGAAAAAGAAAATTTAAAAAGGGGCGAAGTGGTTATGGTGTGGGTTGGCTTTTTTCTACCTTTTAACCTACATTTTCAGTACCTCCATCAGCTTTGCTGCACAGGGAACAGCCATGGGCAGCCTTCTCTCGAGTAACCACAGTACATGGCTTGTTGGTCCACTGAGATTGAGAGTCCAGGCAGGGTGCAGGAGCAAAGAACTTGTTTGTATTGAACATGTGAAACAGAAAACTAGGAATTTGGGAGAGAGTACACACCAAACATCCCTGTTTCCTGGTGCCATGGCTATATTAGACCAGAAAGCTACTGAAATTCTTACTGAAGCTTCAGGCAGGAGAAACTTCCTTTATATTAGTCACATGTAAGCCTTTGAAAAGATATAAGTGTAATTTTTAGTTGCTTTGCTTTACTAGGGTCTATTCTAGTCAGCTGTTTTGGTTTTAGTTTGGTTTTTATCCCAGCTGCTGAACTACACTGGTTCAAATTTATTTTTTTTTCTTTTTTTTTTTTTCTTGGTGCTCAGATGAGTATAGGATCAAACCAGTGGAAGAGGTCAAATACATGAAAAATGGGGGAGAAGATGATCAGAAAATAGCAGCCAGGAACCAAGAAAACTTGGTAAGGATTGAACTTATCACTTCTCTACTGAACTAACGTGGCTCTGCGTTTGTAATGGAATATGCACATGCAGCACCCTCCAGCTCCGGCTTATGCGAGGCAAGAGGATTTTCTCCAGAATGTCACAACTCCCTGCAAAGCTCTCATGGAAGGTGCAAAACATGACTTTTTCCTGCTTGTCTTTCTGAATTAGGCTCTACTTGATCTTGGAGTGAGTGCCTCCATGATTTTAAGTCACTCCCCTCCCTTGCAGATCCGAAAATACGCTTTATTTGGAAATGTGTGTGTCTGTGTTACAAACGAGCTGGAGTAAAACAGCACTTCCCTGCCATTAAGAAAATGACCTACTTATGTAGATAGTATTTACTCTACACTTGCTGGTTTTCTGTATTTTAAAATTCCCAGAGAAGGCAGTTTGGAACAGAAGAAAACAATATGTTCATAACACAGCAGCCACAAAAATCGTGTGTGTTTCTTTTGCCCCGATTTGAGCACTTTGCCAGCTTGTAGCTCCACTTAAGGCAAGACAATCACAGGTAAACTCTTAAGACTACTTGAAATAACCAAGATGCTGTTGAAGCAGAATAAAAATCACAGTTGAGTCACTTCTGGCATTTCTGAGAAGTTGTGTCTTCTCTTCTAAAGCTGAAGGGCTGTATGTTTTGTTATTGGCTGTCTGGGTCTTTGCCCAGTCGAAGCTTTCAAAGACATCCCACAATTTTTCCATAGTTGGGTGCAAGTTCTCATGTCTGGTTGCACTCATTCAGTGCAGCTTTTCTTCATGTAGAATGGTTGGGGTTTTCCCCCTCGATCTGTAGGTCCAGAGGGGAAACAGCAGCAGCAGATCCCAGAGGAACCATAACCAGTATCACCAGCTGAGGATTTGCCTTTTGCCATTACTGGGCGGCTGTAGAAAAAGCCACAGTTTGGGATTTTTTTACTTTTCATGAAGATGTGAGCTCCAGCAACCTGGCTACTTTATATTTCCTCTCCTAGACACACATACTTCCTTTACATGACTGCAGGTGCATTCCTGTGGCAGATGGAGTTTATTTTGCTGCCCTGTCCTGTGGCTGAGCAGCAGGCAATACGATTTCTTCTTCAACCTCCAGATCAGCTATTTGCTACCTGCAGTTTTGCATTGCTGGTGCATTGCTCCAGTGGGTGGTCCAACTTCAGCTTGAGGCAGGATTTGGAGGATTTTTTAGAGGTTTTTAACAGCTTTTTGAGGAGTCCCATGCAGGACCAGGAGTTGGAGTCAGTGATCCCTGTGAGTCCCTTCCAGCTCTGGATATAGTGTGATTCTACGTTAGATTTTCAACTGGCCTTCAGCTGTAGTTAAATGAGAGTATTTCTATCAGTACCATGTCACTGGAATGACAGGGAGGAAGAGCTCAGGAAAACTCAGGTCTGCTGGAGTGACAAACTTGCTGAAGGTCTATTCAAAACTAGCTCAAGCCATTCTGCACTATGGTTGGTGCCACCTGTCTTTGGCACCCAAGTGTTCACCTGATTAAATGTAGAGGAAGAGCACAGTGCTTCTTACTTTACTATTGATGGCTCATGTTTGATGAGAGCAGTGGGTTATATTGAAAAATGTAACAATAAAGATTTGAAAGGCTGGTGTAGCTCTTCTTTTGTCATGTTTATCAGGAGGGGAAGAAAAAAAAAAAAGCCAATAACACAAGAAAGTCTTCAGCCAGACAGGATGGATATGCTTTAAAACAAAAACTGTCTTGCCCACCAAGAAGGCTTTATTTTCCTTTTCCTCATCTTACTATAAGGAGATTACCTTGTCTGTAATATATGCAGCTTTTTAATCCTGGGAATTGTCAAGTCCTCATCACTTCTGTTTTTTTTAAAGGGGTTTCACTATTCAAGTTCTCCTCAGTAAACATGTTTTAACTCACTGCTTAGAGGATGGGTTAAGCTACCCATCACTGAGGCTTTAATTTCCTAAACCTGTGAGAAGTTGGCAAGTGCTTACATAATCCTGTCTTCTCATCAGCCATTTCCAGGCAACTGAAATTTTAGGAACAAGAAAAGGCGGTGGGAGAATTGACTGGCCTTTTCTCCTCCTCTCTTGTTTCTTAATCCCACATTTCATTATTGTCCACAGGGCTGCAAATTCACATCCCCTTCAGAAACACAGCCCAGATGAGATGTATAACCTCACTGTCTGGGAACTGCTCTGGGTTGGTTATCTTACCCCCTGATACTGGTGCTTGAATTATGTTATTCAGATGCCACTGAATTTTTTGATCCCATTATCATCTCTGTTACTTTTTTAAGGTATTTTGAAGTCTTGCTTAAAAAAAAAAAAATCTCAGCTCAAGTGAAAATAAACCCGCTTCCCTTGCAACTTGGGCTCTTTGATGTGCTGCCATCTCTGCCTTTGGTGCTGCAGTATTTCTGAGTTGGGGGAGGAAGGTCACATGAGTAGATAAAGAGAATGGGAGGACATGGCAGTCATCAGGGAAGCTGTCATTTCACACAGGGTGCTGAGCTCGGAGCCCCAGGTTGTGATTCTGCTTGAGAAGAGCCAGAGAAGGGCTGGTACCAACGTGGGTATCTGTGGGAGAGATGAGGCTCTGTCAGTGAATCACCACCTTCTCAGCTTCAACCTGAGGCTCAAAACTTGAGCAGCTCTGGGACAGTGAAGCAGAAATGCTCTTTAGACACAGTGCCAATGGGAATGGCTGTGCTGGGGCTGTCTGCCAGGGGAAACACAAGATGCTTCACGGGAAGACATTTTCTGGCGGAATCAAAGCCCCCCTTGGGTTAAAATGTAGGCTTTTGACAAGGGAGAAGAAAAAGAAAATAAGATAAACTAAGCTTGTTTTCCTGTCATTCCTTTGTATCCACAGGCCTGATTCACTTCTTTAGTCAGGTTGTTTCTCCAGTTCTCCAGCTGCCACTGGGATCTCTCTGCTCCCAGTTTCATGCCAGGTACCTCTGACATCTTCCAGAGCATCTCCACCCTCAAAACAAAGCCAGAGCCATTGCACTTGAATTTATAGTCCCACATCCTTGTAGCCTGCAGGATGGGAATGGGATGTAGCCAGGATTAGGTGCTGGAGAGCTGGGGCCACACTAGATGCTGTCACTGCACCATGTGCTTTGGTGGCTGCTCCTCTAAACCAGGGGTGTTTGGAGTCAGATCAACGAAGAACTAGTAGATAGGTGAAAGACAGAAGTCATTTGTTCTACATATTATATATGTTTTTTAATCACAAGTGTTGGTTTGTGCACATATATGTATACACACACACGTGTAAGAAAATATGGAAGCTGTGCTAATTTTCATCTGAGATGGTGCGTAGAAGGTCACATGTGTGCTATTATTCCTGGAGGTAAATGAGCAGCTAGAATGGTTATTTGTGAGTTCAGAAGCAGAAGGCCTGGCTGGGGTGGTTTATTGGGATCCTGGGCTTTGTCCCCATGCCCAGCATGGTGCCAATGTGCCACATGTGTGGCTGAACTCTGCCCTGTGTTAAAACCAAACTTCAGCTCCCCATGACTCCACAGTGGTTGTGCAAAACCTCTCCTGCATTTCCCCATCTTCTTGGGGGAAAGTTTTATGATAAACCTTCTCCAAAACAAAGGGAGTTTTGGCAGCATTGAGTTTGCCACTCAGCAGATCTAGATGGGGTTTTTTGGCCCTAAGTAGTAGCCAAAGCTGATGGTGGATAGTCACGTGGATTTGTCACTTTGAAAGCTAAAATGCCAAAACTCAAGCAGTATTAATATTTTACAAAAAGGTATGACCAAAATAAATAACACATTAATAAAGATATATTAATTTTTTTGTTTGGAAAGGACTGTTCAGCTCTACACCATCAAGTTAAATATACAGAGTACAATTACATAACAGCCTTTTTAATACTTGCAATAGGGCAAATGTAATTGTTCTCATTTCCATACTCTTGCAGCACTCCTGGCTTTCCATTTTAAAATACTACTGCCAGAAAAGGGAAAATGAGATGTGTGGTATTCCTGCAACTTAGCATTGCCTTGGCAAACTTCAGCAGCTGGATCAATTTTCCTCTGAACTGGGCTGTCATAGGTAGATATCCCTGAAAATAGCAAATCCCTAAAGCTGCATTTCTTTTCTGTTGGGTGGTTATCTTGATATTTATTGCATTTCAGGTTGTGGATAACTTTTATTCATCTTTTTCTGGGCTGCACTGGCACAAAAGGCCCATCACTTGCTGGGATTTTTATGTTTTGTTACCCAAACCCCCAAAATAATTAGGTATAATCCTGCGTTTCATCCTGGAGCTTCGCAGTGAAATTACGTGTTAGAGCTTGAGATGAATTCCTGCTGGAGCTAGGAGAAAATTGCCTCTCTGTTGCTCTTGCTACCTCTCACTCCACCTTTAATAACAATGTTTTGCTTTTTGTTTTACCCAATTTCCACAAATTTCCACTCCACTTACCTGCAAATGCAATTTTTGTCTCTCTTGAGCTTCTCAGCCCAGCTGCTGTTCTCCATTTATCACCTAGCTCTACATCACTTGGAATTGCAAATCCCCCGCCTCCGTGACTCTGTATTCAACACCAGTTATCATTTTTTGTACTGATGTGTCTAAAGTAGACAGTAATATCTGATAGATGAAGAGTGTGAAATTAAAAGCCTGGCAGAAAATGCAGAATGAAACACCTTAATAACCATATAAAATGTAATCTGTGAAAGGGAAGACCCCTATTTAAATATATATATTATACACAAGATGTAAAATGCATGTTACAGATACATCAATCGTAAATATTTTTGATGTGCAGTGCAAGGATTGGTATATGTCAAATTCCATATCAATTTAGGAAAATACATTTTAATTCTATCACCAACTTGCCCAATCTTGGTGCTAAAAAAAATGAAATAAAAAAGAAATAAGCCAACTAAAAGAAATACAGTAGCCACTAAGTTTATCTGGGGTGTTTGTGGTGTCTTCCTTTCTAGAGAGGTAAAATACCACCAGGGCAAATTTAAGCATGGAAATATAATTAATTTGGTACTTTAAAATTCTTGGAGCTAGTGCTGCTTATTATTCTTAGGTAAGCTTTGAATTGCAGTGTTTTAAATGCATAACTGCATTTTTATTTCAGCGCTGGTGCAGCACATTGGTGAAGAGCTTTGTAAAAACAGAAGTTAGCACAAAGTAATGCATATTCCAGCGTGAAGATTTCTGTCTCTAATGTCCTAATTATTTATTTTAAACCATTGTGCCGTGGCAGTGTTTCAGAACACACATTTTCAGGATAGAACTTGCCCATGCTCTGCTTATAAGGGGAAGAAAACAATAAATGCCCGAGAGCCTTCAGGCCCTTAGAAAGAAGAGATTTTCCTGGGTTTTGTCTGTCCTGAAGAGTTTGGCTGTGTTAAATCCTGCACTGCCCCCTCGTTTGCTTTCCTTGCTGCATGTGACACTCTCCAGGAGCCCCATTCCACCAGCACGGGGTCAGCTCCAGAACAAGTGTTGGGATAGCTTCATCCTGTTGGTTCATTATCCACTGTAAAAGATGGATATCTAGAAATATATTTTCTGTATGTAAAGGAGAGGCTGTTAATTTCTCTGCATCTTGCCTCACCTATTTCCCCTTATGCTTTCAGGTCACAGAATCCCAGGTTGGAAGGCACCTTAAAGCCCATCCAGTGCCACCCCTGCCAAGGCAGGGACACCTTCCACTGTCCCAGGTTGCTCCAAGCCCTGTCCAAGCTGGCTTTGGACACTTCCAGGGATGGGGCAAGCTGTGCCAGGGCCTCACCACCCTCACAGGGAGGAGTTTTTGCTCGGTGACTCACCCAACCCTGCTCTCTGTGAGTTTGAAGCCATTTCCCCTTTGTCCTGTCACTCCAGGCCCTTGTCCCAATTCCCTGTCCACCTCTCTTGGAGCCTCTTCAGGTATGGAACATCAGTACATACAGATGTAACAGATATATACATATGTATATAGCTTCAGCTTGATGAAATACTTGGAGATGTTGGTTCTTGTGTTGGAATCCAGGTAGGGTGAAACCCACAAAAACACACAGTAAAATGCTGCTTGGGTCATTGTGGGAAGGGAAAAAGAAATTGAGACGCCCTTTTTCTTTGGTTCCTGGGGCATGGGAGTGCTAAAAGGACAAAGTGAGCATCACCAGATGTGCATGAGGATGGGATAATGTGCAGAAATTCCTGTGCTGTTCATCCATCCCAGCTCCTGTGCTGCTGAGAACTGGGAGAGAGCAGGGAATGGAGGGCTCCTAAGGCAGCCTGCTCCCCCACACGTTTTCCCTCAGGGACAGGCATCCACTTTGCCCAGATGCTGTGTCAGCCAAACCCCAGGGCCCGGGGCACCTCTGTGGGAACAGGTCCCACAGGTTCCTCACAGCCCAGCACGGAGCTGCTCCACATCTGGACTCTCCTCCCTTCCCTTGAAGAAACAGACCACAAAAATAAGCCTCAGCTGTGAAAGTGCAGCTCCAAAATCAGTGAGTAAAGGGGAGCCAGGAATTAAAATTCAAAAGTAAATAGATGGAGCAGGGAGGAGTGCTATACCCAGCTCCTTCTGCCCAAGGTGGCAGGGTTCACACTGGGCTACAGGAGGTGGGTGGGCACCTGCAAGGCAAAGATGGGGCTTCCTCCAGGCAGAGCCACTCTGAGCAGTGCTGGGGCACAGAGGGCAAAGCAGGGGCTGGACCCAACCTGGGGAAGGTTCCAGGTGGAGGAAAGTACCCTTATAGGTCTGGATGCCTGGTACCCCATCCCTGCAAGTGTCCAAGGCCAGGCTGGATGGGGCTTGGGGCAACTGGGGTAGTGGAAGGTGGCCATACTCATGGCAAGGGGTGGGACTGGGATGGGGTTTAAGGTCCCTTCCAACCCAAACTAAGAGAAATTTTGCATTCTACTTTTGTAAGATGATACCTAGAAAAACCCCTGGGAAATACAGTCTTTTCCTCCAGTCTTTGTTGATGGGGCCAGAGTTGGCACATTTCACAGTGCATGCCATCCAAGGTTCCCTTTCTGAGAAAAATGAGATTTATAGAATCATCCTTTGGATTTCTTTTTGTCCCCAGAGTCTGGGAGTCTAAATGAATGCTGCCCTATCACTATCAGTACTAAGTAATTACAGCATTTCAATTTTCATAACCCAGCCTCTCCAGTGTTTTTTGCAGCTGAAATAGAAGTGCACAGAAAGGACATGGTTACTGGAGCCAGTTATTTTAAACACTCTGCAATTAGCTCATTTCCATATTGCCCATTTCATTTAAAATTTGCATTGATATTCTTCAAAGAATGGTTTCTCATAATGAATTTATGACAGTTTTAGCTCATTCCACTTACGGGTCACTGCATATTATATAGACATCAAAGTAAATGACTGCACTAGGTATTAATATTCTTCTGGATTCCATTAAAATGGTTCTGGTGAAGAAGTATTCATTTTTCCTCCAGTATTTAATTTTGAAAATTTATAAGATAAATTAACACCATTAGTAAATATTTTTAGCAAGTCAGAAAGTCACAAAAAATGTTGTGTTCCCAGTGTGTTTCTTCAGACCAGACCTTGTTTCCTTCTTCCCCCTTTGGTGAATAAACCCTCACAGTGCCGTGTGGAGAGGTAGAATGATTTTTCAGGTTCTTGATGGATGTGATTTTAAAGTAGAAAGCTTAAAAATACATAATTCTATTTCTTTCAAAGTGTATTAAAATAACAGTGTCCAGGAGCAACATGTAATTGTGGGCTTGATGGTGGAGAAAATGTAGCAGTTATGGGCAGCTCTCAGGAACACGGTTCAGGACCAGCCCACGTCGTTGGTGGAAGGGATTCATGCAAAACCTGCAGAGACATGCCCACTGTCACTTGTGGAAGGAGGTCATTTTCCCTTCAGGTTGTGTTGTTTGCATGCCTGTATCATTTTAACAGGTGAATTTCTGCCTGGGATTTTCCCCCTCCTCTCTGGGAAAGCTGATGCTGTTGAGGAGGATGGACACAGAGCTGTGGGTGAAATAGAGGGGTCATCAGTCATGGCAAGGTGGCAAGTTCTTGATTTAAGTTTCTTCCATGACTGTGAGGACCAGGAACCTTTGGATTCTTTTTTATTCTTTCTAATTTTTTCTTAAAGAACATGAGTGTCTCCACACTTGCAGAACTGAAGCTTTAAGAAAGATGAGCTGTAGGATTTTGCAAGCTGTCAGCAAGAGAAGCTCTCTGTATCCTCTGTATCCTAGTAGGTGTTAATAATTAACTCTGCTGTTTTGGAACAGAGGGTGAGGCAAGATACAGGCAGAATGGATCATGAAGAAATACCTAAAATCACCAGAAGTCACTGCTGGAGACTAAAGCTGTAAATCCAGGCAGCTGCTATGGCCTGAGTCCCAGTTTGGAGTACTCCTGACCTCTTGGTGAGCTGTGATCTCTTGACCTCCTTGTGATAGCAGCAAAGTAGTTCAGCCTTTCATCTGTTCACATTTAATATAGATATTATATGGGTCTGCTCACACTTTCTTTCCAGGGACTCCTTGAGTCCAGGTGGTTGTGGAGCAAATGTAGGGTCTGGGATTTCCGTATCTGGTGAGGTGCTAATTTCATTCTGTTGTAGAGCATGGAGACAACAACAAATTCACCCATAGGTACTTCACAAGCTGTTTATCTGCACAGCCTTTATAATCTCTCAGTTTTAGTCTGAATACAGTATTGCATCTGGAAAAGGGGGAGGGCTGTGCCATTTTAGACCCCAAACTGTGGGGGCAGTGCCTTGGGGTGCATGGGGCAGTGGCCTTGGCAGTCCTGAGTCAATGGTTGGACTGGTGATCTTAGAGGGATTTTCCAACCTTTGTGATTCTATGGATTTATTCATTTTTATGTTTTGAAGCTGAGGTGAAGCCCTTGTGACTTTCGGGGCTGGTTTCAGGCAGATCCTTTGTCCAGTCAATGTGTTTTGGCTGGAACTTGTTTGTACTGCAGGTATTTTTTCAGTAGAAGGTGGGTTTTTTTGCAAAGTTTGCTAATTGATGTATTTGAAGAACAGTTAAAGGAGGTGAACTTGAAGCCAGTCAAATGAAAACTATGAAGATCTCCAATAGACAGTTTTGGGGATTTAAGCATAAAATCTCAGAAGATTTGAGTTGGAAGGGACCTTAGTCCAGAGCCCAAAGAGGAATGTGCATTAGTGAGAGTTAAATGACCCTCCCAGGAAGAGGCTGAAGGGGTAAAGGAGGAAGGGAAAAATGTGACAAGAAAGGAAAAAAGGAGCAGAAGCACCACAAGGAGAGGTGAGAAGAAACTCAGAGGGCTCTCTGCAGCCCTGAATTTCTCTTCTAGCCATGAACAGCACATGATAGCAGCATGTTGCATAATCCGAGTTGTCATTATTTGACAATTCTCTAACTTATTTTGTCAAACACTTTCAGCTTTACATTTGCCGCTTATTTTTTTAAAAGCCCCGTTGCTCCACTGTTCTGGGATTAGAAAATCAGAAGCTCTGAGTCCACTTTGTACCATTATTGTTTTGAAATAACTTGGATTTTGTCTCCTTTTTTACACCAAAATGCAATTTTTCTCCACAGTCTCATCCACATGAGGCTTTTTTCATCACCTAAATTTTTTTTTTTTTTGCTTGATTTTCCCCCAATTCATCCTGCTTATTTAGTAAGAAATGTTAAAAATATCTTTCCAGGCAACATAAACTAGAAGATCCAAGAGTGAGGAGTACTCCCATGAACACGAGTTGCAGCAGAGAGCACTGCTTATTTAACTAAGCTTCAAGTAGACAATGTCTGTTGTACTAAACAAGCATAAAATGTTCCTTTCCTGTTTCAATAGTCACTGCTTTGGTTAGGTTTCCACCTGTTAGGCAGTTTTATGCTCAGCTCATCCTTGAGCAGGAACATTCCCACCACTGCAAGCTGGAGTTTTGTGTTTGCTTGTTCCATATTTTGGTTGTGCCTCACCACTAGATGTGAGCAAAGGTGGGAATTGTTTCACATTTGTCGTGGAGAAAATGGTGTTTTGCTCAAAATGACTTGAAACTATGGTGAACATTTTTGAGTGGACTCCTTTTCTTCTTAATTCTTCCAGGAAAATGCGGGATCTCAGCAGGGGCTGGGCTACCCAGGCTTAGGCTTTTTGGGATGTGCGGGCACACAGCAGGAAAGATCTTGATTTAGTGGTGTCTTCTCTAGAGAAAGGGAAAGAGAGCTGCTGAGGAAGCTCACTGGCTGCATTAACAGGTCCTTTATCTCTTTAGCTGTGTGCTCAGGGTGCCAGGATTGGCACATCCAGGTTTCCCGAGGACCTGGCATGAACTCGGGATGCACTGGCTCACCTGTGTGCGGTTCTGGGAGCTCTGGGGAGGGCACAGCAGCCTCACCTGCACCCTGCCCAGGGGCTCTGTGCTGCAGGGGAGCTGTGCAGCCTCAGGGAGCAGGTGAGGGAGCCAAGAGGGGGGATTTATCTCGGCTGGTGGATTAAAGCAGGATGGATGCAGCCTCCACTCACGGATGGGGAGACTGACGACATTCCTGGTGGTTTTGGGGCTTTGCTGGTGCTCTGTACAACTCCCACCTCCAGGAAAAAGGAGCTGGGCTGCCTCTGGCTGGACTAGAACTGATTCAGCCACCTCCAGTAATAAAACAGTGAGCGTATTCATCCTTCTGCACTGTGTATTCCTACAGCAGGGCTGGAAGGGGCTCAGCCTCATCTGGTTTTCACTATAATTGTGCTTTTGGACTTTGGTTGTTTCCCTTTGATTTTGTGGATAGCCAAGACCAGCTGCTTTTCAGGCAGCTGGAAGACTTAAATGATGTGTGTTGGAAGGGATTTCTGCATTTCAGCTGGTGGAAAGAAGAGTAAGAAATTGGACTAGGAGAAGGGGAAACAATGTAAGAGTATAACATTCAAGAGTTCAGGATTTTTTTTAAGTAAGAAAAAGTCAGGGACATAAAGAAGACCTCTATGGAAATAAGTTTATGCCAGTGAAGGCAAGTACTTTGATATTTTGAAAAAGCTGAGCAGATAATTCAGACTCCTGTGCATACAGAGTTTGGAATTACATGTAGGTATGTTCAAAAATCTCCTGAATAATTAATGAATAATTTCTAATGGAAAGCAGTGGTTTATACAGATACCAAAGTAATACTGACTTAAGTTAATATGCAGCTTAATGTTTGTTCTCACTGAGAAGAAATCCCCCCCTCCTTTTTTTTTTTTTTTTTGGCTTTAAATTGTTTGTTCCTTGTTCCTGGAGGAAGCAGTGTTGGTGCTCAAACAGAGCTCTTGGTGCTCTGCCTTCATCTCCCACATTTGGTTTGTGTGGACCATGCACTGCTCTATCTAATATGTAATCTTTCCATGGGATACCATCAAAGACAGGCAGCTTTTAAAAAATTATAAGCCAACAGATAATCTCTGCATGGGAACACAGGCCAGTGCTTCTTAATAAACTAATCTTACTAAAATTGTGTGTGTATATATTTAAATGTAGTTTGTATTGCAGCAGCACCTGAAGGCAAGTGTTGGGAATCAGAAGCAGCTGCTCTGCCTGCAAACACAGCAAGAATGGGCCCGAATGTTACCAATTCTTCCCCAAAATTTCATCCAAACACGTACGTTTATTCCAAAATCCTTGTAGTTCCAGGAGAGTGGCCTGAAGGGAGTTTCCAAAGCTGAGGGTGTTTAAAAAAAGGCACAACCTGGTGAGGAGAAAATTCTGTGGCACAGGTTTGTTGTGTTGTCATCTTCCCCCAAGAGAGAGGGACCTAGGGGTCTGGAGTGACAAAACTGAGGGGGAATGGCCTTAAGCTTCCAGAGAGCAGTGTTGGATTGGATATTAGGAAGAAATTCTTTCCTGGTACAGGTTGCCAGGAAAAGCTTTGGCTGACCCTGGATCCCTGGAAGCATCCAAGGCCAGGTTGGATGGGGCTTGGAGCAACCTGGGCTAGTGGAAGGTGTCCCTGCCCATGGTGGGGGGTGGAATAAGATGGATTTTAAGGTGTCTTCCAACCCAAACTCTGTGATTATGTGGATATTTGCATGTTGGGTTCCACAGTGTGTGAAGGAATGCCATCAGGCTGCTCTTTTCCCTTGCTTTTCTCCTTTCCTTTAGCCTTTCAAAGAAACAAAGCTGCTGTGAGAGAGAGGAGGGACAGATTTGGTTTTGAGGTAGGGTGGAACACAGAGGTGATTTGGTTGGAGCAATGCTGATAGTGTGGCACTTCTACTGAAATGCTGTGGGTTTGCCAGATTACCCTTTCTTTTTCATGGAATCATGGAATCACAGGCTGGTTTGGGTGGGAAGGGACCTTAAGATAGTGGCAGGGACACCTTCCCACTATACAGGTTGCTCCAAGCTTTGCCCAAAGTGGCCTTGAGCACTTCCAGGGACAGGGTGTCAGCAACTTTTCTGGCGTCAGCAACTTCTTTGTAGAGTTGGAGAGCACATTTCCTTAGCCAAGCAATCACCTGAGCTAGGCGTAGGAAATCTCAGCCATTTCAGGTGACTGGTGGGGCTCTGGAATAACCAGCTTCAAGTTGCTTTGTGGTGTCTAAGAGTGAGTCAAGGTCATAATGTGCCTTACGTTTTTTTATAACGGCTTGGCTGCATTCACAAGTTTAGTAGCTTGTATATTTGTGGGATTTGTTGCTGCTGGAGATCTCCTGGCTCTCTAAATCCCTGCGTCCTGCCCAGCTTTTCCAAAGAATAACATCCGTATGGGAACGCTGCCTCTGAAGTGTTTACACTCATTTCCTTCCCAGGGAAAACATTCGGCAGTGAAACAGGGCTTGGGTGACGGCAGATGTGAGGAGACCGTGGCACATCTTTCCAGAGTACAGCTTGTTCTTAGCTGCTTGTGTATGGAGTTCTCTGCATTCCCCTTTTCCTCTCCTTCATTAGAAAAGCCAGCAGAAATCTCTTCCCGAGCTAAGGCATGGCTCAGCCTCACAGCAAATCCAGCCAGGGCTGGCCACCGGCCAAGCCTTCGCTCACTGCAACCTGCACACCATCTAACTCCTCTAAGAATAGCCCTGGTGATCTTAAGAAAAAAAAAAAAAAGAGAACAACATCAAAAAAAAAGACTGTTTTAGCCATGTATTATCTCCATCCCTTCTGCAAAGCAGTGGAGTTTAGAGGGGATTTTCCCCCCACGCCCGTGCCCGTTGTTCCTCCCGCAATGAGCTGTCGCTAATGCCGAGAAATATTTTCGGACTTAATGCAATGAGTCAGGGCTTAGCTGTAAATTGGTCATGGGATGGGAGGGATTCAGATTGTCTGTTACCCAGGGTCTGGTTTCAGCCATTTCAGTAACATGAGCAGTTTCTCAACTGACGGTAATTAGACTCATAACTCTCTGAGATTATTTAAGGTGAGGATTAATTATAAAAGTTTCTCGGTGTTAGAACATGTTTCTTTAGTTAAAGTTTGGCATGCTTTCATTTTATGATGAGCCTGAAAGAATGTTACTCTACTTAAAATCTCTAAATACACCATTCTGCCGTGCTATGTAAATACCCATATTTGTGGGTTTATCTAAACAAATCTGTTAAATGGGAAAAACAAATAGAAGGCCCAAGCGCTGATTCAAAGGCTCATGGAGTGGACTTGCATATTCCTTGTGAGCCTTGGCTGGGTTTTGGTAACTGTTCTTCTGGCTGTACTTGATTTCTCACTTAGATAAACAAAACATAGTTGTTTTTTCTGTCATCATTAAAAGGTAAGTGATCTAAGCGCCCTCATGTGCTTCTCCTTTTGTCTCCAATAGACAGGGGCTTTGCCAGGCCCACCTCAGTGAGTTCTTGATGGAGCTGGAGATCCAGTAATCCCATGTTAAACAGCCTCCTTTGGTAGTATTGCCTTTAAAAAAATATGTAAAATTGTGAGGTGTGAAAAGAGCCAGTTCACATCAACCTCACCGGTCTGCCTTTTAGAAAACCGAAGTAAAAGTGGTGGGATGGGATTATGGAAGGCTTGGCTTGACTTGATGGCATAGATTCACAAAAGGCTAGATGGGATGACACATCTTCTCTATGTTCCTTCTTTTCCTGGGGGTAAATTCCAGCCGATTCTCGTAGTATAATAACAGAGTATTCCCAGTTAATATTTGAGAAACTTGTCCAAGTTTTCATTTTGTTCACTTTTTTACTTCATAAACCTATTTTCTTATGGTTAAGTCATATAGCCAAATAGTGATGTCATTTTTTTTCTTTTTGCTATCCTACTTCTGTGAGTACTTTAAAAGAGAAGAGATCCATATCTGTCTCCTTGGCTGCTGTGTATGAAGCCTTTTTTTTCTAGAAAAACATTGCATTAGCCTGTCCTTAAGCTCTGGGAACAGAAAGTTGTTGGGGGGTTTTTGCTTGTAATAAATTTAGACTTAGATTCATATCATAGGTTAATGTTTTTTAATAACCTGACACTCCAGATCTCACTTGCTTTATGGCCTGCACTTATGACTCCTGCATTATGGATGCTGATGATTGCTATGAGCATATAAGTTATTGAATTGATTTTATGATGGTAGCATAGAGCATGAAGCCAAGTTCACTTAAGGAAATAAAACAAGGCAAACAGACTAAAATATTAACAGAGTGTTTTGTGTCATGGTGGCTGAGTTGTAATTCATTGAAACTCTTTTGTGAAATGGTGCTTCAGCCTCACTCACCTTCCAGTCCCCAATGTCCCCAAACTTGGCCCAGTTACCTTTGAGACAAAATGTAACGGATCCACTTTGAGTTCACAAGTAATAACAGATTAATTTGGAAAGACAGATTGCAAACATGCATCATGGCCCGGGTCTGAGACCTAGAAAAGTTACATATGGCTGGTGCAGAATGATAAAAATTCATGTCAGGGGAACAGCTTAATTAACTATTCTTGATTAAAGTAATACAGTATGTGAATTTAATAGCTTGTCTTCAAAAGCAGAATGTGAAATTGCTTATTACTTTGGTGTATCTTGCTGGCAAATAGGGAGCTGCCAGCGGTTCTTCGTGATTAATTGAGTTTAAAGGAACTTAACACTGGGATGGGAGATACCAAATAATTATTCTGCTCTTGCTTCAAGCTCATTGCCTTACATGAATAAAGAAGTTGTCAGGAACAAAGTTGTGGGAGTGGACTAGGAAAAGGATCAAGAATCCATGAAATAGGATTGATAGCTAGGAACAGGACTGATAGAGGAGGAAAGGCATGTTGGGATTGTGAAGAATACAGTGCAAGGACTGGAGAGCTGCCATCAGACTATCAGCTAAACATGTTGCCATCCATGTTACTCATCCATTTGCAGGTCCTCGTGGTCCTTGGGGTGGTTGTTGGTATGGAGAACAGAAGAACATTTTGTCTCACTGCGGTCACCTTGGAGGCTGAGGAGCTCCAGTTCATGGAGTGTTTTCTCCCCTTCTTGTGGAGCCGTTGTCATTGTTGTTCTTTGACACCTTCCTGTAGCCAAGGCATGCACTCTGCAGCCATCCCAGCTTCTAGATGCATCAGGATGAGGCTTGGTTTGGCTGCAAGAGCAGGATACTGAGTAGATCCTGCCCAGCAGAGCTGCTGCATAAGCTACTGCTTCTGTGTTGATTATTTCATTATTAATATATCAGTATATTATTGTGTCCTGTTGTTTGCTTCTCCCTAGTGTTCTACCTAGGACTTGGGCCTTGTTGGAATGAACTCCTGATTTTTTCAGGACATCTCTCCAAGTTGTCAAGATAACTTTGAATCCTACAAAAACGAGTCTTTCCTGGATTGGTGCTCTCTGGGGTTTTGGAAAACAATTGTAGTCTCCAGTTGATTATTATTCATCATCCCAGTCCCTAGAGAAAATCCAGCTCCAGGACAGATACCAGCAGAATCCTACTTGATGTGTTCCTCCATTTAAACAATGTTCCATTGTAAAGTCCCTTCTTCTCAGCCAGCTTTGCATTTTGGTATTAGTCAAAGCTTAGATTCAGTCACTTTGATCAATTAGCACAGATGTGAAAGTAGTCATCATTATATTATGTCAAAATGGAGAAGAATTTTCTCATCCTCTTTAAAATAGTACACTAATCCTGCTTTACATTTCTTCCACAGTCAGTACCTTCAATATATTTACATGTGATCTCATCTGAAGAACTTTCCTGATTCCAGTCATTGATAGTTTTCAAGGCATTTTTTCACTTTAAATAGGTAAATATTCTACTTGGACAGCTGAGCATTGCTCGTGCTTTACAGTAGGACGGGTGAAAACAGGATCTTAGAGCAGCTATCCTGGCTTGGAAGCTGGGCATCTGCAGACCTGTGACTGAGCCAAGATGCAGAATTTGGGTTTGCTCCTAATTTTTCCTGATCCAAGATGAAGAAATCGGGTTCCTGATGTTTTCCTGATTTGTTAGGTTTCTAGATGGGATTTACGTTGACTAGTGTTACTGAATGTCTGGGTTCTGAATTACACAGCAAAGAGGTTTCCTTGAGAGATACTCATTCCTGCTGGTGTCCTTCTCCTGGAAGCAGGGCTTACTGAAGATGTGGGCTGGCTGAAATGAATAGGACTGCCCGTGGCTGAAGATACTGTACCCTACAGTAAGGAAATAAAAAGCCCAGGCTTCTTAGGGGCATGTCCATGTCAACACATTTTCCTTGGAGATACACGGGTTGCAGAAGCTGCTGCTGCAATTACACCTCATTATAAGACACCATGTTTTGTATTTTATGAGTGCTTTGAAAAAAAATCAGCAAAGTCCATTAATGACGTGGCCAGTAAACTCAAACTGCCTGACAGCGCTGTTCTGTGCTCACAGTGGAAAAATCGATCCCTTTAATCCAAGGTAAAGCTGTCTGGCTCTCCAGAGGAGGAGGCTGCCTTGGTTGCTGAGGGCTGGAAATCATTGCCTCACGCTAATTGAGTAACATCCAGCAGTTGTGAGGCTGAATCTTCCAGACTGCTTTGACTCACGGGGGCTGAGTATCTAAATGAAGTGTATTTGTCATGCTGCAGTCCTACAGGATTAAGAGTACTTGCATTTGTTTGATCTGATGCGTTCCAACAATATTAAGTAAGTTAATTTTTTATTGTCCTTTGCACCGTGTATTTTTCTGGCTGTAAAAGTCCAGCATCTTACTTTTTGGAAACTGAACTGTGATATGACAAATATTTCTGGCCAGTATTTGTAGCTCTGGCAGGGCTTGAAGAATTCTTGGCTGGCTTTTACAGTAGGCTGATAGCTGAGACCAAGTATCACAAGAAGCAGAGTACTGCATGTAGAAGTAAATCCTATTACTAGTTATTTTATTATTTTTCTTGTCTTGAAATTACTCACTGTCCTCTGGGTTTTTGTGATAAATAGTAACTCTATAGTATTTAAATCAATACTTCGATGTTAAAGGATTTTAAACAACACTTTGAGAGATCCTTTTGTCTTTCAGCAAGATAATTAGGCTGCAAAATTTGCTTTCCTAATTAATTTGGGAAGTCCAGCTTATTGAATGTTTGGAATGAAAGACTTACTCCTGATACATCTATGATTTCTCCTCCGCAGTCTTCATTGTTTAGTGTCAGACCTCAGGCAGATGGCCATGGATTGTGGCTGTCTCACCCCTGGAAGTGTCCAAGGCCAGGTTGGATGGGGCTTGGAGCAGTCTGGGCTAGTGGAAGGTGTCCTTGCCCATGGCAGGGGTGGAATGGAATGAGCTTTAAGGTCCCTTCCAAACCAGACCACTCCATGATTCCAAATTGACTGTGAAGTTGTGCTCTTAATGAGAGAGGGACCTGGTGAGAGGAAAATAAATAGCTTTAGATATTGAAAAATATTCTCAAAAGGCATATAGTGTTATTAATGCTGGCCAGAGTTTCTGGTCAGTTTAGGAGAGCATGTGCTGAGTGTCCATGGTGGTGGCCGTGCAGTTCCTTGGGGGCCCAACATGCCTCATATTAAAATGAACTGAAAGCAGTTTTAAGTCATGGGAGTTTGGTTCTTAAACTAAACTCTGAATTGAAGAGTTAGGAACAGACTACCTAATCATCTAAGCATTCGTCTTCCCAGATAAGCCTTGACAACATCCTGAGCATTCCCTGCACCACAGCTGCAGAGAGAGCTGCTCCATGTTCCCTTTCAGAAGTGAGGGGATGGGGGAGAGAGCTGAGAACCATCCCAGTCTGGACCTGCATGATCACAGATTGCTCACTTGGTGCTACTAAGCAGCAGGAAAGTCCACGGGAAGGCTGGAGAAGAGAGTCCATGGGCACAGGAGCTCAGGTTTGAGGCAGGAACTCAGGTGAGCAGAGCATGGCAAAGCCTTGCGATGGCTGAGGCAAATCAGCAAGCCTTGTGCATAATAACAGAAAGGATTTAATGGCCCTAGAACTTAATTAGGACAGTGCAATGTTACCACCTGCTTATTTATAGCTGTAATATTAGGCCGTGTGTGACTCTTCATTTAGAAGAAAGGAGTACAGGAGCCTTGGCTGAAAGGAACGTATTTCCGTCTGCTCATTACACTCAGATGATCACTGTTGTTTAAGTGAAGTTTAAACATCATAAAATGTGCCCTCGTCTTGTGATCCCCATCTGCTGTTTGCCCTTCCTTTCTCTGCTGAAGGTTATTTCAGCAATTTTGCCAATAGCACAGGATGCTGTTCCTGAGGCAGGTTGTTAGCCCATGTTCCCCCTCGGCTTTCCTTCCCTGCAGGCCTTACCCAGCTGTTCTAAACAGAGTCCTTCCAGCATGGAGTCACTCCTGTTGTCATCCTGTTTAATAACTGCAAGGTGAGTCTTCAGCACATGCTGGAAGACTTGTGCAGCCCATCATTCAGGAGG
Source organism: Sylvia atricapilla (assembly GCF_009819655.1). Taxonomy (NCBI): domain Eukaryota; kingdom Metazoa; phylum Chordata; class Aves; order Passeriformes; family Sylviidae; genus Sylvia; species Sylvia atricapilla. The sequence goes on from NC_089148.1 coordinate 5,236,586, forward strand.
GCAGTGGATGGGCCTGTGCACCACTGACCTGCAGGGGATTTAGGCACCTCCATGACATGCCATGGTCCATCATGACATGCCATGATCCACTTTGCTCTTGGATCTGCAAAGTGCTTTGCAGATCCAAGAGCAAAGTGTGCCCAGCTTACATCAGGAGAACTGTTAACAGTGAATTTAGGCACGTGTTCTGCTAAGGACATACTCCACTGCATCCCAAAGCCTCGCTGATGTGGAAGGCTGCGCTCTTCATGAGAAGTCAGGGAATCGGAGCCGTTCTGCATTTCACTGGTGGAGAAACACGTGATCCTCACACACATTTTATGCCTCTGTTTGTTTCAAAACTGCTACTGCAGTCCTTCAGGTTGGGAAGTTGAGGATTTGTCAGATTGTTGGATTTGGCTGCGAAGTGCCAAGCGTGATGTTTCCAGTTTTCTTTGTAAAGTTACATGATCTGTTCATTGCTGGTGTTTCTTATAGAGTTGAAGAGCCTGCTGGAAGGTCAGGTGTGCTCCTTGCTGGGTCTTGATGTTCTGGGTTTGGTAGTTTATGGAGTGTGAGACAGAGAAGGGCTGAGAGAGAGAGTCATATCACAGGTCTTTGCTGTGGGTTGTTCAAAAGGTGAAAGTTTTGTCAGAATGAATGATCTAACCAGGTGCTTGAACACAGGTACAGGATCTCCAGGGAGCCTCAATCACCATCTCTGCTGCTCTTCAGTTTGCAGAGAGATGAACAAATGAGAACTATTAAGGAAAGTGATTCTGGTTTCAAAATAGATTTTATTTGTTAATGTTTTTAGTGGCAATCAGGGACGATTTTTGTCCTGATGCACCTGCTGTGCTTTTTTATGAATCACAGTGTTATAAAAAGGCAGAGGGATTATGGGGCTTATGTGACTTAAATAAAATCTATTTTTGCTGTTAGGATCATAGCATTGACATGGTATATGGTCTGAATTAAAGTTCTCATTATCACATTAAGATTCAACAAGGAGTTAATTAAGGGTAGGGAAGTAATTGAATGCTAATAGTACAACACTGCAGTGAAAAATGAGGCCATATCTCCTTACTAAACTCTAGTTTTCTCCTCATTTTAAGTACTATGCCTATAACCATACATTGCATTTCTGACTCAGGCAGGGAGCTTTTGTGTTTGGGACATGCTGATCCATCATTTTTCAACATTCCTGTGATGGCACAACCCTGTTAAATTTTAGAGGTGCTTATCTTTACACTCACCTAACTTGAAAAGCAAATAGAGCTTGTGTTAATACTTGGGGCCTGCAAATGGCTGGAAATCAATTTATGGACTTGGAAGCCAGTTTTGATTAGATAGCAAAATTGAAATTATTTAAGAACACCTGTTCTGCATGTTGCGTGTGATTTTGATTAATTTTAAGAAGATGTGGATAGAACATGTGGATTTGTTACTTGCTGATATTTCTGTTAGCACCAAATTGTTTTGTTTAATATTTCAAGCATTGAGGCAGGAAGACACACCATTCCCACCAACTTTTTTGGCTTGAGAGAGATCTTGAGCACTGTACTACGAATGTTTTGTAGCCTTCAGAGAAGGTGAGCTTAGCTAATTTCTCTTTCAGCATTCTTTTACCTTAGGTTTTTTTGAGTATGAATGCATAATTTACAGGTCATCCTCGCTTGTTTGAGGTAATGAATTAAAAACAGGAATCAAAAAAAAAAATACATGGCAATGCATGTGATCCATCCTGACTTCACAAGGGCTTTAAATACTGTGGCTGAAATTGGAAGTGTGCTCGATAGGAAAGATGTGGGCAGATGGGGAGGAGCTTAGGGGGGAGTGACAAGAATAGGACACCCAGCAAACGTAAGCTGTAATGGAAGATGGAAGGAATTGATTTGTTTAGCCTAAAAATACAGAAGGAAACGAGTCATCTGAAATAGGAAAGGTTGCTTTAAAAGGCACGACAGTCATTTTTTCTCTGTGACTCCTGAGAGAGGCAGGAAGGCATCAGGCAAGGATTGAAGCTGGGTAGTAAGAGAAACGTTTGAACTTTCAGGGAAGTGGTAAAATGAAAGACAGGCTCTTGGGAAAATCTGTGGGATAGGAGATTGGAGAACAGGTTAGACAGAAATCTGTTGAAGTGGTTTGGGTACGTGCCCTGGGGTGGTGCAACTGGGTGGTATTTTGAAATATCTTTCTTTTGTGATGGTTGATACCAGGTGAAGATCTGAGGAGACTGATCTTGTTTCACTGTACTATTTCATGTTCTGATCAAGGAGACATTGAAATTTTGTGGCTGCATGATGGATCCATCCCTGCTTGCCTGATCTTGCGCAGCGTGGTATCTCCTTTTCCATGGCCAGTCCACTCCCAAGGGAGCTGACACTGTGTCCCTACCCTGGCTGGGCTCATGGCTGTGCACTGCTGGGACTGATGCACACAGCTACCCCAGGCTGGCTCTGACCCTTTTCTGGAGGAAAGATTTGCTGCCTTCTGGAAAAGAAGGGCAGAGCTCATTCTGAGTCGTTTCCATGTCCTCTCCCACCTACTAGGAGTGGTTTTGGGAAGAGGGGAGATGTAGAAGATGAAAGGATGGAAAAGCAGAATGGATATTAAAGCTATAACAGGCATACAGTTATTTTGGGACTCTGAAATACTGGTCATCTTAGATTGATAGAGCCATAGAATTGATAAGGTTGGAAACGACCTCTAAGGTCATTGAATCCTACCATTAATGTCCTAAACATTGGACTTGAGTATTTCCAGGCCTGTAAATGAATTTTAGGCTGGTTTTTTTCCTGGTATTGGTTTGGATATCTTCTAATCTGCACCACCCTGAGCATCAGAGCTATATTTCTTCATCCTCATTGGAATATATTGGTGCCTCATTTTGCCAGCACTTAGGAGTTATATTTATTTATCTGCCCTTCTTCCAAGGCAACTTACAGGAGATCAACACTTAAAACCCAGCCTCTATTACTGATTTAAATGGCTTATAAAATTTTTAAACCGTTTATGATTGTCTTTCATTCTGATGTATATGGTTTCTCTTCTCAGTCTTAGTCTCAGATAAATGTGTTGGAAAAATCCAGGCAAAATCTATGCTTATACAGCTGAGGATTGGAAATGCAGTAAGTGAGCAGGCCACTATAGTCTGTGAAACAATAATTATTCTTTCTGCTGCTCAAAAGTAACTGCCAACTAAAACAAAGAGAAGATGCTACAAAATACACAGATCAGATGTTAAGACTTCTCCTGCAGTCCTAATGTTTCTCGTGCGTGTCATAGTACATATGTGATACTTAATAATATTCCAACTGTTATGTCCTTTAAAATGCACATTTCACCCAGGCGTGCTGAAATTTGCCATGTAGCAAGAGATGTTACTTCATTCTCTTGGGCCTTAAATCTTATGCCTGGTGCAAATTTGAGAATTAATGCAAATAAAACAGACTTTGAGAGGAGAAAAATACAGACATTGAAAATGTGTTCCATATGGCATTTACATAATTGCAATTATTGAAAATCTCAAAATTAGAATCTTGGACAGTGCTGGGAAAATGAGAGCTTATTATAGGGAATTCTTGCTGGTTTGGAACACGCAAACCCTTCCTGAAGTGAATGGATTTGTATTGCTGAGTAGCACCACTCTTGGTTTTCTGTTATCTCACTTCTCAGGGTTACCTCATTCATAATTTCTTGCTACCATTTCACTCTGCTTACATATGACTTAACAGTATATTTTCATTTGCATTACATCTTTAATTAGTTCAGGTTTTCCTCTTAATTGTAAGCAACAAACCCAGAAGCACTTTGTCTTTCATTGTTTTCCCTTGTTCCATCCTTTGTAAATCCCAGGTTAGAACAAGACGGGGAAAAGTATCTTCATAACATAGAGGGGTTTGGGTTCTAGGAACCTTTAAGCTCATCTCATCCCATGGGCAGGGACACTTTCCAACAGACCAGCTTGCTCTAAACCCTGTCCAGGCTGGCCTTGGACACTTCCAGGGATCCAGGAGCAGCCACAGCTTCTCTGGGCACCCTGTGCCAGGGCCTCCCCACCCTCACAGGGAACAATTCCTTCCCAGTATCCCATCTATCCCTTCCTTCTGGCAGTGGGAAGCCATTTCCCCTTGTCCTGGCACTCCAACTCTTGTACACAGTCTCTCTCCACGTTTCCTTTTGGCTCCTTCAGACACTGGAAGGCTGCAGTGAGGTCACCCTGAAGCTTCTCTTCTCCAGGCTGAACAGCCCCAATTCTCTCAGCCTTTCCTTATGGCTGAGCTGCTCCATCTCACAGGTATCCTGCTAAATTCCCTGTTAAGACTTGGTTAATGGGACACTGTCATTATCCTGACATCTAGAAGGATGTCAGTGCACTTTATGGAACTGCTTGGATGTAATAAGAATGTAATAAGCATAGTCTACCCAAAGCTTTGACAGATCAAAGCCAGTGACCAGCATAACTCCAGACTCTGTAAGAGGAAGCACCATCACCATGCTGTTTGAAGGTGGGGGGAACCAACTTCTCTTTTGAACACCTCCTCAAAGTGGCTGTTTGGTCACCATCATTTCCATGAGCCCATCCTGCAGTGTAATCCCAAATGTTGTATGAAGGCAGTGAGGGAGGATTGTGTGCATCTCTGTTGGTCTTGGTTGGCTTTGACAGCACAGGAAGATCTCAGGAGGCTTTGCTTGCATGTGAAGGCATCTCTCAGGAAACTGATTTTAAAAAGGGTTAAAGTATGTTCCAAAAATAGGCTGAAAAATACTAGTTTTGACTCTAGAAAAGCCTCTTAAGAAATTTCTACAGCTGCTGAAAATGTAGACCCAGCTTTTTAAACAGGGCACACCCCCTTCTCTAGCTGTGCTCTTTCATATGGGTGGGAAGGGCATAAAACTCCTCAAAACCATCCCAGTAAAAAGTTCTGCAAAACTGTGGTGGCTGTGACCCTCCTGCCATTCCAGCAAGGTGCCTCCCTGGAGCAGGAATTCCGTGACACCCTGACTCCCTCTCACACCATTTGTCCCTGGCTGTAAATATTTCACAGAATTTACCCAGTCCTGTTGTTTCATGCTCATTGCCAGCCCTTTCTGTGTTACTGCACATGGTGGAAAACTGCCTTCAGGAGACAGGATAAAGAATTGGGAGCATGAGCAACATCTACATTTACTGTAAATAAAGTCTATTTTTGTGAAAGCTGGTTGACTGAGAGAGAATAGTTGATGACATAAGCTTAATAAGCAGACAATTAATTTTTGAGCCAGGTTTTGTTATCTAGGGTAGCTCTACAATCCAGAAGAGCAACATACCTGCAGAAGTTCAAGGTTGCCAAATGCTTTTGTTGCCAAATGCTCCCTGAAGTTTCCTCAAGAGTCATCCTAGTTTTCCAAGTTATCAGTAATGGAGTTTTTGACTTAGTTCTGTTTTTTATTTTCTTGATAAAAGTTTCAACCAGTCTGATATACCAAAGCCATTGAAGATCAAGTGTGTTAGTGACAGCTGGAGAACAGGTTGCCTTTCTGCCCATAGCATTTTATGTCCAGTATTTTGGGTATCTTTTGATGCAACTGTTCCTCATGCTCCAAGGCATCTTGCCACCTGGATTTCTGGGGCATACAGCTCTGAGGGACACTTTTCAGCCTCCTGCCAAGTTGCTTATAAGAGGGGATGTTCCCCATCTTAATTTTGCAAATCCCTTCCTGCTGGCAGTCCCACAGACGTGTCCCTTCCTCTGCCTCCTGCCTGTGTTCTCTGGGTTTTTTACATGGATGGGCAGAGCTCCCACTGCTGGAGCAAGATAATTTCCCTGTGTTGTGTGACCTGAAACTTCATGCACCTTTGGAGACAAGTGTTCTGGCTTTATTTATCTCTGCTATGCTCATTTTCTTATCCTGGCTGACCTTTCAGAGAGCTGCAGAGGCTGAAGGAACCAGAAAACCCTGATTGTCAGGGCAGCATAATCCTCATATTTCACAACAGAGGCACTTCACCAGTGATTACACCTCTTGTTTTCTGTAGGGGACACCTTGAGATTCATCAGTGTGTCTGCAGAAAGGAACTTTGAGATAGAAATCCAGATTTTGTTTTTCTGGACCTTAATGGCCCAAGCTATAAAGGGCCACAAGGATTCACACATATGGGCTGATAAAAGATCAGAGCTCTGAAAGGAGGGAGCAGGATGGCAAGGTGCAGGGAAGAGTTTCCCTGTAGGACTTATTGATATTACTTACTTATCACTTATGTACCTTATTTATAATTTCATCTGTTTCCCTGCCCTAATTTCCTGTTGTCAGGCTAGCTGCTCCCATGTCTGCTTTCCACACAAAACCCAGGTGTTTGGCTACTCAAAAGAATTCATTGGAATGACTGTAACTAGTTAGTTCAGACTTTCTGATACTGACTGGCAGAAAAGATGATGAGGATGTTTAGAAAGTTGTAGCCATTAGACTTAGTAAAGATATGCTCTGTGAAAATCCTTCAGTGGTGGGAATTGCCCTCCTTTTATTATTCCCTGCTCTTCAATGATATCCTCCATCAAACCTCAGAGGCCACTGGCTTGGGCTGAGGGTGAACTATATTTAAATACTGCAGGAGAAGTCCTGCAACTCACTCCAGAGGGAGCTTTTTTCTTCCTCTTCCTTTCTGTTTTCTTTCCTTTTTTCCCCCCTGACTTTATACTGTTGGCTGGATTTTTCTGATTTTTGAGCTCCTGCAGCTTGAGTTGAGTGCAAAGGGCATGTTAGGTGTTCTTCTGAAAATAATCCCTTCATAGTTTTGAACATCTCAAAAGCATTTAAAAATAATTACGAATGTGTTACTGCACCACTGTGTGTGCCCTTATGCATGACTGCTAAATAAACGCTGAAAGCAGCATTCCCTAACTTCTCAGCAATGGAGGCCTTTTGGTGGGCAGCAGAAAGCTGCTCAGGATTTGCACATTTCTCTTTTTTTACCTGTTTTATCCCATTTTGAGTAATTTTTTGGGTGGAGGGGGGAGCTTTATGAATCCTGCTCTTCCATACTGCACAGCTGGAGTTGCTACAGCAGAATTTCCCAGAAATTTCCTTGGGAAGGAGGAGCTCCATTAAGTGACTGGTTTCAGGATGAGGTGCACCCTCTGGAACACATTTTGGATCCCTGATGAAAGCACAGGATTTTCCCCTGCCAAGCCTGGGTTACACTCCCTGTGTCAGTGCAGACTCACTGCGTGATGCTGGCTGGGTTTGCAGAATCAGGTTTTTTTCTAAAATGAATGCCAGGCACCGTGTCTGCTGCTGCCTTCCCTTTGCATGCCTGAGTGGCCTCAGTCTCTCCCACTGCTGCTTGGGGATAAAACTCTACAAACCTAGTCAAACGTGTTTTTTTTCCAGGGTCTGATTATCACTGAACTAAAGGCTGGATGAGGTTGGAAGAGACCTCTGGCTATCATCTGGTCCAACCCTGTGACTCAGGCAGGACTATCTAGAAGCTCCTGCCCAGGATCAAGTCTGGACACCTTTTGGACATCTCCAAGGATGGAGATCCTGACAGAAGTGGGGCATCATGGGCAACTCCTTCATGCTGGGCTAAGGAAATACTGACCTGACACAGCAAAAGTGTTTATTAAAACATTCAGTTTAAGACAAGGTTTTTATTATGAAATGTCACCTCAAGCTTCACCCAAATGCACAAATAACAGCCATGTTTTCAAGTCCTCCCTGGAGCACCTCCCTCAAGGTGCTCCAGGCAGCAGGACAGCCTGGAGTGGTGGCAGTGTATTCCTTAGGTGTCTTCTCACCACAATAATCCAGTCCTGCAGTGTGTCATGATGGTTAAATTCACTGCTAAGCCCTGGCTCTAGTGTCTGGTGTGTATGGTAGGGGTGATGTGCAGCTGGAGTGCTCAGGCTCGTGGTGTGGTCCTGGGAGTGTCCTGTGCAGGACCAGGAGTTGGTCCTAGTGGGTTCATTCCAAGTCAGGATGTTCTGTGATCCTGTGAGGCGCCGCTTGGTGTGTGCACACTGAGCTCCTTCCCAGCCTGGCTTCCAAAGCTCGTGGTCAGATGGGTCCATGCTTTTCATCATCTCCTGTCTGGATAGTGAGAGGAGGACTCAGACTCCTGTGTCAGCACCATCCAGTGCACGTGATCCGTGCCGTGCCCAGGACACCCTTCTGGACTGAGTGCCTGTACACTTTCTGGCAGGGGTACTGGGATTCTTCTGATGAAAAGAATAATCTCCTTTCACTAGGATCTGAGATATTTCCATATTTGATTCGCTCCTTCGTGATGAAGTTATTCTAACTAACATTTTCAGGTGGTTTTGCTTCCAGGTAGATAGAAAAAAAAAAAAAAAAAAGACAGGCTCTCTTTGTGCCAAAGGATAGCACAAGAAATGAGCCCTTATGTACAAAGCAAGGAAACTCAAGTAAAATCTCATAGGTCAGTGCTTCTCCCTTGTTCATCCTGATGCATGAACATTTGAGATATTACTCAGCCCATATGAGATATTACTACCTGAGGCTGGTGCTCATGACTGAGTGAGGTTAAAAAGGCATATTGAAATTTTACATCTCATCATTCAGTCCGTTTCTAAGTGATGCATTTGGTTCCTCCTTTTCAAGTACAATTATTATAAAGAATATTTTATGGTATAAAAAGTAAACAGATACTTCATTTTTCCTGTAAGTGACTTTAATGATGATTTGCTTGGGTCTAGAAAGCAGTTTGAAGGTGCTGTTGGCTCCTTTGAAGAAAAGTGTCATCTTGATTTAAATCAGGAATATTATTTCAGAAGGACTGTTAGCAGTTTACCTGAGTCAATCTGTGGCAGCCTTATGAAGAAAAGCAAAATACTTCAAATGAAGTTCACATGTCTCTAGAAATGGGTTCGTCAGAGGGGAGGCATCAAGGGAAATGTTGACAGATATTTAATTATAATGGCAGTAGTGGCTGTTGCTGTGTTAATAGCATCTGGCAGCAGAGTCACTGCCATCTGTTAGTGCCCTGAAATCCTGGGGATGGTGCATCCTTTATGGAGGAATTAACAATAATTAACAAATCTATCACATGAAATCACCTTGATTGGATGACAGCCTTAGCTTGATAATGATTAATTGCAAAATAATGTGGAATAAAATGTCCACTATTTTTTTTCTTTTTTGCTACTGCTGCTCTACAAGTGCAGCATCCTGGGGGATTTCCTATCAAGCCTGTGGTGTGAGGCAGCCTTTACTGCATTTATTGTAAATAATCCTTATAAGCAAAGCTAGATTAAACCCAAACTTCTGCATATTCATTTCGATTTGCAACAGATTAGGTCTCTGAAACCAGCTGTGGTTCTGTTGGTGCGTGGTAACTTCTTTAATGTTAAATAAGGGAGAAAATGAGGTTGGACTGCAAGAAGCGACCCTTTAGCCAAAGCCAAGTCAGTCTGGAAGAACAATCTGACTGCATTAAAGCATTTCAAGGTGGTTTTTTTTTAGCTAAGTATTAGAAGCCAAGCCATTCATTTCTACTGAGTCAGTTCGTCTTCAAAGTGATGAGGAAAGAGTATTCTATTTGTTTGCATTTGGAAGAATTTTTTTTTTAATATCTATTTTTATCCAAGCCAATATTTTGATCAATGGAATGAAATATCACTGCCATAAATAAGAGCTGTAAACAAAGCAATGAGCCAATTTGAGACCTGGTTTTATTTTTCTCTTAACTCTTCCTTTTCTGTCTGTTCCTGCTGAGCAACAGATGGAGGAGGTAACACACTCTTTGCTTAAATAGGAGAATTGTAATAGATAATTGAGGTGTGGTAATTACCAGGAGCAATAGGAGGCAAGGAGTAAACTCTGGAATCTTGGAAGTCAACTAAACAGGAATTTTATTTCTCTTTTCCCATGTGTGTCAATTAATATTTTGAATATTGCTCTGAGACCCACAGTGAGAAGGCAACATATACTTTTCTTGTGTCTTTCTATTTGTTCCTAAGTGTCAGGAGTTTCTTTAAGCTGGGATTTGGGCTGATTCCAGCTCCTGATAGAGCTGCACTGACACCAAACCACGAGCAGAGATGTGCAAAGCTGAGTTTGTACTTCCTTGATTTATCCCAGCTCCCAACATTGGAGCTGTAGATTAGTCTTCCCTTCCCATCCCATGGAGCAGATCTGAGGATAAAGGCTCACCTGGTGCAGGAGGCTGGGATTTAACTGATTTGTGCCTTCATTGTCTTTTTCATGAATATCTTCTCCATGAGACCCATCCCTCTCTTTTTGTCTCACTTTGACAGCCACGTGAGTCAGACATGAGCTCATGGGTTGTGTGTCTGTGTACACATGTGTTCATCACACACGACATGTCCATACCTGTGACACCCTCCTAGCACTGTTAAAATAAAAAGATGCTTTGAAAAAAAGGGATTCTGCCTTTTGTTCTGCTGCTCTGGCGTGATCTCACGGGATCCTGATCAGGCTGGTGGGGTGTAGCAAACACAGACACCCTTGTTAAGGCTTGGAAGAAGGGCTTGTTTCTCTCTCACTGCTATTTTCATGCAAGGCACTGTTCCCTGGTTAGGAGGATTAGAAGATATGCATTAAACAGTGTTAAATATGCTGAGGCAGTTGATGTTTACAACCCTTGTAGAATTATTCATTAAAATATTAACTGCTAGACAGCCTCCTTTTTTTTTTTTTTTTTTTTAATTCAGTGATTTAGTAGCCCTTTCCAAAATCGTTGTGTGATTCAGCTATTCAAAGACTAAATAAGGCTAAATAAAACCACCAGAATTACCCACAAAAATACTGACTGATTCTTGGGTTTATGTTTCTTAAATTGCCATGGGTGTGACGAGCCTAAGAAATACAAAGGGATTTGTGGAGCGAGTGAGCTCAAAGATTTGACTCAGGCCTCTCCCATCTGCACCAGCAGCTTTCCCTAACACATGGCACTGGGAAGATCTGGAAGGGGCTGTGTCCCTCTGAAGGGTTTTGGAGATATGTGTGTGCACTAAGTTTTGGGTTACAGAAGCTTGTGACATGATGAGGAGATCAGTGCTGGCTCTCAGCTCTCTCTTTCCCCTCCCAGGCCTGTTTCAAGATGTTTTTAATGGTTCTGGTCCTCTGCAAAGGAGAGGGTTGTGTTCCTGTCTGTAAATACAGACTGGTTTGTCTCGGGAGGAGCCTTAAAGCCCATCCAGCCACCCCCTGCCATAGGCAGGGACACTCTGGCTAGCCCAGGTTACTCCAAGCCCTGTCCAGCCTGGCCTTGGACACTTCCAGGGATCCAGGGGCAGCCACAGCTTCTCTGGGCACCCTGTGCCAGAGCCTGCCCAGCCTCACAGAGGACAATTCCATCCCAGTATCCCATCTAAGCCTGTCCTCTGGCAGTGGGAAGCCATTACCTCCAGGCTCTTATCCCAAGTCCCTCTCCAGCTCCCCTTTAGGCACTGCAAGGGGCTGTAAGTTCTCCCTGGAGCCTTCTCCTCTCCAGGTGAGCACTCCCAGCTCTCCCAGCCTGGCTGCAGAGCAGAGGGGCTCCAGCCCTTGGAGCATCTCTGTGGTCTTCTCTGGACTCTCTCCAGCAGCCCCACATCCTTATTTTTGGGATCTCCAGAGCTGATTTGCTTCCCTGGGCCCCTTGTGCCCAATTCTGTGTCTGAGCAGGTGATGTCTGCCCTTGCTGCTCTTCACTGGCACATCTGGCACGTGCTTCCTCCTGCAGACAGTGCCTTGATGCTGCTGTTTGCCCACTCTGTTCTGAGCCAGCCCGTGGGTGCTGGGGGACTCTGGGACTGCCTTCCCAGTGCTTTGTCTTGCTCTGGTGAAGGTGGGGGCTGGGGCTGTTACTGATTTTTATGAGCACTCCTCATTTTCCATGGACTGCTGGAGAGTTACCTGTCAGCACGGAGTTTGAGCCTTGGATTTCATCCAGTGACCCTGAAGCAATTCCGCGTGCTGCTGAGCTCAGGACCTTAAAAAATTGCCCACCTGAGGTCATTTCATCTCTTGTGTTACCTTTAATTTCATTTTTGTTGAGCTTTTCTCATTTGGTTGTGCAGGCAGAAGAGCCTGGACCCTGATGACAGATGCCTGTCACCCTTTGTGTGCTTCATAAATACTGATGCTATTTCTGTTGTGTGCTTTTTGTGTGTTTCAGGAAAAAAGTGCCAGTTCAAACGCAAGACTTAAATCTAATAAAGAGATCCCAGGATTAGTACATCAACCCAGAGCAAAGTAAGTTCAGTTTCTGTTGTTAAAGTCATAATACAAACACAAGCCTTGTCTGTGAGGTTTACAGTTGCTCTCCAGCAAAACCCAAATTACTCCAGCAGCCCTAAAGTCATGCTGAGTTAAGTACTGCGGGTGAGATCACCTCTCCTTTGCACAGTGAAGATGCAGGACTTGAAAAAAGGTGAGATGTGTCCTGTTGTGCCTAACAGAAGACCCTGTGCTGTTTCTCAGCTTTCTATACAAACTTCTCTATATCCACTGGTGTTCCTGAATACAGCTGGGTCAGTCCCAGGGAGGTTTTTGCTCGCTCCTGGTTTAGATTAGCAGCTGTTCTGCCTGGGACTGGGAATGGTCAGGTTGGTAAAATAAAGGATGTTCTGTAGCTGTGAGTTCTTCCTTCCATGGTTGGCAGTTCTGTGCCCATGCTCTGCCTGGGGTCAGTCAGTGTGACATGAAATATTTGTCTGTTGTGGCAGAACCGGTTATGGATAGTAGTAACTAATTTCTTATCTGATCAGTGTTACATTTTAATCACTAATTGGCTGAGAAATAACAGGTTACGGAACCACGTAGGGGGTTTGTGAAGAACAAGTGATAAAGGTTTGTGATTTGGGTTTTGAACACCAGTGGAAATGCTGTTCCTTGTGCCCTGCCCTCAGGGCATTTGCTAACTTAAATTTGCTGCCTGTCAAGTGCCTTGAACATGATTTCAAGTCTGGAAACTTTAGTTATTTCCTAATCAGCTGACAGCAGTAATTCAGCCTCTTTTCAAAGAGAAAAGCAGAGTGCTTTGGATGTAATTGCAAAGAAATTCATGGTGGGAGGTGGAGGTAGAAGCACTCTTCAGCAGAGCTGTACTTCATTATTGTGGCTCAGTCCTTCCCAGCAGGGTCTGAGATGGATTTAAAGTGCTCTAACATGAGGCTAATTACTCTGGGATAAAAGAGGGCTGTTCTTTTGGTGGGTCATCTTTTGGTACATCCACAGCAGAGGAATTGCATGGCGCCAGGGTTTCCATTCCTTCATAAAACTCTAATTTGAAAAGTCCCTGCGGAAATCAGAACTGACAAAAAATCCCATTTTTTACATTGCATTGACAGAGGTAAATATTTCTGTCACAGACCTGCAAAAATGAGGAAGCTTCCCAGAGAGGTGCAGTATGTAATTACAAGGTTGTTGGGTAGATCCTCCAGTGTTTGCCCAAGGCTCTGCTGTTTGCCCAACCTACCACTGCATTTCTGTTTATAAAGTGGCTACTTGTGTTTGAGTTGCTAATTGCCAAGTCAGTGAAGGGGTGTTATAATGTACAATTTTTGTTTTGAGGTTTATCATCAAAAACCATGACCATCCTGACAGCAGAGTGGGGTGGCATTGGGTGGAAAAGGTCTGCTCAGCTGGTAGAGCAGAAATTAATAGATAGCTCATTAAATGTGTTTTATGGTACTGTTCTGGTACAATGGATGTTACTTCTAAACAAAACAAGGGACTAAGTATCAAGTTATAAATTCTTTTACAGTATTTTGATGTCAGCTGAAAAGTAAAAAGATTTTAAAAGCTTAAAAAACTGAAAAGTGAAAGATGTCCCTTCCAGCTCCTTGGTTAGATATTTCAAGGACAAAGAAGACTAGGAAGGTCAAGAGTTCACGAGAGGTACTGAGGGCTCTTCCTCCTGCAGGAGGATTTAGATTTTTCCATCCAGAGCCCTGGACTCTAAACCAGGGGATGTAGGGAGCCAGCAGTAGCTTTATGTGGGTCTTTGGCTGAGAGAGAAGGGTCGGTCCTTCCTCTTTGCACCCAGTCCTGGTACATGCCACGCTTTCAGGGCTTCACCCTGCCCTGACCTCACAGGCACTTGCTCTGTCTGTTCATCACCAAAGTGACCCCACTGACACCTTGAATGATCAAACACACCCACCCGAGTACCCTGGGACAAGTTCATAGCTCAGGGAGTGACAGCAGCCTGCAGCATAAAATGAAAGTGGTTCTTTCAGACCAGTTTTACCCTGCCAAATCACAGGCTCTCAGAATGGTTTGGGTTGGCACATGAAAAAGCAGCTAACCCAACCTCCCTGCCATGGGCAAGGACACCTTCCACTAGGCCAGATCTAGGATTATCCTGTGGGAATTTTCAGGGATATGACTACACAATAGTCCTTTTTTCCCCCTGCCTTCTTTATGGTATGATTGGGGTGAGTCACTACAGTATTATCTCATTTTATTAGAAACTGGATTTAGGATGTTGCAAAGGCAAGACTATTTTTCAAGCACTTCCCTACTCAGAAAGGGCTGCACTGTCCTGAAATCCCTCTCCAAGGTGCCTGAATATGCAGGTGATGGGGTCAGCTATCCCAAAAACACATCTCTTCCCCAGCTGAGGTGGAGGTGGGAACCTGAGGAACAGGCAGACAGCTGGGGAGAAGAACTCCCTCAACCACTGAAAGGTGAATTGTTCCTGCTCCTGAATCACCAGCTTTAGGTTTTAATGCCATTCCTGAGCCCTCCTCTTGTGAACTGAGCTTCATTTATGGCCCACATAAGCAGATCTTTGTATACATTCAGCCGATAGCAGGGAGGGCTCAATGCTGAGCTTTGTGGGGAAGTGCAGCCCGTTGTTAGGCACTTAGGGAGAGCATTAACTCATTACAGCTGGAAGGATCACTCTGAGGAAGAGGGGATGGGTCAGAATTCAGCGAGTCGAGCCAGCATTCTGTGCTGGGGAAAATCTCCAAGAGCTATGTGTCCTTCTGACCCTTTGGCATCATTGGTGGCACTGGCACCAGTCCCCATCCTCCCTTTTTTGCTTCTTTTTGTGCTGCACTTGGAGTCCCTGGCACATTTCCCCAGCTGCCATGTGCTCCTCCCTGCTGTGAGTCCAGAGGATGCTCCAGCCTCGCCTTCCTGGAGAGGTGGTACTTGTGCAGGAAGGAAGCTCTCAGCATCCCCTAACATAAATAAACACCCCAAATACCACCTGCCATCCATCCTCACCCTTGTCTCCCCATCCTTTCTGTGTTTTTAGCTTGCAGGTTCTCCACGGGGAAGGACTTGTGGTCTTGTGTGGCCATCAGCGTTTTATAGACAATGAAAAAAGAGTATTTTCCAGCCCTCTTTACTAATGCAAAATCGTATCACTGAGCCTCTTGGTGCTGCAGAATTAGTTGAAGTGAAGGGTCTGGAGCACCAGGAGAGGCTGAGGGAGCTGGGAAAGGGGCTCAGCCTGGAGAAAAGGAGGCTCAGGGGGGACCTTGTGGCTCTGCACAACTCCCTGACAGGAGGTTGTAGCAGTTGTCAGTCCCTTCTTCCCATAACAAATGGCAGGACAAGAGGACAGTCTTTGTGGATGTCTCATTCTGTGGTGGTGAGGTGGGCAGTCCTGGAAAACCTCCTGTCATGACAGAGAGGGGGCTCTCACTCCCTCTCTCAGAGGGAAAGGTACTGGGCTATTACCTTCCTGCAGTCAGCCTGGAAAAGGGCTCACTCCCATCCATCTCCTCTGGATGCACGTTACTCCCAGTTACCACCCCAAGGGTTGCAGATGTACACAGAACTACATGCAGTAATTTTTTGTGGGCAAACAAAACATAAGGGAAAAAAAGATTCAAAATTGATATTGTAGATGAGAGTGTAAAGTGATTTATTCTTCACAGTGGTGGAAGCTGACGGCTGGGCCTCTCAACAACCCTGGGCTGCTTTATAATGGAAGAAATCCTGTTGGTATTGATACTGTTCCTTTGCCTTTCAGCATGCACATCTCCGAAAGCCAACAAGAATTCTTCAGAATGCTTGATGAAAAAATTGAAAAGGTAAGACACAGTAATGTAGACATCCTGTCTCCCTCAGGGGTGGACACAGCTCTTCCAGTTCCATGGGATGCCTTGGGAAGGCTGACCTGGAACAGAAACTGGACAGGGCTAGAGAATAAAGTAGATATTTATTTAAAAGCCTCCAGGATCCCCTTGGGCAGGACAGGGCCTGACCAGGGCTACACCCAAGGTGGACCCAAAATGGTCACAAAATGGCTGATTGGTCACAAGGTCTCACACTTTTATAGGTTTTGGTCCATTTGCATATTGGGGTTTAATTATCCAGTTACAGCTTCAGGTTATGAGGTCTCATCCTTCTTGTTCCTCCCTTCAGTCCAGCATTGTTTATGCTGCTGGGCTGAAAGTTGTCCTTGGTCCTCAGCAGGAAAAGGATTTGTTTTGTCTCCCTGCTCTGTGAAGAGAGCTCACCAGCACTTAATATGAGGCTCAGAACTGCACCCCTAGGCAGCACAGAATCTGCAAATATGACAGCTAAAGCTTAAGGCATCAGGAGGACAGTGACCTGCCTGCTGCAGCTCTCTGTGTTCTCTGTGTTCTTGGTCTGGCCCAAGATTTCCCTTCCAGCTCCTTGGTTAGATAGTTCAAGTGCAAAGAAGACCAGGGAAGGTCGAGTTCACAGGAGGTACTGAGAGAATCCTTTGTTTTGTGGGAATGTCAGCAGTCTGGGATTAATGGCAGGCTAGCTCAGATGTTCAGGATAGACATGCTGGATAAAGGTGAAGAGCAAAGTGGGATTTTACCTCATTGCTGATTTGATCTTTCATCTCATCTCCGTGGGAGACAACTGGAATCTTAATGCTGGTAGTACCTGGGATACCCCAGGAATTTCTTGCTGAATCTCCTCAAAATAGCCCCTGGCTCCAAGGGATGGTGTGGCTGTAAGTATGGATAACCCTGCCCCAGGGCTGTGCCAGTGCAATAATGGTGCTGGAGATGTTTTGAAGAAGATGATGAATTCTTTGCATATCTCAGCTGTCCTGAGAGCAGCTTTTGTGTGTTTCAGAAACCTTTTAAATTACACCCTTGGCTTCTTTGTGAGACAGCAGTGAAAGAGCTGGAGCACAGCTCATACTGGGAGTGGCTGAGGGAGGTGGGGGGCTGATGTTCACACACCAATTTACCCTTCACACTGTCTACTTTGGAGTCCTGCATCTTATTTGATGCTTTATGTTAAATATTTGTTTCCTCAGTAGCGGTACACTAATTTGTACTCCTAGTCTCAGACTGGATATGAGGAAGCATTCCTTTATGAAAAGGGTAGTCAGACATTGGAACAGGTTTTCCAGAGAGCTGGTGGATGCCCAGGCCTGCCAGCATCCAGGAGACATGTGGACAATGCCCTTAACAACATGCTGTAACTTCTGGTCAGCCCTGAAGTGCTCAGGCAATTGATGATTGTAGGTCCCCTCCAACTGAAATACTTCTAGTCTAGTCTATTCTTCTGTGTTTTTCTGTTCTATTAAGTTGTCACCTTGGGTTGCAGAGTAGAAGGGAATTTTTTACTTGCATGGCTCTGAACTTCTGCTGGTTTTGCCAGCACTCCTGGTCCTGGAGTCAGAGTGCTGCAGGGGGTGCATCTTGTATTTGTCCCAAGCAACACCAAGATGCTTTTCCTGGACATCACCACCTTCCATAATGTTGAGCACAGAATCTCCAGTGAAAGGGACGTTCCAAAGATGTGCCTTATCTGCAAACCAGACAATGCCATCAGGCTGTATGTAATTATGAATTTTGGTTAATTTTTGTTCCCGAGGTCTGTGGCAGGGCACCAACACCCTCATTCCCCATTCCCATGCTGAGGTGCAGCTGACCCTGTCTCCTCTGTTTGGGAGGAGAGTTGTTCCCAGGCGATCTCCAGGGCTAATTATCTTGGGGATAATTTATCCTCGGGGTCAGGAGATTGTCTGTTCAGAGGAAATCCACACTTTATCTGTTAAAGACACCAAGTTGCCAACAGCTGATGGGATTGGCAGGCGTTAATGTGCAGCTGAATGTGGGATTTGTGTTCCCTGGGGACCTCCTGTGCCTGAGGAAATAGTCTTCATAAGAGAAATTTGGGGGGTTTTAATTAATCTCTGCTTGCAACACTTTTTTTTTTTTTTTAGGTGTTGTTACAAATGCCAAAAAGATTGGAAAATATAAGGGGGGTTGTCTGACCCATAAATAGCATTTTCAGTCCCTTCTCCAGGGAGATGGAGGACAGCAGTGGAACATTTAGAATGGTATCGGTGAGCAGCTCACCAGTGGCAGCTGAAAAGTTGTGGGAGGTGCTGCCTGTAGCTGGTGAGGTCCCAAACGCTGTGGTGCTCCCTGGCTGTTGATTTGTGATGGAGATGCTGCTCCTTGGGCTGTGCTGCTGAAACTCCAGCCAGGAGCAAAACACCCTCAGCTCCACTGAGATCCCAAGGGGTGCTGGGTCACCAAATCCAGATGTAACAACAGCTCTGAGGTGTGAGCATTAGGCAGAAACGTGACATGGATGCTTGGACCTGGAACAGCCATTCTGTGGACAGGGAGAGCAGCTGGAATAAAACTGCTGCAGCCAAAGTGTGAAATGGAAAGAACACAGGCTGGGGTTTCGTCAGCTGCAAACAGGAAGTATTTTATGAGTCCTGGAGATCAAAAAAAAGCCTTATTGAAACAGTCTGGAGAGTTTCTCTGGAAGTCCTGTCCCTGGTAGTGCATTTCTGGCTGCCCCTCCAAAGCTCCACTGCCTCCTGCAAATATCACCCACAGGTAAAAAACAGAATGTCGTGAAGCATGGAGCTTCTGTCTACCAAAAGTTAGTGTCAAAACACTGTGAGTCGTTCAGAGGGGGACATCTGCTCTGTCTCTGAGTGAGTCTGTGCCTGCTTCAGGAGCTGGAGCTGAGCTGGCATGTACAGAACTGCCTGTGGTGGTGGTAATGCCATTCAAAGGGTTTGCTGGAAGGAAGAAATACTGGGATAAGGGCTGGGGGAGGGCTGACTTAGAATGTGAAAGTCAGCCTTGAGTGTAGGTTTAGATACTGGTTCTGCTGGAGTCAACCCAGTCCTTTCAGAAACACCAGAACCTGAGGTAAAAATACTCCCAAGAGCTGATGAGAAGGCAGAGTTACAGGTTAGGGGGGAGACTGGGAGCAGCTGCAGAGAGCTGAGCAGTCGACAGCACAAGAAGCTGTAGTTTCTGTACTGCTGTAGCTGTAGTTAGAATATCCTGAGCTGGCAGAGACCCACAAGGACCATGGAGTCCCACTCACAGGACAGCCCCAAGAATCCACCACGTGCCTAAAAGTGGTGTCCAAACACTTTCTGACCTGTGGCAGACCGTGGAGAGGAGAGCAAAGGGGAAGACCTGTGTGCACTCAGCACGAGGCCCTGAGTGGTGGCAGAAGAGGCTCAGAAATGTTCCCATTTCCCAGCCAGGAGCTGTAATGAGTCCTACTGGGGCTTCCCACTCACTGAGGTTATTGTGAGTAGAGTCATGGCTTTGCTTTGGGAGACAAAAAGCACCTGTGTGTTCCAGAGTTCAGGGGGAAATGGAACAGAGACAGGCAGTGGGAAGGGGGCAGCTCATCTGCAGTCAGCCTTATCATCATTTATTGAAAATCAGCCTGAAATCACAGAAATATATTCCAGTGGAGGATGAGCGACAGGTAATAGCAGCAATTAAGCTCAAGGAGAGCGTTCCCCGGAGTACATTAGAAAGATGTGGGTCAGGAGTACAAGTGATTTGCTTGACCTGAGAGCTGAAGGCAGAAATACACAGAAATATGGCTTTGGAAACCAGAGAAGGAAGCAGAGAGTGGCTGAACAGTCCTCCAAAAGGAAACTCTGCTGCTGGATAAATCTGAGATCTGCTGTGCTCAGCAGAGGAGAAATGGGATCCACTGGCTGCAGGTGGGACTGGGACAATCACTGCACTCCTGTGGTGGGATAAATCTGGTTTTGAACTATCAGCTCTGATTAAGAAGATAGAAACATGTCCTAAATACCATTTTTGTTGGTATTCAGGCGAGTAAATTCATGACCTGGGCTCTCTCCAGTCTCATAGATCAAGGACTAATTTAGTCAGATGTTGCATTTGGACTCAAAAAGATTTGCTCTGAAAGACATAATGAAGAATTAACCTGTCCTAAAGTTTATTCAGCCTTTGGGTTTTTTTCTTCTTGCTACATCTCAGATTTATTTGGACCCTGATTCCACAGGGCTCCATGCAAATTCTGCATTACTCCCTGAAAAGAAAAGGCAGCGCAGGAAGGACATAGACCTATTGCTGGAGAGGGACTTGGGACAAGGGCCTGGAGTACCATTTGACAATGGGGAATGGCTTCCCACTGTCAGAGGACAGGGTTGGATAAGATACTGGGAAGAAATTTTCACTGTGAGGGTGGGGAGGCCCTGGCACAGGGTGCCCAGAGAAGCTGCGGCTGCCCCTGGATCCCTGGAAGTGTCCAAGGCCAGGCTGGACAGGGCTTGGAGCACCCTGGGACAGTGGAAGGTGTCCCTGCCCATGGCAGGGAGTGGCACTGGGATGAGCTTTAAGGTCCCTTCTAACCCAAACCCTTCTGGGATTCCATGAGCTGCACAGGATGGCTCAGAGCAGGGTTGATCTGGGCACAGCCCTGCAAGGTCAAGTCCATTGCCTTGAAGGGGCCCTGTCCCACCAGGGCTTGCATGAAATAAATAGAAATAAAAATTAAAAACTGTAACATATGATGCCTTGACTGTGAAAAGACTACCCATTTAGTGCTTGCTAGCAAAAACATCTTGATGCTGGCTGTGCTGGAAAATGGTTGGAAAAACAACTGCTGTCTCTGAATTCTATATGGAGCAGTACAATGACCTGGAGGAATTATCTCCTTGAAGTGTGTGTTATTACTGGAGGCTGTGGCAAAGTCTATGGGCAACCTCCTCCCTGTAGGAAAAAGGCTGAGGGGTAACGAAACAACTGACAAGCAATTCCTGGGATTATATTTGGGGATTGTAACCCCACAAGAGAAGCACCTCTGGCTTTGTGGCAAAGCCAGAGGAAAACCATCACTAGTCCCATCCTCATAAACTGTCTCCTATATGGCTACAGTGGTTTGTAAAAAACAATCACAATGCAAACCTTCTCATGGACAAAAACGAGATAAAAACCGTGAAGCTGCGAGCTCTGATGGGTCCCCCGAGCCTGGGACATGGTGCTGCCATGGCCACGGGGGGATACATCACTGTGTGTCAGCGGGGATTCCTCCAGCAGCCCGCTCACCTGGCCCCCGGGAGCTGGTGGGACAATTCCCAGCCCGTGGGAAGGATGCTCGGCAGGACTCCTGCATCCCTCGTTAGTAAGGCTGGCCGTGGCAGCGGGCACAAAGCAGCTCCTTGTATGGGCCGGAGGGAGTGCCCTTGGGAACGCGCTGCCAGCGCGATGTATGCGAGGGCGCAGTGATTAGGCTGAAACTCATTAGCAAAGTGGATTGCTCTTAATGACTCCATTGATTTTTTTTCCCCCCCCGAACAAAACGAGAAACGGACAAAAATTAGCACAGTATACAATGATTTAGTGCCGCCTCCGGCATTTTCTTCCCGTCCTTTCTGGGAGCGCTGTAAACAAAAGCAGGCTGATGAAAAGGGTTCCCATCCCTGCGCAGCCGGGCCCCTCAAAGGGGCCACTGTGTCCCCAGCCCCGCCAGCCCCCTGCAGAAAGGGCTGCTTCTCCCTCCTCTCCCTCCTCTCCCTCTGCATCTCCTGCTTCCTTTTCCTCCCCTCCACCTCTCCCTCCCCTTCCTTCTCTCCATCTCCTGCTTCCCCTCCATCCTGGTCCTGCTGTCCCCTCCATCCTGGTCCTGCTGTCCCCTCCATCCTGGTCCTGCTGTCCCCTCCCCTGCCCGGCTCAGTCCTCCAGCACAAGGGGCCATTGAGCCCCGGGTGTTGTTTATTGGCCTGTCACCCACACAATGGGGAAAAGGCCTTTTTCCTGCCGGTTTTTCTTTCTGTTTTTATTCCCTAAAAGGATATCGTGAGCATCCCCTGGAGGGGCATCAGGAGGGGAGCACTTTGGAGGTGCAGCAAGGGGAGGGAGAGATGGGGGATGAGTCTTTCTGGTTTGGGCGCAGGCAGCAGGAAAAGAATATCAGGCTGCTTTTTAATTTGCCTTAAATTCACTCATTCGTTTCGAAACACTCATGGTGTTCTGCGTGGATATGAAAGCTGGCAGTTGTATTTTGAAACTGCAGAGGTGGGAGATGGGATTCCTCAGGAATTAGCTGGACTTGGAGGCATGTATTACAGTTCTCATCTTCCTCAGCATGGTTCATTTCCACTTTCAATCATTAGAACTTCTCAGAAATCACAGAATTGGAAGGGACCCACAAGAATCATTGAGTCCAACTTTTAAGTGAATGGCTCATGCAGGGATTGAACCCACAGCTCACTTAGTCTGTGGGTGGGCCATACATTCCTGTTAGTAGCCACCTGCTCTGTGCCTCTGGCTCCTCTGCATGCAGGAGCCTGCTCCCCTGGACAGAATTTGACTGCCAGCCATGGAATCATAGAATCAGAGAGTGAGTTGAGCTGGAAGGGACCTTTAAAGGCCACCTGGTCAACCCCTGCAGTGAGCAGGGACACTTCTACTAGAGCAGTGTGGTTTCTGCAAGCTCTTAGCTGACCATTTCCCATGAGGTGGTCCCAGCCCCACCAGGATAAATGCCCATCTCAAGCACAGCAGCCTCTCAGTGACCAAGGGATCATCTCCTCCATCATCTGTCAAACATCCTCTGAAACAACTGATGGGTCAAAAATGGGACATTTTAAAGTATTTCCCAGGCTTGGGGCTGAAGCTGCCTCTCCTCTGCCAGCAGCAGAAGAGCAGTTTGCCTGTCTGCCCAAGGAGCACCAAGGGCACAATCCTTGTCTTGGATTTCTGGTGCAGCAGGGAAGGCTGTGATGACAGGGCACTTTATTCCTTCTCTCATCTTCCTGAGCAATGCTGACCTTGTTATTACTGACAAAAATGCACTTGGGGAGTAATGTTTAGACCAAAGCTCTGTTGAGACTCAGCACAGAGTGGGCATCACCTGAGCTGGCCAGGTCACCAAAAGATACGGATGTGTCCCCATCCCCAGCAGTGTGCAGATGGAAGTGACAGGTCTGGAGGGATGAGCCCAGCTTCTGGTGGCCTTCAGGCCTCGTGGGAGGTGGTGTGTCTGTGCCATGGCCAGGACTTGCTCAGCACGTTGGTTTGGAGCAGTTCCTTGGCATCCATTTGCGACCTGAGGCACTTGGCAGCCACGGAGCAAACGCAGAAGCAGAAGGACAGCAGAGGAGTAGGAGGAGACAAATACAGGATGGCTTTTCTTTGTCAGATTTGGGTCTGCTTGAGGCTTTAATAGCAGTGATGGCCACAAGTGGGGAGTGCTGGGCCACGGGGCTCCCTCTTGAGCAGGTAAATGGATGTCCTGGAAATGCCCTGAGCTCAGCCCTCAGTCACTGCCGCTGCCTTTCCCAGCTCTGAAGCATTTTGGACAAAGCCTTTGTCATCACCAGCTCAGTCTCCTGGATTTGTCCAAATGTGGTCCCTGGCCTGGAGAAAACTGACAGATTTGTCCTTCGCTGCAAAGAATTCCAGCATTCCTTCTTTTTGAGTCACGGCTTATAGATCAAAAAATGTAAATTTTTTTTCCCTTTCTTTCTGGATCAGTGATTGCTGAATTGGAATTTGGGCTGATGAGTCTCTTGGGGGTTATTTTAACGTACTTAGAAAACCCTTCTGCTCTAAGTGCTGGGCCACAGGGAATTGTCAGAGCCCTGCACATTCCTGGGTCTGGGCTCTGCAATCCCACCATTGGCACTGGAGCCTTTGTTCCTGGTGTGCAGCCCAGCTGTGTGTCCCGAATCAACTGATCTCTGTTAAGAAACAGCTCTCCCTTTTTTCTCTCTTTCTGGCCCTTCTTCTCCAGGTGCTCAGGTAATGCATCCAGCACACAGGAGCAATGGGAAATAGTCCAGAGGTTGAGATTTTGGGTCCTGCATTTGAGGCACTTGTTTGATGCCAGGGACCCTGGGTGGCTTGTACTGAAGAGCTCAGCTCCAGCTGGTTTTGTGCAGGGGCTCCCAGCAGGTCCTTTCTTGCTGGGTAGGGAGGGATGGGATGTGCCTTCTCCAGACCATCCCAAGGGGAATACCCAGAGAGATGCTGCTCCACACCTGCGTTGGGGATGGGATAGAAGGGATAACATGACTGGCCTGATAAGAAATCCATGTTTTGTGAGGCTTAGGCTGAATCCCCTGTAGTACGAGAATAATTTCAATACGAATGCTGTCTTTTGCTCTGGGGTTAAACTTCAGCTGGGGTTATCAGATGAGGGATCCTTGTTCACAGCAGCTGCCTTGTGTTGCTCATAGGATTATGTGCTTTGTTGCTTTTGCCTCGGAGATTATCCTTTCACAACAAATCTCAGGCCTGTGTCCATCAGGGCGGATCTTTCTATAAGGCAGGTTTGTAAATCAGTTTGTTGGATCCCCCCTGGAATTCAGTATATGGGGGATGATGTTTGTGAGATTAATGGTGACAGAACGGGAAGTGTCTCCTATCCTGGTTTCCTTCAAATTCCCTGTGTCTAAGGTTTCTGCCCAGCTCTGAACTCAAACCCCCCCAAGTTTAGAGAGCTGCTCTCAGTACATGTTCCCTGGATTTATTGCTGTGTGCTGTCTCTGTGTACCAACTGGGTGGCCTTTGTCCCTGCAGGGTCGTGACTACTGTTCAGAGGAGGAGGAGGATGTCACATAGTGCCAGCTCTGCGCTCACCCCAGGAGCACCTCCAGTGTAAATAGATCCAACCCAGCCTTCTGGAGACAACCTTTGGGACGTCTGCTCGAGTGAACAGCACTCCATAACAGAAGAAGACCATTTCCACATTATATGCTCCATTCAGTTACAGTGTTTCCTAATGAACACATGAGGAATATTGCTAAGAACTCGTAAGGAACTGTTTTCGTTGCTGCTAGTTAAAACTTGTTGCAACTTCTCACTTTTTTCTGTGTCCAGATATGCAGCAAATCCTTAAAAGTTAATCCAAAAGACGTTGTTGATTTTATTGAGGCTTCTGGCCTGTTTTCTATCAGATGAGGTAGTGTCATACCAAGCTTCCATAAGTGAACATCCAGGCATCTCAGAAACACCCCTGAGCTGTGTGTCCGTCCGTGGTGGGGCCGGAGTGCTTGTTAGTGCTGGTGATTCCAAGCTTTGGAGATGGGATGTCTTTGCCATGGCAGGCCTTGTTTCTCAGCTGAGAAGAAGCTGAGAAACTATTATCCATTAAAAGCATGTTACCACTGAAATACTGGAAGTGATACAGGAGCAGGAACTTGTTATTTAAGAGGAAAAAAAGTTTCATTTAAAAGGTATCTTAATCAAGGACTAAGCTTGCAGTATTGGCTTTGCTGAGCACGAATGGGAGTGTGATCACAATCATTTTGAATCTCTTTTTTTCTAAGAAAATAAACATTTTACTGTTTTTATGTATTCTTGTCTTTTACCATTCCTACAACATGATGTTTTAAGAGTCTGGGGACAAGGAAGACCAAACCTCTCCTCTGCCTTGATGTGTCCCGTGGATCTGATCTCTTAAAGCAGCTCCGTGCCAACTGGGGGGATGTGTTGTGTGTCCTGTAGAGTTTATTTTTCCATATTAAATGGAGAGGATATTACCTTCTCAAAAGCAGATGTAATATTTTTAACAAATGCTGTCATGAGTTAAAAAAAAAAAAAAGGAAAAAAATACAGCTTTTGTATTTATTATTTCAAAGAAGATTGTTACCTGTGCTGATATTTCTTCCAGCTTTGATGCCATAAGAGGACAGGGTTTGCACTGCATCCAGTGGAGAAGCTTTGTCAGTGTGGTTTGCTGTCACTGTGTTGATTTCATTTGTGGGGTGGGTGTGGAACAGACTGAGGGTGCGTTAACAACATCTCTTAGGATGTGGCTGACACTTGAGGGGGCTCTCAGCCTAAATGTTGGCCATTTTTCACTGGGCTTTCTGAAAATCAGATCCCTCTAAAGACCCTTAAGTCCCTCAAAGATCACCGTGACCTCTGTAAATACCTAAGTTATTGCTGAATTTCTTGACTAAAGAGGTTTCCCTGAATGTTCTCTCTGAGTGGGGCTACATCAGAAGATTTCATTCCCCATCAGTACTGTGGAATATCTCCAGAAACCCTCAGTTCCCTCCTGCTGCCATCCCTGCACTGGATTTACCTTTGCCTTTTGGGCAGGGGATGTGCAGTGGGGACAGAGCTGGGAGTTGCTGGTGTTCCTGCCGGGCTGGGTGGGAGCCGAAGCAGCAGCTGTGAAGCTGTTTCCTAAAGGTGGAAGGTGTTTCTGAGCTCTGCAGGCTCCCCAGGCACCCAGCCCCCTCAGTCTGAGCCCAGGGCTTGCTGTACTCCAGGATTCAGACAACCCAAGAGCTTCAACAGCTTCCCCTATAAAAGCTCAGTGTCAGGCTCCTCTGTGGCATATTCATCTTCATCTTATTAATGGTCAAAAGCCACCAGCCACCTCGGATTTCCCCGAGTCCTTGCTCATTGGAGCAGCTGCATTGGCCAGGCAGCCCCTCCCGAGTATCCTGACCTCCCTGGGGACAGTTTCTCTGCCTCTGCCATCACATCACTGTGCCTGGGGCTGTGGCACCTCTCAGTGCTACAGAGCTCTTGGGTTTTGTGATGAATTCTTCATGGTGATGTCTCCCTCCTCCTGGATACGATTTTTTCCATAATTTACACCAGCTCTTGAGCAGGTGACTACGCTTGGGAGAGCTGAGAGACTGTGCATTTCATTTATTTAAAACACTTTAATTAATAAAGAGTCCTGGGGCTTGGTCCCACAAACCCTTCCCTGCAAAGCACTTTGGAAAGCTTTCACAGTAGTGCAGGAGAGATGAGGTTGGCTCTGTTCTTTTCAAACATTGCCATGTCCAGGTGCTGAACATCTTGTGTGTAAATGTCCCCACACAAACACTGTGTTAGACACATTGAGCTCTTTCTTTCAGCCACCTCTTAGTTTTAATAATACTTTTATTTTTTAATATTTCCCTTGCTGTTGCTGCTGGCACTGGAGACCTGCACATCAGTGGATGTTTTGTGAGAGAGGAAAAGCAATTCCCATCTTACCTGTGCTTGTACTGCAACCAGCAGCAGGTGCTTTAGAGTTCTGGATGAATTACAGCCTCCCTGCTGGACCTGTAGATGGCAATATTTGAAGGCCTGGGTAGGCTGTCGTGCTGCTGGAACCTGCTGTAATTCTTCCACCTTTGCAAAATCCCGGCAGAATTTGGTAGAAGTCTAAATATATGTGGCAGCTGAAGGTCTGTAAGAATATAAGAAGATTACTCTGGCTGAAAATCTCCTTGGAGCTCATTGCTTTGCTCTGCTAAAATACATTCAGCAGCATGGAAAGGAGGAGGCTGGGAAGAGAAGGAGAACTCGCTCCTGTCTGGTATGCTGTGCTTGGCTCTAAATGGGATTTCAATGTTCCTCTCAAAAGAGGTGCCAGAAAAGTGATTTGAGGCCTGAACTTCTCTTTAGGAGGCTGTTGCAGTATTTCCCGAGCTCCACATAATTTTATGGCATCTTGGAGAAAATTGTGATGGAGGGGTTTTGCAGTCAACATTCTTCCCTCGAAGTGCTTTCTCCTTTGTCCGGAGCCCTTTGAGTGGTGCTGGTTTTCCTCCTTGGAGCCTGCCCCAAGCTCTGGGAGGGGAACCAGGGAGCTGCTGCCCACCCCAGGCCCAGCCTTGGGCTGTGTTGTTCATTTTCTGGGGGTTCCCCTGTGCCCCCTCCAGCCCCTGCAGCCCCCAGTTACCATTCATTTCTTCCCTTGCCGTCACTCCGAGGTTGGGTTCTTTTGAAGCAGCTCTCCCTGCCAGGATCCAGCAGAGCCACATCTCTGTGTCCTCCTGTGCCAGCAGCCCTTTGTGGGCAGGGATGGGCTGCCCAGCTCCAGGCTGCCTCACTGCACTCTGTGTGCCCTTGTGAAGAGCAGGAGCAGCGGTGCTTTCCCAGGAGTGAGATCTTCATCCCAGGAGCGCTGTGTGCATTCGGGTGGGCTCTGACCTCAGCAGTGGGATGCTGCCACAGCTGCAGGGCAGAGAGCAGCAGCAGCCCAGCATTTTTTTGCAGTGTGGCTCTTTCTTGCTGTAAGGACACCCGGGATGGTGACTGGCCCCAGAGTACAACGAGTATGGAAACTCTGGATGATGAGACAGGAGAAGGGGTCCACGAAGCACCAGGAGATGTGTTTGAGCTCTGAAGATGTCACTGTCATCACACAAGAATTGGCCTGCAGATAAATATTCTGTTCTCAGCTATTTCGGTTTTACCAGGTCTGTAAAACAGTAATTTCCTGTCATTTTCATTGTGGAGCTAGCAATGACTCAACTCCAGATCAGCCTGGCTGACACACCAGACCTTCGGGATAGGGGAGGCTGGATGATGTGTGTGTCTGTCAAAGACTAAATGTCTCATGGGCTTTGCACAAAAGGCGTGGTTTCCAGTTCCCATGCTGCTGGGACCCTGGCACAGGGTGCCCAGAGAAGCTGTGGCTGCCCCTGGATCCCAGCAAGTGTCCAAGGCCAGGCTGGGTGGAGCTTGGAGCAACCTGGGCTAGTGGAAGGTGTCCCTGCCCATGGCAGGAGGCAGCCTTGTTCCAGGTTGTCCATGGAGCAAGATGGTTTTTAAGATCCCTTCCAGTCCAAACCATTCTGGGATTCCGTGACTGTAAAACCAGTGCCCTGACTGAGGCCCTTTGTGGGGTGTTGGGGAGTCTGAGCAACATCCCTGTGCAAGAGAAGCTTTTACCTGTCTGGGGCAGCCCCAGCCCAGGGGGGAAGGAACAGCACTTGCACTCTGGAAAATCAAAGGCCTTGATCTCAGCCAAGGTCACCGTGTGGTATTTTAGGGGGTTCACTGAGAAAGCACAGATTTATGGCACTTCTGCCAGTGTGGCTTCATGGAAGATACTTTTTTGGAGACCTGAATGCTGCAAGACCCTGCTTTAGTGCTGCTGGACAATCCTCCTTTTTCAGCCTGAAATCTCTCTCTGTTGAATTTTATTCTCTAGGTGTTCGGGAAAGAGGAGACAAGACATGCAGGGATGGCCTTGGGAGGGCACCTTATTTGCTTTGTTGTTGGGGAGATCAGACATCCAAAAAGTTGGGTAAGCACTGAGTGAAATTCCTGTTATTGTTACTGTGCTGTGGTGACAAAGGGAAAGAAGCCCCAGCTCAGGGTACTGCAAGGTAGGAAAATTGATAGAACTCAGAGATGTTCATGTCTTTGCTTTATAAAAAAACTTTTTTTTTTTTTTCAATTTAGCTGCACACATCTACCCACGACATCCAGGGGAATGCTGGCTCAGAGTTTGAGGATGGGAGAAGTCACCATCATCCTCAGGATCATCACCATCATCATCAACACACGTGGGACTGTGAACTTCCTTCGAAAGCCAACTCCAACACCAGCCTCATGGACAGACACCTTTGGCAGCAAAAGGAGAAGCCTGTGATTCTTCCCTCTGGAAATGACTCCCTTTCTCCATCCCAGATGAAGCCTGGAGCAACCCTTCATCCCTGCAGAGTAACCCCTGCTAAAGCCCTCGAGGGGCGAGTTCCATGGAAAATTTATATATTGGATTCTTTTAGTGTATTAAATGAAAATTTGAGACCAAAAGTTCTCAGGAGCAGTTGCTGTGAGAAGCTCGAAAGCTCCATGTGGGAACAGAGCATATTCCTGGGGTTTTGGCATTCTGCTTTTGTGTCTATTAATAATCCCCCGGAGTGAGTCATATGGAGCTGCATTTATTCACTGACTCGGAGAGAGCTGCTACCCAAAATAGCAGCTCTTTAATTTTTTATGATGCTGTAATGCCAGTGCAGTGAAGATTGACATCATTTGAGGGAGATGCTCCAGCCTGGCAGTCACAGAACCCGTGTCCAGCCCCACAAGGAACGTGGGGAGCCATGTGCTCCATTACATAAAAGCGCTGGAGAGCCAGCACGGGGCGGAGATGCCTTTTCTGTCCTCCTCTGAGCAGCTTTTGCCCGGATTTTTCCCCCTTTAGGCCTTCCTAAGCCTGCTTTGCTCATTTTCTTCAATCCTGAGGAGCACTGGGCCAGAGGATGATGAGGAAATAGCTTTTGCTGCGGAGGGGAGCCTCAAGCACGTCTCGTACCATCAACCTGCCTGCAGGAGGTCCGTAGGGAAATCTTAAAATGCATCAAATTCAGCACCACCAGCTCATCCTTTTTCTCACCCATGGTGCTGCTTCGTGTCCCCTCCTGAACCCCCCAGCATCCCCTGAGCCAAGGCCTGTGCCCAAAATCCTTCCCAGCCCTGTGTTCCTGACTGATGGCAGCCCCAGGCAAAGGGCAGAGAAATGCTGGGGTAGGGTTTGGGTTGGGGTTTTTTTAAGGATGAATCCCGTTTTCTGGATTGCTTCTCATTCTCTGCCCTGCACTGCTGCCATCAGGTCTGTCCTGTAGTAGCAGCCAGTGGGGCACCTGAGACATCCCAGGGTGGCCTCACTGCTCCCCAAAACCACCTCTGGGTACCAGTGAGTACCACACAGACTTTTGGGTACAATTTTGGCTAAAATTCCTCTGCAGGGTCCCCAGCCCATCCCCCTGTGCTCTCCATCAAAGCATTAGGAAAGATGAATTTGCCTGTGTTGGGCATTAATAGTCTGGCTGAACTTTTGGAGCTCAGCAGTGTTTTACAGGCTCCATTCCAGCTGGAAACATTTATTAACGTTACCTTTTCATGGAGCACTTTGGGAGAAAGTGGAAGTCTTGCCACAGCACCTTTGAGGCAATGTGACTGATGGGATGAGCAGCGGGGTGGCTGAATTTCAGCCAGAGCAGCTCAAGTCCTTTGGGTGAAGGGTGTCACTCACACCTTTGGGTGACCCACATGGAAAATGGAAATGTGACAATTGAGCAACAGGCCCTCAAGACAACCCCTGGCATAAATTAATAAACACAGTTTTAATAGGAGGGGGTGAGGATTTGGTGCCACCATGGCTCCCTTGTCCTTCAGGCATCCATCCATGCAAGGAGCATCCCAGAGGAGCGGCAGGAATCCCTTCAGACCCCAAAGTAAACACCTCACTAGTCCTGATTTCTTGTTAAAAAAGAAGTACAGGGAGGGGCACAGCCCACCCTGGCTGTCAATTCTGTGTTTTATTTCTGCCTTTGAAGCAGTCAGATCCCTCTGCCTGCACAGGCAGCACCCGAACTGGGGGCAGGACACTTGTAGAGTGGCCCTTGTTCCTCGAAGGAGGCAGAAAGGGCCTTTGCTCCAAAATACTCCAGTCCCCAAGTGCTGGTGTTCCCAGAACACAGGAGGCTGAAGGAATTCAGCACTTCCCGAGCAAGGCTGGCGATGGTTTCTACTTCATATCATAAACACTGTTCAGCACTTGAACAAGGACTTGAATTAAGGGCTCCTGCATCTTAATCCTAATGTTTTTAATCCTCACTTCTGGAGAGATGAAGTTTACAGGAATAGAGGTGGTAGAGGAGAGCTCATAGTAGAGGAAGGATGAGGGGTACACCCCTCCAAGACTCACCTCATCAGGCCCAAGTGAGACCTGCTTTTTTCGTTCTAAATAAAACAGGTGCAGCAATCAAAATGAACTTTTGAGGGTCTGGATTCTGGATTTTAAAAATAAACCAGTAACACCCAAGTCATGGAGGAGAGGTTGAAGTAGTCCCATTAGATCTGCTTGCTGAGAGCCTGTCCCATGCCAGTTCTAGACTGAAAAGGTGATGTTTGGGTTATTCCAACACCTCTGGGTTCAGCCAACTTTCCAGGGAAAAACTCCAGGTCTCTCCAGGGTGGCAGCCGTGAACCTGCTCACCAAGGCTGCCAGTGAAGGGCTGGTGTGACTGCCCTGAGAGCCAGCAGCAATGCAGAAACGAGCCTCAGTGCAGCACAGCTTGACCAGAATATTTACATTTTATTAAATCTTTACAATCAGCAGTTATAATCAAGTACACAATTATGTACACGGATTATGTACATTTTAGCCCAGACTTTTACATCACAGTACATAGTTGCCCTTAGAAACATTGTGTAGACTTACCACCAGAGAGTTAAACCCAACAATAGTGTTACAGCACCTGGTATTAGGCATCTTCCATAAGAAAATATACGGCTGTAAATTGGTCTGGCTAAAAAAAAACCAACAACAACAAACCAAAAATCTTATAAAATCTGAACATACAGTTTTCATTCACAGAATGGTTTGTTTTTTATGTTCTGACTGACGCCTGTTGCATAAGATGTCCTGTTTTTCACCTCTCAACTCACACTCATTGGTGCCTACTCAGGGACACTGGCAGGAGGAAAAGAACCAGAGCTGGGCTCATTCTCAAACTTCATTAAAAATAATAAATGTAAACAATTAAGAAGATTCCTCTAAGATGAGAAAATAATTGACTGATCTGAATTACATGGCATGGAGTAAGTGCTAGTTGCAGCTGTGATTCCTGAATTTTTCAGTGTTCAATACCATACAAAGAAATGTACAATGCTATACACAAAGGGTGATTCCTGATTAATGATCTAGGAGCAGTATTCCAGATGCAGGGAGCAGACTTCCAAACATTTGGGAAGAAAACTCTCTCCCCTTTCCAAAAGGGTTTTACTTTTTGATGAATACATTCTTTTTAAGATGATAGTAACAGAAAACTGAATTCTTTCCAGAATGATATGAACAGGTTAAACTAAAGCCTCTGTCCTCATAAGGAAACACAAAGTGAAAATAACCTGAATAAAACTGTTCCCCCAATTTAATCCTCTTTCCCAAAAGGTCACCCTTGCCTGATTCAGTTCTGTAAACAAAGTTATGGCTCCTGTGATGGTTTCAAAGGTGAAGCAGAACTCAATGAAACAAAAAGCACTCCAAAAGGAAGGACGCAACAGTTATCTGAGGTAGGCCACCACCAAAATGCTGCCCCCTAAATCCCTGTGGAGTTCTGGGATCCCTGAAAGGTCATGCCTGCTGCTCTACTAACAGGGGGAGAAAGCAGTTACTGAAAATGAGCTGGTGATGGCAAGGAAAGTTAACCTTTTAATAAATTCTGACATCTACACCTAAATCTGCAAGTAAAAAAAAAAGAAAACCTTTAGCTGCTATATTGAGATAGTAATGACCAGAGGCTCTAGGATATAAAAATAACTCTATTTCCACTAAAAGAGCTACCAAGATGATGATGTCCATGTCAAAAAGCACGGGAACAAAGATGCTCCTTTTGTGGCACTGAGCACTGACAGATCAGCGGAATTCTCTGAGTGAAAACATTTGATCTGCACCTCATGGTTTGATCCTGCACTTGGCCATGTCCTTGTGCTCCCAGGGCTCCAAGGAACCAAGGACACTTACAAGGCTCCCGTGGTCAAATGCTTTCTATGAACTCACGTAGCAAAAACCCATCAATAAATCATTCCCAGCTGAAAACCCCCAGCTGCTTCAAGTCCAGACCTCCAGACAGTTAATTGTGCGAAGGGAATTGAAGAGCTAATTTCTTTCAAAGGACACTTACTCACTATTCCTCCTCAAATTCCCTCCCACCCTGGTGATTTAAAGTTCTGGATGATATTTAGATGGACTGCCATGCTCTCAAAAGGTGCCTGTGCATTCTGAGACTTTTGAAAGCAAGTGTGGCTGAGTACATGGATTCAACATTGCCTGGGATTGTTCTGCTCACTGTACAGAGTATAAATACAGAGTATGGCTGTGCTAATTAACAGTTGCATATTCAGCACGTGTAATTTCACCAGCTAAATCAAAGGTGCAGTCCAGAATGGGGCTTCCTGTTTATTTACTCCATTGCAATGATGAACATAAACCTGCATTTTTAGCCTGGTGCAGCATATAGGCAGTGTTCATTTAGTCTTTAATATAAAACCATTTTTTTTTAACCACAATTCACTAAAAGCAGTTTATATAAATCAAGTTAATTAGTTTTTGGCAGTTTCTTTGGACACAGTCAAAATGCCTCTATGTTATTTAAACTTCCCCATTTTAACTTAAATATAATGGGGATAACGAATTCAGACTCCCACTTACCTGTAACAAACTCCAGAGCCTGGAATAACACCCCTGGACTCTGAACTATGGACCCAACAGCCAGAATTGTTGCCCTTCCCCACTGGCCCTGGCCTCCCTGCCTGAAACACCACATACACCAGTTGTATATAAAAAGAACAATGAAGTCGAGCTGTTGGAAGTCAAACTTGGAGAAAAAGGTTTTGTTACAGCTGAGGGAGCTGTGTCCTTTCAGAGACCGTTTCAGATTTTGGGGCAGACTGGAGTTTTCCCACCTGGGGGGCCAGGGGAAACACCTGGGACTCAACACCTGCCTTGTCTGCTTCCCCTGAGCCTCCAGCAGGAGCTTCCACACCTTTTCCTGGTGGCCCCACCGATGGGCCCTGCTCACACTCTGCCTTTGGTTTGTACAACTCCTCCAGCTGGAAGCAGAGCAGGAAGGGAACTCCCAGTTCCCTGTGTGGTTCCTCGTGGTCAGGCGTGATGAGCAGCCCTGTGATATGTCAGACAAAGCCAGACTGCTTCCAGCTGTGCCAACACCTGGAAACAATTCCTCTGCTGCTGGAAGGAAGGCTTTCAGCTGGGGAGGGCTGGGTGCCCCCTCAAGAACCATTCCATGGCCTGTGAGCCCACCCTGCTCAGCTCCTGCTCAGCAGAGCCCCAGGAGGCCCCTGGGAGCCTGGAAGGCACGAGTCAGGCTCGTCCCTGCCTGGGGAACAGCACCAGCCAGGGGCCACACAAATGCTTTGATTGCACGTTCCCATTTTTAAACAGGAAAAATTAAAACATACAAAGAGCCTGTGCTGGAATTCTATGTGGTTTTCCAGGTGACACCTGGCTGCTCATCCCAATACTGAATATGTTTTCTTGGATATCAGGGCCTCACTTCTACCCAAAGAGGTCTCCATTTGTTTATTAACAAATAAGTTACTATTACAAGTCATAGCTCATCCTTTTCCATCATTTCAAATGCTTCTATATCTTCATTCCAGTCTGCTAATATGGATTCCATAGGCTGGACTTTACTATCCCAGTGAGCTTTAGAGTTGGCCTCTGTCTGGGTGTTTTGTTCCTGAGGCTGGCTGTCCCCTGCTGTACAAGCTGGCTCTGGAGCACTGGCCTCTGTGGGTCCAGGGGTGTGGGGATCTGGATCTGCCATAGAAACACTGGCACTGTCTGTGCTGGCAGGGGACAAAGGATCAGGGTCACCAACGGCAGAGCTTTCTCCTCCTCCTCCTCCTTCGGGCTCCTCACTGACTGCTCCAGCATCCTGAGATTCTGAAGGAGCTTCCTCAGAAGTTGGTTTGTGTGAATCATTTTCAGATGATTTCTGGTCCATATTCTCAATTTCCAAGTCTTTGAAAGGGAAGGAAAAAAAGGAAAAAAAAAAAAAAGTTAAAACAACTGCAGGAATGCAACGTTTTATTATGTATTCCAAAATCAAGGTCACTTCCCTTGGCCTTATTTCTTCAAGGAAGAGCAGACTTTCCAGTGATAGGAAAAATTAATGGTACTGAGGAATATATTTTATAGAGGGATAGGAGGGAAGCCTTTTAAACACATTTTACTGAGGGCAAACAATATATTGAGGCTCATTTTGGTTCCTCAAACTTCAAGAGTGACTTATGGGTCAGTGGCAGTTACCCTCCTTCAGCCTTAAGCAAACATCCATTGCGTGCACTGAACTTTAATGCTGGATTTCAAGGCACTCCCAGCTCCACCAGGATCCCACATCTGAGCACATGGAGTTGGACAGAAGTGCCCACGTTTATTGAACTGTGTATTTGAGAGAGCCAGGGCCTCCCCACTCAAAGCAAGTAACACACATCTCCCATGTCCCAGTTAGCTCCCAGCAAGTGCCCAATGGAGTCATGCAGATTCCTCTGGGTTTGATGCTCATGGCTATAAGCAGGACACTGATACTTCAGGATTTTTAGGGAATTTAACTGCACATGCCACTGTTGACATGGGATACTTACTGCTATCAATAATGTAGTTTGGAATCATTTTACCTTTAAAGATTGTTGCTGGGATTCCAAACGGAAGCACGAGGAGGGGGGAAGAAGCAGATATGGATTACAAACTCTCAAAGGCAGAGCTAACTTGTATTTAGCATTTTGTCAGAGCACTTAGCACAGTTATAAACAGGAGGGATTTGTAAGTTGGGAATAAACAAGAAAATATGGCATATCCCCTCTGCAAATAGGCTGATTTTCTAGAGATACTTGTTCTTACCTACAGTTCTTGAACACAGCAGTGCTACAAGGAAAGCTTACAAGAGGAAAACCTGGATTTTTCTGCTGCATTCAAACATTTCAACTGGGAGTGTATTAGCTTGCAATTTTCTTGCATTATACAAGAACACCCACAAAACATCTGAGGTCAGCAGCCTTATTTCTCATGTTAACCACTTCTCCTTAGATAAGCAAAATAGTTCTAGCACTTGTCTCTCCTTTTGGGTCCCAGGAATGTCACTGGGGACCTTGGTGAGGGAGAGATGTTCCCAATGTAGGGCACTGGAAACACGCTGTTCCTGATGCTACTTCAAAGCAGCTGATGACAAAAAGGGTTCAAAAGGAATGCAGAAGGCTGCATTTTCTCATAAGCCAAAGTGACATTTAGGAACAGCATTTCTGGATGTTACCTCATAGAATATGATCTATGTGGGTATCAATGATCTCTCTCAGATAATGGCTTGCTTAATAAAAAACTATTTTCAGTGTCAAACAGAAAACCACAGCACCTGTGGGCTACAGCACAAATCATTCCTGTCCATTTCCCAGTGTGCCATGGCACAGATGGGAGCTGGATTTACAGAATTCACCTCTAACCTTAAATCATTCCTGTCCATTTCCCAGTGTGCCATGGCACAGATGGGAGCTGGATTTACAGAATTCCCCTCTAACCTTACCTCTGTCTTTTGCTTTATCAGAAAGGAGCACCTCCACAGCCTCATACTCCCGGATGGCATCCAGGATGATGTTCCCTTCCTTGTTGAAGAGGAAGAGCATGGGAATGGTGATGTCATCTGTGTTCTTGCCATCCCCAGCCATTTGGAAGAGAGGGGCTGTGTCACTGCTGCTGCCCTCGTTGTCATCTAGGCAAAGCACACCAGAAGAAGGGCAAACTTCCCGTTAGATCAGCTGAACTTGGAGCAGCCTCCCCTGCCCAGTCACTTCACCCCCAACCTGGTGTTTTTGTTTCTATCCCGATTCTTCCTCAGCACTTAGTACTGACAGCACCCTGCAGTCCTTAAAGTAACACTTTTTGATCTGCAAAAGCCCTGACAATCCCCCATCCCAACCTGTGTCTGCACAGAACCAGACAAACCCCAAACATCTCTTCATCTTCTGAGAGCACAACCGCTGTGCTTCTCAGCTTAAAGCTTGTCAGCTCTCCCGTATCTTCAAATCTGTAAAATTAGGTTACATTTACACAAATTAAGGACTTGGAATTGTATTTACCAATGACAATGCCTCCTATTGCTCCAGCTTTCTGAATGTTTCGTGCCTTTTCAGCAAACATGCACTGGCCTCTCTGCATCAAGGCAATTTTTTCTTTCACTGCCTCAGGGTTAGTGATCTCTGAGCATCCATTATATGGCTTAATGGTTGCAACAAATCCTCTTGTCTGTTTGAAAAAAAAAAACAAAAAAAAAACAACAAAAAAAACCAACCAAAAATAAAGAGAGAATTAGAACACTATGGTCACGCTTGTGAAAGATTCCCAAGTATTTTTATTCCTTCAGCTACTCTAATGCATTTAGTATTGTCTTTTGTCAGTGCAGACAATGTGTGCCCTGGAACTGGAGTTCCAGAAGCAAAGAATGACTGAATAAAAACCTAATTCTCATAATCAGTGTGGCTTGTCTACACCTGGGAAGAGTTGTCTCTGGAAATTTTCCTCCTGTGAACTGCTAGTCTGGAACTCCTCTTTGGGGCTGCAATGTGGGTTCTCCTACTGCTTCCCACAGGGACCTCTGCCTCTGTGGTATTGCCCTCTTCCATCTACCCAGAGCCTTCTAGAGAAGCTTTGGTTAGAACAACTTGCTCTAACTCTAAAAAGCTTCTGCCAGCTCCTGGATGACATGGGAGGGAGACTTCCCCTAAATCACCATCTCCTTAGCTGTGCACTGCAGACTGGATAAGTTTGCTTTGCAACTCATGGTGTGCATGTGTTTAATCCTAAACCACGGCTGATGACTCAGGGGCAGAGCACAGATAAGCCACCCATCCCCACAAGTGTCACTGCTGTCATTGTCACCTCTGGGCCCTGCTGTTTTAACCACTGTAATTAACTGGAGGATCCACCCGGAGGATCAGCTGGATGCCCTCAAACAGCAGCACTACTGTAAACTGAGGCTTGTGCAACAGGGAAGGGAACAGACACACCCACATCTCACATACCCCTGCTTTGTGTTTGGACAAGTCCATCCCAAACTGTGCTGGCCCAGCAGTCAAGACCACCCTGCCAAAGAAGGGGTGGGAAACAATCTGCACAGCACGAGGAGGGAGCTGCTGCTCCTTCTGCTGCTGGCTGGAGAGTTCAATCATTTCCTGCATGAACCGTAGGCCATCCTCAGCATCTAGGGAACTTGCTGCCTGCAGAGAAAAGAATCAATAAACAATTTTAGCTTAAATGTTTGAGGAACTTGAGGGAAAAGAAACTGAAGCTCTGTTTGCCTGGACCGCTGCTACGAAGACTAACACACAGGGTGGATGCTCACTTCCACTCATGCATCCTTGCACAAAATGTTTAGCCCCTGCCCCACTCAGGAGACTGAAAACACACAAATATATAGACCTCATAAAGAGATGGAAGTATCTCACACTGAAAGCAGTATTTTCAGCCAAGATGCTGTTGGCTACATCACTTCAACGTGAGCAGCCTCTACCTAATTTAGTGGAAGACTAGTTAGAAGTGTTGCTGAGGCAAAATATTAACAAGCATCAGTCTGATAAATATAGCTACAATATTCAGCTCATGTGCCTCCTTCCACAGGCTGGCTGTCCCTCCTAAAGCTCCAGGTGTCAGGTATCATTGCTAGGAGAACTTTGCTGAGAGCTCTAAAAAAGAAAATCCTGCCAGGTCATCTTACTTGCACTGCGTGCTGCACTAATTGCACTCGTCCATCTTTCAGATGGATCAAACTGACTCCCATCTTCTTCAGGATCTCCAAGTGCTCAGGATTACTGGCCATGAAATCTCTGGCTCTCAACGGTGGTTTTGGTCCACTTCCCAAACTCTCTTCTCTGCCAAAAGACATCAGAGATCAAAGTTTTAAAAACCAGGTTATCCTTGAAACAGAACTCTAGTGTTATCCCTGTCATCACAAGATTGCAATTCTTGGTACACTGAGTGCAAGCTTCAGTGGAATGCAACTTCTCAATCAAGTTATCTTTTTTTTAAGGTTGTCTATATTATCAATAATTTTATAGTGCAAAACCTCCCCCCCAGTACTGATAACAAAACTGCCACATATTCTCTCTCATTTGCAAATGGTCTGCATTATTACAACACTGACCAAACCCAGTTTGCCCCATACAGTTGCAACTCAGTTTCATTCATGAAATACAAATATAGAAGACGTGGTCAGGAGGACAAACCAGCCTTAACACTGCCCTGAATTCTTCAAAACAGGTGCAGTTATGTGTGGTAGCAGAGTTTCCTTGCTACAAAGAAGACTTTCAGAATTCAGTCCAGGAGACTGCAGATATTTTACAGATCAGAAAGACACACTTCCTGCAATACCCCAAGTGGGAGCTGCAGCTGAGGTATGCAGCTCACTCAGCTCCTTTTGCTTTCAAAGACCTGCTGATTCCTAATTCCAGCTGGAAACAAACTAAGTCTTGGTGGGGATGCCAGAAAAATCCAAAGTGATTTTTCCTGCGACCATGAATCATTCCTTTGGCCCATCCCAAAAGGAGTGCCAGCTCCAGCACACCTCATGCTTCTCCTTCTCTGCAGAGCAGAGCCTGTCCCACTCAGTGCTATGCTAAGAACAAGAGAAGCCATGTCCATCTTACGCTCTGGAGAGGCCCCGGGGACAGCTCTTATCCACCACGTTCTTCAGAGGCTCACGGATGCTCTGGGCAAACATGGGGTCATTTGGGAAGAGGATCTGGGTGTTGGGACAGGTCCAGTCAAAGTTGCTGTCATCCAGCTCTGTGTACTCTGTGCTCTGAAATGAAAGATACCGAGTAAAAACAAATGCAGGTTATATTTTTACATAAAGAATATCAATAGATAAGTCTAACTTAAGTAATCTGTGTTCTGGGGACATGTGGCAGCTGAGTGCAATGGGGGGAGCCAGTGCACTGCAACCCCTTGGACAGACAAATATAACACCTATTCTAATTTGTAATTTACTAAATTTATATACAGCTTCTAGATT
This sequence comes from Sylvia atricapilla, assembly GCF_009819655.1. Lineage (NCBI taxonomy): Eukaryota > Metazoa > Chordata > Aves > Passeriformes > Sylviidae > Sylvia > Sylvia atricapilla. The sequence goes on from NC_089148.1 coordinate 5,277,048, forward strand.
TATTTTTTTTCCCCAGAAACAGCTAATCCTCTGCTGGCACAGAAAAGCCTGCTCATGACAAAGCCAGTGCCCTGTATTTTATGTGCTGGACAAGTAAAGGGAGTAGTTTTGATTTCACCTGATATTGTCTCTATAGCAAGTGACCAGCTGCAGGCTTTAGGTCATTCTTACTAAAAATGGTACATCTTTTCATGTGAACAAAAGATTCTCCTCCTCAGGAGCCACAAAGACTTGCAAGTCTGGATGAGCAAGGATGAATCTCTATATAATTCAAACAATTTCTATTTTCAGGAAAGATGGCAGAGTGAACATCTGCACAAATTGCTGGTTTGTAACATGTGAAACCATGTGGAACACATCTGGTGGTTTGGAGCCACATTTAGCATGCCCTTAGCTTAGCAAATACCTGGTTACAGATAACTGGCATGCTCATTTTATAACCCATAAAAATTAATGTAGTATTTATCTACCTGAAAAGACTCACCCCTCCTGTTTGCAACATATTGGCCAATGAAAAATCAAGTATTCAAAGACTCCCTAAAACCCAAACCTAAAGGACTGTTACTAAGACATGACCTTCCATGTTTATGAGAGCAAATACAAACAGGATGTTGGGTTGATAGTACCAAGTATGTCTCTCACAGTTTGCTTCAACAGCACTGTATTTATGTTAAAAATCATTTACACATTCCATCTGTTCAGATAAAATTCCATAAAAGAGGAACACCCCGACATCCCAGCCTTTCAGCCACCAGACACCATTTTCAATGGGTTTTTCTTACTTGGATTATGCCCATTTGCAGCTTCGACTCAAAGAGCTTAAAAAACTGCATTTGAGTAATTTATTCTATCCTCTCTATTGGCCTTTCATTAACATTTGCAGTTCTCAGGAGAACAAACCAAGTTAGGCCAGCACTTAACACAGCACCAGCTGTGGGAACCCAGCTTGTCTTCAAATGTATTAAATTCCCATATTTGGAACAAACATAACAGAAAATGCTCCTTCCAACCTGCAGAAAACTTCTTGCTCAGTTCAGAAAACAGCCTCTGTTTCCAAAACTCAAAGAGGAAAGATAAATTCTGAGGGAAAGAACATTTCAGAGAGGGTGTAGGATTCCCACCCTGAAGGAACATTTAACACCAAACCCATGACCCACTAAAACATAACCAGCCTTCGACATTAAAATCAAATAACTAAAAATTTGTCACTGCTTAATGCTGAAGTCCATCCCACAGGATGATTTTCCAGAATTCACTGCTTGACACACAGTATAAGCCTTTTCCTCTGATCCAGGCATTATTGCAAAACTCTTAAAAATGTTAAAAACAGAGGCACAAATAAGGGAATTTGTGTCCTTGATGTCTCACACACCATTTTATCTTCTTCCTTTTTCTTACTGCCTTACAGATAAATTATGTCACCTTACTGGCCACAAAATTAAAAAGAAAAGTGAGGATTTATGATGCTTCCCGGCACAGCTGTATTACTCCAGGTTATTTGAAAAGGTTAAGTAATTGATAAACCCACAAGTGTTCTCATATTTATGCAATAGGTGCCTACTGTATAGACTAAAGTGATTAAACATCCCAAATCTGTCTGCAGCGGTATCTTGTCAAATTAACTCCCCAGGTATTTCAAAAAACCTCTCAAAAATTGTTTATGTGCTAAAACAAACAAGAAAAAACTTAGGTTTTAGAAAAAAATAAAAAATAAAAAAAAAAAATGGGGACAAAAATATCCTACTGTGTTATCTTCCAATTCACACAGAAGTGGGGATCAATGGTCTTTTTAAATCTTGCTAATAATTCCTTTCTTTTACCTCAAGGTTCAGCAGTGCAGGATCCAGTCAATATTCCTACTCTTGTGACTATTAATATGATGAAACTGTGCTTATTAAACAACGTGTTCAAACTGATGCACTTCCTCCAACTATGATCTTTCCTGATTTTATTTCCCTTTTCCCTTCAAAAAAAGGAAGTGTACCACAGAAGCTGATTTAGACTGGAGCTGTTACATACTGTATTTTTTTTCGAGATGGTTTGGTTTGTGGTGGAGAGCCAGAGTGGCAACAGATGAGCTTCTGTCGTGAAGATATAATCTTCAATGTCAAAAATCATGTCCTCCTTATCAGCAAACAGCAGGTACAGATATTTAAACATCTCGGCCAAGAAGAATGAGTCCATCCTGTGGAGAAAAAGGGGATGTCCTTTAGGGAGATCTCCTCATTTCTAGAACATCAGTAAATGAAATATTCCTAGTGCTGCATCTCTGAAGACTTCATAACTATTACTGCTGGACATAATTCCATTAGCATTCCTTCCACTTGGAAGGAGCTGCTGTGTTTGGAAGGAAATGATTCAGCACATTCAGTACAAGAGAGGATTATAGAAAAAACAACTAAACCTCCTGACAAACTTGCAGATTTGAAGTATATTTAGTCTCAACATCATTCATCTATTGCTCTCAGAAAAATGAAAGGTTATTAAACTAAAAATATTCCTATAGAGCACACTATAACCCTACTGAAACAGTTTACAGATTGTTTCAATGCACTTACAGTTCAATACAATTACAAACAGGTCATTTAAGACTTGGTTATCAGACCAAAGACAGACAACTCATCAAATATCAATTCAATTACATAGGGCAATTTGATTTTTTCTGTATTTTTATATTTTAAAGAATAATTGTGCAAACTTTACCTGTCTTCATGACTTCCTGTACGAACATCCTTCATTGCAGCAAACCCACAGGGAACTCTGGCATACTTGTTCAAGTTTTCAATGAGGGTTTTTCCTACTTCTAGGTAGTAAGGGTCTCCTGTAGCCTAAGAAACAAAACCAAAAAAAATTTATAACAATTACATCTTGTTTATATCCTAAATTGGATATAATTTAGGCTCCAGTGGCGAAGTTAAACTAGAGATGTGCTACTCAGTTCCGTCTTGAAATAAAACAATTAAAAAAATTATAGGTGCAAGAAAAAGTGCTCAAAGGTGAGAAGAATGAATGTGACAGTACCTTATACAAGAAGTAGGTGCTTTCAGCAAATTCAGGCCTCAGAGGATGCTGAGCCCAGTGAACTCTGAAGTCTGTTGTGAATGCCTGAGGATGAAAAAGAACAGGCAAAAATAAATGCAGGAATGCAAACCAAACACAGGTTTATTTGAATTCTGTGTTTCAATTCTATGTTTGAATTCTATGTTTGACTCTTATGTTAACTATATTAACTCTTATAACTATGTATAAGCAGCCTAGCTTTGATAAACACCATTTTTGCAAACATACCTACCACCTGACACCTCCAGTGCAGTCAAGTGTCACTGCACACTGACAGATGGTTAAGCAGCTGTTTCTAAATTAATACCACAGGCTAGAAGTCAGATACCTAAAAATTTCCTAGTCTATCTAGTCACTCTAAATGTGCATTGGGAAAAGCCACTTCTGTCATATATTTACTATTTCATACTAAGGTTTAAACTAAATCTTTGCTCAGGGGATGGCCTGTTGGCTTAAATACAACTACCTGACCTTTTAAAATTTCCTTCCTAAGTACAAAACACACAAAAAAAATACCCCAACCAAAAAACCCATAAAGAGCCAAATCACACCATTTTAAAAGCACTAAAAAAAAAATCATCCCACTGCTTAGCATTCTTTGCTCTCAGTAACCACACTAGGTGAATGTGATGTTAAAATGTTCTCTGACAGAAATAAGCTTACACTAGAGGAAAGTCAAAATTAAACCTGGACTCAGAAGCTTTCCAAAATAATCTGGGTCATCACAGATTAAAGACACAGTTCAGCAGGTAAACACGCTTTTCTGAGCACAATGGACTTGCTCAAAGACTTGCAGCATCTGCAGTTAAGTTTGTGTGCTGACTTTCAAAGACATTATACTGAATTTCAGAACATTCTCTAAGCTGTCAGACATGCAGAACTGCAAATCAGAATAAGAATGTTGTGGAAATGAGGCTTAGATTTTAATACCTGCTGAGTTTTCAAATGGGCATCTGTGACTGCTCAATTTGAGGTAAGAATCAGTTTACACAATCAAAAATACAAATTTTTGATATAGAAAAAAAAAAACCCACAAATTTTTGATTTACAAAATTTTTGATTTACAAAATTACTACTACCTTACCTCTGGAAGAAAGTTATGCTTTTTTATAACCTGATACAGCATCTCATGTGTTTCAATAGCAGGTCTAATATCACCCTTCAACACCTAAAATTAAAAATAAAAGCAACACTAGTTCACCAAGCACAGGAATACTATTCAAGGTTAAAAACACTCACAATGAGCTCATGTAAAGCTACAGAGTACATACATTGATAGGGATTAATAATTACAGTAAGTCACAGATACTCCTTCCAAGTTTTTTAAGCAAAATCAGGGAACTCATTATCATTACTGCCTATGTAGAAGAAGGATCTCTGACATTTACAGAGAACTGGGGTGAAAATGTGATTTAGTTTATCTTAAAGATGTCAATGGCACACAAACTAGAAAATCAGTTACTAGTAATAAAGCAGCTTAATTGGAGTATTTTCACAATATGAGTTTTCATGAGTATGATATTGTCATGAGTACTTTTTGTGAAGGAAGCAAATTGCATGAATATACTTTTCCTGATACTCAACAGAAAAGCAGATTAACTTAGCACATTAACATTTCATTGCATCATAACACTGAAATGACTGGAAGACCAAGTACAGAAATCCTGGAATCCCAGAATGGTTTGGGCTGGAAGGAACCTTAAAGCTCATCCAGTGCCACCTTCCACTTTTCCCAGGCTCCTCCAAGTCCTGATCAGCCTGGGCTTGGACACATCCAGGGATGTCCCCTCAGTATTTCTCAAAATCAAATTACTAAGCCTGGCTTGAAAATCATATATCCAACCCAGTTAATCATTTCCTTGTTATTAAAACCATCTTTACCTGGGTTTTATACCTTACCTGCAATCCAGGGAAGAAAGCAAGCAGAGAATCCATCCAGGTCCGAGCATTTAGCATTGGTTTATGAATGTGAACATCAAGGAGAAGAGGTGGCTGGCTGATGTATCTCATTATGGCATCATAGTGCTGCCAAACATCAGGAAAAGCAGGAGTTTTGTGTATCAATTAATTTCCCAAAAGAGATGGCTCACCAGACTGACACAGTGTTTGAATGGAAAAGCCAGTACTGCATTCCCAACCGTTACTACATTTGGCAGTGCCACTCATCTCTAGTTTTGCAAACTAAAACCAAGTGTAGTAAATACTGGAAAGCTCCAGAGTATTACACTTGCAAAACTTACCACATTTCCAAGGAATACACATGCACAAAAGTATATCCAGCAGCCATGTGATAAACCAGGAACTATCACAGTTAAGGCACACTTGTTTTGGCTGGATTTTAAAGCACACTCTAAAGAAAGCTGAAATTACTTTCTCTGAACGACAGAATTCCAAAGCATATGGATCTCAGGAGGAAAAGGAGGTTTAAAAACCCAAACAAAGCAGCTGGACCAAATGGCTTAGAAGAACTTTTAACTTACAAGGTCACTTGCCACATTGCTGACTTCCAATCCCAAACTTTGTTTTCAGAAGGTGCAATGCTGAGCACATGAGCCAAACTGACAGGAAACACTTAATAGATGTAGCTTAAGGAAAATGTAACACTGGAGGTACTGCCCCTTAGTGCCATGAAATCATTACACCTGAAGTGATACAACAGGCTTTAAATATGGAATTATTCCACTTCTAATTAAAAAAATCATGCTATATGATATAAAATCATTTTATTATCTAAGATGTTTTTAATGGCTATTGCTATTTTCAAAAGAAATAATGCTTTTATGAAAGAATCACGATGCTGACCAAGTTGCTCAGTAATTTATGAATTAAAAAGAAAAAAAATCAAAGTGTGGTTTTCAACTTGTATACTTTAATGTATCCTGGGCCTGAGGATCTGCAGTGCAAAGAAAGATCCACACTTGGATTTTTTTGTTGCTCCAGGACAGAATGAAATGTACAATGGGTTGGAAGAAAAGGCCCTTATGTTCTATTACAGAAAAATTTGCAGCATTGCACTCTCCCACATGGTCTGAAATACAGCTTCTTCAATACTGGAAATGTGGATAAAGGCCTAGAAGGTTCTGATTTTTACTGGATAGGGTTAAAATAACTGCTCAGGTGACAGCAAATCACCCAAGATTAACAAAAACCCTCACTAAAAAGAGCTGGCACTAAACACAGCAGAAGTCACAGAAATTCTGCTAAAGATCCCTTCTCAGTCTAACAGCTGACAACACAATTACTCTGAAATTTGTATTGCAGAAGGCACAAACCTGAGCAAGGTGTTAACTTACCGTGTTAAATCTTTCCAGGAAACTGTCATCTCCCAGCAAGACATAGGCTTTTAATAAATATTCATAGTATGAATCTATTCCTGCTCCAACTCCACTATCTAGAGAAAATAAAAAGGTGGGTTTACTATAAGGAGTGACATGGATATTTTCCACATTTTCCTACTTGGATTTTGAAGGCTCTTCCAGTGAAAGGAAAAGCCTTCTTTCACTGGAATTAAGGCACAGATGGAAGCAGAGACACAATACTGTGTGTCTATGCCAAAGGCTTTGCACTACCAGTGCACATAACAATATGGACAAACTTATAATAATATGGAGACACTTATTTCACAGGACATCACGTCTCCCATCCTATTTATATTTTCCCTATGTATTTATAGCAAAGTCTCTGAAAATTCACCCCCAAGGCATTTCCCTCTCGGTGTTAGAGAGGAACACTTTGCCATGAATAAAACCAGTTTCTCTACGAGAGGGGGCTTTGCTCTCTCAGAGCAGAGCCAGGCTTTGAGGCAGCAGGTTTTCCAGTGCCTGTGCCATTGATATGTTCCAGGAGTGCAGGTGAGCACACTGGGGGTGTGTGAGAGCTCCCTGCCCGTGGCCCAGGCCCCACCTTTGCGGACCCAGTCTCCAGTGTGGATGTTAATGGTGACCCCCACTAAGTTGCTGCTGCGCTGCCTCTTCTCCCAGATGAAATCCAGAGCCTTCCGGGCATATTCCTGCAACAACAGCAGGGAGTCAGGGAAACACAGACACCAATCTCTGGGAGCCTTTTGGATATTTCAATTAAGATGCTAGGATAAGAACAGGATGCTTCATGTCTAACAATTTCAGAATTCCTTTTAATCTTTAGAATATTTATCTTGTTTACTTCTGTATTACTCTTAACTACTTGCATCCAAAATTATTTCCTGTGATTTAAAAAAATATTTAAAAAAAAAAAAATCAAACCTTAGAAGAAAGCCCACAAACACTACAAATGTCAGCATATACAAATGTTTTTGTGTAGCACAGCTAAGATATCCAGTTCATGAACTGTTTTTCCAAAATTACAAAATGTAAATGGAATGCTGAAAACCTAAGAAAAACCAAAAAGTATCGTCGAAAGCAAACCTCAAATATAGATGTTCCTGTGAATCTACTTAAAGCTGCAAACTCAAGGATCAAGGTACCAGCACAAGCTGTACAGGTGTCAGTTTCTGTTCCTGTTCGTGCTTCTGGATGTCTTACTCCAAATTTTAAGTTAACCTAGAGAAAACCAGAGATTAATTATCTTTATTTTTCCTAGCTGAAAGAATTTACACTCCTATAATTGTATAGCAAGTATATCATCTATGCTCTTTCTAAAGACAAGAAAAAACAGATCCCTTTGGTTTTGCTCTGCCAACTTAGGAATGCACAAAGAGCTATCCACAAATACTCTAAATCCCAACCCTCCCAAACAAGAACCTGTTGCCTGGTTCACTAGACATTTGAATAAGAAAACATACTCTAAAAATCTAATCTGTGCAATTTTTTTTTTAGCAAGAAATCAGGCAGAACATCACAAATGCTCCTGGAAATTTAGTTTTGTAAATATCCCACTATTCCTGGCTCCTGAGAGTACCTGCAATTTATCAGCTTTCAATTTTCTGTCCACTTAATAAATTCAGAAATTATTCTGGAAACAGATATAAAATCAAAACAACAGAACTCTTGATTACAGCTGTAATCCTGCATTACAGAAACAGAACTTACTCTTGGATAAGGGAGACCACTAGTGGTGTTAAAAGCAGGTAAAAGCTTGTAGCCCAGTTCCTTTGCCATGTGCAGGAGTTCACCATTGTACCACTGCATATATTCACCTTTTTCTTTCAGCATAATTGCCACCGAGTGCCCACCTAGGAGACCTCTAAACACAAGAGAAATCATCCACATCTCAAAAGGTATGTTCATCTGAACAGCAAGGACAACTCTGTACAATTTAGATGACATGTACATAACTCTGGCCCTGGTTTTTAGACTCCAGACGCAATCCCCATTATAATCAAGGTTAGCTACCAGTATTTTGAAGCAATTCTTCTTGCTTATCATTGGAATCATTGATTGATCAATATTAGACAGGAATAGCAACCAAGACCTCCAAAATGGCAGATAATAATTTAAAATTTCCATGTTCTGATCCTGCATTGAGCCCCAGAAGTCCCTTCCAAGCTGAAACAATCCATGATCCCAAGTATCAAAATCTGGTAAATCAAGTATTGAACAGAGCCATTTGCAAGCCTGTTTCTCTGAAGCAAACCCACTGCTCCCTCAGCATGCACATGGGGTCCTTAATCAGCAAAGCTGATTTTTAATCACTACAGCAGTGAAATGGGGGCAGCTGGATCCAGCACTACTGCAGCAAGTCCTGCTTTGCCTTTTTAAACCTCTCTCAGGTTTAAATTGACAAAGGCCCAACTGTTTCAAATAGGTGGAACAGCATAGAAAGGTGTCTTAAAGACACTGACTAAAATCCACAGTTTTAGAAGTTTTGGAAACAAAAGTTACTCACCCAAGGACTCTTATGTTGGTTTCAAAGACTGATACAACTATGTCATTATCTAAATTAACATCCTTTATTACTTTTTTTACAGCCTCTTCAAACTCTTTGGTTTTATTTAACACCTGGAATACAACAGTGAGCAGGTGTTCAGTTCCAGTATAGCTAATGCAGTCACAGTGTATTTGTATACAGGATATTTCAGTGCACACACAGTTACACAAGAAATACACACATACAATGAAACCCAGAAATATATCAGTGGTTATTAAGAGTTGCCCACCACTAATTGATCCTCTTGCTTTAGACTATAAAGGAAAGCAAACTCTTTTGTTTTTAGAGGGTAAAAAAAAAAAAAAAAAAAAAAAAAAAGGCAGTATAAAAAGTATCAATGAAATGTTAAGGAACTGCTGTAGTTTTATTACATCCAACTCCAAACTCCATCCCCAAAGCACTTCAAAGTTCCCACAAGCAAAAGTCACTTCAAACAGAGCCAGAGATCAACGGTCATGAAAAAGAATTCTAAAAATAAGTCTGAGCATCAGAAGACAATCTCTTTGTTTTATCAAAGCTTATCAACAGATTAAACTTACCACAAGAGTGTCCAAGGTATCAATTAAGGTCAGTGAAAACCTATGAAAGAAAATTTAAAACAGATTTACTATAGATCTGTATGTGTAGGAATTAAGTGATTTTTAATATTAACTGATACCAGGGAAATTCTGTAAATTCTCACAGACCACCAGCTGCAAAAAATTAGTTGGACTCAACATGTTTAGTATCAAAATCTGTTTTTAAGTTTCTCCCCTTTGCTAGTGACCCGAATAGGAGTTGACAAAGAAGCTATGATTATAGATGTATTTATTTACTGCAAAGCTTTCTAACTTCTGGTAAGCAGATTTAATTTTTATTTCTTGTCTCCAATCAAATCTATTAAGAAACCCAAGATAGAAGTTTAAGTCTTTTTCCAGCCTCTGTTTCATTTGTTTGGTTTTTTTTAAAAGGAAAAAATGTTGAGATCAAAAGCCATCCCAAGCTAAATTTCTCCTACCAGAATCTGTTCCAACACTTCCAAGTGGTAGGCTTAAAATAAAGAACTACTTTATTTACTCTAAAATAAAGACCTATTTTAGCAGTGTCCAAGGCCAGGCTGGACAGGGCTAGTGGAAGGTTGGACAGCCCCATGGCAGGGGCTGGCACTGGATGGGCTTTAAGGTCCCTTCCAACCCAAACCAGGCTGGGATTCTGTGATTATGCCATGAAAAGAGAGCATCAAGTCAGCTCCTGAAACAGGACATCCTAACGAGGATCAGGGGTTTTCTCCAGGGCTGTTCCAGTGCATCCCAAGCTGAGGGGACCTTTCCCCATCCCAAGAATTATATCTATAATTGTATCTTAAATATGTCTCATTCCAACAACTGCTCCTATGCTAAGACACACTCACAACATAGAATAAATAGAATTCCCAGGACATGGTGTTAAAACTGAACACTTTGGAAGAGTTAAAACTGCTTACTGAAGAGCGCGCACCAAGGATTTCAGTAAGTGCCCGATGTCTGACACCTTGTAGGCAACATGTGACAACCACAATTCTAATTAATCGTTCTTCTATTATAATTCTCTTTAATTTGTAAAGCCATAAGGCCATTCTGTGAGTGCTGGTTTACAGGAGACAGAGATTAACTAACGACTATGGGCAGCTGCCTAACAAACCCACAACTTTTTCTGTACAACAGGAGGGAAATGATGCATTTCACATCTCTGTGGAAGGCTCCTGAGTTCCCCAGGGAAACAGAAGTGACCCAGCTGCCTCACCCTGTCATTTTGGGATTGCAAAGACTGGCAGAGAACACCACTGATGAGGCAGCTGGCAAGAAAAAGCATTAGATAAGGAATCTGCTACATAATAATGTAACTAATTATAAGGTACAGAATAACGCCTCTATACAGAGAAACACTACATACATAGAGTAACTTAGTGCATCTAAGGGACTGAAAGATATTTTTACTCAAATGCTAGTATGTTACTTTTAAAAAAGGTCATTTAAAAGAGTGCATGACCAGGATTAAAAATACATTTTCTTGACACTTTTCATCTGCTGTATCTTTGGATGCCTCCAAGGTAGCAGGATTATGTGGACATCTCTAAACTAAAGAACGTTTGTACATAACAAAACATAGCCAAAATAACATGTTCAATATCACAGAGACAATTAGAAGCAGTATTTAATAAAAGGGTTTCAGCTTTGATTTAACACTACTGTGCTTAGTGGCATTAAACAGTGATATTAAAAAAAATCAGCTATTTGTTATTAAAGAACTTGATCTATAAACTGCATGTATTCGAAGGTATCAATTACAAACACATTTAGAGTAGGTCAACTTTGCCTTTGATTATTTCATTTAACATGGAAAGAAAAAGTCCTTAAATCTACATTTTGCTAGCCAAAGGATTAGTATTTTGTACTATCAGCTCTCCTAAAAGAAAGGATAGAAAACATTTCCATGTCCAAAATAATGTTTTATACTTTGGCAAAGGCCTCAGGCTATCATACACATGATAAGCATTTGACTGCTTGTTTTCAGAAAACTTCCTACTTAAAAAAAAAGGCACTTTAAATATCACTTCTTAGGCTAGCATCATGGATGTTTATTGTTCTGTTCAGCTGATCATCAACCCTTACAATCTCCACTACTAATATATGTCAGCCCACACTTGAAAGGTTTTCCTATGGAAAATACTTGGACAATGGTTACAAAAATTATCTTTGGATCTCATTCACAGGTCAATTCTCTCCTTCTAATTCAGGTACAATTTCACATCAGTTAACTTCATAATAATAAAAATACTTTTTAAAAGTGTAAATTTCTGTCTGTTTCTGTCCATATCAACCGAACAAACAAATTTTATGGGCTGCCAATTGTACTTCTGTTCCTAGATGTTTACAGTGACCATTTCAGACACTAACTTTCCCAAGGCATCATCCACGTCCCCTCGACTCGGCTCCTGACCCCGCACTCGTCCACGACACGTTAAAGGCATGAGTTCATCAGCTGGATATGCATGCTCCTGTGGGGAACAAAACAGGAGACATCAGTCACAGAGCTCACAGCCACTCCTGGGAGCATGCCAAAGGAATCATTTCAGAAAAACTGCATGGCCATCACAGGAGGGATGGGACCTCTGAGTTCATCTTGTCCAAGCTGTCTGCCAGACAGCCGACCCAGACCTGCTGCCCAGTGCCATGTCCAGACAACTGAGCATCTCCAAGGAGGGAAGAGAGACTCCGTGGCCTCTCTGGGCACCCTGTGCCAGTACCTGGTCAACTCCACAGTGGAAAAGTGTTTCCTCATGTTCAGGGGAAACCTCCCGTGGTTCAGTTTGTGCCCATTTCCTCTGAGCACCACCGAGAAGAGCCTGGCTCTGTCTTCTTGACGGCCTCCCTTGTTAAATTCCCTGGAGCTTTTCCCTGAAGAGCCCCAGCTCCCTCAGCTTTTCTTTACAGGAAAGATGCTCCAGCCTTTCCATCCCCCTGATGGCCCTTCACTGGACTCTGCACAACGAACTCACCTGGCTGAGGGTGACAGTCAGGGACAGGTAAAAGAACTCAGAAGTTCAAACAAAAAACTGGTGAATTACCACACAAGACATAAAAGATAACATTCACCAAAAAAACCACCCTAACAAGACTGAGCCTTTTACAAATATAACTGACACTAATATAAAAATGTTACACTGACATCAATGACAATATATATATACTGTCAATCAATGACAAGTCTTACATATATCTAACTCCAACAAACACAAAATTGTCTCCTTTAGAAGCTCAACACAAGTGGTTTGGGATGGAGCTTCTCTCTTGATTTCAGCAGGAAACCAGCTGCTGTACTGAGGTCCCCAGTTTGACTGTTAGTAGGGAACTAACACGTGGCAGGATAAAAAACTTCAATTGCTGCACTGAAACTGCAAATAAACACATTCGAAATCTTTCCAAATATATGGTACAAAAATAATCTGTATTCAAGCATGAAATAAAAATAAAAAAGGAACATTCCTCTATAAATAAACAGCCCTTAGAACAACTTCTTTTGAAACTGATGGTTTGCTTCCCTGTATACCACCCTCCTGACTGTTTTGGTCTTTGCTCGACTCTTTGTTCTCCTCAAGTTTAACTACAAAAGGCAGAAACTAGATCACTTTAATACAGCTCAGATATTTCTAAATATCTCTGCAAAGTATTCAGAAAAACAGATTAAAGTAGTACACAACAAAAGCAATGTCAAAACTGAGATCTCCGGCTTAAATTTTGGATAAGAGAAGTGATAAAAAAATCTGGAAAAATAAACTTTTAGCTTTACAAATAAAGAACTAGAAGCATTTTGAAAAAAAAAAAGTTCACTTATTCTCTGCCTGTAGCAGAGAATAAGCAGCTATTGGATTGAGTTATTTCCCAACTTGTTACTGGCCTCAAGTGACTGACATTTTCACATGTTCTGACAGCCAAGAAGAAAAATATTCCCATTATTACAAATATTGCTGAAGGACTGAAAAAAACAGCAGCTTTTTCTCAAAGCTTCTGTTAACAACTAAAAAAAGAAAAAGGAAAAAAAAAACAGGCAAGGGAGTTTCCCTTCCAATCAAACATGAATTTTCGGTCTTCTAAATACAGAGGTCTAAAATACGTATTAATAGAAACAGAAAATCAAAACTTTTCAGCTGGCTGTTTCAAAAACACCTGCAAAAATACTTCATTCTCCTGCTGCCAGAATCAAGTCTGATACCCTAATCTTTTCTTCAACTTTAGACAAACAAGTCACTTTTCTCTGTTTGTTTAGTGTTTCAGCATACGTGGCAAATAAATATCCTTTTGGCTTCAAAGTTTCCAGGATAGCTGAAGTTATTTCTCTCCTTCAAACATAATTTTCTTGCTTCAGATGTGGCAAGACCCCTACCAGTTGCCAATTTATCACACAATGAACAGCTGAAGCATACATCCTTGTAATATTTTATCCAGTTTTGCTAAATACTTATATTTTCCATTGAGGAAACCCAAGCCAAGTGTTTTTCATGGAACCAGACTACAAAAATGATGACCAAAAACCCTGACGTTGAACTGCTAAAGGTTTCAAAACTACAGAGCTTAAGTTAAAAGGAGAAACTGCACCCCTTTGAAAATCCTCTTGCTCGGCTTTCTGTCCACTCTATAGTCCTGTATCTCTTCCATGCTGTACAAAGTTTTAACTCTTGAGATTTTAGGCTTGAATTATATATTAAAGTTGAAACCATAAGACAGAACCTGGGACATGTGGCAAGATGCTGCCAGAAGACAGCAGTTTGTGCTGCAGGAACTGATGCAACTCGAGAGTGGTTTCTGCAACAGCCACAAAGAATATGCAAGAACATCCCTATAAAGCCAGTAAGAATTAATCTTTTCTATTTATCTTAATCACATCTACACTTTCTCCTCAGAAGTGTATTAATTACAGAATATTTGAAAGTAATTATTACTTGAGAAGTTCCAATCCAAGTAACTATTTACTCTTAAGCTTTTCTAAACTGAGCCAGAGCAGAGTGTGTGGAATGGCTCAGAGATCCAGAACAGGGGCACAGGAATCACAAGTCAGAGCAAAAGAAACCACAGCCAGCATGGCCTGTGCTCATATGACAGTCACATCCTGGGCACAGCCTAGAAATGGCACCAGATCCCCCTTCTCTCCTGCAGTTTGTGGAAGAACACCCAAACTGCATCTGCCATGGCTTACCACTGAAGAGATATTAAATGTCATTTCTACCTACCAAATATGTAAGATCAATTTGTGATCTTACAAATCCAGAATCTGATGCCTATAGACAGCTCTTCTCGAGCTTCCTTTTCCTGGAATTTCAAACCAAATACTTGATAGCCTGACATGAGATAAACTGGTTTGGGAAAGATCAGGCACAGATTAGGAGAGTTACCACAAGCAATTCTTAGTTAACACTCTAAAAGCCATCATAACCCTCCTGAAAGTAATATTTGTAAAAGTCTTTTTAAAGGCTCTGCAGGTGCTCTTGTTTATTTTAGCTCTGTTTTCACCCCTCCTTCCCAGATATTTCTATAGAATGTCATGTACTGTAGGTTGCTTTCTCCCCCAGGTCAGCAACAACTCCTCTGAAAAACATCAAACAAGTATTGGACTTACCATATAATTGCTATATGCATGATCAAACATTTCAAGCACTTGATTTCTAAAAAAGAAAAAAAGAAAAAGCATTAGTGGTCTGTCTGCTAATGGCCTTTAATACACCATCTTACATGTATGACACTTTAAAATCTCAATTTCAGGCACAGGTCCTCTACTAACATACTCTACTCAAATAAGTGAAACACAGAATAATAATTTTTTCTTGATTCAGCTACCCTTGTCCACCCCAGAAAGGAAAGACTCTTTTCTTCACCTAACATGAAATTATTTGGGGATCTCCCTGCAAACAAGCACTAAAAAAACCCCTGACATTTCTTTCATCTGTTTGAAAGGACAGAAATGCTTCTACATATAAAAACTCCCCCCTAAAATACTGGTTTCTTTAGATACAGCACTACTTCTGAACATTCCTAACTGTTTCACTAAGGAGCCCTGCAAGGAAAAAAAGGATGCTAATTTCTACCATCAACATAATTCACAATCTCTGCTGATAAGACCAAACATAAAAGAGCCAAGAACACCACAATTATATTGTAAATATCCCATTTAGTTCAATGACTTGGAAATCCAAGTAGTAGTTTTAACTCATCAAGTGCATTAAGGCATCAAAAGAGCAGAGGATGGTGCTTTTCCCAGGTGCCTCCCAGGCTGCAGCAGGCAAAATCCCAGATAAATAGACAAAGCTCCTGGGTGATGCAGCGCACAGAAAATTGTTTAAAACTTACATCTACAGAAAACCACAAACCATGGCAGGACGTGGCCTGCACATGCCTGGGGCATCAGATGGGATTTTAAGTGCGAGGCAAAAATTTTAAAACAAATTGGGGAATGAAATTTCAACTCCTTGTGCAGCCTCATGATGAGAGCATATAAAAGACTGCACACACAAATTATGCTGAGAACCCAAGATGGAAAACCCCAGTAACTGTAAACACTGGAGTTAAATATCAACCTATACCCGACAGCTGAACTTGATGATCTTGAAGGCCTCTTCCAGCCTTAACAACTGTGAGAGTATCCACAGTTTCTTCCGCAGACATTTTGCATTATTTTCTCTACAACTGACCACTGGCTGAGAAGAGGACGATGAAACTGCCCCAGTAACATATGAAGACAAAATACACTTGATTGCGAATCTGTTTAAAAAAAAAACAATCCTACTCCATGCAGGAAAGTGTATTTCCACATACGTTGTAATATTTACCCTTCAACTAAAAACTAAAAAGAATCAGCCTCTTACATGGACATGCACGGGGGACCGAAGCAGTTTAGGTTACATACAGGAACTAGGCAAACACACGTAAACATTTACCTTTTTTATGACTCTCCCAGAGGCAGGGCCGTAATTAAAGCGAGTGGGGATTTAGACTTACCTTTGATCACTTTCACCCCTAGCTGCACGCAAGCCCCGGCTGAAACCTCCAAGGCGAGCCCCGAGCGAGTTACAGGCTCACACAGCGCACGGCTCGACCCCACACCGCACAAGGCGCCGCGTGTCCCCAAGGGCCGGTGACCCGGCCCAGAACACCCGCCAGGCTCCGGCACACGGGGCGCCCACACGGCCGGCCACCGTTGTCCCCTGCGGTGTTCGGGGGGACCGGGGACGCGGTCCCCGAGCTCTGCACCGGCAGCCGCCCAGCCCACCGCAGCCCCGGGGCAGCGCACAGCCCCTGCCCGGCACGGCGGGGCCCGGCCCGCCGTCCTTCCCGGCCTCCCTCCGGCCGTGCCCGCGCTCACCCCAGCCGCCGCTTCTCCTCCCTGCTCATGGCCCCGGCGCCCGGGGCGGCCGCCAGCACGGAGGAGGCGGAGAGCAGGCCGAGGGCCAGGAGCCTCCAGGGCCTCCTCCAGCGGGGCCCCCGCTCCCCGGCGCGGCAGCCCGGAGCTCCGCTGAGGGCCATGGCGGCCGGCCGGGTGCCCGCTAGTCCCGCTGCGGGCCCATGGCCGTTCCCGCGGCTCCCGGGGCAGGAAGGGCCCGGCACGGCCCCTCCGCGCGCGCCCGCGGGGGCGTAGCCAAGGAAACGGCCTCGCGCCGCCGCCGCTTCCGGCACCGCCCACCCAGCGCGCGCCGCCGCGCCAATGGGGGAGCGCGGCGCCGCGGTCACGTGCGCCGGCAGGGAACGCGTAACGAAAGGGTCGACGTGGACAAAGGGGAGGAACTACAGCTCCCGGCGTGCCCCGCGCCCCGCCCCGCCCTCCGCGCTCCCTCGGGCGCTGCCCCGAGCGGCCCCGAGCGCCGGGTGCGCCGGGAAATCCTGGAGTGACTCGGGGCGGAACGGGCCGCACAGATAACTCAGCATGGGCAGGGACGGGATTAGTGCCCCGTCCAGCCTGGCCTTGCACACTCCCATGCATGGGGCAGCCACGGCTTTTCTGGGCACCCTGTGACAAGGCCTCACCACCCTCACGGCGAAGAACTTCCTCCTAAATACCCAATCTAACACTCCGCTTGAAGCCATTCCCCTCAGGCTGCCGCTCCGTGCTCCCGTAAAAACTCCCTGTCCGCCTTGTCCGCGGCCTCCCCTCGGGCAGAGGGGAGTGACGGAGGTGTTTCCTTCCGCTGCCCGAGGAACATTTCTTTCATCAAAGCCCCCAAATTATCACACACTCACAAAAGCAGCCTCCCAGCAGTGGAAGGGAAGAGCGTCTTTATTTCCATGACAAGCGTTCGTACAAAGTTCCAAGCAAATACAATGTGTTTCACGTCCTGGCCTTTAACAGTGAAAGCCCCACGGAATTCCACACCCCAGCCCGACTCTGGGAGATTTGTTACAGTTCGCAGTTTGTGAAGGCAACTGCAAGAAAGCAACAAAACCGACGGAATGGGTGCATTATTATAATTTCTGATCAGTGGCCCCACGTAACCTTGCAGATTGCCGAGCTCCTCTAACCAAGCTGTCGCTTCTAACCAAATGTGGTAAAGACTAGAAAAGCACTACTTTTTCCATTTGCAAACGGGCAGAAAATGCCCCCAACCAGGAAAAAGTACCCTGGCCATGAGGAACTGCAATTTAAATTGCAGAACCAGGCAATGTACAGGCTGAATCTTCCCCATCCTTACCCATCTCTCCGGTGAAAAACATCTGAGCATCTGCATTCTGCAATGCAACTCATATCACAGGAAAATATTACCCAGATCTAGGCCTGCCACAGAAATAACTCCAAAATTACCATTATGGGAATACTTATGCAAAAGGCTCTCTGTACAGATGTATCTAATTCATATTAGAATGAATTAGTTTCCTTTCGCAGGGGGCTGCAGTCATTTTTGCTGTCATGCTAATTGTCTTTCATACGAAAAATGTATTAAAAACCCATCATGTCCCCTAATTTTGGCTTTAAAAGGCTGCTTGCTGCTGCTTAACTCAGGCGCTTCATAAATTTGAAAGTCACTTAACACTCAGTACCAATGAAAAATAGTTCATGATTTGTAAAAGTGAAGCAGCTGACAGTGAAATAACCAATTATTAGTAAAAAAAAATGGCTGGCAGTGATTTGTATGTTTCCAAATTAGTATTTTTGCATGAAATACAAGGAGAAATGAGTCAAAATACTTCTGCAAGGAAAACATCTGTGATCTTCACGTTTCCATACCAGAGTACGGCTTCTAGAATAAATAGGAACTGCATTTATTTTACTGCAGTGACAGAGCAGTTAATCCAGTTACTCAACAAGGTTCCTTCCTCACACAGCAATATTTGCCTGTTCCTCTAGTGTAAATTTTCTGTTAGTATTAAAGAATATTTTGATAGCATTAAAAGACTTTGCACAATTTGCTGAAGTTAAATGCTAACACATATTATGCTCCCGGGACTTTGTTATTTCTTCCTGTGTCTTTATGGGCATAAATCCTGCACTCCTTGCTACAATTATAATTAATCTTTGCTGTCCTGTACTGTGTGACATTCAGAAACAGGCTCCAAACACTGGGCCAGAATTTCAAGGTGCCTTAAACTGACCTCTAAAGTAAGGTCTTGCATTTGAGAGGCCAATAAAATACTGGGTTTCCTCTCCAAGCTTTTCTGTGCAAACTGAGGTGCAAAGAACACATATTTAAGCAACTCTGCACCAAGATCATGGCTTGACACAGATCATGTGTATGAAAGCAACTGTGTCATTTTAATAACTGCTTTTGTAATGTGGTTCTGCCCTCCAAAATCTAAGCACATGTAAAGCAACCTCTGGCTGCCTGTCACTTCAGTTAACATCTGCATTAGAAATTACATGCAATGACTCCATTATTTCACAATTGTTGGCACTTATTACATGTTTTCCACACCTAAAAACGTCTACAGACCTGAGTAACTCAGTGTGAATGGGAATGGCAGGACTCAGTATTCTGTATGAATCTATTTTATGGTGGGATTTAAACCAGAGAAATGCTGCCTAATGGTTATAGTTATTGTAAACATTCTCTTCTCTCCCTTCCATAAAACAAAACAAAATAGCCATAAAGTGCTCTGGAAGGCTAAATAACCCCGAAGTGCAGAGTGGGACTGAGAAACCTGCTCCCATACTTTCCCCTTTTTAAATACAGCAATAAGAGAAAAAAAAATTAAAAATCCGATTATTTGCTTGTCTTTGATATCTGCCAAAACTTGAAAATAATTAAGTAATCAGTTTGCAGAGTTTGCATAGAGTGGCTTTTCAGCAATCTACTAAATCAACTATTTGGTTCTGTTTACTACTAAAAAATGTTTTTTATTTCCTGTATGCTGCATGCAAATACTAAAAGCATCCTCGAGTACGTATGTACCAACCACCAGAATCTTGTCAAAACCATGCATTTAAAATCATGAGGATCCCTAAGAACAGCTAAGTTGTTAAGTTGATGATAGTTGGGCATTGGAAGCATTCAGTGGTCACACTTTCAGAGTTTTTCTCTAGTTTTTAAAGGGAGCAGATTTGAAGTGACAGATGAGGTTCCTCAGCAGTTATCTGGTTTTAACCAAAAGGAAACCCATCACCCATCCCTCAGGAAGGGCTTCGTGGGAAACCCGCAGGAGCCGGGGACACCACAACAAGAAGCGCATTTCCTCCAGCCTGGTTCTGAATAACTCACAGCAGAGCCGGGATTGCTGGAGTAAATAGGTCCTGCAGGGCTGGGCTGAAAGCTGCTTTTTACTCCTCAGAGTTTTGCTGTGCAGAACCGTCTTGTGGGCGTTCTTCTGGGAGAATCGCTTTTCCTGCCGTGCCCTGAATTCCCGCGTGTGCAGACGGCTGGTGTCCCGGCTCCCGCTCTGCCCCCGCAGGCTCTGCCCCCGCAGGCTCTGCCCTGCGCTGCTGCGGCACCAGGGACACCGGCTCCAGCAGTCCTGGGCCCGGGTTTGCGCTATCCAGGATGGGCACATCCCTGGCGGCTCCATCTGCAGCAGGGCTCGGAAAGGAGCTCTGCGTCCCAGCCTCCCCCGGGACAGCGTGGCTGTTCCCTGTTCCTTCCTCCCCACACAGCACTTTGTCTTCCACCGCGTTTCCCGTGTGCTCCTCTAGCTGCAGCCTCTCCCCTCCCGCACCCGCGTACCACACACTGGACTTGCTCTCCACCTCTGCCTTCGCCTCCTGAGGTGGAGCCGAGCTCTCCACCAGCCACGGCGCTTGTGCCCCCCTGGGCACGCTCCCTACGCTCGTACCATCTGTCCCCAGGCTGCCTGAGGACGGCTGCTCTTCCTTCAGCTCCACACCTTCTGCTGCATCTTCGCTCCTCATCTGCTGGCTCACCTGAATTTCTGCCACAGCCACTTCGCTCACCTCGTAGCTCCCCTTATGGTGCTCCTGCAACTTCAGCAGCTCGCCCTCACAGACCTCCTTCATGTTCTCAGCTGGAGTATCTGCTGGGATCTCAACTGTCAGCATCAGCAAACTCCTTATCTCACTCACATCATCGGGCGATTTACAACTCTTTTCTTTCGACTGGCTTTCTTTCTCAGGACTATCCCCAGACCCTGCTTTCCCTGTCTTTTCATCCTGGGAAACAACCTTTGTCTCAGTACTCTCACCGCTTTCTTTCTTACTATCCCCTTCACACCCTGTTCCTACTGCATTTTCATTCTGAGATAATTTTTCCATAATTTCATTTTCTACCTTGATTTTCTTTCCTGCACTCCCTGAAATCTCTGTATCTGTTACACTCTCAGGTGGGAAAGTGAGCTTTATCTCAGAGACTTTTTCCTGTGCTGTGCTTGCTTTCTCAGTGCTGCTGACAGACACAGCAGCTGTTACCGCTTGACTCTCTGAAGTCAGCTCTTCCTTTGCTGCTCCTTCAGACACCTTAAGTTCCTTTTTAGGGCTGTCCCCAAAATTTTTCACTGCGGTGTCAGTCCCAGAAGCTACTTCTTCCTCCACAGCTTTTTGTTGTGCCTTGAGTTCTCTCTCAGTGCTCACTGCACACTCTGATTCACTCTCCAACGCGCTTTTTCCCTCTGCAGCTCCTTGTTTGGCGCGGCCAGCCGAAGGGGACTCCTGTTTGTCACCAATGTCTGTGACAGCCACTGCTTCCCTCCTGCTGGCCTGATCGCCAGCTGCACTAACAGAGGCGCCTGCCTCTTTGTCTGGTGCCTTCCCCTCATCAGCATCCTTCTCCCAGACGATTTTCCCGGTCACGACGAGCGTTTCGTCGCCGTGGCTGTCGGTGTCGGAGCTGTCGGCTCGGGGAGCTGCGGGCGCCTTGGCGGGGGTGCCCTGTGCCGAGCCCGTGGGCGTCCTCAGCTCCGTCAGGCTGGACACGCTCTCGCAGGGCACGTTCAGGTGATCCTCAAACAGGTTGTGCTTCCTCAGGACGGCAGCCTCTTTGATCACTGAATGAAACAGAAACACCAAACTGCTTTGGGAAGGCTGACGGAGGCACAGGGAAGAACGTACAGTGCTTTCCCACGGTTATGTTGTACATTTTGATATTAAAGACAACATTAATGTTCATTTTCAGCTTCATTTTAGTTCACATTCCTTTTCTGGGGATGGGGATTTTATTTTTTGAATAACAGCACTTAATGTTGACCTAAGCATTTCTGAAGCAGAGGACCCACAATGCACAAGGGTAGTGCTTCAGTGCAGAAGGATTAACATTGAATATACCAATAAAAGTGTGCTGGTTACAATTATTATATTGCTGTTTTGGAACAGGAATGCTTATGGTGTGTGAAAACATCCTGTGCAGTACCTCTGCTTGCCTTTTATCCAGGGTACAGACAGGCACATAGGGAGAGATACAAGTATTTTATAAGTATATATGTACATATATATATATAAATTTATTAAGAATAGTTTTGTTTTCTGACACAGAAGGAGAGAGAGATCTGCAAGGAGTACTGCACTGGCAACAGTGAGTACTAGAAACTGCATCCAGCAGTTAATTTCATTTGAGGGAATTAATCTCTGCTGTCATTAGTCTTTGCAATTCTCTTAGTCTTGCAGTTGGCATAATCTTGCCATTTAGTCATCACCAAATCTTTACAAGTAAGGACAGAATTTCCCTCCTTGGCCCTTGAGGCAATTGAGATCAAGTGAAGTTGCCATAATTACATTTTGTTAGAAAAAGACTTGTGCCAAGCCATCACCCTTGAGTTCTACAGGTTTAGTAAAGCTGCCCCATAACTCAGATTTTAGGGCTTGCAACACATCTTCAGTGAGCCAAATGAAAAAACACTGTAACCACCAGTATTGGAGAAAGTGGGACAGGAGCAGCGAGGCGAGGACTCTGGGAAGCTCTGAGGGGAACAGCTCATGGGCCACAGGCTGCAATGTTATTTCTGTCACCTCAGGAATGTTCTCACCTTTCAGGGCCTCTTCAAGCAGCGTCTGATATAAAATCTCCTCGTACACATTCTCTACTTGGATCACACTTGTGTAATCAGCAAAAATGTACTGCTCGTATCGCTGCAGCTCCTGTGCAGGTAGGGAAGAAAGGAACAGATGGAGAAAAACGAGGGATTCTGAGTCCTGCAACCAAATAGCTTGGAGATGCCACGGAGCAGGTCTTGCAACAGCCCGTGACAGCTCCTGGGGTGCGCTGTTTGAACTATGACTCCATAAGCTTCATTCCACAATCAATTATGTACTAATCAAACAGGGTTCCTGCAGTACAGCCACAGTTAAAAGCACTACAGATCACTGCCTGCTGAAACAAACAGCTGCTGAGGAAATGCCTCACTACTTGTTTGTCCAAGGAGGCAAACCCACGGTGCATAGATGTGGGGTTTGGTTTTGTTTTTCTAATAGGTGTGTAACACTTTGAGCTCACTGATTTATACCCAACAGGCTGTCTAACTGAATCATTTTCATCATGCAGCTGCTTGGGGGTCTATAAGAAGTAAATTAAGTGACCTCTACCCACTTCTAGAAGAGGCACCTATATAAATCACCTGGAGGTTTTCAAGTAAAAGGTCAGGACTTGGCAGGGCCTGTCAGCTGTGCCACACCTTGGCTTCTAGAGCTGGCTGCTCATTTCTGCAGAGGCACAAATACAAAAGGCTGGTGGAAAACTAAACAGAAAGGGCTTATGGAAGTTTGCTCCACCACTGCTTCCTCTCTGAAAGGGACATGAGGTGTCTGCACACATATTCCAGGTGATAAAAAGCTTGTCCCTGTGCACAGACACCCTGTCTTGAAGGCACTGCTGATGCTGTACAAGAGACTATTGCTTGAGGATCCTAAGGAAAGGAGGGTGACGTACAGAAGAGACTGACTTAAAATTTATTCTTGAAAGTTGTACATTTTAACAATCCCTACTCAAAGACTCGCAAGTGTAATATGGCAAAACACTTGGTTTTAAACTTGTTTTTGAAACTGAAACAAGCTGGACATAACCAAGAGCAGTACACTGGGGGTGAGAGCTCACAGCCAAGGGGAGCAGATAAACATCCATGGAAACAGAAGGGCAGGAGGCCAGGACAGCTTGGGGCAGTCCCCCCTTTCAGCAGGCACAGGACAGGGCAGGAGGGTGCCCAGGGCTTCCAGAGGGTTCAGACTATTCATTCTGAGCCCAGGTGAACAGAATTCCAACCAGCCCCTGCTGCAGCCACACGGATACCACCTCCAGCAGACTGGTGGTTGCTGACCGAACATGCCCTGTCTAATTAGGGCAACAGAGATGGTCTCTGTGATAATTTCCTGACTGTTGTGCAATCCTTGCACTGAACACCATCAACAGCAAGGGCTGTCTCTTGCTGAAGGAGTTAAGCACAGGCTGGGCACGGTCCTGGATGTGACTCTGGGTGCTGCTGCAGAGGAATGAACACAAGGCCCAGCTCATCCCTGCATCCCAGCTGTACAGAAGAACTCAGCTTCAGGGACTTCAGATCTCTAGGGACGGAATGAACCCGGGATGGGCAAAGGACTTCAACTGCCTTTGAGGAAGCAAAAACAGTGTCCCTGTGTCCTCAGATCATCCTTGGGCTCCACACCTACCCCACCCATGAAGTGGCAGATCTAAACGCTGAGCAGGCAGGAAATCTGCACAGTTCTCTGAGAGAAAACTGCCTGACAGTGTTGAGGAGTTACTGCCAAGGTGCTGTTGTTCCCCTGCCTTGCATTATTATTGGTTTTTGAGGTTTTAGTCACAGACACCTACTGGTTTGCATGTTGAGGCCAGTGTCTTCTGCATTGTGGGCAAGGTAATCTGCACCAGTGCCTCTTGGAATATCTTCTTGCGGATGGTGCTGCTGTCGTAGTCATATTGCTGCCAAGACACACCAGAGAGAAACAAGCCCACACGTGCCTGGGGTTATTCACCACTCCCACAGGGAACTGGTTCCTGTCAGCCTGTAGCTGCTGCATCACAGGTGCACAGGGGTTTGAATGGCCACACAGGTTAGTCCAGCTTACACAAAATCACTCTAAAATCTACTGTTGTGGGATCTCCTTTCCTTCTTTTAACTCTCAGGCTGGAAACAGCCCTTGATTGCCCTCCCTGGGTGTTTCAGCACTGCCCTTTCTGAGAGTAACGAATGCTAGTGGCTGGCTAATTATGACGTTAATTAAAAATTATTTATCCAGATCCACAGCACATTAATAATCTGATTTGCCTACAATTAAAGGCACATGCAAATACTTTTGTAAGTGTCTTCCCAGAACTAGGTTTTATCCCCCAAATGGGCAGCTTTGCTAAGTGCCACCAAATCAATATTTTCAGCTACTTAGTGAAAGCTTATCTTCTTTCAAATACTGAGGTACATTAACATAAATTATATTCTCTGTTTCCAACAAGGCAGCCTGCAAATGTGCTACATGACATTTACCTTCAGCACTCTCAGCTTGACTTTTTCAATGGTTGTTGCAATTTTGGCCGAGTCTGCCTGGTGACTTGGAGAGAACAACTGCTCAAAAGTATAAACTGCATTTTCCATCAGCTAAAAATAGTAATTAAAAAAAATCCGTTAAAGACCAGTAACAATCAAATTCCTGCAAGCACAAGAAGTGTAACTGTTAATTTAAATTGTATTTCTGAGAAGGTGCTCTGAAGAGCACTGAAATGCTGCAATAAATAAATAAAATTAAAGCTGTGGTATCATTATCATGCTGTCCCAGCTTTCTTGTACAGATCTGATCTCATGTCACCACCCAAACTGATGGTGACAGAGCCAAAATGTAGAATTGATTATCTGTATATGCAGACCACAGTCAAAACGCATTATCCCTAACAAGAAGACTCCCATTGACTTCTATAATTAATCATTAATAAACAGTATTTAATAATACTGCACATAATTTTCAGTTGCTCTCATTATAATACAAATAATAATCAGCAAAAAATCACACGGAGTGCAATCATTTCTCAGAATTATGCTAAGCTGGCATTTACCATATTTTCAGCTTATCATTAAGAATATTGTACCCCTACTCTGAAGGTATTTCAGACAAATCGTTCTGCAAGCGATAATTGAGTCTATGTAATGAAGGTTTGCCTTTTCTTTAGCTGTTCCCATTCAAACTTTAACATTTTCTTATTGGAGAAGTAGAAGGACGTATGCAGGGGGCCATTCTTTGAGCCGGCTGAGCACCGTGCTCCCAGATTTCCTAAAATTGGCCACTAGAGGATGCCAAGCTCCCAAGGCAAGGAATCCTGCTCCACCCTCCACCCGAAGTACATTTTAGCCAAATGCTACACCAACACAGACATATCTGATTTTACTTATTTATGAAATAAACGTCCGTGGACAAAAAGGGAAACTACACAGTATTTTTATGAGGAAAATACCGGCCTTTTAAAGAGGAAGATGCATTAACAGCATGTTTAGAACAACTCCTGCTAAAATTTATTTCTTGTTGATTTTGACGTATGTTCTGTTCAGAAAAAAAAAAAAAAAGAGCTCTTGGTTTATATGGGATTTATTTTCTGTCTACTTCTTTGTCGTGACTCATGGTCTTGACTGAGTGAAAGACACTTTATTTGGCAGCATTTTGGAATGGTACCCCCTGAAAGACCCAGACATGAAATCAGAATTTTATTTCTGAGTAATTCCTTGGCTGCTGGTCCTGGCTGTACTCAGAAGAGCTGCTTTTAGGAAAACCCTATCCCAGCACTGTCCTAGACACTTGTTTTCCATATTCAGAACTTCCACTCCATAGATCTGGACCAGCTCCATTTCACAAGATAACTGAGCAGATTAGTAAATTTCCCAAACACTGATTAAAATCACAGGGTTCAATTTGGAGCTCCAAGGCCAAATGTGCCTTGTGACCTGGCAACTGAAATCAGTCCACTGGCCAGCTTGTCAGAGACTTCTGGCCAGGCATCCAGGAGGAATCCAAGCAAAGCAGAGTTATAGCCTATACCAACACACACAAGAGGGGACAAGGAGGTGGAGTTCAGTTTTCATCATTCTCAGTTTTAATGATATTGTCACCTCCACCAGTCCCCTTAAAAGTGAGGCTGGATAAAACACCTACACCCTGAGACATTGTCTGTCTCCAAGTTTCTAACATTAATTGCTTTACTTTATATTAGTGAGAAAATCCACTACCAAGGAGAAGACATTCCATTCTGGTAAAACACATTTAAGACCCTTCCTGAAAAATCGAGTCTTGAGAAAGGGAATCAGGCGAATTTTAGCCACCCCACTAGTTAGACACACAACTTTCTTGGGTGCTGAGACACTGGGAATTCAGAACCTAAAGGTTCAGGGGAACAGATGATCCATCCAAAATTTTTGTGCCTTGCTGAACGACTCACACACAGAGTTTCACAAATTTAAGTGTCAAGCAGCTTCTAGCTGGTTTTCTCAAGTTTTGTTACCTGTACCTTGCCTCAGACACACTCTGAGGCTCTTTTGCAGCTTTTATCAAGATTACTTTGAAGCAGATTAGCAGGACAAATCCAACCTGTTCTCCCATGAGGAAAAACTGGATCTTACAGTACCTCTTGCATGAAGTTCTGTGTCCTCTGAATCACAAAATCGATGTGATAGACCTTGAAGCGGCACTTGAGGTCCTGCAGGAGCTCCTGGAGCAGGTTCACTTTCAGATAGCAGGGCTCCATTTTCACTGAGTTGAAGGGCAGGGTCATAAGCTGATCCACATTCTGCAGTTTTCGAGAGAAAGCAATCAGAGGTGAATTTTTAATAATGAATGTAACAATTTGGCTTTACCCAAATTCTGGTATCTGCACTCCAGTTGCACAAATATCACAAGACTTTCTAAATGACAAAACCAAGTGCTCACATTCTTCCACCTGGGAAAGCAGATCCTGCTGCCAGCCAAGGTGCAGCCAGAAGGTACTTGAGCTGATACAAAGGCTCCAGCTCTGTTTTGTCTTACCTCCTTTAGCCTGGTCATGTCATTGGTCTTCTGGAAGTCCTGGATGATTTCATTCACTTCCTTATCAAAAAGCAAGCGCACTTCGGTGAATCCGGAACTGACGGGGCCCATGAGCTCTTCCAGGATGGAGGTGAGAAATGGCTGGATATTCTCTGTGCAGCACTTCTGGGCAGGCTCAGAAACACTGGCTGAAGGGTCACACAGGACAACAGTTGCATTTAGAGACAGTGAAAGAAGTAATTGGAACTTATCTCTCTACCGTTATGTCAGTGGTTTTGTATTTTTCTTAGGAGTCACACCTCTACAGAGGTGATGAAGGTGTGAAAGGAGTTCACAGCTTTATGAGTGACAATGAAAAGTCTTGTCCCAAGCCTCACCTAAACAAACACCGGCAACTGGGGACACTGTGAGGGCAGAGGAAAGGGCAGCTCTGAGAAGGATTACCAGCTATTTATTTATTTATTTGCCAGCTTAAGCAACACCAACAACATTTTGTCTGCTCTTTACATTCCTTTTTATATCCATAGCAAAATTATGATTACTGCACATTAATTAAAAACCACCTAAGAAGCCCTTTGGTCTAAATATTCTTTGGAAGCCCATGCACTTGTCACATAACCAGAACCTGGTTTTGTGGTGCATTCCTAGAGATCAGGTCTTTAAATTATGCTCACATGACCTGTATCTTCACTACCTAAGATGGTGCAAGTGAAAATGAAAGCAAAATGAACAACTCAGATCAGGATACTCAAACCCTGTCAGCTCCAATTTGAGAAGACCTGGTATTTTCACAGTGGCCACAGGTATCAGTTCCCATCAAAGGCAGCAGAGGCTCATTTGTGTTCTGAAAATTGCTGTATCCAGTTGCATTTCTCAAAACACACAAGGATTTCAAAACAAGCACATCTGGTTATTTGAGCAACACAGTGGGAAACATTGGAGAATTACTCCAAAGCACAGCTATTCCTCCACTAACCTTTGATTTTTCCAGCTAAGAAGTTCTTGGAGTTCAGAATCTGATCCATGTCTGAACGAATGGTCCCTTCAAGAGTTTTTGCAAATTCTCTACATTCTTCTTTCAAGGTGCTTAATCCTTCTGCCACCTGCTGCTGGACTAAGCCATAGGTTTCCTCTACGATCTGGACCCAAATCAAATTGAGAAGCAGAGGTCAGAATCGGCACCCACAGAGAGCTGCTATGAGCAACAGCTACTCTGCAAGTGTCAGTCCTTACCCCAAACCAGGCCCGTTTCCTGTCATTCCTCTTTCCCTTCATTTTAGGCAGGATCATTGTCTGGAGGTTAGGCAGCAGTTCCTCCATCACCAGGTTGCTCAAGATCTGTATGGTCAGGAGATAAAATGACAAGTTCACACTGTTCTTTACCTGAAGGCTGAGCACTGCAGCACAGTGATGTGTGCAGGCTCAGCTGTCCCTCCCAGCTGCCAGGAATTACCCACAGAGGCTTTTCACTCTCTCTGCCTAGATTTGAACTGCAACTCCTTCCTTACCTGTCCCACTCAAATGCACCAAATAAATATCCAAGACTTGATAGCCATATGATTTTGGGAGTCTAGGCCTTCCTCTCCACATTTTTATTTGTAGAAACTCTCTCTAGCCTGAGAAAGCTGCACCAACAGCCCAGCACAATCCACATTCAGGATCACATCCATGCTGTACCCAGCTGCTGGCTGAGCCAATACAGAGTGCAAAAACATCCCTCAATTTTCCATTTTCATCATGCCAGGGCTTTTTCATTCATGTCGGTGCTTTCAGACACTGCACCTCATGTATTACAGCTGCCAGAGGGATCTGAGGCATGGACCCACACCAGCAGAGGGAAGTGGCAGGAACTAGAGCAGCACAAGTAAAGAAGGACTCTGACTGCAGCCCACTGTAAAACAGGGCATAAACAGCCCCTGGGGAAATACAACACACAGTACTCTGCTGTAACATACTTCTAATATACCTTGAATATGCAGTACACTTTTATTGTAGTTTCATTTAAGTTAATGGCAGATAATGCCATAGATAATGCCACAGCAGCACTTCAGATTCAGCTCTGCTGACTCAAATGTCTGTCAAAAGCAATTCACTAATTCAGGCTTCCCTAAAACTAATGGCTTCCCTAAAAAAGATCTTGTGAGTAACCCAAACTATCACAAATAATAAACGTGACAACAGATGGGGTAGATTTAAGAGCCAAGGGAAAGGCATGAAGCTGTGTCAGGGGAGGGTTAGGTTGGTTGTAAGGGAAAGGCTCTTCCCCAGAGGGTGCTGGGCACTGCCCAGGGAATGGTCACAGCCCCAAGGCTGCCAGAGATCCAGGAGTGTTTGGACAATGCTCTCAGGGTGGAACTGTTGGGGTGTCTATGCAGGGCCAGGAGCTGGACTGAATAGTCCCTGTGAATCCCTTCCAGCTCAGGATATTCTGTGGTTCCACCATTTTATATTGTGAAGAACCTTGAGTTCTCTGGGAATGTTTTTAAGGCATTGGTGGATTTTCCAGGTGCCTGGGCTCCTGCTCCTACTCCAGCCATGCTGCAGCCCCAGTGAGCGCTGACACTGCGAGGACTCGGCCACCACAAATGAGTGTCAGCAAATGCATTTCTTGGCATTCTGCAGGGACTTTTACAGCAACAAATTTCAGCCTGCTTGCTCCAAAGCACTCACTTAGCTTGGATATTTGCCTAAAATAATTATTATGTTTGGTCCAAGCAGGCCATGAGAACACACTATACTTACAGAATGACTTATTGCTAAGAAGATAATAGTGGAACTAGGCTGGATGTCTTCTGATTACAGGTCTCTTGAGGTATATGGGTTATGAGTAAGATGTTGGCAAGCAATAGGAAAAATAAAACATAAAATGAAACTAGCACTTATAATAGCTCCATAACATGAGGGAGGAGGGAAGAAGAGCAAAACCCTCCTTGAAGCAAAGATTTTATTATCAGACATTAGCTGGGAACTTCAGTCACTGACATGATGCCAGTGGGAAAGACACTGTTTATAAATTTTTCTCCACATTCCACATTTTTCAGCATTTCAAAAGTAGGGTTCTTCTAAAACAATAATCTGGTTCCTTAAAACAAACAAAGGGAAGCCAGATTTTATCATAGAAAACAGCCAGCAGCTGGCACTAAAGTAAACAAGTAAACATTTGCTGCTGAGTGCTCAGTGTTTGGGAAAAAAATTATAAATCAGGGTAAATAAATAATTATAAAATTATAATTATAAAATATAAAATTATAAAGTTATAAATAATGCACTAAAAGTCATGTGGAGTGATGCCAGTGGGATTGTGGGGTAATCTCAGCCACCATGGGTGCTCCAAAGCCGGGTGCCCAAGTATGGACCCAGAGCTTGGGCTTAGCATTTCATTTCTGCAGAACTGAAGTACACAGATTTTTGGTGTTTAAGTGTAACTGTTACTATGCAAGACTCTTTTCCAGAAGTGTTTATTTAAAAAGAACAAACACTTACATATGAGTAAGAGATGTCTGAAAATCTCAGGTATTTCTATCTACTAAATTTTCTTTTTTAAGATGCCCTTTTTTTGCCAAGAGAATTTATAATTTTCACTATCCTCAGTGACCCAAAGTCCCAAAAGTCAAAAACCCCATCAGGAATATATTCCTTTACCTCTTTTTCATTGCCAGTTAGCATTTCCCACGTTCCGTAGTGGCCTTTCTCCTGCCGGAAGAACTGAATGGCCTCTAAGAATGCCTCCACTTCATACGTGGTCTGTTTGAGAAAGTCTGGAGAAAACAAAAAGTAACATGAAGGATTTACCCAGAAATAACCTTTAAAAAATAACCATTCTTTTCTGATCCATTTCCCACTCCACACGCACCTAGCAGTGGTCTTTTTAAATAATTTACTAAGCCCAGATGCCTGGAGATCTTGGACATTCCCTAAGATTTAGAGTGCATTCATATAGGAAAGCTCATCCCTTGCCTTTACACCTGTGAGCAGTGTAAGGTGGCACACAGGCAGACTGGCAGCGTGTGGCAGGGCCAGCAGTTGGGAATTTTTCCTCTTTAGTTTATGATAACAACAGGCAGCTCATTGGATAAATTGCTAAATCCTGAGTTAATACTCCCCAATAACATTTTAGTTCCTTTGTTAAGAAACTGATTATCAAGATGGTTTTTCATGGATATACAACAAAACAGACCTCAACAAAGAAAGCACCATGATTGTACCAGTTAAGAACAAAAACTCCTGACAAGATCATGTGGATTTCCCTAAGTATTTCAGGAATGTTCAGCCAGAGCTCTGGAATATCTGGTTATTGTGCAAGGCCACTTCTGCCAGACGGGAGCTCTTCCTGAGAACAGTGTAGTGGCCTGGGGACACCTTGACCTCAAAACACGAAACAGAGTGAGTGCTTGGCAAACCTGAGTGAAAAAACCATCCCCAAACACTTCAGGGATTGAAGGGCTGTGTCTTCACTATGAGAGCGTCAGGATTATTATTTTGTGGAAAAACAAAGCCACAAAGGCTTATTGTCCCCTCTCCAAGATTATCTACTGCAGCCTTGAAGTCCTGTTGTGCACTCTGAGAAGAAAGGAGTGAAGAACAAGAATGTTGACTCTCTCAAAGGGAATAATGCTGCTTTAGAAGGTACAAACATTGTGATGAGAAGAGTCAGGAGTGAGCCCTCAAGCCTTCCTTGTCAAGCAACACTTCTTTGGGCTTGTTCATGAAAACTGCTCAAGAGAGCAGCTTTACAGGAGTCTTGCACAAATGCAGGGATTAGAGAAATTATGGGAAACATGGAGGATTAACACCACAGTAATGCTGGAAATATCTCCTGTATGCACTGTAACAAAAACAAAAGCTACAGAAACCTACAATTAATGCCATCAGGGCTTTATCCTTGGCGCTTGAAAACTGCTTGAAAGCTGCATGGTTTCAGATCTGCGCAGAGGCCAAATGTCAGAATTTGCCCTTTCAGAGTTTTGCCAGGCTGCAGTGACTGCAGGAAGGTTTGTAAAACCCACTGAGGGGCACTAAAGGCTCTCTCAGTGCCACTCTCTTGATAGCGTTCTTCATCTGCAGATATTTGGAGATCCAGAGACATCACACAAATTCTCCAAGCCCATACAATGATCAAACAAAAAAAGAATCAGCCAGGTAAAATCCCAACCCTACCTTCGCTGCTGCCTCCAGGATTTATAGCATTTGTCATAGCAAGTCACAAACCAGTATTAATTGTAAGTCAGGCTGTTCAGTGCTGAGAAAATATCCTCTGACCATGGTTTTAATGAAAGAATGGAGTGTTCCACCTGAGAAACTGAGGTGGAGCATTGCATTCAAAAACTTTCCTCCTCTCAAAATTAAGCGCAAGATATTTTGATGAGAAGAGGGCCTAGCTTGGCTGCAGGGAGGGAAAACTGCAGCTCCCACAGCCCTCCAATCATGACTCACATGTTTTCTTCCTTCACAGCTGTGCTCCCTCTTAACCCAAAGGGACAACAGACCATCCAAGAGGCTGGATCTTGGACCTGCTGGGATGGTGATGCACCAGTGCTGACAAGAGTCTGCCCTCTAAGATCATCAAGTTTTAAATCCATGCTCAAGGGAGTATTCTCTCTCTGTTCTGACTGTCCCCAAACCCATACTGCAGTGGGAAGAAGGTGCTAAAAATCCAAGAGTGATTCATTTGAATAGCTCATGGGAAAAACATCAAGCTGTAAGTGCCTAAAATCCCAGTCCTACATTCTTTCCTATGCCAGTAAACACAGGACACAAACACAATCACGGCAGTCTTGCTACAAAACCAAAGCAGAAAGAAAGCTTTATCCTTCAAGGCTGCTACAATTGCTTAATTTAGGCAATTTCATTCTCACTTTCCATAGGGGGAAAAGATTGCCTCAGTGCTAAGGCTTTGAACAAGTAGATGCATCCAGTGTCAGGCTGTGCAGAAGCTGCTGGCGAGGCACACGAGACAGAACCACATTCATGGACAGGGCTCAAGAAAAGGGAATTGTACGCAGCTGAAAGCAGCTGCCTTGCACATCCTCCACGACCTCAGCGGGGCAGAGGCAGGGTTCTGCCCATCCCTCCCATGGTGCAGTCCATGGGAAGGCTGGAGCAGGGCGGTGGCTTGGCAGCCTCAGCAAGGCCAGGGAAACAAGGGCTGGGCTGTCGGGGGAGCCGCGCTGGCGTGCGAGGGCACAGCTGGCTCCGGGCCACGGCAGAGAGCTGCAGCTGCAAACGGGGCCGCTGGCAAAGGCCAGTGGTGCCAGGCTTCAGCAGGGAAAAGCACCATGGATCCTCCTCCTCTCTCCTCAAGCCCTCACAGGGGCTTCCCTTCAGCCATCCTGGCGCCTGGACTGAGTGATCCACGTGTGCTGCTGGTTGTAGAGAGGGGAGCAGCTTAGGGCAGCTTGGTGCAGTGCTGGCTGCAGTATTCCCTACCCTAATCCCACACAAAGCCAGGAAGGTTACTGAGTGTTCTCCAGCAAAAGGCCAGTGAGGCTTTACAGGTACCCACTGTGTGCTTAATCCAGGATGCCTTGCACTTGGAAGAGCACCCAAGCACCTTCTCCAACTGCTAATGAATATAACATCCCTTATGTGTGGAGGTTAAAAATTCTGTTTGTTCTGTTTATTTTTTTAAAAAGAAAACCTACCTAAAGACTCTACATATCCAAGCACAGAGCCCAATTTCAGTAACATATGGCTGACCGCAGATTCCTTTTATAAATGCAAGAGTAACTGCTAAAAAGCTCCCTTTGACTTTGGGAGATGGGAGGACAACTGGAAACACCATGACTATAAATCTCCCCACACTTGCACATGTCTCAATGGTATGGCTCAGTTTGTTCAGGACTGCAGAAAGGAGTCTCCTTCTTTCTGGGAAGGAAGGACCTTCCCTGCAGTGAATAATTTCTCCTTTAAAAAACATAATTATGTCAAACCTTAACTCACCAAAATGATACCCAGAGGAGCAGGCTACTGGACACCCTCTGAGAGCACCTGCCCCTGGTGCAGAAGAGTTAACTTAGAGGGTCCTGTTCCCAGTCTCAGCTGTCTCCCATGGTTAGGCTGCCCTGGGACTGGCAGTCTCCTAATGGGGTGCCCAGGGCTATGAGATACTCCTTCTGTCCCTTGGCATTTTAAAAATGGATGTTTGGGAAGTGATGAGCAAATCTTCTTTCCCAAGGTCCTGTGGATTCTCCCAGCCCTGGCCATGGCAGGATAGCTGTATCCTTGGAGATGGATGTGGCTAAAGCCCCTCAGGACAGGCTGCCCATTTGTGACTCACCAACACTTCACATGTGTCCAACAACAGTGGCAGGAATTAACTGCCCTCTTGGATTTGGTCTCATCCACAGCCACAGATCAACTGGCCTTACACCAGTCAGAACACTGGAGAGCTTTGTGCAAGAACTTCTACAGATGGGCCTCGTTACCAGACAGGCTGAATGTTCCAGCTGCCTCTGGCTCAAATGGGATTTCCAGCAAATCCAGATAATATGAAATCTGCATTTGAACATTCCAGTTCAAACTGTGCATCTGTCTGTACTGCACACCACTGCCTTGGGGTTGCTGGTGAGAAGGTTTCATCACTCAAACGATGATATTTTTAATTACAAGCAAAGGAAGATGCCTTTATAACACTGGCATAGCTGTTAAAAAGTGATTATTTCAACATCCCATTTAAACTGTCCCTCTGAACAATAACTGTCACTAGTGGCACTAGTGGTGAACATGGCTGGGTTAATGGTTGAACTCAGTAACAGTGAAGTAACAGTGGAGGGGAATATCAACTGTGGATAAAGTGCTTTACCAAAGTGAGCTCCACCACAAAGAATAACCTCAGCCTTTTGGCTGACATTTCACACGAGGCTGAGGCCCAAAGACACAGCTGAACAAGTGTTATACCAGAATCCAGAAGTCTGAGCTCACAGAGCACATGTTTTAATTAAAGAAATGCTGACTCTGACATAACGCCCTTCATGTGACCACCAAAACACAGGAGCAATCCACCCTGGCTTCATCTGCTTCCTGCAGCGTCCCAGCCAGATTCTGCACACAGGGAATATCATTTATATCAACCTGGAATTCTTCCTGCAGGTAACTATTGTGTATCAAAGCAATGTGGCAGGCAGTGATGGCTGTTTTTGTAGGAGATAATCATGTCAAAGCCCACAGGCCTTGCCGGGCTCAGGCCCACCAGCCTCAGGAACTGCAGCTCTCTTGAATGTCTCTTCCCAATACAAGACATTCACAACTCATACAAAAAACTCATGACTTTTTAGTTCCCTCCTACAAGACAGCAGGACCCAGTAATATCCCCTCAAATCATTCAAAACCACAGGCTTTGGAGAAAGGGTGGAGAAGGCAGGAGAACAATCACTGGAAGGCGATGAAGATGACCAAAGAGGCCAGTCTGGTGGCCTGTCACTGAGGAGGAGAATGTCACTTACTATTAATTTTTGGAATATGATAAATGAGTAAAAACTGCATTTGATTTTAGGTGGTCTCACAATATTATTTCCTTCCTTCCTCATCTATTTGATGGAGAGCTGGCTCTGGTGAAGGCAGTGCCAAAGCATCTCTCGTAACCCCTTCTTGTTGGTCACTTTATTTATAGAGCCTTTTCCTCGGCCACAAAAATCTCAGTACAGGTATTGGGGCAGGGCTCTCCTTCTTGTGATGTTACAAATAGATAGTAGGAGGCAGATAAAGAAATATTTGGAATTTGAAGTGCAGTCTCAAAAGCTGGCGCTTCCACCCCTTCTTATTTCCACTAGACACTGCTGCCCTCAAGAGAACAGATGTCATGCTAAGAAATGCAAATTACATTTTCCCAATTTTCTCATCCTTCCAAGTCATTCCCCTCTCACCTTGGCATCTGTTTCTTTTGTATATATTTAGACTTGCATTTCCCCTGCTATCCACTATACACACTCTGTAATTTAAAAAATAATTGACTTCTAATTGGTTGGGTTTTTTAATTTTAAAATTTATTTTAAAATTTGTAAATTTGAAAATTTGTTCTTTTAAAACAACAGCTGGTAAAAATAAAGGAAAATACACAACCCCAAAACAACTAAAGAGACAAGATAGTGGTACTGGCACTCCAAAGATAGTCCTCCCACTCTGCCAGCCCCCAAGGATTTGGTGTGGGGACAGCAGGAGACCATCAGGGAAGAAGAGACATTCCTGCAGGGAAGGAATCACTCTGCCAACCTTCCAGCACCACAATTAGGGTACACTCTTCAAATAAAAATAAATGAGCATGATAAAAAATTATTTCCCTTTCTAAGAGCTCACGTGAGCTCCATCACGTGATACCTTTTAGACAGACTTTTTAGATACCACAGACAGCAGGCAAAAAGGGCATGGCCATCAACTCCAACAAAACTAAACTGTAGAAACTGGTCTCTGAAAAATAAGCAATGGTCCCAACCCACCAGGATGGCAGGTAAGAAAAGGAAGATGCTTTGAATGCGGGGAGATGAGGAAAGCTCAGGAACTGCACCTCAAGAAAAGAGAGGTTACCTGGAGCTTGGGACATGGCTTCAGCGCAGCTGAAAATGACCCTCTAAATAGAAGGACACACATTTTACCCTCATAAAATGCTGTCCTGTGTTGTTAGCATCCAAACAGAACAAAGTGGTGCTCTGGGCCTGTGAGGCATCAACCTCCCAGCTCTGGGGACCTCCTGCAAGCAGTGTGCTGGCACATACATTATCCACAGAGCACGTGGTGTGAAGCTGCTAACCACCAACAGAAGCTAGATGAGATCACTTCCAAACATGATACAGCCCTGTAAGAATACGCTGTATTTATAGCAAATAGAGCTTTGCAGCACAAGTTCCTTCCGTGGCCATCAAACCAACACTGAGCAGGGTTAACTGTTTGGTTATCAGCACACAGCACCCAGATTAGAGCTGTTCAAAGGCAGCACCATAGAGGGCACAATGAACCTCCAACGGGGAGACCAGCAGCTGTGGGTTCCACTGTCTAAAAAAAAATAATGAACACTGCATAAACACACACAAAGGATCATCGTATCACATATTTCTGACGTTTTCCAAGTGCTTTCCAAACCAGCTACTATATTCCTGGAGCAGATGGGAATTTGGAGAAGAAAAGGCTCTAGGGGGAATTTTTTGTGGCCTTTCAGTACCTACAGCGGCTCCAGGAGAGCTGGAGAGGGAGTCTGGACAAGGGATGGAGTGACAGGATGGGAGGGAATGTCTTCCCACTGCCAGAAGGCAGGGTTAGATGGGATACTGGGAAGGAATTCTTCCCTGTGATGGTGGTGAGGCCCTGGCACAGGGTGCCCAGAGAAGCTGTGGCTGCCCCTGGATCCCTGGAAGTGTCCAAGGCCAGGCTGGACAGGGCTTGGAGCAACCTGGGATAGAGGAAGGTATGCCTGTCCATGGCTGGAGGTTCCTTCCCACTCAAACCATTCCATGATTCTGTGATTTCTCTCCTGCAGAACCTGATATTGTTCTGAACATCACCTTTCTCTGCACAAATGGGTCTTCACAGCTCCTAAAACAGGCTGGGGTGGTGGGCTCAGGGCAGTGGCTCCCCTGCACCACCCCACACTTGGTAGTATGTAAGAAGATGATATTCAGCCCAAGGTGAGAGGGATAGGAAGAATGTAATGGTAATTATGATTTTAGCACATTCATCGTCTTGATGTTTCAGAATGAGTGTCCCTCCTACAGACTGAAAATCCTCACCACAGTGTAGGAAACCAGGCTGGCAGGAAAGGAAAAAGCTATGCTGACTGAATGAACTCATGCTGTAGAGCAAAAACATCCTAGAAAGAGGAGAAATAGTCTTATTTCAAACAAAATATTCTAAATTATATTAAAAATATTCTCTATCATGTCCTGAAAGTTTTAGTGAGGTTTTTTTTTTTTTTTTTTAACACCCCACAATCCTCATCAAATGGATTTGTCTGTTATGACAACACTAATATTCCTATGGATGTTTACACATCAGTTTCTAAAGTCTATTTGGAACTCGTGTGACTTGTGTGAAAGAACAGCCACGGTCTCAGCCACTCATGTGGATCACAGATGGTCATATTATTAACCAAAAAGGGATTTAATGAACCCAAGTACAGCAGCTGCTTGAGAGGAGCCAAGACACAAGTCTTGGTAGATGAAGGGGTAAATATTATCTCCATTTGTACTTTTCCCCACCCCAAATTACCACACTAACCTTCCAAAAGGCCTCACTTTCATCCCAGTGCAAAAGGCCATTTTTCTTTAATGTCATAAAAAGCAATTTCCTCCTCAGTTCTCCTTTAATTGCTCCCTCCACATCCATTGGAAACAGGCAACAAGAAAATCCTTCCCTTCATCTCCCTCTCCAGGAAGAAAGGCCACCCTGTTTGTGGCATGAAGACTCAGAAACCCTTCCAAAGTGGTATCTGGACTCCTGACAAGTACTCTGCTCTGTATATAGAGATACATAGATACGTTCATACCTCAGCTCAAGGATTTCCTGTCAGCTTCTCAACCTTTATCAGTGCTCCTGGAATTATTCTGAATTCTAGTCCAAGAGTGGCTGAGTCATATAGAGGTACTAGAGACATGTAACATAGGAAAATTAGAAACAACTATGAGAAAAACAACTGTCAGATCAATTCAGGGCTGAAAAAGGAAATGCAGACACCGATAATGGCAACCCTGGAAGTCAGAGACAGAGATAAAAAAATCTGCCCTAAAAGAGGTTCTGTTTTTCTCTCTTGCCTAATGTATATTATTAGACTTCTTTAATATATTTATTGCTCAAAATAAT
Source organism: Sylvia atricapilla (assembly GCF_009819655.1). Taxonomy (NCBI): domain Eukaryota; kingdom Metazoa; phylum Chordata; class Aves; order Passeriformes; family Sylviidae; genus Sylvia; species Sylvia atricapilla. The sequence continues at coordinate 5,316,639 of NC_089148.1, forward strand.
TTTTGATGTTGTTTCTGTTGAAATGGGAGATGACAGGATATGGTTTTGAAAGTCTCTCAGCTTCCTGTTGTCAGGAGGGTGATTGTCAAGATGTGGACGTGAAGTCAAACCAGATGAAAAAACCAAAATCATGAAGTGAAACTCAGTGTCTTCCAGAATGAGCTAGTTGTCATTTCCTTCTCATCACGCAGACTTCCCTCTATCCCAGCACCAAGTGGGTTCTCCACTTCTAGCAGCAAATACTGAGTTAAACTCATATAGGAAGCAAGAAGACCTCTTAAAAATCCAAGTAATTCAAGAAGTACTTAGAAGAAACTTCAGTCTGATTTTCAAAGCATGCAAACATAAAGGATGAAAACCTGGGGAATAGCTAATATTAGAGCCCTGTGAATATTTTGAGCCTTCCCCTCACTGTTGCCATTGTGGGACCGATAGAACATCCCCACTGGGGGCTAGGTGGCCATTTCAGCAGCAGATTCCCCCCAAATTTGAGGTGTGCATTTCTCAGCATTTCACTAAGGAAACAGGGAGCAAGATGGAACTAGGTAAGTCCAGACCATGGATCAAAGTGGATCATGGAGATGAGGCAAACCAAGGAATCCCATGCTGCCTGCCACCCCCATCTAACCTGGCAGAAGCAGCTTAGGAAATTGGAGGAAAATGCTAAACGGCGTCCTCCACGCACCTAAACTCAAGCACAGCTTCTTTAAAAAGCTGAGGAATTTTAAAAATCCTACACTGCTGGTGGTCTGACCTGCAGAGACACTTGGGAAGGACAGGCTCCCCAGAAGCAGCAGAGAACAGTCAGCAGTCCCCTCTATGGACCCACCAGGCTGTTTGGGTTCCTCTGCTGCTCCCTGGGTACTTGTCTTCTCACTAATTAGCCCTAATCACACCACCTCACAAATTAAAACCCAAAAAGCATTTGATCTTCATGTTCCATTGCTGCTGAAGGTGATCACTGTCTCCTCAAACCACCAAGCCCTCATCAATGAGTATGAAGGGCAAAGACAAGAGCAAAGTCGAGAGGGGAACAACACAACAGCCCACACTCCAAACATCTGCATGCCATTTCCTAGTGGTGCTCACTAAATCCCAACACTTTTGCTCTGCCCAGAAACCCCAGAAACACAGGCTGGGCTGGGCATTTATACCAGAGAGACTCTGGAGACAGGAAGCAGCTGAATGCCAGGGCGGCTCCCAGCACTGATTCACTCCAGCTTTCTGTGTTTAATTCTGCTTCCTGGGAGAAATAAAACACACTGTAGCCTCAAACTCCTCCAAGTCCTTGGCTAAAGCCCAGTGCAGTACATTCCTTTCCAGGAGTGGCAGATCACAGCAGGGACAGAAAGGCTACTTCTGATCAGACATGACATTTGTCTTTGTTCTGCCCTTGCCAAATCTGCCCTGGTAAATGGGAACTCGGCACTTTGGGAAGAGATGGAATGAATGTTGCCTTGGTCCATGCTCCTTATGCCACTAAATTACATTTCACGACCAGCCATGAAGGATTTTTCACAGTTCTTTTCTATTTTCAACTATTTTTTAATAAATTTTCTACCACAATCCTTATTACCCAGTGTTCTGCTGCACATAGCTGTAACTTTGTAAGATTACTCACACACCTGGTTTTGTCAGCAGAAGTGTTTGCAAAAAAGACTTTAAAAAGTATTAATAAACTAATATTTTTTCAGTGATGTGCTAGTGAATAGGAATCAATAAGAAGTCTTTGGGAAAAAATTCTCTCTAAGGGCAGAGTTCAGGTTACTGAGGTGCTTGCCAGTGATCATTTTTCCACTTGCAGCACCTAGATCTCCAGGGGGCTAACATAACTGTAAGAAATCCACATAAAAGGGGCTCCTCCTTCCCTGTTCAAACTCTTTTCCTGGTACAATAGTAGACCCTAATCCAGACTGTCTTTATCTGCTTCTCCTCCCATTGGTCAGAAGTAAGGATGAGCATTGAGGCATTGTCTGTCAGATAAAAACTGGACCACAGGAAAAGCTGAGAGGGATAAATCCTGGAACAGATGCATAAATGAGCAATAGCTAAGCCACATGAAATATAATGAAGTGCAGACTTGCAGGCTTTGGAGATGGAAAAGACCTCTTAGGTCATCTAAACCCAGCTTCTGCCAGTTCAGGATTGGCCCCTAGAGTGATGTGCTGAACTTTAAGGAAAAATCAGGCTGCCAAAAGCTATGTCAAACCCATTACACTTGTTCCAGGAGAGAAATTAAAATCCCCAAACATCATGAAGAGGCTTCAAGTAATGGAGTGCCAGGAAAACTTGTTTGTGTCCCCATCTCCCTCCCAAACCTCGGTGAGGAGCCAAGTCCAGAGTGTCAGGGCACTGTACACCACCTGGATAGCACTGGGAATGCAGTCAGGGATTATACAACACCTGCCCAGCATTGGGACCAGGAATGGGGTGTGTACACCACCTGGATAGCATCGGGATCGGGAATCCCACATTTCCTGTGAGCAAGGCCCCTCAAATCAACCACTCCTGGGCACCACACAAGTAACTGCACATCTTAGGAAATGGCCTAGAAATGCAGTCATGTGTGTTTTCCTCATGGGAATGGAGTCCCAAAGGAAATCAGGAATGCCTTTGGCAGTGGAGACAAAGGAAAAAGAGATAGCAGTCGGGAATGATCCAGGGAGGACAGCAGGAGAAAGCTGTCTGAGGGCAATGGGATGAAGCTGATGACCAGGAGACTAAAGTGACAGCCTAAAAACCATTCACCAGTAACCACTTCTGTTAATAAACTCATCATGGCTGGAACGTCCCACACAGTCCCATCCCGCACTCACCATAGTTGGAATGTCCCACACAGTCCCATCCCGCACTCACCGCGGTTGGAATGTCCCACACAGTCCCATCCCGCACTCACCGCGGTTGGAATGTCCCACACAGTCCCATCCTGCACTCACCACAGCTGGAATGTCCCACACAGTCCCATCCCACACTGACCATAGCTGGAATGTCCCACACAGTCCCATCCCGCACTCACCGCGGTTGGAATGTCCCACACAGTCCCATCCTGCACTCACCACAGCTGGAATGTCCCACACAGTCCCATCCCGCACTCACCGCGGTTGGAATGCCGCACACAGTCCCATCCCGCACTCACCGCGGTTGGAATGTCTCACACAGTCCCATCCCACACTCACCATGGCTGGAATGTCCCACACAGTCCCATCCCGCACTCACCACAGCTGGAATGTCCCACACAGTCCCATCCCGCACTCACCGCGGTTGGAATGCCGCACGCAGTCCCATCCCACACTCACCACAGCTGGAATGTCTCACACAGTCCCATCCCACACTCACTGTGGTTGGAATGTCCCACACAGTCCCATCCCGCACTCACCGCGGTTGGAATGTCCCACACAGTCCCATCCCGCACTCACCGCGGTTGGAATGTCCCACACAGTCCCATCCCGCACTCACCGCGGTTGGAATGCCGCACACAGTCCCATCCCGCACTCACCGCGGTTGGAATGCCGCACACAGTCCCATCCCGCACTCACCGCGGTTGGAATGTCCCACACAGTCCCATCCTGCACTCACCACAGCTGGAATGTCCCACACAGTCCCATCCCGCACTCACCGCGGTTGGAATGTCTCACACAGTCCCATCCCACACTCACCATGGCTGGAATGTCCCACACAGTCCCATCCCGCACTCACCGAGGTTGGAATGTCTCACACAGTCCCATCCCGCACTCACCGCGGTTGGAATGCCGCACGCAGTCCCATCCCGCACTCACCGAGGTTGGAATGTCCCACACAGTCCCATCCCGCACTCACCGAGGTTGGAATGTCCCACACAGTCCCATCCCACACTCACCGAGGTTGGAATGTCCCACACAGTCCCATCCCACACTCACCGCGGTTGGAATGTCCCACACAGTCCCATCCCACACTCACCGCGGTTGGAATGCCGCACGCAGTCCCCCAGCACGGCGCTGAAGCGTCTCTGTGCCCCTGGCTCCGGGAAGCAGTAGTAGCTGTGCCGGGAGAAGGGCTGCCACAGGTACACCGGGAACTCCTTCGGGAGGGGAACGAAGGCCACAGCTGCCTCCTCACTTGAGCCTGCACAAAAACACCTCTGCTTGGGGGCTGCAGATTTCCTCGGGGCTGGCCCTGTGCCAGACCTTTGCCAGGAGGTTAATCTCCTTCCCAGTCCGGGTGACTGGGCACAGAGGACAGGGGGACACGGCTGGGATGGGCACAGTCCACTGGCATCAACCACCTCTCAGCCTTACACCACAGCAACTTGCTGATGGCTTCTCGCTTTGTATTCAAGGTGGCAAAAATCTGGTTTTGGCAAAATTTCAAAGGAACTATTTCATCGGATTGCAGCTGCTAGGGAAATGGTTTTCATGGCAGATAAGTAATTAGTGGGGAGCTCTGGTCTGGTCCATATAAAGAGCATTTAGGAGTATATGGACTTTCTTCTAGAAATAAACTGCATTAAATAACCCATGTTGGAACAGCAGTGCTTTCCCTGGTTCCAGGACTTCCACACACAACTGCCCTTGAAACTGTCACTTCAAGCCCTTGCAGGTGATGTAAAGAAAGCACCAAGTACCTCCAGCTCCCACCTGCCCCATGTCCCTGCACACAGGGGATGCTGGACAGCACATTTAGGGATGACCAAACCCAATCTGGAGTCACTGACATGCAACTGATAGCCCAGACACAAGAGGTTCACTTCAGAGGGTCTTCAGCACCACACACATGGGGAGTATGGCCATAAAGATGAAGTGATGCTCTTTTTGAAGGGAGTGTCGTGGGAATCCCATGCGCACCCTTGAGGTGCTCCACATCACTCAATTCCAGCTGCTGCAGAGCTGTGGTGACACACACAGGACACCTCCAAGCCCCTCTGACCACCCTGTTCTTGGGAAAGGGTGTGAGAAGGCACCTAACTTTTAAATCCTAAGGATTTAAAGGACTCAAAAAATAAATCCTTGTCTTTAAGTTGCCTTTATCCCTTTCGTTATAGGGCATCCCATTCTCCCAATCTGACTGTACAGTGTGAGACCTGCTTCTGTAAAGCCTGAATTTTCTCCATCTTGGTGGAGGGGGGGCAGGCAGGACCACAGCAGTTCCTGGCCCAGAAACAACAAACTCAGCATCAGCCACCTTCCTGCCCTCTCTGTGGGACTTATTATCAGCTGTGAGTCAACACAGACAGCTGGCATCTAAAAATGGAAACAAATAAACCAGGAATATTAATAAAGCCCGGGAACAATGGTGCTGTGGTTCCTGCCCTGCTTCTTCAGAGCTTCCAGCAGCTTTGTGCCGGTATACTGGGGAGAAAGGGAGCCAGCATTTCTCTGAGTGTTGGCTTACAGCATCTGCTTTGTTCATTCACTCTGGAGCTGTGATTGAACTTGGGAAAAGGGCTGTGGGCATCTTCGGCCACCCTATTTTAAACTGGAGCCTGAAAGCCTTCCCAGGACAGAGTAAGGAACAGAGCCTGGGCTTTGGCAGTTAAGCTTTGAGCAGGACTTACCAACAGGGTCTGGAAAATGCTTATCAGACAGCAAATTGTAATCTTCTTCTGAAGTCAGGACTTTGCCTCCTGCAGGAAGAACATGGTATTTAGGGCTGGCTCCCTTCTGGTAGGCCTGGAAAATCAACAGAGAAGAAGTATTGTCAAATAGAGATTTAAAGAGAGAGAAAACATATAATACACAATTCACTGACAAAGCTAGGAGCTGACTCCATGATCCTTGTGGGTTCCTTCCAACTCAGGATATTCTATGATTTTAATGCATGGTGATATTGCCCAAAGGGAGAATCTTTTTGTCAGGATGAATTTTGGAAAAGTGCCCTAGGCATGTCATACCTAAAACATGGTAAAATGTAAAAAACATGTTTGAAAATATCCTCTCAGTGCTCATCTGCTGTGGTGAGACATGAGAGATGGAAGGGAGGAAAAAAGGATGGGATTTTCTCCTGAGCCAAATTTGTTGGATTTGTCAGCCAGGACTAGTTTGACTATGGCAGCTTCCAGGGAAAAACCTCCACTGTAGTCAGCCTGGAGCCGCCCAAACCCTGCTACTTCAGATCCAACTGCAGGAGCACAGGGATGTATTACAGGGATGTACAGATGAGAAGGGTTCTGGGACAGGCACAGGAAGGTTCAAGTGCTGTTAAAAGGATTTGTTAGCTCTTGCTGACGTATCTGGCCAAGGCAGGGCATTTGGCTGTCCCCTCAGCCATCCCTGTGGGGCTTCCACTGGAGACACCCTGACGAGGACAAGGTTTCACCTCCTATTGCTGAAGGCAAAGCAGCAGCAGCAAATCCACTTGCTGTTGCTTTATCTGGGAGTGTACAAGCAGCTCTGCAGAAGCAGCACTCACCTCTTTGCTCTCAAAGCAATCCACAGTGTAGTCATTTTTGATCACGACGTATCTGTCCTTCCACTTTTTCAGGTCCTCAGCGAAGTGCAGCAGCTCTGCTTCGTACAGAACTGTCCCAGCTTCCCCCGTGGGCTACAGGGACAATTGGTGACATTTGAGACTCATCCTCTGCACCACTGACCATATTGAAGCTTTTATTTCTACATTTCCATAATGCTGCTCTGAGGGCTTTTGAGCCTTCAAATGCAATTTGGAGTCATACACATCTCTGATTTCAGAAGGTTCTACAGACACAAGAAAATTCTTGTAGCCAAGGTGAGAAGGCAGCAGAAGAGCTCTGCCTTCCAAAACTGCCAGATTTCTGAGACAGATTTATTTACCTTTCAGCTGACAAGCTGAATGCAAGATCAGAGATTCCTACAGTGGTCTGGGTTGGAAGAGACCTTAAAGATCATCTAGTTCCAACCTCTGCAGGATGACTTGAAGTTCACCACCTCCCATTCTCCACTAGATAATGTCAATATTTCATTGATATGAAAAGTAGGGTTTTACTATAATATAGTAAATTCTTTCCCATTTCTTTGTAAGACTTTTGCATCTGTGCTGTAGTAACTGATATACACCTTTCTGAAAAGACACAGATCTCCTAATATCCCACCTCACTGCTTTACCACTCATTTCAAGAGCATTGGAAACCCATGATTTCCAGTATGTTCAGAACATTTACATTTGTATCTTCCTAATGTTGCAGACTGGTTCTCTGCATTTTCCTCTAATAATGAGATTTTTGTCTCTCTTTTTGTCTCCCCTCTAATAAAATCAGCTTTCCATAGTTCACTCCACAGAGGGAACTATTGCCATCTTCTTTAGAGAACCCTGAGCCATGGATGACAGGATTAATTATGTTTCCTACATAATCTCTTCCCTGAAAGTATGATCTCTGTCCCTAGATTTTGAAGAACCTTGCAACCAGCAAGAAGGAACCAGTTTTGTCCAAATGTCCAACTCCTTGTACCAGTAACTCATGTCATGGTTCTCCTCGTGCCATGATAAACCAATAAACAAGACCAAAATAAAGATGACTTTTCAAAAATAAAACTTCAAACCTGCAGCCAGATGCAGCTTTTCCATCTCAAACCACAATGACCCAAATCCACCATCTGCACATGCAAACTTCTGTGCAGGTTCAAACTCCTACCCTGGTTTTCAGGAAGCGGGACTGGGAGTGGCGGTGCTGCTCCAGCTCCTCCTGCACATGCCTGCAGAAAGCCACGGCGTACTGGCGGCGGTAGTGGGGGCTGAAGTTCTTGATGGTGGCCTCTGTTTTCCCTGAGGTGAAACAGAGATTTAAATGTATTTCATGTACGTGGCTTCACAACCCGTAACACAGAACCAAGGCACTTCTCACCAGCGATCCAAATTCTTCTCTTTGGAGAAGAGGCAGTTCCAGGGTCACCTAACAGTGACCTCCCAAAGGGAGCCCACAAGAAAGATGGAGAGAGACTGGATGGAGTGACAGGATGAGGGGGAATGGCTTCCCACGGACAGAGAGTAGGTTTAGATGGGGTATTGCGAAGGAACTCTTCCTTGTGAAGGTGGTGAGGCCATGGCACAGGTTGGCACAGAGAACCTGTGGCTGCTCCTGGATCCCTGAAGTGTTCAAGGCTGAGTGGGGCTTGGAGCAACCTGGGCTAGTGGAAGGTGTCCTTGCCCCGTGGAGGGGCTTTAAGGTCTATCTAACCCAAACCATTCCATGATTCCATGAGAAGGAACTCCTGAGGGTACCAAGGGCCACTCCTGCACAGATCAGGAAACCGTTGGAGATGCATTCATAGAGAATTTGTCCAGAAAAACACTGGCTTGGGCACTACAGTCTCATCGTTGTTTTAATGTAAACATATCCTCAGTCATGCTGCAATAAACACTAATCTGGTATTGTCTCGCTGTGATCAAGATCTCACGGGTAGCAGCAACAGCAATAAACACACTGAGGTCTCACTTCTGAGAATCTTAAAACAATTTACAAGCAATTAACTCATTAACCCTACTAAAGAAATAATGGTGCTTTGCAGATGGGGAAGTGAAGCTAAAATTAAAGACATGTGCATAATATGTGACTGAAAGAGTCTGTAGCAATGCAAAAACCAGAACCTGGCCTATGATCTAGAGAGCATCCCAAACATCCTGGATACTGGAGAGATCCCTTTCTTCTTGGAAATAGGGTGTTTCATGCTAAAGGGCGTTTTCTGAGCATACAACAGAGAAATTTCACATCTCAAGCAACTTTGATGCTTTCAAAATTTCATTTTGTTCTGCTTGGGGTGGGGGGTAAACATCATATTTTCTGTATGAGAAAAAAAAAAAAAAAAAAAGAAAATTCCTGAACTAAGACTTCTTAATGCCTTTATATGGACTCCTAGACCAGGACTGTCACACAGCATTCCTGAAATGGAATTCATGGAAGTGTTCAAGGCCAGGGACAAGGAGCAATCTGGTTTAGTGGGAGATGTCCCTGCCCATGGGAGGGTGTGGGACTGGATGGGTTTGAAGATCCCTCCCAACCCAAACCATTGTGGGATTCTGTGAATTACTCCCTAATTTCCTAACACAGAGGTGGCATGAAAAGACAAACCTACATACAAGCTCCTCTGTTTCTTCAGGTGAATTTCCAGTGTGATGCAGAATAAGACACAGCCCCCAAGTTCAGGGGCAATGCCAATGCTTCCATTCCATAACACCACATTTCATTCCAGCCACTCCTGTGTAACCAGCTCAGAGGGGTGAGCTGGGGCCTTCTCCTTCGTAAGCACCAATGTGATCACTGCCTTCCACTGAACTGGAAGCCCTTCTGCTCCACTGCTGCCCCATTCCAGTCCCACACCAGCACTGGGAGACAGACGTGATGCCCTGGAGCCCTCTCCAGGTGCAGGGAGGAGCCGGCTCAGCGTTGGCACAGCCATCCCACTCAGCAGGAGGGATGTCAGAAGCAGAGTCAATTCACCACTTGTTGGGGAAGATGAATCAGGGAAACCTTATAAATATGATTGCTTAGAAAAAGATTCTGAAAGTATGAAACCTATAATTGGAATAGAAATGAAAGCTGACTTTGAGTTGTAGGATACTGAGTCTTAGTTACTATATAACCTGAAAACAATAGCCTAGCTAGCTGAAGGAGAATCCCTTTTGATTGAACAACACCGTTCTGCTGGCTAAGGGATCCAAAGGTCAATGTAGCAAAACAAAAGTTTAAAGAGTAGTTTTTAGAGTTTAAAATATAACACAGTATGGTAATATAGTAGTTCTTATAGGCTGTATGTAGATTCTATAGGATTTTGTGTCTTGTGTTGGTTGGTCACTGAAAATTAGAATATTCATCACAAAAGGAGATATAATGTATTGTAACAAGGACCTCGCTCTCTTACCCTTCCTCTTCCCCCTACTCCTGCTCTCTCCCCCTGCCCTTTGCTCTCTCACTCCCTTCTCTCTCAGCTCTCATCCTCCTGTTCTTTCTCCCTCTCTCTTTGGGACTCCCCTCCAGCCAAGGCTGGTGGCTGAAGGCAAGGCCCTTTTACCCACGACCCTTGCAATAAAACCACACGTTCTAGAATATACAGGTTGGCAAAATTCCTTGTCCCAGCCGTCCGCGGATTCGCCTACAACCACTTATGTAAGGCTTTCCCAGAGTTACTAGTGAGACAGCACCCGGTGACAATCTGAACTCCGTATCTTCAGTTATAAGATGGATTTTTTAGAGACATACTGATTATAGGATGTGCTTGGGTATAATAGCAGGATATGGTGCTGCTAGAGCCTTACAAAACTAGCCTGCTTTGGGCAGAGGCATAGACTTACTCTCCAAATAAGGACAAGGTTTCCCAAAACCTTCTTTGTAGCATTTTTTTTTCCTCCTGGTCCCAGCCAGCAGTAGGATGTTGTTGGCCCCAGCCCCAGTGGAGTTTCCTGCTCAGGGTTTGCCCCTGTTTTGCACTGTGGCTTTTTCTTTTCCAGCTCGCATCATCCTCTTAATCTGTTAGACTGGGCTCTGGGACACTGCACCTCACTTGACTACTGCCTGCATCCTGCAGTAGAAGTTTGTAGAGGAAGTGGGACAAAGAATAAAATTCTGGTGTTGGGAAAAAACTTGCAACAATCACGGGAAATACCTGTAATTTTGGCAAAGTCTTTCAATTAAGGCTAAATGGCCTCAGAAGTGTCATTTTTCACTGTCAGTACTGCTTAGATCAGCTTAAAGCACCATATGATGACTGAAGGGAAAGGGAAAGAAACCTTGCAATTCACAACATATACATCAGAAATAGGACACTGATGATGTAGTTTTTATGTGCAGACTATATGACAAACCAAAACATGAATCAAGAGGCAAATGTTTCTGGCTGTTTCTTCTGATCTTCACACTACTTGTTGCAAAGGAGCTTTGCATTAATAATATTCCTCCCTCTTAAAATTAGAAGAAAAGTTTATTTGATGAGGTTGTGAGTGACACCTCATGAGGATCTGGCCTTGCAGGGCTCAGCTGAACAGGAAATGCAGTGCTACCTGAAGGTGGGAAGAGAAGCAGACAGACTCTTGATCCACTGCTCCTCAATGGATCTTTAAACTCTTTTGGTTTACAGAAAATAAAAATGCACTATCTGAAAATAAACGTGATGGAAACAGTCCTGAGTAACAGAAACTCTTCCCAGGAAAAGATAACATGGGGCAACTGGAGATAAAATACTCGAGGGCAGTTTAAAAATGAGTTCCCCTAATTCTTTTCCAAATTTAGTGCGGCTGGCTTAGTCAGAGCTGTTTATATGGAGCACGGCCAAAGCTCCCACTTGGCTGGTCTGGCAACAAGACAGCTTCAGCCCATATAAATGGGATCTGGATCCCAGCAGCTGGGATGTTTATCCTAGGAGAATGAGGAGTCTGACCAGCTCCAGGAGGAGCCTGCATGCAACCTCCTGTACTGGGCCAGGAGTTGGACTCAGTGATTGATCCCTGTGGGTCTCTTCCAACTTGGGATATTCTGCGATTCCATGAACCAAAATTACCAACAGGAAAAGACAACTGTGATGAAGGTGGAAGGGTTTCCATCAAATTAACATGGCAAGAGTCTGTTCCTCCTTTGCTGAGTGTTCCTCCTTTGCTATCCTGCTCCAGAATAAACTTTGCTGATGCTTCATGATGCATCTCCCACTCTGCAGAGCTGCCCCTGCACATGACCACTAAACTTTAGCATGAGTTATGATATCTCTTTTAAGACTAAAACCAAATGTCACTGCACTGAGAAACATCTACCTGTTGCCCCCCTGGAAATCAGTAATCACCCCCCAGATTATTTTTCCTTGCTTTTCCCCTGCCTTTGACCTTAATTGTGTCACCCATGTTGGACACTTGCATGCAACTCCAAGTCATCAGGCCCACAGAATGGCCTCAAATACCCAACTTTATAGTGGGGGTTTCACTGTTTTTATTGAAATAACTGACATACACCTTTTTCAAACAGGGGCACTCTTCAGCAAGTTCTCCCAAGAAATGAATTCCTCCTGGTTTAGCTACTGGCTCCCAGTGCAGCCTATCTAGCTCGCCCTGCCACATCTCCCTGTTCTCAACATGTTGCCACGTGGCCAGTCCAGGTGCAGGTCAGGAAAACTTGGGGAAAAAAAGGTCAGAAAACAATAACTTTTTGGCTGGTGTACAAGAGAGTGATTGCTCACACTCGCAGAACTTCAGCCACTTGGAAGTTAAGAATGGAAAGAGGGAAGGACCTGCCATAAAAGCTATTTCACTTAAATATTGGTGTTTGGCAGTAAGATGACTCTTCCAAGAGTAGGAAAATGTTCACAATCCTTCCCCTTCACAGCACAACTGCCTGCACTCAGCATCTTTTGGAAAGGGTTTTCAAAATATACCCCTCTCAGTGATACAAATCTCTTTGGAGGTCTGGGGGCTGATGTACATTCTTACACCATTTAAGTCCCAGGGGACGTGAATGTAAGAACGTAGATGATTTGCTGTACAAAAACAAATCCTGGACAAAACTAAAAGAAATAGGTGCTGTATGTGCTGAATGTCAGTACACCCACCACTTCAAACAACTAGAGTAGAGACAGAAGAGGAACAAATCACTTGGTCTTATTTCCTCTACCAGGCCATGAGCAAAGCTGTCAGAAAACAATCTAAAATGATCAGCTGATCATACCCACAGAGTGCTTCACAAGCCAGGATGTAACCCAAAACTGGGGACATGCTTTTAAATGTTAAACTAGAAACCAGTTAATCTATATATATACTGTATGCCTTAATGCAAACTGAATTTTACAATTACTACTGTCCATCCATCCATTCATCCATTTTTCTATCCATAAACACAGTCTTATTCTCTTATCTCATCAAGGTAGAATCAAAATGAGTTAACAAAGTAATTCCAGTGTTCAGCTCCTGGGCCAACTTCATCCCAAGTCCAAGGAAAACACAACTTTGATTGAGGTAAACGTCTGAAATTGTAGATAACATCCAGCCCTGAAAGCTGGAGGTCAGTACTGGCAGCTCTGAAACGGGCTGGATGCTCAATGGGAAGAGAAGGAAGCAGCCACTCACCATAAAAACTGCTTTTCCTCAGATCGCTCATTATCAGTTGTTAAATGCATCTGGTAACCAGAAAACCTGTGAAAATGATTCTGTTTGGCATATCCTGACAGTGCCCACCACCTTTGAGTACTCTGGGATATACTGTGGGATTTACAGTGTAGTGGGATTTACAACTGATTCCCTCTTTCCTACAGTCTCCTTCCTTGAGCAGTACTTACAGTGCCACCCAGGAAGTGTTTAAGTGCTCCCAGACTTTATCTAGGAAGGCAATGTAAACTACTCTCTTTGTTGTTGAAAGCAGAACTCTTTTTGATCTTTATTTGTAGAAATAGAATTTCAATTATTCTGAGTCATGACTTAATACCTGTTATGACAAGAAGGGATGGCAGACACAAATCACAGGTTCTGATTTGGCTGGATCACCTCTCACAGGTTTGTTTGCACTCAGCCAAACCCAGCAGCTCTGGTGGGGCCACCTCTCTTTCCCAAGCAGGAATATGTGGTTTGCACCTGGTAAAATACTGAAACCAATTATTTATCCCAGCCTTGGTTTATATTAATGGAGACTGCTCTCAATAAAAACTTACAATTCTGTAATTCCAGTGGTGTGAACACACCCTCAAATCACCTGTTTGCCATGCTGGCAAATCCTTGTTAGTCACCCAAAACTCAGTGTAGAGGAGTGGGTAACACCCATCTCACCCCAAATCAGCCTCTCCTCAAGTCTCAGCATATGGCACTCCTCAGGTGCTTAGTCCATCTTCTCTATAGGAAAAACCTGATGCTGTCTTGTGAAAAAATCAGACTTTTTCGCAAGTTTGGCAGATAAGACTGTGGGTGTGATATTTGTGCTCCATCAAAAGCAAAGCTTTTGTTTCACAGCCAGCTAAATAAACACGTTTGTAAGTTCATCTAGACGTGATCCCTGGCAAAAGAGGTGCCAAAAATAACGGGCTCCATTCCTACCTTGCAGTTGCCCTTTCAACAATTTTACCCCTATAATTTGCTCTTCCTCAAGTGCTTCACTACACGAGGCTGAATTTTATACTGAGATGGACAATTATCCCATAGATTTCCATTAGTTTACATACTTATATTGTTCCCAGGCAGCTTCGGGAGCATCTCAGATTCAGAGGGAGTGAGACCTCATGCACTCTATAAAAAATGCTGGTTTTGTGCAGAGTAGCTTGTGATCTAACTATGGCATAGTTCATCTGATTATTAAAAATGAAGCACAGCAGAGCACAGATCCTGCACAAACACAGAATGGCTCTTGGGTCAAACTCAGAGACTGCAGCCAGCTTTCCCTTCCCCTGCTCTCCTTATTTATGGGAGAAGGAAGATTTCACGAGTTGCTTTTGCACTTCTGTCAGGTTAAAAAATCCTAATAATCGTGAATTACACAAAGGCCAGTGCTTGTAGTTAATCAGGCTGAAACAAGCCAAGGGTTTGATTAACACTGTGTCAGATAAGCTTATCTCAAAGGCTACTGAAATCTACCCTTTCTTGGTAATGGGGTTAGGAGCGGCAACACTTTGTCTAGAAACAATTACTCGTGGTCAGATTCAACTAGAATAAGGTCTGACAAGACTTTATTTATAAGCTTCCTTCACAGCACCAGAAGAACCTGGGATTTAATAACCGAATGAACCCAATCTAATTCCTGGGAGGTCACATGAAACTGAACTATGATCTGTGGTAAACACATTTGGTGAAGGCCAATGGTTATCAAGTTTGGGGTTTTTTTCCAACTCCCTGAGCCACAAGTAGAGCCACTTGTGGGGCAGACACCAGGCATGTCTTGAGCAGCTTTCTCCAATCCAGATCTCAGCACCACGTTACACGTCATGGGAGGTCACACAGAAGTGTTTCTTGGGAATATTTAAACAGCATTCCAAAAATGTAAGCCAATGCTGCATCACGCTTTAAATCAGGATGATGTATTCCCCCTTCCCTCCCTTTCAGTGGCAGTTACCTCACTGCCCAACCATTCACAAGACAAGATAGCAAAAAGACACAGATAACAGAAATAACCATCTTCATTACATTAGTTGAAGCTTTTTTCTGAATATATATATTTATACAGACACACACACCTTCAAAAGATTATCTCCATGCAATGTTTGGTATATGCTCATACAGATCTGGGAGATATTTTTACTAATTTCCTTTCTCTTAATTACTTTGCTAGATTATACCACACTACATGGCTCTATCACAAAATTACTCCAGGGAGTACATGACATTGACCAAAGCTGTGAGTACACACACATCTCTCCATGAGGGGCTTCATTTATGCTGAATTTTCCTTACCTTAGTCATAAATTCCCTTTATTCCCTCACCATTCCTTTCACCACCAGCCCAGATGGACCCCTCAGAGTACTGTATTTCCCACAAAGTTATCACTCCTTAAGCACTGTAGCACAAGGCCATTATTATAATCCATGGCAGGATTTTATTCTGTTTCTCTTCAACAAACACACAAACCCCATGAAATGAAGTATGAGATTGAAGTTTCTTTTCTCCTCATCAATTCTAAGGTGCTTCCTTCTCTTTTGGCTCCTGTATACACTGAAAATGACTAAATACCATGATGATGCTAAGGATTTGCAGCTAAGCCTATATGGAAGAAGGATAAAACCAAGACTAATCTCTAAACTAAACAGAGGTCTCGGTGCAAGGACATTTACTTTAATGACCTCACAACACAACCACCCCACTTGATTTTATCACAGGAAATAATTTCAGCCCCAGAGCCCCTTCTTGCCATTTTGAACCCCACAGCAACACCTGGGTAAATACACAGATTTTTAAGGCAAACAACAAGCACCATTCAGATTTTTGAAGCCCAAGGCCATACCCATGTCACAGTTGTGCCAGTTGGGACCATTTTCCAATTTCACCTGTTTTGCTTTGCTTGTGCCAACACCTCCTTGCCTTGGTCCTCTGTAGGGCAGCAACTGTGAAAGGCCATTTTCAGGGGGACAAAGAGCCAACTCTTTGTGAAAGTCAATAATTAATTTTATTCCTCTTCCCTCTCTTTTAAAAAGGACAAAAATTTGTGTATATATATATATATATGTATATATATATATGCATGTGTATGTATATAATATTTATATATACATATAAAATGTGTGTGTGTGTATATTTATATATAAAATTAAGTTTATAATAAAACTTTTAGAGCAGGAAGAGGAGTGTGTAAAATGCAATTCACATTCCAAAGAATTTTTAATTTTTTTTACCCGACTCTCCACTTTACCTTGAGCTTGAACAGCAAAAATGGAAATATTGTTCCTTTTCAGTGCACATTTAGTCATTTGTTCAGGCTCTCACTAGTTTCATGTTATAATACAGGAATATGACTGCAGGGAAATGTAAGTGTTGTCCCAGCAAAACATTGGGCAAAGGATGGGAGAATTTACTTTATAAAATTTAGAAGTTCAGGTGAAGCTTATAAAATCTCTTTAAGCTGTCATATATTTTGTTGTTGCAAAGCTTATAAAATCTCCTTAATCTGCTATATCTTTTGTTGTTACACAGCAGGGTGATACAATGGGATCACTTTCTGATGTCACATGGACTTTGTTGGCCGCACAGATGCTACAGCAGGAATTGTTCAAGGGTGACACAACCTGCAAGACAAAAATGCTCCACTGTGCTTAATCCTTCAGAGCCTTAGCTAAGACAAACCAGACAAACTCTCTTCCTCCTGGCAGTCTGTTCTCATGTTCAGAAAAATAACATAATAGCTGTAAGAAGGTTTGCTGAATCTGTAGAAATAAATCGACTTTTAAAAAGGATTGCATTCATTCCTTTTGCAAGGAATACTGCCAAACATTAAAAGGGTCTGTACTCATGCAACTGAAGCTCTCCCCCTTCACAAACAAACCCTTCTCTACCTCTCCATGGATGGTAATGTCCCTCAGGAAATCCACACTGTTCACTGGACTTTTCGCCCTGCAGGTGAGACAGGAGGAAGCATTGGCACCTCATCCTGTGGGAAAGGTTTCTTCACACGACTGCTAAAAAGCATCAGTTAAGGCAGAATTTAAAGACAAGTGTATAATTATTACATGAAGCTGCTCACCCAACCCTGTGTAATGCAGTTTTTTCTGTACTTATTACAGATGAGGAAAGGAAACTACAGCTCTTTGATGCAATAGATCAGCTTTATAATTCAAATTAGTGCAGAAACACTGGGAAGTGGTACCAGAGCATCAGCTCCCTGATCCAGGCTCCTTCAAGAAAAGGTTGGCATGAAAGGCTGGCAGTGATGCTGCTGGAAAGGGAGACCATGACCACATCTCCTCTCACTCCTCAATGCTGGTCTGGTTCTCTCACTCACACTTTACTCTGACTCTCCCACAGCAGCTGCTGCTGCCCCAAAGTCCCACTTCAGGACAGGTCACAGCCTTTTGCTCTCTTCCAGCTGTGAAATGTGTGCAAAAGGAACAGAATTGGCCTCTTCCCTTATGAAACCACTCCAAAAGCCCCTACTAAATATGGTCCAGGGACAATTCGAGGGCAAGAAGCAGAGAAAATGAGGCAAATGAAATCAAAATAAATGAGAAAAGACAAACAGAAGATGGGAGATGGCCCTCTGGCTGTGTGGGGCTTTTCAACATGAGACACCTGCCAGTGGCCTCCTTTGCCCTCTTTTCTCCCATTCAAAGTTGAACAAGGCCATGACCAAGATCCCAGTATTTCCAAAGCACTGTAAAAGAACAAAACAAAGTGATCAAAACATTTTGGGGTTTTTCTTTGGCAAAGCTAAAAGGACGCATTAAACTTTTAATTGCTTCTTACCTGGCAGAATTCATGCCTTTGATTCCTTCTAAATTAAAGCTGGGACCTTACTAATAAAAATACATCTTCTGCTACCAAATTGAGAATAATTCCCAAAATTTTATCCTGAAAAGAGGTCAAGTAAAAATCCAAACAAGCCTTAACTTTCTGCAGCTGCAGCAGTACCAAAGATGAAGGATTACCTTTACATTCCCCAGGTTTGCTGTTCCTAAATCAACCAGTGCCAGCAACCCACATCACCAGAGGCAGAAATACTCCCAGGTGAAAAGGGCATAGGTTAGGGGAATTTAAGGAAAAACAAAAAACTGTGTTCAGAAAGAATTCAATGCCACAGAGGACACACACAAAGGAACACTCCTCTTACAGTCTCTCCTGTGCAAATATGGGGGTTTAAGGCTTCTTTGTTCTGGCACACTATTCAAAAATATTTATTTTCTTTTTCAGGCTGCTATTTTTAACCATAACTCAGAGAAAGGCCAGAGCCCGACCCAGTGTCTGACTGCAGCTCCCAGACAGGCACAGTGTCACTTGCTGTGACAGGAAGCTGGTGACACACAGCTCTGCAGGTCCCAGTTGCTTTGTTTCCTCCATGGGGCTGGTTTCACCAAAATCCACTTTTATTCATCAGCTCAGAGGGGTTCCATCCAGCCACCTGACATGCCAAGTGCTGTGCATTATTCTTCTTCCTCCTGGACCACTATCAGTTCCTCAAACAGTCATGAAAGCATCACTGAGAGGACAACAGTTTCCCCTGGTGTTTGTTTTCTCCATTTCTAAGAGGACTTCCTGGGAAGAAGCTCCACTCAGCTATTGTCCCTCTCACTAAGCCTGTGCTTGAGGCTCCTCGGCTGCTCAGCTCTTCCACCCCAATGTTTCAATGCTTCTTCCTTCTTGAAAAAAAAAAAAAAAAAAAAAAAAAAAAAAAAAAAAAAAAAAAAGGAGATAAGTTGCCTCATTTCCTCTTCATTCATCTTTCACGTTCCAAAGGGCTTGTGACAACATAACTTGAAAGGAGAAAACCCAAATCGAAACCACGTTCTCCCTCTGCTGTGTTTGTACAGTGGGACCACATGAGGTCTGGGCTCAGAAAGGCAGCTGGCAGGTTAGTATTAAGAAGAGGAAATTTGTTCCTGAGAATTTATTGGGAAACAGGTCGGTGAGAGCTCTCCTGCTGGTTCACAGTGACTCTTCATGGTCCTCCCTGTACAGACACACCAAACTGACCTGCCTGTAACCAGGACCTGTGGCTGCACATAACCAACCAGAAGACATTCAAGGCTTGGGTTTATGTTTATGTGGCAGTGCTTAAGTCAGTGCATTTAACAGTTTGCTTTCATCTCTCTTGTCTTTGTGTGACTGGTTATGGAGCTCCAGTTTTGTAAGTCTCAGCTCTTCCATCAGAGGTCTCCATGAAGTTCTTCCCATCAAACCAATCTGAGCTCCTGCCACTGTGCATGGTGATACAGTCTCTCTTTCTGGAGAAGAGTATGTTTCACTTGTCTGCATCAAAACTTGAATTCTTCATCACCTTGTGTTTTGGAAATTGCTTTATTTATGGCATCAAGAAAAAAGCAGCCCTAAGAATGCAATGTGCAAGAGCTGTGAGATAAGGGTTTTATTTGGCAAATTTATGTATATCAGATCTCATTTTCACTTTGTGAATGCAGAAGTAATCACTAGTAATGTGACTTCAAGCATATTGAGCCCCTGTCTAACAATGCTCATTTTGAGTCTCATCCAAACCTGAATTCCTCCAAAGGCTGCCCATGTTTCCTCACTAGAGCTACATTTCAAGCCATATTTGCATTCTTCAAGGGTGGCTTGAAGGCAGCCTGTGGCTTTCTGAGAAATAAATACAGGGAAAACCACATAAACCCATTTTCTATCCTCATTTGGGTTGACGGGACTTCACCAGCCTGATGAGATTAAAGATGAGCCCTGAATTTTTATGAAATATTTTCTCACTTAGCAGCATCCAGTGTGGCTTCAAAACACCCTCGAAGAGGCTCCTAAATCCACAACAATCTTTCAGAGATTTTTCTACCTCTTGCTACTACTCCCAAAGACCTTTGCTATGCAATCAATCACCCCTTCCAACGAGATGCTGCTCAGGCTGTGTGCTGAGTAGCACAGCAGAACTTTTCACCACCCTGAGACACTGTTTCTCTATTTGCCCTTTCAAGCATCTCTGAGCCAACCGTCTCACCAACTGTTTCACCACAGGTTTTGCATAAACCCAGCAGCTTCACACAAACAATCAGGCTTTGGATTAAGGAAAATCAAGAGCAGTGAGAAGTGTAACAGAACAAGAACAAGCCAGGAATTCTGGAAAAGTGTATTCACAAATCCTACCAATACGATTCGTGGGGGTTTTGTAATTTCCAGTGAAAAAACACAGAGAAGGTGTTGAAAAAATGCATCTTATGGTCTCTGCCCTACTCTGAGCTTTACCAGCCAAAGTGCACCAAACCTTCATAAAAAAGTCAGTCAGGCTGAACCTTCTGGCTCCAAAGGTTTGGGCTTAAATGGAGTCAGGACTTTTTCTTCACCAGTCTCAGAAATGCTGAGGCCAGGACAATAAAACACAGGCCTCAGATTTAACATCCCGGTTTCCAATTCTGCTTGCAGGCAGATCCCTCTGAGGGACATGTGCCTTAGCCAACAGCCATGAATCCACAGTTCAGGAGATTACAGTCTTCTTACAACCCCTTGTGAACAAGAAATGAAGTCAGGTCCTTCTGTTGTAATTATTTCCCCTTTTAGAAGCACCTCTGGCACTATGAAGATACACAGATTGAAAATTCAAAGGCATTTTTCAAAATTACTTTTGCTGCCACTGGTGTGAGGCAGCTCCTCCTGTTTCCAGAACAGCTGGTACCAACCACCAGTTGCCAGGTGGGTGCTCACCACCTCTGAAGCCAAACCAAAGCTCTAAATCCAAATGACATTCTAAAAATTACAATTTTTTTCGGGGTGTATTAAAAATATCTCCTTGGCGTGCTTAAGAAGAACCTGCTGAGAGAAAAACGAAAGCATGAGGTCTTATCTCATTCAAGAATGCCCAGTACAGAGCAACACCAACAAAGTCAGAGGAGATCATGCAGCCCTGGCTTCCAGACTGAGCAGATAGCCTGACATGCTTTTTAAACTCCTAATCTCTGAGGGTTCCTCTGATTTGTAAAACACTGTACCTTGAAATTGAAAGAACATACACAAATGTAGTCAAGACACACTCATGATACAGAAGTAAAACTTACCAGAGCCAGCAAACATGGCTTGTTTTTTTAAAAGAAGTATTTAAAAGAAAATAGAAATCTCTTAAGTGCATTAGATCCACTTTTTTTTGCAAATCTGCTCTGGAGATCAACTAATTTTTTAAACACACACTCTTCTTTGCTTTTCTACTGTATATATATTGCATATATTCTGATTAACATTATTCACCCCAGAATGATGCCTAATAAGCTCATCTGTAAACTCTGAAGAACTAAAAAAAAGATCCCAAGCATATTTTATGAATATAGGATAGCATCAGCTGACAAATATATGGCACAATCCATTTTATTGTGGTTGCAAACAACCACATGAATGAATGTTATGGGTTTGTCTTTGCATTATTCAGGACGATGGGACTTCTGAAGGAAAGTAAGAGTGTGTGCTGGAATTGTGTTGTGGAAGATAAAAAAACATTAGTCACGCACAATATGGTAAAGAACACACAGAATATAAGCAAAACTGCATTTTACCAGCAGCGGGCACTTCACTGGAAGATTCCATAAGGTTTTCTGAAACAAACCGCTGCTACAAGAAGTAACAATGAATCAAACCACTTGGATTTACAACTAGAATTGACAAAGAAATATTTTCAGTTACTATAACCATATTGTTTTAGACTTACTTCAGCCAAAAGCTATTTCAACAGGAAAACCTGTCTTAGCCAACAGCTGGAAAACTCATAGCCTTATTCTGGAAGGAAGGGGGACTGTTACTTTTTACAGATGTCTCCATTCTCATCATCCAAACAGAGTTAAATCTCTGAATAGAGAGATGGGCCCCATCTGAAATGCAGCTCTCACATCCTCCCAAGGCTGTGCACAGTCACACCCCTGGCACTGGTTCAGCCAAGGCGACCAAACACAACGGCCACAGAAACCCAACACTGTGCAGCATCCTCAAATTCAGCCTGCGTTTCGGGGCAGCCCCTCATCCTGCCCAACAGCAGAACTCCAGACACTCAGCTGTCAGAGAGGCTGGATTTTATTTAAAAGCAGCTCTTTTGCAGATGGTAATGATCAAACCCAGCCAGTGCTTCCCTCCACTGCTCAGGCCCAACACCCTGTGAGATCCAGGTTTAGGAGCACCCCCAAGGCAAGCCTGAATTTGGGTTATGATCACAAAAGTAACACCTGCCAAAGCCAAGTGCTATGGAAAGAGCAACTTTTCAGTTGACCACACTTCCTGCTGCCTGAGTATTTAAGACACACAAAAGCCATGTAGCAAGAGATGAGTAACTAACAAACCACAAGCTCTTGCTCAAAATTACCATGTAGTTTACACTCATAGCAACACATCGGTGTGGGACGTTTGTTTATGCTGGTGACTCTTATGTCTGCCAGTGTGGTATCAGCTTTAGTCATCCTCATTCTGGATGGGATGGGCTGAGCTGCTTCGTGGTTTTTTTCCAGTTGTAAGGGTAGTTGGTGCTGAGTTCAGATGGGGCCTTCCTCCTTCATTCACTCAGAACTCAGCTTCTTCCTCAAACAAAACCAGTGCTGCCTCAGCTTTGGATGTCACCACTACATGGCCACAGCTCCTAAGGGATCACCATGAACCCACCAAGCCCTGTGTCCAAAGTCTTCCCCAGAAGCTTCTGTTGTTGCAGATCTTGGGGGTGCACCACACCAAATATAGCCTCAATTTTGTTCTAGGCACTCTTCCTCCCCACTGCCTCCCTTGGGTTTGGTGGAAACATAAAATCATTCTGCTTGGAAAACCCTCCCAGACCACTGAGTCCAAGCTGTGCCTGATCCCCATAGTGTCACCAGCCCAGAGCACTGAGTGCCATGTCCAGGCCTTCCCTGGACACCTCCAGGGATGGAGGTTCCAAACCTTCTTAGGCAGCCCCTGGCAATGCCTGACCACCCTTTCCATGATGTTAAATCTGAACCTCCTCTGGCAGAGCTTGAGGCCATTTTCTCTTGTCCTGTTGAAAGGACAGCTTTGTTCCAGAGGAAGTCTCCAAGGACAGGTTGGACAGAGCTTGGAGCAACCTGGAATAGTGGAAAATGTCCCTGCCCATGGCAGTAGATGGAATGAGATGAGCTTTAAAGATCCTTTTCAATCCAAGCCATTTTATGACTCACTTTTTCTTCTCCAAAAGCATCATAAAAGCTACCATCTTTGCTCAGCTGATATCTGGAGCATTTAGGGGCTCCTCCTTGCAGACACATCAGATGCAGCCTTGACAGCTCTCCCTCAGCCATGCTCACAAACCACCTACACTCTTCATTATCAGTAGTTCTGCTGCTACTTCCTGGGCTCAGAACAAAGATGGAGCATGAGCAGCAGTAATCAAAGTTACATTCCTTTACAATCACACCTAAAAATACCATCTTCTAATCAAAAATACCATCTTCTAACCAAAAATACCATCTTCTAATCATATAAACACTCATATGGTACCTGTCCCATTCATTGCAGAGCTCTGAAAGTTTGTGGCACAGTGAGCTGGAAATAGCAGGAACTTGATTTATATTTAAAAGCAGGTAACAGGTTCTAGAGAACCAGATCTATATCTACTGCAGAATGTGAAGCTGGACGAAATGTGTCACTTACAGGAGAAGCTAATACATGATTCCTGCCACCTTCTTTTCCTAATTTAGAGAAGTGCTGAGTGCCTCAGCACAGCAAGAACCTGTCTGGAAATTTGGGGAGAGCATCGTAATCGTCAGTTACCAAGAATATTCGGCACCAAGTCTGTCAAGCCCCAATTTGTCAAGCCATAACTCTTCATGCATAAAATCAAACAGCAGCAAGATCAGCTAAGCACTGCCTGCACAGCCCTTTGTAGCTTGGCAGGTGTACAGGAAATCTCAGAAGGAAAGAAAAAAACCCAAGCAATGAATCTGGGGATTCCTACTGAATGAAGCAGTAGAGAAACACACCGAAGATAAGCCTTTGCACCCTGGTCTCCTTCAAGCATCAGCAATGAGTTTGGGCCTTCAGATCCATGCAGCTTTTCCACTGACATTTAAGCCTGTGAGGTTCAAAGTTGTGTTTGCTTTGCCCACGGTGGTTTGTAGCCTGCTGAAAGGGCAAACATGGAAACAAAAGGGTTTAGTCTGGCAGGAGAACATGGGCATGGCTGGAAACCTCCTTCCCCACTCACCTCCAGTGTCCCTTATTCTACCTCTACAGCCCCCAAAGCCTACCCTGCAGGCCATGCCTGAACTGCTCAAAACAACATCCAAACAGAGGAAAAGATGTTTTCTTTAGCTTAATTCACACAAAACACCCCTCTCAAAAAAACCCAGAAAAACAAAACCCAAAAAAACCAAACCAAACCAAACCAACCAAAACCCCAAACAAACAAAAACCACAAAACAACAACAACAAAACCCCACCCCAACAACAAACAAAAAACCCTCGTGCATTTTAGCTGTAGTTTTCTCAAAATGGCAATTTGGGGCAGATGCTCAGCATGGAAACTTCAGTCTGGACAGCAGAAGGCTGGCAAAGCCTCATTTTCCAACTGCAAACACTGGAAAGTGTCTGGCAGACTAAATTACACTGATATTACTTTACAGAGTATCTTTAAAGAGCAAAAAAAGCCTTTTTGTTCTTTCTTTTGCACAGACCCTGCCATTAAATCTTTGCCTTTCCTCTAATGTGACCACTGCAATATCGGACTATCAAGTGAAAATACATAAACATCCTCTGTATCATGCTCAGTAAAAGCAAGCTGGTCTTCAGACAATGTTCCCCCAAGGTATTTAACATCCCAAATCCTGCTCCAAGACTGGTGTCTCTAGTTATCAACGTCACAACAATGCCCTGCAAAGAATCACAGGACAAACAGCAACTGTGGTTTCATGCAGAGGAAGGGAAATATCACGTAAAGCTTTAGAAATGCCTTCCTGAGACAGGAGATGAAAGAGGCTGAGTGAGATGGATACTGAGTGGTGGGATGGTGCTGGCATCCTCTGTAAATTTGAAGCATCAAAGCCCGTGTACCTCTGAAAAGAGCAAGGAGAAACTCCCTGGCAGGCAGCACATTTCCAGATACAGCACATGAGGGTAATTTTTTTTAGCTGAGGTCCCAAGCACAACGAACCTAAAATTAGTAGTAAATGGGCTATCCCAGGAAACGAGCAGGGATCTGGCGTGCATGGCCAGAGGTGGCCTCTGAGCCCTGCAAAACCTGCAGCTCCCTTCACGTGGAACATACACCTCCAGGGGAAACCCCAGATGGTTTCATGACATACAGAAGCTGTAGGTATTTTTTTCTAAGGTTGGATGTGAAAACATTTAGTGACAGGCTGTGAGAGCTGGGATTGTTCAGCCTGGAGAAGAGAAGGCTTCAGGGAGACCTTGCTGAAGCCTTTTCAGAACTTTAGGGGGGCTTGTAAAAATGAAGGACAGGGCAGATAGTGACAGAACAAGGAGTGATTTTAAACTGCCAGAGGACAGGGTTAGAGGGGATATTTGGAAGAAATTCTTCCTTGTGATGGTAGGAATCCCTGGCACAGGGTGCCCAGAGAAGCTGTGGCTACCCCTGGATCCCTGAAAGTGTCCCAGGCCAGGCTGGACAGGGTTTGGAGCACCCTGGGCTAGTGGGAGGTGTCCCTGTCCATGGCAGAGGGTGGCACTGGATGAGCTTTAAATTAATTCCCTTCCCACTGAAACCATTCCATGATTCTACGACTCCATGGTCCTGGGTGCTTAAGGGTCCAGCTGGGTCCCCATCATGTGTGTCAGTCACTGACTGCCAGCTGGGATCCATCTGCAGGGTGCAGCTGGAGCTGCTGCAGGGGCTGTCCCTGCTTCAAGGCTTGGCACAGGCTTCTTCAGATCCTACCACAATCTGGTCCTGTGTCTTCAGTTCCCTGCACCTCTGCTTAAGCTTTGCTTACCCAGTAAAGAACCAGGAACAAGCATTACCTTATGATGCCTGTGCTATGCTCCTTTTGAGGACCAACACACCCCTCATACAACAGCTCACATGGAATTGGGTGTAAATGACCTTTTCTGCAGGTTACCTGCTGCAGTGCATGGGAACCACATCCAAAACATGCCCTGACCCTAGAAGCACTACAGAATGAACCTGGGAAAACACCAGCATTTTGGGGAGCTATGAACAGACTGTCTTACAGCATCACCAGAAATCTCCCTACAAGCTCCGTGTGGTTTGAAAAGGCATCAGTGGTGCTGGTGGTGTCGGGGAGAGCCCACGAACTGCCAGGCACTGCTGTGGGCAGCTTTTCTCGGCACAAACCGCTAACGGGAGGATGCTCCACGCTCAGTCTTTAAGCAGTGACATGTAAAAAGCCCAGCCTGGAGATCAGCTGACACATCCACTTTGCAAAAAGCTCCAAAGCAGAATTCCGCCTGGAGGACAGATCATGGCTTGCTCCTGGGAAGGCACAGAGAGTGGGCAGCAAGCCAAAACCCTCCTTCTCTTTTCCACGGAGGAGTGGAGCTGCTGCAGCCCGTGGCTGCTGCTGTGACAGCCCTGGAGCAGCTTGGCTTGAGGCAGCCCTACAGCAGCAGACGCTGCTCCCACCCAAGGGTGGCACAGCCCAGGTCCCTCTGAGCCCCCAGAGTGTGGCCAGGCTCCTGCAGCAGCACCCACCCAGCGCCGAGCTCCCACAGCTGCAGCGGTGCCTCCTCTCCTAGGGGTGCCTCACACCCCAAACCCCACCCGGGAGACACTGGGCTGGGGGCACCCACAGGGAGTGCACAAAACGTTAACGTGGTGCCATCCCTGGCACTGCCCACTCCGCAGGAACCAAGGGTGTGGGGCATGGCACAGCGACAGGCTTGGAGCCAACCTCATCACAAACAGCACCCAAGAGGGCACCTGAATCGCTCATTTCGGCTTAAAATACTTACTTGGAAAATAACTACTCTACTCCCGATCTCACTCGTTTCCTAAATGAATTTCAACCGTACCAAAAATATCTACATACTTTAAGAAAAGTATTCTGCTTTTAACCTCTTACTCATGTATTCACAAGAGCCCAAGAGTCAGCCTCGCTTTTGTTTTCTGCTTCCTGCACTGCAGCTAAGACAACTCCCTAGCTTTAAAAAACATGCAATAAAAAAGGGAGTTAAAAAACATGCAATAAAAAAGATGCAGTAACTACATAACAACTTTGGTAGTACTACAATGATCTAAATATTTTGGCTTAAAGCTTCAGTACTAGCCAAAGCGTAAGAGCAAAGACTTGGTCAGACCTATTAAACAAATGTCACAGAAGGATGAAAATTAAAGGCTTATGAATTCAAGATATAACACTTAACTAAATACTTAGAGAAACAAAGTCACTAAAATCTTAGGTTATCCATACCAAAATAACCTTCAGTGTAGAACCAGCAGCGAACTTTTTATTTTATATATATATATATATAAGACTACTACAAAGACAAAGGACAAAGATTTTAGGAGACCCAGGCAGATGAACCCTTTCTTCTCAGAAGTTTGAGCCATTTGCACAAGCTTTAATCTTGCTTTGATGTAAGAGTTGGCCTTGTTTCATCACTGTCCTTTGACTGCAAAAGCAACTAAAATGCTTGCAAGTATGTCGAAAAACTTGAAACAACTTTTAATTGTTCTCTAAGTGTGAAGAGAACAGTGTGGTTATTCCATGCAAAGGAAAAAGCTGTATTTTAAAAGCACATTCCTCATGAATATCATCCTTCCCCACCTAGACATTGGCTCTGCAGCTGCCACTGCCCAAAGGCACCACCAACAAAGCTGCTTTCATCATCTCAGAGCTCGCTTTTTCTCCCTTTCATACCAATAAAATGTTTATCAGATGCAAAGACTGTCTGACAATTTGTGGCCAGGCTGCACTAATTTAAGAACTTCCAGTATTCAAGATAAAACATCGAGTACAAAGGCACAGCACACTTACAGTGTGTCTCTCAATTACAGATTTGGGGCAAGGATGAGCCTGTTTCTCACTTTTTCTATTGAAACATTCTTTCCACTGATCCCTGTGCCTAATTCAACACTGTATGTAGTTCCTTCTACAGTGACAAGAAAAGCATGAAAAATACCTTGTGCCTCCCCCTACAACCCTGTGGTTTCCCTTCCCTCACACTACCCAAAAAAAAAAGACCAGAGAAAAGCCATCTTTCGTTTTTCAGACCCAGTGATGCAGCACATCACCTTTAGAGTTGTATGTGGGTTTAGTTCTCGTATGTGGGTTGCTTTCATGTAGGGGCTTGAGATGATCCTGCTGAGCAGGCACGGAGCCTAACGCAGCTCTGGGACACAAATTGGGTAACTGGGATTTCTGGGTTTAGGAAAACCTCAGGCCACAAACTGAAGGTAAATAGGGTGTGGTCACAGACAATACTTCTGCTGACAAACTAACAAAGGAAAATTGAAAAATTTCACCTCCTGCTTGGATTAGGGAAATCTCGACCATGCCTGTTGCAAGATAACGTGGCTGTAAACTTCCAAAATTGCTTGTGGAGCTTTTGAGAGAAGTTAATAATGGGCTATTTGAGCAATGGAAATGGAACAGAGAAGGTATATCCTGCCTTAGTCTCCCAAAGCTGAATCTGAAAGTTACCAAGGACAATAAATTCTGGTCACTTGGGTGGCAAATACCTTTTTCATCAATCACATCCCTGGATGCCTTTTGCTTGCACTCAGTCAGAAGGTAAGAAAAAGCACCTGGCCCCTTACATTAAAAGCCATAAAACCCAAAGAGACGCTTCCTCTCCTTTCCAGCACAGGCAGGTCCCATTTATCAAAACTATGGGATGAAAATCTGCTACTGCCTCCAAAAGCAACAATCTCTCTGAGCACTAAAACTTCTCAGAAAACAAGCTAAGCCAAAAGGATTTTCCTTTAAAAATCTCATTTCTTACAGTCTTCAAGAACTTGGAAATGTTGAAATGTGCATATAATAGAATCTTAAATGCTTATTGAAATCTGAATTTCCTGTGAGCTTTACTTCACTTCTCCATTGCACGGGTATTTATCCCTATTTGGATTGGACTAAATGGTACTATGATGCATTCTGGATTTAATACATGCTTCTGAATGAAAATATTATTCTGTCTCTTCCTTAGATTTTGGGAGTTGCAGATAAATCAAATCAGCTTTTACCACAAACCTCACCAGATGAAAAGGAAAAGCAGCTTCCAAGAGCTACAGACTAGATACTGTTAAGTCCAGAGAGAGCCCACACTTGTAGAATTTGCTTGGAATGACCTTTAAGCCCATCTCATTCTGCCAGAAGCAGGGACACCTTCCACTAGACCAGGGAGTTGCTCCAGGTCCTGGGCAACCTGGCCTTGGACACTTTCAGGGGCGTCCTGCTCTGTATGATGCCACAGCCACGCTTACCTACAGATAATGGAAGAGAGAATTTCTGGAAAATGGAACAACCCAGCTTGGAACAGGCTGGAAGCAAAGGCAGGGAGTGCAGCAAGACTTGTACAGAACCCTGCTGTATTTGCAGTCACACAACAAATTAAAACCAGAAGGATAAGTGACAGTTTAAAGCAGAAAATCCAACATCCAGTCTGAGTGCCCGTCCAAAAAAAGGCCAGCTTTTCCACAATTAATTCCAAGTCATTCTTCCATCCTGCAGCACTCCTCCTGCCAGCTCTGTGCACACTGACTGAGACTTTCACTCCAGAGCTGTATCAGGCACTTGGGTTCTGCCCTTCCGAGTCGGTGGGACTCATCCCTGTACCACCGCTGGAATTTATTCAGCTGGTTTCCTAGAAAGCTAATGACCCATTTCCTATCTTGTTTTTCAAGAAAAGAGTGAAGCAGGCTCCCCTTCAGCCTCTAAAATGGGCCAGAATAGGAGTGTCTCTGCTTTTTCAAGTGTGCTACATCTTGTAGGAACACACCTACAGCGTGTGATCATTGTGCAAAATCCTGACTTAATTAACACCACACTGAAATTCCTAAGTAACACAAATGGCTAGAAAGAAGTTTCGAACAGACATTAAGTAATAGCTTTCACTGTCACCTCAAAAGAACAACATCTGGAAGGTCTGTCTGGAAAAACTTCCTAAACAATGAGGAAATCCACAAGGGGCATCCTGGGTGATGCAGGGTCACAGGCACTGTGCCCTGCGCTGGGGGATCCCACCTGCCTGGGGGAAGAAAGAGATGGAGAAGAAGGAAAGGAAGAAACTGCATTTAAACAATCAAATCCAAAGCAAATAACTACAAAGCCTCATCCTCTGGACAGATGTCTGTTTATAGAAATGGGAAGCCAGGATATGGTCAAGCATACCAAGTATCTTTAAGAAAAAACAACCTTTCAGAGAAGTTCAGTTTTTCATATGCTGAACTGTTTTGGTGATGCACCTGTTGAAATTACTGGTGTTAGGTGCTTGACATCTTTCCACTTCTGCAAGCTAAGAAAGATTAGTCCTGACACATGATATGCGACAGACCAGAGCTTGGTCACCTACTACTTCAGCTGCTGAGATTGCAGAAATGGAAAATCATCAAGACTTTAAGGGCATTTCCATCTTTGCCTGCTGTAAGATCCTCATCCTCGATGGTTTCCCGTCTGCCAGCAGGGACACTAAGCAACACTTTTCTTTCAGGAATGATGATACCTCTGGCACAATCTCTCAGGACGTACCACTGAGCTGCTTTAGTGGGATGTCCTTTCACTTTCAGCTGATTCCTGAATTTCATGATTGCACCCCGAGCCCGTAGCTCCCCACCACCGCCCTGGACCACTCCCTCTTGGGTGTAGCACTCCTTAAGCATCATTAGACAATTCACCCAACAAACAACTCCCATCATAAGTTCAGCCCATGCCTCATCAAACTGAGAGCACAAATTTTTTTAATAAAAGCTTTTCACATGACCAACTCTCAGTCTCCTAATTATTACTGCCATATTTTAAACTCCATTTCATTCACATCCTGAATAATCCCCATGCAGTCCCACTAAAACCCCACAAAGTAGGATTATCTCTGCCACAAGTCGTCTTTTTCAAGGCCCCAGTCCAAAAACTAGAGGAATTACTGTAAAATTTTCTTTTCATTTTGGAGGGCTTTAAATCATTTTACTGCTTACAGTGTGTGTGTATTTAAAATATCCTATGGATTGAAATAGGTGGAAAAATGTGGGTTTCCAAAGAACTGGTTAGAAAAACAGGCTTGTGCTGCACAGCACAAGAAGACACCTTTGAAACTCTAAGGTTTCCAGACTAGTTGTATTGCAGTGCATGTGGTCTGGCTTTCTCCCACTTCCCCCTAAATAATCCCCACACACCTTCTCCCAGAGGACACAAACTGTCCCCACTGCTCACAGGAGTCCTTGCTGACTCATTTTTCTATTACTTCACTATGACATTAATTTCCTTCAGGTAGGAGTAAGGAATATCAAGTTTTGGCATTTTATTCACGATTTCAGCCCCCAGCAATGAGAAATTTTCATTAATTTCTAGTGGACAAAGATGTTGCAACGGCTTGCAAAATGCAACTTCATGAGATATAAATATGAACAGAGATTTTCTGAGTGTAAAAATTGTTTTGCAAAGCATTTTCATCCCCAACTAAGTGTTTAGGTAGTTGATTCAAACTTCACAAGATCCCTGCCCTTGCAGTTTCAAACAAAGCCTCAATTTCCCTGTGAAGACCATGTGGAAAATCACACATTGGCATCGTCTGTTATCTTCTTAGGCATTGTTTGTGGCAGGGGATGCACATTACCAGGTCAATAATGACATTTGCTGACTTTCAGGTTGTGATATTGCCCAAGTATTGCCCAGTGTACAACCACACACGGCTCTGTGAGTTGGCTGGTTCAGTCCTACCACATTTTCCCTAAGAGCATGGAAGCTGGGAGCAGTTTTAGGTGGAAATTCCAGGCTTCACATTCAGTAACTGAGATGCTGCGTGGGATGCTTTCCTGGTTTTCTCTGGGATTCATTTCTCCAGCTGGTCTGACAAGGCTCACCCTCATTCACCAACAGGAACCCACAGACAGCAAAGCAGCTCCCTGGGGGTGCCTGTGCTCAGGGCAGGTTCTTGAGGGGTTATAGAGGCACCTGTTTGACTGGGTTTGCATATTTTCAACATAATTTTACATCTCACGTAATTCTTGTCCTCATTTGGTTCTCCTCTCATCCCACAAACCATGTGAGCAGACAGACTTTCAGAAGTCAGAAAACCTGTAGAACTGTACCTGGGTTGATGCAGAAGATGTAACATGGAATTGTGGAATATCCAGAGCTGGAACAGACCCACAAGAATCATCAAGTCCAACTACTGCCCTGCACAGGTCAGACATCACCTTTAACGCTCAGCCCCTCATTTCCATTCATTACATTTTGCTTTAGCTTAAATGCTGTCTAAGTAAACTACAAGGCTTTACAATCCATTTAATTTCAGACAAATTAAGTTATCGTTATGGTAAAAAGAAATTAAATTACACCACCATGAAAACAACTATGAACTACACAAGTTCTCACTTGAAGTAATACTCAGGATTTCCTGTCTTGAGGCTACTGGTATTTGAGCCAGTAAGAGGGAGCATCCCAGAATGCATACAATTTGGAAAGTGTTGCTGGCTCCTTTGGCTTCCTGTCTCCCCATCTCCCTCCCTCACCAGTGCTCTCCCATTCCAGCACCTATGGACTGACAATTCTGCTGACAAAAACCAAATCTTTCCCTTTCCTTTTTACTGAGGACACCCCTGCATCACCTGTGGAGGAAAAGAACCCCAAAAGCTGACATCCCACTAGAAAAACCCACCTAAGCTTCAAGAAGCCAGCTAAAAAACATACTGCTTATTCAAGCTACAGACTCAGGGCTTCCACACGGTCCCTCTTGGAATGAGGGGAGCTCACCACAGAGCTCCTCTGCAAATAAATCACACCCAGGGGTGTAAGACAGACAGGCAAAGCCTGACTCTGGCAGATTCCAGCCTAACATCAGCAATAGGTTTGGTGAGCTGGCTCAATTGCACTCTGTTTCCATTTAAGATGCTCTTCACAATTCCTTTTCCTCCTCCAAAGTGCTAATTCACAGGCAGCCTCTGTATAAAGTGCCTCATTGATGATTTTCCCAAGCAGGAGCTTCGAGTGGGGGATCCTCACAGCACAAACAGCAGATATGAGCCAGGGGTTGAGCACAGGATTTTAATTCCTTCTTCCACAATGACTTCCCACTGGCTCTTGCCTGTGTAAAGATGTGATGGGCAAACAAGAGCTGTGTCTGGAGTGCTGCAGAGCTCTCAGCATGGCCAAGGTACCTTCCCTGTGAGCTGCAGGCAAGTCTCAGACACACACAGCCAGCCCTATTTTACACACAGGGATTTCCCAACCTTTCAGCATTAGCCCCAGTTCCAATTCTAGATGATGTCAAGGGCAAGGACCTGCATGATTTCCCCTAAACTAATAAACTCCCTGAATTTCCTAATTTTTTTTTTTCTTTTTAGTAACTAAACATCAACCTTTTCAGGTGCTCACGACTCAGGGAGCAGAAACTTGGAATGCTGAACTGTGAAAATGCAATTTTGGTGGCACCGTGGGGATGAACGTAAAGAAAAACAGAAATCCGTGGGAGCTGCACCCTCATGGCTCTGACTGGACTTGAAACCACCCTCAGTGAGGCAGGAAAAACTGACAGTATTGATAGAACACTGCAGCTCTGCTGACTGCTTTTTGGGTAAAAGCCATTTAATGACTGGACATCCTTCCCAATAAGGGAATCCCTTGAAAGACACGCTGTGATTTCAAAGGAGTCCTGACAGAGAAACGGCTCTGTGTTTGCACTCCCTCTGCACCACAAAAAAATCCCAAAGCAAAGAAATCCAAGGACAATCCGGGCTGTGGGCACCACCCAGGAATCACCCTCCAGCCCAAATCCTCAGCACAGAGTTTGATCTCCCAGCCCACAAGAGACAGGGCTCTCACAGGCTCTGCATGCATCATACATCAAGTGCTAGAACTGGGCTTCCTTTTCTCATGCAAGCTTTTATCCCACTTGTAAATCTTCAGCCTTAAAATTTGCTTTGCAAATACTCTACCTGCTGTCTGAGTGATAAGCATCACAGGTAAGAGTAAGCTCTGTTTCATACTGAACTATTCAAGTAACAAAAAGACACCCTAAACCCCAGAATTACACTCTCTTCCTTCATAGTTTAATTGCAATGTACATGATTTAAAGCCTCTTTTTTTGTTTGTTTGTTTGTTTGCGCTCTCTCCTAATATTCTACCGGGATAAAGAACTGCCCTTACACAGTGAGCCTGGGTAAGGTACCCACCTTCTTTACCTCGCTCCCCACCTAGCAGCGCTGCCCCTGCCTCCAAGGGGCTCGGCAGGGCATCAGCCCAGGTGTGGCTGGCAGGATTCAACGGAAGGCTCCCGGTGCCTGGGAATGTGCCGGGTTTGGAGCCCGGGATGTGTCACCCGGGCACACCGAGCCGCAGCGCTGCACACTCGCTCAGCTTTCACCGTCTACTTATAACTCCCTGACTGGAAACCTCTAAAGCATCGCCCTCCAGAAAGCGCTCCGAACTCCACGGGACGCTGAGAAATCGGCTCAACCCGCGCTGTCCCGCCGGCCGCCGAGCGCTGCCCGGGATGCGCGGGGCTCCCGGGGCGCTGCCGGCGGCTTTCCGGAGCCCCGCGGTACCCGGGGCGCTGCCGGCGGCTTTCCGGAGCCCCGCGGTACCCGGGGCGCTGCCGGCGGCTTTCCGGAGCGCCGCGGCACCCGGGGCGCTGCCGGCGGCTTTCCGGAGCCCCGCGGCACCCGGGGCGCTGCCGGCGGCTTTCCGGAGCCCCGCGGTACCCGGGGCGCTGCCGGCGGCTTTCCGGAGCCCCGCGGTACCCGGGGCGCTGCCGGCGCTCCCCAGCCCCGTACCTCGGATGTAGGCGCACTTGCTGTCGTCCAGCGCCGCGGAGGCAGAGGCGCCCATGGCTCGGTGCGGAGCTGAGGCAGCACCGCTCTCCCGCCGAGCCCGGACCGCTGCCGCCGAGCCCGGACCGCTGCCGCCGAGCCCGGACCGCTCCCGCCGAGCCCGGACCGCTCCCGCCGAGCCCGGACCGCTCCCGCCGAGCCCGGACCGCTGCCGCCGAGCCCGGACCGCTGCCGCCGAGCCCGGACCGCTGCCGCCGAGCCCGGACCGATCCCGCCGAGCCCGGTCCGCTCCCGCCGAGCCCGGTCCGCTGCCGCCGCTTCCTTCGCAGGCGCCGCCCCCGGGCCCGGCCCGGCCCCGCCCCACCGGGGACCCGCCGGGGACTCCTCAGGGACAGGGCAGGGACCGGGCAGGGATTCCTCGGGGACCGGGCAGGGGCTCCCCGCGACTCCTCAGGGGCTGGGCAGGGGCTCCTCAGGGACACGGCCGGCACTCCTCAGGGACCGGCAAGGGATTCCTCAGGGACCCGCCAGGGGCCGGGCATGGTCCCGCCGAGGACTCCTCAGGGACCGGGCAGGAGCTCCCCGGCACTCCTCAGGGACCGGGGCAGAGGCTCCCCGGGACTCCTCAGGGGCTCCTCAGGGACACGGCCGGCACTCCCCAGACCCCGCGGGTGCCTCACGGCCGGCGGAGGCTCTGGGCCCCCGGCACGCCGGTCCCGGCCGCTCTTTGTGCCTCTGCTCTGCCCCACTGTCACTCGTCGCCGCAAAGTCCACATCCCCTCGGAGACACAGTTAGAGCCTCCGGAGTTTCCGCAGAGGCCGCGATGAAGACCGTGCCACGGTAAAAGCACAGTTAAACACGAGCAAAATAGCTCTCCTGGAGGTGTCCGAGAGGCAGCTGCGTCTGGCGCTGGGCCATGTGTGCGGTGGTTTAGGAGCGACAGTGGCAGCGCTCAGGTGACGTTTGAACTCGAGGATTTTAGAGGTCTGTTCCAGCCTCGATGATTGCACGATTCTGTCATAAAGCCCCTGGCACAGGGTGCCCAGAGCAGCTGTGGCTGCCCCTGGATCCCTGGAAGTGTCCAAGGCCAGGCTGGACAGGGCTTGGAGCACCCTGGGACAGTGGAAGGTGTCCCTGCCCATGGCAGGAGGTGGAATGGGATGACTTTAAGGTCCCTTCCAACCCAACCCATTCCATCCTTCTGTGATTCTGTGATTTATGGCTCAGTCTGCAGGGCTGTATTGTCCCACTCTTCCCAGGAATATTGCAAATTGCTGCTGTACGATTCCAGGATGAACAACAAACCTACAGAAGAGACACTAAAATAAATATCACTTCAGTAAATATTGGCTAGTGATTGAAACAACTTCCTCAAGCAGGCAACTGCAAGAGTCTGCAGATCCTCAGCACAGCAATGTAAGACAGTATGGAACAGGTATCTGGATCCTCCTGCCCCTGAATAATAATTTTACATCATACCCAGATGTGACTTTCTAAAGTATTTCCTTCCTTTTTTTCTGCTTTAATAACATTAATCCAGTTGACTGGCCATGGGCAGGGTGCCATCCCTTATTGTGCCTCATATGTTTTGTATGGAGTTGATGAGTTGCAATGAATATGGATTTTGCTGACACGCTGGAGGTTCACAGTGATTGGAAGTTACACATTTTACCATTAAATACTTCTCATTCAGCTTGTACACATCTGCCACTCACTGTGAAATTGCTTTCACAGAGTTCACTTTTGCTGATGTGGGCTGTGGAGTTGGTAGGTTTATTGCTATGCCACTCAGCTGATCACAGAATGGTGAAACATTTTGGGGTTGAATCTTTTTAAACAAACACCAAACTTGATCTGATTTGAAATATTGCAGATGATATGTGACGTCAAGTTCAGTATTGTGCTAAACAACCTCTTTCCTTCCAAAATTCATGTTGGAAGGAAATTTGCTGGTTGTATCTAAGTGTGATGGGGCAGTTGCTTCTACCTCGAGGAGAGCAGGCTCACCCAGAGCACAGCATCACTGAGCCAGCATCTCACAAGTCCATAGAGACCTCAGCTGAGCTAAAACATTTAATCACCAGCACTTCTAGAGGTCAAATGTGAACGGGGCTCTGTTTTAAATATATTTGGTTGTTAGACTCTGCAGGAGAGCTCTCAGCAAGGTGGCTGCTGTGGTTTGCTCACTGCATCTCTGTGAGCTGTGTGAGCAGACAGTATTTCCAGTGAGGAAACACTGGTTACTGGTGTGTGGTTTGAAGGCATTAACTCAGAGGAGAGTTCAAGTTCTGTTCAGCACAGTGCATCTTTTATCAAATGTAGCTGAGGAGCTTTTCATAACGTATAGTCACGTGTAATGGGCAAGTCAGCTCCAGGAGTCTGGAGAGATAAACCTTGGAGAATTCATGAGCCATGAAGTGGATTGCAGTTCTGTCTCATCATTTAGTAGATGAAAATATGCCAAATCCCAGAAGTTTCCTACCCCAGAACAGATGTCAGAATGTGCACTGAATGGGAAACCTCTCTGTCTAATTACAGCTAGGGTAAAATGAAAATGAGAACTGAGGAGCTTATTTAGTTATAACATTCTGTACTTTGGTACTACCTGATCCCCAAGATGCCCAGGCATTTCTTAAATGTTTGCTAATTAAAGACTGTGATTTCCTTTCTGAGATAGGGAAATGCTGTGTTTTAATGGTGAAGCTTGTGTCTTTAGCAGCTTGAAAAGATACCATGAGAAATGTGAGCCAAATCAGGAACAGAGATATGTGATCCTATTTATGTATTGCTTAAAACAAAGACCATCCTCAAGACAAGAAATTTGCCACATTAAATTTTAAGGTGATGTGACACCTGCACTGCAGCTATTGATGATAAAATAATACCATCAGAACAAAAATACCACCACAGCCAAACCAAGTCTTTTCCCACCTGTTCTCCTATGAAATCTTGATCTTTAAATGTTGTGTTTATCTTTACACACCCCGAAATTCCTTCTCTAAACACCTGTTTTTGTACTATATCCTAAAGCTTGTATTATATCTTAAAGGGCAAAATGAAAGTGAATTCCTGAGTGTAGAGGATCAGAAGACCTTCTTTCCAAACGAACGGATGAAGATCTACCTCAGTTGCCTCTGTGAGTTCACTTGTGGCACAGTGACATGGAGAGAGAGGTGGCTTCTTCCATCACCACAGTCCAGGCTTCCTCCTGCTCTGGACCCATAAGGAGGCCAGTGGAAGTACTGGGAGCTCTGGGACCCAAAGAGTGCAGTGCACTGTCACTGTTGTATTCTGCTTTGGGAGGCAGGGAAGGAGGCAGGAAGGGAGGGAGGGAAAAGGAGGCTGTCTTCACAATCTCATCTCTTTAATCTCACACTGGGATGGAACCCTGATGTGCCCCACACACGACAAGATCCCTTCCCAGTGCCATGGGCATACCATGGAATGAACTTCCCATCTTTGTTAGTCAAACACACAGTCACAGGGCTGACAACCTGCAGAGGCATCATCAGAGGGACTGATAAAATCTTGGCCACCTTGCTGCTGCTGCTTCTCCTTGTGTGACTGTAAAGGGGACGTGCCAAGGAAGCAGCTTCTTTGACAGGCTGCATGAGAGCACTTGGCTGTGCCCTTTGCTCCAGAGGGAGTGCAGGTTCACCCTGTGTGTGCTCCCCCACAGCCCTCCTGGTTGCCTCAGAGACATGGTTTGTTATCAAACAGAAGCACTAAAGAGAAAGGTGTGTGAAATCCATTGGGAGAGATGATTCATTGTCCAAAACTGCCCTCTAGGATTTCTCCAAGGGAGAGGAGCCATTTTAAGGTCGCTGACTTTGGAGGCAGGATAATAACGTGCTGTTGATGCAGCCAGCTGCAAATGTAATGAAACTGTAATGAATAAATAATAATTATCTACTGCTAGAGGAAACTCTTAATCATTATTGTCTGAAAGTCAAAATCAGGTTGTAGCCAGTGTGAGAGATGTGTGATAAAATAAAACAGCCCTTTTCTCAGGACAGACTGTTAGTTGAAGTGTATTCTGAATCCTTTCCCTGTAAGTAAAACAAAAATGTTATTCTTATGAGTTATTTTCAAAAGGTTAGAAGGAGGTCTTCAAATCTAGCTGCAGAAGACACTCTAAGAGAATCACAGCTGTTCTGGCTGGAAAATCAAAAATAACTTTTTGATAAAATAGCCTTAAAAAAAAAGTTAAGAGCTGGTTGTGCTTTAGCAACCAGCATGGAGCACTGAAAACTCACACACAGAAGAGATTTTGACAGGTTCCTAATCCCAGAATCATGGAACAGCCCAGGTTTGGGAGGGAACTCAAAAGATCATCAAACCTCTCCTGGGAAAGGGAGTCTAAGGAGATTATCTAACACCCCGTGCCATTGCACCTTGAGAACTTCAGCAACAGAGATTCTGCTACACCCCTGAAGAGGTTGTGCCAGTGAATAGCTGTTCTTGCTAAAGAAAGTATCTTATACCAAGATAAAATGAAAAAGCATGTTGTGGAGGCAGTATATTATGTGCTGCTTCATACATGAACTGAATGTTCCAGGAAAGACATATAAAAATTGTTTATGGTCATTATTTAAATGAAGAAATCAGATAAAACCCCTTGTTTTGTAACTGAAAAATATGGACAGTCTGAATCACCCATGAAGGAGGGAAAGCAAGGCAAAGGAATATTTCAATAGCAAATGGTGCTATAATTATATAATTTTATCTGTAGTTCTACCTTTCAAAGGTTATGTAGATCAAAATATAATCAAGCTGCTAAGTGCACAGTTCAAAGCAAGAGGAGGCTTTGCCTTTCTCACTCCTTATTTTCTTATATTCAACATGTGAACAACATCCATTGGAATACTCATTGAAAAAGAGTGCTCATAAAACCCCCAGAATTATAAATTACATTTATTATTCTACCCTGCTTGGTTGCAAATTGTTTAGATATGTCATTTTTGCCCAGAGAATTGAATGCGGTACATGATCTGAGAGGTTTTTGAAACTCCTGCAATAGAATGTTCTGATAATGTATTCATGGTGACAAGGCAGAGTTCCAGAGTTCTGTACTTGCATTTAGTAAATATATGTACCCAAACATAGCCCTAGCCCATAGCAGGGCTCAGCTAGACATCAGCATTGCTACAAATAGGGAATTTCCATCCTCAACACCCAAACAACACACACCTTGTGCCTCATACACTAAATACTTTTGAGTGGAAAGACAGAAAACTTGAGGTTAAAAAACTCTTTTATCTTCATTGTCCGGGAGGGTGGTGATGAAAACTTCCCTGTAATGACAACTAGAAGCTTCTCTCCCTTCTGACACTGGAGATTCTGAAGTAGAAGTATTTGAGCATTGAGCATTTGAAGCATTTGAGCATTTGAGCAGCTGGGCCTTTAAGACACCAGGTAAGCACAACGAAAGAATGCTGCTTCTCTAGAATTCCTTCTCAAAACTGAGGGGAACAGCACAGTGCTCATGGTACTCACTGGAGAGAGCTTTGTTCTTTTGGTTTCTATCCACAAGGGCCCTTCAGTGGCTCTTAGGTTCCCAGTTTTTATGGAGTACAACCAAACACTTGCAAATCTATTCTGAGCAAGTGATACTATTTATGACCAAATACACAATCTGTTAGTATTTAGGGCACATTACCAACTTGCATGTCAAGACTGCTTTTTAAAACAGATTCTAAAATTTATTTATTACAAATAAACAGATTGTCCCAAGTACAGCTCCAGGCAGCAGCTGTGGAGAAGGGAAAGCACTGCACACCCGAAGTGAAAAAAAATCCTTTTAAATCAGTAACCCCACAGGAACAAGAGACTCTGCCTTACCTTAAGAAGAAGTAATTACTCTTCAAGCCCCGTAGTGAAAAGTTCCCCAGGACTTGTTTCTTCCCCTCCTCAGTTTTCCTGTGGGAGTGCTGCTGGCCCTGCCATTGCCATGTCAGGAACCTGATAGGAACGCTGTTTCAAGCTTGTTTGCTTGTTCTTTTGATGTCATGCTTGTGGCTCTTTGAAGTTGGAGTCTCCTTCTGGAAGGCTGGGGGGCAATGCTGGATCTAGAAGAACAGGAAAGTAAAGAGGTGCAGCAAGCCCAGTACCCCTGGGAATCAGTAAGGGAGTGAAATGGATTGAGAGGATGTGCCATGGGACTGAGGGCATCTGGGACAGGAGTAAAAACTCTGAATAGGGATGCAAAAATCCAGATGGTTCTGGATTTTATTTCCGATAAAGGAAGGAATCCTCGAGTTAAGAATCACCTCCAGCTGGGGCACACTCCATTTGCTTGCCCCAGTGGCCAAGAAATCACATGGTTTTGTATATATGTATATTAAAATAAAATACATGTGTTGAACTTTCCTGTTTTTTAAATACACAAAACATATTTGGTCAATTCAAACACCATTTCCTTCTCTGCTTAGTCACTAGTTATGAAATCTGTTAAATGACAAATGAGGTGATCATTCCTGCTCAGCTGCCATTAGAGGCTGTATTTTAATTTGTTGGGACATTCCTGTCAAAACAACTAATGCATAGGCCCTCACAAATTCATTGTTGAAGTTCCCTCATTGCCAAACAAAACTCATGGGTTTGTTCCTTCACGTGAAAATAGAGGTGGTGCCCAGAAACTAGTGAATAAAGCAGAGCTGAGTGCCCTTCCCACTGCCCGGTGCTCCCACGGCCACAGAACAGCAAACAAGGAGGCACAGCCCAATCTGCTGACCTCAGCAGGAAATCCAGAATAAAAAGCCATCTCTTGGAGATCCAGTGGGTTCTTTACTGCCTCAAATGGGCAGCCACACCTGCCTGGGAAGACCAAAACCTTCCTAAGTGGTAGGAATAAGTTCATAGGGAGGGATTTGTAGGAGGCAGCCTGGTAAGAGGGGAAGGCTGAGGCATCTTGCTGCTTCTGAACAGAGTTTAGTGAGGCAAGATGCCAAATCCAGAAATTAAACCTGTCATTTTCCCAACTTAACTAAGGCAATCATAGTGACTCTGCTTAGAGGAGTAAGAAATTCTACTTCCATTTTATTATCAAAGATGTGACTGAAACTTTCTTCCCAAGTGAGCTGCTGTTCTTGTATTATTAACAACCCCTCAAAAATCCAGCAGGCGTAGGCTGCAGAAGCTGAATGATCCTGCAGACATGATTAATGAAGGAGAGGGCTAAATCCCCACGACATCTGGATTTGCTTCTTCTGGCCACAGATGGTTTTGGTTGCTTTTTATTCCAAGTATATTCATTAGGACCAAGCATGGGATTTAAACACAGCTTTCCTGTTCCAAGTCTCCATTTTCCATGGAGAAGCTTCTCCTCAGGACCCTATCCAGGGAGGCATATGTAACAAATAAAGTGGGATTTGCTAAACCGGCCTGCACACTGAAGGGGCTGCAAGAGTTCAAAAGGAGACACACAAAGGAAAATGGAATAGTTTGGATTTCTGATGTATTTTCGCCTCTCTGAAGCGATTGTCTCGTCTGCTTCATTTTTGTTCCAGATAATTTTATAAACCTTATCCCTCCAAGGTTTTGAACTTACAGTAGATGGATCACAAAGTGTTTACAAGTTTTTCTGTTCGCTTAGTGTAGATGCTGAGAGCACAAGTCCATCCACCCAAGCCTGGCTCCTGAGCCAGCCAGGAAAGCCACCCAGTGAGCAGCCTCACAGCAATCCCACACTGATCCCATCAGTGGGTGAGGCACCCCTCTTCCCTGGGATCCTGTCAGCCTCCTGCTCCTCTCCAGCTCATCTGCACTCACCCAAAGTGTGCCTGGACAGAAGGACATCATCTCCTCAGCAGCAGCAGCACATCCTCATGGTGAAGCAGCCAGCAAAAATCTTTCCAATTAGTTATTACCATGACTTATTTGTGTGATAAAGTCTGGACACAAGGTCTTTCAGTACCTTTTAGGAGTGCAGATGTGATTAACTGGTGTATGACTGATTTTCTTACACTCACTGTGTTGCTTCTCCAGCTGTTAACGTGGGTAACAATTAATCTGCTTTTTTAGCACAGTACCTGCCTTGGGTTCATTCTTGCCTCTCTAAATAACCAACAGAAGAAACAGCAGTGGCCTTGATTATGTAGTAATGATCTCCTCAGAACTGATAAACTCTATCAAATCACTAGTAATTCTGTGGTTTTTTCAAAGCATTTTAAATGCCAGTGTTTATTTGGCTGTTATAGGAAAGCATAATACTTATTTGAAAACTCACTTGCTTTCAGACACATCCACCCTCACAGTCCCAGCTGTTTTGCTGTGCAGTATTGAACACACTGTCATGTCTACTGTATTAAAACCACTGCCTGCAGATCAAAGGAGATGATTTTATTGCTTTTTTTCATGATATTTAGCAGAAACCTATATTCTCCTGGTTACCCATGCAGTTCAACTTTACCAGACTGGTTTTGACCACGGTCGATTGCACTGATGTTTGTAAGTGAAATGCAGCTCTTGCTTTTCCTTCCTTTTCTATTTCATAATAAAGTTAATATTTCCGTAGACACTGGAATCCTCATTTTCCTGACATGAGAGAAAATAACAACATTCTTCTGTTATCCCAACTTTGAAACATGATAATTAGAAGTATTATCCTAGATCACAGAAAAGTCCAGTTTGGAAGGGACTTCTGGAGCCCATGTGCTCCAAACTTCTGCTGGAAGCAGGACCCTTGAGTTAGGCTGTCCAGGGCTCTGTCAAGCCAAACCTTGAATATTTCCAGTGAGGGAAATTTTACCACTTCCCTGGCAACCTAGTGCAATGTTTAATTGTTCTCACAGTGATTTTCTTCCACTTAAACCCAGACAGAATTTCTCCTTGGGGCAAGTTGTTTGTATTAGCCTTAATGTGTTTTTCCTTGATGTGTTCAGATGCACAAATTAGCTCTTGC
Source organism: Sylvia atricapilla (assembly GCF_009819655.1). Lineage (NCBI taxonomy): Eukaryota > Metazoa > Chordata > Aves > Passeriformes > Sylviidae > Sylvia > Sylvia atricapilla. The sequence goes on from NC_089148.1 coordinate 5,360,416, forward strand.
CTGTCTAAATAACCAATAGAAGAAGCAGCAGTGGCCTGGCTTCATTTCTGATGGCACACTGGATGTTTAGCAGTTCAACTACCTTAAGGCTGGTTTTTGCCACATCTTGCAGTAACTACTGGACAGAACTGGGGGGGTCTTTCATTACCCTGTCAAAGACCAGAGAGCCCAGGAACACAGAAGTGGGCAGGAGGCTGAAAATGGGGGCGTTAATGTTCTCTAACAGCCACTCAGCCCATTTTAAAATGAAGCTTTTGGAGCATTTTGTCTGTGTAGAATAATTGAGCTGTAAGGATCCCTGCTGTGGACTGAAAGCAGTATGCAAACCAAGCCTCGGAGTCTTGCCAACAATTACCTTTTACTTGGCACACTTCCCAGAATTAAAATCTTGCAAAATTTCAATCTCCATTTCTCTGGTATATTTCTGTAGTTATTTAAACAACCAATAAAATAAAGGAAAAAAAAAAAAAAAAAAAAAAGAGAGAGAGATGATAAAAATGTTTAGATTATGGACTAAGCATACATAATGGTCTGGCTATGGTTCCCTTCTCTTTCCCCAAATACCTAAAGAATAACAAGAGGAAATACTAAAAAGAACCAGCAATTTAAACAAAAGCTGTGAGGTCAAACTCTCCCTTGCTCCTCCTTCCTTCTCTTTATCGCTGGTCCCCACTTGGCTGCTGGCTCCCAGCTGAAGGCACTGGCTGTATTGTTAGTCCATGGACAAGAACAATACACCACAACAAAGGTTGGGGGAGCTTACTGGGAACTCGAGCCTTTCCAGAGTTTTGCCTTCTGCAAAGCGAAAATCCTGTGAAAAGAAGGAAAAATAAACCAAAGCTCATGTGGAATCATAGAATCAGGGGATGGTTTGGACAGGGAGGGACTTTAAAGCCTGTCCAGTTCTATCCTCTGCCATGAGGAGGGACACCTTCCACTATCCCAGGTTGCTCCAAGCCCCGTCCAACCTGGCCTTGGACACTTCCAGGGATGGAGCAAATTTCTTCCCAGTATCCCATCTATCCCTGCACTCTGGCAGTGGGAAGCCATTCCCTGTGTCCTGTCCTTCCATCCCTTGTCCCAAGACCCTCTCCAGCTCTCCTGGAGCCTCTTTAGGCACTAAGGTGTCCCTGGAGCCTTATTTTCTTCAGGTGAGCACCCCCAGCTCTCCCAGGCTGGCTCCAGAGCAGAGGAGCTCCAGCCCTGGGAGCATTTCCGTGGCCTCCTTGGGCTCCAAGAGACCCACATCTTCCCTGTGCTGTGGCCCTAGAGCTGCATGCAGTAAAGCACCAGCCCCCAGTGTGGTGACATCGGATGACAACTCTCACTAGAATGAGCTGCCCAAACCACAGCTGTGTCTGTATTAGATGTGTCTTCAAAGGAGAGTGAGGAGCAGCAACTTGGCAGGGCTGTAACTGCAGCTCTGGGTGAGGCAGCAGTGCAGGAAAGGCACCAAGAGGGGTTATGAACTTTCTCACTGCTGGTGCACAGGGCTCTCCTTGCCAGTAAGCTCTCACAGCAATGAAATGAGATTGGAGTTGGAATGTTCAGTTTAAAGAGAGCCCAGTGGCAGCTTGGCCTTAAACAAGCACCTGCACCAGCAGGTGAAGGGCAGCGCACCAAGTGGGAAGGTGCTTACTCTGTTGGAGGACAGGATGGGTGGAAGTAGCTGCCACTCAATGCAGCTCCCCTAAATGCTGGCTTTTCCATGGAAAAAGACTTAGTAGACCCTGACAGTGGTCCAGTGTCCGAGCTTTTGAATGTTTCTGCTGTCTGCAAAAGCCTTGCATGGCTACAGCTCTGAAAATAAACACAGCTCAAGTTTGTAACCTCATTCAGCATTCTGGGGACACAGGCATCCGACACTAACTGTAGCAATGTGAAGGTTTTGTAAGGGGATTTTCTAGTTTAACAAGGAACTAGTTCACTGTGGAGGCTGGTAGCCAGGGCTGGGATTGAGGTAGTGGTGTGACACAAGAAATAAAGGAAGCTGTACACTTCTTACCCAGTTTGCTCTCACACATCTAATTAGAGAGGACTGGTAAAGATTATACTCCTCACTGATGGAAGGCTGGAGTTGCTGACCTGAGTGACAGCAATCACATTTTCCCTCATGTTGAATGCACTAGCTACCAAAACCATGGATGCTCAGTTGGCCACTCTAACTCTGAGGTCATGCAAAATACCACCTCAACCAAAACTTTAAACCAGCTCTTCTCTCCCTGTTTTAATGTCACACCAGAAGTTACTCCTTGCTGTCGAGCGCCCTCTCCTGCACGTTCACCTCTGTAGCCGTTCTAGTGACAGAGACTCCATCCTCCTCTTCCTTCTCCTCTTCCTTCTCCTCCTTCTCGTCTTCCTCCTCTTCCTCTCGTAAAATCCTTCCATAGAAAAGCCCCTCCTGGCCCCGCACACCTCCTGTTTTTCAGATACCCAACTTGTGGCCACTCACTACACTCCAGAAAGCTCCCAGGCAATCTTAGCTTTGCTAACAGTTACCAGGCAATTAGTTTTCTTCACAAAGCAAAATAAGTCCGAGAATCCTCAACTTAAAATCATAGAATTCCAGACTGGTTTGGGTTGGGAGGGACCTTAAGGTTCCACCCTCTGCCCTGGGCAAGGACATCTCCTAAAGTCAGGTTGCTCCAATCCTTGAACACTTCCAAGGACGGGGCAGTCACAGCTTCTCACCACCCTCACAGGGAAGAATTTCTTCCCAATATCTCATCTAACGCTGCCCTCCTTCACCTTAAAGCCATCCCCCTTGTCCTGTCTCTTCAGGCCCTTGTCCACAGTCCCTCTCCAGCTCTTCCTGGAGCCTGTTTTAGGTACTGGAAGGGGTTCTGAGGTATCCCTGGAGCCTTCTCTTCTCCAGGTGAACACCCCCAGCTCTCCCAGCCGTTCCTCACAGGAGAGGTGTCCCACTCTACTCACCTCTGTGGGCCCATGTGTTGGTTTTGCACAGCCTGCTGTTTGGTAGGGAGGGGGCCACAGAGATGGCTGCTGTGAGAAGCTGCTGGAAGCTTCCACCATGTCCAGCAGAGCCAACCCCTGCTGGCTCTTGAAGATGGTCCTGCTGCTGGTCAGGGCTGGGCCCATTAGAAATGATGGTAGTGCCTCTGTGACAACAGGTTTCAGAAGAAAATCAACAAAGTGGGGCACAATTTTTTCCTAGTCATAGAAGAGGAGGTGAGAACACATGAGGGAAACAACATGGAGACACCAGGATCTGTGGAGAAGGAGGGGCAGGAGGTGCTCCAGGTGCTGGAGCCAAGATTCCTCTGCAGGCCATGGGGAGACCATGAGACCATGGTGGAGCAGCTGTGTCCCTGCAGCCCCTGGGGATGCACAGGGATGCAGAGATCCCCCCACAGCCCCTGGGGATGCACAGGGATGCAGAGATCCCCCCCCAGCCCCTGGGGATCCACAGGGATGCAGAGATCCCCCCCCAGCCCCTGGGGATCCACAGGGATGCAGAGATCCCCCCACAGCCCCTGGGGATCCACAGGAATGCAGAGATCCCCCCCACAGCCCCTGGTGATCCACAGGGATGCAGAGATCACTCCCCAGCCCCTGGGGATCCACAGGGATGCAGAGATCCCCCCACAGCCCCTGGGGATGCACAGGGATGCAGAGATTCCCCCCCCAGCCCCTGGGGATGCACAGGGATGCAGAGATCCCCCCCCCCCAGCCCCTGGGGATCCACGGGGATGCAGAGATCCCCCCCCAGCCCCTGGGGATCCACGGGGATGCAGAGATCCCCCCCCAGCCCCTGGGGATGCACAGGGATGCAGAGATCCCCCCCCAGCCCCTGGGGATCCACAGGGATGCAGAGATCCCCCCCCAGCCCCTGGGGATGCACAGGGATGCAGAGATCCCCCCCCAGCCCCTGGGGATGCACAGGGATGCAGAGATCCCTCCCCAGCCCCTGGGGATGCACAGGGATGCAGAGATCCCCCCCCAGCCCCTGGGGATGCACAGGGATGCAGAGATCCCCCCACAGCCCCTGGGGATCCACAGGGATGCAGAGATCCCTCCCCAGCCCATGGAGGTGCCCAGGATGGAGCAGGTGATCCCTGGAGGAGGCTGTGATCCAGTGGCAGACCCGTGGACAGAGGGGATGCTCCCAGGCTGGAGCAGCCTGTGCTAGAGGACTGCCCCCCGTGGGCAGACAGCCCCAGGCTGCAGCAGTTTTGGGGGGCTGTGTGCCTGCAGGAGGGATCAGGCTGTGGCAGGTGTGCTGGGGCTGCTGCTCCTGAGAGTGGAGCCATGGCAGAGAAGTTCACAGGGAACTGTCTCCTGTGGGAGGGACCCCAGAGGCTCACAGGGGAAGGACTCCTCTCCCTGACAGCAGAAGAAAACCTCAGGTGATGAACTGACCAACCCCCAGGCCCTGTCTCCCTGTGCTGTCGGTGGGAAATTGGGAGGGGATGGGAGTGAAAAGGTGTTTGTTTCAAGGGCTTATTTTACTTCTCATTGTCCTACTCTGACTTGTTAGTAATAAATTTCACTTTGCACTTTTGAGCCTGTTTTGCCCTTGGAGTGTTTTCTCCCAGTACTCATCTCAACTCATGAACCCTTCATTAATATTTTCTCTCCTTTGCCCAGCAGGGGCAGGGGAAGTTGAGTGAGTGGCTTTTGCAGGTGCCTGTCTTTTGGCCAGGGTCAAACCACAACAGCCCATCATGCCCCTTCCAGCCTTCTTGCTGCTCTCCACAGTGAGGCAGCAGTAACTCCATGGCAGTGATTGTCCCTGCACTCTGGAGAGGCAAGAAGCAGCAGGAGATTTGGTGTGTCAGTTCCAAACCTGAGTGTTCTGGCCATAAGGGAGTCCAGACAGGTGGGATGGGCCTCTGTCTCCTGACAGCAGCAGCTCAGCTTATCCAGCTGAGATCATCACAATCACCACCAGCAGCTCTGGAAATCTGCTCCAGGTATGAGTCCTCTTGACCCTGCTGTGACAGAGAATAACCCACCTTTTCACCTGGAGAAGAAAATCTAGGTTCCATCTCCTACAAAAGGCAAAGAACAGGGCACAAACCCTGAGAAATTTAAGAATTCCTACAAGAGGAAACAATGCGGAGCTAACACTGAATCACCACACTTCTACATCCTCCTCTCACGGGCTGATTACCAAACCACTTTCTCTCCTGCTTCCTGCCGTCGTGTTGTCTTTTTTATACCCTGTCAAGTTGCTCACATGGCTTCCTCATTCCCACTCTGTGTTCCAAGACTTCTCTTTATCATATTTCCCTAGTCTATCATCAAAAAACTGCCAGAAATTAAGATAAATTATGTCCTAGCGAACACCAGAGAGTGCTTTGACTTTTGGCCAATGCTCTGCTGCAACATTTATGGTATTTGATGTATAAGTTTTAGAAGACTTTTTATTGTAGGTTGAGGATGAGAAGTAGATGCCTGTTTTCTGTAAAATTTCATAGATAGTCACTATTCATGGTCTGTAGGTGCCTTTGACAAATCTTTCTGCAGGGCAGCCTGTTAGGGTCTTGTTTGATCAATGGCCACACAATACTACTGTCATTTATTTCACAAGAAAGGACATGAAAAATTTGGATTTGGTTGCTTTGTGATGTCAGGTGTATACTCTTCAGTATCATTGTATCCCTGACTTGTTTAGACACAGAAGATTTTTTTTTTCCTCTGTTCCTGCTGGAGTTGTTCAGGACCAGGATACATGGCAGGCCTGGAAGTTTGTGAAAGTTGTTCCTCCTCCACTTGTGGACTTTGTGGATTTAGGTCTCCCCTCACCACTCATCAGACTTCTGCAAAATCAACCACTGAAAGCAGTGGGGAAAGGAACCCATCAGGTTTCATGAATTGAAACTGCCTCCTGTGAGATTTACTTCAGCATAACTGTTCCTGGAACACAACAGGTAGTTCTCTAAAGAACACAGAAGTATGGAACAAAGCTCCTAAAAATGCCTAGTTTTTTATGGTAGTCAGAGCTTTGGTATCTATTGACAGTTTTATCCCACTGCCCCTTATCACTAGAGATGCCTGGGACTCCTTTCAAACAGTACTATTTAAAATACCTCTGAGGTTTGAAGAAGCTTGTTTTAACTTGTTTTTTCAAGGTAGTGCTTTCTATTGTTGCTAAATTATCACCAAAAACCCTCTTTTTTTTTTTTTTTTTTTTTTTTTTTTTTTTTTTTTTTTTGTGGCTCCTGGAAAAACTAAGACATTTAGATTGAATTTAAGAAAAGGTTTTTTACAGTGGGGATGGTGAGGGCCTGGCACAGGTTCCCCAGAGAAGCTGTGGCTGCCCTATCCCTGGAAGTGTCCAACACCAGGTTGGATGGGGCTTGGAGCAACCTGGGACAGTGGAAGATGTCCCTGCCCATGGCAGGGGATGGGACTGGGTTAGCTTTAAGAACTCTTCCACCCCAAACCAGTTTGGAATTCTCTGACCAGAGCCATCTTGCCAGCTTAGCCAGTTCAGAGGTGTGTGAGAACAGAGGATGCAATGCAGAATATCTGATGTCTGCTCAGAGCAGACAGTGTGGGGGAAAAAATCTCAGCTTAATGTCATGAGTACAAAAAAGGGCTTCTTTGAGCAGTAGTTTGAGCATCCTCCTGTTGTTCATTCATTGCAATGTCTGTAAGTCCCTGTCACACCAGCCACATAATAGAGTGCTTCAGTGCTTCTAATTTTTATTGTCATTGTGCTCCCACTGTTATGTTAATTAGATTAAACCAGACTCCCACTGAGGCTGTAACAATGATAAACATTATAGTAATCTGTCAGTTCTCCCTGAAACCACTTTCCACAGCTTTGGAAATGTGCAGCTCCGACAGAAATGTGATGCTGTGTATTGTAAATAATCTGCCTTGATCACACTTGCTCACATACATTGTAATAATCAACACTGAAAAATAAACTTGTAATGACTCACAACCTGAGGCACATTATTGATCTTTCCAATCAGCTGCCATGAAGGCGGTCATGGAAGCAGAATGTTTTAATGCTGCCACTTTTAGCTATACAAGATAAATATTGTGGGGAGAGAGGTCCTGCCAGAAATCCAAAATGACCACATATTAATACTCATAATTTTCTTTGTCTGGAAAGATTGGCTTATTCCATCTTTCCCTCTTTGCCTGAAATAGGTTCTAGCCTTTCCACTGAGTGTTTTAAAGATAGCAATAAATTCTGACAACTTTTAGCACAGACAGTTCTGTGGGATTTTGCTTCCAGGCCATTAACTCCTAAATCCATATTCTGACAGATTCCTTCTGAGGAACAAAGAACAGTGTAGGAATAAGGCCTGAATTGCTTTTCTTGTCTTACTGTACACAGACACTCAGTAATGAAGCTCTCCTCATTACAGACCCTGTGAAGAATTAGGACTTCACAAATCCAGGTTTTTTACAAGTGCTGTGGAAACCATTTTTACAGATGGTTCTGTTCTTCTCCTTAGCCTTGTGCCTCATTTCAGTGAATCCCAAAAGGTTTTATTCTGCATTCACTGTGTGTGTGTGTGTGTGTGTGTATGTATGGACATCTGCTGTGTCCAAAACCTAGAATTACACATTCCATTTCTCCTCCTGCTGCAAATCTGAAGCAGATGTGTGAGGCTGCAGAGAATAGGTGTAGGCTGTATTTCTCCAAACTGTGTTCTTGCTGCTGTTTGGAAGACAGCAATTCGCCAAATAGCAGAACCACAGACTTTAGAAGCAAGTAAAACCATACAGCCATGATCTTGCTTTTCCATCCCTTGGCCTGAATATAATCAAAGAAGAGTGGAAATAGAACCCAAAAAGAGAAATGATTTCTTTTTTAGACCTCTACCCTAATATAATGCCTGCCCCCAGCACCTACCAAAGTCCACTGCAGATCCCTAACTCATAAGGCTGGCAGCTGGGATCTTGGAAAAAAACTCCAACTGCAAAGTCCTACTTAATATGCTGGGTTGAAATGTGTGTTCAATATGCTCCAGCATTCCCAAATAAATCAGAGCTCAGATCTATAGAACCCAAACCCAAGGGCTGTCCAGGCTGGAGCAGCAAAGTCAGGGAACTCCCACCATTTAAACAGCAGAGCTGTGTTATGAAGAAATGGGCACAGCTGCTTTGGTAGTCACATGTGGGTTTGGAGCCAAGGCAAACACCTATTTTCCATCATTTCTTGAGGTCACTGCTGAAGTTCAAGTAATGGAAAAAACAGATGAGTTAAAAGCAAATCTCCCTAAATTATGTTTGAAACACATAGCTCAGGGATAGTCTTGCATAATTTAAGCAGCCTCTGGAAACTGTGTGTCCTGGGGTGACTTTATAGTGTTTGTATCCCCAATTGTCTGTTCTGTTTATGCTGGATATTAAGTTCTGCACCTCTAAGGCTGGTTCTGAGAGTGAAGGGGGGAGAAGAAAATACAAACTGCTCTTACTCCCCCACATTCCTTCTCCTGGACTGTGGTGTCTGCAGCACGGACAGTGGGGAGAGCTCTCCTTTGCTTTTAGGTACTTTCTAGCTAGCTGAGGCAGAGAAGTTCCCTGGACTGTGGCTTTTCTATTTCTTGGAACTGATCAGCCCTGCTCTGGACTGCAAACCCAGAAGGGCACTGGGAGCTCACACCTGTGTGTCACTGGGGCCCAGCATGTGGCATTTTCTAGCACAGGAGAGACTGATGAGAGACTGAGTGAGTTGAGCTACACCCCACGACAAGGACTGTCAGAATTTGCCATCTCTTCAGAACAGCAAGAGGTTCTGTTGTTTAATATTATTCATTTCTTTATGCTTGTGAACACTTTGCTTGTTAAATAAACAGGTTTCTTCCACTTTTCTCCAAGGAAATCTTCTCCCGAGCCACTAGGGGGAATGGGCCACTTGAATCTGCTTTCTAGAGGGACCCCTTTGCAAGCTTCCTCCCAAATCTGCCCTAAACCAGGACAGTGTGGCACAATCATCCACTGAGCTTCTCCACTCAGGGAAACAGTCAGGTTGGGGATCGCAGGCTTTGACCAGCTACAAAACAAGGTAAGTCTTGTTTTGTAGTACAGGAAATGTTATAAAATAAGATATCAAATAGGGAAGCTGTAATCATTCATTACCTGTAACTGATGCTGAAGCCATCATTAAAATGTATCCTGATTTTCTTCTCAGGATTTTTCCCCTCCTTCTGCCCTCTTCTCTTTTTGCCTTCTCCTTATCCTTGTCTCTTTCAAAATATGCTTTTGGCCACTGCTTTATCAATTTTGGCCACTACTTATAAAGATCAGCACAAATCATCCTCGTACTTATTTACCTTTTGCATGATTTTCAGTGCAAGCATTAAGCCTTCAATGATTTCAGTAAAGGTTCTTGGTTGGGCCATTTCGCTGGAAGAAAAATAAATCTGTTTTTGCAGGGAAAAAAAAGTCTGATTGTGTCTATCTCAAGCTCCACTAGAGGGCACCAGATAACGATCTGAAATATCGTCCGGGCAGCAGTTGCGTGCAAGCTGTTAATTGCCCCTAATTAGAGATCAGTAGATGTATTAATCAGCTACAAGTCAGGCCTCAATACAGGAACACTCAGTGGCACTGTTTCCATCTACAATCAGCCTCCGGCTCCTATTTGGATCCCAAGAAGTTGTGTGCAGATTTTGCTTCTCCCTCCCAATATTCTCCTATTTCTAACCTCGCTGCTGTGCTGTCTTGTGTCACACACCTAAAATATTGCACATATTTAAAATATTGCCCACAGCCCTGGGATGAGAACAACCAGTGCTAAATTTGTTTTCCAGGGCACAGCACACTTTTTTCACCACAAATGAAACGTTCTTTAGTGCAAGAGACAGCTTTACTGTGGGTTAGTCTCAGCCTGTAGTTAATCCCACAAACACCTTATACGCCTCATAAATCTTTGACTTCATCTTTGCAACACTTTGTAAGTAGTTATTTCTTTAAAAACTATTTCCAAACATTGTATACAGAACTTCCCTTCATTTGGCAGGCTTTAATCACCCTTGTTTCCTTACTGCAGAGAGCAGAACACTTTGCTGAATGACAGATTAAAAAGTTGTAAAAAGGGTTTAATCATGTCCCTATTTCAGTTCAAACTACCTCTGCCAGGCACCAGAGCTGGAGCATTCTGCTTTCTTTGCCCTGACACTACTTGGACCCTTCTGAAAGGACATGCAAAATCTTTTGAGGAAGCGAGGTAAAAAACAGGATTTCTTTCCCCTTAGTCCACTTACTGTAATAAAAGTAGTAAATAAGGAGTTACAAGGAAAAGCAGCTGCAGTTTGATACCTGAGCTGAGTTCTGTCTTACCCACTGCCCCCTTTGCAGAGCACAGAAGCAATATTTTCTTGCTTCCCCCTAGTTACTTATAATGAGATCCCAGCCCTGGATTCCTGTGAATGGAAGAAATTAACTTATCCTTTGCAGCCTGAATTTGGAATATCCGTTGGCTACAGGGGACAGACCATAGACACAGCACCCCACAGGCAGCCACGTGTTCAGTGTACTACTCCCATCCTATGGAACAAGCTGGCTATTTCATGTCTGTGAAGTCCTACCTGTGTCAGGGTATGTGGGTGGCTCTGAAACTGGCACAAAGGTGTCACTTTGGGCTGACAAACAGCTGCTCCTCAGCTCTGCTTTTCTCTGGCAGCACATGCAAGCAGAAACAATTATTACCTTTGGTTCTGTAGCGGCTGAACAACATGTTTTAGATTAGTGGAATTCATTCTCTTGCTGCATTAAAGGGATAAAGGTAAAGCCTAAAATAAAAATCCCTACAAATGAAAATATTTGTAATAAGCTAATTATCTGATTAAATTATTACATGCTCTGTCATCCTACACCTGTTAATACAGTCTTAAATATCAAATGCAGAATTAATACCAGCCATTAAGTGCATGCTACCCCTCTCCAAAAGTCCAATTAAGCGCGTGATTACAAATGATGCCACTAATTATCCACCTCTTCTATCTCAGTCAAATGTCTTAATGTGCCTTGGAGACATTTCCAAAGCTAAGGAGACATAAAATGTCTTCTCGGATAACCAATACTCTGAAAACATTGTGAATTTCTGAGTGTATGTCCTAAGGCTGTAGATTTTGTAAATACATTTTTTTCAGTCTAAGTGAGTTTGGGGTTTTGCTCCTGAAGTGTTGAAGAATGTGAATTTCAGATACTTTTTCAGTTGCATGGCCACTTTTGTGATTTGAGGGTGTGCTACTTGGAACCATCCTTCATTGATAAAACTGGCAACATCCTTTGATCACTGCCTGAAACTTTACTTTATGAAGCAGATAATATCATCCTGCAGCTACTCATGAAATTCTTGGCCAGTTTCGATCTGTTTTTTCCTTTGCTGATACAATCACTTTCTGAACCATGCCGCTGAATGCTGCCATGAAAACACCTCTGAAATATTACCAATCACTGACAGCACCGTCCTGCTGTTGTTCCCCAGCTGTAGTTGTGGGATTGTTTGACTTGTGCCCACACTGGAATGCTTCTGTCCCTGAAGCTGCCAAAGCTTTTGGGCTATATTGCAAGTTTAAAGTTGAGATATTCGAGATATTTTTTCCTCTGCCTTCTTATAAGCAATTTGCATCAAAGAACTTTGCCTCTCACTGTTCCCATCAAAGGTGGAAGATTTGATGCCCCTGTTTGCTCATTGCCTGAGCAGTGCATTTCTCCATTAAAGCTCTACTGGGGTCAAGTACATTGAAAATTTTGGGATACACTGGAGGAATAAAAATAAGTCTTTAACCCTTCCTAAATGAGATCCACTCTTTTACTACCTGCTCCTATCTCTGCCACTGCCAGCTCATTCTGGATTTAGCCAGTGCTGTTTTTAGCAGTATCTTTCCCTCTAAGGTCACCACTGACTGTCCAAGTGCTGGCTACATACTGGTTTTAAGTGACTTTTTTGAAAGCAAATACTTCATAATGGCAGGGCCTGAATACTGAAGGGCCTGCAATGTCTCATGCCAAACTTCTTTTCCAGAGGAATACAGCCAATAGAATCCCTAATTTGTCCGTTTTCATCCCTGAGAAACACAGATTCTGTTACAATTTGCAGTTATTCATGTTACCTCTATGAGTAGTTAATCTGCCCCAACTCTCTTCCTCTCACTTATTTTGTCTACAAGCCTCTAAATAAAGCCACAATCTGCATAGTTCTGCAGAAGTATCACCCAGGTATTATCTTACAGGTCTTTTATGGTCCAGAAAAGGGCTTTTTCCTTTGATTGCCACTGGATATTCTTACCAGACTGCTACAGCTCTGGCAGGAGGAAGAGGCACATCACAGTTACAACCACAATACCAATCTGTGCTGAGCAATCTTGTTTAATTTCCCTTCTTTCCCATTCACAATAGCAACCATCTTTCATTAAAGGTCACTCAGTTTGCTTGCTTTGCTTTATTTTTAAAGAATCTAAATCTTGAACTGTAGCAAAGCCATTGGTCCTGAGCCAGTGTTGGCTCATAAGAACCTCAGTGCCTCTTCCTCCTGCCCTGTACCTGAGCTGATTCTCAGCAAAGCTGCTCTGCACACAGTTTGTATCCTGCACAAAGGGTAAATGCCTCAGAAATCCCTCCTGCTCTGTCTGACAGGGGCACTCAGCATGAGAAAAGGATTATTTCCCTACTGCTAGGGCAGACCTTACCTCATCCTACCAAAGCCCACTTAGTTTTCCTTTGCTATCATTTATTTATACCCTTATTTTGCTTTACTGTAAAGTATCACAGTGGAGTAATGCACCAACACGGACATTTTCTCCTGATTTTTCCCATCTTTTGCCTCCTATTTACAGTTCTTTGCCTCCTGATTTTTTAAAATGTATTTTCTCTTCCTTCCCTCTATATACTGGTTTCTGAAAGGAAGTGAATGGGTGACCTTCAATCACTTTAACAGGTAATAAATATTTTACCTGGAAGGATGACATGGAAACAACATCTCAGTTGACTGGAGTAATTTTCTTTACTATTATTTTGCTGCTGCAAGGAGCAGAAGAAATGTTTCCATTACAGCAGGAACAGTGGAAAGCAGGAGCTGATGAAAGGTCTCTCAGCTCTCATGCTGCATGGTTTTCCTACCTGATGCAGAGAACAAAAATGCTCCCAACACAGAGCATCATATTGTATTTTGAAATACAACATTATCCATCTCCCAGGCTTTCTTGTGTGCACCCAAGTGCAGAATCACAGAATGATGGTGTAACTTGGGCTGGAGGGGCCCTCAGGAGGCCTCTGTCCAAGTTCCAGGTCAAAGCAAGTCAGGTCTGGGGTCAGACCAGGCCACTCAGGGCTTAAACTGCCTGTATTTGGAAAACCTCTGAGGATGGAGATTCCACAGCTTTGCTGGGCAACTGTGCTGCTTGTTGAGTATAACCTTGGGAACAGGTTTTCCCTGTATTCATCCAGAACTTTGTTTTGGCTTCTTGTCACCTCTGACCTCGGCTGAGAGGCTTGGCTCAATAACCTCACCTGTGTAGGGTCCCCAAAGCCTTGCCTGCCCCAGGCTGACCTGCTCCCATGGCCTTTCCTCTCAGGGAAAGTTCTCCAGATCATCTTGGGGACCTCCTTTGCCTTCCCTTCCTCCAGTCCGTCAACACCTTTCCTGTAGGGAGAGCTCCAAACTGGATCTAGGGAGCACTGAGCATGAGGGATGTCCCCCAGTCCCCTGGCCATGACAGCAGTGTCCCTGTGCCGAGCAGGGCTCCAAGCACAGCTCTGCATCTGGCCCCTGAACACAAAACCCTCATGCTGATGTCTTGGCAGGAGCACAGCCTGCACTTGGAAAGTACTTGGCAGCCTTTTTTCACATCCTTCAAAGCAGCAAGACCACCACATTGCAAAGGAGATCCATGGTGCCACCAGTAAATCCTACAGGAAATATAAAACAGAATCAAGTAAATATTCTTAGACATACAGTGAGCTGGACACCATTAGCACAGCTTTAATGTGTTGAATTTCTTTTCGCATCTCCTTCAGCAAAATGCTCCTAGAAATGTTTATAGTTTGTTAATTTACATGCCAGTGTATAGTTTTGCATTTCCTTTTCTGAGGGTGGGGAGGCCCTGGCACAGGGTGCCCAGAGAAGCTGTGGCTGCCCCTGGATCCCTGGAAGTGTCCAAGGCCAGGCTGGACAGGGCTTGGAGCAACCTGGGATAGTGGAAGGTGTCCCTGCCCATAGCAGGGGGTGGAATGGGGTGAATTTAAGGTCCCTTCCAACCTAAACTATTCTGGGATTCTGTGATTTCAACTCACCTTGCACTCCATCCGCCTTCCTGACAACTGCATGCTCTCATTTTGCAAATCTTATTTTTTGCAGCATTAAGCTTTTCTGACATGGAACAAATTTTACTAACAGTGGTACATCACTACCAGAACTTCTTCACTCACCTCAGCGCTGCAGGCAATTAACAAATGAAGCAATTTTTACGAAAGGGCATTTCTGATACCACAATAACTTGACAGACAACAATTTCCTTTCCTTGGCACTGATGAATAGCTGAAACTTCAGGCAAATTTCAATCATTAGTTCTGACTAGTGTCATTCTAAAGAGAATAATGTATCAGAATTTCTTGTTTCATTCTGTGGCAGCTTTGAATTTTAACATTGAAAGAGCTCAACACGACCCACTTCAGAAAGATAATTCTTTACAAAACCAAATCAAGAACAAGGACTGTTAAATCCTGTCCACAGCTGACTCCCTCTGAGATTTATCTGAGACATTTGATCACACTTAGAAAACAGTGATGTTATCACTGACTAACTTACCAATGTCTTGTAAAGGATCAATTATATAAGCTGTAGTATAGGTCATAAGGGGTGTGAGGGAGTGAAAGCTACTCCATAAAAATAGTTACTTAGGAATAACTTGACTTAGGCTAGACTTTCTCGAAAATATGCTATGTGAAGTTATGCAAGGAGAGGTGAAAGTCCAAATCAGGACTTTTAAAACATTCTAATTATGGGAACACTAACTGTAACACTCTAGGAAAACTTACTTCATACTGAATTGCCTTAAATATTCCATATCGAATAATAGTTATGTTGCTGCATGCTTAAAGACTGAGGTATTAATTCAAATTCATGTCTGATCTCTGTTCACCTTTTACTCACACCAGATTTAATGACACTAAGTGCACTGCCTTGCTGCCGCTATAAAGCAGTCAATGCCAAGATCGGGAAAGGCACTTCTGAAGACCCAAAGCTCACAAAACACAATGTTAATTTACCAAAAGTTAAAACGCAGACACGCGACGACAAACTCCTATTTCACGTTAGAACCGCAGCGCGGGCTGGCGATGCCCGGGAACACCTAAATGTGAACCGTAAACAGAAATACGGGTCTTGCTTCAGCCTCTGTGCCGTCTGAGGGGCGCGGGGCGGCGCTGGGCTCGCTGCCCCGCCTGCTCCCCACAGCCTGGGGAGGGACTGCGGGCACATCCCTGTCCCCGGCGGTGTCCTGAGCCCCGGGGGGACTGCGGGCACATCCCTGTCCGCGGCGGTGTCCTGAGCCCCGGAGTTCAGGGAGCAGAGCGCAGCAGAGGCGGTATTCCCCCCACGGGGCGGTGCGGCGGCTCCGCTGCTGCCCTCAGAGCGGGGCGTGAGGCAGGAATATCGGGATTCCCGCGGGCTCTCCCGGCCGGGGACAGCGGGACTGCTCCCGCTCCGCCCGGCTCCCGGGCTGCCTGCGGGAACACCTCGGGGCCGGGAAACACCTCGGGATCACCGCGGCCCAGCCGTCCCCAACGCCACCCCGGCAACCGGGCCCTGGCACAAAGTGCCACCGCCAGCTTCTCCTGAAACACCTGCAGGGACGGTGACTCCACCTGGGCAGCCCTTTCCAATGTCTAATCACCGTTTCCGGGAAGGAATTCCTCCCGATGCGCGACCCTCGCCCGGCGCAGTGCCGCCGCCCCGGCCGTGAGGGCGGTCAGCGGTGCGGAGGGGCGCGGAGCCGCATCCCGGGCACGGGAAGGGCCAAAGGACGCGGAGCGCCGGCGGCGGCGGGGCCGGAGGCGTGGGCAGGGCGGGGAAAGCCGCCAGCAGCCCCGGCCGCCGCCGCGCCCCGACCGTAAAGGAGGCGGAGGAGGCGGCGGGGCGGCCCGGGCGCGGCGGCCCCGTCCGCGCTCCCCCTACCCAGCCCCGGCCATGAATATGTAACTCCCCTCTATTTCCCGAGCTCCATTGCGGAGCCGCCGCTCGCCATATTGCGCTGCGGGGGCTGCGGCGACACCGCCGGCCACGGAGCGAGGCGGCACCGGCGGGCGGTGAGCGCGGGGCCGGGGCGGGCGGCGCCTCCGGGGCTCGGGCCCGGGCCGGCTGCGGGCCGCGGGTGCCTGTGGCGGGGCCGAGCGGGGCTGGCCCCGGGCGGGAAGGCGGCGGGGCGGCTGCCGGGCTGTTCCGGCGGGGCGGGGGTCGGCGGTGTCCGGGAGGAGCGTGGCCAGGCTCCAGCCTGGAGCCCCCGTTGCCCCTAGCCCGGCCGTGCTGCAGGGCCGCGGGGCAGCGAGCCGCCCGCAGGGCCGGCGTGGGGCTGCCGAGCCCGGAGCAGCCGGGCGCACATCTATACACACATACCTATAGCTGTGTCTAGGCAGCCGTGTCCCTGTGTGTGCGCGTACGGCTGTGTGTGTGTGTGTGTGTGTGTGCACTCGCGGGAGCTGCAGGCACAGGCAGCACGGCTCCATCGCAGCCGCAGCACCGCAGCAGCAGCCCGGCACCGCCGCTCCATCCCCGGCAAGGGACAGCTCACGGACACGGCCGGGAGCCTCTGCGGACCGCCTGTGCGCGGCACCGTCCTGCCTGTCATTTACAGCTCGGCCTTCCCGGGCTTTTGTCTGCCCCGGAGCCCGTGCCGAGCGCTGCTGGCGCTCCGCGGCTGCTCCCGGGGAGATGTCGCTTCCCACCGGGCAGCAGGTGCAGAAGGACGCGGTGCCTGGAGCTGGGGATGTGCCTCCTCCCTGCACATCGCTCCCGCCGCTTCCCCTACGAATTCGGCGCTTGTTTCTTGCCAAGTTTTACGTTCTGCGGGAGCTCTTCTGGATCGCTCGCCTTCCTTGTGCCAACCCTATGGCACCGTGTGTGAAACAAGCGCTGAGCAGTGTTCTCCTCGGGATTTTTGTAGGCTGTTTGTATGTCGGACCTTCTTCTACGGAAAAGAATTGGATCAAGTGCCTAATTCCGCAGAAATCCAGAGAACAGCTAGTGGAGAGAGATGATTTCCAGTATGATAATTCATAATCCAGCCCTGTTTGGAAGTGCTTGTAGCTGTGTGCGATAACTCTGCACTGCACATGGGCTTTTAAGGATTAAAGGGAATTGCATGCATTTGAGAAAATGTGACTGGTGTGCAGGTGAATTTATTATTGCTTGGGGAGAATTCTTTAATCGAGTGTCATTCATTCAGTGACAAAAGACTCAATTTGTCATAGGAGTTCCCTGCAGAGGTGCTCTGATTTGTATCCATCTGTGTTTCCATTAAAAACTTGTGTAATGAGATAATTTGACTTTCTTATACATCATGTCAAGCTCAGAGCTGACATTCAGCTGTCAGTGAAGACAGAGGCGCTGGCTGTGACAGCAGTGGATATGGATAAGCAGTATATTTTGCATTTAAAATGTATTTGTTGGAAGGATTAACTTTATCAGTTGTCTGGAGATGGGAGGAATTTTCACTGGACAGCACAAGCTGCAGTGTCAGGTACAAGTTTGTGACTGGGTGTGATTCTGTTACAGTGCCTTTCAGCAATGACAGACAAATGGAGAACATCTTTACACCTCACTGCCCCCATGAATTGTCACTCACAGCACTTAACAAATGCATGTTCGCAGTGTTTATTCATATTGTTGTCTGTGTTCAAGTTTGTGATAATGGAGGGACACAGATTTTGTATTGGAGGTATTTTTTCGCTTCTTCAGTGGCTAAAATTGTTTGGCTTCAAAGGTTTGAAGCACCAGCCTTGCTGCAGCTGCCAAGAAAAGCACTTTCTGTCTTCTCTTAGAGGTGAAATAATATGCAGGTGCCAGCAAAATAAATTGCATGGGTTCCCCTTGATCAGTGATGCTTTGTGTTTTAGGAGTGATGGGTGGTAATGGCTTGAGTGTAGAGACTTGGTTGGGCACCTTGGGTGATTGGAACACAATTCTGACATTTTCAGTGCTCTGCTGTCATTGAACAGAAATACGGGCTACAGGAAAGCCATCAGTCTTGTATGTGAAATAGATGTTGGGCTCAGTGAATTTCTTCATCTTTCTTTCCACTCTTTCCCTTGCTTACAAAAAAAAATGTAATGAGGGGAGGGAAAAGAGCTTTAAAAGTGAGACTTCAGTCTGTGACCACTCAGTTATATTTTTCTTAGAAGGAGCACTGGATCTCCTCTCACTGAAGCAACAGCTCTAGGGACATGCATGAAAGAAGCATTGGAGTAAAGAAATTCCTTCCACTTTTTTTTTCCCCTAAATACCTTTTACCTATTTTTTTTCTGACTAGGTCAGCAGTTTAATAATTATGCAGACAGAGAGTGAGGAGATTGGTGAAGAGATGCTGTTGAGCCTCAGCTTGCTTCTGCTTGGTTTTCTGTTGATGCAAATAACTGGCTGTCAAAGCTGACCTTAAATTCTTAATTTTCAGAGGAACGAGCAGCATTTGACATTGTGGAGCTGTTTAGACTTGTTGTGGTGGAGAAATATTTTAGGAATTACCCCTGTCTGCTTCCCCCCCACTTCTGGATCCTGGAGCTCTCTTGCAGACAGCAGGGAGTTAGCAGTAGTGTTCTGCTAACTAATTAAAACCTAATCATTCTTTACTCTTCACCTCTTGGGGATAACACTGAACTGTTTTGTGTAATTATTGGGTTAAATTGGTTTAGGTGCTGCTCCTCTAGTGCTGTGTACAAAATGGACATTCTTACTTGTGAGGGAGTCCTTGAAACACAAACTGTTCTTTGCTGTTCCCCAGTTTTAGGTGAGAGCTGCCTGCTTGCCAGTTTTGCTTTTATGTATTTATTGCAGCTAATAAGTCAATCAGACATAAAATGGCTCGAGTCTTTTTGTCTCTCAGGTGTTGTGGGGGAGTTTATTTTCTGTTTATTAATAACCAAGCTGTCTTTTTGTTTTCATCAAGAAAATTTTATCGCTGTTGGTTGTGGCTTCGCTGCCAAGTGCGAGAGAAATCCTTGTAGCTCTCTAACATAGCTCTGGAGAAGCTGGACACCCAGGCATATTTGCTGGTCTGACATCTCAGAATTTCTCCTACAATATCAATGCAATAGAATGCTGCTTCTTATTGACATTTCTGTTTATGAAGTGGGATGGACAGTAGGCACGCTGTGTGCTGAAGAGCAGGGCAGGTGGCTTGATGCCATCCTGGTATCCTGGGGAGAGCAGTACACCTGAATCTCAGTGTATTTGGCTTCAACTTTTACAATGGTTCTTAAAATTTGCTTAGAAGTGTCTTTTAGCACTGTACCAAAGTAGCAGTCCAAGAAGGTGATGAGCAGGTTTTCTTGGTTTTTTTTGCTGGTGGGGTGAAAAATAGCAAACTCATGTTGGTTTCCCAACATGGTGAAGTGGAAGCATGTATTTGCTGGCTCCTCAGGCACTGACATTTACAGGTCTGGTGTGGTTATTCCAACATGCCTTTGGTTTTAGACTGTCTTGGAAGGAACCTGGAATCCTGCATGTACCTCTGGCAGAATCAGCCACAGCATTTGTCAAGATGCAAAAGATTCTGAGTTGTAGTGCACAGATGTTCATAGAATTTTTCTTAAAATGAGCAGCAAATTTAAAGGCCACAACAGAGGTACTGAAATGATTAAACTTCACCTTACTGACTGAAGTGCTTAGGTCTTGCTTTCAGCAGCTGCTACTTCAAGGACACAGCAAGAGAGTGATTAGCCTCAAAAAAAAAAAAAATGTGCCAGCAGAGCAGGGCAAGGAAAAATTAAAAACAAAATCTCATTAAAAATATCCTAAGGCAACACATATCATGAATTGTTTGTACAATTTAGTTGCTGTGACAGAGTCAACTTTTCTGGAGTTTGAAGCTTTACTTTTGTTTGCGCCCAAAAGTTTTCAGTCCTTTATCCCTCCTGTTCTGAAATGATTCAGCACTGAAATGAATTTTAGAAAGGAACTTTGGCTTTTCTTTTTCCCAGCTGGTTATTAATTCTAGAGTCCAAGGTTAATTTAAGAGGTTAAGAACTTCATTTCTGAAACTCACCTGGGTAGTCACACGCGTACTGTGCAGTAGCATGTTCATAATATGAAAAACTTGGCGTAAAATTTAACAAGTGGCAGATAAAATCACAATTCTACTCACTCCCCCAGAGTTCTGCTTAATATTGTTGCTTCACAGAGCTGAATTATAGCTTGGTAATGGCTGTTTTCCTTTTTATATGAATTCTTGGCAAAAGTCTTTGGCACATTTGAGGTCAAGTGTTTGCCTGATCTATTGACCAACGTCAACAGTGAAAAGCTGTTCCTGTAGCAGTTTTGGGTTTTGTTTCTACTCCTAGGAGAAGGCATTAATGTTGTAACATATTTTAGTACTACTTTGGACGAGATATAGGTGGTGTGAAAGGCTAAGTTCCAGGATTTGAACTTTAATGATTAAAATAATCTTACTGCTTGATGCATTAGAACAGTGAGCAATGTTTGCTTTTGTGTGGTGCAAAACATGAAAAGTTTTCAAATTAATCCTTCAAGATTAAAAAAAATCTGAGCTTAATAATTTAGGAGCAGCCTGGCTTTGATGTGTGATGAGTTCGAGCAGGTGAATTCTGGACTCCTTAGAGGCAACTGATAATATAGATAGTTCTCTAGAAGTGTCATGGTATTTTTATGTATTCCAGTTTTTCTAGCTGTGGAGATGTCTGGGAGGGTAGAATACAGAGCTGGGGATGAGGAGCTGACCCTGAGGACTGAAGTGAGCTGGGGGGTGGTGTGAAAAGGCCACTGATGCATACAGGGTACAGACCTCGTTAGAATAAACTGGGATTTACTGATAAACCTCAGCTCCACGGGAGGGATGTACCTTCACTCAGGGTGCTTAAATGCTGCTATACTTTCCAAAGCACCACCAAACTAAAATCACATCTTTGTGTCATGTCCAGAAGGACATGGCTGTTCCCAACACTGTCATAAAACAGCCATAAAACAGATCAAACAGGAGTTTTGATCAACAGTTTAATTTGGTCCTTTATTTTCCCCTGTTGCCCTTGACATCTAAACCAGGAGGATTATCTCCCTTTGGATACGTCTTTCAGCCTGGATTCGTGGAGCCCTTCCAGAGGTGTCCAGATGTACAGCAGATGGTTTGTGTGAGGTCACACTCCAGAGTCTCCCAGCCAGGAGGAGCAGCTTAACAGCCAGGTTGGAAATGCTGCCCAGCTCCATGGATTGATCCATCGCAGAGCCAGGGAATTGTGAGTGGCTGGCAGCTGGAAGATTCCATATCTCAAAGGCAAAACGCTTTCTTAGGAGGGTAAATACAGCCAAGAAACTGTGAAAGACCATGTGCTTCCAAGCCCATAGGTTTCAGAAATGCCAGTGTTATTTTTTCCCTCAGTCAGATGTCATCTGTCCAGCAGCCTTCCAGACATTCCATAATCACAGCATTAGGTGTCGTTACTTGCTTTTCAGGGGAGGATTGTTTTTAATGTTGAAGAGAAATGCTGTTAAGTTTATGGGAAAATGGGAGTTTGGGACTAGTTATCAGGAAAATGGAAACCTCTGCTGTGGTATGATTGAGAGGGACAGTCATGCTGGGAAAAGGTCTTTAGTGTTACTGTCAGGGCTGTTACACTGCACCAATGCTCAGTTTTCTCTGCATTCCTCAGTTTTATTGGCTGCTTTGGGACATTTTGAGTCTGTGGTCTTGAATTAATGATACATCTTTCCATCCTGGCTGGGAGTCCTCTAGGGCAACACTGAGGTTGTGTCTTTTTGCTAACTGCTCTTTATAGAGTGACAAACCTCGGACTTCTCAGTGTTTTAAATGTAGAAATTGGCACAGTCTTGAGTGTGGGGAACATTTGTCACTCGTGTATTTACAGATTGTTTTATTGCATTAGTAACTTCAGCGTTGTGCCAGTCACCCAGTATCTGACATCCAGTGAGAGTTTACCTATCCAAATATAAAATTCATGTCTTAATATTGATTTTCTGGTTTTATTATAGTTAAATTGTTTTCTCAGCCATATTGGGGCCATATTGATATAATTGATCGAAACATTTGAATATTAATCTCTTCATTTCCTTCTGTAAATAAAGTAAGAAAATAGGAGGCAGGGAGTCAGGTGCAGGCATTGTTAAATTGGGATTGATTTTCACTGAGCACCACTTCAGTTGTAACTGGAGTTGGAATGACACATATGATATGATTCTATGTCCCTCATTTTTTATCTAATTCAGAGTTTCTGTCCCACACACAGTCTGAGGGTGTCTTTGCTTGTAAGCTGTAGGGATAGAAAGCACAATGTAAATACATGTTAATTGTTACCAGATTTGGTTTCTGAAGCACATAATTGGTATGTTAAGTTTCAGCTTCATATTTTGTATTAATTTGCCATCTTTAGCAGTCTTTCAATTGGTGTTGATTGTGCTTTGCACATGATAGACTTCTTGCTAATGTGTATGAAATATTTGCAATGCTGTCTCTGTGGAAGTGCTGCTGACTACTCAATTCTAACCGTAGCAGGCATTTACAAAGGAGCCCATATTCCCATCAGTATTAACTGATAAAGTGTTTGGTAATCAATTTGAAATTAGCCCACCGATGTGCTTTCACATATTCCGTGGTTAGCTGGAACTGATCACTTGATAACACTCATGTTTAATCTCTATCTGATCCTCATGAATTTGCAGCTTGACAGCTAATCTGCAACCTCTGCAGCTCTATTCTAAGTGCTCTTTTTCTTAAATATGTGGCTATACCATGAGTTGGTGGAGGAAACTCCCATTTTTAAGCAGACTTATGGGATATTCTTTATAACACACCAGGTGTCTGAGGGCCCCGTTCCCTCGTTGCTGTTTCTGCACAGTTCAAACAAATGGATTTTGCTTTGTATAAATTTGGTGCTCACTGTTGTCCCCAAAAAGCCTTCTGATGTTTCTTTTGTGGGTAAGGAGGATGCTCATAGGATGACATTTGGCCACCTGGATTGTAAAGGTGCGTAGACAGGAGAAGGTCATGACCACCTTTCTTCACCTCTTTGTTGTGGCAGTGCTTTATTGGCTGGTTAGTGTCACTTGCTGTGGGCTTCTCTTGTCTGTCACAGCAAAACTATGGATAAACATCCCTGATAGTGAAATAACACCATGGGATAACTCCACAGGGTAGTTTGGGTTGGAAGATACTTCCAGCGACCATCCAACATAACTCCATGCCGAAAGCAGGGCCAGTTGGTCACACTGGACGCCACCACATCCAGTCAAGTGTCCCAGAGTGGGCATCCCACAGCCCCTCTCAAGTGACCTGTTTTTGGTGTCCCCTTGGCTGTGGCTTTCTGCTTTCAGGTAGGATCAGTTTCCCCTGTGGATTCTGCTACTCAGCACTTCTTAGCAGTTTATTCTGTCTGTCCATGCATCTTCTGTCATGGGAAATACTTTCTCATTTTGGATTTATTACATTAAGTAATTGTTGCATCGTGTCTGTTGCTTTGTATCTCATGGTGGGAGTGCTCAGGCTCCCAGATTTTGAATGGGGTTTTGGTGCCTGTAACAGTCAATCTGATGGATACCAGGACATACCTTATCTCTTGGATGTCTGCAAGGCTGACAACCTGAACCTTAAGTGTGGAGCTGCCCTGCAGAGCGACTGTGCTTTGACTGCAACTCTGAACATCAGTCCCTGAGGCTGGACTTGTTGTTGGCATGGATCAGGTGTGATTGTGTCAAGAGAAGGTGACTCTGCACATGCCTCATAGAATATTGAATTCAATTTACAGATAGAAGTGAAAATCTTCTGGTATTTGTGATAGTCTTCTGGTATAAGGGGTATTGTGACATTGAATTTGATTGGGAAGGCAAGACCTGGTGGCTGAATGAACTAAACCCAGTTCAGCAGGACCTTCCTCTCTTGAGTCCTTCAGAGGCCAGGGTATAACTAGAGTAAGTGCAATATAAACTCAGCAAAAGAAGTTGGAGGAGTGGTGAGAGTAACAAGGGATGGGAGGCACAGCCAGGTGTGGTGACATCCTTGTTCAGGGTCACCGAGGAGGGATTCCCAGAGCAGGGAACAAAAGGAGCTCCAGGCCAGAACCTGATGTGGCTGTTTGCTGGGGGATTTTGGATCTAGAGAGAAACATAACTTGAGAGTGAATACTAAACATACTAGATTATAATCTAGTTCAGTTGTCCTAGATACAGCAGGATGTGAAGCTATCTGAACTGCCAGGGAACTGCAGGGAATGTAAATTCCTTCAAATAGTCTCTTCTAAATTGTGTGGATTGTTTTTTCAAATCAAGCTCTAATCCAATTAAGTAGGACCAGAAAAAAACTTAAATTTCAGAATGCTTTAATTGAATAATTTGAAATGAATGATTGAATTGAGTACTCTATGAAAACATGCAATCTATTCCAAATACTGGTCACAGTGTGAGAGAGAGTAAAACTTAAGGCTCTAAACCTGTTAAACTTCCAAGTAACTGCACTATGAATACCTGTTTTTAAAGGAGTTAATCCTTAGGAAGAAAAATCCAGAGTGGTTGAATGTGCTGTTGAATTTGGCACACCGAATAGAGGTCTAACTCTCTTAGTGTTTTAAGTCTAAATATTTACCTTTTACAACTTGGAACAGAAAATTTCAGTTATTTCTAAAATTTTAATACTCTATAAAAATGTGTGTAATATTTTTTTAAAGAGCCTGATGCAATTTTTTTTTCCTCATAAATGTTTTTTTTTCTTGAAAGTATCACAGAAAGTTGAATGGGAGTGGTGTGGTTATGGTCACACCTTAGCTGGGTTTGTGGGTTCTCTCTCCAGCTGCCTGGTACCATTCCAGCCCTTCTCTGATCTCGAGGTGTGCTGACACAACCGTGCTGCAGATGCTCTTTAGCCTTTGCCTGGGCTAAAACAGGCCTTGCAAAGCATTTTGGAGCATAACCCAGGTTGTGAGGGATCTGTGATGGCATCCCCTGCTCCCTGTTTAAAGTGGGACTGCCATCAAGGTTAGTGCTGGGCTGGAGCTCAGGAAATGGTACGTATTCAGAACAGACATATTTTCAGCAATAGTGCTAAGGAGCTGCTACTCATTGGTGGATCTGAGGGTGGAAACCTGTGAAAGGTAAGCTGGGAAGGGCAGGAGCAGGGAAATACTGGTGCTGAGCTCCTCCTTTGGCTGCACACAGATCTAACTGGTCTGCTCTAGGTGCTGCCAGCTGGATTTTATTTTTACTGGACTGTTTCAGGAGTGAGATATCCAAATATCCACCCTACTTCAGTCATGACTACGTTGGAGTAAACAATTAAGTATATTTCAGTATAAGAGGTTGTAAAGTGAATGTGGTGTGTTCTTGGATTTGGTTTTTTGGAATTTTTTAATTAGGGTTTTTTTGTTGGTTTTTTTGGTTTGCTTTTTTTACAAAGTTTTGTACTAGGGTTTAAAAGATGAATGGAACTTGTAGCTTTAATTTTTAAAGATGTTTATTCAGTTTCTTATCTCGAGGTTTGTGCGCTGCCTAACACCAAGCTGAACATGTTGGAAAACACCTCTGCCTAACCCACTAGGCTTAGTGCTCAAGGTCTTTAAAAAGTCTTAAATTTAATTAATTTTTAAAAATGTGTCATGTTTACAGTTTTGTGCTAATAATTAATATTGATTTTGGACACGCGATTTTTATATCAGATGCATTTTACTGATGTTTTTGTGCCACTGTTACAGCAGAAGATGCAGTCAAAGGAGAAGAACTTAAGGCACTGCCCAAAATTTTCTATTTTGCTTTTATTTACTTCTATTCTAAAAACTCAAAACTACAAATTTTTACCTTGTGACAAACTAAACTACTATTTATTTTAAATCTTTGTTGTTTTTTATTTGTTTATAAGTGTTGGAAGGGGTTTTTTTATGGACTAAGGTCAAAGGCAATGCTTTCTTGGGGTGCCAGCTAAGGTCTCAGACCCCCCAGGCCAATTCGAGGGGTTTTCCTCATGCTCTGGGCTCCAACAGTGTGTGACAAGTGTGAATATTAGTCAGTGGGAGTTTTTTATCCAAGCATATTTGGAAGAAGGACATCCCAGCATAAACTCCCCAGCATAAATTGCTCCAGGCAGGTGATCCAAGGGCCTTTCAGATAGGGTGTTCCTTACTTTTATTTTTTCCTGTTACTGCCTGTTTTCCAGTGCTTCAGGAACAAGACTCACTTTCTTAAATTTTTAAATCTCAACTGGTTTTCTTCAAATTTGTTGAAGGTGTAATATGTTGGTTTATCAATCAGCACTGGCTTTGATAGTGACACGTGTGTGTACCCTGTAATTATGGAGTCTTTAAAAAGTAGGGATTTTGCTGTGCCTGATGACTGAGTCAATCTGAAGGGTTGCAGGGGCCCATACAATATGAATTAAGGTGGCCCCTGGATCCCTGGAAGTGTCCAAGGCCAAATTGGATGAGGCTTGGAGCATCCTGGGCTAGTGGAAGGTGTCCCTGCCCATGGCAGGGGGTTGAAACTGGATGATCATTAAGATCCCTTCCAATCCAAATTGTTTTGTGATTCTGTAAATGTGGTTTCTCCCCAGTTAGCCTGTTGTTGTGTGACTGGTTGCTTTCCTCTTATATCCAGAGGGAACAGACAAGTCATAAAGGTAAAAAGATGATAAAAAGTCCAAGGTTGGGGTTTTTTCAAGAAAGGCTCACAGGGGTGTCTGACTTCACATTGTTCCTGGTGCTCGCATGTGTGACCTGTGAAGAAGAAATCCCACTTCATTATAAAGTGGAAAAGATGTGAAATGTTGAACAGGTCAAAAGTGGGTAGTGTTGAGGTGAAATCTGTCTCATACTGTGAGCTGGGAAAATGAGTGTGAGAAGCCTGTCATGTAAGACTTTTTTGAGAAACAATGCCAGAAGGGATGCAGAGGAAGAGTGAATTATGCCAGTGATTTTAGGAATGTGAGATTTCACTGGAATAAATTTCCAGACTGAAGAACAAAATGAGGTTCAACATTTTTTCTCTATCTTCAGTCCCTTTGCCAGTAGTATTTAATAAAAATTCTGTTGTACCTTCAGTCTAGAAACTTTACACTTCACTTTTTTCCTTCTGAACAGCATCAAGAGCAGGATGATCATCTTCCTTCAGCTCATGAAAAAACTTGCTACTTCTGTAGCTCTAGAAAGAATCAGCCATTGTGACCTGAGCCATGCATGATTTCCTGCTTTGAATCTAGTAGCAGTGGACTGTCCTAAAAGGAAATTGAAGAGTCAGCTAAATGTAGAGGTGTTTCCCACCTCACTTCCCCCCAAAAAAAGGAGAAGGTCATTCATTCATTGATGCAACATCTGAAGAGGTGGTTGGTTCACTGGTCATGGTTTTGTGACTGCTGGTTGGCACTTGGTGGCTGTTACATGGTCAGTGCAATTCTGTGTCAAATTGCATCTCCTGACTGTGGAGATGGTTGGTTGATGCTGGTGCCAGCTGTGGATGTTTCTGGGTTAGATTTCAGCAGCGTGAGGAAACACAGTCCAATCGGAGAGCCACCATTGCCAGAGGGAAGAGAAGTCAGGCCTCATTCACTTGCATTTTCCAGGAATGATGCAGATATGGAAATTGTAGGGGATCAGGGCAAAAGCTAAGCAGACTGACTTACTGATCCTCAAGAAGAGTAGGAACTCCCTGGAGCATAATTTGATTGTTTTTGTTGTTGATCCAGCATGCTTGAATCGACCACGGTTCCTCTGCTCCTCAGATTTCCCTTGCCAGAGGCAGAGGAGGTGTTTGGTACTAACAGAATGGGCTGTGTGGATCTCTGCAGCTTTCAGCTGGCTTGAAGACCACTGTTTTTCCTTTTAAAATTTGGGAGTACTATCACTGCAGCCCCTAGGGTGAGAGTGAAGCACCTGGCATCTCAGATGAGAAGGATTTCGAGTAAAGCTGGTTAGTTACTTATCACAGCTATACAATGTCCTGTGCAGTGTAGCCTCGGGCTTGTCGTGGCTGCAGGATAAATTCCAGACTCACTGAGGCTGGAAAAGACCTCAGTGTTTTCTGTCATCAGGATCATCAAGTCCAAGCTGTGCCTGATCCCCAGTGTGTCACCACCACCAGAGCACTGAGTGCCACATCAGGGCCTTCCTTGGACACCTCCAGGGATGGGGACTCCAAACCTTCCTGGGCAGCCCCTGGCAATGCCTGACCGCCCTTTCCAGGAAGAAATGTTGGTGTTAATGTGGTTGTTGTGCAGATGGATGGGTTCAGTGATGCCCGGGCCCCCACAGCTGCTGTTCTGTGTTAACAGGTGCCAGCACATGAGTTCAGGTGAGGAATTACCTGGGATGAGCTCTTCACTCAGCTGTGGAGAGCAGGCTCTTACCAAGAGCAGGCTGGATCCTCTGGGACTCTGCTCTCTTGGTCCATGTGCTCCAGCAGGTTTTGGCAAGGCTTGTGATTAGCAGCTTCTTTGAATTTCTTTGAGCAGCTGAAATGATCGTTAATTGAATGTGTCAGCTTTAAAAGCATGCAAGAGTGGTATCCAGTGCAGACACAGCGTGATGTTTGACCTCTGTTAGAGCAACACATAAAAGACCTCTGTGGTTTTAGGGCACGATATTTAGACAATAAAATTGAAGTTGGAGATGGACTCTGAGAAGAATTGGAGTGACAGAAAAAGGGGGAAGGGCTTCAGACTGACAGAGGGTATGTTTGAATTGGATATTGGAAGAAATTGTTCCCTGTGAGGGTGAGGAAACTCTGGCACAGGGTGCCCAGAGAAGCTGTGGCTGCCCCTGGATCCCTGGAAGTGTCCAAGGCCAGGCTGGATGGGGCTTGGAGCATAGTGGATTGTTCCCTGCCCATGGCAGGGGCTTGGAACTGGATAGTCTTAAAGCTGCCTCCAAACCCAAACTATTCCAGGATTCTGTGATTCTTCTTAATAGACATAATAGTGGATGTGATCATTTTTTGTCAGGCTTTTCTTCCCTCTTGCCTCAAAAAGAAGAAGAATATCAAATGAGAAAACTGATTTCTGTGCCTGGATGAATGTAAATCTACTACTCTGCACAGCTTATCTTGCTTTTCCCTTCACAATTAATTAAAGCTTATATAGTAACCTTGTTCTCCGGAGAGTTTGGGCCTTTTCATAAAGAACTTGATGAGTTGGAAAGTGGATTATAATGTATGTGGTAGATGCCAGTAGAAAATGCATTTGGCTGCTGAATTGGAGGGTCTGGAAACCCAGATGTAAAAAAGAAATAAAAGCACTTCTACTTCTTCCACCAAGAAAAAAGGTCTGCAAATGCAATGTTGCCACTTACATAGTTACATTTTTTAAACATACCACTGTCTTATCTATTTATCCCACACAGGGATAAATTTTTCTGTTCAAGGCAGGCATTTTTGGAGTCATGGGAAGCAATGCCTTGTCTCCCTCAGCATAAAAGTATTTTCTGTTCAGAAACATCATTTCCTTCTGCCACTTTGACCAGACTTTTTCACATGCAGTGACTCTGTGTGGTAATTTTGCCTCATCTCATACAATAATACTAAAACTTTGATGGCACAGCAATGCATTTTCTCTGGGCATTTAAATTATTATTATCGAAGTTATGCAGTGACTGGGTTTCTCATGATCTTCCAGTATTTTTCAAACTTCTGATGGGAAGGCCCCGGGGATGTGTTCTGAGGAAGAAGGAAAAGCCCTCGTGGTGTGCTCCAGTGAGCACGGGTCACTGGTGTGCTGTGTCCTGTCTCCTTTTGCCCTTCCCCTGGGTTTAGGAAGCAGACCCTGCTTGACTCATGTGCTTGTTTGGAAATGGATGTTTTGGGGTAATTTTCCACATCAGGTGGTATTTGTGGCCCACGTTTTCTGGCCTTCAGTTCTGTGTCACTTTTGTTGAACAACTGAATTGATTTTTGCCAAGTGTTCACGGCTGAGCAGCTCCCCCAGTTCTCCTGGAGTGGTTCAAGCAAGGGATTATCCGAGCAGAGCCTGGTACGTGGGAGGACGGGTGTTCCTGCAGCCTCAGCTTGGCTGGACACACACTGCTGCGGCCTGGGAGGGGACAGGACCCTGAGCAGACACACCTGAGTGCTCAGCCAGTGTCTCTTCTCTCCCCAGCCATGTCTCAGGCCGTGCAGACCAACGGGACACAGCCTCTGAGCAAGACCTGGGAGCTCAGCCTCTACGAGCTGCAGAGAACCCCCCAGGTAATCACAGCACCGTGCTGGGCTTGGGAGGGACCTCTGGAGATCAGCCAGTGCAGCCCCTGCCCAGGCAGGGTCACCCAGAGCAGGTGACACAGGGCCACGTCCAGAGGGGTTTGGGATGTCTCCACACCCTCCCCAGGCAGCTGTTCAGGGCTCTGCACCCTCCAGGGAGAGAAGTTCTTCCTCATGGTGAGGTGGAACTTGTGTTTTAGTTCATGGCCATTGCTCCTCATCCTGTCACTGGCACCACTGAACAAAGTCTGGCATTGTTCTCTAACACCCCTTGGAGATACTTATATATATTGATGAGATTCCCTTCTCAGTCCCCTCTTCTCCAGACTGAGCAGGCCCAACTCCCACAGTCTCTGCTCATCAGAGAGATGCTCCAGACCCCTCATCACCTTCGTGGCCTCCACTGGACCCTCTCCAGCAGCTCCTTGTTTTTATTGTGTGCTGCAGGGCTGGCAGCACTGGGGTTTTATGTGCTTGATGTGTTTGTATGTCTCTTTGCTGTGTTTCCTTGGGTAAAACATGCTGTCTCCATGAGGAAGGGACTCAATCCCAGGAAAGAACCTTTCCCTTCTTTGCTGCCAGGAAGCCATCACAGATGGCCTGGAGATCGTGGTGTCCCCCCGGAGCCTGCACAGCGAGCTCATGTGTCCCATCTGCCTGGACATGCTCAAGAACACCATGACCACCAAGGAGTGTCTGCATCGCTTCTGCGCCGACTGCATCATCACTGCCCTCAGGAGCGGGTACAGAGCCCTGCTGGGACACTGCCAGGGGATGGGGGACACTGCCAGGGGATGGGGGACACTGCCAGGGGATGGGGACACTGCCAGGGCATGGGGGGGACACTGCCAGGGGATAGGGGGCACTGCCAGGGGATGGGGGACACTGCCAGGGGATGGGGGGGACACTGCCAGGGGATGGGGGGGACACTGCCAGGGGATGGGGGGGACACTGCCAGGGGATGGGGACACTGCCAGGGGATGGGGACACTGCCAGGGGATGGGGGACACTGCCAGGGCATGGGGGACACTGCCAGGGCATGGGGGGGGACACTGCCAGGGCATGGGGGGGGACACTGCCAGGGCATGGGGGGGGACACTGCCAGGGGATGGGGGGGACACTGCCAGGGCATGGGGGGGACACTGCCAGGGCATGGGGGGGACACTGCCAGGGGATGGGAGGGACACTGCCAGGGGATAGGGGACACTGCCAGAGTATGGGGGGACACAGCCAGGGCATGGGGGACACTGCCAGGGGATGGGGGGACACTGCCAGGACATAGGGACACTGCCAGGGCATAGGGGGCACTGCCAGGGCATGGGGGACACTGCCAGGGCATGGGGGACACTGCCAGGGGATGGGGGACACTGCCAGGGGATGGGGGACACTGCCAGGGCAGGGGGGGGACACTGCCAGGGGATAGGGGGCACTGCCAGGGCATGGGGGGGGACACTGCCAGGGCATGGGGGGGGACACTGCCAGGGGATAGGGGGCACTGCCAGGGGATGGGGGACACTGCCAGGGGATGGGGGACACTGCCAGGGCATGGGGGGGACACTGCCAGGGCATGGGGGGGACACTGCCAGGGGATGGGGGACACTGCCAGGGGATGGGGGGCACTGCCAGGGGATGGGGGGCACTGCCAGGGGATGGGGGGCACTGCCAGGGGATGGGGGGACACTGCCAGGGGATAGGGGGCACTGCCAGGGCATGGGGGGGACACTGCCAGGGGATAGGGGGCACTGCCAGGGGATAGGGGGCACTGCCAGGGGATGGGGGGGGACACTGCCAGGGCATGGGGGGGGACACTGCCAGGGCATGGGGGGGGACACTGCCAGGGGATGGGGGGACACTGCCAGGGGATGGGGGACACTGCCAGGGGATGGGGGGACACTGCCAGGGGATAGGGGACACTGCCAGGGGATAGGGGGCACTGCCAGGGCAGGGGGGGGACACTGCCAGGGGATAGGGGACACTGCCAGAGTATGGGGGGACACAGCCAGGGCATGGGAGGACATTGCCAGGGAGGGGACAATGCCAGGGGATGGGGGGACACTGCCAGGGAGAGGACAATGCCAGGGGATGGGGGGACATTGCCTGGGCAATGCGGGGGACACTGCCAGGGCGTTGGGGGACACTGCCAGGGGATAGGGGACACTGCCAGGGGATGGGGAGGGGACACTGCCAGGGCATGGGAAGGGGGTGCTGCTAAGGCACAGGGAGGGGACACAGCCAGGGAGGAGGGATGTGACACTGCCAGAGGACAAGAAGGGCATGCTGCCAGGGGCAGGGATGAACATTGTGGAGGAAAAAGGCTTGGACAGTCCATTGCACTTGGGGTGGAAGTGTCCTTGGCAGGGGGTTGATGTGGAACAGTCACTAAGCACTGGGAGTTTCTAAATGTGCAGCAGACCTTTCAAATCCTGTTTTTCCATGTTCAGCCATCTTTGGAAGACAGATCAAATTACTTCGTAATTCTGTTTCTTGCAAAGAGTTGGACTGCTCTTTTGTATTCTTCTCTTAGATCCAGTAACAGTAAAACAAAAATTGACATTACTGACAAAAATTAGTTTCATTTCCCTTGTTCTTCCTTTTCCTAATAATACATTTCAAATTATGTAGCCTTCAGCCATTTCAAATTATGTGTCCTGTGAGTGTTAAAAATCATGAAATCATAGAATCCTAGAATGGTTTGTCATGGAAGGAACCTTAAAGCCCATCCAGTCCCACCCCCTGCCATGGGCAGGGACACCTTCCACTACCCCAGGTTGCTCCAAGCCCTGTCCAAGCTGACCTTGGACACTTCCAGGGATCCAGGGGCAGCCACAGCTTCTCTGGGCACCCTGTGCCAGGGCCTCCCCACCCTCACAGCAAAGAGCTTCCTCCTAAGACTTTTCAGTGTAATTTTCGCTAGACATCCATTTTCTTTTAGGTAAAAATCCAGCCAGAAAATGAAGAGAAGGAGGAAGTGTGGGACTTTTGATCTCTTCAGTCTAAATAGTTTGCTTAAACATACTTTAAAATAAAAGACCAACAGGGAGAGATATGTCTGGGATCTTGGTTTAAATATCTCCAACTACCTGATCTGTCAAGAGACGGAAGCCCCTTTCCAGATTTACCATAAATACTGAGTCTTAGTGAGCCCTTTGACCAAGAATGCAAACAACAGGGCAGAGTTTTGTTACTGCTGCAGAGTTAAGTGTTGTTTTCTTCCTTCTTGTCCATGTCCAGCAACAAAGAATGTCCCACATGTCGCAAAAAGCTTGTTTCAAAAAGATCCCTGCGGCCAGACCCCAACTTCGACGCTCTCATCAGTAAGATCTACCCGAGCCGGGATGAGTACGAAGCTCACCAGGAGAGGGTGCTGGCCAGGATCAGCAAGCACAACAACCAGCAGGCCCTGAGTCACAGCATCGAGGAGGGATTAAAGATTCAGGCTATGAACAGGTACATAATCACGGTGTTTGCCTTTAGGCTAAAAATACAATGCCTGTCCTCATGCCCTGTGCAGCTTGAGAATCTTATCTCCTGATACCTGGCAAAACAATTTTCAGCCTTTGACAAAAGAATTTTTAACCTTTTGTCTACTATTAGAAATCTCTGTATCGCTCCCTGCGACTTTTGTGGCAGCCTCATAGAAACTTCAGCTTAGCTTTACCAAATTATGGCTGTCGTGTCTTAGATAAGAGACCATTACACCATGTACCAAAGTGCTACCCTTACATGCCAATAAATGCACAAATACCAGGACTTGGGGCTTAGTTGTGACTTAATTCACAGGCTGGATGGAATATGTGGTGTTTACACCATGGTGAAATTCCAGATGTGCATTTAAACCTAAGAGAGCCAGCTGGGAGAGAGGCCCCAAACTTTGCATGATAAAGCATGGTGTGATTTAATAATTCTAATCACATGTGGATCCATGTTTGGATGAAAGTAAATGCCTGAGAAACAATTGTGGGAAGTTAAAATAGTCTTAAAACACAGCTAAAGGGTGTTTGAGGGAAATGAAAAAATTAATAGTTCCGTCTATGAGTATCTTTGCTAAAAAAGCATTAACATTACTGATTCTTTAAACTTCTGATCTCTCTGCAATGTTCAGTGCTTGCATGCCTCACTTGGGGAGGAGGTGTTGATTGTTCTGGATGGGTCAGGGTGTATCTCTGCCTGTTTGTGGTCAGGTTGCAGCGGGGCAAGAAGCAGCAGATCGAGAATGGCAGCGGGGCTGAGGACAACGGGGACAGCTCCCACTGCAGCAACGCCTCCACACACAGCAACCAGGAGGCAGGGCCCAGCAACAAGAGGACCAAAACCTCGGATGACTCTGGGCTGGAGCTGGACAACAACAACACCACTGTGGCCATAGACCCCGTGATGGACGGGGCCAGTGAGATCGAGCTGGTGTTCAGGCCTCACCCCACCCTCATGGAGAACGATGACAGCGCGCAGACGAGGTCAGTGGCCACTCCACTGCTGCTATTTCCTGGTGCTTTGGTTTTCCATCACTTCTTGGGGCTTCCAGACATCAATTTACATCAGTCATACCACATCCTGCTTAACTGTATCACAGGATGGTTTGAGGTGGGAGGGACCTTAAAGCCCATGCAGTCCCACCCCCTGCCATGGGCAGGCACTAGCCCGGGTTGCTCCAAGCCCTATCCAGCCTGGCCTTGGATATTCCAGGTGTTCAGGAGCAGCCACAGCTTCCCTGGGCAACGTGTGCCAAGGCCAGATGCAAATAAGCACTCTTTCTTTCTGTTGGAAGTCAGGTAGATGGTACTGCTCAACTATTGGAAAAAATTACAGTCAATAAGCTGTTTTAAGCCTTTGATCACAAATAAAGATGTTTTTAAGGTTTTCTATCATTGCAGTTCAGTAGTGGGATGATGGTGTTATATCAGCCCCTTTCTACTTACTCTGAGATCCTTTGGGAATAAACAAACCTTGTATAAGTGTCAGCAGTTTTCTGAGCAGCTTTGTGTCAGCAGGACTTGCAGGCTGGCAGCTTTTCCTGACCTTTTTTTGTTCATAATCCAGTCCAAGCACAGTTTGCAAATTTTGGCTCTCAGCAGAGGGTATTTCTCTGGTGTTTCCTCAGGTCTTTTCTTGGCTTTCTCTGCTGATGAGACATCTCTCTGTGATGTAAATGTGTGCAAAGCTTCAGCTGGGAACTGTCTCTAAGTGCCTTTCCACAGCTGACATTTAATATTTGGGGCGCTGCAGATGGCTTTTCCCACAGCCGCTGCTCACTCATCACCGATGATCTGTGTGGCTGCTGTCACAGGTACATCAAGACCTCAGGCAATGCCACGGTTGATCACCTGTCCAAATACCTGGCGGTGAGACTGGCCCTGGAGGAGCTGCGGAGCAAAGGCGAGTCCAACCAGATGAACCTGGACACGGCCAGTGAGAAGCAGTACACCATCTACATCGCCACCGCCGCAGGACAGTTCACCGTAAGCGCCGCCCTGCCCCGCCACTGCCCAGCCCTGCATGCTCTCTGCTCAAATTCCACTCAGCTGGCCTCTTCCCCACCTGCCTCAGGGTAGAATTCATGGCACCAGCTAATCTAGCAGCAGAGCAGTTGCTTTTTGGCAAAAGCTTGGTTAGTAAAAAAGGAGGCGTAGAAGTTACTTGGGGAAAACGCAGTGATGGCACCAACCATGACCTGGCTTATGCCGTTCTTTTCCGATTAAAATTGAAGAGGGGAAAAATACTACTTCACTTGAGAATCTTGGTGGTTTTTAGCTTGTAACTTGTGCCACATTATTGATGACTCCCTTAAGTCAGCACATTTATATATTGCTTTAAGTAGCCTGTTTTACAGCATGACATCAGATTACCTCATTCATTCCCATTCTGCTGTTCTCTTCTAGGTGCTAAATGGGTCCTTTTCCCTAGAACTGGTCAGTGAGAAGTACTGGAAAGTGAACAAACCCATGGAACTGTACTATGCCCCCACCAAGGAGCACAAATAAGTGCTGGGAGACTGGGATGGAACTAACTCTTTTTATAGCTACAACTTGTTTAATATTAAAATAAGGCACCATCAGTATCTTCATGGACAACGCACGTGGTGCCTTCAGGCACTCTCAGTATACTCAGTAATATGACTAGACAGTATTCTGGGCTGTATTTAATTTAGTCTTTGGGTTGGGTTTTTTGGTTTTTCCCTAGGAGACTAAATGACCTTCTCCTGTGCATTCCAGTGTTTGAGATGCTTTTTTTGTTCCTAATGCATGATACCTGGTCCAGTGTTCCGGTTTGGAATGGCTTCGTTTTGTCCAGGTCAATCTGGATTTCTGCTCCATCGGACACAGTTATAGTAGCCTCTGTGAAGTGTGGAGTGTTGGGTGGCCAAGGAGGTCTGTTCAATAGTAGCATATGCCAAGGAATGTGTTAAATGTTGGAATTTGGTGACTGTTACCCACCTGAAGAATTGACTGGTCGAGAATGGATTTGGGATACTCTTGCAGCTAGAGGTAATCTGATTCCCTAGGAAAGGTTCATTAATACATTTTCTTGTGAACAAAGGTGAATTTTACATCTTGTGAGAGGTGTTGCTGCCCATGGCAGGGGCTTGGACCGAGATGGTGTTTAAGGTTCCTTCCAAGTCCAGCTATCCTGGGATTCTGGGATTCCAAAGAGCTGCAGTGAGAAAACTGACACTTTAAAACCTTGCTGCTTACTGAGCTTAATTTAATACTTCAGTGGAAGGTGGTTCATCAGATTGGTTTGGTTTTGTTTTTAATGGCTATTTCAGTCAAAAAACACCCCAAACCTGTAAATCTTCCCTGTGCAGGACATGCCAGTCTTGATTCCTGCCTGGCCTCTCCTGCAATGTTGCCCTGTGCTCACAGCTGAACTGAAAGAAAGCTGGGTATGTCATAGCCCTGCTCTGTTCCCTAGGGTAGGATCTCTGTTGTGGATGTGCTGTGAAGAACTGTCCAGAAAACGTTTTTGTTAAAGCAAATCCCCCAATTCCAGCACAGAGCCATCAAAATCCTTTGCTTTGGGGAATCGTGCCGTCCCAGCAGGGACCTTTTCATGGTGTCAGTGTGAGTAGGGAAGACTTCGACTGTAAGCTGCTCCAAGATTCTACTTTTGTTACTTTGCCATAGCTTTAACAAACATGGCTTAGCACTTTGGAAGACAACTTCAGTACTTGATAAAGTTTTACCATTTAGTGTCTTATATTTAGGCTCGTTTCCCAACACGGCAGTGGGCCATGCTGCAAGGTCCGGTAGCTGCTGGTCATTTGCATGTACAGCCCCTGTACCCTGGCTCTGGACTTGCTGTGGCTCTGAGGGGGCAGCCTGACCTGTCCCATGTCCTGTCTGAAGGGAAGCTGTCACCACGAGGTTCCCTTTGCCCCAAGACTTGCTGATGAACCCGCCCCTGTTTTCCCCTGAGGCTGGAAGCAAAAAGAGTTGGTGGTAGGTGGGAAGCATCAGGCTTTACTCCACATGGTGTGGTGTACACTCCTCCTGGGTCGTGCCTGGACTCCCGCTGCCTTTGGCGTGTGATACAGAAGTATTCTGCTGCTTGGGGATTCTCCTGGGAAGGATTTGCCCTTCCCTGGCTCTGGGCTTTCTTAGCACTTGTAAATAGTGTCCCTTCTGGCTGCTGTTCAGATCAGCTTTATCCTGCTGTGGAACCTGCAAAGGCTTCTTTGAGTAACTTAATTATTTCTTCTGACTGGAGAGCCTTGGGCTTTTGTGACATGAAATGGAAATGCTCAGGCCCCAGAGCACAGAGGGGCAGCTATTAGGGAACCTGTTTTTGCTGACTTTGTGAAACGTTGCTGTATAGACTGTAGTGCATGTCCACAGAATATTATGGGGGGTGGGGAAGTGGCTGTGCTAAATGCTTTAAAGTTACTGGGGAAACTTCTAGATTAGTGCCAGCATCCCTCCTGGGGGGAGCTGAGGGGAGGGACAGTCCCTTAACCAAGAGAGGTGGTGTGAAGCTGAGCAGTCTGTCTAGGAGCTGTCACTTTGTCTCCAGTTCTTTTGAAAAGCGTGGGAGAATGTGAAGCTTTTATTTTCATGTTGTAGTGAATTTCCTGAGTATTTATGTTCTTTAAATATTATATATATAATGTAGTTGTTTGATTAAACCATTGATTGCACTGTGACTCTTTAGTGCTATAAACTATTTTATTTTCCAGATGCCATTACTCTTCCCCCTTTTAAAGCCATGTTCTTTTGTAAGTACATCATGTGTGTTACATACGGGTAAGCCTAATATCCAACTAAAATATCTCCTATCCAACTAAAGTCCCACTGAAATGCTCAAATTGACAATAAAAGCAAAAATGTTATCAACCTGTTGGGAATTGCAGTACTGCTTCCTCTTGTGGTAGATAAAGGACCCCCTTTGGGCAGTGTTTGTGTTTGTGCTGCAGTGCCTGGGGCAGTGCAGGTGCAGCTCAGCTCCACCACTGGTGGCTGTTACAGTCCTCTGAGAGCACCTCAGCTCCTGAGCCTTATGTGAGAAGTAGGGGCTTACAGAAGGCATCAGCTCTTCCACTGACCTGTCACAGGTGCTGCTGTTCCAACCAGATCCTGCAGCCTGAGGAAGGGGATGAAGGATTTTCACGGCACTTGGGTTAAACCCAGCCACTTTGGGTGCACTGAAGTATTAGGTAGCTTCAGCAGAGAGCAACTGTAATGAATCCCTTCAGCTGAGATGCATTATTTAGACATCAAGTTTTGTTTCTTACCTTGCTTTCTCTCTTCATTTACCACAACTTTTAACCAGAGAATGCACCTTGAGTTAAGAGGCAATACTTGAGTATGGCCAGAGTAGGGGTTTCTTGAGATGCACTGAACATGAGCAGTCTGACTGACGAGATCCTGCTGCTCTCTGGGCCACCACTGGTTACCTAAATTGCCTCTGAACAGCCTAAACTCCTATTAGGCTTCTTCTAGTCAGTTTAACAGGAAACACCCCATGGGTACTGCTCTGTACCTCATGTACAGAGCAGTAGATGTGACACTTTACTGCCCATACTGAATACTGGATCATATCCTAGAGAATTCCCCTATGTCCTCTAGCATTTATTCTCCAGCCTGCTGTTCAGCTGATGGCCTTGCACTGATTTCCCTCAGTCTTCCAGCACTGGATCAGTTGTGATTTTCTATTCGGGACAAGCCACTTGCAGAAACACCCTGGTCCAACAAAGATCTGCTGAAGGTCTGTCATTGGTGCCTGGCACAGCACTCGGTACTGGCTGCTCCAAGAAGTGACAGGGAATGAGCTGTGTGTGACCTTGCCACCCCCTCCTGCATTATCCTCACCTACTTCCCACTCTATCTCCCACTGTAACAGCCAACCTGGCCATGTGGAGCAGTGCCAGGAGGAACAAGATGTCCCAAGCTCCAGACTCAAACCAACAGTAATGCTCTGTCAGCTAGTTCTGGCAGGAATGACCCTACCCCATCAACAGCAGAGACAACTGATGAATAGGAAGAGAATTCCCAGAGCCCTAAGTAACAGCCCTTCAGCTGGTCCCTGACAACAGGCAAAACCCACCCCATATCACAACAGCTTTGGCCTGTCTGGCAAAGGATAAGAGCCGAGATTGTACAGACAAGTCTGAATTTCACTTTTTCTGCCCCTCCTGGGAATAGTTGCCTTGGCTTGGAAGAGGTATTCCAGACCTTCAGGTCCTTAAAAGGAGCTGCAAGAGTAATCAAAAGTATTTCCCACAAGGGCCTTCAGTTAAACTTTGTTTTAACCTGGTTCACTGTAATTGGAACAATCCTTTACCCCAGGTAACTGGCTTTAGGACTGCCTTTATCCTCCTAAGTGTGTTACCTGCAAGCAACTGCCAACACTTATCCACTTAAAACCCCAAAAATTCCACTAGGAAACATGAAATTCTATTCTTCCATTTAGCTTTCCAATGTGCTCCCAGGTGATGTTTGGAAAAGAAGTGTAAGCACTACATTTTTGAAGGAAAGTTCGTTGCTGTGTCACTGATACAAGAACCCTTCAGTGAGCTCTTCCTTTCTGAAATTATAGAATAACCCTCCACCAAAGCAATCTGGAATTGAAGAGGGTTGAAGAGGCAGCAACTTCTGGCCTGACAGGAGCATAGGATGTTTTTGTATCATCAGCAGTGTATTAGTCATGTTACTTCTCCTGTACAGTTTCAAAGATGGGTAAGGATAATAACCCCTCATATTCTGCTCTTAGATAAACCCAACACTGTGGGCCAGGCTGAACACCAAACTTGTGGTAAATGGCCACCACTGTGACAGCTGTTCAAGTGGAATACACAGAAGTACCAGGACTAAGTGTGGGGGAAAGAAAGGACAAAGGCAAGCTCATTTGGCTGGAATGCTGCCATGTATTTAAGGAAACCAGAACTGCCAACACCTGGCAGCTTTGCTCGTTCACAGAAGAGATCTTAGCTCACAGTTACTACTGACAACTCACCACAAATCTTCACCTGAATGTCACCTGTGGTCCCTTGTCTGTACCTTTCTGCAGCACACAACCACTGTAGGTTCTGAGCAGACAGCTAGAGTGACTACACAATTCACTACGGTTTGGTTACAAACTCAAGTTCGGTAGCAGCCATGTCACCACCCCTTCCCGTTCTGGATCAGCTCCTGCCTGGAGGCAGAACCCTGGAAACAGACCTGAATGTACAGCTACGTGCTTGGCTTTAACTCAGAGGGCACTTTACCCTGTGCTGTTTTCTTACCTTAACATGCCCTCTTTCTGGATCACAGCTGGATCATAGGTTTTAGGAATGATGCATTTTAGGAATAGGCTGTTTCACAATAATGGCATATTCCAAAATGCTGAATGCTTTTGGACCCCCTCCTGGATGCTGTGCTGGCAGTAAGGCTTGGACAGACTGGGAAGCAGCCTCCATGCCTCAGTGTGGAAAGGAGGTGAGCATAAAAGCAGGTAACTCCACAGCCTTCCCACAGTGCTGGTTTGGTGACCACAGCCATGCTGAGACCAGGGCTAAGTTCTGCTACCTAAGTCTAAACTGTCCCTTCCAAGTAAAACAGGCAGCTCAAAATGGTCAAACTCCAGCTTGGGAGGAAGGAGTGGCTTACTGTAACAGGGTGTGCTGGAAGTCTGTAATGTCCTAATGAACAAACCCATCTGCATTAATCAGCAGCGCAGTGAGTGGGGTAGGACTGTGTGAACACAGCGGTGGCGACTCCACGTTTATCATCTTCCACTAACTCAGCCTCCTCCACCTTGATTGCTGTACCAGCTGGAACCTCTTCTCCCACATGGATCTCTCCAGGGAGGTGCACAGGGCCTTCTGCCTGTGCCCCCACGTAGGTGGGAGTGCTGTACTGCATGAGGACAGTCTTGAACTGTGCCAGGGGCGCGTTGGTGCGGACTCCCATGGGGTCGAAGTGGGTTCGGCTCACTCGGTATCCAGCCTCTGACAGATAGTTCAGGAACTTGTTTAACCTGGGAACAAACACAGCAAAACCA
Organism: Sylvia atricapilla; assembly: GCF_009819655.1. Classification (NCBI taxonomy): domain Eukaryota; kingdom Metazoa; phylum Chordata; class Aves; order Passeriformes; family Sylviidae; genus Sylvia; species Sylvia atricapilla. The sequence continues at coordinate 5,402,228 of NC_089148.1, forward strand.
AACCCAGCGCTTAGAACGGAGGTGGTGCTGACAGGGCTGACTCAGAACAATCAGCGTGTCAGTGTCAGAGCAGGCTGGAAGGCGAGCCCACACTTACTTTGGCATGTTCATGCCCTTGATGCTGTGCCGGTGGATGTTGTAGTAGAACGGGGGGTGCTCGGCGCTGTGCTCGGGCCGCTGCCGCTTGGCTGCGCTGCGCAGCACCTCCTCGCTTTTCCTCTTCCCTGCACCACAACAAGGCCACAGAAACCACTCAGTACCCACAGGCACCCAAGAACTGCCAGCAGAGCCTCACACAGCACACACCAAAACAACGCCACACAGCGGCTTCAGCTGTGTGCCTGCTTTTGTAAGGCAGTGTCTGCAGAGGTAAAATCTGGCCTGAATTTCATCAACGGGCTACTTTCAGGAGTAACAAGTACATTAAAAGTGGCCTTCATGTAGTATTTGGCATTCTGCTTTTACCAATAAATACAATTCTGGATAAAGGTAAAATAAAATCAGTACTGGGTGGGAAAAAACTCCAGAGTGAAATACTGTTAAATATAAAAAAAAAGCTACACCAAAATGTTCCACTTACCATGTACCAAGTAGGATTCTGCAGAAGTATTTGGTGTTCCAATATATATGCCACTCTCTTCTAGGATACAATTAGAAGGCAAAATTAATTCTGCTCTAAAGTGGCAAAATGTCTTAATTACAACGTGGGAAATAATTCAATTATTCAATAATGCACTCAACTCTGTGGATACATTGCTGTTAAGTAACTTATCACAGATCAGCATGTCAAAAAATCACCACGAAGCCAGTCCTCTCTGTGAACAAGCTGCCCCTTTTCTTACCTTGTTTGCTCTCGTCACTAGGACCGTGGGTAGAAAGATGTTTGGGAGCTGTGCACTCTGCTTCAGAAACTAATGTCTTCAGAAGTGACTGAGCTTCATCTAAACCATACTGCATAGCCTCCAGGAGCATCCTCCTGAGGAATCCAGTGTTAAAGAGAGCTCCTGACCTGCAAAATTCAAGGGAAGTCAAAAGTTAAGGCTTCTTAATGGAAGCTACTCCAAAATTCTCTTGCCCAAATTGATTAGCAATTATGCTGCACCAAATTGGTTTTTCTGCAATGACAGCAACACTAGTCTTGTTAAAAAAAAAAATAAAAATCAAGATCTCAAGAACAGTAATTTTATTTCTGCCCTAAGATCTTGAAAGTCATTCAACCCCCACAAGAAAGGCACTGTCGATTGCCAGCCATTCTTAATACTCATTTGAAATGCCTGGAAGACTCAAAATATTTATTCTTGTTTCTACAAATACTAATTACCAAGCAATGTAGTATTTATTAGCATCAGCACATGTAATGATTTATTTAAATAATTTCCCACAAGTATAGAGTAACAAGAGTTACTTCATATTTGGCAAACAGAGGAACACAAAGACACATTCTCCTGCGCAGGACAGATTCCATAAGTGCACTGAATGTGAAATTTAAAACATGTTTCTATTTATTAACTGGTCTGAAGAAAAGGAAAAACTGAATACCCTCCTAACTGCAAATCCACACTTGGTTTCCTGAGCTTCTCCTGACTGCTCTACCTCCTTTTGTAGTGCTAAAATAAAAATTGTTATGGCACGAACAGCTGAGCTTCAGAGCTCCTGGACCCAGAGTGACTCTCTAATTGTGTCCTGTGATGTGAACTTACCAGAGAGGACCAAGAAGCACTGCTGTCTTCCCAGGCATGCTGCCATAGCAGTCACAGGGCAGCTGCTGGTAAGGGTTTTCTGCAGCAGAAAAACAGCATTTAAATTGTTTGAAAATACACAGCTGTGCCTGCGTTACTGCAGAGACAGAGAGATGCAGTGGGAGCTCACTTCAGTGAGGGATTTGGAAGGGCAACAGTGGAAGTGTGACACTATTTTCACTTCTGCCAAGCAGCTCATGGTGAGATTTAGTGATTGATGACTTGATCTTTAATCAATGTTAAAACAGTGAAGAAAAAAAACCAACATAACTTCCCTATGTTTCTTTCAAGTAACAAGGAAAATATTTGCCTTCCTACTGTTGCACAAGCAGCTGTCCAGGTTAACAGTAAGTGCCAACTAAAAAATCTGAAACATCAGCCAGTTACATCTGCAAAACACATTCCACCTACTTGTAAGCCCTATGCCATTAAGGCATTATGAAAATAATTCATTTACAAATTAAGATCTCTACCATAACACTGTACTGAGCTACGCATCCCCATCCTTAAGACATTTATCTGATTTTTTTAACAACTTTGTTAAAAAAGATGTGATGCTCATGCATCTCACTGAGCAGGGCAAAGACACCATGAATTGACAACAAGCTACCCAAGAGTCACTACTTGGAAACAAGGTTTCAGGGTTTATATTCATTCAAAGCAGTATCTCCAGAAGTGCAGTTTTTGTCTCCTGCCTCTGCCAACTTGTGTGTGGAGACAGCCTGTTAACAACAGCAGGGGAAGGCCAGACTGCTCAGTCCACTGCATTTTAAGGAACTGAAACGCAGCAGAAAAGCAATCTGACACCAAAAGCTATCCAGCTGCTGCTGTCTGGAGGAACTTGGTAGTATCAAAGGCTACCTCACTCCTGGGGTTTTTCCTGAAGTGGCAGATCTACGGACATACCAGACATCCTGGCAGCTCCTGCAGCTAGAGCAGGCTGGGAGGATGTCCTGCACAGAAACAAATCTCAGAATGGTTTGGGTTGGAAGGGACCTTAAAGCTCATCCAGTGCCACCCCTGCCATGGGCAGGGACACCTTCCACTACCCCAGGCTGCTCCAAGCCCTGCCCCACCCGGGCTTGGACACTTCCAGGGATGGGGCAGCCACAGCCTGAGCAATCTGTGCCACAGATCCAGTCCATTCACAAGAAAATCCATGCAGACAACCGATCCAGTCCATGGCCATGAAGCAGTGACCTCTCCACCTCACACAAACAACACATTGTTATACGTAAGTGAATTGTTACTAATGGAATCTAAATATAAACAAGGCAGAGAACAGAGAGACAAAGTGCAAAAGAAAGGCCATTTACCTTCCACCATATTGCTCTCTTTCTGGAAAACCCTCTCTTCACACCACTGGCAGTGGAGGAGGTAGCGGACCTTCTTTGCCGAATCATCTGCAGGGGTTGGGCCCCGCAAAACTCTGACCACCACCAGCACAAAGTGTTCCAAAGCCACTGCCAGGAGCACTTCAATGCCTTTGTTACAGCGAGCTGCAGCTCTGGGGGGAGAAACACACACCAAAACCAAACTGAACTGAATTCGTGGACACCTGAATCTGCTGCAGGGCTCTTGAGCTCATCCACTTCCTACAGAGGTACTGAAAATTTGAGAGATCAGGATCTTCAATGTTTCTGAAGTTCCTCGTTTTGTGGCCTTCCTGGAAGGCCAAGCAAACCTAATTTTACTTCTTTTTATCACAGCTAGAAATACTGGTCTGCCACCTGCATCATGTGTGCAGGGAGAGAACCAGGGAAATCTAAACATGTTCAGGTCAGCATTTTTGCTCTGGCATTCTCAAAACCTCTGGTAATTTAATTTCCTCCTCATCTTGTCCCATCCTCTTGCCTGCATCTTTTTTCTCCAATTAGGTTTTAGGTCTTTATTTATTTAACAGACTGAGTTTACTGACAGTATCTACATGCAAATAACTGGTTTCATAAGTCAGTAATCACATCCATCTTTTGAACCTCAAGTATGAGGATCTGCAGTGAACATGAAGTTCCACTGAAGCAACTCTAACTAAAATGTTTAACTAGAAGCCATTCAGGCAGTTTATTTTGTATTTAGGAAGCCCTATAGAGCTCTAAAATGGCCAAATTCATAGAGAAATAGAAGAGGTTGCAAGTTCTGGATATTTTTTCTACATTACCATCCCACCCTCCGTACCCTATACTGATGGATGCATTTTCACCTTGCCCAGTCACTAATTATTTCTAATAATTACTTAATATCTTTTCCCCTAATTGGGAATGGTTTAGCAGTACCTTGTGACAGCAGCAATTACAGTCCTGGCTGCCAGCTCCTTGTAGTACTCTGTCCTGACAATATTGCAGCCATAGTGACGAAAGGCCACGTGCTGAGCCTTGGCATAGAGGGAGCTGATGTCTGTGGATGTCAACGACACAATTCCAAGGTTTCTCACGTTCCTAAAGGCAGAGTCCAGGTAATTCACAGAAGATCCATAGGGGTCCAAATGGCTGAAAAGAAAGGATGTACCACTGAGTAACTATAAATGCTCCAGAGTCTGGCTTTACACTGAGGAAAACAGTGGTTTATAACCTTCACCTATGAAAACATCTTAAACAGAAAGAAGGAACAGGACTAAAACTTCCAGCACTGCTTAGATCTGGATTTAAGTAATTAACAATACAAAAAAAGCCCATCACTTATTTGGGTATCTGTGTAGGGTTTGAATGCATGCATCTATATACCTAACCTGGAAGAATCAGCCTGCTTAACTCAAAGTTAATATGCTGCAAAATGGATAAAAACAAGAGATGCAACAAAAAGCATTTTAAACTACAAGTTGTTTAAAACCCCCTCAAAACTGATTTGGTATTTCGTTTCAGCAAACAGACAAGTTATTAAAAAAAACCCAGCCTGGGTTGCAAGTTTCATGTATATTCATAATCCATTCTGAATGTCAGAAAGAGTAATACATTTCTGGCACTTTCTAAAACATTTTAAATTAAAGTTCTGTCCCCACACTATTTCTAGGACAATAAAATTACATTTCAAATGACTGTTGGTTGATTCTTTTATCATTCCATTTTCTCCAAATAATCATATACTGGGAAGCGGGGTGGGGTGTGTCATTAACAAACCAAAAAATTGACAGAAACATTCAACACTTACATAAAATCAAATGATTTCAAATGCATGACAACATTGGCATCCATTTTTGTCACCTCAATGGTGTCACTATTTTCTTCTCCATTTCCCACAGTTTCAACCTTGTCTTCTTCTCTGATGTTCAGTTTCACCTTCATTTTGTTTAAACGACAATTTTCTTTAATCATTGTCACAGAATTTTCATTACAATCATTAATTGTAACTTTCACAGAACTTCTGAGGTGCTTTGCCCACTGCAGTCCCATGATACCTGAGGAAAAACAGAATTTAAGGACATTAAGACAACTGATTTTAGGAAGACCACTGAACTTTAATATTAATTTACAGCCTTTTAAAAAGCCTTCATACAGCTTTTGACAGCTGTCTTTTTATATGAAAGCTCATGACTCCCTGCCTAGGGAAGAAAATTATTGTGTACCCCACACTATTTTTGAGTATGTAATGTCAGTTATGAATTTCTGCTGCTTCCTTCTATTGGATATTAACCAAAATATGAAAGAAATGGACTTTACCAGTGGCACCAAAAGCATCCAAACATTCAATGGGTTTGCGCTCCCCAGCAAGCACGGCCAGTGCACAGAATATCAACTGCCTGGAAGATAATAAATGGCCACAGTCTGTAAGTTGAGACAACAATTTTACTTCTTTTTCCTTATTAATTTCCCTTTAACTTAACAGTGGAATATTTAAGCTAAACTCTGTCTTTTACAGGGAAGAACTGTTAAATCAAAAACCTCAGCTGTGCTGAAAGGTTGAATTCTACAGCAGAGTATTCTTAAGGTAAGATCTATTAATTACAGGAAAATATTTAATTACTTCCGAAATTACTATTTCACATATAGTGTTCTTGGCTATAAATATTATTTGTCAAGAAGAGTCTTCTGATAAGAAAACTTTCTCCTGCCCTCTGAATGAAGTTTCACAGCGCTGCTTTTCAAAACACCTATTTTTCACTACAAACTCCTCACCCCTCTGAAACATCCTCCCACTCCCTGCTCTCTCACCTGTTGAGTTTCATTTTAGGATTAAAGTAGGAATCTGTTTTCTGGGGCGTGGAGTGGTTGGGAAGAACCTGCACATCTGTGGCTGACTCTTTCACCACTTTGTAAGACGACTTGGAAGAACGAACTGAAACAAGAAATTAAGGCAGAAGGAAAGAATCGGTGAGAACTGTAATTAGTATTAACACAAGCGGTAAATTACATTGAAAAACTGCTCCCATAAAGCAAGAAGTCTGGGTTATGCTGCAATCCAACCAGTACATGGACAAGTTTACAAGGATGAGGAGGGAAGCAGGCAACAACTTCTCTTTTAATCTCAAAAGCGACAAATAAGGATCATGCTCTACCACAACTTTTTTCTCCTAAAACATCGGATTTGTTTCTCAGTTAGGCTCTCATGTGCCCACCAGCCCCTGAGCCTGAGGATTAGCACATTTGTCTTGCATGTTTAAACATAATACATTGCTAATTAATTAAAACCCTGCTAACACATTGAGTTCATTGAGTGTGTCTCAATGAACTGCAGGCACAGCCCCATGCAACGTGCGTGAACAGCACAGGCACATGGACAATTCCAGCAGCAGAGCTCTGTGTAAACAGCCTGTGGCAAAACAAGCTTTCAGATCTGAGAGCTGTAAACACAGGCTGCCATTCCTCTGAGCAATTCATCCAAAGTCTAAAATGTACCTAGGAACAACCAGGAAAATTTTTTATCAACTGGATACCTTCCTGTGCTCATCCTGCCTCTCTCAGGGCTTTCAAACACACACGTGGTGTTATCTGCTCCACCTTCAGGGGGCCCCAAGTGCCTTCAGATCACAAAAACTCTGGATTTCTCCTCCCCCATAAGGAAAAACTGCCTCATGTGTTTTGTTAAAAAATGCTAAATGGGCCATTCTTTACTCACAGCTCTAAAGGGAAGCACACAGAGATCAATTTCACAGCACAAAATCTAAAAAGATATAGAATATGGTACTACGATCACTTTTCAGACGTGCAAACTGATGCCCAGGCATCAAACTACTGGCATTCCAATTATTTAAGATGTTTTTAACCTAGTTTGTGCAAGTTTAGAAACCAAAGTCTCATTCTGGACAGTTAGGTAGGATTGTAATTTACCAAAGAACTACTGACACCTCTAGCACAACTCTGGGACTGAAAAAACATCACCTTGTTTTTGAAACCCAGGCTGATGCAGTCTGAATAAAAGGCAAAGGAGTTTTACACTGCAGAAAGATTTACTCCAGACTTCTTTTCCTGTAGATGTCCCTCACTCTTTCGGAGACACACAAGCTGATATTTAAACACTAAGGGTGAGGGGAATACTAGTTATCAATAAGAACACAAGAACTGATCAATGCAAGACTAAATCACAGCTCTGCTACACCTCTGATGGAACAAAAGTCCTGAAATATTAAGGGCAGATTTTTCATTAGAAAGGCTAACTCAGTTTCTGAATTTTTCTCATGTTTCCCACCCCTTATCAGTTACTGCACGTGGTATATGACAGAAGAGTGAATGTTTGCTGTCAGTCAGAGCTCACCTGTGATAAACCTCGACTCAGTCTCTCCTTTATTCACGTGGCGGTTAATGTGACCTATCATGTCAGTCCTTCGGATTATAGTTGCTGAGCAGATGATACAGTGGTAATGAGCTCCCATCTTTGACAATGTCTGTAAAATAGAGTCTTTTATGTAGTTTTAGAATACATAAAACATGATTGAAGTAGAACTGAACACAGGCATATGAGAAGTCATCTGTCTGTTACCTCTAGAGCACTCAAAATACCTGGGATCTACAGCCAGAGCTGTTCTAGGCAGCTGCCCCACAAGGAGAGAGGTACAACCACATGCAGCTACCCAGGGGTTCTATCACACATCCTGCACCAACAGGCTTTTGGCATCACACACACAGGGACAACATGTATTCAGCAGCCAAGCAGATCTCAGAAGTTCCCCTGAGTCACCCAATTCCCCCACTTTGAACAGTAACAAGAATTTCTGTGATTCACCATTTTTACCTGGTCTCCAGCAAGGTTGGATTTTACTGGCCGACAGGATAAGTGACAAATGCACATTCTGTACCCTGGAAAACAAATGCCATCCCAGAACAGTAAATGAACAGCATGTCTGAGGCCTTCACCACATGCTCTCACTCCAGATTTCACAAGATAGCAATAAGAGAACATCACCAATTACTGTGACATTCACTCTCTGCACAGGGAAATTTATCAGTTAATTATACATTTTCAACTTTAAAATTCAAAGAATTTAAAATGTATTAAAATAAATCTCTGAGCATCTACATCAAATCTCCAGTTCAAAAGTACCTGTGAGTCTTTCACTAAAATAGTTACCTGGCTAAAAGACTTGTGTGAGGAGTCCTACAAACATGTTCCACAGTTAACGAAAACCAAAATGAGACACCTGATACTCCAGCTGGAACATTTATAGTTGAACTTTATTTCCCCCATCCTCTAAACAGTCACTTTACTTCCCACAAACCCATACACCTGGATTTTTAAAAAACACACACTGCTCACTTTATTCTCCTTTCCAAAATCTTGCAGGGATTTTAATGCATCTTACAAGCAGATCACAGAATTTATTAAAAAGCAATTATTAAAGCTACTAAATACTGATACTACAGGAATACTTCAAGTGTTTATTGGAACCCATGGAATCTTTAAGATCCACCAAAACCAACCACCCGTGTGTGTCTGATCCTTATTAATATATAACTAAAACTTTTATTGAAGTTGTTTTCATTACACACGTATTTAAAATTTTATGGTAATTTCCATGACATGTTAAGCAATTATTAGTGTTTTCCTAAAGAGAAAATGCACAATTGTAACCATTTTGGCTAGAGAGGAATAGTTAGTTCACATTTACATCCCACCTCAAAATTCATTCTGTCAAAATACGGTTCTAATTCAGAGCTGGTAACAAAATGCTTAAGTCAAGAGGAATTTTGAAAGCTGAAACACAGAACATACGCACAATTTCTTCTAATATTTACTATTCAAGCCCAGTTGCCATTACCTTCAAATTCAACAGAAACCTTCCAGTGCAAATTCTGCAAGTGACGATGGAGTTTGTGGCTATAGCAAGCTTTGAATTTCTCCTCAGGACACAATGGACAAGGCTTCCTTTCATCTGAAAATACAATTAAAAACTATGAGAAACACAAAATGCAGTTATCACTTGTGTTAGCTGAGATTCAGGCCAAGAGAAAAAAGGCTGAAGGAAAAATCAACACGAGTTAGAGATCAAATCCTCAGGGAACATTCCATTTCATGCACAAACTTCAAATTTAAGCATTACCTCTTTCTGCTCCATAGAATATAGACCAAAATCACTATAACTTTAAAAATCATTAACTTCTACACCTTTTGGGTTTTGGTTTCTAGTATTTTTTACTCCAGCAACATGAGGCTAATGAAACTTCTGAGAAGCCTTGAGGAACAGCAGAACTTTACAGATGACACTCAAAGACTTGAAATGTTTAAAAAAACATCAAACCAAAACCCTCAGCAAAAAAAAACCCCTCAGGAGGTTAGAACAAGACTTTGTTGTTCCAACTCCTGGATCTTTTGGACAGGACAAATAGCTGATATCTATGTAAGCTGTAAAAAAGGGAATGTACCCTATATAAAGAAATTTTGAAAAAAATAAAATGAGTCTTGAAGATCCTGCATTTGAGACACAAAAAGCAAAGGCAAGGCTGTGTAATGAAGGTGTTGAAGTCCTTGAAGTATTAACCTAAATAAAAACTTGCTGAATGTCAAACAACCTATCAGACAGAATTTAGCAGAAGAACAAGAGAATCAATCATAAAGCCCTTTTTTTCTATAAAACCCCTTGTGTTTAAATATATGTAATGTGTTGAAGATAAAATCTAAAAGAAAATGTAAATACCTGTAACATGAAGATCTGTGTTCTGGGACACTGCTGTGGAAAACTCACCTTCTCTCAAGTCAGCTAGTTTCTCTAGATCAGCAAGGTTTCTCTGAATTGAAATATGTTTGTCTAAAAAAAACCACAACCCAGAAATATTTAGAAGTTAAACATTATTAGTTTAAAAATTGCTTTTAGTGCTTTTAGTCTACTGCTACTTTTCTTAGCAACATTTCAAATCTAGCATTGTTAGATAATTACTGTAGTATCGATTGGAATACTTGTTTTTGTCCTTTTACTTCCATAGCACCAGGAATGACTGCAAAAATTATCCCCAGAATAGCTGTTTAATAAGATCCATGTATTAGCATATACTCCTACCTTCTTTTAATACTGACACACAAACTTTCTGAGAGAGGAAGACTCAATTTGAAAAAAAACAGCTGAAAAGATTAAGTCACATTCCCCTTACATCTGCTTTTACTGCCCAGTGTTGTTAGTGAATGCAAATCATACACAAAAGCAGTACAAAAGCATCATATGAACTGACTAAAACTAAATATCAACTAAAAGTGGATCATATTTAAGAACAATTATTCAATGTGGAGACAGGATACATTAAATTCCACCCTTTTTTTTCTTTCTCTTAGTAAACAGTTTAACCTTTAAATCAATCACCTGATTTTTCAACTTATCGCTCGGAATTTGTCAATACCAAAAAATTAGGCTGAAATCTGCTTTATTGATTCCAGCACACAGAACATCCCAGCCCACTGTAACACAGATTCTGTAGCATCTTTTAGCTTTATCATGTTTTGACAGGATAATTCTTCAGGTTTTCTTATGCCACACAAAGCAACTGATCCACATGGTCAGGATATAGAGGTGAGTTTTAAAACGAGATTCCCTTTACCTTTCCCCTCTAGCATTTCTACCTTTCCTCCAGCATATGACACAAATATTAAGAGTTTATTTGCAAACCTCTTGGGTAATCAGATGATATATCCAAAATGTTGCTATCAGATTGCTTTGGGTGTTCTTCTTCTGTTCCTTTTTCTTCAGCTTCCAATTCTGACTCAGGAACTGTCCCATCAATGTCGTTGCTTTTCTCTTTTTCAGAGACCACCAAACCATCTTAAAACCAAATGAAAACCCAGTATAAGTGTCGTTGATGTAACTGAACTGCACAAACATATTCATTAGTTTCCAATAATCTGGTGCTGACTACAAGCAAGAAAGACCAAAAAAAATTATGCAGGAGAATAGTATGAGATGAATTTTCACTCTCAATTATCCTTGGAAACCACTGGGGAATAATATGCTGGATAACTGAAATGACTGTTCACACATCAGTATCAGATGTTTAAGGTGAACAAGAGAACATTTACACATTATTTTTTGGCAGGAGGCGGTGAAGCAAGGCAAAGCAGGCAAGGAGGAGCTCCAAATTCTCCTGACAATTTACTCTCGGCTAAAGAAGTCTGGTAACAGTTTAGAACAGTTTAGTTCGTGATTCAGACAATAGGAAAGAAGGCACTAAGGCAGGAATTTGCTTTCAGCAAAGGCAGTGATAAGTGCTGGTGCCATCAGCATTTGCAAACAAATGACTTCCTGGGGCAGTACGAGATGGGCCTGGTGAAGAATTTCAAGCACTTAAAGAGCTTGAGAGCAATAAAATAGTCAAACCCGGGGGAAATATCTGAAGGAAGAGGTAGAAATGCCCAGAAGGATTTCGGTCCGACCCCTCTCCAAGGAACATAAGGAAGCACTAGGAAAAGATTCAGAAAGCCATATTGTCCTGCTCCCAACATGATTCCAGGAGACAGGTGGGATTAGCGAAGTTTCAACCACGAGTAACAAGAAATAAAGCCCTGGCATCGCTTTGCAACTACTGAGAAGCGACAGAGCAGGCCAAGAATTTTCACCCTGGATGGGAGAGACAGGAGGTGCAGAGAGAGCACAAAAGGCAACCACGATCTGTCTATCCCAACACAGAAACTGGGATGCACCTCATGGAGAAAATAGTGACCTACAAACTGATTTGTGCTGGAAGTTATTTCCAGAGGATGCAGGAATGTACGGCCGTTCTCAGGATGTGGCAGGAACAATCTAGGATAGTGGAAGGTGTTCCTGCCCATAGCAGGGGCTGGAACAGAATGAGCTTTAAGGTCCCTTCCAACCCAAACTATTCCGTGATTCTCTGATCTCACTGGTCTTCCCTATCCATCTACTCCTGACCACAATTTAAGACAGGCTGGAAGGATCTTACAGCAGTTCTTCAGATTCCTCTGGTCTACTTCTGTTTATTTTCTTTTAAACATTGCTGCTGGGCAAAAGTATCTGTTATAATAAAAACTAACAGAAAGAGAAAATGGAAAGAAATACCTCAAGACAGGTGCTCAAGAAACTGAAAAAACAGAAGCAGAGAGTAAAATTGTTCTATCTACCTTAAAATCCATCAGGAGTTGCAATGCTACGCAGAGACTGTGGCTGTGTTCCTCACAGACCTGTTTTAAGCTAACAACTCACCTAAGAAAGATTTGCATGGAGCCTACTGCTCCATTAAAAAGTAGCAGGATTTCTGGTGATAGTTCCTACATGAGTTATTAATAAAAAGACAGAAAGAAAACGAGTAAGTAAGAGCATGTTTGGTAAGAAATTCCTAACAGCTACTGTTAAGTTGTGGGAAAAGTGAAAACAGTTAGAAAAATGCATAGTGAGAGCACAGCAGTGACAAAAAAACCAGCAGAGTTGGACAGTCTGCATCCTCAGAGTGCGTGGAGAGATGTTAAAATGGTTGAAAAGAATAATATGCATAGATGCAATAAAATCTAGTTAATATGTAAATGTACAAGGAGAGAGGTAAACTTTCACACTGAATGATGAAGAGAAGCAGGCTGCTACCGAACCAAGACCTCGGGATTTTTTAAATGCCCACAAAGAATCACTGATTACGTACAAAGAGAATAACGCTTCAGAGAGCCTGAAGTATACTTACACAAGACAAAGAACTAATTAGAAGAGTCAGTTCACTCGCACCGTAAGACTGCAGCAGCGAAGGGCTGGCAGAAGGGCTCATTTGGGGAATTGGCAGCCCAACAAAATCAGTTTACAGAATCCCAGCGCGGGTCAGGTCGGGAGGAGCGCTTCATACCTCAGCAGGCTCGTCCCTGAGCACACGGCGCAAACGCGTTTTGGGTTTAAAAACCGCGGGGAAAGAGGAGCGGCCCCACGGGACACCGCGGAATAATAAATGCTCGCCAAAGACAAAGTATCGTTAGGTTTGTGGAAGAAAGAAGCCACAGGATCGCGGGTTTAAGCGCAGCGAGGCCCAGCGGGAACACGTGTGGCCCCGCACGGCGCCGGGAGAACGGGAGAAGCGGGAGTCCCCGGCGCGGGCGGCCGGACACGGGAAGCGGCCCCGGGGTGTAAATTCAAACCCGCCCGAGGTGTAAATCCAAAGCCGCCCGGGCTCCGCATGGAATCCGCCCGCCCTCAGCCCCGGCACGGAGGGCCCGGCTCCCCGCGCCCCCTCGATCCCCGCCCGCTCTCACTTAGCGCCGCCGCCTCGCCGCCGCCTTCATGGTCACGGTCGTGGTTTTCCTCCTCCTCCTCCTCCTCCTCCAGCCGCAGCCGCAGCCCCAGCACGGCCTCGGCCGCCTCTAGCGCTGCCATGTTGCCGGCGCGGAGCCGCCGCGGAGGCGCACGCTGAGGGCGGCCCGCTCCGCCTACACTTCCCAGCAGCGCCCGCGCGGCCCGGCGTGCACCGCGGCGGGGAGGAGCCGCGCCGGGCCCGGGGCACGGCCCGAGCCGCCCGAGCGGGGCTCGCCGGGGAGCGGCCGAGCGGGGTGAGGCAGCGCCGCACGCCGCCTGTGAGGAGGGAGGAAGGGAAATGGACGGAAGGAAGGGAAGGGAAGCTGTGCTGGCAGCGCCCGGGATGCCTTGCGGGCGTTCTCCCGTCGGAGGGAGTGAGGCAGGAGGCTGCCGCCCCTCAGCGCCCCTTGGAGAGGCTCCGTCAGAGCCCGGTGCTGCCCGCGCCTCAGGGCGGAGCCGGTCCCGGGCTGCCCTGCTCGGGTTTGGGGGCTCCGGGTGAAGCTTTCCGCAGCTCGCTCGAACTTGCTGTTGCTGTGCGCTGTTGGTGTGGGGGGCGGCGGGGCTGCTGCGGCTGTCACTGTGTGCTCCGGCCTCGGGAGGGGCCGAGGTGACAGGCGGGACCGCCTTGTGTCCCACACAGCTTCAGCTGGGCTGGAAAAGCCCGACGAGTCCGAGCTGTGCCCGATCCCCACCGCGCCACCAGCCCAGAGCACGGAGTCCAGACATTTCCTGGACAGCTCCAGGGATGAGGACTCCAGCACTTCCCTGGGCTGCCCCTTGCGATGTCCGATGGTCGTAAAACTTGGTTATACGACTCAGTGTTAAAGGATGCTAGTTTCTCTTCATTTGCTGGTAAAAGATAGGGGAGATGTAATCCTTGTCCTTTTTGCTCTGGCCTTCCCTCAGACGTGAATAATTAACCCTGTTCAGATCTGCTATGGCTCTGTAATGACGAAACAAAAGAAGACTATTAAAATATTTTTCGCTATGCAGATAAAACTCATTCTTATCTCTGGATCTAAAAACTTGAAGCAAGTAATAAAGGTGACGTGCTTTTTGTTTTTTGTAGGATTTGAAGATGTCTAAAAAGAAGCTGAAGAAACTAGCTGGAAAGGAAGTCTGTTTGGATGGCCAGGATGATAAAGTAGGAGCAGGAATATTATTGCTTTTATTATCTTTATTCAAACTCTTACATTGAAGAGAACATGAGTTGTTTAGCAGCCTTGTGGTAGAAGGATGAATCCGGTTTAAAGTCAGGGTCATAAAGAGCAGCAGGAAGGTTGAGTTGGGCAGATAAACGTGTTTTTCTTCAGAGCCTGTGAGTAGTGTGGGTATCAGAAAATAAGAGACTTTTTTATTTTAGTGTATTATCCCGTTTGAGGAAAGTTTGGTTTAATACTGCTGCTGAAGCCAATACTGCTTTCTTGGCCTATTCTGTATCTTGGATCATATATCTGAATTTTCTGACTAACCACAAGTTGTACTTCACAGCATTTTGGTGAGAGACTCTCAAATATTTCCTTTTAACCACTGAAGCATAAATTAATGACCAAAATTCTGAACACACTCTAGTACATACTTGTATCTAGTGAATCAGCTTTCACTGAATCACTTGTAAAATGCAGGTGCTACAGGAGTTGTCATCTTTCTGGTCACACTTGTGTGTAGCTTCCTATTATTTTTTATTGTTTGCGTCCACTTCTGACAAGTTATTCACTCTCAGAAGTGTGGTACATAGTTGATAAATCAATAGTTTAATAAAACCACACTTAAGTTTGTTACTTTTCCCCCCCCCACTGGATTTTGCAAGGAATGTGCATAAAGTAAGAGACCTTTTACCTGTCTTCTCAAAAAATTTTGCAAGTGTTAATAAGTGATCATGATTATGGCCTTATAAACTGAATTATTCACGTTAGAAGCTTTTTGATCATAGAGAAAATGCTGTTCAAAGTCAGATGTTCATAACTATTGTTTCTTCCCTTGAATTCCTTACTGTTATTCAACTTCTCTTTTAAAATTAACTCATTCTAAGATGCTTTATTGTTTGGGGTTTTTTACTTCTGTTATACAAAAGGTAGCCACTTGGCTTAAACTCTCATACTGTAGCTTGTTGCCATTGCTAATCCCTCACCAGTGTGAAGATTACAGCTTTAACAGCAAAAAGAGAAGGAAATCTGTAATAGGAGCAAGTGTCCTGCAGTGTGATCCCAGCGTGGGTGGGAGGTGTCTTAATCCCAAACTGGTGGTGCTGGGAGGAGAGGACAGGAAGAAAATTTGCTGATGGTGGTTACGTTAAGTGAAAACTCTTGAGAAAAGGAGGAGGTAGGTTGAAAAGAAATATTAGAAATGTTTTGAGAACTCATGGTTGTTGTGGAATGAGCCTTGAAGAGAGAAACAACTGGGCAGCTGGAAATGGGTTTGTTACCACCAGAAGTTGTCCCAGCAGCATCATGAGCTCCACCTGCCCCAAGGGAGCTCCTTCACTGCTTTCCAGCTGGTGGGGACAGCAGGGGGACCCGGGGAGCCTCTGGAATTGTCTGTCATTGTCTGTCATTGTCTGTCATTCTGTTTTTTCTGTTGCATTGCTGATACTTGCCCTGCAGCTCCAGAACCAACCACAGGTGGAAGTTCTCAGAACTGCTTTAATTTAGGGCTCCCCTGGTTTCTGCAAGCCTTTGATTTTTACAGTAAATGCTCTAGTGTGGAAGTAAACCAGCTCAGGCCTCTCTAGGTAGGAAAAATCCCTGCAGCTGTGACCTAATAGCCTCACTGAGTCAGCACGCCCCAGTTATTGAAGGAGCAAATTATTTGTGAAAGGATGAACTGTCTGGAGCTTCCTTAGCCAAAATAATCCATATGTTACTATTCCCTGTTGTAACCTCCTACACCCTGCTGTGGTTTTGGGAAAACTGAGTCGTGTAACCCAGAGGTGTATAAAAACTGCACGTGGGTGTCAGGGTCTGCAAACATACGCGGAGAACCTGATGGTTGGTTTTAGGATCTCAGAGCGCAAAAGACACAGCGGGGGACAACCCAGTTTATTCAACAAAAAATGCACCTTTATTTAGTGCCACCAAAATGTGATAGTGGGGAGAGAAAATAGAGAATAGTAAGAAAGATAGAAAAGAGGGTAAGGGGATTATAGCTACCAATGTGGAGGGATGAGTCCTCGAGGCCGAGATGCCTATAGATGTGATCTTCTCCAGTGGGGTGTACACGAAGGTGAGCAGGGGTCTCCAGGGTTTTATAGGTTGGTCAAGGTGGGAGACAAAGGAGGGGCGCAGAGCCAAAGCCGGAGTCTCCTGTGCTGAGGCAAAGCAAGGGGCCCAGAGCCAAAGCAGGAGCCACCTACGTCAAGGTTGGGACAAAACCGGAGCCACCTGCGTCGAGGTTGGGACAAAGGAGGGTCACAGAGGCAAAGCCAGGGCCACCTGCGTCGAGGTTGGGTGCTCAGGGACAAGCTGCACACCATACTCTGGTATGGACAGACCAGTTTGGGCAAGTAGCCTTGGCTCAGTCCACTGTGACCAGCTCCATTGTTCTTGCACTCCGTTCTCATGGAGATGCAGACCAGTCCTCTGAGACTTGGCAAACATTCCACCTCAGCCAGGCCAGGGCTCCTTTCAGAGTCTGGGGTCTCAGTCCTCAGTCATTGGAGACAGTTGTGAGGCACATCACATCCTTGGCCAGACTCTGACAGTGGGACACATGGCTTTACCTGAGTGGACTGAATTGATTGTGGTAGGAATGTTACTACCTCAGATCTGTAGTTGTCACTGTTGTAGTGGACCCTGTTGATTCACTTGGTAAGCATTAAAATGCTCCATGATTAAACCATGAAGTGCTGCTAAAGTCTTTGCACCTTCATCTTTGCATGCACATCCTTGGCACCCTTGGACAGTGTTTCTCTAAGCAGCCAAACCACCCGGTTGTGACATTGTCTTACGAATTTTTTTTTAAACTGCAGTTTCCTCTGTAAACCCCTGAATGTTTTTTCTTGCAGAACTCTGAAGACACAAGATCTTACAAGCACACTGTGAAAGGAGAAACAGAACTTCAGAGGTAAATTCTCAATTTGTCATTAAATAGAACTACTTAAAAGATATAACAATCACGGACCATTTAATGCTGAACTGAAGGCCTTTTGCAACCTGTTCACCAAATAAAATATGATGTTTTAACTAGTCTGTCTTTTGATATTTTAAACCTAGTGTATGGTAAATATAATTAATGAGTATTTTCTCTGCTCTTATAAGGAAGTTTCCTAATAATTTTTCATATAATTCACAATTTCTGTAGCATGTTACTATATTCCCCTCTGTTGTTTCTTTTCCAAGTTCCCCAGTTAGTACAGGATAAACAGTTTGAAAGCTGTGTGTGTTTTGGCACTGTGTGACCAAGCTGACCTTTTAGGTTACACACCTGCTTTGTCACTGAACTGCTGTTAAAACTTACCTGTGTGATCAGAAACTCGACTGTGTAGGGTGTCTCAAACCAACAGTGAATGCAGAAAAAGCGGTTTCTCCTTTTTTTAAAAGCTAAAATGGCTGTACATTGGGGAAAGGTAAATCCAAAAAATGCCATATCAAACTATTTTGAAGGACAACTGTTGCTTCAAGTTCATATTTAAGAATATGGTGCTCATAAATGCTTAGCTCTGTCTCGGTCAAATGCAGGTGCCTTTTTTGTTGCTCTTTTCCATGAGCTGAGCTAAATTCCATTACTTTCTTCATAATGTTTCTGTAGATGCACACCAGAGAAAGATGGGCAAGAGAAGAGGCGGCACCGAAGTTCTCGCGCTTTTCACGATGCCGATGGAAGATCCCGGGAAAAATCTCCAAAGAGAAGCAAAACCCCAGATGGTCCTTCAGTTCAAGCTGAAAAGCAGAAGAAAATAGTGATCCAGTTTAAAGCCAAAGAAATCAAACATGGCAAAACCACCCGCACTCCTGATGTGGTGACTGCCAGCAAGGAAAGAAGTCTCTTTGATGGAGTAGAAGGAAAAAGGCTCTGGCACAGCTTTGAACTCCAGAGGGAGAAGGCACTGAAGAAGAAGAGAGAGAAAGCTGAACTCTGTAAACTCAAGCTAAAAGCAGAGGAGGCTATGATAGAAAAGTTGAAGTCCTCTGTGTATGAGGTACCACATAAAAAGGCAGAGGGCTCAAAAAAGCAGAGTGAGAATGTCAGAATTCACAAAAAGCCACCTGACAGCTCTGCAGGGACTGGGCCTGGTAACAGGTCTGCCAATAAGGAGTCAAGTGCACTATCTAGCTTCTGGGAAGAAGTGGAAGAAGAATATAAGGACTGTGCTGTGAGAAAGAGGCACACGAGTAAACACAGATCATCACACTCCTCATCTGAAACTCCTCCACGATGGGACTCTCGGAAACGCAAAAAACACAGCAGTGATTCTCCTAAAGCTCCCAAGCACTCAGGAGCTAAAGGAGACTTGGAAGCCACAGCACTGTGTTTTGAGCAGGTAATGAGAACCCCATTCTTTGTATTATGTCGGTGTTTCAGGATGGTTTCCTAATGGCAGACAGGTTTATATGAGCAGACTGTCTTCTTACAGAATCCAGCCGGGTTTCATAGCTAACTGGGTGGATTTTTCTGATCCCAATGTAAACCTTGTTTCCATGTTCCTTAGCTAAATGTTAAACAGACCAAAAGACTAAAGGTCTTGTATGTTGAGACTGTGTCTGCACAGATGCTTCCATGGCTTTGCTTTGCTGCTGGGGCTGTGGAATACCTAATTTTAGATTTAAATCCGCTGATTTTTTTGTTCTGAGTCGATATGGTTGTTTCATTTTTTGAATGAATAAACTGAACCAATGAAAACTTGCTGCCAGACTCCATCACTCCATTGCTAGTGGAGTGATGCCAGGAGAGCTTGGGGTGGATGTGGGACTTGACTGGTACGTGTGCTGCAGAGCTTTCCTTTTATCTGTTTATTTCTAAGCTCAGGTTGAGGTGCAGAGCCAAACACAACCTGGGTCTTGAGCTTTGGATTTTTTTGCTGTTGGTTTGGTGTAAATGCCCAGAATCTTTGGAGATTCCAGTTTGTGTTACGGTGGTGTGAGCACTTTGTGTGTCTGCTTAGAGTTATGACATGCAAAGCTGGGGAGTCATTTGGGCTGGAAGGCACCTCTGGAGATCATCCAGTCCAGCCTCCTTGCTCAGCCAGGGTCAGCCAGAGCTGGGTGCCCAGGACAAAGGATAGAGACTCCACCACCTCTCTGGGCAGCCTGGTCAATCTCCTTCAATTTAAAAAAGGTAGGGGGTTAATGTTCAGCTGGAATTTGCTGTGTAATCCACTGTTATTTATTTAAAAGAAAGCCGTGCATCTAGGCCCTATTAAAATGATACTGTAGGTGCTGGTAACTGTAGTTTATGTTCCTTGTTCACTTGGGAATACCCAGTGTTCTCTAAAAACCCCTATAAGACATGTTGTTCTTCTGTTCCTGCTTGTTTGTAGAATGCTGAGGTCCCATGCACATCTGACTCCTACCAGGGAGATGAGGTCAGAAAGCCTGTGCCTGTCCCAAAGGTGAGTGAGGGACTTGTTTAACACTGAAGGGCTGTATTCCAAAACTCCTGACATGAGAATCCTTTGTACCTCAGTATCCTTTCATCTTTTGCGATGTTGGTAAGGTGTTTGTGGTGTTTTTAATTCTCCCTACAGAGCTCTGAAGATTCTCCACCCCTCCAGGACAGTCAGAACACAGAAACAGACCAAGAGGTTGGTAATGCTTTCATTTAACACTTCCGAGTTGTTTTAAAGACCAAGGGCACCAAGGTTGTATAACTGGACAATTCCATGACCTTTCCTAGTATTTGGCATTGTTAGACTCAAGATCTATGCTCAAATGTGGAGCATTTATTTCAAAAACTAAGCAAACTTGCTAGAGTGCTGCTGATCAGGAACTTTCTGAGATAAGGAATATCTTTCTGTTACCATGTGCAAGAAAAGGGCCTTCATAGTTGGGATCAGGCTCCAGCTATCTCGTTTTTCATCCATTTACTTTTTAGCTGGAAGAGAGACCTATTTTTTAATAAGTGTCTGTTGCAAAACTTGCAGTGTGTGTAGCCAAAAAAACAGCAAAGTTTTTGAATATCGTGTAGAAAGGTCATAAATCTTTCTCGGCCGTAGTTTGGGTGTCTTTAGTGGAGCATATGCAGACATTGTCTTGGATTTACATTTCCTGTACTGACTTAAAATTTTTCAGACATCATTTTGAGGCAATTTTAACAGCTTTAATGCAAAAGTATCTTTTGGGGGAATAATTATGAAGTGATTCCTTTCAGTGGATTGCACACACACACATTTTCTCACTGTAGATGCAGATAGTGGAAGACTTGCACGTTGCTCGTGTGGAGAAGAGGATGGCCCTGTCAGTAGTACAGACCTGTGGAGAACTTACAAGCATGGAGATAGATCTTCCAGAGCAGGATTTAAATATTTCTGCTGGTATGTCATGACTGGATCTGCTTTGCTCTCTGGTTGCAGCAGGAATTACAGTTATTGATGGTGTAAGTAGAGAGCACACAACTGATTATTTCTGCTGTTTTCTCTTTCCCTAGGGGCTTTTAGTTCTGGTCTGAACATCCTTGTGGTGATTGACACAAATATAATGATTAGTCACCTTGAGTTTGTGAGATCCCTGAAATCTGAGGATATACCAGGTATGTAAATATGTTCTGATGAGTAAGACATTGGAAGAAAAACAGATGCTGTAAAAGCTTCAGGCTACTTTAAGGAAACTAAACCCTGAGCTCCTTAGAAAGGCAGCAGGTTTCATGCAGAGGCAGAAGGCACACACTTGAGAGCCTGGTTCTGTGAACCCAAACAAGCTGCATCCCAGGGAAACCACAGCTGTGGAAGCAGAACCTATTGTGCTTATAGTCCATGCACCTGCAGAGAATCATGGCAGATAGTCCCAGGAATGTGATTGAATTCTTAGCAGTAAATAAGTCTTAACCCTTTCTAAGAACATAATTTAAGCATTTAACACCTTACTAGTGATAGCTCTGTTTTCTAGTCTCCTTTTAGCGTTTCTTTTTCTGACAGTCTAAAAGTGTTGAGCAGTCAGTGTTTTGTTTCTGTGTTGGTAAAGGTGGCAAGAACTGAGTGATTCCTCAGGAATTCAGAATGCAGACCCTGGCTTTAATATCTGCCTCTGATATGCTGGGAAGCTGTTGGTTATTTAACATTTGCAGGATTAGGTTTGTGCAAGTCTGTTCTTGGTAGGCATATCTGGAATCCTTCAGAATGCTTAGGGTGCTTTGATGCTTTCAGCTAATGGATACAGTTATTTCACCCACATGGAATACACCTTTCCTTAGGGCCTGAGTGATTTTCAGGAGTGTGTCAGACTGTATTTCTTCTGTCTTTGGTACACTGAGATGCCTTTTTAGAATACTGCAACTCCCAGTTTCTGATCCTGTACCAGACCCACTATGTTGAGAAGGCTGCTGATTCCTGGCCTGTTTGTTACAAAGCAAATGATTTTTAATGCATTTTTTCAAATTTCTGTTCTCATAATGTGAAAGAGAAAGAAAATGGTTGAAGTATTTGTCATGGGTGGACCAACAGAAGAATGATTATTAAACTTCTGATTTACTCCATATTTCATATACAACCTTAAAAGTTCAGCCCATACTTAGCTACAAATAAAACCATGATCTAATAGCCACATTTTCTGTTCCTGGTTTAGGAGGGCTGGTTGGCAATGAACACAAGCCCTTGCTGCTTTTTTTTGCTGTTTGTTTTGGTCCAGTGACTGCTGTGGTCATCACTCAGGTGTGTGCAGCCTGGTATTCCAGCTGCTGTTTCACCTGGCTGCATCTTACAGCGGGTGTGTGCCAAGACAATGGCTGCAAACGTGTGTTAGGATGTTGTCAAAGTGTTCTGCTGATTAAAATGGTGTCTCCCTTCTGTTTGCCTAGTATTGTCACTTTTCTATGTAATCACTGTAGTGCCAGATTGAGGCTAGATTAGGAAGAGGGAAGTCAGCCTTTTTCAGCTGTTTTTCAAATGCTAGATTCTCTTGAGCAAAGAGTATGAAAATAATTGGCCCAAAATGTGTGAACTTGCATAAATATGATGCTTGAATTGAAAGGTCTCTGAAGTAGTTGGTGTTGCTCGTGCAAATATATTTGTTAATTGGTGGTGTTTTTTTTTCTTTCCAGGAGTTGATAGACTTGCATTAATAATTCCCTGGGTTGTCCTACAAGAACTGGACAACTTGAAGAAGGGGAGAATGTTGCAGCATGTTCGGGACAAAGCTATCCCTGCAGTGCAGTTCATCTACAAGTGTCTAAAGAGCCAGGATTCCAAACTCTGGGGGCAGTCCATGCAGCTGGCTTCTGAAAAAATGTGTAATATATGTTCAATCCATTTGTGCTGGGTACTTCATCCTTGCCCTTCACCTAGTGGCAACCTTAGAATTCTGCGTTTAATGGAGATTTCTTCACTCTGGTGTTTGCTAATTAAAATGAGCTAATTTCTTACAGCAGCCTTCAGAGTGTATTCAAGACTGTGAATGTCTTCACTATCAATTGTTTTACCAGTTTTTTCTCACGTTCACCTTACACTTGCATCCTTGTGGGGGGAGTGTTAAATATACCAAAAGCACCAATGAGTGCACTGAGCTGTTTGTGGGGCTGAGCTGTGCCCACATCCCTCAGCTGTGTCTGCGCTGCCTTTGCAGATGGGCTGAGCGACGAGAACAACGATGACCGTGTCCTGCAGTGCTGCCTGCAGTACCAGAAGCTCTTCCCACAAGCTCTTGTTGTCCTCTGCACGTGAGTTCCTGGGTGCTTTTAGCTCTCCTGCCACACTGCTTTCAAATCGGGGCTTAAAGAAAGAGCACTTTCTGAAGTAAGCTCTTGGAAGGGCAGTCACCCTCTTAAATGCTAGAGTAGGATATAATAAACCACTGCAGTTAGAGATGGAGTCACCTTCATGAGCTTGAGGCCTGAAGTAGAATTCAGCTTACTCGATATACAATTTTAAAACTTGTTAAAGCATAGGTTTCTCAGATTTTATTTTGCTTTCTCATGAAAAATATTACTGAAGTTACAAAATAGAAAAAAAATAGGTGAAGTAAGTATTGAGATCCAGTTAGAGACTTTATCCCTGTGCCCAGCCGGGTGAGCAGAAGCAAACAAGGAATTAATCTTAGAGAGGGGAAAGCTGGGGATGGATCTGTCTCTGTTCCTGTTTTGCTGCTCTTCCTGTTTGTGAGGATAGCAGCTGACCTCCGGGTATTGATTCTGAATTTGATAGAAGCAGGTAAAGCCAGCTTGAAGGACTAACACTCCTTGGCTCTACTTGCTCTGGTCTTGGCTAGAGTGAGTGGGGTTAACACTCTGGGCACCATTTGGGTTCAATTTGATACAGATGGCCACTGAAAATGCCATTTCAGTCACAGTATTTATAGTGTAGTGATGGTGATTTTAGGTTTCACTGGTCACAAAACAGGAGGTGACTTCAGAACTGCTTTTGATGCCTTGGGAAGGCTGACCTGGAACAGAGAGTGGACAGAGCTAGAGAATAAAGTAGATATTTACTGAAAGGCCTCAGGATCCACCTTGGGCAGGACAGGGCCTGACCAGGGCTACACCCAAGGTGGACTGAGAATGGTCACAATGAGAATGGCTGGCTGGTCACGAGGTCTCACACTTTTATAGGTTTTGGTTCATTTGCATATTGGGGCTTAATTGTCCCAATTACAGCTCCAGGTTGTGAGATCTCCTCCTTGTTTCTCTCCAGTCCACTGTTGTTTGTGCTTTTGGGCCTTGGAAACATGGAACATGGAAACTTGTCATTGGTCTTCAGCAGGAAAGGATTTGTTTTTTCTCCCTGCTCTGTGAAGAGAGCTGAGTGACACTTAATGAGTGACACAGCCCTGGGCAGCACAGCATCTGAAATACGTGAAAGCTTAAGCTCAAGGCATCACTTTTCATCCAAAAATCCCTTTATCCTCTACCAATATAAACAATGGAAATTTTTGAGAAAGTACTGGGATGCAACTTTTTCCTGTATTTTTAAAGTAGTTCTGCTGGAGCAGAACTTCAGAGTAGCATCTGGAATAAGGATTTGGTCAACAGAATAGCTAAAAGGAGTCTCAACAAGGAGAATTAACTGTAGCCATGAAATAAGATAGTACTGTCTTTGAATTATTGCCTGGTTTGCTTTCTGAGATCATGGTAAATAAGCATCATTGCTGTAGTAATTATAGCTATTGTTTTCTTAAGCTAAGACCCTGGAACATCTTTTATGTCTCTCATTTTTACTTAGTTTTCTGTATTAATTTTTTAACTGCTTCTAATTGCTTGAGAAAGATAACTTTGTCCATATAATGACGTTCCCAAAATAGGTTTTCCAAATACAGTTTCTTTTCAGTGTGCTGCTTTTATTCCTTTTTTAACAGCGATTAATTCTTTTCTAGGGATGATAAAAATTTGTGTAATAAAGCCATTGTGAGTGAGGTCAAGGCATTCTGCAAAGCTGATCTGGTCACTGCTCTGCAGAATGTGAATGCAAACAGGCCCCAGAACTCTGAGGAGCTGCAGCAGCCAAAGCAGGGTGAGTCTGTGGAATACACTGGTTTGTGAGTGTGTAAAAATCAATAGGGTGGAGGAAGAGCAGTTGCTACTATACCTTCAGTTTTCCTATGCCTTGAATCCTTAGGAATGTTTTTTGTTTGGGGAAGGTTTTTTCAAAGGTTTTCTGAAAGTTCGAGACATTAATTAAACCATCTGTCTCAGAGTTCTAGGAAATTCAAATATGATGTATTTTTGTTTCATAGAATAAAACACTCTGCATTAATTTCCTGTGTTTCAAGTAATTTCAAAGGTGTCCCGAACTTTTTGGGACTGAAGGAGGTTTTTTCATTTTCCCAAAGATATAGGTACAGCTTACAGAGCTCAGAAGTGATCCTCTTGTGCTTGCTGCTAAACCCTGCTGGCTGTATAGGATCTAAGTTATTTAAGGAAACAAAGAAATGTGGAGTAAGATCACTAATGAGTAATCCTCTGGGGAAATTAACCTTCTTGGTTAGTAGCTCTTAATTAAAAATACATACAGTTCAAGTGTGTATAACTAGAAATACTTGAAACCTAATTAGGTGTAGCACATCTGCTTTATAAACTAAAGTGCAGTCTATCTTTGTTTATGGGGACAAGTTCTTCATGTACCATCACCATGAATTAGATATAAATCCAGTTTCAATAAATACATTTTGTGTCATTGGTTTGACAGATACAGAATGTGGGAAGACAAGTGGCAGTGCTGCTTTTACTGCACAATTCCCAAATGTGCTTCCAGACCTTGAAAGGAACTTAGGAGAAGCTTTGTCTTGTATTTTGGAGACTGAAATGAAACTTGCATTTGGAAACCTGTGGATGGAGGTGGTTTCTTACATCATCTTGCTCGATATTTTGATTATTGAGAGGTTTGAATGTCCTTGGTATTTTATTGCTGTTAATACCTGTGCCAAGTCATCCCGGTCCCTGATATCACTGACAAGGGAATAGCTCAGTGTTCACTTGTAATATTTCATTTTATAGCAAGATTATCCTGTGTGACCACTAGTTTGCAACATGTGCAGTATTTTATTAGAATTTTAATGACACAGTACAGGGGTGCTGGTTTCTCAGTGTGAAGTTTCAGAATTCTTTTTATTAGTGGCATTAATATTCTGTTTCAGTTTTTCTAGTCAAGTAAATCCCTGCACTGTAAATACAGCCTGCAAGAAGCCATTCCATCATGTTCTGTAAAATATTTGTTGCAGGCATTTCTTCCCCACCAGAACAGATGTGGATAAAACCATTCACAGCTAAATTGATTCCAGTGCAGGTACAGAATGAGAAGGGTGCTAATGAGGACCTCTAAACATACTTCCAGAAGTATTGTTTGCAGAAGAGAAATACCCCTATACAAGACATTTTCAATTGTCCATGCTTTACTTTAGATTCCATTCTATAGCTGGTGGGGAGTTGTTAGAAGTGGAAATTTGTGGCAGATAAGCCTCTGTGGCTTTAAAAATCCTCCAGAATCAAGAGGTGACTGTTGTTTCCCAAGATGCCCTGATTAGCTGCTAGGCTTTTCATCACTTCTCTATTCACTTCGTTAATTTCTTTTAACATCTCTTCAAACACTGGTTTCACTTGATGGCAGTGAATTCTCAGTTTTTTTGCAATGCACATGTTTTACTTCATGTATAAATAGTCACAGTGTTTATTTTTACTTTGTAACAGTACTGGAAAATCAAAGGCACGTTTACTGTTGTTCTTTTTGTTCTCGTTACTATTGGCTTTTGTGCACAAGTGTTTAGCTCAATTAGATCTAAATTAGGCACAATTCATTAGATCAATTTTGAGATAAATCAAAAGTATTAAGAGTTTTTGAGGAATGGGCAGCCACAAATCATGAGACTGATTGTGCATTGCTTCTGAATGAGTATCACTGTTAAACCCATGATGCTGCTGAATCAAATCTTTATGAACAGATAAACTTGTTTAAATCTGGATATGGTTTTATTTCTGAGGAATCACTGAAATTCTCCTTCAGCAGTCACAAGTCATCTTGAGGAACAGAGGAGTTCTGGAATGTATAGAATATGTCTAAATGAAAACTAGACTTTGAATTTATAACATACTCTCTTCCAGATCCTGTATCTGAAGCCACCATGGACCTTAGCAAATCTGCTGAAATGTTATAAAAAACACTGGATGGCTGTTTTTGGTTATGTGGTGCCAAGGAGTTTACTTTCAACCATTGAATGTCTTTCTAAACACCTTTATGCAGGTAACAGTTCCTGAGAATTTTAATTGTAAACTTGTAAAAGCCTCCCTGTTCTGGTTTGAATTACAGAACTGACTGTATGCATTAATGGTCACCAAAGGCTCTGAATTCTATTTAAAAAGCAAATAATCCTTTTCCCTCCTTTGCCCCAATGTTACATGTGACCAAATGATCTGCATTTGCCAAAAAAATTATGGAGGAGCAAAGGATATATATAATGTAAGGTATGTGGGGGCAGGGAGGTTGGTTTTAAAAAGAAGCCAACCAAAAACCAAACCAACTAACCAAAAAAACCCCCCCAAAAACCCCAAAACAAAACCAAAAAACCAAACAACAACAAAACCACAACAACATCAACAAAAACCACAACAAAAAAACCCTCCAAAAACACATCTGCAAAAAACCAACAACAACAACAAAAAAACCCAAAAAAACCCAAACACCACAAACCTTCCATTTGTTTAAAGATGTCTTTGAGCATTTGATTTTGACAGACTTGGTGAACTCCTCCAGAGGGTGCTGGCACTGCCCCAAGGCTGCCAGAGCTCCAGGAGCATTTGGACAACACTCCCAGGGGTTGCCCAGGGTGGGATTGGTGGGGTGTCTGTGCAGAGCCAGGGGTTGGACTCCGTGATCCTGGTGGGTCTCTTCCCACTCAGGATATCCTGTGATTTCTTGGTTCTGCCTCTTTGGGATATTGCTGTTGTGCAGAATTATTTTAGATATGCCAGTTGATCCTCGTGTAAGATCCCAGGATATATCTGGAAGACTTGGTTAGGCAGTGAGCAATCTCATGCATGCTTTTCTGAGATTGTTGTACCTGATGCTTCTGAACCATTTTCTTAGGCTTTTCATGTGCTTCTGTTAATTTTGGTATTTGAGTATTAAATTTGCTTGCCAAGACTGTTAAATCCTAACTTTTTTTTTTCTTCCTCTTACATCAATGTCTAAACATCAGATAAACCATTTGACTCCTCAACAGTGCGTGTCCTGCTCCAGGAATCCAAAAAACTGCTCCATGCATTCAGCTGCAGGTCAGACTACAATGGTGTCCTGCCCCAGGCTTACACTGAAGTGACAAAACTGTGTGAGACCCTCGGGGAGGTAAGGGCAGCTTTGGTGTTTGTCCACCTCACCCCAGCCTCCAGTTGTTCCACATTCCAAGCCTAGCTTAGATTTCTTGATTATTCCCCTCATTTCCACTGATTACTCCAGGAAATGTTGCTGGGGTGTTTTCTAAATGAAGAGACCCTGACTTTAACTTTTATTTTCATGCAGTAAATATCTGCTGATACATTTTTTTCCTAATATAAATGTGTTAGTATTGGAAGGGTGACTGACTGAAAAGCATTATTTTGTCTTAGTTTTCTGTTGCATTTGTATCTGATGGCCCTTGGAGATGAAACTTGCTGGGTTTCCTTCTGACATGGGTCCTGTTTTTAAGTGTGTTACTTCAACTTTCCCTGTCTTTGTAGCTGAAGAAGGGACTCCCTTGTATCAGGTGGTTTGTGGTGGTTACTGGGGATTGTCCTGACACCTTTTTTGTTCTCAGAAGTTGGTCTTCACTCCCAGATCAGATCTGAGCTGCTGTGGGGGAAATTCCAACTATCTTGGTTATGGTTACTCTCATACATTCTGTGTGTAATGGCATAAAACCTCGAGTTATGAGCATGGATGAAATATTTGGATTTATGAGAAAGAAGATAGGTCAGAACAGCTGTAAAAAGTTCTTGGTGTCTTTGGAAAGGGCTGAAGGGGAAAGAAAGAAGGTCATGAGTCAGCTGTGCTGGGACCTGTGTGCAACGCAATCAGCCCTGAACCTGAACCTCAGAAAACTTGTCAGGAAAGAAATTCCCCCCTGTGAGGGTGGGGAGGCCCTGTCATAGGGTGCCCAGAGAAGCTGTGGCTGCCCCTGGATCCCTGGCAGTGCCCAAGGCCAGACTGGATGGGGCTTGGAGCAGCCTGGGATAGTGGAAGGTGTCCCTGCCCCTGGATGGGCATTAAGGTCCCTTCCAGCCCAAATCATTGAGAGAGGCTTTGGCTGCAGAGACTGTAACCAAGGTGTGTAATGAGTCAAAGAGTTCAGCCTTCAGTTCTTGAGCGTTGCTTTAAGAAAATCTATAGAAATGTGTAGATTCTGAAGTCAGGAACCAAATACATTGATTATTTGTTTGCTGAACTGTTTTATAAGGTGAGGGCAGACAGTGAGCAGGATTTATCAGAAGACATCATGGTTCTTTCAGAAAATGCTGCGTGTGAAAAAATGGAAGCCACGGTGCCCAGTCTGCAAAGCACTGAGGAAAAAGAGCTACATCCCAGCTTTCATGTGGCTCAGGAAAACAGGCACCAGGAAGTCTGGTCAGTCCTGGAAGGTGTTTGGAACACCATGAACTTGTACAGGTACAGCTTGCTAAAGGGGCTCAGAACTAACACATTATCTTAGATAACTTTCAAACAAGCACATTTTGGAAACTGTGCTTTTTTACTCCATGATTAATCTAAATTGACCCAAAAAACCTCAAAAAAATCTCGCAAAAGTTGGGAGCATGCAAACTGTTATGTTAGTCTGCTGCTCCTTTTCTGTATAGCAACTGAAAGGAGTTGCCCTGGAAAATGAAGTTGAAAACCCCACAAGTGTGAGACATTAATGAAAATCTTGTATTTATCCATAAAATAGCATCTGAAATCTTAATTTTCTTGTGGTTATTTTCGTTCCATCCCAGTGGAGGTCTACTGCTTTATGTAAAATTCAATATCTTGTTTTAAAACTTGAAAATGAATTTAAAATAAAAAACTTTTTGTTGTTAAGCAAAATTCTTCACGTTTTGAAATGCAGAATCTAGTGAATTTCCTTTCTCATGTAAACTCAGAATTGCAGGAAATTACCTCCTCTTTCATCTAGATGTTTTACCATTGCTTTTATTTTGGTTATTTTGGAAAAATCTGCTGGAAACTCACTGCAATGCCATATCTTTTGATAAAATCTGAACAGGTACAGTGTTTTCTTTTTGTTGTTTTAGTTTGCAGTCTTTTCCAAAGAGGGTCTCTGAGCCAGCCAGGCACAAAAGAACTCCATTTCTGATGGTCTGTAAGGACTCAGCTAATCAGCAGTGATAATCTACTTCTTCATTTCCATTTATTCTGAGAGACTGTTTTAGATAGTGTGATTTATATTTGACGTTTTTGTTTTATTAAAACAAAACACAATCACAAAAAAGACACTGGGTTTCTCTCAATTCTGAGCTTTTTTAATTAACTGCTTTTGTGTCTCTTCTTTATTTCTTTGGAATTTCAGTGTTGAGCTGTTCCAGAAGCTGGACCCCAGTGCAGTGACCATGGCTGCCAAGGCCACGTTTGAGGAGGCTTTTGTGGGCCTGCAGAAGCTGTTGGCAGCAGTGAAGGACATCCGTGAGGGCATTGGCAGGTGAGCTCTGCAGCTGGGCACAGAACGTGTGACAGGCAGTCACAAAAGTCTGAAATATTTCAGCACCAAGCCACTCTTTATTCTGTGTGCCTGGGGACACGGTTTGCAGTAACAATCCTTCTGTCAAGGCTGCCTTGAACCATTGGTAGCAAAGATCATGAAAGTGTTGCAGATGTGGAGATCTCTTGTAGGGAATTGCCTTCTGTGTGTGGGGTTTGTTTTGCAGTGTTTGACCAGCAAGTTGCCTCTGCTCTGCTGAAGTGTAACTGGAGCTATTAATGATTAATGATTATGATGAATACATCAGGTTTGATGGCAGGAACTTGGAATAATTCTGGGCATTTGTGTTCCAAATGTGAGGCCCACTCAGATGGGGGCAAAGTTCCAAGAGAATGAAGGATATGAAATTTTGGGGCTTTACTGTTCCTGGTTTGAGTGTTCTTCATGACAGACATTACAGCAACAACCAGCTGCATTCCCTCTTCAGGGAGGACAATATTCACTGTCTTCACAGAATCCCAGGATGATTTGAGTTGGGAGGGACCTTAAAGCCCATCCAGTGCAACCCCTGCCATTGCCAGGGACACCTTCCACTGTCCCAGGGTGCTCCAAGCCCTGTCCAGCCTGGCCTTGGACACTGCCAGGGATCCAGGGGCAGCCACAGCTTCTCTGGGCACCCTGTGCCAGGGCCTCACCACCCTCACAGGGAACAATTCCTTCCCAGTATCCCATCTAACCCTGCCCTCTGCTGTTTTATGTACAGCGCAATAAATCAAAAGTTTCAGGAAGAATAAGGAATCTCCTGTGTCGTCTTGGCTTAGTTCCTTTTTCATGGCAATGAAATATAGATCCATTCAAAGAATTACAGTCTCTCTTTCAAATATAAATAATCCATTTTCTATATCAAATATAAATAATCAAGTATAAATAATATTATAAAATTAGAAGTAGAAAAATATGGATAGAAATGTGGGCTTGAGCTGCTGAGTGCAGATAAATGGGAATATGGAATATTCAGAATGGTTATTTTGTGCTGCAGAGGTGTTTCGTTAAAAACTGTTGGTTTTGTTTGTGTGGGAGAGCTCTGTAGAAATTAAAACTCCTGAAATGCACATTTGGAATGAGTAGTTTCCCTGGACATTTTGGAAATGCCTGCTCTGACCTGCAGGTTTGCAGTAGGTGGCATCGTGGAGCAAGAAATGGGGAGAACTTGCACCAAGCATTTGCTGCATTGGCCTTGAGTGGAGGGATTTAAGGGAGTTTGATAGTTCTGAGGAGCTTTTCTATAAAGCCAGGAGCCAGGTTAATGTCTCATTTGCAGTGTTATGACTATTAGAGAGCATTATAGCAGAAATTCAGAAGTTTTCATAGAATCTGAATGGTTGGTGTTGGAAGGGACCTTAAAGCTCATCTTGTTCCACCCCCTGCCATGGGCAGAGACACCTCACTTTCATTTTGCTCTAAAACTGACCTTGCAGCGTATTTATTTTTCTTGATTTTTGAAAATAATGCCTCTCAGTGACTTTATCTAATGGCATGACTGCAGGAAAGGAGGCTAAAATAGTGACGAAGTTGTGTCTTGAATATTTGGAGGTAATGCAGCTTTTAGTGATAAAGTACAACTCATTCTGTGGTTCCTTCTGGTCTCTGCTGTCCAGAACAAAGAAGAGAGAAAATATCTTGTGAAAGTTTGGAAGCTTTACCAGTAGATTATATTGAAAGTTCATCTGCATTGAAAGTTTAGATTTTCAGATTTTTAAAAACAATTAGAAAAACACGATGATGCTTTTTGGGATAAATGTAATGATACCCTTAACCATAAAAAAAAAAATACTGCACCAGTGGCACTGCCCCAGCTATTCAGGCTTGATGGCCAGAGCATGACAAATACAGATAGAGAAAAGAAAAAAAAAAAAAAAGCTGTTTTATTGAAGATGTGTCAGTAAGAGCTTTTGGTATGTTACTCTGTTCTGGTAACTTCTGTCACACCATGAAGGTTTTTTTATTTTATCTTGGCTTCTTCCTCTTAACAGCATTAGTGGTAGAGTGGTGTCTGTATTGCACAATTCTGCTTGCCAGCAATGACAGCCTACAGCTCTGAAATTAAGAATAATCAGCATGGTTACCATATTCTAACTATATACCATTATTGTTGGCAATGAATAAAGGGTATGAAACCTCTGAAATTTAAGCATCCAGTAAATTTGTGAAACCATTACATGATTTTAAGTAATTCTAGATTGAGGATTTGTGAGTGTTGTCACTGGTGGTTTATATTTGTATTTGGGTCGGTTATTATTTGGAATCAGTTAATGGAGCCACCTTATTTAAGGTCTCTTAAATTAACTCTTTAGAATAAAATAGGGATTTAGATTAGCTGATGTTTGCCCTCAGCTGAATAGAACTTGTGATTCCAGTATATGCAGTCCTAGGGAATTGGACATTGTTTTCATGTTTCCTGCCAAGCTTCTTTTAGATAAGAAATCCTTGTTCATAGCAAAGAAAGAAAATTCAGTCTTTGGTGAAGTGATACAGTTACTTCAAGTTAGATTTTTTGCTTTCATCTGTTGGGTAAAAAAGATTTCTTTTGTTCATGTGCCAACTTTAAAATCACTCACAGCTTATAGCATATACACTTAGATACAGGCCTCCTAAATATTTATATTAATATGCTGTCACCTGTAAAAATATTTGTCTCTTACTGCCTGCATAAGGGGCCTGAATTCTGCTTTTCTAATATTTTATCTAAATGGAATTTCTCTCACACTCCCAATGGTTTGGAAAAATGTGGTTTAGTTAAGGGCTCCATAAACATGTGTAAATTAAAAATGTAATTTCTTAAGATTTCAGTAGTGCCAGGAGAGTGTTACTATATCAGAACTGATTGCTGAATTCAAATAATTTAAAAACAATGCTGCAGTTTTACTAGTTTCAGTACAGAATTCCACAGATGTAGAGAAACTGTGACCTCTTTATTTTTTCAGCTGGTCAGTGGAGGAATAGAGGTTTCTTTTCTTTGGTGTCTCCTTAGAGAATCGCCTTCATTCCCTTAGGCTCCTGTGGCAGTTAGTAATTTCTGCCATAAAGGCCCAATAAAGTCTCTAGATGAAGAGCTCTGCCTTCAGTATTACTCTGCATGGAGTCTCTTTCTGGAAGTGAAGTGGAAATTAGCTGCCTGGTCAAAAAGTATCAGACATTCCAATCATTACTTGTTTGATCTTTATGGTTTTATGCATTTAGGTGAAACCTGAAACT
The DNA here is from genome assembly GCF_009819655.1 of Sylvia atricapilla. Taxonomy (NCBI): domain Eukaryota; kingdom Metazoa; phylum Chordata; class Aves; order Passeriformes; family Sylviidae; genus Sylvia; species Sylvia atricapilla. Next base: position 5,436,091 of record NC_089148.1, read on the forward strand.
GAACTTACCTGCAGCCTTCTGTGCTGCCAGGCCCAAATTGAAATCTTCTGTTGTGCCCATTGTACTGACAGATGTAAGAAATAATATTTTCTGAAAACTGTGTAGAACCACACTGGAGTTCTTAGGTTGAAGCTGAAGTACAGGATGGTTCTGTGGTTCTGCAAGGCCGTGCTGATGGAAAAGCCAAGTGATTCCATGGATTTCCACCCTCTGCTTTTGAACCAGTGTGGAGAGAGGAGCAGCAGCAGTGGTTAGTGTTGTAGTGGTCACAATGCTGAGGTTCATGTGGCTGCTTAGGACAGTTTGATGTAAAAGCCCTTTGCTGCATGGATTACTGATTTAGTGGAAGTTCTCTAGACATAGGTCTGTAGTTGAGGGAGACTTTTTATCACTGAGAAACTTCCATGGAAACAAGGGCAACTTGATTTAATGAAGTAATAGAGGCAGAGTCAGTTCTCATACAGACAGGTCCAGATTTCCCAGTGTACACCTTCCCTTAAAATGTTCATTTTCCAAAGCACAGGGCGTTGGCTACAGGCTGTGAAAAGAACATGAAGTGATTAAAAGCAGTAGGGAGCAGTAGTGCTGAGAAATGATTGCTCTGCAGACAGGAATGTGTCAGTTTTGTACAGAATCTATTCCCAGACTGGAGCTGGTATTGCAGCCCCTGTTCAGCTGCAGACAGCACCAGGCTGATCATGGATGCTGACCTGTTGGGAATCTGTGGGGGAAGTTAATGGTGCAGGCTCTTCCCTCAGCAGCTCCCCAGAGCTCTGTGTGGAGCAAGGGCTCTCTTCTCAAAACAACAAATCTCTTTTATTTGGAGCTGCTGTAAAACTTGGAGCCAAATATTACACTTCTCATTCCACAGTACAAACCCAGAAACCATTGGCATCATCCAGAGAAAAATGAGATGCAGCATTTAACGTTAGGTTACTTGGGTGATTAATTACACAATTAGTTTTCTTTCTCCAAAGAACTGGAGGCACAGTGGGTTTGTCCATCCACCTGAGGTCTTGCAGGGATACACTTGAGTGTGTACCCTCCATCCTTCCTCTGGACAGCTCCCATGGCCAGGTTTTCCACGGCAGCCCCATCACTTACCCATGTGTGTCCTTGGCAGGGCAGGAAGAACAGGATGGACAGATTTTGCCCCAGCATTTTGTATGGCTTTGGGGTGAAGTTATTCAATAACACCTCAGTTTTTATGTTGTGCCCACTTGTGCATCCAGGCTGATGGCACCAGTTTCTGCCTGGACTGGAGGGAATGATTCCATGAAGAATCAGCCTCTCCCAGGCTCTGGTGTGATAGGCTGGAGCTGCTGGGGGGGAGTGGGAGCTGCTGTGTGGGAATGGGAGCCCTTAGGTTGGAGTGGGAGCTGTTGGGTGGGAATGGGAGCCCTTAGGTTGGAGTGGGAGCTGTTGGGTGGGAATGGGAGCCCTTAGGTTGGAGTGGGAGCTGTTGGGTGGGAATGGGAGCTGCTGTGTGGGAATGGGAGCCCTTAGGTTGGAGTGGGAGCTGTTGGGTGGGAATGGGAGCCCTTAGGTTGGAGTGGGAGCTGTTAGGTGGGAATGGGAGCTGCTGTGTGGGAATGGGAGCCCTTAGGTTGGAGTGGGAGCTGCTGTGTGGGAATGGGAGCCCTTAGGTTGGAGTGGGAGCTGTTGTGTGGGAATGGGAGCCCTTAGGTTGGAGTGGGAGCTGTTGGGTGGGAATGGGAGCTGCTGTGCAGTTCCAGCTGCCAGGACTCCCAGCATTTCCATGGAGGGTTGCTGGCAGCTTCTCTCTGCCTGGGTTTTCTGCTGCCAAAGCCGATTGTTGCTGAGGTGCCCAGGGAAGGCTCTGAGGTGTTTTTAGGCAGAGCAGCCAGCTGGTTCCCTTCCTGACTCGTAGTTGGCAGGTTCAAGGCAAACGTTTTGGGTACTGCTTCTTAGGAGGTGGGGGGTGGGAAGAATGCATGACTAATTTTTGGTGATAATTCTATGAAAAATGATGAGAAAAAGCAGTGGACACTCCAGTTACAATAAATCTTGTGCTGTGTCGTGGTCTTCCAGCCTGCTTCAAACACAGGGTCCTTTAACTGGGATTTTTAAACTTATTCAGTTACTTTTCTGTTTTTTTTTTCAATTCCTAATTAATTCATTTATAAATGAAGCTTACAGCTTGCAAAGAGGAGGGAGAGGAGAATTTGGGCACTTTCCCATGGGAAAGTAAATAGAGCTTTCCCCAAAAGATTTTTTTCTTTTTCCAAGTCCAGTCGCTATCTTAATCATTATTTAACTATGTAAGACTTAAAAATCAGATTTTTTTCAGTATCTCTTAATATATATTAAGGTGTTACTTGTATTTTAATGTTGATTTTAAGGTACATTTTGCAGCATTTAGGAGGGTTCTGCTTTTCCTGGTGAATACAAATGAAGTTACACTGAGGTGGAACTGAACTGTGTCTGCCTAAATAGATGAGGATAATTAATTTCGTTAAAAACCAGCTTGTCTATTGGATTGGGTTTGGATCCTTGTGGAAAAGGGTGTCCATCAAGGTGCTTCATTAAAGCCACCTCTCTTCAGCTGCCACATCCCACTGGCCCTTGGCAGTATTGGGTGGGAGTTGGTGGTTATTAGAAGTAGCAAGAATGGGAAGTGAATTGCAGCATTTTGGCTGCACATGGGAATGTGGAGGGAATGAGTTAAAGCTGGGCTGGGAACGTTGTGTATCCTTTGCTGTGGTTCCCTGTGAGCCCTTGGGCCTCGCTGACGGGCACCAAAGGGCTTTCAATTAGTGCTGGGTTTCCTCCCTCCTCATACAGAGAGGGCTCACAAAAACGTGGAGGGAATTGTTAATTAGAAAAAGCCTCCAGAAAAGGCCTCACAGAAATAATAAGCTCTTTAATTCTGTTAGAGTAGTGGAAGGGAAAATTCTTCAAAGTTCATAATTTCTGTTTTATTCAAGGGATTTTTTCCCCTTGAAGATTTCTGACTTATTTTTTTAACTCTTTCACAGACTCCTTTTCTACTTGCTTTAAAGCATCCCCAAACTTTTCTTTTTCAGAATTTTGACCCCAACCAGCAGTTTCCAAGATATTTGGACCCTCTATAGCTTCCTCAAAAGACATGAGGTATGACATTTTCTTTCGTGTTTGACCACTTCACTGACAGATTTTATTTCAAGTAGCTCTGAGGTCATGTCTCATCACTGTATTATCATTAAGAATTCTTTTTTTTTTTGCTCTCATTTATTAGTTTCTGAACATAAAGATAGATTTTGGTTCGATTTCAACAGATATTTGAGTTGTTTTTAATTTGCTGAGTGCTCACTTGGTGTGAATGACTTGCTCTTGAGAGTAAAAAGCCTTGAAATTAGTGTTTTTACTAGAATATTTCTGTTTAATATGTTACATATTTCAGGCTTGCAGTGCTCTGCTATGCAGGGAAATATCTTTGGGGTTTGGGCCTTCACCTATATTTTTGGAATTGATCCAAGTCAGAGCTTATTTCATTTGAGATATACACACATATATTTATGTATATCTAAATAAAACTACTATTAGTAATTTAAGAGAGGAGGAAGAATTATTGATGGTGTTTTAGATTTGTGCAGAGGTGGTTAGAAAATGGAGCTGGAATTTGTAATATCAAATTTTATTACAATATACAGGATGACTTTTGCACTGCCTCAACTTGAGAGCCTGAATACGTGAGCTATATCTGCTATTCTTACTGTGTAATTGTCCCAGACATGTGATACTTGATAACTGACTATATTAATTTGTTCTTATTTGTTTTAGATCAATAACAGTCTGAAATTCACTGCTGAGGAGCTGTATGAGTGTGTTTCACAGGAGCTCTACAGGTGAGCCAGTTCCTGACCCCATTGAGAGGGGTTTGAGGCAGCTTTTTCACCCGTTTTAACCAAGGTACCATAAGAAGAATGATCTGGGTCAATAAAAATCCCCCTTTGCAGGAACACAGAGGTAAAATAAATGGAAGATTATTTTAAATTCTGTTTTTTATTTTAATGCCTGATTAACGCAGAGCAGGAGAGAACAATTTAAATTGCAGGTGAGGCATCAGTGCCTACATGGTGATTTTCAGCTGTTGAAGGGGAGGTGTTGAGCCCTCTTTCCTTTGCCAGTGGTTTCTGGCTCATTTCTTAATGAATTTGTGTCACTGAAGGTTTGTGAATCCAGGCTCTGAGAGGTTTCTAAAATGCCATCATGAATTTTTAATAATTCTGAGCTGGCTAATGAAGGACAGGTTTTTGTTGTTGTGTGGATATGAATGAGCTGTCACTGGCCAGGATCAGCTGAGTGAAAGGCTGGAGGGTAAATTACTTCAAAAAGCCTGGATTGATTCTGGGTCCCTGAATCTTCCGTGAAGTTCAAGATCAGGGGACAATGTTATTCAGGGAGGGAGACATTCGATATTTGTATCAGTAATAAAGAGCAGTTTAAAAGCTTCACTTCCACAAGCTGATGGCTCCAGACCTGTATTGATACAGGCATACAGAAAAGAGTGTGTGGAAATTCCTACTTAGCAGAGTTAAACAAATACTTTGGAGACTGCCCTGGCAGCCCTCAGGCAGCCCTCAGTGATTGAGGTTTTCTTCCTTTTCTGAGGAGCAGCTTTTAAATAGTCTTTTGAGAAAGAATCTTTTGAAAACTTAAGTTAGGGTGTATTTATATGTGATCAGGTTGAGATTACTCTTTTGAAGGGGTCTAAGTTGTAAGGGGGTGTATCCAGATCCTTATTTTGAGTGTGAGTACAGGATATATCATTGTATGAAGGATGGTGTGAACTGAACATCCCAGAATCCCAAATCTCTCCAGAAAGGATGTCAGTGACCTCTCCTGCCAGCTGTTGAACTTTACCTCCCCTAGAAGAAAACAGCTGGGGCAGCTGTGGGCTGGCTGCTGTAAGGAGCTCGCAGATCTGTGAAATCCTCAGATTTAGCAGCTGGAGTGCCAAAGTAACTGCTGCTGCTCGACTTTGATGGAAACGTCCTTGAAAATTTAACGATTATTTGAAAAGATTCCTGTTCTGCTGTGTCCTGCTAACCTTTCTCTCCTGTCTCGCAGGGAGAGGCTGGAAGTGGGCTGCTGCCAGCTGGCACAGCTGGAGCAGACGCTGGAGCAGTGCCAGGTGTCCGTGCAGCGGGAGGCAGAGGGCCGGGGCTGGCTCTGACCCGGGCTCGGCCGGGTGAGCTCCGCCTCCTCGGGGAGGAGAGGGAAGTGCTGCAGGAGCCGAAAACCTGCCGGCGTGTCTTCCTCAGCGCCGCTGGTGTGGGCTGAAGGGAACACACGGTTTCACATTGGACATTAAATGTCGGGATTTCCGCTGAGAATTCTGTTCACTAATAGAATGTTCTGTCTTGAGTGAGGGTGCTGCTGGATAGCCATGGGTAACAAGAAGCAGGGCTGGTTTGGGGTGCAGCAGCTGTGCCGTGCTGCTCTGAGCATCCAGCGCTCCTGTGAGGAGCTGAGCTGTTAATGGCTGTATAGGAAAACCCCTCCGGTTGTTTTGCTGGTACTTTGTAAGTAATAAGTGAGAGAAAGGGACCTTTTCTGTCACCTGAGGACTTGGAGGCCAGGAATGAAGGACTGGCCCACAGACACAACTGTGTGTGTCCTGTGCAGTGAAGGCCTAAGAGGATATGGAATGGGCAAAGAAGCAGACTGATGCTCGTTTTTCCTCAAGGACAAAACAGACCCTCCCCCCTTGCACAAGTGTTTGTCCCAGACGTCTTTTCAGAGGAAAAGGGCATTTCTCCTTTGTTTAAGCAGGTATTTTATCTTCATACAGTGGAAACCTGCTAGCAGTGCTCTAGGGGAAACTTCTTATCCTGCTCTTGCCACATCCTCCTGGAAGGTAGACCTGCTCCTCCCTGCTCTCCAGGTGACATTCCTCTCTGGCTGCACTGTCAGTTGCTTTCCAGAACTGCTTTAAGTCCATGAAACTTCCCAAAAGCCATTTTCTAAGGCCTTTAACGCTACCTCTTCTTGTATGTATTTGTACAGAGATGAGCTGACTGGCAAAGTTCTGAAGTGTCTATTTTGATATTAACTTTTGGATGTATTTGTAAATTCTTGATTGTAAAAACGTAATTTATTGTTACATTAAAGAGTGTTTAATTCTAAGTGCCCAGTCCCTCTGGATGCAGGTGCAGCACAGTCCTGCCCAGCTCCCCTGCCAGGGAGTGGGCTGGAATTCCTGCTGAAGCACAGAGTGGCTGTGCAGGGCTGTTTCCATTGGGCTTCTTCAGCCCTGGGAGCAGGTTTGGGACATTGGCTCAAAGGTGCTGATTGGGGCACGTTGTGCCTGACCCTGGCTGCAGCTCGTGCTGGCTGGGAGGGGCTGTTGTGGAGGACAAGTCTTCCTTGCTCTCTTTCTGGCTCTCCTTGCTCAGCTGGACCAGCTTCACAGCCTGCAGGGGCCAGTGAATTTCCTGGGCCTGGTGTGTTTTCCCACTCCCGTGGGAGGTTGGAGCAGCTGGCTCCTGGCCTAGTGCCAGCACCCGTGTGGCTGAGCCCTAAAGCTGCCCAGGTGAAGGAGTAGCTCCAGGTGCAGCTTTGCACCCATGTTGTGCATTTTCAAGTGTGTGTGGCCCCTGTTCCCCCGGCCCTGTGGGGCACCACCCAACGCTGCAGGTTTCTGTGCACAGCCCCTGAGCAGGGAAAGCCCTGGCCTGACTCTTCACTGCAGGCATGAGGGACATGGGACACTCCACCCCCTGCCCCTGTCCTGTGCCTATCTGAAATGTCACTTTCAGTATCACTGACTCCTCTTTGGACACCGCCTCCTTGAAGAAAAGGACACAGAGCCAGGTCAGGGCACGCCTGTGGTGCAAGGGTTTCCCAAAAGGTACCTTTAATGTGTTTGCAGCAGCAGCAAGCAGTCAGTGCTAGTTTTGGCACCCAGAGTTAGATGTGCAGCACTACACATTAGACACCAAGTCATCCCACTCCAATGTTTGATCCATAGGAATAGAGAAAGTGAACTAAAACAGGACTATGAGCACATACAAAATCAAGTTATTCGCATTCTAGCAGACTTCCAGCTGGTAATATTAGAAAAATAAACTTAAGACAGGTACTACAACACATTTTCTTTGCCAGCTGGCAGGAATTTAAAACCCATGAGAACCCCCCCTCCCCAAACTGTTGTTGTACAAAGATCAGCTCACCCAGAGTAACAAAACTGCTGTACAGAAAGCACACTCTCTGCATTCTCCTCAAAGTACTTGGAGCCAGAATCCTTTTCCCACCCTAGAAGGTCTGGGTGTCATGTCCAGAGACCCTGTGCAGCTCTAAGGAAGGTGGTGCAGACTAACTCACACTAGTGCAGCAGCTTACCTGCAGGGGCAATCCACTGTCCCACTCGGGCTCTAGAAACTCCAAGGCTGTCTCTTTGTTTCATTTATCTGCCATTTGCATTTCAACAGACAAAATACTCTGCTGAGTATATAAAAACTGTTATAAAAAGGCAATTGTAAAAGATAAGGTATTAGCAGAGGCATGTCAGCTTTTTTTTTAATAAAAAAAATAGCCATTTTATCTATTTAAATAAGGCTTCTTGTTACAGATTGTTCCAGTTACTGAAGGAAACCAAGGCCTGATGAAAGAAAAAAACATTATCCCCCATAAATGTTACCCCTTCTGCCCCAAGAAGACACCTCCAGGAAGTCATCCAGTGTGCAAAGTGATCAACACTGGGGGAAGCTCCTGAAATGATATGCCCAGTCTAGTTTCTCTTGCGTTATCGTCAAAATCTTAAAACAAAAGCAAAACCTTTAAAGTTCTAAAATACACAAAAAACCCCTTCATCTCAATATTCTTTCCAAAACAAATATATACAGCACATTAATATGCAATATGCAAAAGCTCTGTGTTGCTGTTGGCAACATCCATGCCCTCCCCACCCCTATTCACAGGTGTACCTCTACTGAAACACAATTACATCACTAAGCCTGTTAGTTTGAAAAGGGAATTTAATTCACTTAAAACTTGTAAATTTTGGTGTAGGGGCTCCACTCATTCGACTCTGGATTGTAGACCTCAAGTGTGTTCAAGAACTCATTGCCATCAAAGCCCCCCACTGCATAAATGGTGTTAGCCACCGTGGTGATGCCGGCGTTGCTCCTGGGCGTGGTCATGCTGCCCATCATCTTCCACTCGTTCCTGGCAGGATCATACATCTCCACACAGTTCACCGCGTGCGTGCCGTCAAACCCTCCAGCCACAAACAGCTTTCCTGTGTGAGGAAAGGGAGCCACAGTCACTGCTCTGCACCAGCTGGCCCTGTGCCCCCACCAGGACAAAGCCCTTAAGGGACACCAGGTGGTGTCGCAGACCTTGGCCTGGTCATGGTCTGTGCTTAGAGAAGCAATGTGCTTTGGGTCTCCTGCTCATGACTGAGGGGAATTTGATTCCGAGTAAGGGCAAAGTCGAAATTCAAACAGGTGCAGCTCTAGCAGCTGCACAATGACACTTGCAGAAGACAGATGTGGAGTGAATGCTCCACAACCAAGAGGTTTTTGCTTTTTAATTAGAACTGGCCATTTAGCCAGGCTGCCACTGTATTGTTTCCTGCCCAGAAAGGAGCCCAGCTTTGTATCTACTCGCATCAGAGCAAACATGCAATGCCCCGAGGCAGCAGCCCCAGCCCTACCATCACGGACAGCCACGCCGGCGCCGCGCCGTGCCACGTTCATGGGCGCCATCAGGGTCCAGGTGTTGTTCTCAGGGTTGTAGCGCTCCACGCTGTTGAGGCAGTTCCACGACTCGGCCCCTCCGATGATGTACAGGTATCCCCCCAGCTCACACACAGCTGACTGGTGCCTCCCTGCAAACAGCCAGCAGAGTCAGCCACCAGCAACAGCCCCTCAAAGGGGCTTTGCTTTGGTGTAGTTTTTGGTTTGGTGCAGTTCCACAGTTGCCCTTTTCTCCCCATCCCTGCCCAGCTCAACAAACTTACGGATGTTAAGGGGAGCACAGCTCGTCCAAGCCTTTGTTACAGGATCAAACACATCACAGTTCTTCAGCCCCTTCTGGCCATAAGGATCAGAACCACCCACAATGTACAGCTTTCCATTCAGGGCACACACTCCTGTTGATAGAGGAAAGGATGGTGAGTAAGAAGTGGCTGGGTGTCCATCCCCCAGCCCGGGCACTGCAGAGGCCTCACCTGCATTGCAGCGGTTGGTGCGCAGCTCCGGAACAGGGGTCCAGTCATCGATCTCAGGCTCGTACATCTCCCCACAGCTCAAGTCATCCGAGTGGCCGTTTGACCCACCCACAACATACAGCTGCCCCTGAGGGGAACAAACCAACATCCGTCACCTCAGCACACAGTCAGCTCATGAGCGGTAACCATGGAGTTATAAAGGAACAACATCTAGAGCCATCCCGTTCAGTGTGCCCAGGTGGGCTCCTACAGGCCTGTTCCCCACCCCACACACCATCAGCACTGCCATCTGGAACCGGGCCCTCGGTGTCCTCATGGGCGCGATGAACGTCCAGGTGTCCTTCTCGGGGTCGTAGCACTCCACGGTGCGCAGGCACTCCTCCCTGTTGTAGCCCCCTGCAAGCGAGAGGTTACTGGCCCCACATTCAGAGGCACCAGCACAGCGCTGTGCCCCGTGCCCCAGCCCCAGCCCCAGCTCACCCGCAGCGATGAGCCTGCCGTGCAGCTCGGCCGTGCCCAGCCCCGAGCGCGCGTACTGCATGGGGGACATGGGCTTCTCGATGAGGTCGCTGGGCTGCAGCTCGAAGCTCAGGCTCTTCAGCAGCCGCGGGGTGCTCGAGGGGGAGCTCTGCGGGCTGTTGCGGCCGTGCAGGAAGATCACACACAGCACCCCGTCCAGCACGGCCAGGCACAGGTACGTGTTACCTGTGGGGACAGCACACCGCCGCTGAGCACGGTGCCGCGGCAAGGGGCCTGAGCTGGATGCCAGAGGGGCTCTGCTGGTCGTGCCGCTCCCCTCGGCAGCACGGGAACTTCTTTTCAGGTTACTGGCTCCAAGTGTTAGAAGAAGTGTTAGTTATTGACAACTATGCTTTAGATACTAAAAGAGTGGCCAAGGACAGATGACAGCAACCTAAACACGTGATGGGAGTCTCCTCACACACACAGAGCAAATAGCTCTGTTAATTAACTATGGACTGCTTGCCTCCTCAGGATTTTCTGAGAAAAGGACGACACACCACGGATTTAGTTGATAAGGAACTGAGATGTATATGATCCCAGTTTGGCCCAGGTACATCAGAAGCACCCTACAAATTACTTGACTTGTATCATCAGTAAGAAAAAACACCTCAGCATTCCTCAGAGATGTGAAGGAAATCCCCAGGGAGCAGAAGGCGGCAGGTACCCGAGACCAGACACATCTGTTACACAACCCCTGCCCCTTGTTACTCACTCGAAGTCTTCTCTGAAGCAATGATTTTCCACTCGTGTTTAGGACTCTGAACAGTAGCATTTGGAGAAAGACTTCCAGAGGAGCTGCTACTGATCTGCTTGTGATCATTCTCACGTGGTGGCCTCTTCTGCAAAATCAAAAGGCAGCTACAGAAACCTAGCCAGAGACTACAGCTCCTTCTACCTCTGCTTCTCTGAGATACTGTAGCTACTCCAGAGCACGCTCGTCTACCACCTCCGCAGAGCAGCATTTATAGCACACCTACATTTTCAGCAGAACATCTTGCCTGCCCAGCAACAGCTGCCAAAAATCACCCTACACTTTTCTCCTGGAACTCACTTTATCCTGTGACTGCTGGTGCTGGACTGCAAATCCCTGAAGTAAGTGTGCATTTCTAGCAGGATTTACAAATGTTAAGGAAAGAGCTACATGCAGCCAGAGAACTGAGCTACCACACAGGAGCCTCACTCCCAAGCTCTGCTTCTGGAGCTTGAGTTAATTATATGATGCTGTTTGAAGTGAATTAACTATTCTCTTCATTCCCTGAAGACAAACTCATTTCACCTCAGTTCCTCTCTGTGCTCAGATTAGCTGTTTCTTGGATTTTACTCCCTTGATACATCCCACTAATAAGAGATTTCTGCTTTCTTTTCATCTCCAATTAAATTTATACTGTAACTTCCATTATTTTGCTCTATTAAGAAAAACTTCAAATTTTCCAGTTTCAGCACATTTGGCTGGATTGTTGGTTCTTCCTGAAGCACAGGAAGTTACTGTGCTGTCTGTTCTGTTCAGCAGCAGAGTTTATGACCACAGTCCCAAGTCTGTGATGCTTGCACAGTTCCCTGGAGCCTGATCTCCATGGAAACTGTCACAAGACTTCTGAAACACATCACCTAACTCAGATAACCTCACACAGAGGATCTGGATTGCTAAGCTCAGCTCACCCTGACAACCAGCGCACTTGCAGAGAGCATTTTTGTTAGTTCTGAAACTTCATCCTATTAACTACTTATGCTCTTCTCTTTAAATTGCCTTAACAGCAACAGAAAATACAAAGTTTTGTCATTTAAAAAAGTAAAAGCTACGATTTTTCCAGGAATTGCACTAGGGTTTTTTTAGTGTTAGTTCTCTCAACTGTTTAGGATGTCTGAAGTTGGTGATTTTTCTTATGCGAAAGGATTTGTAGAGAAACGTTGAGAAGTCCTGGTCTTATTTCTGAAAATGAACTTTCTTAATGTTCACCTCTCCGTTTCTAAGCATTACAAGCGGCATCCAGACGTGGAGAACCCTGTGAAGGCTTTCTAAAACCAATTAAGAAACTGGAAAATTAGCTGGCTTTTCCTTTTCCTCTCATTTCACTTCTAAAATCCACATTCTGGGATGGACAGTGTTTTACACATCAGCTACAAATTTCATGAAGGAAACATTTTGTATGAACATGTTTCACTGTTACAAAATATCACAATGTGATATTTTATATCAGTTCAAAATCAATAAGTTCATCTGTATAAAGCAACTGATCATGTACAAATGTTAGTCCTTTTCTATTCTTTCTATCTTACTTAGCCTGTGTTTGTACTAAGCCATGTGGTTTTCTGGAGTTCAGAAGGATTACACTTGGTAAGAAAAAAAAAAACAACAAACATAAAAAAAGACCTCTCAAAAAGCACAGGAGTGATTTGCACTCAGTCAGTGAGATTTGGCAGCTACACCAACCAGTGCAGCTGAACAAAAGAAGCGGACGCTGGCAGCTGAAGGATTAGAACTTGGATTTGGAATCATTTTCTGGGCCCAAATTCACCAGACACATTCCCCACTGCAAGCCAAGCAGTCCGTGTTTCCTCTACAGTCTCTGGGAACTCTACAAGGTCTCAGCTGACTTCCTACAGCTGAGTGCTTGTCTGCCTCTTCTTTCTTCTAACAGCCAGGATTGATTTTGAAGTCAGAATCTGAGCACTCTGTTTTGCAAAGCCTGAGAGTCAGCCCAGCCTGTCAAAGAGACAAGCTGAGAGCACATCATGGCCTGCAGCAGCTCCCAGCCAGACACCTTCTCGTGATGCATTCCTCCACTATGGCACCTGCTGCCTTCTCTGCCAGCAGAACACAGGACTTCAGGTGTGCTGTAAACTGCTCCAGTCTACCTGGGGTTACCTGAGACTGTCTGCAATTTGTACCTGCACAAACTGAATGTGGTCATCACTGTCATACACCTCAGCCTGTCCATCTAGCAGATTTCCATCAAGCAGCTTGTGATCAGCTGAGTAGTACAGCGTTTGCACCTGCAAAAACAACAACAGAACACCCATGTGGCTGCTGTCTCTGTGCTCCTCAGCTACAGGCACATTACCCCAGGCACCACACTGCTCGTCAGCTCATCTTAAGCTCGCACAGTGGCAAAACTAAAAGGAAGCAGATGTCATGGTGGCAATCTTCAAACAGGGGGTGAAGGTTCCTTACTTTCTCAGCTTGAGAGAAATCTTCATTTTCCATGGGCTTCTGCTGTTTTCCCAGCACAGAAACATTAGACAAGCAAAAGGCACATTAATTTGCAGAGTTACACAAATTCACAGTCTCATGCAAGCATTTTCCCTTATCCCTGCACACAAGTTTTCTGCTATGAAAAATACACATATTTATCTCCATCAAAAAAGGCCAAGAGAAGCCAACAGTGGACTCTAAAAGAAAGGTATGGGAATGAGGGAAGACAACACAAATTTCAGTTCTGGAAGAAACTGTTGTCCACCACTGAAATCAGATGCAGCTGTTTCAATGAAATGCATCTTAATTTCAACATAATCAAAGCTTTTAAATTAGTTTCTCCAAGAGGAAAGACACACTTATACAACAGCATCAACAATTCTCTTGCCTAGACAAGTGTTTCTGGGGATCTTGCATGTTTGTAATAGCAGACTTGGAAAACTGTGAAGAATTTCACAAGATTTGGTCAAGTCTTTTTGCTGGAGCCAATTAAAAATTTTGTCTCCCCACTGATTTTGCCACTAAACACTGCCCAGGCTACATCTACCATTAGTATTCATGAGAAAAGCCATTTAACAACACACAAGTTTCAAAAATAATGCATCCTGTAAAGGAGTAAGTAAACACCATTAAATCATCATGATCGTTCTCTGCCCACAGCGGATTTTCTTAGGAGCACTGGGGCAGGACAGCTGCTTCTGTACGTGTCAATACACTTGAGGCTCTTCTTGGTTCTTCAGCCTTGGTATCCTAGTTTTGTTAATAAACCTATGGGGAGATAAACCAACGGGGAGGAACAACCATTAGAAGCTTTTACCTACTGTGCATTTACAAGCAAAACCTGCAAAGGAAAACATCACCAATCTACGGCAAGCCTCAGTACCACCTCCCCAAACTAAAGCAGATACAGGCCACTCTGAGGCTACTATACAGCAACAGGGAGCAAAAAGGAAAGTGAAGACCAGACTGAACAGTGCATTCAGCTCACCTGAACACCCCCCCAGTTTCTCAGCTTAGGGGTACCTACAGCAAAATTTAAATTCTTTAGGGTCATAGTTAAAAAAAGTAAAGAAGGGAAAAAAAAAAAAGTAAAAAGGGATCATCCTTCATATTGGCTTTTCTGGGTGTTTTTTTTAATGTCTAATCCCATAATCCCATTTTCTTAAAGACTAACCTCTTCCATTAGATCTTCCAGGCTGCCTCCATTCTCCCAGATGCTGCGCTGTACCCAGTTGATTACCTTTGTGTACAATTTGCCATTGCTGGGTAGGCCAACATTGTCTTCCAGCATTATTTCAAGCTTGAGGGAGAAAAGAAAAAAAAATATTTACTCTCTAGGAATTACCCTGTAGCATACTGTACTTTACATAGGGAGCACAACTCTCACTTTACCACAGAACCCGAAAACACCACAAGGAGCTTTCAGCCTATGGAACTAGGAAGCACATTTAAATACAATCATCTTCAAGTTCACAGTAGTAAGAACAGGACACTGATCCAGAACTGTCACGTGGTTGGCAGCAATCAGTACACCAAGCTTTCCTGCCCCCAAAGGCAAAGAAATCCTAGCTGCTCCTCAGTTTGCTTTTTGGAAGTCATGTACCAGAAAGAATTCTACAAACTTAAGCTAACCTTTAACCGTGGGAGTTTGAGAAATTCCTCCTGTTCTGAAATCTCTACAAGGTGTTCCTGAATGTAGCCATCGATCTTGTTCAACAACCGAGAGTCTCCCATGCAGCTGGCGAAGTTCCGGTAGGAGATGCAGCTCTGCACATCCATCTTGGAGAGCAAATAGTCACCACAAACCTGGCAACCAAAGAGCTGCAGCTTAGTTTACAAGCAGACGGGTTTTATACATTTAAATTATCGATCCCAACATACAGCAGCAGCTGTTTTTCTAAGTGCAGAGTGGTGACTCTGCTGTCATCCCCATGGCAGTGCTGTGAAGGGAACGCTGCCTTCCACAGGAACATGCACATCTTAAATGAAAATGTCAGACCCATTTGGAAGCTGCTGACATCTACACCGACCCCATGGTTTTCTACTGAACACCTACTCAAAACTACTTCTCAGTCAGGTGAGCTAATAATCCCAATCCCCTTGTAAAGGGTACCCCTATCTGCAGCTGAGGGTACTTTCAAGCACTACCAAATTTATGTTCGGGAGTGTGTGAATTATCCTTTTTCTGACAGATTTACAGGTTTGGTCACGCACTCAACACAACCAAGCACAGCACTGCTGCCACAGACCTGAAGGTAAAGAATCAGCCAAGATTCAAAGCTGTTTTTCTTACACCTTACACAGGTGCACAAATACAAAACAACTTCAGGGAACACCCTGGCACCAAGACAGTGCAAGTGGAAGCTGGCAACAAATCAACACAGTGCCAAGGAACATCTACAGCAGCTTTGTGCTGAGCATTTCTTCCATGAAGCACCAGGTTTTGGCTCACTAACACCAAAAGGTGCAATGCTGTCAGCCTGGGAAGGCAGAACAGACTTCCAGAAGAGCTGAGAACCATACCTGCTTAACCCTCTCCATCTTCAACTTCTTTGCTGCAGAGTATACATCTTTCACCAGCTCTTTATCAGCTTTTAACCTGTTAAGGAGAGAAATTTAGCTCTATTATTCTGATTTTTCAAATCGAAGTCTATCCTCTCTCTACTTACTCTGAGAACTACTTACTGAGCAGTATAGGCATAATTCAACAGAACTTCAACAGCTTCTGGGTTGAGATCATCAAACTTCACATGGGAAACCCCATGACAGTCACTGTCAGTGTTGAAGATTTCAAACAGGTAGGGACTGCAGCACGCCAGCACGGCTCGGTGCGCCAGCATCTCGTGTCCACACACCTTTATGGCAAACACAAACAGCCCATGTGCTGGTCAGGTTTTTTTTGTAATTACCTTTGTATTTTCACAATATGAAGGCCTACTCAGATGAGTGCCACAGTTCTAATCAGTTTTTCAAACCAACAGTCTCCAGCTGAAAGTCAGCATCACTTCTCTCCAAGTGCACCCTATTTGGTTTTTTTTTTAGTATGCATTTTTCAGAAGAACGGACTTCTAAAATCCCCCATCTCCCAGTCAGTGAGGCAAGTGAAACATGTTACATGTCACAGTTAAACAGGGTTTAACCCCCACATCCCCCCAGTGGGGCAGGGCACAGGTACCTGGAGGCGGACGTCGCAGAACTGACCGCTCTTCCGTAAGGCGTTGAGTTTGGCAACAGATGACTCGATGAAGTTTTCATCCTCAAACATCAAATATCCGTTGGGAATCATTTTGGTGTTGGTGTGGCTGCACAGGCAATGGGCAAAGGTTACAGGTACAGCATTTTGCTTCAGGACAGCACTACTAGCAACACATTGTTTGCAAACAAACATGCAGGGGGCATTAATGGATTAATGATTTTCAGGGATTGAGGCCACAACTTTTAATGCATCCACATCACTTCAGCAGGTGCTGGCTTCAAAACCACAGGCTGAATCTGTGCCAGCTCTGTGGCAGCAAGCTGGGAGCCACTGGATTACACAGATTCCCCTCCCTAAAGATCTTTTTTGGTAGATCCAACCCCAGCTATCATTACTCATCACCACTTTCCACTCCCTACCATCCTGGCACAGCTGCATTTTTTGCAGACATGAAACCCAGCTACACTGAAAAATAACAACTGAGACTTTAAAGTAGCTAGTGAAGTAGAATAGATAAACATTCTCTGCTTAATTTTATGAGTAATGACTCAGTATTTTAGAGCAGCTGGAAGTCATGAAAGAACATTATGACCAACAAAACAGACAGAATTTAATAAATTCTGAACAACAATCATGTATTTTAAGTCATCTCAAAGCATCTCATCTCAAACAACTTCCTCTGAAGACCTCAGCCATATACAGAGATACCACCTCAGGGAGATTATCCACGACTGGAAAAATAACTTCAGGAAATCTTAATTTTTTTAATGTGGAAGCTACTCTATAGCTCCTTTAATTGATTCTTTTTCAGTCAATCACTTTCCAAATATGAAGCTAATTAAGACTACTAAACTGTTATCCTTATGTGACCTAATGAATTTGAAATAATAATTTTAAGAACACCAAATTTGTAAGCTTGAGTTGCTAACATACACAAAGTACAGCTATCTTAAAAATCTTAGAGGAAAGTGTATGTGGGATTCTATTAATGTTAGCAGCAACAATTTGTATTTCCATCTCAAGTTTAAGAAAATTCTGAAGATCAAACTACATAAGAAAACTGCAAACCAGAAGAAGTGGATTGCAAAAATCAGTAATGGAAATTACCAAGACTTCCACAAAATACTTCTAGTGTTAATCCATCTATTTTAAATTCACTTACTACTGCGAGTATTCAACCCTAAACTGGCAACAATAATCTTACTTACAAACACCCATTTGTTGTGTCTTATTAAAGACAAGACACCAAGATTTTAAATTTACATAATTTCAGCAGAAGTATTAACTACTGTATACACAATTAATGGCACAACTTACCAAGCAAATATATGACTGTAAATTTAAAATAGCCCAATGGTATCACTGTGTTACAACAGAGCACTTGAGTTTCAGGATCTCCTGACAGGGAAGATGCTTGTGGAAATGCAAAAGCAGACGTGTGTTTGCAGCTGCAATATGGATTCCAAAACTATCAGGCTTGAAGATGATGTAATATAGTCCTTATGAGCTATAGACATGAATTTCTTCTGTGATAATCATGCATCATAACCTGCAATAAAGGAAAAGGTATAAAGTAAGGACAACACATAGTGTTGCCACGTATTTCACATAAAACTTGATTCATGCTCCTGACCCAAACAAACAAGTTTTTCTTCACAAACAAGTTCATTGCTTTTTGTTTTTTTTCCACAAAAAGCATGCCTGAAAAAATTCTGTATTTTCATATTTCCATTCCAGCAGCTGACACCAATATGTCCTCATGCCTAATAAGAGATCAACCACATCATCATTATACCTCTGGAGACAAGAGAAGGGCTAAATTAGTGCTTAGGAAAAAAGTTAGAAGAGCTGAATCCCATTTTTATCCAATCCCTTACCAATTCTGCCTTTCAGCATGTCCTGTTATCATTATTGCTTCCACAAGTAGGTAACTCACACGTAACACAACAGAAATCACTCCATTTTCTAAAAGCACCCAATTCACAAGCCTCCTACCTTTGGCTCTTCTTGTGCTCATCTACTTATAGCCTTCTTCTACTGAATGCCTAAAATTATCTGAAGACGGATTAAGGACATGTCTGAAATGACTAGGCATGTCTCCAGTCTTCGATACTTCCAGAAAGATTAATAAGTCAGGAATCGCTTTCTGTGTGACAGATTTCTTTGGTAAAAAGTCTCTCTGCCACGCTGGGAACAGAATCTGTTGGGTTCTGGTTGGGCTCTGCACTAGCAGTGCAGACTGGCTTTGCTGGGAATTCACATGCTTGGTGGGCTCTTTATGCTGTGATTTTTTTGGGGAAGGGAGAAGAGGAGGAGCAGCAGCAGCAGGGAGGGAACAGGCAACAAACACTCTGGAACTTTCCATGACCCTGGTGCCACCTCAGGAAAACATCAATCACTTCAATTCCAACACTATATTTGTATCTCCAGAATAAATGCCACATTGGAACCCGCGTTTCCTAAAAATAGGTGCAGCTCATTTCTCCTTGTCAAAAACTCCAAGTGCCCTCCGTCGCAGGGAAGAGAACCTTGTGACCCCGGTGTGTATATCCAGCGCTCAGCCCGGGGGTGACTTTGGCAGGAGGCTGATTCCCGGGAGCAGCAGGGGGCATTATCCCACCGTGTACCATTCCACAGCGGGGCACAGAGACTGTTCCAGCCAGCACAGAGCCCTGCGGGCAGAGCCAACGCTGGCTGAGCCTGGCTGCTGGAGCAGGCACAGCCACACAGCCCGGAGAAGGGAATAGCTGCTCCCGAGCACAGCAGCACCCCGGAATGCTCGACACAACTTCCTTCAACACTCTGCAATGCCAGTTTGCTCCGCTGGGAAAAGAAACCTCACACAGAGGTCAGATTAAATGATAATAAATTAAGGTATATTCTTCTGTAATCCTACAGGCAAGGTAAGAAGCTGACACCAAGCTCTATTTAGCAAATATTGTTTAATTAGACATTTGGCTGTCAACGCTTTGCCCGTTGGTGCAAAGCAAGCCAACCTCTCAAAACAGAACCCTGATGTCCACACCTTCCCCAAACATTCACCACAACCACAACACTTCAAGTCACAGGACAAGCAGTCAAACTATTCTAACTAAATCCCACAGTCAGCCTCGCTCAGTTTACATCTCTGGGCATGTGTTGTCACATTCTGCTGTAACTTTTATTTCCAATGTTTTAACTCTGCCACATGTACTTGCTTGGAACCTTGAAGACCTAAGAAGGTCATCCAAAATAGTTCTGGATTGAAATGGAAGATTTGTCTGTTAAAGTCCTCCTTTGTGTGAGACACCAACCCCATGCAGATGCATTTATGTTCCTAATGGTATGGTCCAATCTGAATGGCTAGGAATTTGAACATCTTGGAATTTGAACATCTTAATTACTGCCACAGAGTTTCAACACTGTGTGTGTGTGATAGCTAATATTATTACGCAAAACAGCATTAAATAGCACAAAGAAAATTCACAATTTTCCAGATTTTGGTTTGGAGTACTACTGCTAGAACATAACCCAATCAACCAGCCAAAATTCACTGCAAAGTCAAGAATGCTGCCTATTCTGCATTAAAGGTTGTAAACAGGTACTGCAAACAAACTTTTTCCTTTAAATTGTTTTTAAAAATCCAAATCACTTTGTCATTACCTTCTCCTCCTTGCTTATATTCCCTTTTAGCTCAGCACATCAAGAACTCGGTGGCTTTTTTTATAACTATCCAGGATTATGAGTGTTTTTAAGCCAAGTGAGATGTTCCCAGATGACTGTCAGCCTTGTAAAACTTGGTGCCTCTGACACGATGACTGTTCAAGCTCCATCCAAATGCACTTCTTCAAACACATTAAAGCTACAGAATTATCATCCCAGAATGGGAACAGCGCATTCCATTGGAGAAAACTCCTACTTGAGAGCAGCTATTCCCTGCACTTTCTCTTAAAATGATGCAAGAAAAAAAAGAGTAATCCATAAACTCTGGATTTTTTGTTGTGGTTTTAACAGTAAAGACTGGGACTGGTGTTGGGAGTTGATCGCACTGGGCTCAGGCAGGCCTGCAGTCACGGAACATCCACATGGTGTGTTCCAGCACCCCAGCAGTTCCCGGGCACAGGAACGCCAGGACTCAAATGTCTGCCCAGCTGCTTGAGTTTAAACACAACCTTATTGTAGGAATTGTGTCTCCTGAACATCTCACGCTGTGCACAGACTGAGATTTTCCTTTGCCACGTATGTGAACCAGTGAACCATGATCGAGTCACAGTTCATAACGCACTCAGAAATACACTGGCTGCACATCCTGACCTCCAGAAGGCAGATTCCCTCCTTTTAAACTCCTCCATTTCACTGTATGCCCATTTAATGGTACACTGAAGAAAACTCACGTAGACAGCAATGATACTGAGACACAGTGATCCTCAGTGCTGCCCTAGGCCTCTGCCCTGAAGAGCCTCTTGCAGGAGCTGTGGTTTCAGGTGACCACCAAGACAACAAGCCCCAGAGGCAGAAATCACGTTGCCCATGACCAAAGAACACAAGAACCATCTATTTTACCTATCATCTTTAATACAGCCCATTTTCCATGTGCAGTAACTGCTGTGCCAACTCTGCGTAAACCTTTTAGTCAAATTAAGGTATTACTTCTTCAACTCACAGGTAAAGCACTACTCTGGGGGAGATACTTGATAATCTCTTGATTTAAAGTCAATACTTGCTGATGTAATGATAGACACTTGATTGACACTTGTGAAACAAAAAGGGAATTTAACACCCAGTCACAGCTTTCTGGCTTGTGACAGCCCAGCTCAGGAGAAATGTAGGTCACACCTACGACTGCTCACAGTCCATCATCTGTACCAGAAAATAAAACCAAACGTCCTCAAAACATTTCTTTCATACATTAGCATTTATTTATGGTAAACACCACCTTTTCATGTCTGAGTCTGCATTTGGGCAAAACACCAAAGACCAAGACATTTATCGACATACTTTACACCACTAAATATGCTCGGCCTCTTTGTATCAGTAATCTAAAGTAAGACTCAGAATTTACAACAAATTTGTTTTGCCTGTTCACTTTCCAGGTGCTTTCCACTGAAGATTTAGTCTCAGCGATAACTATGACTTGTAGACAAAATTGTTCTATTTCGCTACACATCAACCTCAGCCGTGGTCCCATGCCAACAGTGAGGAGAGAGGGAAGATGGAATATTTGCTATCACTGGTTAGGAACTGAAGAGGAAGGACAGAGTACTGTAGATATTTTCCAAAATCTCTCACATGCAGCCCCAAAAGATGCAATGCTTGGACTGCCCTCTATAGAGAGCAAACCCAGAGAGCTCTTCCAAATACATTTATGCATGCAGACTTTAAAAATTTATAAGCAGCAGGCTTCATGCTTGAATATTACTGCTGCTCCAGCGACAACCCTCAGCTGTAACACTCTGTGTGCCCATTCAGCACTGGCTTCCAGGACTGGCCTCCCACGCCTCTAAGCTCTCGTCATTTTTCACACTGGTTCTGCTTTTCCTCTCCTTTCCGACTTTATACTTTTGTTGTTGTTGTCAGTCTTTATCTACATCTCTTTTTCAACCTTCTGCCTCACATTCACTCTACTAAAATCTGAGTTTTTTCCTCCCCGTTCCCCACCTCCTGGGTTTTGTTTTTTTTTTCCTACTAACACACACTTCCTACAGTTCTCCAAACATCTGTCACACAACCAAAGCAAGTGGTTTTTGTCTGTATGTCCTCCTTGTCTTCCACCAACATTCTGGGCAGTTTTGGCCTTTCTTACCATCTCCTGCTTCTTAAGAACTCAAGCTGATGAAAACAAAATTAGACAATTATGGCAGCTAACACAGAGCTTGCTAACTGGAAAGTATTCCTTGACTGCTTCATCCTGTGCTCCAGGAGTCAGCCTTGTGACTAGGAAAAAATTGAACCAATCTCACCATCGAAGCACCACATCCTGCTTGCTTTCTTATTCTCTAGCTCGCTGACAGAAGAGAATAAATGTGTCTACACACCCATCACTGCAAACAACAGAAAAAGTCCTCCCTTCACAAACCACACAATTAAGGAGTGACATGAGACAGTATTTCCATTAGTCTATCACCACTCATCTCCTTAAGAAATAACTCGGATGCTTCGCCTCTCACCGACAAAATTCTTCTACCCTGCATGAAATTATAGCCAATTCAGATTTTATTGTCCGTGGGAATGCTGGGTAAAGGAACAGCAAGAGTGCCAATGCAAAGGCATTTTCTACCTTGAAGCACCTCTGAAAATTTTAAAAAGCTCTGGAAATTGATGCATGCACGCAGAAAATACTGTACACCTCCCCAACCAGCCCCCCAAAACCCCTAAAAATCCAGAACCAAACCGGTCTGGTCACTCACTCCCATCAGCTTTGCCCAGAAGCACTAATGTGGGCTGACAGCCACTGTTTCTGCTTTATTATCTCCCACTTCCTAGAACTGGTACATATGACAGGGAGGGTCACGACACCGGCAATCAGCCGTCAGCACACGTTGCTCATCCCGGAGCGGCTGTTTCCTTCAAAGCCCAGGATCCCCGCGATTCCCTTCCCCGCCCCGCAGGGGCTTTCGGCGGATGCCGCCGGGCTCTGCAGCGCCTGCCCTCGGCACGGCGTGTGGAAGCCGGGAGCTCCCTGCCGGGGGCTGCAGCGCACCCCGCGGCCCGGCCGAGCCCCGCCGCGGAGGGAGCGGCCTGCCGCCCTTCAGGCCGTGCGGGCGGCCAGCTCCGCGGCCCGAGAGAACGGGCCCCGAACAGGCGACAAAGCGCCGCGGGGCCGCAGAGGCTCCGGCTCCCCGAGCCCCGGCCGCCGCCTCCCCCCGCTGCCCAGCGCCCAACAAAGCGCGGCCCCCGCCCGCCCTACCTGGTGCCTCTGAGCGCGGACGGCGCTGAACATATTGAGAGCCTCCAGAATGCGGGGGAAGAAGACCGGCGGGCGCAACCGCTGCTGGCCGGGAAGGGGCAGCGGAGGAACGGAGGGAGAGCGGAGGGCGCGGTGCTGCCGAGGGAAGGCGGCGGGAGCGGAGCGGGGAAGCGCGGCCACGGGAGCTGCGGACACACAGACACAGCGCCGAGCGCCCGACCCTCCGCCTCGGCGAGGCGGGAGGAGAGCGGGGAGGGGAGGAGGCGGTGCCGGGCTGGCCGCGATCGGCCCCGCTCGGCTCCGCTCGGCCGCGAAACGAGTCCGGCCGCCCCGCCCTCCGCGGGCCCTGCGCCTCAGGGCGGGCAGCGGCGCCGTGCCCCGGGCCGGCTTCGGGGTTACCGTGCGCCCCTCTGCCGCTACCGGTAACCGGCAGGCGTTGGCCCCGGCGCTCAGCCGCGAGCACAGCGGGGTCCGTCTCCTTGGGTTTTCAGACCTGCTGCTGCCTTGTTCTCAGCCACGACACCCCACAGCCATGACATCCGCCCTGCCGTGACACTCCCCCAGCAGTGACTCTCCCTCAGCCATGTCAGCAGCTCAGGTACAGGTCTCCCTCGGTCATTACTCCTCTTCAGCCATAACACCCCCTCAGCCACGACTCGTTGGACTTCCTCAGCCTTGCTACCCCTCAGCCACGTTACCCCCTCAGCCTTGCTATCCCCTCAGCCGTGTTACCCCTCAGCCGTGTTACCCCTCAGCCATGTTACCCCTCAGCCATGTTACCCCTCAGCCGTGTTACCCCCTCAGCCATGTTACCCCTCAGCCGTGTTACCCCTCAGCCGTGTTACCCCTCAGCCACGTTACCCCCTCAGCCTTGCTATCCCCTCAGCCATGTTACCCCCTCAGCCGTGTTACCCCTCAGCCATGTTACCCCTCAGCCGTGTTACCCCTCAGCCATGCTATCCCCTCAGCCATGCTATCCCCTCAGCCATGTTACCCCTCAGCCTTGCTATCCCCTCAGCCGTGTTACCCCTCAGCCATGTTACCCCTCAGCCGTGTTACCCCTCAGCCATGCTATCCCCTCAGCCATGCTATCCCCTCAGCCATGTTACCCCTCAGCCTTGCTATCCCCTCAGCCATGTTACCCCTCAGCCATGTTATCCCTCAGCCATGTTACCCCCTCAGCCATGTTACCCCTCAGCCATGTTACCCCTCAGCCTTGCTATCCCCTCAGCCTTGCTATCCCCTCAGCCATGTTACCCCTCAGCCATGTTACCCCTCAGCCATGCTATCCCCTCAGCCATGTTACCCCTCAGCCATGTTACCCCTCAGCCATGTTACCCCTCAGCCATGTTACCCCCTCAGCCGTGTTACCCCCTCAGCCACGACTCCTCATCAGTCTGAGCTGTAGTTCAAAGCATCATGTCTGTTTGACCAAAAAATACAGTGTTTAATGTTGGGAACATTCCCTGGCAGCTTGGCCTCTGTGTGAGGCCGTGATAGCTCCATCCCACCTCAGCCCATCACCCTGCAATCGCTCCGGGAACGGCATTTTCCCAGCTGGATGAGAAATATACCCGCACACACTCTTCAGGATAAATTCTGTTTTTCCAGGGAAGTTAATCTTTAAACATCCCTGCTGAGAAACGAGGGGTGTGTGAAGCCCTGTCTGTTTGTTGTGTGTTTGCATGCAATCTCCCGATTCATGGCTGGGCCTGAGAGCTGCTGCAAGATCATCATAAATAATCCATGGGCAGGGTGAAGTCTGACGATCCAAGTTTGCTTCCTGATTTAAAGTGCCAAGGTCACTGGAAGGCAGCGTGCACTTCCCTGTGCAACTTCCCTGAGTGCTTCCTCTGCAGTCAGAGGCCGCCTTAGTCAGGAAATAGGAAACCTGTAAATTGCGTTAGATACACCTTCAGTGTCTCAGCTGTGCGATGTATGTGATATTTTGTCATATATTATAAAATGTACCCGTTTCTCCAACACTCTTCAGGAATCTCAGTGGAGAAGCATGTTTCAAAACACTGAAGTTCGGCCGTTCTGAGGTTTCACACAGAAAGTGCTTTAAAAAACTGAAAATAATTATCTTGTCTCATCAGAAGCAGGCAGAGGCATTAAACTGTAGGTATATTCCTCACTTGCACATATATCTCAGCTGCAGCTGAGCCCTCTCCAGATCCTCACCTTGCCTGCAGCAAAGGACGATCCCAACTTCCCACCTCTCTGAGACATTCTTTCTGCCTCTTTTCAGTTTTTAAATCACCAGCCACACCTCAGGGCTGCCTTCCCACTCTCTGCTTTCCTTTTGAATGAAGTTTCTTATCAGGGCTGTGTTAATCAAAGACAAAGCCGGGAGGGAGAGGGAGGTAAAGGAATGATGATCAAATAGAACGGTGCTGGGATGTTACTTAATTAAGTAAATCTCAAGATTTCGCAAGCTGCTCTTCCAGTTTTCTTAGGAATGGAGATGCCTTTATGAATCACCATCAATTTGCATTGTCAGCCACCGTGTGATGTCAGAGGGCAGGAGCAGCAGCTTCCCTACAGCACAGTTAGCAGATGAGTGTTCCTAGTTCTTTTCCCATGGACTCTCATGACAGGGGAAAACTTTTGGGTTTTGCAGGGCAGGGCTAGGCCAGGAGCTCAGCTCTCCTTTGGCCCAGTTGTGCTCACCCAAACTCATTCCCACTAGAAAAAAAGGTGGTTTTCCCCTCTGCTCTTTGCTGTGCAATCAACATGAAATTATTTTAAATCATTATAACACCCTTACTCTGGATGAGATCCTATGATGAGGGAAGGTACTTCTATGACATGCAAATTCCTTCATTTCAAATGGCTAGAAACTTTGCAACACTTTCCAATGCAACTTGTGCTAAATCTTAATTGATTTGTAAAGAAGAACACGTTATGGAAAGGGACTGGTGGATTGAGTTGATATCAAGTGATTGAGTTACCAGGAGCTGAACCAGAACTAATTGTTATGCTTTTGGAGGCTCTGGATGTTCTGCACACCTGCTGTCTCCTGCCATGGGAAATGCAGTCCAATGCCTGGAAAGCCCAATTGCTTTCCAGGTGTGTTCCCCCTAAGCCAGGTGTTGGTAGGTCCCTGATGTGGCTCTTCTGCTGGTCTCCACCGTGTCTTATCCAAAGATCTGATGTCTCTGGGTATTGCAAAGGCTTCATGTTATAACATCAAACTCTGCTTCCTATAGAGGTTTGTCATTAAAACCACCTGAGAGGGGAAAATACTGTATTTGGTCAGAGCAAAATATGTGGCTTGGATTGCTGCACTAAAGATGGAGGGAATATAGAAAAAATATGTCACACCTAGAAGTGAGAATAAGGCCTTTTTTTTTCTTCCTAAGTTGCTCTACGAAATGTCTTTAAATTCAGAGTCACGTAGTGTTTCTCTGTGGATACAGACTAGCACAGCTCAGTGCAGTGTAGCACCACCAGCCAGAGAATCCAGTCCCTGCTCTTGATTTAAATAGAAAATTGTTTTTATGAATCAACAGAATGCTTTGTGAAACCAATACAATTTATATATACTATATCCTTTATACAATATCCTTTATCATGTATATATTTAAAATATATATAGAGAGATATGTATTACAATTGATGTTTACTTGTGTTCTGTGTAATTATCCCTTATACCACCAATCCACTCGTTCCATAACTTTTCCTTCCTGCACTTTGGAAGGGTTTTTGATAATTAATTCCAGTTGCAGAAGTACTTGTGTAGAGCACCTTTTGTCAGTGCCTTTGCTTTCAGAGTCCTTAGCAGTGACATTTTAATGGTGTTTGGGCTGGGTTGGGATTAATGGTCCATGTTGGACTCTTCCCTGTACATTCTGGCACGTCATTTGCCATCTGGCTGGCTGATAGGAGCTACTCTGAGCAGGGCAGTTCATCTCCTTTCCCTCCCTGTGGCAAAGCAGTGATAGTCTTGGATAAATTCTTTACATAGGAGCAAAGAATGTAGGACATTTATAAGCACTATGAAGGAGTATTAAAAGACAGAGGTTTAATAGCTATGGCCTTACATTTTAATGACAGATTCTCTATCAAATCTCAGTTCATCTTTCTTGAACAATGTAAACAACTTCCCTCCTTCATTTCAGGAGACACCATTCTTCCACCACAGTCACCTTCCTTAATTTGTGTTGGACAGAAAGCTAGGGACTGTCTGCCACACCAAGGCTATAAATTATGTCTTGTCTCATTTCCATTAAGCAAAGAGAAGTCTCCTTAATTAATTCCATTGGATGAAGCCCATAGGAAATGTTCAGAGGATTCTGATAGAGCCAATAGTTAAGGTCATATAAAAACCCCCTTCTTCTGACTATCTATCCTTGAAGGATCAATCTTTCCATCTTAAAGACACAGCTTTTGGGATAAAGCCTCATGTGAAGGCCATGAAGCTTTTGGGATAAAGCCTCTCCCAGCTGCAGATATATCTTGCACAGAGAAAACAGTTACAATTTTATAAAAATTACAGCTTTTGTAACTCTTTCAAGACAATTCTCCCCAGGCAACTGTCGGCAGATCCATTCTGGGCATGGAGATACTACCTTTATTTATATTACAAATTATTTTTCCTTGGCCTCGGACAGTATTTAACCCAGATGTAATATCAGTTCAAAAGTATGTGTGTGTTCACAGAGCAGTACCTGTCCTGTCATCATTCTTGGAGGAGACAAATCCAAAGCTGATATTCAGATCTGATTCCAAATGTTTGTGGCAGCACATTTGTGAATGCCCCATCCCTGGCAGTGTCCAAGGCCAGATTGGACAGGGCTTGGGTCAACCTGGGCTAGTGGAAGGTGTCCCTGCCCGTGGCAGAGGGTGGAACAAGATGAGGTTTAAGGTGCCTTCCAACCCAAACCATTCTGGGATTCTGTGATTTTAAGAAGACTGGACTAAAGTCTGATCCTTTTGACTTTGCATGTATGCTCAAGAGCTCCTGATCAGAAATAAGCCTTTCTCTACTTTGTGGCTTTCCTACAGAACTTGAAATTTTGTTATTGGTTCCTTAGGACTGGGAGCCTAGTTAAAATTAAAAGCTTTTCAGCTGTATTAATTTATGGTTGCTGGGCGGTGATATTTGCATATTTACTGTAGTTGTACGTTACAAAAATGCTGACTTGTTTGATACACCTGTATGTCTTTCTTGCTTCCATAAGGACAGTAGTTTCTTTGGCTGAAACATCCTGTTCAGAGGTTTA
Source organism: Sylvia atricapilla (assembly GCF_009819655.1). Lineage (NCBI taxonomy): Eukaryota > Metazoa > Chordata > Aves > Passeriformes > Sylviidae > Sylvia > Sylvia atricapilla. The sequence continues at coordinate 5,464,294 of NC_089148.1, forward strand.
CAATAAAACACTTTGCACTTGAATTGTTTGCCTTCTTGACCCCTCAGCTTTCTGCCAGCTTCTGACTGTGCACGCAAGTAAGAGCTTTGTACTGTTTGTCCTTGGGGCTGCATTCACTGTTTGCTGGCTGTACTGGAGCCTGGTAGCTCCCAGTTTGCTTTTTCCTCTTTCTAGTGTTCTCCCTCTGAAGCTGCATCATTATTTTCACTCATGGACTTAGTGAAAAATCAGGATGTTAATTAACAGTGGGAAATCTCTGGAAGACAAACGAACAGAGCCCTGACTGCCTCTATCCCAAAGAAGAGCTGTGCTGGGCCATCCCAGTGAAGGAAAGGGGCATGTGTAAATCCCAGCCTCTTGTGATGAAGCATCAGGGATTGCTGTTAGGTCACCACAGCTGCCAACAGTGTGTTCTTCAGCCTCCTGCATCCCTGCTGTGGTCATTAAGGGATGGCTGTAATTAGGAACACCAGAGCACAGTGTCAGCAGCAGGCTGAGGGGACAGGCCTGCTGCCACACATCCCGTGGCTCTGAGGGATAGCTGCCTGTCCTCCCTGCTGCGAGACAGGTGAGTTTGTGAAACAGCATGAAGGGTGACCCACGTAGGGGTTTAGCTGCTCTGCTGGGAAGGTAAAAGAGAATGAAGCGTTCTGTTCTATCCTCAGCTCAGAAAGTATTCCAGAAAATGACTGAAAATTTGTACTCAGAGGTCCATACCTGCTGTGGCAGGGCTTTTTTTTTTTTCAAGCTAAACCCATATTTCTCCTTTTACAGAAGAACACAGCATCCTTCAATTTTGCTTTTTTAGTTAGTGCTAACATCATAAGCTATGAGGACAAAATTATTTAAGAGCTGGACTTTGTAATCTCTGCACAAGCAGAATAGATTTGATGTCACTTTAACTCTGCTTATGTGTTCCAGCCATAGTAATGTTGTCATTAATTTAATTTTAAAAAGTGAAGAAAAATTAGAAGAACCTTTATGTCCATGAAAGGAAAGTTGTTCCCACCATATATCCTTGCTAGCACGAAGGCAGGAGGTTAGTGAGAACCCTGCCTTGAGTGCTGGTTTTCTGATGAGCACAGGAGTGAGCCAAAGATCAACTGTGCTGTTTCTTGATCAAGAGCAATGAATTAATCTTCAATCTCATAATTTATTCCAAAGAACACAGAAATTTATTGCAACTGTATGCTCACTCTGTATTATGCTGCAGTCTGACAGTGTCTGAAAAAATAACCTTCTGATACATGGATCCTCTTTGATTTCACCAATGTCAGGAGGACATTCAGCACTGGGTAGAGGGTTTGTCTTTAAAATTTGGGACAAGTATCTTTTATTGGTGTCATTTGTTTCCAGAAGCATTTGTGAGTGCCACACCAGCCTGTTGTTGGTTGTAGGTTTTGATAGGGCTGGGGAAGACTTCCATGGAAATGAGATCTTTCAACTGAAGGTAGTTTGTGTTGAAATTATGTCTTTCACATAACTCACAGTATATTGCATTTCTGTAACACTTTCTGTTTGAAGACCTCAGAGCTATATGTAAATTAATTCTGCAGCGTAGAAATGCATAGGAGAAGATAACTATTTTATATTTATGTTTCACTTTTCAGTGGTGTTTGTTTCCACAGGTGAGTGGATTGCATGGAGAGAGAGCTGTCTTACCTGGTTGACACCACTGAAGTGCAAGGGCTGGCATTGCTGGCAGAAATGAAGTTTTCCACCTCTTGAATCTAGAGAGAATATGGGGAAAGGAAGATCAGGACAGTCTGCACTCATTAGGATTTTTGGGGGAATCCTGCAAGTGCAGCATATGGTGTGTGTCTGATGTGTGGGATGATGCACGATACCTGGGAGGGTGTGAAGAGAGGGAGCTGCAGCAGAAAGCAGATAATGCAAATGCTATTTAAGGGCAGGTTACAGAATTACCTGTGATTTTTAGCTGAACTGCTTATCCCTCACAAGATCTGTGTGGGAGCCAGATCCTCAGTGCCTACCTCTCCCCCTTGGTGCAGGGAGGTGACTGCCTGTGCCTGCTCTCCTTGGAGCCTGGAAGAGGCTAGAGCTCACCAGAAGGGATATGGGGGCAGGGGCTGTGTAAGGAATATGAGAAGAACTTTATTTTACTCCCTATTGCAGCGGGATTTGCTTTAATAGTTGGGTACAAGGAGAGCCGGGGCAGCTGAGGCCACTCTGTGTGCATGCTGCCTTTGAAAACAGAGCACGTCACTGCTTCCAGCTCTTGTTTCATATTCTGCTGGGAGCTTCTGGCTGCAATGCTAATTCGAGCAAATCTCTGACAATTTAAGTGGGAGAGGTTTGTGTATAATATCTATTGTATGACCTGTTTATACTAAGGAAATCATCATCATCATTAAAATAAAAGGATACGAGTAATTGCAAGTTTCTCCCTAACAAGAAAATTCAATTTAAATACAAGTAAACAGGAACAAAGTGGTCTTATTTTAGAGCTAGTCAGTGCATATTTTTATATCATCAGGAATCAGTAATTGCATAGAAGCAACCTCAGGTCAGAACACCTTGAAATGCAGTCACAGAACATCTTCATAATGAAAATGCAGTGCACTTTGAAGATATGCACATTAGTGCAAACAGGATGAGCACTTGGAGGGGTTATGGAAGTTAGACATACAGAGGGGGAAAGTGTGCAGAAACACATTTGGAGTGGGAAACACTTTACCTGCAGCATCAATGTCTCTTCTAGAATCTGAATTACTGGCCAGCCTTAAGAGGGGACAAACAGACTGGAGAGATTTAAATTTTCATCATGATGGCTGCCAGTGGGGATGGACCAGATGCAACAAGAGTATTTGATACACATGCAATGTCATCTGCTCTCCTGAGGACTGCAAATTCCACCATAAGGTCATGAATCTCACTTTCTGGCTCCATCCTTTTAGCACAGAGAGGGAGAACCACGACAGGCTGCCTCGTGTTACACTGGAGTATTAATAGTGCTGTTAGCTGCCCAAACACTCAGGGGAAATGCCCAGCTTATTTCTTTAAGTATATATATGTACCTGTGCATTTCATTGTGCCCTTCTTACATGTTGTAAATACCAGGATAGCCAGGAGAGGAAGTTAAAGAATAAACTCTGTTTTTATTAAGATGAAATACTCTACATTGACCCTCGCATGAAGCAGGGAATTTTACTGTCAGAAGTGAAATGAAGAGTGTGTAATGTGCTGATATGTAACTGTTTGTGGTGCCAAGACAATTGCTGGTGTGTGATAGCCTTGTGTGTTTTGCTTCAGCTTCAAAGCTCTGCAGCCATCCATCCCTACCAGTCAACAGCATGTTCCTACTCCTGTCAGAGTTAAAGGCATGTTTACCTTTGAACTTGATTGGAACAAGAACTAGCCCAGTGTGGAGCTGTGGGAAATAATTGACTGCAAGAACATTTACTTCGTTCATTGCTGAGTTGATTTGAACCAAATTACTCAGGTAATTGCAGCATGTTTTACTTACAGTTTTACAATCTTAATTACCACGCAGGTCTCCAGTATAAAAAGTCACACAGCCGAATCATTCAGCAGGTTGATTTTGCATGGGAATGGGCAGGGGCTGGTGATTCTTGCACCTAATTTTGCTACAGCACACAGACAATGGGTGAGGATGGCAGTGCTATCTGCAGTGATACAGAAATGAATCCTCTCACTCAGGCCATTAGGAGAGACCATAGGAAGGGGCTCATGGGCTTGCCTGAGACAGCATTTTCTGTTCTCAGTTGTCTGTGAGATGCACCAGTGCCCTAAGGGCACTATGTAAATAGGCCTGGGGTTGCTAAATATGTATCCCAGATATCTGGATTTACTTCACCTTTGAGTAGTAAGTACCTAAAAATCTGTGAACAGACTACTGTGAACATAAACACCAGATAAAACATTGTCAGGAATATTGGGAAACAAATAGCCAGGCGCAACAATATCCATTTCAAGTACATGCTGAGGAGGAGTTTATTCTTTCAAGGTCCAGCATTTTTGGTATCAAATAGAACTTGTGCCTTAAAGAGACACCCAGCATTCCTGCTGTGGTTTCCTGGGTATTTTCGGGGTGTGATAAGGAACAGTTTTATGAGGACTTGCAAAGATTTCTGGAGACTGACTTTCCAGCAGAACGGTACAGCTGTACCATGCAGCCCTTTTTATCTCTTCTGGAGATGCCTGCAGTTAGGCAGAGCGCAGCTTGGATTTTGGCAATCTTTTATAGATCAACATACTCCTTATTTTGTTAAGCACTCAAGATACAGTGGTGATTAATGTTGAACTTGTCACCTACAAGTGACCCAATCTACTGCCAACACATCACTCATGACAGCAAATAAGGTATTTAGGGGCTAAAGAACCCTCATTTAAAGATAGGAGAGGAGACAGCCTGTATGATTTTTAAAATTTAGGCTCAGATTCCTTTCTGGCTCAGTACGTTTCCTGCATATTGATTTCCCTGGAGTTATATAAGGCCTAAGCCCAGCCCTTTGTCACCAAAAGCAGCACAGCTGTTTCCAGGACCACAAATCATGTGTGTGACTTCTCTTTTTAACTTCCCACTGGCTTTTTAAAAATACACTTTCAATCAGTTTTGCTTTTCAACACCAAAGAGAAAAAGCAGTTAGTTTTCCAGAGAACTGGAGATTTGGGCAAAGCATTAAGTCTTCAGATGCTAAGAAAGTGCTGAGAAGTTGTGTTAAACTCTGGTGTTAGCATGATGTTATAGAATATGGGAGATGTATATCTGATTATATACATCCAAAGTTCATGTTGAAGGTACTAGAATTGTCTTATTTAAGCAATAGTGAAACAAATTAATGTTAGCAGCAGTGGGGAAATTTGAGAAACACAGGCTACACTTTCACTTTTTTGGGAATTGTATTCATTGATAGTGAATTAAATATTAAGGCCTATGAAAGCAGGTAAGCAAAAATCCAAACCAAAACAAACAACAACAACAACAACAACAACAACAACAACAAAAACCCAACCAAAAAAAACCCCAAACGAAACAAAAAAAAACCAACCAAAAAACCCCAAAACAAACAAAACCCGTCCAAAAAACAAACAAAACAAAAAAAACCACCCCACCACAGGTAGAGGGTACGACTGAAATTTTCATTGAAGTACCTTGTGTAATCCCAGCTGGATCAGCAAAACAACCACTGATGACTAAACCCAGCTTTTGCTTGGCTTCTCTGTGGTGTTTCAGAACTGTAACAACCTGGTCTCCGTGTACTTGCTTTTGAACCTTGTTTTGTACTGACTTCTGTGCCAGGGATCTAGACTGGGCTGGCTGTGCCTCCAAAGGGAACTCTGTGCTCTCCTGGAGTAACATCCTCTCATTCGTCTCCTGGGTCTCTGCCACAATCCCAAGGAGGAGTGGTTGGACACGTGTATATTGTCCTGTTTGTGATCACAGCATCTCCCAGCTGAGCCAGACCTCTGCGTTACACACAGAGTGTGGAGAATCCCTGCAAATTGCCCCAAATCACCTGGCAATCTGTGCCACAACTGGGGAATTTCAGGAGTTAGTTTTAAGGGTTGAAGTCCAGCTTTTTTACTGTCAGGCTTATCAGGCCAGGAATTTATGGCACCTCTCCTCAATCAAGCTCATTCTTATGGATTTAAAGAAGCCACTGAAGTGCTTTGGGTGGCTTCCCACATGTGGTTCCAGCACCCAGGGACTGGATTTGTCTCAGGAGCAATACTGGGACTCAGATAACACATATAAAGCACTCTGAAGAGTAAGAGCACCCCAATTGAGGAAAAATTCCATCATGGAAAGGCCGATCAAGTGTTAGAACAGGCTGCCCAGGGTCACTGTCCCTGGGAGAGTTCAGAACACATGTGAATGTGGCAACTGGGGACGTGGGCTAGTGGTGGCCTTGTGCTGGGGGAATGGTGATCTTAAAAGGGTTTTCCAGCCTGAAAGATTCTGAGAGTCTGACTTCTGGGTCTATGTGGGATTGTGGCTTTACAGCAGTTTAGACTGGATTTGCTGAAGTCACATCACTGATCAGATGATATACACATTTCATATCCTATTACATTTGTATGATGAGTTTTTAAACTCTGTATATTTGCAGTCATCTCCTCTAAGGCTTTTGGTCTAGTTTATGAACTGGGAAGCAACAAGCAACTTACTGGTTGCTATGTCCAAGATCAAATATAAAAATACAGTGAGAGTTAATGAATAAGACCTCCAAACATTTCTAGAGTTTTATGCACCTCACATACTTGCATAAATTCAGCGAAAAGTTGTTTTTAGTAAACAATAATGCCAGAGGCGTGACAATGCAAGAAAGACTGAGACATGACTTGACAGTTTCTGTATATATTATGAACTTCTCTGCCTTTTTTCAAAGCTTTTCACTTTTGTGTTTGAAATCTGGCAAGAAACTCAAAAATCTGATGCAAGGTTTCTAAGATGGATTTTTCCAAGGCAAAAATCAGAGGACCAGCTTCATACCACCAGCACAGTTTAGGTAAATTCATGCATTTATGAAGACAGACGCTAAGTTTTAAGTTGATTTGTACCAGTGCACCCAGAAATGCACACAAGAACACAGATACCATTTCCAGGACACTGTGAACTGTACAGAGATATGGATTAATGCATAGGTGGGAGGTATATCCAAGTTCCCTCCCTTGGGGAGGGAGTAGCCCCAAGCACAAGTCAGGGCAGGATCAAGGCCTGGCTCTGCCTTTTATAAAGAAATGCTGCTGCTTAGCAACTATTTTCTGCCTGGATGAAAGCAGGAACCTTGTAAATCATAAACAAATATGTAGGTCCAGGAAGAGGTCAAGTTAAATAAAGTATTCTTTACCGTAACTCTGTCTACTCTCCTTTTTTCATGGTAAAAATGTCCTTGAAAAATAAGGGGGAGTGTAGGATGCAGAGCCCTAAAGAAGGGATTTAAAAAATAAATAAATAGGAAATAATATGATGCACAGGAAGAGTGCAGCCACTCTAGGAAACAAAGAAGGTCTGCAGAGGAGATAAAAATAATTTATTTCAGTCTTCTAGAGCCAAAATTTAAGTTGATTTAAATTTTTTCTTTTTTTCCTCCATGGGTGAAATTACAAATAAGTATTATTTCTTCCATAAAACTTAATGTGGAATGGAGAGGCCAAGGATATATTTTTCAGTATATCTATATTATATATATATATATATACACACATTTATTTGATAATATATTTCTATAAAGGTATATTTCAATATCTTTATTTACAGGTATTTTTGTTCATGTCAGTCACATGTTCTCATGTACTGAAATGTCACTAATGCCCAAGTATGAGCTTCAAACGGAGCCACAGCTAGCAGCCTGGAGAGCTCTTGCACTCACTGACATGCCATGTGCTGCCTGGCAAATTGCTTAAAGCCCAATTTCCAGAGATCATTGTATCCCTAGAAATGCAGTTGGCACTCAGACATCACACTTTCGAAGGAAAATCTAATTAAAATAAAATGAGGTGCTAAATCTCAGTGCAAGTGGATGCTGAATCTGTGAAGGTATTTTGAAATTCCCATTAGGTATCTGACATCCCAGTCTGTTTGTAGGGTAAATCCCTAGGGAATGATCTCTCTCTATGCATCTCGCTATATTTTTTGAGTGCAATATGCCTCATCATGGCCCAGTATCCATGTAAAGTAGCATAAATTCTCCCCAAATGGTGAACAAGACAGCCAGTCCCCACTATTTGCATATCCTGATCTGGAAATTTTAGGAGCAAAGAGACTGAACTCTCTCTGTGCCTTTTCCAGGGAAAAAGGCTGATGGATAACTTGTGAAAAAGAGAGCCCTTTCATAAGCACCTCAAGCTTTCCCTTTTGTTTAAGGCCTAAATACTTCCAAACATCTGGTATTAAGGATTCAGTTGTAAGTAAATCAACTTTGGATGCTAAAATTGTGGATTTGCTTTGAAAATCCCATCAATCAAAGCAAAGAATCCCAAACGGGTTTGGGTTGGAAGGGATCTGAAAGATCACCTCACCCAACTCCCCTGCCAGGGGTAGGAACACTTTCCACTATCCCAGATTGCTCCAAGCCCCATCCAACCTGGCCTTGGACACTTCCAGGGATCCAGGGGCAGCCACAGCTTCTCTGGGCACCCTGTGCCAGAGCCTCCCCACCCTCACAGCAGAGAATAGGGAAGGGATTATTTTGCTGTACAATTCCAGTAACAGGAATGAGAAGATAAATTCCCTTTTATTTCCCTTTTTGTGCCTCAGGGATGATTTCCTTATGGTTTGATCACAGGTAACCTACACATGATGATCCCAGTGATGTGAGGTGCCCAGACATCCTAATTCCCAAAGCAGGATAAGCACAGCAGAGCTGGCCTTGCAGAGATCCATGAGCTAGAAGATAAGACCAGGTAAGTGAATCCTCACATCTTCCTGATGCTCTCTGACTTTGCCCATTCCCCAGCAGGTTTGTGTGTCTGATTACCTCTGCACAGTCTTGTTCATGTAAAGTAAACACAACTGGGTTGGCTCCTCCAGCTGCAGCAAGAACAGGAAAAGGGAAACAGCAAAGGTGTGTGGCAAATGGACAAGAACAAAATGGGAAATTTTGCAGAGAAGCTTTTGGAAATTGCTGAATCTTTAGGAGCTGGGTGGTAATTTTCCTGTAAAATAGCAGGGAACAGAAAACATTTGGAATTCTTAACATAATGACAGTGCTTTTAAACTTCCACTTAGACAGAGTGACACATTCATATGTTTAAGGCATTTTTGCTGTAGCATTTCCAACTTTGCAACTGTCCTGCTCTGGCCCTGAGGGCTGCTCTTGTACAAACCCATGTTGACATAGTCACTAATCTTTGGAGGGCTTTGAGCTAGGAAATGATCTGTAAGCTGGAGGCATGTCTGCAGAGAGCAGTCTGCAGACATGATGCCATCAGAAGCAATAAGCAATACAAAAACACATCTATATTTGCTGTTTATATTCCTGTCTTGAACTAAAACCTTGTAAAAACCTTGATGAATTTGTGCTGTTATTTTTAAGCAAGTTAAGGTGGTTTTGTCACTAAATATCAAGTGGCCTTTGATTAGAGGCAGTTCAGTGCTATCAGGTCCATTTAGGAGACATGGAACACTGCCAGACTTCACAATGATGCTCCTGATACCACTGCCCCTAAAAGATAAATTAAACTTCTAAAAAGTACCTTTTAAAAATAATTCTGGTTCAAACAGAAGCATCTGTTGTCTGGGACACATCTTTTCAGGGAGAAATCACACTGTTGTGTGAGAGGGAGGGAAGGTGTCTGGATTGCTGATGGTGACAGCAGCTTTCAGTTTCATAAAGTTTTCCACCATGAGATTAATGCTATCCTTGAGTCTGAAAATGGCTGGCAAAAGACTTCTGGCTGACTGGAGGAGACTGTCACACAAATGCCTGTGGGAAGATGCTGTACTCACTCAGTAGTAAATCCCTCTCTTAGACAACTGATCCTTGGCATGTAGAAACAGAGCAAACACAAGAGTAATTATGCTCAGAGTGAAAAATGAAAATCGTGTCAAATAACTTTGGCTGTATTTTCATCAATGTTTATCAAGGGAAATTATCACCTGGTGAAAGACAACATCAAGTACAGGGTGTTCAGGAGATCACCACCAAAGCTGAATATTTATGAAAATTTAATGGGGCTTGTAGATTATAACTGGTGACTTTCCAGGCTGACTACCGTGGAATGCTCAGGGAAGTCATGTGATGGGAAATGAAGTGTATAACCCCAGTCCATGTGAGCTGATGGAGATGGCAAAATTTAATGTCAGCCTTCTTGTGTGTTATACTCTAATTGCAATTAGTAGCTCTGTGTACAGCAAGTCACTTAGTAATTAGCTTGTTCTGCTTGAGCTTGGGATTGAGAATGTAGCTCAGATATAACTGGTGAGCAGGAAAAGGTCTCCTAGGTACAAAAGCAATGTGAGAACAAACTCACACACTTCGTGGAAAACAAAACCAAATCTCCAAATCAATCAAGTTGGAAAAGGCCTCCAAAGTCACCAAGTCCAATCTGTGACTGATCCCCCACCATGTCACCCAGCCCAGAGCACTGAGTGCCACATCCAGACATTTCTTCTACACTTCCATGCTCATAAACTCCTGTGCAAATACTTCCTGTGAACAAATGCAAAAATAAAATGTTCTCCTAAACCCTGTAAGCATCAGAGTAGCAGAACCTTGACCTTCAGTGTGGTGACAGACTGAGAGGAGCCACCCTTGACTGCCAAACCCCAGCTGAGCTGCTGTGCCTCACAGGTAAGGGTCAGTGTGCAGCCTGAAAGCTGAAACTCATGGAAGCCTCTTAACCTGGATCATCTCACCCTTCCAATCAGGGCTTGATGCTTGAATGCTCACCTACATGCTGCTTGTCAGTGGGTCAATGGGCCACAGCCCAGCCACCCCAAGCTCAGACTGTGAAACCTAAATTTTATGCTGGGTTGGGAGGAAGAGCAAAATCTTCCTCACATCTCAGGATCAATATCCTTCATTTAAATTTTACAAAACGTTAATAAACCTTGCCCCATCTTTCAGTGGAGGAGATGGCTATCAATCTGATCCCATGAGTGCTGACATCTCAGAGATGTGAAGTAACTTGCCCAGCTGAGCTCAATCCCTGGTTTAATCAGTAGGTGACATCCTCAACATGGGAAGATGTTAGCTTTAAATATTAACACTTTACTGTATGAAAACTGTCTCCAGCTGAAAAATAGGTTGTTTAATGAGGGAATAAATACAAGGAATCCCTTTGAAATGCAAAACTGCTTTTGGTTGTGGCAGAGGAAATATTAAAAGTGCTTCTGGTGAATGAAACTGAGATGTTCCCTGCTCAAAACTGGATGCACAGTGGTTGACGGGATCAATAGAACACAGGCAAAATGTAATGTAAAATAATAATCCATCAGATTCCTCCAAAAAGGTACTCTGGCCCCCTACTCCAAATCTGTTTGTCTCTGTACAAATACAATCTTTTATTTCTTTGCAGTCCTCCATACCAGAGGACAAGCTGGTTTATGCTAGTGAATTAGTTTGGTTTGATTTGACAGTCACATCTTTTCTCAAGTGAGAGAGGAGTTATTTCTGCAACATTTCAAAGTTGAAATTTATATTTTTATGTGGCAGTAGTATTTGACATACAGCAAGGTGCTAAAATAGGGCCTGGAAAATGTCAGCTCTTATGAGCAATGCTTTATGGAAAGGGATTATTCACATGCTTGCTTCATTCCAATATTTACAGTTTGAAATGTCACCACTGTGAGGTTTAACTACCTGTCTCGTAATTTAGATAATTTTACTTTTTTTCAGAATTTGCTCTTATTTCATAGTGATAACAAATAGTGGCACTTCTATAAACAGCCATTATCTCTTTCACTCCACAGATAATTTACATTGAGAAAAATATATGGAGAATTTGAAAATAGGGGAATGTGGTTTCAGATGTTTCATGTTAGCTCTTCCTATATCCCTCTTTATCCTTTCAGAATTCATTTGGGGTCTTTGGCCCAGGCTGTCTAAAGAGCCATGGCAGAAGCTCTGACAGCAGTGTTGGGCTGGCCACCCTTCTCCTGGGAAGGGGAAAAAGATACAGCACATCTGGGGAGCACCAGTGCAGCCCTTGGCTCCTCTGCACACGACATCCACGGGCACAAAAATCTTTGCCAGCCGTAGGCAAGGGGGAATTCAGAGCATTTTGCCCTTACTTCAGGTTTGGCTGAGGTTGAGCTGATGAGGATTGGGCAACAGCAAATCTTCCCTTGTCACTGCTGCTCTCCAGAACCTCCCAGCAATGTCACAGAATCACAGAATGGTTTGGGTTGGAAGGGACCTTACAGCCCATCCAGTGCCACCCCTGCCATGGGCAGGGACACCTTCCACTAGCCCAGGCTGCTCCAAGCCCCATCCAACCCTGCCTTGGACACTTCCAGGGATCCAGGGGCAGCCACAGCTTCTCTGGGCACCCTGTGCCAGGGTCTCACCAAACTCAGAGGGAAGAATTCCTTCCCAATATCCAATCTAAATCTACCGTGTTCAGTTTAAAGTCACTGTCCCTCATTCTATCACTACCTGCCCCTGGAAAATGCAGATAAAATATATGGAAAATCAAAGTTCATATATAAAAGTTCATATATAAAAATACATACATCTGTAAAACCTGGCAGAGACCTTAAGTCATAATTTTGGTACTCACTTTCTCACCTAGAGCAAGTGGTAAATGAACTGTTTCACTGGGTGCAAACAGACCAGAAAGCAATTGCACTCCACAGAGTAAAAAAATGTCACATTAAGCAGGCTCTAGGCTGGTGGCTGGGGATTCAGTGGGAGACTGAGTCTGGCTCCAGTGGGCTGCAGACTGTAAATATAGAACATTGCATGACCTTAACTTTGCTTTTTAAAAGAGGCTGCTGATACTGAGACTTACATAAATACATAAATTTACTGTTAAATGTGGTGGATAGACACCCTGTGGCAAACACGTATTAGAGAAGTAGAAAGTAATTAAGGTTACTTAATGCTGGGAAACTGAACATTGCTTGGGTTATTTTGTCATTCTTAATGTACTAATCAAATCCATCTCAGCTATGTTTCCTTACTCACTGTCTTTACTAACAGTACCGCATTTGCCCTTTCTTCTAAAATTAACATTTATATTCCATGCTTAATGTTTTGGGGTTTTTTTAATGAAGAACCTCAATGTTGAAATGAACACGGGATATTTTTTCCTCTCTTTGTAGTTCCCAGTTATAGAAACTCTCCCACCCAAAAGCAGGCTGGACTTTAACATCCAATATACTTTTTCACTTGCAAAACCAGATCAATTAAACAGACAAAGCATTTAAGCTGGTTGGAGGCCCAGCAACTTTATTTTCAGTAGTGGAGATTATTCATCTTTAAGCACAATTACAGGTTACCCAGAGAAGCTGTGGCTGCCCCTTGGTCTCTGGAAGTGTCCAAGGCTGGGTTAGACAGGGCTTGGAGCACCCTGGGCTGGTGGAAGGTGTCCCTGCCCATGGCAGGGGGTGGAATGACATGATCTTCTAACACAAACCAGTCTAGGACTCTATGATTTTCCAAAGAAAAACAGATTCTGTGTGGGTTCACAGCTCCTTTTTAAGTATAAAAGAATTTAAAGCTTCTAGAAATGCCACTTCAGCGTCTCATCAGTGATGACTGGTTGCATCCAAAGGCCAAGCTCTGTTCCAGGGTTGGTGTAAATGCACAGGAATTATCTTACTAGAAACGAATGCTGCCAAGTTTTACATAAGGAGGGAGGCAGTGGGTGCCTCTTCACACCCACCAGGTGGAAACAGCTTCAGCCTGTGGAGGAGGCCTCTAGAAAGGGTTTCAGAGTCATTGCAGGAACCCCAAAATGCCCAGTCACACACAGACTAATTCAGCTTTTTCAGCTGCTATCCTTCTCTCTGGAAGATCCAAGGGAGCCAAAGCACATCAGAAACTTCAGAAAGACTATGCAGAGCACAGGAAGGCCTCTGAACCTTGACTGAGGTGGGCAGGCTTGTTTTTCAGGGAACTCTTAAACCCTGCATGAAGTACTTTGCAAAATATGAAAGTTGTAGCATAAGACTTCCAAAAGTCCAGTGCTGCTGCAGTGCCCCACAGGTGCTGAAACGTGTTCTCTCTCCAAGCACAATGCAGAAAACTCACAGAGTCCCTAAGCTCAGAGTACTGCAGGTTATGACTGCCAAGAAATCAAGGGCAGGAAACCCAGATGAGATCATAAATGCAAGTATGAAAGGAAAATGTTGAAAGTGCTGAGCTGAATATATGTCCTTATGTTCATAAAAACAGTGGTGTCTCTATCTTGTGAAACATCTCTATTTTGTGTCTTGGTTTTAACCTGAGGCTGTAACAGCTACTCTGGTTTTGCATCATTCATCAGATTTCACCTGAAAGCAGTTTTATCAGTTTATCTCTGCTGACTTCACTGGAATTATGTCTTTATCTCTCTCCTTCTCTCTAATAAGAGATTCCTGAATTTTCATTCTCTCTTTAAACAGTGAAAGAAATACCTTAGTCTCTCTGTTCATATGAGCAGTCTCACTCTTCTAGGGCCAAACTCACTCAGTTTTCACTAAGTCAACACAATGATTTAATTTTATTTCTATGGGAACTGATCAGCCTTCACAGCACAAACTAAGTTTGGTATCACCTCATAGTATATACATTGTAATTTTTGGGAGATGTCATGCATTTGGGCAGTCTGAAAGTTGAAGCTAAAACAAACCAGATTTAGTAGATGGAATAAGAGCTTCCTACTCAAATTCCATTTAAATGATTTCACATGAGAACAGCCCAGATCCAAATGATATCCAGGACATTTCAAAAAGTTAATGGTACACAGTCAGATCTCATGTGACAGCATGAGAAAGGGAGAGGGGAAGGGAAGATAAAAAAGTTGTAAATATTTTCAAGACTGTAGCTGTTGAAGATGTAAGAAACATTAGCTGTTAGCAGAGTCAGGAGCATGCTCTTTCTCTGGATGTGCTTCTCTGAAGGAATTCTGCCTCTATGTCTCTCCAGGAAATATTGGATAGCTTATGAATCTACAAGGCAGCAGTAATTAATTGGAGACACTTAAAACCAAGAAATCCCTGGTGTGAGATAAGGGTTATTCAATTTTTTTAAAAAAATTCTTGGTGGGCTTTACATCCCTCTTGGGTGATGACAATTATTCATGACACTACATTTATGAAACTGAGAGCTTATATGAAAACTTATATGAATATGTGAAAGTGCCACTAATCTCCTGAGACCAAACTCGTAAGTATAAATTGAAAAATAAACTACTACAGTGTGTAAAGAATAAGTGATAAAGCATTACTGAATGTGCAGAAATATTTTCTGATCACTGACTACCATGAAGTGAATTACTTAAGTCACTATAGCTCCACTGAACCCAGTGAAACATGAAGATGTAAGGGTTCTGATTATGTCTTGGGGCATCCTTTTTGGAATATTTTCTTTTTGCATGACCCGTTTTCAAATCTATATTCATTTTTATAGTGGCAGTGGTTGATGAAAAGATAACTAACACAGAAACTAAAAGATTTCTGAAGCAAGAAGGATGTCAGGTGGTACAAATAATTTAGTTCCCATGGTCAGAGGAGTGAGGTATCTAATTATTAATGGTATTTTATGTTGATAAAACAGATTTGTGACAGGCTGAAGGGGTCGGATCCCAGGACAAACAAGCCCCATGGAAGTAGATTGTGTTACAAAAGTTTTAGTTTAGTCCAGGCCATCTTATATTGATGAAGCAATATAAACTTGGTGGGTCTTTCTATCAGAGAAAAAGGATTCTGCCTTATTATGGCAACTTTTTTTTTTTTGTTTTCATTCCTTGAATGCATTGAGGAAGTTATATGACAAGACAGTAAACTCTGGGTAAACCTGAGCATACTTTAGACACAAGGAGTATTAAGTGGCCTCTTGAGGAGGTCAAGTGACTCCACCTGAACATGAAGGGAGCTAAAGGTAATTTATGTCTGCTTCTGACATAGGTCTCTGCACTTTCTTGTGACAGAGCAGGTCTTTTCTAGGCAGGCTGTGTGGAGTAATTGAATTAAGAGCCTGTGATCAGCTGTGCTTCTGTTTTTAAGTTCCAAAACTTGAAAGGACAATATTTCTCTTGTTTCTCACCACATGCACACTAACAGAGCTGAGAGACCTTGTGACTGTTATAACAGCACAGTTTAAGAGATGCATTTGTATTTGGAAAGACATGCTAAGTCCTTATGCTGTGAACTTCCTTAAGGGATTGTTTAGGAATAATGAACCAGAGCAAAACCAATTCAGAAAGCTATTTAACAGAAAAACATTGTCCAGTAGGACATAATGAACTGGACAAAGGAACTTGAATTTTAACTTGAACATTTAGCTTAAAGATATTTACCTAGTGACAAGGTTTCATAATATTTTCACTCCAAGAATAGTTAATAGTAATGTAAATACTATTCATGTATTTGGGAAATAGCAGACCTGCTTGAGAAGTGTATCTCCAGTAGTGAGTACAGTGTACTAGGCCTCCTCTATTTACTCTGCTTTTTCCAGCAGTAATTGTCAAGTAACTTTTTTTTCTCAAGCAACATTTTTTCTTCTACAGAGGTCCATAATTTTTAGCTGTTTTGGAAATTCTTGTACTGTATCATGAACATTTTTGTAATTTTGACTTGTAAAACAGTAGAATCACAGCAGCATTAGTGCTACAACTTGAAGCTGCTATGGACAGACATGTGCAGAACACAATGATATAATTCTATGTAGTATTCAGTGGTAAAGGATCATTGGTTTGAAGGATGACATTTTATTATTTTCATCTATAAACTTACCACAGTCAGGTTTGGAGTGTGCTAAAAATCATCCAATTTGGGCTGGCAGATAGATGTGATTTCTGTTCTGTTCCAGACAGACAAGGATTTTTTCTCCCAAAAGGTTCAAGAAAAACGACAAGGTTGAAGAAGTTTGAAGACTGAACTCTTCTTGTCTCCCCACAGCCCCTCAATCTGTTTCTTACATCAAGGTTGTGGATGACAAGCAGCTCTCAGTGAGTCCTAGGAAAGTCCTGCCCAGTTTTGGCAAGGCTGTCTCACTTACAGAATCACAAGATGGTTTGGGTTGGGACATTAACACTCATCCAATCCCATCCCTTGCCATGGGCAGGGACACCTTCCACTAGCCCAGGTTGCCCCAAGCCCCATCCAACCTGGTGTTGGACAATTCCAGGGATCCAGAGGCAGCCACAGTCCACTGGCCACCATGTGCCAGGGCCTCCCCACCCTCCTAGGGAATAATTCCTTCTATCCCATCTATCCCTGCCCTCTGGCAGTGGGAAGCCATTCCCTGTGTCCTCTCCCTCCAGGATCTTGTCCCCAGTCCCTCTTCAGCTCTCTTGGAGCCCCTTTATGCCCTCAAAAGGGCCTGTAAGTCTTCCCCAGAGCCTTCTCTTCTTCAGATGAACTCCCACAGCTCTCCCAGCCTGGGTCCAGAGCAGAGGAGCTCCAGCCCTGGGATCAACTTTGTGGCCTCCTTTCGACTCATTCCAATGCATCCACATCCCGCTTGTGCTGGGATTAGACTTCAGCGGCTACAGCAATGACAGCATGAGTGGTACCTCCACTGGGGCCTGTGAAAAAAATACAAGTGCTGTGGAGATTGTATTTTGAAGAGGAAAAAGTCTGTTGTAGGAGGTTATTTAAGAAAACAAAGCATAAATTATAACACCTACTTGCATGGTATGGGAGAAATGTATTCAGTCATGCTATCGTGGGTAAACAAAGCAGGGAAGTGAAAATAGTAGGAGAGTCTGGCTGACTAATGAGACCAACTAGCCTGTTCAGGAGCAATGAAGAGACGTTTCAGAGCTGTTTATTTTCCCTTGCAATACCCAACATGCAGAGAGTGCAAATGATAATAATGAGAAATACAAACTGTGCTGCAAGATCTGTTCTTCATTTTTGTTCTTCTTTGTGTCTAGCGGGGAGGGAATAGCTTGAAATTTCATCGGTGCCTCAGCTTCAGTTTCTGTGACAGCCTTTTAACTTTCCGTCTTAAAAAATCAGTGACGTCTCAGGAAATGGAGGTGAGCAAGACGTAGGAGCATTAAAACAAAAACACCAGAGCTGAAGAGCAGTATAACTATCCCATTTACAAAGGATTTATAGGCAGTCAGTGGGTGAGTAATAAAGGAGGATGCAAGTGTCACTGTATCAGATCTGACCCCGCCCACCCCACCTCCCCCTGGATTTCCATCTGCCTCAGATGTCTGGGTCACCTGGGCTTTCTGTGCAGGCTTACAGCTGCTGTAAGCATGGAGAGCTGGTGGCCAGCTGACTGTGAATGGGATATCATTGCATGATTGTCTGCATTTAGGGAAAAGCAAGTCATTAAAAACAAACAAACAAACAAACAAAACCCCCCCAAAATCCCCGTGAGCCCTAAATCCTCCTTAGAAACTGCAAAGAAGGGAGGAGTTTCAACAAGCTGTTGAGCTAGAATACAAGACCCAGTCCCCCCTCCCCTCTGGCTTCATCCAAGGCTTCTCTCTCCTTTGTTCTCCTATAGCTCTGGCATATCTAGGCCAGCACTTACTAATTACCAGGAAATGAAAACCAGTTGCTGAAAAATGTTAAAGGAAAATCTTCACATTTAAAGCCTATGTTGATTTAACAGCAGAAAAAAGGAGGAACTTTAAGAAAACAAAAAAATTACTGCAATACTGCATAATTGGAGCTCAAGCTGGGTGCATTATATAATAGCACTTCCCAATGGCGCTGCCTTTCACCCCTTTACCCATTCCTCCGAGCACAACACACACAAATAGTTACCACAGCTTAGAAACTGTCTAGACCACACCTTTCTTAGAAACCTTAAAAAGGTGTGGTCTGTTGTTCTCAGAATTACATCAGGTCTTGAACTTGAATCCACAAGTAGTTGGGACCTGCCAGTAACTGCAGCAGAGAGAAAGAAGTTCAGAAGTATAAGAAGAACTGCTGAATGCTTACTGTAAATCAATTTTACTTTTTTTCATATACTTATTTAGGCTGGCAAACACCTTTAAGGTCATTTTCAGGCTACTAAAAAAGATTTGCATAAATGTTTGTTTGGAGAACTGGAAATAGGTGAGGAGAAGGGGTCTGGCATACCATCAGCTACTTACAGTATACAAAACACGTGTCTAAAAGGAAGAATTCCTAATGCTTCAGGCAAAGCCATAAAGGACAGGAAGGTGTTTGGGAGCTGGCAGGGTGCATGTGACTGGCAGTGGAATGCAGCCTCCCAAACACTGGCCGCCAGGTCAGATGTGAGCAGGCAGGGTCAGACATTAGCACTGCCAACGAAGCTGGAATTCACCCGGCCACAATATGGTTAGATGGACCTTTGATAAGTTAAGGCGTATATTTGATTTTTTTCCACCTGCTCTGGTGGAAGGTGTGATAAAGGAGTTGGAATGAGATTACCTTCAAGGTCCCTTCCAAGCTGACAGAGGCAGCCCATAGACATGAGTTAGCATTGTTTGGTTCATGTCTGCTTTCTGAGGTGCTTGCCAAATTAGCAAATGCAGTGAAATAAAGTTGTCTTCCCAAAGGAACTTTTTGAAAGATTTAAAATGAAAAAATACTAGTATATTCAAATTTTCTAGAGAGGAAAAAAATCCCCAAGTAGTCTGCATAAGTTATTGTAGTGCTAGTTTTATCACTAGATTTGCAATAAATCCATGGGCTTATATATAGAAACAGAATGTGTTAGCATTCTGTGAGGAAAAGGCTATTTTAGTCTGCTCATCCACTGAGGAGATAAAGCAGACTGTTATGTCAGCCTTGACAGCAGCTCAGTTTTCCTGGATATGTTGAAAAAAAGAGTTTTATATCTATTCCCCATATGGAGGTAGAACATGTGATGTAGCCTAAAGCTATTTCCTTTGAAAGCAGAGCTCTGAATTCCTGCAATAAAGCCATGAATGGAAAGGCCTGTTGTTAACCTGACAGAACAAGGAACCTGGCATGGTTTAATCACAGCACATTTCACCAGATCAAATTTGCAGTTCTCCAGCAGTACCTGCAGTAGGATATAGAATAACTATACATTTCAATTTACCTGGGATTTTTTTTTTTTTTTTTTTTTTTTTTTTTTTTTTGCTGGGGACCTCTAAAAAGGGCTCTAGGTAGTTGTGAGTAGCTGGATAGTCTAGAGCCATGTGGCACATGCCAGCCCAAACAGACCCCAAGGCTGTGAGGCTTTGAAACCTTATGGGGTGAGAAAAGACAGGGGTCTGGGGAAGAGTTTGAATCGAACAGTATTGGCTGAGTCCACTGGAATTTTCTGAGCAGAAGGGGATGGTGTGCCGGGCTGCCCTGGAGCTCTGCCAGCTGCTCCAGGCACAGGGATTTTCCAGGCAGGGGCTTATGATATCGAGTGCAGAATTCCTGTTTCCTTTCTGCTAGCATCCATTAAATCAATATGTCAAGGTCAGGCTGGTGTGTTTAGAGTGGAGAAGACATTAGCTGTCCCTTGTCTTCTCCAGAACTTCCATTTACAAGGTCCAGCTGAGAGGAATAGGCTTTAAGTCCCCTCAGTGCAAGAATAGCTCTGCTGCTGCTTTTTCTTTATCCCTGTCATCTCTGTAGGGGAGGAGCTGCTCTGTGAAGCCCTTTCTCCTCCTTTCTGTCAGAGGCTGCTTGATGGGGAGGCTGCAGCACGGGGAATAGCTTTTCTGTGTGGAACAACCCTGCTGTGTGCTCCTTTGTCCCTGTCCTTGCCTCTCCAAGGAAGACAGGCAGTGTGTGGACCACGTGCACCCGCTGGGCCAGGGGAACTCCCCTGCTGTTTTGACTGGTGAGCAGAGGGGAAAATATTCATCAAAGCAAACATTAAACCAGACTGGTGGAAAGTATGGCAGTCCTTACAGGTCACAACACGACCAAGAATCCTGGTTGCTACATGTTCTACTCACAGCTTTGTGTTTGGTTAGAGTAATAGACATTCGAATTTAAATTGACGAAGAGACAATAACCAGAGGTATTTAGCATGAGCAGGTGTACATGTCAGGGCTTAAGTTCACTGAAGGATGTGATTAAAGCAATTGCTGCCTCCCTTTTTTTTTTTTTTTTTTTTTTTTTTTTTTTTTTTTTTTTTTAACCAGGATTACTGTCTTACTGATTGTGGGGCACAGGTTTGCACAAGATGTTGTCCTGAGGAAGAGCAGAGGGAATCCATCATGCAAAATAATGCTTCCATGAATGGATTTTTTTTAATTAACTGTCTTTAGGGGATGAGAATCATGGGCATAACTTTGAAAGTGAGTAAAGGTATTACACATAATCAAAATAAATCTACTCAACCCCTGGAGCACAGCAGAGAGGAACAAGGGTCAGGAACTCAGCCTGAGGAGATGGGTCATTTTTAGAAAAGGATAATCCTCCTAAAGGGGAGGTCTTCCTGTCACCACTTTGGAGAAATCCTAAATATTATATCCCCATAAATCAATCAGTAGTTCAACACTTTTATCAGACACAACTATTGCCACCAAGGCTTGAACTGGCTTTCTGCAGTGGGATATAGAATAACCACACATTTTCATTTACCTGTGACTTTTTTGACTGGCTGAGGACCTCTAAAAAGGATTTCATGTAGAAATGATAACTTTTGGAGCACCAATTCTTGTGATTGCTTACAATGTGATTATTTGCTACTGTTCAGTTTTTATTTAGAGTCTTCAGTATTTAATGGACACAGGGAAATCAGTGGCAGGAGGTAGAGTGAATATCTGTGAGACTCAGATTCCCACACTGCCCTGTGACTTTGTCCAAGCAAAATGTCAGTGTTTTTAAACTGATCCAAAGTGAGAATTCTTTGCCTGGCTGCCCTGATACCAGGGACATGATTCCCTTCTTGGGATCAGTTTGCAGTAGCTTGAGTCAAACCAGGTTCCTTGTTGCAGGTGGGTGAGGACAGACAGTGCTGCAGGGCCACTGCTGTCCCCAGGACAGTGGGGACACTGTGTGTGTGTAAATTGGAGGGCAGACTGAACCCCCAAATTTCCCTTTAATGTTTCAATTTATACTTTCAGTGTTAGGAAACAGGGATCAGTAAGATGAGAGGAAGGGCAGTGGTGGTGACTCATGATTTCTATGCCTCATGCAGACACCGCAGACATCCCACAGTGCTGTGAATCAGCTTAAACTGGTCCTCCTGAGACACTGACATCAATCATAAGCCCTGCTTTGCTGTGCTGAGACCCTTGCAATTTTGTAGATATTTGCATATATTATAGCATATATTTAATAATATAAATAATTCTATATTATGGTGAGACATGGGCACAAGGTGCCCAGAGAAGGTGTGGCTGCCCCATCCCTGAAAGTGTCCAAGGCCAGGTTGGACAGGGCTTGGAGCAATCTGGGCTAGTGGAAGGTCTCCCTGCCCATGGAAGGGGGGTGGAAAGATGTGAGTTTTAAGGCTCCTTCCAACCCAAACCTTTCTATAATTCCATATTTCTATCATTATGCAGAACAGAGAAACAGGAGAAAAAAAAACGTCATTCAGTCAAAAGTGCGCAACAAGCTTTGGTGTAGTGTGAAAGTGGATAATAAAAGCTGTCCCAGCACACTAAATCTTCCCCCCATTTCTAATTGCATTTTACATATAATTTTATCTTTCAGTGTCCCTGTTCAAGAGTTTGCTTTGAATTAATGTGAGGTATGAATTCTGGAACCATAATTCACACAAGTGGATTGAAGAGTTGTGTTTGTTCATCTTCTTCTCTGTGGAAGGATTGAGAGGCCAGAGCCCAGGTGTGCAGAGGGGAAGAAAAATGGTGCAGGTAAAGTTGGGCATACGGAAAAAGGGAATGCACAAAGTGTATAAACATATGGGGGAAAGCACCTTGGAAATTATATACACAGAGAAATATAAATATAACCCAAACTCTAACACTGGAGGCTGGTCATGGCAGCTACAGCCTTGCTAAGGTTTCCATTAGACCAACATGTTTCCACCTGCTTCATTTTTGGATAGAACTCCTGCACACCCTGTTGCTGCTTGAAGAATAAGCTTAGAAAAGCTGAACAAAAATTCCTTCGCTGCTTCTTGGAAGCACTGCAGAAAAGTAGAATAAAACAGAATAAATATACCCTTCTATTGTCAAAACACTTTGGTTATGCTCCTTAAAATGCTAATGCAAAAAGTGGAAAACCAGCTGACAGAAAAGATAAAATTGGAACTATGAATGGCCTCTTTGGGATCCGAGCCACAGCCAGAGAAGACTTATATTTTCTTTTGAAACTGTTCATTCACTACCTGGAAATGTTTATTTTAAACCTTTTTCCTGAAAACATCTAAAGGTATTAATTTCATACTTGTGAATGGTTATTAAGCTCAATAAATGTGACATCATGGTCTAAGTTCTGCTGAGTTACTTCATGTTTAGTTTACTGAAGGTAGCATGTCTAGGGCTGTCTGGTTGCTGCTGAGACCATTTATAAACCTCTCAATCATAGCATTTTTCAAAAGAATTCAAATACAGCCGCTTTCAAATCTAGGGGTGGCGGGTTGACTGTGTGTTTTGTCACAATTATACAGACCTGGTGCTTCGTGGTTTAAAATCACTCCTCTAGTAAAGTACCCCCTGAATAACCAGTGAGCTTTCAATGGATGCTTCCAGATTGCTGTCTGTAGCCCTGCAGAAGGAACTGAGATGTTTTCTGGTGGCAAGGTTTGCCATAGAGGAGCTCCATCAGTTGCAAAGAGGCTTCTTAAATTCTAATTGAATTAATTTTCCCCCTGCTTCTGTCGCTAAACAAGTAACAAATGTTATCATCTCTTCCAGAATGATAAGTGCCTGCCAGGTGATCCCTGTACCTCCTGGGAACACACAGTAATCCGTGCTTTCCTGAGGGACAGTGGGAAGGGCAAGGTGCGAGTCTGTCAGTGGTGCAGCTGGCTGAAAAGGTCAGTGTGAATCGGGTGTGCGCATAATAATGACTTTGTGGAGATTAACGATATGCTAATGACCCAAATTCCGGGAGGTGTTCCTAATGCCACACCGAGGGCATGCAGGTGTGCTGGGTTTACGAGCTCTGCAGTACAACAGGAAATATAGACTCTAGAAGGAAACTCCCACCCAGGGTGAAAGTTGCTTTATATCAGATCCTGCTTTTCAGAAAACAAGGAATACATTAAAGCGAAAAATTTAAAAAAAAAAAAAAATGGGCAGTGTGGAAGACACAAAATACCCTGAGTAAGCTCAAGAGCGACAAGCCAAATCTTACATGTGTACACGTGCTCCTGTTTCACATATAATCACTGAAATTATCGAGTTTTCCTGAGGAAATAGAAGCTCCTTGGTGGTCGTTTATTCCCCATATGGATGTCCCGGGACAAATTATCCAGGTAACCTGTAACCTTGTTGCTGAACTGGAGCAGGGGTTGTTCTGTCGGCTCAACATCCCCAGTGCCCTCCTCCTTTTCCACATGGCAGGGTGGGGGCCGAGGGGAAAGAAATCCCTAAGGATTAAAGCAGTGTCAAAGCATTAACACTTAGTCGATGACAACTGTAAGGATTAAATCAAGCTGGTTGAATCCCTCTTAGCTAGAATAGGAACCAGCAACCATCTGGTGGAAAGAGCAGTATGACAGGGCTAAAAGGAAATACTGTGCGAGTAGGCAAAGAAAAAATAAACTTTTCCACAGACTTTTGGGAATTGCTGTGTTTCCAAAGTGTCTGACCACAGCAAGTGACAGTTTTGATTGGACTGGTTTGAATATAGGGAGTGGGGAAATATTGTGTCTGCAGCTGAGGAAAAAATCAGATTTATAAGCTTTTATATTTCTATAATAGCACATGACACTTAACAAACCCCCCCCCCCCCAAAAAAAAACTAGTCATGCATTCTGTGAAAAAAATCTCAACCCATCCAATGTATTTTCCTGCTAAGGCCTGTTCTGTTGCCAGCCTATGTTGTTCTCTAGCTTCACTGCTGAATGCTCTTCACAGAGGCTTTACAGCTCCTCCCCTCCCGTGAGAGTTGGTGTGGGGTTCCTGTGTGTGCAGTCACTGAGGCCAACCTGGAGTGACCCAAAGGCCCAGCTAAGGTCAGTATCACAGCTCTGGGGCTAACAGAGCTGGCCTGGCCTACAAAGGCAAGCTGATCAGCCTGGGAAAACTGTTCCAAGGTTACCCCTGCAGGAATTAAGAGTTTGTCTCTGGAGCAGATCAGACTGTAAATTGGATTGGAGGTGAAGTCTCTCCTCCGTGATGTCACTCGCTGATGTTTTTACTCAAAATAAGGTCTTGCTGCTGATGGGTTTAAGGCTTGGTTCAGTTCTTTTAGTCTCCTTATGAGTAAAGGGATCTCTGAAGCCTTGTAAGATTTTAATTACTCTGTTTTCTGAGGTGCTGCCGTTGTCTGGTCCATAGTGGCACCTGGCTGGCTGTGGGTGATAGCTAGTGGTTGTGTTTGCAGGCTCACAGGCAGGGAACTTCCAAAGGGCTGGCAGCAAATGCATTTTTCATTCACTTTGATCTGTTAGTTGTTCCCTTTTTAAATCTAGGAAATCTCTTTTGTTTGTCAGTCATGAAATGTAGAAGTGTTGCGCAGTTTATGCTGCTGTTCCACAACAGGGTTTACCAACTTCCTGATTACACAAAGCTTGTTTGGCTACTGAAAGTTTTCTTCCTGCTGCTCCCCAAATATTGCCAGGCAAAGGAATTTCTAAATGCAGCATGTTGGCCTGTAATCTAATGTAGCAAATGGCTTTGCAAATATAAGCACTGATGTCTTTTGTTTGTGTTCCTGATAGAAAAACTCCAAAGGACTGGTTCACACTCCTTTTTTGAAGGTGGCTATTTTTGGTGTGTAAATGGCAGAGTAAATGTGAACACAGGAGTTCCAAGGCTTGCCTGGTGCTTGAAATGAACCTTTACTGTACAGGGAAGGAGGTAAAAAAGGTCAATAAGCTTTGAGCCTGTGCTGATACAATAGAGAACCACTTCTTCTTTAGAAACAGTATTTCGGTTCTTGAGCCCAGCCTTGCCCTCAGAATGCTGCTGGGATTGAAAATGTTTTCAAAATACACGGTTTCATCACTACTCGGGAGTTTCATGGGTATAAAAGGATTGTTTTCTCTCTCAGGAGCCTAAAATAAAGATAAATTGGGAAATTTTGGATCCAGATTTGAAATAAGAGGATCAAAGGACTGAAAATACCAACAAAGATAAAAGAGTTTGTTCACCAATATCTGCTGATACTGAGGGCTCTGCTGAACCCTACAGTATCAAGCAGGAAGCATCTGTGTGTGCTTATCAGCTTTTTACAACACAAAATCACAGGTTTCTGGCATCTGCCCTATCAAAGATAAGGAGTAAGATGTTTTCACAACATCTGTGTGTCAGAATATTGGACATAGTCCAAAATCTGGAGTGACTTGTTTGTGTCTTTCAGCTCAGTTTATGGGCAGTTTGTGTGACAGCACTGAAACTGTGTGAGAGGTTGAAGCCATCCATCCCCTCTGGTTTTGGTTGTGATGAGAATCCATCAGTCTGGTCTCACAGACTGTTCTCACAAAACAGCTGTGCCCTTAGCATGGAGAATAAATAACAGCACTGAGTCATGGCAGGGAACCTGCAGGAGTCCTGAAGGAAAACAACATCTTCACATCTGAGTCATGAGAATGCATCTTCATGAAACATCTTGATAAACCACAAACTCTACAGCAAGATTCACAGTAAGAGTTTACCAATCACTACTAATTAATTCCCAGCTAATGGTGCTCCAAAAATAATAGCTCAAGGCACAACAACAAATACTGTTCAGTTTTTTATTGGATAAAAGCCGATTAAATCTTTTTGATTTTTAAATTTTACTCTGATTTTAGCCAGCATAGGAATGCACATGTTGACTGCACAAGTTGGCCACTTACTTGAGTCTGACAGTGGCCTGAAGGGGATGGATGCTAAGGAAGTAAAAATGAGGTATGTGTCATACCTTTCCCTCTCCCTTTCTTCTCTCTGACTAATCCCATGTGATCTCCCAGCCATTTTGTTAGGCAGGGCTGATGGGATTTGTGACTTTTAAAATTCCAACTGCAGCTCTTGCTAAGCATTTGTCCAATTGCTTTGGAAGCTCATGTAAGCTTTTTGATTATTAAAAATGGAAAGGACAGCAGATGGAAAGGACAACAAAAGTGCAGAACAACATCCATGTGAGGTTTGATTGGGCAGAACTCCACAGCCAAAACACAAAAGATGACAGATTGTTGTAGCTTGTGGTAGACCTGTACAACTCTTCACCAAAGGATGTTGTAGATGCACAAAATTTACAGTACTTTGAAAGAGCTGGACAAATGCTTTGAAAAAATCAATGGCCTTGGTTTTTCAGAACCCAACTTCTTCTAACTTTTCTTCTTCAGCACAAGAACTGGTGCATGAGAATGACAGTTGATTTTTATTCGCCTCCTCTGGGGTATTCAAGAATAGGTAAATAAAATACCTAAAATACCCCCTGTAAGTCAAACCTTTCCTGTGCTGCAGTTCCCACTCAGTCAATCGCCATATGGAAGCCAGTCCATACATTTCATCATTTTCTTTGCTCTCTTTTAACCCTTCCACTTTGCATGTTTTGTGTTTCACCAGAGCTTCCCAGAGGACTCAGTATGAAAGATCCATGGGTGTATGTAGTGCTATAATCTTCTTGCCTGTTTCATGCTGTATTGGATTTGTAACCACTCCTGAGACACTACTTTTTGACAGCTGCCAAACACTGAGTTAATGATTTTAGGGAAGTCTTTATCTAAGTCCAGTCCTTGCTGTGCCTGTTTTCTTGAAGCTGTTCAAAATGTTGATTTAATATTTCCCAAACTAATGAACACTCTTTTCATTACAACTATTTACAAGCTCATACTTGTATATGCATGCTGAATTTAATAAGCTTTAATCATTTGAGTGATTTCAATCTGCATCTTTAGGCATCTGAATATTTTTTTTACATTTGGCCTGAAATGAGGGTTAAATGTGTTGTTGTGACAGTTTGGGGTCACTCCAATCATAGTTGTGTAACACAATATGTGAAACAGAGCCATGATGTCTGCACTTCCATATGGTTTGTAATGGAAAATCAACAAGGTGCCTTCAGGTACTGAAAACATCTTCATACACTTACAACTAATCATCAAAATCTGCAGCTGAAAAGCAGTATTAGCATTTCTTTTTTTGTCTTTCTCTCACTACAGAGTTGACCTTAATTCCTTTACTTCAGCCTCACTAACCCAAGGTCTGGGTCTCTTTTTTCCAGTGCAAAATCTTTCTCAGTGGTCTCAGAGAAGGAGTTTTTGCCTTTGGCAAGGCCTAAGTCAAGGGTGTTGTTTGGTTTTCAGTGTTTGAAATGTGCCTTGAAAGAATGAGGTGGAGGTAGGTGGACTCATGCCAGCAGTCCCCAGGTGAGTGGTGGGAGTTATCAGGGATATGGAAAATAAGGTGTCTGAGGCATCAGGGAATTGTTAAGGGTGGAAAAAACCTTTAAGTCCAACCATCAGCCCAGCACCACCACCATGTCCACCACTAAACCTTGTCCTCAGGTGCCACAGCCACATAGTTTTTGAGCTCCACCACTGCCCAGGGCAGCCTGTGCCCATGTTTTACAACTCCTTCTGTGAAGAAAAGGATGAGAATTCTGTTGCTTAAGGATAAGCAGACTGAAGAAGAACCTAAATTTTCAAGACAAAAATCCTGTGGTAAAAAACCCCCTTGTTTTCCCTGTCTGTGGAATCTATAGTGCATTTCATGATAAAAGGAGTTTGCAGCAGCTTTTCTGGGCAACTGCCATGTCTTCACCACAGAGGTCTGGAAAGAAAGGTCTGTTACTCCTGTTATGAGGCCAGGCAGCAGCTGGAGAGTCAGAAGTGCAGTAAGAACCTCATCACACCTGGAATACCCAAGGCTCCCGAGAAATGGAACCAACACCCTGTTGGTGATCCTTGCAGTGGCGATGGTGGCTCCAGGACTGCTGCTGCTCCTCCAGGAGAAGCCCTCACTGTCAAAGGGTTTTGATATGCTCTTCCTAGTGAAAAAGGAGCAAGTCTAAAATGTATTTGATACTGTGGCACCCTTCTGCGGGCTTTTGATAGCAAATGCTGGGCAAAACTGATCCGATTTTGAGTATGAGTGTTTTTTATATTCTTCCCCAGCCCTACCTGCAGCTGGCAAAAGTAGTCCAACAATACTTTTCAAAAATATTTTTTAGAGAAAAAGCAGAATATCTGGACTTACTGTGTGGAAAGAACATAACTCTTTTTTTCCCACTTTATTCTTTGAGTTATAATTCCTTCATTTAAAAAAAGATCTAATTCCATGAACTTTTATTCTAGATGCGATTTATGGATTGTTCTACAAATCTTGTGGCACTTTGTTCTTTACCATCTTCATATTGTTAAACCCAGTAGCAAAATCTCTTGAGGAGCTGGAAAAAAAATTAGGGCAAGCCAGCCTGAATTAATCTCACTGTCTGGAGCAGAGCATTCTTAAGGATGTAAATATCTAATGCTTAGAATATCTTTGAAATCTTCACAGTTTGTTAGCCTCTCTTAGAATACTCTCATGGACAAGTTCTCAAGAATTTAATAAGTATGAAACAATTGAGCTTCTGTGAGAATCGAGGAGTTTAATGGAAAGTGATGTGCTTTTAAATGGGCTCTTAATGAACCCCTCTAATGGTGTGGCAGAGACTCACAGCAGAAAATGTGTGGAGCAAGTCTCACTTCCTGTTTGGCTGTAACAATGCACCAGTTCATGGTCAGCTTAATTTGGTGTCTTGCTGCACTGGATGTAAAAATATAAATCTGACTACAACCTTTTCTGAAATGCATACTGAAAAAAGAAAATCCTGTAAGGATCTCTGGAAGTTCCACAGAATTCTTCCTGGGATCCTTCTGGGGTTTGTGCAGCTGGGGTAGTCAGGAAGACATTTGCCAATGTGTAACCGGCTGCATAGTGACCACAGTGCTTGTGAGAAACCCCCTCTTTTTTATACTTATTTTGCCTTTTAGTTTCTATAGTTGCTCTTATTTGGGAAAGCTGTGTCTTCCAGAGTTAGATGATCACAGATATCCAATACTGGATTCCCTTCTCCCGTCCCAGTTTTGCTTTTTGAGATTTTACCTTCGTTTCTGTATAAGAATCAGCACCTGAGATTCACTGGCAATAATTATATGGCTTTGTTTCCTGATAATAGGACCTAAAACTAGAAAAATGGTGAGCTTTCCTACTCCTGCTGCCTAAACTTGTCTGAATGGTTAAAATGGTTTGTTTGCAGAGGATGGAACTGAGCTGTGCCTTGTCTGTGGTGCTTCAGTTGGGGTAAACTTCGGTTCTACTGCTGCATTTGTTTCCTACACTTGTAATATATAATGGACAATGCTCCTACTGCTTACCGGATTATGATATTTGTTATCTAATGTGTATGTCAAGCACTTTGGAAAGCCAAAACAACACCTGCCTGCTACATACAAGTGATACTCTTATGGCTGGTCATGATTGATTCAAATTCTGATATTGTCCTTGGGGTGAGTCCTTTACAGTTCTCCAGGCAGTCAATAGCGTTAAAGAGCTATTACCAGAGTAAATTTTATTGGTACAACATCAGAATTGGGCTTTAGAATTCCTTCCTATATAGTGTGAGTCTGTATTTGATTTCCAAATACCCATTACTGTAATTACCTGGAAGTTCTAGTATTGGCAAAAACATGGTGCTTCTGGCTTAAAGCATCTCAGTTAAAATTATTAAAGAATTAGAATTGGCCAGCTTTTGTCTGAGGCAAAGTTCTGACAGTGCTACAGCTCCCTTAAAGGCTAGTTGGCGTGTTTAACACATTCCGAACAGTGAGGTGTGTTTACTAAATATGTTTATTTTCCATAGTCATGTGGCTAAAATCTATGTTTGTTTTAAAATTTTGCTTCAAAGAGTGTTCCCTGCCAGGAAAAAGAGGTGCCCTTTAAAATGCACATAGGGATAGCTGTTTCTCCTTGGGAAAGGCTGCAGCACACTTGACATACCTCACCTTAAGCTTTATGCCTGAGCTGAAACGTGGCCAGTGCTGTAGCAGTCAGGGGTGGATGAGTCAGAATGGATGTCAGCAGAAAGGCACCTCCTACCAGCAGGGTGAAAACACTGTGAAATATGAGGGGAAGGTCATGAAAATAATGCTTAAAAAAATTAAAAAGCAAAATTCGGCTTCCTCAAAGAACTTGGTCAAGGTGAAGGATGCTGATCTCTCCAGATATGGAACAGAAAGTCTGTAAGGGAGCTGCAGTGACTCTTCCCAGCTCTACTTGCTGGCTTCCACATAGAGATTTATTATTTAATATCTGTTACAAACACTATTTAGAACAGTAAATAGAAATAAATTTAGAACATCACCTCCTCCCCTCTTGGCCTTTCACTAACACCTGGCCAGAAGAGGGTCTCAAGGACAGTTTGGCATGAATTTTGATCAGTGAACATTGCCTCACTAGATAAAATTAATTGATGGTGTCTCTGTGCTGGTCATGAAGTTTGTTCCCCAGATAGTAAGTTTAGCATCCAGTCATTATTTGTGTCTCCTCTTGGGCTATTTTTAATTAGGAGTGTTTTAATTAGCAGCCTTCCAGTACCTAGAGGGGCTCCAGAAGAGCTGGAAAGGAACCTGAGACAAAGGCCTGGACAAGAGGAAATTACTTCCCACTGCCAGAAGGCAGGCTTAGACTGGATATTGGGAAGAAGTTATTCCCTGTGAGGGTGGGGAGGTCCTGACACAGGTTGACCAGAGAAGCTGTGGCTGCCCCTGGATCCCTGGAAGTGTCCAAGGCCAGGTTGGAGCAATCTAGGCTAATGGAAGGTGTCCCTGCCCACAGCAGGGGGTGGAACGAGATGGTTCCTTACAAACCAAACCATCCCATTATTCCAGGATTCTGTTATGTCTGTTCTATTCTGTCTATGAATGTCAGCCTCTTGTCAGTGCCTTTTTAAACCCTTTTTTTTTTGCAAGTCTCTTCTGAAAGAAAATACCTCCTGTAGCACCCAGAAGTGCTTATAAATGCCGTTTTTATTGTCAGCAGAATTGGTGGTGGACTCTTGCTGCGGTAAGCATAGTAAGGGAACACATGGTAAAAATAGAATTTGCATTTTAAAATATTGTGGAACTGATGAAAGCTTTTCTCCTGAGATTAATACTCACTCCTGTGAGTATGTAGTTGTTATTTTTCCCCAGAAGTTGCTCAACCCTGTGACCAGACTATTATGCAGCTACTTTTTGGGTGGCTCTGCGTTCAAACGTGTTAAGGTTGGCTCGTGCTGTGCTCCACACATAGCTGGGATGCAATATCCTTGGATCTTTTGGAAAACAACTGAAGAGAAAAAAATGCATCTAGACCTCTGCACTGAGGTTGCTGTCTGGCCAGTTTATGCAACAGGGTCAATAAAAGCTGATTGAGATTGGCCTTTTGTTGCCCCACTTCTCCTGTTTTTCCGATGTGTCCCTCACCAGATGTAGGTTACATTTATCTCCAGCTGTCATTGATGGTTTGCCACTGCTGGCTCTAAATCAATAAAAACACGCTGGTATTTTCCATGTCCCTGTTCCCTGGGGTGTTGTGGGGCTTGGAGATCCTGTCACGTCAGGAACTATATTGGGAGCTGGTGCAGAGCACGGGGCGTGCTCAGGGGATGAACAGCGACCTGGAGTAGATTAATTCTCAAAGTACCTACTACCATTCATAAAAAACTCCCTTGGATGATTGAAGTCCTATCTGCCCAAAACACAGCACTGTTTCCCTGTGTGCCATTACAGTTAAATGCCAGTCACCATTAAATTAATATCACAGTAATATAAGGATTTTAGGATCACAGAATATCCCAGATTGGAAAGGACCCACAAGAATCATAGAGTTCAATATGTTTTAAAAATCACACATTCATTGATTCCATTTCATAATGTCACAATGATTTTCAAATTTTATTTATTGATAAATTAGTATTTCTTAGTGACAGATTAAACAACTTCCCAGTTGCCTTGCTTTCCTTAGAGTCCCTGCTTAAAAGTTCTTAAGAGACAAGGCTGGTGAGCAATGACTGAACATGTAGGTATCTATAGAACTGTTATTCCCTACTAAATTGTCAGTGTTTCCGTTAGAAATTATGAACATGGACAAACCTTTCCTTAGAGTGCTGCGTCTGCTTACTGTTTAATGTTGGATGGTTAAAAATAGTGAACTGACTTAGAACTTCCTGAGCTCCTGATGGGCTTAAACCTGCATGTTACAAGATTATAGGCCTAGATTTGCGATGGAGTTTGTTTGCCTTGCTTCTCTTCATTCTTGCAGGCATCCCTGATCAGACATAGGTTGCCCCTAGTTCTTGGTGTAAATGCTCATCTACATACTACTCTCCCTAAATCAGTAGCAAAGTGTTTGTATTTGGTTCCACACACCCCATGTGTTCTGTGGCCCCTTAGGGGCTAAATCTCATTTTCCTAGAGCCTTTTCCCGTCTTTAGTTCCCAGTATTTACTGTGAGCATACAATGAATGGATTTGGTGATTCTTTGCTGCAAGCCCTATGAAACTAAAGATGTGATCTTTGGGAAATATTCAGTGCAGATGTTTGGTTAACTCTGCTGGTTTGAGTGTGCTAAGGCTGAGGAGGAACAGATGTCGATGTTGTTCAGATGTTTTATGTAGATGCTCATCTTATTCACAGAGGTTTTTCTCTGTAGCCTTCCTGCACTGAGCAGACAACCTGGGAAGCCTTTGCAGGCCAACTGTCAGTGGTCAGACAGTGGATATCAGGGTTCCTGAAATGCTGTTGCTCAGTCATGTTTGCTGACCTGGTAATGTACAAGAATCTTTTTGTTTGCACCTACTGGAGAAACTAGAAATATCAGCCTTTTCCAGGCCTTTCACTCTTTCTGTTGCAAATAGAAATACAGTCAGTGCCATCCCCAGATAGTTTCCTTGTGCTGGGTCAGATTCAGTATCCAATTAAGTCAACTCAATGTGAAAATCTGTGACATTTAATCTTAAATGTTGAATTGTTCTATTTTTCATGTTCATAGTATTATTTAGAGGAAGAAGAGGACAGTGCAAAAGGCAAATGGAACAGCAAATGCTGGCTGGATCAAACCGTTGAATTATTTTAGCTGCATTCTTTCCCCCAAATTTGTGAAGATTTGGATGTGTACATAGCTCCTTTTTTCTGTTCCAATATTCCAGGCATGGATGAGGCATAGGAAGGGAAAAATCCTACCAGTAGCACACCTACAGCTACCAAGTGGTTGATTGAATAGCTGAGTGACATTGAGGTAAGCTTTCACTGGAGCATAATTCCTGCAGCTGTGATACAGTGGAAGTATAGACAGGGGAGGAACTCAATGGCCTGCTTAAGAAAATTAATCTTTGCCTGTGTTTCCCAGGCAACACAGATAAGGAAAGGAGTATCTGCCATGCTTAGAAAATTAGTTTGTTGTATTTAAGGGGAAAATTGCTCTAGCAAAATCTAAACTATTCTCAAGCAATAAAATAAAAGAGCTTTTAATTCCAGTTATCTTTTCAGACCCCACTGAAACCACTCACACAGAGAATGAACATAGTGAAGCCTAGGTGGGAAAGTTACTCTAAAGTAAGATAAATAATTTACCATGTTGATATCCTTAACCATTCCTTAGATAGTTTGATTTTAGCACAGAGGAAGGTGTCTTGTATTTATCATGAACAAGGGCTGAGTCCTCATGGGAATTTAGATGTACTTAGTAGAATACCAGTTCTGTTGTTTGAGTGTATTCTTATTATAGATAGACAATTCAAATGGCTGCCCAAAATATTTGTCTTTTGACAGGTTCACAGTATTTTAGGATCTAACTAAAACAAGCAGAACCAAAAGGTTGGGGAAGAGAATCTTTTTGCTGTTGCTTATTCCTCATCTCAGTAATAAGGATCTTGCTAGGGGTCCTACTTATTTTATTTTTATACACACACACATATATGTATGCAGTCTTTATATAACTTTAAACTAATATATTTCCAAATCCTGGTCAGTTAGGAGAAATAACAAAAGCTGCTAGAAGTTGCCATTTTAGTGGAACTCCTATAAACATTTCACCACTGGCAAGCACTTGCTGATCTGTACTTTAAGATAATCTCATGATTTTTGTTTGTTTGATTTTAACCTTTGGCTTGTTTTTAACCTTTCCTAGAGTATTTTTAGTCACTTTAATGACTGTTCCTAGACTAAAATCAGCTTCTGTCCCCATTTTCCTTAAATAAATTAGGTCTGTTTCAAAAAGCATCATAAAATAGATGAAAACAGGATCCAGTGCCTAAAGACCTAAGGAGAAGTGAAAGATTTGGCAAGGAGGTTGCTATAAAACTGCTTCTCAGTTTGTGCTTTCTGACTATTCCCCCAATTCTCCCTTAGTTTTCTATGAGATGCTCTGTGAGCCAATGCCCCTGACTTTCTTCAGGTGAAACAGAACTGCAGAATTCTCCTGGCTCTTTAGGCTCCTGACTTTTATAGGCTCTATTTATTGTCTGATTTCTTATAATAAAGAAAACAGACAATAAATACATTTATTTATTAGGAAGATAAAGAAAACCAATAGTGCTTCTGGTTGTCTGCTGTTGATTTCAGATTGTGTAACCCAACCCGAGCAATGGCTGGTTGCAGGTAAGCTTCCAAGAAAACAATTCAAAGCTTTAGTGTGTCTGATGGAGCAAGATGAGAGGATATATTATAGGTATTCTCTTCTTGGGCATTGCAGTTTGTGGCTAAGGGTCCCTGAACAATTTTCTGCAGAAGCATAAATGAAGTGCTCCTGGTAGAATCTTTTACTCTCCTGTGTAGCTTTTTATGATGAAACAACTCTTTGAACATGAACTGGATTGTCTTGTGGGTCTTATATTAATATATCTGGCTTTTAAAATGTTATCTTTCTTGCATTCTTGCATTTCTCCTTGCCTTCCCTCTACTTCTTGTTTTGTTTTGTTTTGGATGAGGCTTGCAGGATGATGTTTAGATCTCTTACATACTTTCCTTTGCATGTTTTCCTTTTGACATAATTACTTTTACAGAAAGTATTGGAAAGACAATTGGAAAAGGACTTTTTTTGGAAAAGAGAGGGAAATGAAAAAGTGGCAAACTGACATTTTTATTATCTTTGAGGGCAAGAAAAGATTTAAATAGAAGATTTGCTAACATCTTATTTGATGCAAAACTTGGTGGTTTTTGCAATGTCTGAAATCCTACTTTCCTGTTGGAAAGCTTCCAGCTGAAGCAGCTCTTTCTGTGGTTTACATCTCCTATTTTACCTCCACTTTGGCAGAGTTCCCATCCATGGGTGCTTCAGCATGATTTCCATCTCCTCAGCCATCAGTGACAGCGTTACAGAGGTCAGCCTGGCAGAGCTCAGTGGGGATTACTGGGAGTGACTGATCCCAGCCTTCCTTCTCCAGCAGGATTGGCACTGCCTTTAGTGCTCTCCCTGACAAATTATCAGTCACTTCCAGCTGACAGAGGTTGACTGCCTCCTCTACCATAGCAGAGCAACGAGGAAAAGCTTTTGTTCCTACACGTCACCTTTCCATGGTTAAATGTAGGATTGGAGCCTCGCATGGTCACGCTTTCAAAGTGTTTTTAATAATGGATATGGATTTTAAACTGGAATAGTGGTGGGTGACAGCCTGGCTTGGGGCTAGGGGAGGGCTGTCAGGCTATTTTGCCTGCTTATTTATTTCCAATTAAATAGAAATCCCATCTGTAATGGGATTATGGTATTTGCTGAGAGTGCCTGAGGGCTTTTAAAGCATTGACTTTCTGACATCACTGAAAATGGGAAATAGGATGCTGGCTTGCTGTGGTGCACAGAGAATATCTGAATAATTGAGTCTTTAATGGGTTTAGGATTGTTAGCTTTAGCTGGGATGTATGCTGGAAATGGGCAGGGTGTATAGGAAAGAATTATTCCCTTTGAGGGTGGGGAGGCCACAGGTTTGCAGAGAAGCTGTGGCTGCCCCTGGATCCCTGGATGTGTCCAAGGCCAGGCTGGATGGGGTTTGGAGCAACCTGGGCTAGTGAAAAGTGTCCCTGCCCATGGCAGAGGGTGGAATGAGATTATCTTTAAGGTCCTTTCCAACTCAAACCATTCTATTATTCTGTGCATAGGAAGGAAGAGAGAAAGAGGAAGAAAGTGAAAGAGATGAGTAGAGGGGGGGAAGAAAAGAGGAATTGAAGTATAGGACAGGGAAGCAAAGTGGGGAGAAACATCTTGTGCATTCCCTTGCTTGCTCAGAGCCTGGGCAATGGGAGGAAATGCCCCAGCCATCAGTCCAGTGCCTAAAAAGGAGTCTCTCAAACAATGCTCTTGGAAACAACAGCAAAGAACAGATCTAAAGGTTCAGATCACCTCAGCTGACCCAGTGACGCAGCTGGTTTGAGCCCAGAGCTCAAGGATCAAAGCAGGCACTGCCTACACAAAGGTTTCCCTGCAGGACCCAGGGGACAGGCCATGGACTGCAGTGAGGCCACATGTTGGGATTGAATCGAGTTCCTTGGGAACATGGTGTCACTTGTCACTTTGATTCCAAAGGGATCAGGATCAGTCACATTTGTGCAGGTGCTAGAAGGAAGTGTCATGCACAAAAAAGTGCTGGATGGGGGCATCTTGCTGGTCTTTTACTGTCTGTATTTTAGGAAATCAAGTCCATGTCACAGTGATGGATCCATGTGTGTAAAACAAAAAACTTTTTCTGCCTACTGGCATCTAAAACCCAACAGTATTTGCCAATCCTGTAAAATATCCAAACCGTGCCACTCACCATGCTCATAATTTCCCTGTCACTTGGACTTTCCCTGGAAAAATGGAGACATGGATATCTGGCTTTGGAGCCCTCAGCTTCTGGTTTGATTCCAAGAGGTTTAGTTTGACCCTGTGCCCCAAGTCAGCTGCTCTTAGGAGGAGGAATTGAGGGTGGGAGACAGAGTC
Organism: Sylvia atricapilla; assembly: GCF_009819655.1. Lineage (NCBI taxonomy): Eukaryota > Metazoa > Chordata > Aves > Passeriformes > Sylviidae > Sylvia > Sylvia atricapilla. Next base: position 5,501,830 of record NC_089148.1, read on the forward strand.
ACCAAGCTAATCAATCAAGTGCTGGTCAATAATGGTCTGCTGGGGTTGAGAAGGTAAATATGATGTGAGGGTGTGCAAGAAATCATTGTTTGAAAAACTGTAATGTGTCTGCTCTAGTCAGCATTAGCAGGCCCTGGTCCAGCTTTGGATGCTATGTTTCAGGAGAGACATGGCGAGCACTGCGAGGGGGGCACTGAAGGTGCTCAGAGATCTGAGAAATACAATTCTCAGGGAAAAGTTGAAACAACCCAAATTCTCTTAGTTTAAAAGCAACTGAAAGAAGGAGAGTGGGACTTAAATCTGAAGCCCTTAAAGAGCTGCTGGAAAAAGAAAGAAAATAGTTTATCTTCTGTGTCCACAGTGGTAAAAAAAAAAAACAAACCCAAAAAACCACAAACAAACAAACAAAAAACCCAAAACTAATTACATGAAGGGAGATTATGAAGGGAGATTTGGGTTGATTTTGGAAAAGCAGAAAATGTACTTACACCTTGGAAACAAACCCAAAACACAGAGGGAGCACATGAAATACCATTAGAGGATTTTAAGAGTAAGTTTGACAAACTACTGGAAGCAATTGTTTTGGCAGGACTGATCCTATGCGCAAAGGGCAGATAAGAGTCTCGAGGGTCCTGTTTCCTTGCATTTTGACCTAATTTTAATTTTGTCAAGACAACTTTGGGCTTTGTTCCTGGCTTTCAGAGCATCTGCAATTGCTTTGCAAATTTTGTGTTTCTCTGTTCTCATGGCAGGCACTGCATTAAGATGTAACTTTAGGCTTACCCTAAATGATACAAACCCCACTTGCAACACCCTTGTGCTCTCACAGTAAATCTCCTGTGCCACATTTGGAGGGGAATTTTTTCAGCAAGTTGCACATCTGTGATTTGGTAGCTACACTCCAGGTGATAGTTCCTCCTCAGAATGTCCTGTGGCAATGTGCCTCACCAAGGGAAAGGAAGAAACCTCTGTGGCTTCCCCTCCTGCCACTGGGCCACTCTCCCCACCATGAACGTGGGTGGCTTTGACATAACTTGCTGCCTTCTTGTCTCATATTTGTTTGTGCATGAATTTCCAAGGGATTAAAGGCTGACTGAGGGATACGTTACCTCAGATTTCCTCCTACCTTTTCTTTTTAAAGACAGTGGTATGTTTCCTCAACACACTGCAGGTCAAATCCTGTTTTATCAAGCTTAGGTAAACAGCCCATATCCCTGAAGGGACACAACACATGCTCTACTGGGTTGGGTTGGAGAGGGCTCATCGAGAGAGCTGTGTGAAATAAAGGAATGGTTCAGAAAGTTCCTGGATGGGAAGGAGCCAAGTCCAAGACTGCACTGATGTTGTAACTGCACAGTAGTTGTGCACACTTTTGGGGCAAAGGCAGTAAAATTTGTGTTTTCTGTTCTGCTGTAAGTATTTAAAAGGAAATATGAGTGTTTGTGTGTCCTGCAAGTGCATCTAGGTGCAATCCTGATTCAGACTGAAAACAAATAATGAGGAGGAAGGGTAATGTCTGGGTGTCCTCCTGACTATGTTCCAGAGGACAGGTCTCTGCCTACCCAGTGTCCCCCTTGGTAGGAGGTGTCTGCTCAGCTCACTGTTAACAAGACACAGCCACCTCCCCCTGGAAACCAGTGAGACAGAAATTCCTGTCTGTGGACTCCTACCTTCTCTGTCCAGGCAGTTTCTTATGAACTTGCTGATTTTGTGGCCAGGTTGACATTGGGATTTGGGTCATTCAAACAAATCGATTTCAGGTGGGTAAAAACATCAACACAATATTAGCACAAGGAGTAGGTGAAGTGTGAGGCTGAGGGAACACTCTGTGCAGCCTTGAGAAGGGCCACAGAAACAAGTCCTTAGAAACACCCCCAAACTCTTGGTACTGTTTATCTACTGTATACAAAACAAGTGGTGGTAGGTAGCACAGGGCCATTGGCATTGAAGTAGATCCTGTTTTGTTTAGTACTCCAGGTTTTTCCTCTTCATCAGATGTTCAGAACACTTTGCAAGTAGCTAACAATAAACTGCCTAAAAACATGGAAATGCAAGATTTCCCTCCATCGCTCTACCTAGCTGGAGAGCTATAGAGTTTTATATAAACTTCTATAAAATAAAATAAACTGGCTAATGATTTGGTGCAGTTCTTCCAATAAGCAGAAAACCCCCATATTTCTGCTCAGTCTGCATTCAAGACAGAAGTATTCCAACAGGGATAATCTATTTGCTCAGAAAGAGAAAATTTCTGATTTTCTCTGAGGGGTCTGTGCTCATATTTCCCCTTGTCTTTGTGTAGATCTGTTTATGCTTACTCACTTGGTTTAATAGCACTGCTTGCTATAATATGTAGGTGTTTTTATGGGGTTTGTTATCTGCTTTTCATATGTATGGCTTCTTCTCCATTTCTCCCCAGGGTTCAGCTCCCTAAGGACAAACCTGGCAGCCCTTTCCCACTGAGGGCTCTGGGGTGTCCTAAGTGCCACTCGGTTCTGGCTTCCAGACTGCCAAAGAGAAATAATTTCCAACTCTCCTGGAAACCTCCTGCTGCTCTGGGCTGGGAAATGGTGCTGTGTGTAACTGCTGCCTGCAATGTGCTCTGCCTGTCCTCCTTCCCTTCAATCCTACAGCCTCACTGCCCTTCCTTGATGTTTCCCACCTCTTGGGATGGCAGGAGGTAAGGTGGCCTCTCCACCAGTATATTCACCTCTATCTCATGTACATCAGTAAATCTCCTATGAGAAAGTAATTCCACTGGGATCAAAGATCCCACCTGCTGCCAGATGCCTGAAGAACTTAGTAGCATTCTCCTGTCTGTTACTGTACAGTGGAGGTGTTTTAGCCCCGGTTTTTGGGAGCCAAAGTTGACTCTAGTTATATAATCTTTGGATTTGGTCATGAGGCCTGTGTTCAGGCGTGTCTGAAAATCCTCTGAGGAGGAACAGGGACCAGAGGCAGCCTGGATCCAGAGAAAATCATGTGAGGCACAGCTGGCTCTGCCTGCACCGGAGGGGTCTGTGCCAGGCTCCTCCAGGACTGGGAGTTGTTATCAGGAGTGCTCAGGGTGGCTTTTAATGTGACCAACTGCTGGCAGCACAGTTCATGTGGAAACACCTCCATGGCTCACTGATCATGTTCTGGAGTGACTATCAATATGTAAACCAAGCCTGAATTGTACTTTGAATGCTCCAAAGGAGGTCACCAATACTGCAGTGGATTAAAAATTTACTTTTGTAAAAGGCATGACACATTTTATAGTCCACGTGTACAAGTCTGATAAGGCAAACAGACAAAAAATAGGAGACTTTCAGTCTGATGAAATACAGCAATATTTGTTGTGTTAAAGAAAACCAGCTCAGAAAATGTTTCATTTTTGTGAGGGGAAGTGAACTGTTGCAAAAATATAAATGTGATTAGTTATATAAAGATATTCCTTTTACTGCATAAGTACAAATCTAAAGTACACTAAGCCTTACAGAGGAAATCCCTTAATTGGCAGACAGAGCCTTTACCATGGTGCTGGTTTTAGCTGTTCAGGAAATACATTGATAGTAAATCTCCACTGATAGTAAATCTCCACTGGTAGTAAATCAATGTTAACAACACCTAATGAAAAGTTTTCTTTACTGTTCCCCTTTCTGAGAAACATCTGCCCATGGCAGTGGGCACTGATAGCCAGTAGTCCTACAGATGGAAAAGCAGCCTTGGTGTGTGTTTCCTTAGGGTTTGTAAGGCAGGGTGGCCTAAAAGCCTCAGGACCTGTTAAGGATTTCTTAACAGGAGTAAGACTCCTACTATTCTTATTACCAGCTATTTCCTATTTACTGGCTCTAAGCCTGCAGAGATGCTGTTAATGAACCCTGGGCTAGGGCTGGAGTGAGGATCAGGCAGACCCCTGTCAGGAGCTCACTTTGAGTCAAGGCACTGACAGTTCCAGTGGGCTTCTCCTACAGACCAAGTACTCAGGGTGGAAATGGCCACACTGGAAGTGAATCCTCACAGAACACAAGGGAAGTGTTCTGGGGCCCACTCCTGCATTCCTTGAGCCTGAAAATTCAGTCTAAGCCTGGCAGCAGTGCCCCTGAAATGGCACAATGTGGCATTTGTGCATTCACTTTGAGCAGAGGCAGATGAAAATCTCATTTAAAAAGCCTGCACTTTTTTAAAAAGGGTAGAAGAGACTTGGATGTCAATATCTGTTTGATGTGTTTGATTTGAAGTCAGTATCAAAATCACCATGGACTTAAATCCTGTTTGCAGCCTTATTTTAACTTTTTAGGATTTTTGTGTCTCCCTAAGGAGCTTGATAAAGTGAGGAAGGCCAGCACAGGGCATTCCTGATCAGACCTTTTCTACTTTTAAAGGGTAAATAGAAAGAAACAGAGGTATGTGTGGGAGTTTTAGATCTTACGGCACTAATGTCCTCAGAGGAAGAACAAACAGAGCTCAGGCAAATGTTTGCAGATTTATTTCAGTGGCCTAAATGAGGCTAGAATTCCAAGCAACTGGCCCTGATTTATTATATTCATAATATAGTGAAGGCTTTTTCTCACAGTAAATGTTCTCTTTGTTATATTGATATAAATGACTGTGTTGGTCCCAGGAGGAAAGTATTTTCAGAGTCTGATGATTTCTCTTAGAAGAGTGCATTTCAGTCTCTCAAGGGGTTACTCTGCTGATAAGCCAGGCTGGCTTTGGGGACCAATTGTTAGCACAGTTAAAGCACAGGTCCAGAAAAACTGTCTGTGAACAGCTTCTTTGAACTGATGTTAGTTGAATTTTAACACTGTTATTGAGGGAGGAAGGCAAAGAACATTTTGATTCATTGTCTATCAGTTACATAGAGCTGGGAGGATACACACAGCACAGATCTGGGGGAGATTTGTTGTCCTGTTCTTCTCTCCTCTTCCTGCAGTAGGAGTTTGCAGTTTCCAGAGAAACTTTAAAGATGCTGGCTAGAGAGTGGGCTGCTGCTGATCTTTTCTGGGAAAGCTTGTCATTTGGGATTGCATTTTCCTAACTGGAAATACAAGCAACTCAAATTAGAAAGAAATAATTTAATGTTTAGGGCCTGGGGCTTTATTAAATGATTGTTTTTGTCCTGGTCAGACCTTTCTGTTTGCCGTTGATGATTTATTTTATTATGGATTACAGCGTTAATAATTTGCAAGATTACCTGGCAAATGGAATAGATAGTTCAATTTAACATTTTAGGAAAATATCAAAACAAATCAACATTAGAGACTTTGACACACGGGGTCACTGATTCATCTGCTAAAGCTGACAACAAACAAATGACTCATGCTAAAATGCAATAGCTTAATTATTTGGCCAGCTGCTCCAGCAGTGTTACAGAATGGATGAGAGTGTCCCTAAACCCGTGGTGGTATTTTTCCCCCCTCTCATGCACGTCTAGAGTGTTATGATTTGGATCAGAATTACAGCTTTTAGTACTGCAAAAACCAAGACAAAACCAAAGCATCTCCATAAAACCCAGCACAGGCTACCCAGGGCAGTGGTAGAGTCCCCATCCCTGGAGAACCATGTGCATGTGGCACCTGGGAACAGGTTTGGTGTTGGATAATGGGGATGGTGCTGCCTGGGGGTTGGACTTGGTGATCTTAAGGGTCTTTTTCAACCTTAACAATTCTATAATTCTATGATTCTCTAAAAAATTAAATCAAATCCCACTAGGATTGGAAGGGATACTCCTGAATTTTGGCTTCTTTGCAGGCTTATTCCATGACATGATCAAATTTCCTGAAGAGCTGTGTTCCCTTTAGGGTTCACAGTGGTTTGTGTAAATGTGAGTCATGGCTTATGACCTTATCACTAAAATCCACCTTTGGAGAAGAGGGGAGTGACAGGTATCAAAGAGAAAAAAGCACTTCCTGGCAAGTAACTGCCTCTGGATGCGTCAGTAGGACTGCAGCTCTTACTTCCACCCCATTTCTCAGGGGAAGCCCTTCAGGGGAAAGTGGAAGTACTGGAGCTTTGCTGTTCTCCATGTCCTGTTGCAGAGTGTATGGGCTGGGCAGGACTTCTGAACCTGCTCCTCATCCTCTGCCCATGAATTGTGCCACAATCCTTCATGATGCATTCTAGGCAAGATGGAATTTCTTTCCCCCCTCTAAACCATGAAAAAGCCCTGCGTTTTCAGGGGCATCTTCCTTACCTGGACATCTACATCTTAGTTTTGCTGCTAAGGCAAATGTTTCACTACTAATGCCAGTGTTTCACCAGTCACAAATGGATAGGCTGTGGGTACACGAAACTCTGTTATACAGAGTCTAATCATTGTTTGGAAAGTGGATCTTTTTGAAAAAAAATCCTTAGCATCAGGATCTGAGCATCACAACACAATGGTAACTAGCTGTTACATCAAGCTATGGATCCCATCTGGTTTAAGGACAACAAGTAAACCTGCAACTGCACAGGGAATCCGGCTGACATGGGAATGGACTCTGAATTGAGAAGGGTTTTCCTGCTGCTTGTGCTGAGGCTACGATCCAGTGTTGCCGTGGTGGAAACTTGTCATTTATAAGCTTGTTGTAGTACTGGTGCGGATTTGTGCCAGATGAATTCCTTCTAGATTCAAATTCTTCAGAAAAGAAATGATGTTACATGCCTAGTTACTCATCCCTTTTTGCCCTTGGGTAGGACTGTGCAGCATCAACTGTTTTTTTAGTCCTTGTGGGAAGGATTGATGGGCCATTGGCCAAAACCACGGATCAAATTCTGTCCTTTTGAAATGAACACCACAAAATTCTGGAGGCTGAGTCCTCTTCAGTATAATACTCCCACAACAGCAGGATTTTCCTGAACCTGTGTGCATGCTGAATCTAGAAACAGTGTTAGGTATGACCTAATAACCAAGATTACTTCCAGCTGCAAATCTGGACTTCAAATCTATCCCACAGATGGGTCTGAGTTTCTCTCTTGCAAATCTGAATTGTATCAGTCCTGCCCTTGGTGCTGTTCTGGAAATCGGGCAGGGTTGTGTTTATCCTAAACTTGATCCACAGTTTTTGTGTGGCCCTGGGGGAAACTGGACAGCAGATAACGACCTAATTAGTAGAACATGCCAGAGCACACTTCTGTCTCAAAGCTAAACCAAAATGGTTCTTAAAGGCCTTCGGCTGCCTTGTCTCTTTTGAGGCACATGAGGTGTGTTCTAAAGATCCACCCAAGCAGAACTTCCTGTTTCCATGCTTTCAAGTTGGCTCTGGGAACACTTCACACTTCTGCTCTCTCACAGAGCAGAGCTCCTGTTGTCTCTTCATCTTAAACCCAGCAGTGGGGAACTCAGTTGAGTGCTGGGGCTGCAGCAGGAAGCAGAACAACTGAAAACTGCCTCACTTCTGGGAGAACTTGTGCATCTGAGCAACTCGGCACAGGGTACAAATGTGCTCATCCCTGTGTTCCATGACCAGGTCCAGATGGGAGCACAGAGACATGTCCAGCTCCTGTATTGCTAAAGGGAAGGGATTAAAAGTGCCACAAGAGAAACAATATCATTCACTCCCTTATAGGATTCTGGTACATGAATGTTTTAATACATTCAATTTTGAGGGCAAATTCAGTTTCAACAAGTGTCAAAGAAGATGGCTTCTGAACTAAAAAACTCTTTTGTTGTCTCTTTTTCATAATAAAAACACTCTTGAGCCTAGATTGTGGCAGTGATCTTCCAAATATACTGCTATATAACTCAATAGAACAGTATTAGATTGGAGCAAGGCTAAAAATTCGCTAGAACAAGGATGAATCTGATATGTGACTTTATGATGATGATACATTACTGATATGTACTACAATATAGACTCTTTTACTGTGGAGTCACACAATTGAAAAGAAAGGACAAAAGGTGACTTTTTTGTCATTTATATAGTAAAAGCTTGTAAGCTTTGTACCAGCCAGGTTTCTGCATCTATGATGAGGTAATTTGACACTGGAATCTGGTATCAAACAATTCAAGAGAAACAGTGGTGTACTGGCATTGCTTGAACTCAGTGAAAGACAGGGTATGTATCAGTATCTGTTATATTTATATATCAGTGTATGCTCATAGAGGTGAGCTAAAACCACACTTTACACCAGAAGTCCAGCCTAAGCTATTCCTGCAACAGCATTACCTTACATTGCCAAATTCAGCCTCAGGTCACTCTTCCGGTCACTGTGACTGCAGGAAAACAACTAAACCCCAAACACAAAGGTAATAGAAAGCCCAGAGAAGAAACTGAATTTATTTGAGGGAATTTCAGTTGAATGGCTGCTTTACAGAGAGTAGGATAATGAAGATAATGTTGGAGACCTCTGAGGACTCTTTCTGAGGACTGTTTCTCTGAGGAATAGTGTTCAGACCTAATCTCGCAAGCCCTTGGACAAATAAATAATCCTGCCTCACACACAGAGCGTCACCTGACGTCAGTGAATGATTTGCAGGGGAAAGGATTAGTCACAGGACTAAGGGTTTGTACATTTACTTCAATTAGTCTCTCTCTGGTGTGGTTTGGTTTTTTTTTTGGGGGGTGGGGGGGTGGGGGGGTATGTTTGGTGGTTGTTTTTTTTTTTTAATACTTTTCAAATATTAAGAGTAACTTTCCCTGTATTTCTGCTTCCACACCATTTTGGTCAAAATAGTAGGTGAAATACATATAGTGGCACACAAATTTATGGTGCATTTAAATTCTGTGTCATTATAACACTTGTTACAACTATTCCACAAATGCACACAGTCTCAGGGGCAACAGCCCCAAGTGCTCTCAGCATCTTGGACGGAGCAAAACTGAACTTTCGTTGAACAAGTTTATACCCTTTTTTCCCATCTCAAAACTAACTGGAGTTCATCCATATGAAATCAAGAGAACTCAAGTGTAACTAGACAGAATAAATAAGAATGATCTCATCTTGATATCTAAGATCTACTAATAAGGAGGAGAAAATGACAAAGGGACCTTTGTGGACTAGCTTTGGTGTGAATTTCAGGCAGGGACCAGAGAAGGCCTTGCTAAAGCAGGATCAGTCTCTGTTGTGCAGGAGTCTGGTTTACAGACTGAGCCTCTGTCAGCCTGGGGGTACATCTGCATTTGCAACATAACTATTGAGTGGCCTTGGTCCCAGGAATTCCTTATCCTTGTGAGACGCTTTCTAAGGCTGTACTGGTAACACTCAGATGGATACTTTCACTGGAACAGTATGAGCTGATTTGGGATGTTTCTCTGGGTGATTACAGTCACCCTGGCTGGAAGAAAGGGCAGAACAAGACCCTGTGCTTTCTTTTAACTTGTGGGAAACAGACTCCAACCAGGATAAATTGGAGGTGAAATATACTGGCTCTTTAAGGGTATTTAGTTGCTCTACCCATAACAAATCCTGAAGAACTAGTCTGGAGAATTAGTTCTGAACAATGTTCTGAGGCAGAATGCATGTGTCAGTACTGAAGGAGCTTAATTCTTGAAAGAAGAGAACAAACCCATAACCATACATATTCAAAAGTAACTGGAGAAACATGAACCCTCTGAATTGTATGTGGTCACCTTAAAGCAACCAAAATCAAACATTGAAGTCATTACCTGTAAAACTGCCAGGATGAGTGAAAGGAGAAGAAGAAATTACTCTTTATTTCAGAGACCTGCAAGCTACTCAGAGTAATTTATGCCTTTGTCCTATCAAACCCTTTCTCGTGGCCTGCCTTAATGTTTTATTTTTAATTTGTGTTTTGTTTAAGCTACCAGAGTTTGCAGTGCTTCCTGTTGTCTTCATTTGACCCAATATTTGTGGTCCTTCCAAACATGTGGGATGGCAATTGTGCAAATGATGGGAATTTCTGCTGATCTCCTTTCTTCCCTGTCATGGTTTAACCTCTCTGTGTAGTGCTTATTTGGAGACTATAAAGGGGAAAAAAGGTACAATGAAATTTTGTTTTCAAACAACCTGTAGGACATCAGATGTTAAACTACTTGAAAACATTAAGGTTATTAGACAGCTTTGAAAACAACAGATAGAGACTGTCAGTGTTAGTGTTTTCTTGCTGGGAAAAGTCAGGGGTTCAGAACTTCTGGGTACTTCCTTATCTTTGATGGCTACTCTACCAGCATCATGCATTTGTGTTTAAAAAATAAACAAAATTCCTACTCTAGCAGGAAATTAATATTCTTATCAGATCAGATAGGTGAATAGTCCTGCTTTTAGCATGGTTATGCAAATCCCTGAAAAAACGCAAGGAAGTTAGAACTGCTGGGTTTTCTAAGGAACTATTTTATAACTATTTGTGGAAGGTATTGCTGTAGCTGTGAAGGAAGACACCCTTTGGGCTCAGTAACAGGAGAGAAGTCCCTAAGTCAATGCTTTGGGTTACCCAGAAGGCTGGAATGAGTATACAGAGAGCTTCAACTCCTGTGTTAGGAATGGCTGGTTTGCCCAACAAGATGTTCTGTGGGTTTTTGTTCTTCCTATACTTCAGTCCAGAAATGTGATTAATAAATAGGGATTTGTTTTCTCCTAATTTTTCTAGTCCTGTAGAAAAGCTTGCACTGGATTCCACCATGGTATAGATTTTATGTGTGGGGTGTTTTGTCCAGCTGAACCTTAGCCCAACCACTAAGTAAAATAAAAACAACTGTTTCTTTTTGGAAACAGGTTCAGCTGCTAGAAAGTCAACCGACCAATCCTTGGGGCAGGGCATGAAAGGAAACATTCCCTCACGATTGGAAGGAACCAAAGTCAGGTGACAATAATCCATTGCACTCTCTTCCACTCGGGTTAAGCTCTGCCGTAACTTTCTACTCTCCATGACTGTTCTTATTGATCCTCATTCTTCACTGGTGTCATCTGCTGCCATTCCTTCCTTTGTTCCAATAACTATCCATGTAAATGAAGGAGATTAGATCTATTTTCCAGCAGTTGTTGGTGGCCAGGCTTTGAACTCCCAGCCCAGCCAAGGGCTGAGCTGCTGCCGGATCTCCAACGCAGATTGCTGCTGTCGATGACTCGACTCAGTGTTTGAACACAAATCATTAAGTGGTTTATTAGTCCTTTTACCCTGCTAAACAAAAGCTGGTGTCTTTGCCAAGCCTTGTAGTGCAGGTTGTTGTGTGTGCCCAGTTATTCTTATGTTGGAAAAGCCTTGGGAGTTTTGTGGAAAGAAGGCAGAATGCCCCTTGTACCAGCAAGCAAAGTGGCTGCAGTCTGGCTCCTAAAGGGCCCCTTGGAGGGTCTCAGAGCCCCTGCCTTGGCCATGCTAAAGGGCAGGGACACAAGCACACAGTGGCATTTATCTCCTGTTCTCCAGGTGTCCATGGACATCTTGCTGGTTCCTGCAGGGCCTGGGCTGTGAAATAACCCCAGTATGGTGCTCAATCCCTTATCCCTTGGTGCTCACCTGTGTCAGGCTGTGAGCATTGCCCTGCAGCCCCTGGCAGCCAAAGCACCTTCAGCAGGCACCTCCCTGCCCTGTGCCCAGGGAGCCTTGCCCAGGGGTGTGCAGCCAGCATCCCTGCTAGGGCACAAGGCGTGGGGGAGAGGGGCTGCCATTGCTGTCTCTTCTCACAGGATGGGTTGGGGTGGGAAGAGAACTTCAAGCCCATCCAGTGCCACCCCCTTCCACGGGCAAGGGACGCCTTCCACTGAGCTAGGGTGCTCCAAAACCTGTGCAGCCTGGCCTCCTGCACTGAGGACCATTACAGGAGGTTTCTCTGCTGTGCTGCTGCTCAGACTATGCCTTCCTCAGGCTGCCTTTGCTCCTCACACAGTCAAGGATCAGCGAATCTGGGGCTGCATTTGGACCTTAACCTCTTCAGGGCTTGATAACAGAGCTGAACCACTGTTAAGAAACTGCAAGTTAATGCAAATTACTTTCTCAGGTATTTATCTTGCTGGAGGTAACCGGAGGTTATTACCTGAAGTTGCTATTTTGACTTTTCTGCAGAAAGATGGTGCAATTTGAGCAAGCTAAAGCAGTGCATTGTACTGATAATTCAAATTACCGTGGTGCATTTCTTTTTAACCCACTTAAAATTGCGTAATAATGCAGCACAGGCAGGAAATTTCTTTCCTTTTTATTTCCCCCCAAAAGTTTCTCACTGCATTGCAATGTATTCAAAACTGTTTTCAAAACTGTAATAGCAACGTGTATTTATCAGTTGACCTTGAACTTCATTTTTAATGAATAACAAAAGTCAACAGAATACTGGCTCTTGATAATCTGTAAGAGACATCAAAAAAAGGAGAGGTTAGGTAAGGAAGGCACATAAAATCAGGTAATAATCATTAAAGAATAATTTTATTGCTGTTTACACTATTACTGGAAGCTAAACAGAGTTAATATAACCTTTCAAACCTTTCAAAGCTAAGTCTTGTGGGGTTTTTCTTAACTAGAGTGAAGGACAAAGATAAGCAAAGTGGAAAGAAGTCAAACTAAGGTCGGTGACACAGGATAATATGAAAGAAGGTAATTCAGCAGGAGAGTAACAGCATGTGCTGGGGGAGGAAGAGGATGTGTCAGTGGAGAAAGGAGGAAAACATGGAAACATTATCAGAATTGTTTTCTTTATAAACTTGCCCACTTCTTGCTTCCTTTTCATAATGTGGGTATGACTGGTTAATCACTGCACATGGTGGTTGCCTGTGGCTTTGTTCCTGTACTTGACTGCATTTTTAATTATCAAGGGCACCAACAGCAGTGTCCAGGCACCGTTTTGGGCTGTCGCTGCGAACTTAGGTAAACACAAGTGGAAGTTCCACTTGGAAAAACTCTGTTGCTCATGGAAGGGGAATTTTTAAACTTCACTCTTGACTAAGTCTGAGAAATTAGCTCTGAGTTTGCATTCTGCAACATTGCCTACAAGTTACTTATCAAATCAGGGAGCGAGGGACTTGGAACCAAACATAATTAATTTTGACTGGAGAGCTGATACGTAAAGCAAGCTTATCAAAGAGCAAAAATACACTTCTTCCATACATCCACCCCAGGGAAAAATCTCAAGCAGACGCATGTCTTGTGAGGAGGAGCAGTATTTGCAGATGAGCTGTGCAGGGGAGCTGTTCCCTGGGAGCGTGACGATCTCATGTGGGGCAGAACGTTCACAGAACCCCTGTGCTGGGCAGTGAGGACACAGCATAGCAGCCCCTAATGTCCGTGTGTGCATGCTGTGCACTCCCTCTTCTGGAGAGTTCGGAGTGCTTGTGCTGCTGAGATTTCCTCCCTGGGCCTAAAAGCCCGGCAGGGCTGAAGTGGCAGTGCTGCTCCTGGATTATGGTGCCTCAAATAGGAGCAGGGAGGCACAGTGAGCAGTAGGGGCTCTGGGAGGTGCTGGGGATTCTGACACAGCCGTGAGTGTGTGGGTTGTTAGCAGTTGTGTGGAGGTTATAGTAACACAAAGGGCACCTGACCAAGCCTGAGCAGGGGCTTTCAGAACCAGCATTTCAGTGCTGACCACATCAAAACCAGAAAATCTGGATCTGACTGCTGTGGCCAGCCTCTTCCAGTGCCATGAGTCACACTGCAATAATGTCTTGAATGCCCTACATGCCAGGCATCCAAGCCTTTGATCACGATTTGGGCTCTGCAGCTCAGACTCATCACTAGGGAAATCTGATTTTCATTTGGGAAAACAGCTGAGACCTTGCTGTTTGGTCACCTAAAAAAGATAGGGCCCAGCCCCGTTCCCACCTGTGCCCCTGGCTGACCCCAGGCATGTCATCTGCTCTCTCCTTCTGTAAAACAAGGCTGACAACATTTCTGCTACCCTGGGAGGAAAATGAAATGACATAAAATCATAGAATCATGGAATGGTGTGGGTTGGGAATGACCTTAAAGCCCCTGCCATGGGCGGGGACACCTTCCCCTATCCCAGGTTGCTCCAAGCCCTGTCCAACCTGTCCTTGGATGCTTCCAGAGACAGAGCAAGACAGCTGGGGTAATTTGATATCTGGCATTACGAGCTTTTAACAGCTTTGTCAGAGAAACAAAGATTTCCATATGAAATACTTGTAACCTTAATTGATTTTGTTTGCTCTAGTTTGGGAAGGTTCACAGTATCCCTTCTTGTAACCTGTGTGCTGTCCCCCCACCTTTCCAACCTCCACTAAACAAAAAGCCCCAGCTCTCCATCTTTTCACTGCTTCTTCCCAGGAGCAGACTGATAAGGATTGTCTAATTAATTTCTTAGTGCTGGAGAATATACCCACTCATTTCTTCCCCATCCAGATAGTTTGGGCCCTTCCCCCCCACATCCCCAAATCCTTTAGCTTCCTCCACTCACAGGCCTCCAGGAATCTTTAGTCTTAAATTAAGAAAACAGACTTTTGGGGTAATCTGTTTGGTCTCTTTCTTCTCACACCCTTTATGGGTGGGTTTACAGCCATATGAAGACTCATGAATGTCATATGCCCCCAAAATAGCAAACCCATTGGTAGCACTCTATTTTCTAAGTGTAATTAAATCCTCAGTGTCCTATTGGAGCCATGGAATTTCATTGCTAAGCATTGTGGTGCTGACAGTAGAGAATGCTTCAATTTGAAGCCCATGAGATTTACAGGAATAAAGTAAAGCTTTGCTCTAGGTTTTCAAAAGCCCAAACTCTGCCTGTGCATCCATTATACATGACAGAATGATTATACTACCAAAAAAAAATTAGATATCCAATCTTTTGTATTTTGGCTGCAGGCAGTTCAGCTCTGTCTGGTTGAGTGCACGTTGTGTGTTCTTCCTTTGGATACACAAAGAGCTCTAGGTTGGGGATGAAAGGGGCAGGGGGCTGGAATCACATCAGACTGTTTTCCCTCTGTGTTTGGACAATGCAAGAACAGGCTCTGCACACACAGGAATCTCTGGGGATCATCAGTTGCTGTAGGCAAACTCAGTCCCTCATTGTTCTGATGCAAAATTAGAAATATTGGTTCATAATGTGTTGAAAGGTTTCTGTGCATCCTGAAAAAATGATGGAATCATCTAACACGTGGGCTTGGTTTTTATTGGTGTGTATATATCATATCCATCCTCTGCAGCTGGGTGTCAGGCCTAGCTAAGCCCATAGAGATTCCCAGGTCAAGAAATCTGTGATTTGGTGAGGATTATGTCGGTGAAATCAAACTGTTGCTCACCTGCTGCTGATTAATTTACCTGCAGCATTTCTGTGCAAGCAGGTGAAGCATTCAGTATTTTTAGCATGATAAGAACTTTGACAAGCAGTGAAAGCACCAAGCTCTGAAGAATCAGCTAAATGTTTCTACCCATATCAGTGCACCTACACTGGTGTTTGCAATGCTTCATGTCCTACAGATAGAACTGATACAGTGGAGGGTGTGTGGGTGACAGATCCTGCAGATTAGCTGATGCGTCTAGAGAGATTTGTGATAAAATCATGTACAATGGACCAGCAAGTCTCACATATTTTGTGTTCTTGTATTATGGACTGGCAAGGCTGCATCCAGGTGTATAAAAATCCCGTATTCCAGAGTGCTGGAGGATCATTTACTTGGCTTGTTTGTTCTTTCAGCTGGTCTTACTGATCCATAACTCACCATTCAGTCACTTGTTCAGGTCACACTGCAGGCAGTCCTGTGGTTGTGTAAGGCTTCAGCTCCTCATTCCCAAAGCTGTTCTTCCCCAGCCCCTTCCCTCTGTCACATACATCCCAGCTTTGCACACAGCAGGTATGTGACGTGGTTCTGGATATGCACACTCTGTCCTCCCAACAAAGCTCATCCCCAAGCTTCACATTCCCAAACAGAGTCACAGAGGCCTGCAGGACTTTCTGGTGTTTATTTTCCCCAGCTACACCTGCACAAGTGTTCATGGGTGTCTTGCACCAATGGTAAAACAAGGACAAGTGTTACACATGCCAGCCTTGAAAGGGCTTGGAATCTTTTCCAACAGAGAGCTGGATTTGTTCCAGATTTTCCTATATCTTGCTTATGGTGTTGCCTCTTATTAAACTGTTTTGAAATACAGTAGCACTCTTTTTACTTTTGCTCCTGAGCTGGATTTACTGCATAACACAAGGAAAGAAGAACCACCACAGCTCCTGTCGGTCAAATGTGGAGTCTATGATACCAATCACGTGGGACATGGTCACATCATATACTGGACTTCTTTCTCCCTCTGTGACTTGAAATTATTTGTTTCTTCCCTTCCTGCTCCCCCCCAAGGATTTCTGTTTTCTTCATTCAGCTCTGCCCATGGCTCTGCCCCCCTTCCTGAGGACGAGGCAGCTTTGAGCCAAACCATCACTCTTGGAATGAAAGGCTGGTGCAAATGTGAAACTCTGTTCTGGATACAGCCTTTCTCCGGTGAAACTAGCTACAGGTTTTCTCCTGACACCTACAAGACTTTGTCTAGAGCTCTTCAGGCTCTCAGCACCCAATTCATGTGGTTTGTGAAACTCAGCTTGAAAAAGAGGGGGTTCCCTGCTCCCTAACACGGAGAGGAGGAGTGAGTTTCATCACCCTCAGCTGCCTGAGCACTCAAGTGACCTCTCCTAACATCTAAACAGCTGTGAGGGGAAAAACAAAGCCCTCTTGCTGAGGAAGGAGGAGGAAGTTCAGGTTGTTTATGTGTAGTTATGGTTTCCTCTGTTTTTTCCTATTTTGTGTTGTCCCTCTTGGGTTTTTTTAAAGTTGCAGAAAGCAGACTTTGCAGGGCTGGCAATAATCTTCACTGAACATGCTAGAAAATATTGTTATTTGTTTTCTCAGGATTCAGGCTGGGCTTGTATATTTCTGAAATCCGGGCTCCTATAAGAGGTCTATGAGAGGCCCAAGACATATTCTAGAATACAAATAGAATAGAATTGTACAGGATAAAAATGTTTTGCTTGCTTGAGTAATTTCAGTCCAAGACAGGTAAAGGCCAGTTTCAAATTGATGAGGTACTCTCAAGGAGCGAGTAAATTAATTAGGAGAGGTGGCATATACTCTTACATGGACAGCACTTTTCTATCCAGTGTCTTTGCTGGGCCCATTTTCAGATGTTTTTCTGTCTTGGCATACTCTTTATTGGTCTTTTGTGGCTCTGATCAAAGGCTTCTCTTCCCACTTCTCTCTCTAGTTCATGTCATATTTACTTTCTTATTTCCAGCCACTCTCTGGCTCTGTATCTCCAAGTGACACATAGAATACCTAAACATCAATGATGGTAATACATATTGTGATTTTCTGGGTTCTTTTTCAAGGGAGGGAGATCAGGAGTTTCTTTCTGGACTCTTCAAGCAAAACTCAAGCACAGTAAGATCCTCACCTTCAATTACCTTAGTAGATCTGTTCTCTCTAAAGTTGCTGGTCATGCCTCTCCTTGAGTCAGCAGCACTCATGTGCTTTCACTGCCATCCAGGTAAGGGAGTCAATCTGGCTGGAAAACTATTTATTTTTCTCTGGTAGTTGACAGGTGGATCTGACTCGGGCCTGCTCTGCAGGCACAAATTGGCATAAGTGGGTACATGCCTTTTATTGCAGCCCAGAATTGAAAGTGACTTAAGCCATTTATAATTTATCACAACTATTCTCACTTTTACTCTTTTTAAAGGATGACCATAGAAAAATGTCTTCTTGCAGGTGCAATCACCAATTCCCTACATGAAGGAGTATGACTTCTGCAGCCCATTGCTGATGGTTAGTAAGAGCTGACTGCTGTCAACATCAGTGTAGGTTCCTGTATCTTATGTTCTTATTTTCAAGCTCAGGTCTTCAACAATGTGGCTACAGTTGGTTTTGGTGTGTTTTTGTGGGATTTTTTTCAATGAAAATAGAGATTCTGTGTTCAAGAAGCTGGGAACAAACGAAAAGCCAGAAAGTCTGCAGCAGCTGGAAGGTGTAATAACACTGGGGTGTTGTAATACTGTTTGTAGCATGTGAGGGGGAGGGTGTTGGGACACTCAAGGGGAAGAGACAGACTCGATCTTGCTGAGAGCAAGAGAGAGAGGCCTGGTGTGTGGTACAGCCAGCACTGCTGAGCAGCCCTGCCAGGGTAAAACCCTCTGCTCTGTCTGTGGCTCTCTGTATTCTGGTTGTAGAAAGGATGTTAAATAAACAGCTCAGCACTCAGGTGAAAAACCTGCATGCTTTGACAAAATAGTAACTGCAAAACAGTAACTGCCTGTGGGAAATACAGCAACCCTTGGGAGATGCCCTTGGGTGCTACACCCCCAGTCCTTGTCTGGAGAAATTCCCTCCATTCTGCCCAGGTCTCCTGATCCAAGGCCTGTGTAAGGATGGCTTGAGGCACAGCCTGTCTTTGGATATAATGCCAGTGACCTGTACACTTGAAAATGAATCTACAGGCTCTGAGGACTATTTCTGTAGCACTGACTGTCCTCCTTGTATTACATGTATGTGCTTTCAAGCAGCATCTGCCTCTGGTCTCCAAACTAATATCTGATCTTTTTGAAGGGGTGAAGTGCACCTGGAGGGTTGTGGAATTGTACTGGTGGTGGTGTAAGCCAGGGATAAAAGCACTGGCAGGGGTAAGGCTGTAACTCTTAAAGCTGCAATGGCCAAACTGTTATTTTTCCCTAAGGATAATCTGATAGAAAAGAAATGTTTATGCTGGCTTTGGAATGTTTCAGTCCAGTCCCAAACCACTGACCTCCTAAAAACAAAACAGAAATATGCCAACGCCTCCCTGAAAAAGGCCATTCCCCAGGCATGTGCTAATACTAGCCAGTTTGCCTGAATATGCACAAATAATAAATAAAAGGAGCCACATGTCTGGTTGAATCACAGAGCAATTAGGAACCTTGAATGAAGGCTTGCAGATGCTGCCTTTGCAATTTATGGTTTGCACATTCCTGTTCCTACATTTTATAAGGACTAAATGAGAGTGTGAGGGCTGTCAGCATATCCTGCTGACAATAATATTTGAATATCCTTACTTTTAAGAATTCTATTTTGAGTAACTGTTTGAATAGTGAAAGACAGGAATTTCATGCCTTCTTGTTGAATCAGCAGAGCCTTAAAATCTCCTGTTGCTTTTATCTTCAGTTATTTATAGCTTGTCTCCTCCTCAACACTTCCCTCTTGGATCCTGTAAATCCAGCTAAGAGTCATGCAAGACAGAAGAATTTGTGGTTATATGAATTACAAAAGCCCCATAACTCAAAGGTTTAGGCTTGCATTGCCTGTATCACTTTGTTGCCTTCCCCTGGCTCCTGTAGCCTCAGTTCTCTCTCCAGCCTGACCCAAGAGGATTCCTCTTTCCCTCCGTTCAGGTGTGCTCCTGCCACTCAGTCCTGCTGCAGCTCCTGGCAGCTTCTCCTGCAAGTCTCCTTGTTGTAAGTAACAAACAGCCATGGATTCTGCTCTGCCCTAACAGAGTGGGGTGAACAGGGGGCAGAGAGAATATTAATTGGAGTATTGACATGTTAATTGCAGTATTGACAGCTTCAACATATTGGAAAGGAACAGATTTACAATGCAAATGGAGAGGTGCTCTCTGAACTGTGCTTGCTCTTAATCCTGGTGCTATGGAACTGAGGATGTTTGCTGTCCATGGCATGTGATGGCTGCCAGTGTGCTGAGGAAGGGCTTTGGATTGGATGCCTGCCTCCTGAAGGCTGCAGGAGATGTCAAACCAAAGAACATGGAACACAACACAGTCCTCAGAACTGCATGGCTCCCCACAGAAAACTAACTGGAAAAGCACTTCATGGTTTAAGGCAGCAGCAGGATTGCTGTGGCCTTGCAGTTGATGTGTTCTTTTGCTGCTGCAGTGGAAGGAAAGGAGTGGAGTGTGTAGGGCAGGATCTGCCTCTGCTTCTGTAACTATTCCTGGCAGCAGGATCTGCAGTCCAGGTCTAAATATTTCCTTTTGGTTTTCCATACCACCTCCCTCTTCCCATCTTATGGTGCAAACAGAGTCATTCCTCAGCCATTGAATATCAAAGTCAAGTTTCCTATTAAGCTTCTGTGGTGGAAAAAAAGGCTTCCAGGAAAGGAAGCACAAAGGAGCCCCCATCAGGAACTGAGGCAAATCTGGCGGTGTGGCTCTAAGGCCTGGAGGGATGGGCATTGCACCGAGCTCTGACCCTGGAGATCAAAAGTCACTCCTTCAGCTTGGGCTGGATTTGCATGTGGAAATTATTCGCTAGCACTTTATTTTGCATATTCTCACATGGTACTTCTAAAAAAACACAGAGCAGCTCCTCTGTGGGTGTAGGAGCTTTGTTTGTTTCTCTCTGATCTCTTGGTACCTGCAAATAGAGGTTTAGTTCCAGATTTTGTGTTTCCTTGGCTACTCACAGCATTGTTCCCTTAGCCAGTGTTTAACATACTTTCAGAGTGATACAGCAATAGGCAAATATTTTACCTTATTCCACTAAACTACTAATTAAGTAGAAAAACACCAGCTTCTGGGGTTTAGTCACTGCAATTTTCCATCTGTTGTCAGTGGTAATTGCAGGGCACATAAAGCTTGAATGGAAGGGGCAAAAAAGCTGCTCATTCAATTTCTTATTTATCAGAATTAAAAGCCAGCTTGCCTTTTTGCATGACATTTGTGATGGCACAATTCTGGGGCACCCCCAAACTCCGAGACTCCCAGCTGGCACAGAGCCCTCTCAAGCTTCTCTGGTAATGCAGCTGATGGAATCCTCACCTTGCAATAGTCGTGGTGCCCCAAACTAGCTGTGCAGCTATTCACATACTCCTACAGATGGGCTTTTTTTCTTGTTTGAAAATGCAAATACATCTCCATTTAAACAGGATAGAGCCCAAGTATCCCCCCAGCAACGTCTGGGAAACCACATTTACTGAGTTAGAAACTTTGGGTTTAAGGATGAGATGGCTTGTACCTAATTTAGGTACTTAAAGATTGCTGGTTCCTTAAGGAAGGGAAACAGCTCTTCACGGAGTGCACCAGGAACTTGCACAACACCCCAGTTCTGCTTCATTATTTGTATTCCTTACAGTGTTACATCAAATGTGTTGAGATAAGCCCTGCTGTGTTTGTCTCATGCAAGGCATTTCTAAGGGAGTGAGGGAAAGGGGCATTTCCCTCTGCACAGTGTGTGCCCAGGGCTATATCCCTGAGGGAAAGGGGCATTTCCCTCTGCACAGTCCACCCCCAGGGCTGTGCCTGAGAGGGACAGTCAAACAGGCTGGTGTGTCAAGCCTGGCACTGAGAGGGAAATAACCAGGCCTTGGGGGGAAATGACTGATGGAACATTTTCTACCCTTTTCCTTCGCAGCTTAGCATATCTGAGAGACTGGTTATCCACTAAAGTATTGGCAGTCCTGGCAGACTTTCCCATAGCTTTGTCCTTTAGGTTCCCACCAATTTTGCTGGCATTGCTTGCTCTATTTGCAACTGATTGTAAAAAACCAAAAACAACCAACAAAAACAACCCCCCCAAACCAACCAATCAAACAAATAAAAACTTCCTTCAAAATCTAGTTATGAATTATTTTCACAGGCAAATGATTTTTCATCATAATTTCTTGAACTCTTCCATACCAGCACAGTGATAAAATCAGCTGCATTAATTGTGTTAAATACTGTGTTGAAATCGATACTGAGACTTCAGTGAATGGGCATATTGAGGGTATTTGCACATCTGAATGACTCCAACATCCTGTGACGTGCTTTGTCTTCCAGAATACACTGAAAAAGGAAATTAAACCTGGGGTTTGTGTTACACGAAGAAGTAAATTGTTAATTTAAACACAGAACAGGAGTTACAACTACCTTTCAGGTCGTCTATCATCTGAAAAACTACTTCAGTAATCATGCTCATAGAAACATGATTCAGAGTTGGTTGTCTACCTGGAGGCTGATAAAAAATGGAGTACCACAGATGTCTGTTCTGCTCAACATATTTATCAGAGTTCTGGAGGAAGATATGAAGAAAAGCCTGATCATGCTTGCAAATGGCATTGAACTGAGAGCAAGGCTGCCATGGGAGCCAGCTACATGGCCCGGAGGGGTGGGGTGAGGTGAAGCTTGGGAAGGTGAGCTCAGGGCAAAGTCCTGCCCCTGGGACAGCCTGCCAGAGACCAGCCTGCCTGAGGCCAGCTCCAGGAAAGGGCCAGGCTGGGGCACCAAGTGAGGGAGCCCACAGGGCCCTGGCAGTGCCCTGGGCAGCGCCAGCAGGGGCAGGGCCAGCACATCGGGGTACCTGCTCTGCTCAGCACACAGGAGATCACACCCCAACTCTGTGCCAGGCTTGGGGCTCCTGGGACAGCAAAGACTAAACTGAAGGGAGTTCAGTGCAGAACATCAAGGTGCTCAGGGCTGGGGCACTTGCTCTGTCAGAAGCTGAGGAGAGGGAGGTCGCTCAGCCTGAAGAAGAGTCTGCTTTGGGTGAAGGTTGCAGCAACCTCCAGTACCTCTGAGGGGGTTATTGAGAAGCTGGAGTTCCTCACTGTAGTGCAGAGTGGGAGAAGCAGAACTTAAACCTGAGAGGATCAGACTGGATACAAGGAGTGACTTTTCCTACATGAGGAAAATCAAACCTTGGAGGTTTGTGCAACCTCCCCTCTTTAACATTTCCAAGACCTGCCTGGTTTGACCTCAGAGCTGACCCTGAATGGGAGCTTGGACCAGACACATCCTGAGATCCCTTCCAACCCGAATGATCCTGTGAAAAAAACAAACTGGAAGGCTCTCTGGAGCTCATCAGGAGGTATTAGCTGAATGTTCAGCTGAGTTCTTAGTATCTGTAAGCATGGAGACTCCAAAACCTCTCCAGGTGACTTGTGCCACTATTTGACTACTCTCAAGAGTGACAAGATTCTGCAAGTAATTGGGATTTGACACTTTCTTCGTGTCTTTAGACAAAGGTTATGGCCATATAGGCCAAGGTGGGGTCAGTGTGGATAGGTGGAATGGTAGCATCAATACAGATAATGTGGCACAAAACTCCAAGATACTCTTGAGAATTGAAATAGGGTTTTTAAAATTGCATATTGTAATGTCTTTGACCTGTCTTTCACATCTCTCTTTTATCATAGTACCCTTGTCTTGTTTTCTCTCTTCCTTTCCTGCTATCCTATGGTTATACAAAGCAGTCACAGGATGAGTTCATGGTAGACCTGCAGCTCAGGGAGCAGCCAGGAGTGAGGATAGTGCAAGGCTCGAGTGGTGCAGCTGCACTGCTGGCACTTGGGCTGTGCTGGAGCTGATACACATTTATTGGGGATGGGGGAGTGTAGATTACTTCAGACTGTGCTAAGCCACTCCAGGACACTGGCTGAGTGCCAGTGGGGTTTGGCTGTGCTTCAGAAGTATTTTTACCTTGGAAGTGGTGTGTGCATCTCAAATATTGCACTTCCCGCTCTGCATTGCACTTAACATTTCTCTCATATGGCTGACACAAAGCTTAACAAATCATTATGTGGTATCTGGGAAAAAGCAGGTCAGTGGAATCGCAGAGATTGAGGATCATTTCCATAATCTTAATTAATCCTTTCCTTTGAAGTAAAAACATTCCAAATGGCAGTAAATGTCCTTACAGCATTCTGGCACCAGCAAGCAGCCTGGGGTGTCCTCACATTCATTGCTGCATAGGAATAGATAGGGGTGAATAATTTGGAGCAGTGGGTTACAGATCCACAGGGACAACAAATAAGAAAGCAAAGCAACAGCTTTTCATGAGAGCCTGTTAGGACCCTGTTGGGAATTTTTCTATAAATATTGCCTTATATCTCTCATTCATCTCTACAAAAATATAAAATCCAGCAGGGTTTGCATATAAAATCCTGACTGGTGAGAACTATAAATGATGATAAATATAGATACTCTGAGGGCTGGAGCCCCTCTGCTCTGAAAGCAGCCTGGGAGAGCTGGGGGTGTTCACATGAAGTAGAGAAACTCCAGGGAGACCTAAGAGCCCCTTGCAGTGCCTAAAGGGGCTCCAAGAGAGCTGGAGAGGGACTGGGGACAAGGGATGGAGGGACAGGACACAGGGAATGGCTTCCCATTGCAAGATGGCAGGGATAGATGGGATACTGGGAAGGAATCCCTAAGAGGGAGGTAAGGCCCTGGCCCTAGAGAAGCTGTGGCTGGCCCTGGATCCCTGGAAGTGTCCAAGGCCAGGTTGGATGGGGCTTGGAGCAGTCTGGGCTAGTGGAAGGTGTCCCTGCCCATGTCAGGGGTGGAACAAGATGGGTTTTCAGGTCTTTTCCAACCCAAGCCCATCTAGGATTCTATGATAAATGCTGTTTCATTCTAGGAATGGCCATAATCAGTAATTTAGGGTGGTCACTGCTCTGTGGGATGTGAGAGGTGCTGTGTTGTGATGGACATGTTTTGAATAACTGTGAGAACCCCAGCAGGAGGAAAGGGAGGACCAGCCCTTGGGCAATTGCTGTCCATGTTCACAATTTAGCAGCAGTGCTGCCTGCCAGGAAAAGCAAGCATGGTGTGAAGGGAGGGTCAATATCCTCTAGGAGACCAATTACTGTAGCTGATAAATAATAGCCAAAGGTTTGGTCAGCCAGGCTGTTCTGGAGGTGTGATGAGGTAACTCTGCTCATGGCCTTTAGCTCCTTAAAGGCATGAACTGGCAAGAGGTGCTCCAGGTTGAGCAATTTTGATTCAGGTTGGACAGTTTACACCTGTAAACAATACCTGGGAGATGCAAAAGGCCTGCGAAAGGCCAGGGAATAAGTGGGAATGAGTTGATAGGTAGCTGTGTCTATGGGTGGTGGTGCATCAGGGTCCGGAGTTGCTGCTGGGAAGCTGGAAGGGAAGAGTAGCTCCTCAGAAGATGTGAGAATCCCTTGCCAACAGAGTCAGGGAGGGAGACTGGAGTTTGTGACTGTCTAGACTTTTGCCCACTAAAGACAGTACTTAAGTCTGTGGAAATTGGCTGTTGAGACTCAGTGGAAATTCAGGTGTTTTTTTCCATTTTCTTTAAGAAGCTGGAGACAGTGAATTTTCCTTCACACTGTTATTGCAAATCATAATCAATAATTAATTGGGCGTTGGAAATAGATTATGCCCAAGGTCCCCTCTTCACCCAGACCATCCTCAGATTCTATGAATTAGTCCATTTATGTGTAACCCCAACTGAATTCTCAGGCTGCCTGCAGAAATTCTTGAGCCAGATGTGTTTACCAACCAGCTCTGAAAATACCCGTCCTTTTTGTTCTCTTGAGTAATTTAACCAAACTAACAGGTTTTTGTCCATTGCAGCCCGACAGGTTTTTTAATGCACCATGCTGAGCAGATTTCACAATGAAGATGTTATGAAACAAATAGAGAAAGACCAGTTAAATGCAAGGCCTCCTTTCTTTTGGCTGATTAATATTGTTGAGATTTAGGACTCACCTTTGCAGGAACACTCAAGCAATAATTTAAATTAAGTAAAAAATGTGATTTTAACATGTATTAGTCAAACTGTATTAAGTCTCTGGGTGGTTAATTATAATCAGAATTAATCTGGCCTTAATTTGATATAGCCGACTTAATTAAAGTCAAATTAAAGTTACTTGACTCTTGAATGTCTACAATGAGGTGCTCAGATGTTTTCTCCTGTCATGAAGATCCTGCTTTCCTAGGACAGTGAATAATTATACTATTCTTACTATGAAGATATTGAAAGTCTCTCATGCTGGTTTTGGCCAGGGCAGAGTTAATTTTCATCCCAGTGGCTGGTATGGGGCTGTGTTTTGGACAAGTCTGATTTATTTCTCCTGAGCCACTTGGCAATGTCTCCAGCATCCCTTGGTTCACAGCTTCCTACCAACGTGATCTAATTAACACTGTTGCAGTTGGCTTCCAACAATCAGCCTTATCAGGGCTGTCCTCAAGGTGCAGGATGCGCTCAAGGTACTGCTGAGGGTGAACTTCACAACTTCCACATTCCCAAAGAGTTTGGATAATCATCACAAAGTCTGGATGTTTATCTGAACCGTATTCAAGCCATTCCAGCCCCCTTGGGTCTGCAGATTTAGGTTAGAAATCTTTGACGTAAGACTCCTGGTATTTCCTGCTCCTGACAGGGCCAGATATCCTCAAGTGTCCCTTTGAGGTGACATTTGTCTCCTGTTTTCACTGCTGCTGTGGGGTTATCAGGTCAGCCATTCTTGGATTCGGGTGCAGGAAGAGATTTAAGCATGTTCTTGGTCTCAAGTATAAAGCAAAACAACAAAGCCTAGAAAATGGGCTTTAAAGGGATGAGAGGGACAATGGGAAAATTTGTAAGAGACAGTGAGGGATTGTGACTGCAGGGGCACAGGGGCTGCTGTGAGAGGACAAACATCTGGAGATCATGGGCCTCTGACTCCTTTGTGGGACAAAAGGAAAGTTGCTTATGAAAGATAAGATAAATGAAAAGATGAATTAAGAACATAAATGAACAGGAGAAAGTGCCTTCATGTTCAATTTAGGGTTACATTAAGCTTTTCCAAGACAGAAGGAATACAAATAAAGTACACAAAGGAGTGGAAATGATAAAAAAAAATCAATCCAGCTGTGCTGAAGATCAGGAGGGAAGAAATCCCAACTTACAGCACAAAGCACTGGAGCTCTAAGGCTACTCATTACTCTCCTTTTCCTCTCAAAGAGCTTGTCACTTAATCAAGCCTCAATATTCAGGCTTGGGGGCACTGGGAGTATGTTTTTCTGCAATTTCTGAAATCACAGACCTACAGCTTAGGGCAGGATTTATGTAGGAATAACCATAGGATCAAACTGCTGAGGAGCCACGAGGTCAAGCATGTCTAATGATCCCCCAAGGATTTAGGAAGCGCCTTGAGCGAGGACACTGGCAGGAATTCCTACTGCAACCATCCTGCCTGAGGCTTGGGGAAAGAAAGATGCAGTTGTAGGGTAAAAAATTAATCTCAGCCCAACTGACAACAACAAGGAAAGACATTTCCTTTGTAAATCTAATAAAAATGTTAAAAACCAAGCTAACTATTGAAGTAGCTGAAATTTGCCTTTGAACTAGAACAGCTTTTATGTAAAGGCAACTTCAGTCTTCTGTGTGATAAAGCAAATAACTTAACCAAATAGATATTATTTTAATCTAGTCCTTGAAGTTAAAAAGTTAACTTTCTCTGTGATTTCCCCATTTGTGACAGCCCCTGGCTGTGTTTTTACTGTCATAGCAGCTTCTGGTAGACTGCATGTCTCTCACATTCACTACAAAG
The DNA here is from genome assembly GCF_009819655.1 of Sylvia atricapilla. Classification (NCBI taxonomy): domain Eukaryota; kingdom Metazoa; phylum Chordata; class Aves; order Passeriformes; family Sylviidae; genus Sylvia; species Sylvia atricapilla. Next base: position 5,528,917 of record NC_089148.1, read on the forward strand.
TAAACAGGAATTTTTTCCAAGGGTAGCTGGCTGAGCTCCAGTGGAAGAATGCAAGTTATTCATAAGTTCTGGTAGGCTCATTTCTGCTTAATATGGTCTGTTTTTATTGTAGATTTTATGAAGGGAAAAAAAAAAAAAAAAGAGCTGTGAATATTTTTTAATCCCCTGGGATTGTTGTCTTCAAACGTGTGGGAAATGGCCTCCACCCTAAGCCCCAGCACAGAGTTGTGTTGCTGTTTGTCCTGATAATGTTCATCTTTTCCCACCTTGAGACCTGACAGGCTGCCAGAAGGTTCCCAAGATGCAGACAGCACATGCTGTGCTGTTTTGAGGACAGAATTGCTGCTGCAGACCCATCAGTGCTCTGGTGAAGGGCTGCAGGAGTGTGGACAGCTTGGGCCACCCTGCACACCCCCTTCCCAGGCACAGGCAGCAGGAAGAAGCTTCCTTCTGCCTGGATAACCCTGGCAGGAAAGGGAGAAAAGGCCTTGAGGGGTCCAGGCAGATTCAATACTGAGGAGATACAGCAGGGCCACGTGAATTTTGCTCAGTGCCATGGGACTGGCAGGTCCCAGGTACCATCCAGCAGAATTGGGCTTTTCCCTGCTCTTCCCTGGGTTGGTCTCTGGGTTTCCTCTGCGGTTCTTTGAGCTGGAGCTGGGACCTGGAGGAGTACCTGGGATCATTCCTGTCTAAGGAGAGAGCTGGGGGCCTGTGCCAGCAGGGGAAAAGCTGGGAAGCTGGAGGTGAGGTTGTCATAAGGACAAAAGGATACGAATTGTCCAAGCATAAGCTGGAAACTGCATTGATGCATTAATGAGGTTCTTAGAAGATTTCCTGGGAGGAGGAGGGAACTTGATGCATTAAGAAAGGGATTATAAAATTATGATACAGAAACACTGATTGTGCCAGCTGTAGAGTGAATTTGATGAACAGGGAGGTCCATTTCCAGCTTAATTTCCTCTTAATTTCCTTCTATAGTTGTAGGAGCACAGCTATGGAAGTAGATTGTAACTGAGGAGGAGCAGTGCTTCACTGACTCTGTGAAATGGATGGGTTGTTAAGCCAAGTGAAAGTGTCATCATGCCTCTAACCTCCATCCTGGATAAATCAGCTGTTCTAAGTGGAAACAGCACCACACTCAATGTGGTTTGCATGCTAATGGGTAAAATTCAGGGCAATTAAACCAAATAATAAATTGACTATTTCACTTTAAAATTGATAATGTTTCTGTAATACCTTTTAATTCAACATTTCAGGCTGCTTTATCATCCAAACTGTCTTAAATATTGCAAAGCTCAGAATGTAAATTGTATTTTATCTGGCTGTGTGTATGGGAAGTACAGAAAAATGGGTGATTTCTCCCAGGTCACTCCAGGACAGCTGTATAGGGGTGAGCCACAGAACCTTGTAACACTGCATCTTTAGGTGGGAGACACCCTATGGAAGTTGCATGCAGAGAATGAAAGATGTTGGACGTGGCGTGTGGTGGGTGAGGGCCTGCTGGGGAGCCTCGTGGGATGTTTGTGGCTCATGTGACAAACATGCAGCTGGGCAGAAAATGGTTTTCTTTATCTGTCCTGTGGTTAGAGTCAAGCAGACAAGTTAACTCAGCCCAATTTGTTCCAATCCCTCTCTCCCCAGTCTCTGTTTTTCCTTTGACTGTTCCGTGGCCGCCTTTTGTTCCCACTCTCATCAGAGAGCACGCTTTAATTTCACATGAAAGGGCAGATTGATGTGTGATGCCAGGGATTTACCTAGCATTGCTGGCATAGCCAGCTCTGCATTTTGGCTGTATGTATCTGGATATCAGAGTATTAAAATAAAAGGGGAGACTATTCCTCATAAAGCTGAGCTGTATGTGGCTCTTCTGCATGTTCAAAACACTGTCCAGACTACATCTAAATAATCTCGGGATCTTTCCAGGGAATGGAAATGTAAACAGTTATCTCCTTCCCTGACACTGAAGTAAACTGCTCAAGGCCAGCAGTGGGAGAGGCTCCCCTTCCTTTCCCACTGCCTTCCTTCTGAAATCCTGGGTACAAATCCCTCTATTCAGGTTTGGGATGGGTGAGAAAGGAAGCGATGCCTGGGGAGAAGGCAGGAGGCAACAGCTCAGAGCTGAGAGTTATCTGTGGGTCTGTGTACGAGATTAAACATTTTAATGCTGTGCACAAGATTAAACATTTTAATGCACATCAACCACTGCTAACTCACGCCAAGCAAGCCTCACTTTGATGACTTTCTTAATCAGGAAGTGAGTTGTAAAGAAATCCCTTTCCCTCTCACCATTTCCAGGAAGAGTTGAGGAAATGAGGAGATGTGGCATTTAATGATATAGTTTAGTGAGCACTATGGGACTTGAAGGATGTGCTTGGTAGCCTTGGAGGTCATTTCCAGCCTTTGTGATTCTGTGAAACCAAGGCATTATTTTTCAGTATTAGTGCAACTGCTGTATCTGACGGGACTGATAGGATTCCTCCTACCAGCAAACTTTGAGATCACTGTACTTACTGACTTTTCCTGTTTGCTCTTCAGTTTAACATCTGCATGCAGAAATGGGGAAATAGTGTACCTAGAGTGCAGAATTTGTCCACGAGGAGGGTCCTGAGCCTGCCTTGGAGGTCACACTGCATCATTTCTGCTCCCAGGGCACTGACTAATCAGCTCCTGTTCTGGGAAACAGTGCAAATCCTGCCTTTGGCACCATGATTTTTGTGCCAGAAACCTTTATCCAAAAGTGATCACAGGTCAGGCAGTTTTTTTATTCCTCTCCTTCAATTTACAAATAATAGCAGATAGGCAGAACTACTCCTACATGAAGATCATCCCTTTATAATACTCTTGAAAACAAAATTATTGTTGAGGCAGGATATACCAAAGATGTTTTAATTATGAATGGAGTAGATTTCATTCCTTCTTGTTAAAATAGAGATTTCTGATACTTCATCTTGGTAAAAACCATTTCTAATAAATTCAGTAATGAGACACAATGTGGTAAGAGTGTGCCACCTGCTGAGAGCACAACTCACTCTACTAGCCTGGCTAGTAGAAATGCATTTTTTCAACCTATGCATTTGATGTAGAGTCAACCTACTGAGTTCATCTCAGCATGAACTTTGAGGTGAATTTGGACTGGAGGCCCTGAAGCAGTTGCCTGGGAAGCTCACCAAGCATTCCAGATAGCCCCACTGCCATGGGCTGCTTTTGGCCCTTTCCCTTTTGTATAGCCCAGCCAGGACTCTGCTGATCCTGGCTTGTCTATAAGCCTTGGGAGGTCTTGGTATTGGTTCAGTGCTATGGTTTCTCTATGATGTTCTCTGAAAGGTTTGTACAGTTTTGGGGGTTTTTTCATTTTCTCTTGGCTTATTTGCCTTTTTCAGAGACGTTCACACTTTTTCCATCCTACTGAAGCTGAACTACTAGTCCAAATCAGGATGTATTTAAGCCTTCCTGCTGCTTGGATAGAGCCCATCTTATTTTTCTTTGAGAAAGATTAAAAATTAATTTTAATTATTCAAAAAGTCACTGCATTGCCTCTCTTTAAAGCCACACCACTCTCCTTTTCTCTCTGCTTCTCTTTCTTCCCCCATGACTTTCTTTTCAAAGCACAATAGATTCCTTTCCTTGTTCTGGGTGTTTTTATCCTCCTGTAAAATTCACTAATGAAGCCTTTGTGTAAGTATTAGCCTGATCTTTCAAGCAGTGAAAGGGAACAGAAAAAAACTGACAATGCCAGATTCAGGGTTCTGTATTTCACATGAAATATGAAAAACATCCTCTTTAAAGTAAGGTTTTTCTGCATCTGCTTTATCATTCCTTTAGGTGTTGCCTGTGAGCTCTTCAAAACCCCAGCCTTGCATTATGCTGTTGGCAGAGGTGGGTCTCTCCAGAGGGAGGTGTAGTGTAATAAAAAAATGAAGTAATGGCTCATTTTTAACCCTTTAAAGCACCTCAAAAACCTTAGTGGATGCTGATGATCTGGTTATTTGGGCTGGGAAATTTCCAGCTCTTCTGCTGCCTTGTGTCCCTCCCTTCACAGCACCCAGGGTAGATATGTTGTCCACTCATGGGGGTTTTAAACTGTAAGATTTGATGAAGTAATCCTTTCCTTACCAGATGGATACTCTAACAGAGTCCTCTTATACAGATGGCACACTGCTGTCATAGCTACAGGATTTCTAATCACAGCAAGAATTAAAGTAAGATTTTAAAAAGGTGTCTCCTTCCAGAAACCTGCAAAAGGACCTCACACTCAGCACATCAGCCATTCTCTCAAGACCAGTGCCTGGCACTTGATCAGCTTTATAGTAAAGCAATAACCATGGAACCCACTTTCTCTTTAGGAAGATTTAAAAAAAGAAATTATTTATTTTCATCCCTAGAAAGCATATTTTTCCTGTCTGAGGTAGGAGAAATGAAATTTCTTATAAGTAAAAACATCATCTGTGTGTTTGATGTTCTGGTGTAAATGTCTGAGAAGGGAGGCCCTCCAATGCCTGAGGAGAACCTACAGGAATGATGGAGAGAGACTTTGGACAGGGGCCTGGAGGGGCAGAATGGCTTCCCATTGTCAGAGGGCAGGGTTAAATGGGATATTGGAAAGAAATTCTTATCTGTGAGGCCTGGTACAGGTTGTCCAGAGAAGCTGTGGCTGCCCACAGCGTGTAGAATCCAGTCACTTTGGGCTTCCAAGAGTTATCCGAAGCAAATTACAAAATGTGGCATTCAATCGCCTCACAGTTTGCAATGTTACAATTGTTACAAAATAACACAACTCGAAGCCCCACTTGAGAGCAGCATAAACAATTGTGGAGTTTCTCAGAGTGATTTTCCCCAAAAGATAGACATATTAGAACAGTGGTGTTTGTTTTCCAGCAGTTTTTACACAGTTGCTGAATGTTTCATTCCCTTCTTCCCTGGGTATGCCATGGAGGAGCAGTTCCCAGAGAGTTCAGTTCCTGTTTGGCCTCTGTTTCATTAATATTTGTGTACACAAACACACTGACACGCCAGACAATGCTCTGCCTGCAGAGCACTCACACACATCCCTGCTGCCAGATCATTGTTTTCTACATGGCAGGAAACTATTCCAGAAGTTACTTTGCAGTTATCTGGCAAAAAGTGAAGAGTTATGGATTCCTCTACTTCCAACCTCATCCCTAGGTGGAGTCAGGGAGATATTTCTGACCTGCTTAATTGGACAAATTCGTCACTGGCCATGGGGATGAGGGCGATTGGACTCTGGTGCAAATATATTCTGTTAGGACTGAGGGCTGACCTGTTCCCATGTTTTGACAGCCCACACTCCCTGCTCTTACCACCTCCTCACCTGGGGAAGAGCTGGAGGCACTGCAGACAGGTTCCCCTCTGGCCTCCTCCCAATGGTGGAAGTTTCCATGGGCCAGTAAAGGGAAAGGTCCTACCTTTCAGCAGGAGCTCTGGTGTCATTAAAGCAGGGGAAAGAAATGTCACTAAATTTTTAGCCCATCTCCCTACAAGACTTAGCTAAATTATTCAAGTATCATCACACCTCAGGCATAATAACTCCAACAGCAGTGGGAGTCTGAAAGGAAGGAGAGGCACAAACAGAAAGTGGAGAGAGGAAATGTCTCTGTTAATCCCCCAACCATTTTGTGCTCGGTGTTTCTTTTCTTGCATTTTAATGACTTGGCACAACTGGGGATTAAAAATACGTGAGGCATGTTGATGCTCATGGAAAGCAGAGCTGTGTCTTCTCTGTATACAGAGCTCATGGTGGAAATATGAATGAGAAATCTATCTCTTTCTGGAATGCAAAGGATTTAGTGAACTTCGGGAACCTTCCCAGTTCTTTTTCTTCCTTAATATTCATAATGCATCATTGATATAGAAGAGCAGAGAATCGGTATTAGCTGCTGGTGATGGGTTCTTTGTTTTCAAAATGATTTGAACTTCACCGAGCTTCTCTTTGTTTGATCAAGAACTATTTGCTACTTCACAACATTTCCCGATGTGCAGTGTTTTTCAGTGGACAGAAAACACTTTACTGCTGGAAGGAGATACCAACAAAATATTGACCTTAGCAGCTTGAGTGATGTAGGTAGGCTGGGAAGGGAACATCCCCGGGGATGGTTTGGGGAAACATTCCACCCGCAGATGAGCAGAGATGGTAGGAACACTTCTAAGGAAGCAGAGCAGCAGCAAAGCTGCTCCAGTAATGGAATAACATTCAGGTTTCCTGGAGAGCTGCAGTGTAGGATCATCCGTGGACGGCAGGGAGAAGGAACTCTGCAAACCTGAGACATTTACAGAAACATATGGTTTTATTGCAAGGGTCGTGGGTAACAGGGCCTGCCTTCAGCCACCAGCCTCGGCTGAAGGGAAGCCCCAAGGAGAGAGAGGGGGAGAGAGAGAGAGAGGGGTAAGAAATAAAAGCTAAGAGGAGAGAGCAAGGTAAGAGAGGTGGCAGGGGTAAGGGAGGTGAGCGAGGTAAGGTAAGAGAGTAAAGTAAGAGGCATAAGAGAGTAAGGCAAGAGCAAGAGAGATTAAGGTAAAAAAGAGTAAAGTAAGAGCAAGAGACAAGAGAGTAAGAGATGTATGAGAGTGAGGTCTTTGTTACTATACATTATATCTTCTTTTGTGTTGAATATTCTGATTTACATAGACCAACCAGCGCTACAAACTTTGCCTACAGCCTATGAGAACTACTATATTACCATATCATTCTGTATTCTAAATTCTAAAGACTATTTTTCTTATCTACCTTTTCCCACATACCTTTGGGGGCTACTCCCTCGAGCTCCTTTTTTTTCTACCACCCAACCCATCACCAGCTAATTGCTGTCTTCCTGCCTGCCGTGCCTACATCTCAAAACTAGCTTTCATTTCTATTTCACTCACAGGTTTTATATTTTCAGTATCTCTTGCCAGGCAATCATATTTGTAGGCTTTTCTTGTCTCACCTTTCCCAACACTGCAGGACTCTCTGTGCCCTGGGAGGGTTTGCTCCTATCCCCCTTCTTGTGCTTCACATCTGCAGCCATCACAAAGTTTTCCTGACTGTTGAGGAAGGTCCCTTTATAAGAGAAGGAGTGGGCTGAGGAGCAGGGAATTGGATGTACTGGTTCTATTTTAACAATGAACTGCAAATTGTGACTTCTGCAAAGCCTTTGGCTGCATTTTTTTTTAGTATCCTCACAGAAAAAATTAGATCCCAAAATGAAAAACATTCCATCATATACGAAAGCTCTGAAAAGAGAGAGACCATGGACACTTTGATTAAATTAACCCTGAGCCTTGTATATATCAAAGCTCCTCACCTTATCAGTTCCTGATTTCAGCATGTGCTGTGAGCAAGAACAAGATATTGAGCAAATCCCTGTGTGCTTAGAATACCGAAGTGTCTTCTACACAAAGCTGATTATAAAAGGAGAGGAACTGGATGTGTGCAAACTTCTGCCTTGCTGCTGGTGCAAGACAGGCTCTTGTGGAGCAAGGCTGGTCTTGGGTTTATTAAATATATACACTCAGCACTCAGGAAAATAACACCTTGCTTAGCACACACCTGCCTGCTGGCACGAGCAGCTTGTTGCCACTTGTTATGCCCTTATGAACACCTCACCTGTTAATTTCTGTTCAGAAATAGATTTTCATGGATTCCTTTCCTGCTGGCTAGTGAAAGAGTCATGGAACAATCCTTGCTTGCTATATCAAGTAGGTGAAGATTTAAACATTTAGGAATATGGGTCTAATGGAACCTCTGGGGAGAGACTGATTCTTTGTAATGGTTATACTGATCACATAGCAATGTAGAACAATTAATTGAAAAAGTTAATGTAACAAATCTGGCTGTGACTCAATTTTCTGCTGACATCATGTTTTTGCACTGACTTTAAAGTGAAAATTCTATTTTCACATCCCTGTCTATGCCTGCACTTAATTGAAGGTCAGTGAATACAAAGCTGACTTATAAGGATGGATATTTTGTACTGGAAAACACTTAAACTAGATAAACACAAGGCATAAGTCCAAACTAGTTTCTGACTGTTTGGAGCTGAGTGACTGTTTCATACATATCTTCTTATCAGAATATTCAGCATTACAGAAAGGTTTGTGCCTCTAAATGACACATGAGGTTTTCTCTCAATTATATGTGTATTACTAAAATAGTAGAGCAAGACTTTAAATATTAAACTGTAGTCTCAAAACTGCTCTTCATCAGCATATTTTTATTGATTAAAAAGATGGACATTCCAGCCTTTGACTTACCTGCTCAGGAAATCAAAGGCAGGGAGAGGAAATGAACATTCTCTATTGCCCTCTGCTGCAGGTGCCTTCAGGAGGAGCTGGAAGGACTGTCTTGGAGAGGGAGTGGCTGCATTTGGATCCCGTGATTTATCAGTTGGAAGTACACAGGAAACAAATAGCTGATGGGTATGTTACAACTGTTTTAAAATTGCTTTTTTTTGGCCTTTTTTTTCTTTTGTGTTGGCCTGGCTTTCTTGGAAGCATGTGAATGCTCTCAAGGTGGGAGGTCTTAATAGTTTGGACTCTTTTTTTTTTTATCAAAGTTTTTATTGTTATGTGATCAACTAAATCTGAGATGTGGAACCAATTATAAAACATAAAGAGTTGGATAGTCTGTAAGTGTTTGCTCAGCCATTGCCAGGGGGGTTAAATAGGAGCAGATGGTGGTAGGGGTTAGTCAGGAGGAACAGTAGGTTGTTCCCAAAAGAATGGGGCATGGAGATTGACTTTATGGATGTAATGCCATAAAGAAGTCACAGCAGGATTTCTGGGGGTTATAGCATAAATAATAATCTCTTTCTTGTGCATTACACATACCATATATTTAATTGCCTTTGGAGGAGTTGCCTATTTTGTTTGCCAATTCGTCAACCACTTATATTGAAAAAGATTATTCCTCCTGAAGGAGACTTTCTGTGTTTAATCAGATTATGGCATAAAGATCTTTAGTCCTTTCCAGCATTTGGGAAAAAATACTATTTCCACTACATTTATATACTTAATTCTTGAGTCTGCATTAGATCCATGGCCTGTCATTTCCTATATATAGCCTATTTATAATCCTAGTTAGAGATATTACAGCTGTTTCAATTCCAAAGCAAAAAAAATCAAACACAAGAGTATTAAATCTAATTTTCTGCCCTTCATGTAAGACAAAAATAAAATGTTATTTAAGCTAAGGCAAAAATGTGGGGGAAGTTGAAACAATTCGGGCTGGCTCAGCTGTTTCTAATTTAACCAATAACCTTCTGAAATTCCTCAAAACTTTAGGTTTTACCTTTTTAAATGGGAAAACACCAATGGCTTGGAGGTTCACCATATACTTGAAATGTTTAAAAGAGTAAAAGGTGACCTAGAATGTTTGTGAACTATTTGCTCGATGCCAGTTCTGGTAATAGTCCCAGGGCAGGCAGCTCCAGACCAAGGGAGCACAGAGCATCAGGAAAGCGTTACCGGCTAAAGATGGAGCTGATGCAGCCAGGGGGTTTTGTGGAATGCAGGCTTTGTTAATGGCCTGAAGCTGAAGCAGGATGGGTTAAAATAGCTATTAGGAAACAATTCTTGGCCGGTGAGGATGGTGGGACACTGGCACGAGGTGCCCAGAGAAGCTGTGGCTGCCCCTGGATCCCTGGAAGTGTCCAAAGCCAGGTTGGACAGGGCTTGGAGCAGCCTGGGACAGTGGAAGGTGTCCCTGCCCATGGCAGGGGCTGGTGCTGGATGGGCTTTAAGGTTCCCTCCAACGCAAACTATTTCATCATTCTACGCTTTCAAAAGCAAAGCTTTCAGCCCTGAGACATCAATCGCTGGCTAAGAATCTCTGTCAGGACGGTGTCGATGTGTCCAGCCACCCAGCCGTGTCCGTGAGCACAAGGCGCTGTCCCGCCTTGCCCGGCCCCGCGGGTCCCCGCCGTGTCCCCGGGCTGTGTCCCCTGACAGCGGCCGGCGAACCCGCTCTTCTGGCGGGTAAAACGGGCTTTTGGGGCGAATGGCTGTAATTGGACTAAGCGTTGTAAAGGCCTCCACCTCGTGGCTGTGCTGTGCAATGAGCCGGCAGCACCACGCGGAGCTGGAATTGAACTTGGATGCTAGGCGCTTTGCACGTTTTGCTTACTTCCCTAATGAGCCTTTAGGGAATTTTAAAACCGTGTGAGAGGAATGTGAGGGATGGTGTTAAAGCAGCGGTGTCCCGGGCTGTCCTTTGACCCGGTCACAGAGTCACAGAATATCCGGAGCTGGGAGGAACCCACAGGATCATTATCGAGTGCAACCCCTGGCCCTGCCCAGACAATCCCACCCTCTGCATCCCTGGGAGCATTATCCAAACACTCCTGGAGCTCTGGCAGCCTTGGGGCAGTGCCCGTTCCCTGGGGAGCCTGGGCAGTGCCCAGCACCCTCTGGGGCGGAACCTTTCCCTGATCTCCAGCCTGACCCTGCCCTGGAACAGCTCCAGCCATTCCCTGGGCACAGAAAACAGAGATCGGAGTTGTCCCTGTGCTGTCCCTTGGGAAGAACTGCAGCCAGCCCTGGTGAGCTCTGCCCTCAGCAGACTCCAGCTGAACATGCCAAGTGCCCTCACCCGCTCCTTGTATGGCCTCTCCAGACCCTTCACCATCTTCATGTCTCTACTCTGGATTTTTCTGAAGGAAGTTGAAAAGAGAAAGAGGAGGATGCTGCTTGCATTCCTCTGCATGTTGGGCACACTTTGTTTAACCTCCAGTGGAGCTTAAGCAGACTCGAGACACACCAGTCTGGGCTGGCTGGCCATGCCTATGTGCTGTGTGATCCTCTCTCTGTACCACAGGAGGCACCTCATAATTGCAGATCAGGTCTGGATCAGGCTGTGGAACAGGTAGCAAGGGGAAAAACAGCTGAAATACCTCAGATGGCAGGAAAGAGCTCAGATATAGGCTGGTTTTGTAAATGGCAGTTGACTGAGAAGAGAGACTGAAAACTGCTTGTAGAAATCTTTTGACTAGATATGGGTGGCCAAGTTTAAAAGTGTTAGAATATAATAGAGTCTTTCAGTTGGAATGGACCACAAGAGTCATCAGCCGAACTGCCTGAGTACTTCAGGGCTGACCAGAAGCTGACCGGCCTCGGGCATCCACCAGCTCTTTGCGAAGTCTGTTCCAATGTCTGACTACCTGCTCAGTACAGAAATGCTTCCTAATATCCAGTCTGAACTGCTCCTGGCACAGCTTTGAACCATTCCCACCCATCCTTACCCCTGGATCTCAGGGAGAAGAGCTCAGCACCTCCCAGGACCTGCCCTCAGCCCTGTCACCCTCCTCTGGATGCATCCAAGGACCTTCACATCCTTGCCCAGTGTTTGGGCCAACCCTGCACGTGGGGCTCCAGGTCCAGCCCAGCAGGACCCTTCCCTTCCTGGGTCAGGGCACCATGCTGTGTGCAGTGCCCTCAGGATGGGATTTGCCCTCTGCTGCCTTCTCCCCAGTACTTCAGTGAGATTCTGGCCACCTCATGTGACACAGAGAGCAGCCTGAGGCAGAGGATGACTGAATTCTCACTTCCTTTCCCATCCTCACTCAGCCTGATCTTCTGAGGCAGTGATGTCGGGTTCTAAATGTGCTGTTCCCAAGAGGGACAAACACAGTGGTGCTGCACTAGGCTACCAGAACTTGTAAGCAGAACTCGTTCTTTCTTTCTCACATTCTCCATCTTTGGCCGCTGCCCCCAAGGAAATATGAGTTGCTTCTCCAGGACTGTACACAGCTCTGGTTTAAACAGTGCTGTTTGATCCTGAAGGTTGGTATTCCGCAGAGATTAGAGATCTTTATTTGATCATGAGAGCTGGGGTTCTGCTGAGGTTTGTACTAATTCTCATTTCCCACTTAATAAGGTCTTTGAATATATTCTGACAAGAGAGTTTTGTTTAAAAAGTAAAATAAAATTGATCTTTGGAAGTCCCAAGCTACCCATGTCACATGAATATTCTCCACTTGTATGTTTCTTCCTTCTCTCAAAAGAAAAATCACAACCTTCATCAAGACTCTAAGTGGATTTAACTGGATCAAACCCAAACAGATTCTCTTTCTTTGCCAGGTCAGTTTTAAAATAATGTGATAAATCTAAATACTATAATTACTAATATTAATTGAAAATAAACCATGGACCACTTCTAGATTTTATCCATCCTTCAGCAGGTCAAAGTATCTGTTTCAAAACTACCTTTCTGCCAAATCCAGTGAGCATGTAAACAACTTCGATATTGAACTAGTTTTCATTTTTTGTACAAATAACTCATTTTTCTTCCCAATTTTTCTCAATTCTCTGGCAAAATTGTCTGATCTGAAGACAGTCTTAACTTACCATTCCCATTTCAAAGCTCAGAAAAAGAATTTCCAGCAGTTTAATGACTGAGTTGAGCCTTTAGGTTTATGCACATGCTGCTCTGTTCTGGCTCACGAGCTTCAGGAAATGTCTCTGCCCAAGATAGCAAATCTAATCTCTGCCTTTGTTACCGTGGCCTGGCACTGGGAGATAAGTTTTCATCGAAAGCAGAGCTGTGACTGTGCTATGGGAGCAATATTTGGTGCAGCAGCTTCTGCTTGATTAATTAAAAATGAATAATTTAGAGAGCCAGTGATCATTATAGATGGGTCACTTTGAAATTGGAATAATGGGTAACAGATGATTCTGAACCCAAAAGGGTAACCAAGGGAGGTCACTGAGTAAACTGATCCAGTAAGTGACATCCCTGCCCATGGCAGTGAGTGGAAACAGATGGTCTTTAAGGTCCCTTCCAATCTAAACCATTCTGGGATACTATGAAAAAACACAAATGCATCTGTAGAGGGCAATTGCTTTACCTGAGAGTTCTGTACATCCAAACTCCATTAAATATACAGAGAAACCAGCTCTAAGCACTAAAACAAAAGTTTTAGTGATCCCACTGCAGTTTCTATCTGATGTCTTGCCCTGAAAGAAAATCTTACTGCCTGCCTTTTTCTGAAGGCTGTTTTGTTAGTTAAATGGATAAATATCATTCAGAAAAAATCAAATCAGAATGGTTTCAGTTGGAAGGGACTTTAAAGCCCATCCAATCCCATCCCCTGGTGTGGGCCTGGAAACTTTCCACTTTTCCCAGGTTGCTCCAAGTCCTGTCCAGCCTGGCCTTGGACACTTCCAGGGATCATGGGGCAGCCACAGCTTCTCTGGGCACCCTGTGCCAGGGCCACACCACCCTTACAGGGAAGAGTTTCTTCAGAATATCCCATCTAAACCTACTCTCTTTCAGCTTAAAACCATATCCTCGTCCTGTCACTCTGTGCTCTTGTACAAAGTATTTTCCCAGCTTTCTTGCAGGTGCCTTCTGCAGGACTACTGTGGCACCAGTGAAATAGAACTCCTATGTTTAAAACCAATTCCTGAAACCTTAGAATATTTTATTTTGCAATAAACCTGCTTTTGTAAACCTGTTTCCAGATGTTGGTGGGTTTTCTTTGTTTGTTTGTTTGTTTTAAATTGAAGACTCTCAAGAACAGTCCCTTGATGAGACCAGCTACAGTAGAGCTTCTAAAATACATTTTGAATGTCGCCTACCTGTACTTATTGATCTGCAGAGAAGGTCCACCCTCTGCTTTTTGGGTTCCTGAGCCTATGCTGAGAAGGTCACACTGAGCATCATAAAGTGGCACCACCACAAAAGGTTAGTTGGATGCTGAATATTGCAGTTCAGCTATGTGTTCTCTCTGTTTATTCTGGTTTTGAGGAGTGGGTTTAGAAGTAGTTTAACCAGAACAAAAAGTAAAATAATAAAAACTCTGTAACTGCAAGCAACAGGAACTAAATGACTGTAACAAGCATCCCAAGAAGTCTGCAGAAATGCTCTGGTCACAAGAACACTCCCAAACCTTGCAATACTGCCACTGGTGTTATTAAGCAAGAATAAATTTTATCTTGGTATTCAAGAAGTGTAACAGAAAAAATATGAGACATTACCTTCCTCTAAATTATTTTTTTGTACACACTGAAGTTAATATTTTAAGTTATTAAAGTGTGAGTATTAAAAAATCTTCACAGCAGCTCAGGAAGGCTGGGCAAAGACAATGTGTTTTTGCGGACACTTGAGACGTTCTGTGGCTGACAGACATGGAAAGGGCACTTCCCCTCACCTTCTGCTCATCTACAAGCCATGGAAAGCAGAGATCTTGCTATATTTTATTGGCTGGATTCTAAAAATCATGAAAATTATTTTATTACTGTTGTTACATGTTAATTAGTGGATGCAGACGGGTAGAGAGGAGTCATGCAGAGCTTTGCCAGAAGACTCATGAGTTTCAGTGGCAGTCCTGCTAATGTAGGCCCTGCATTTTTGGAATTATTATACATGGCAATATACCTGGCACCCTAATCAGTGGAATCAGAAAATGTCCCAATGGAAATGAAGTACACAGATAGGAGAAATGGGAAAAGTTGATCAGGCTGCCTGTGTCTGGAGTGTGGCCTCTCATACTGAAGGGGCAGCTTATTCTGGTCTGAACACATTGGCTGGTTAAACAGGAATGGTGTGGTCCAGAGATGGCTGGAAAGGAAGTGAAGGAGCCCGTGTACCTCTTCAGGCCAGGAATGTGGTATTGTTTGTATTTAACTGGAATCAACATTATTTCTGACACCTTTCAGCATAACAGACAACCTTTTGCTTTCAGACTCTCAGACCCAGGAGCCTGAAGGCAGGAGGTAAAACTACCCAAGATTGGAACACTGAAATAGGATTTTGTCTTTCTAAGCCCAGCTGTGATCATTCCTTACAGGAGCTGTCCCAGTGCATAGGCCAGCCACTGCAGTTGCAGGAACAATTAGTTTTCCCAGCTCAGCTTGTGTCAGTTACTCATGATGTGAATTTACCAAGATTCACTGTGGTTCTTCAGAAAAGGCTTGGCATCGAGTTACATGAAGTGAATCTCCTGCTCACGCTTTTGGAGCAGAGACAAACCACAGGCAGTGACCAGAGTGTCACTTGATGCTCCACTGCACTGGAGCAGAATGGGCTGGCTTGTCTCACATGCTGCTGTGGCTTGGCTCCAAACCAAATTTCTCTCTTGCAAGTCAGGCTTTATAAGAGAAGTTCAGCCTGTCACAGGGCACTGCAAAACCTCACTTCAGACTAGTGACAGAAACCACCGCTGTGCTTAGACTGTGACCAATGGATTTGGTGACCACAGGGGAATGACCTCTGCTGCTTACAGCTGACTTTAGCCCCACACTGCTGCTGCAGCAACCTCCTGAGGTCCATTCAGGATCTCATTTGACACCCAGTAGAGGTGCAGACCAGCAGCTTGGCTTTGGTACATGTTATAAGGTAAAGCTGAACAGCCTGCCAGGGCTGTGCACACCAACTGCAGCCGTAGCTGTGGGTATTTGTGCAATGTTCTCATGTCTCAGAAAATGAGCTTGAAATCCTGGCAGCACAGACCTGTGTCTCCTGGTCTCCAGTTTGCATAGCTGCAAGCCTGGGTGTTGCCACCAGCACCAGGCTCAGAGTATCAGCACCTCACCCAGCTCCATCTCAGAGTCCTGCTCCATGCTGGGTTCACTCTCTGTGACCAAAGAGCCACCACAATCAGAATGGTGTCGGTTCACCCGCACTGACTCAGGAGCCTGATCCCAAGTAGTGCCAGGGGACATTCAGACTGGATGTTAGGAAAACTTTTTTCATGTAAAGAGTGATGAACTACTGTTACAGGCTGCCGAGGGAAGTGCTCTGCACACCACTCCTGCAGGTGCTCAAAAGCTGAGCAGACTTAGCATTTCATGATATGTTTATTGGGCATGGTGAGATTTGGTCAAAAGTTGGACTCAATGATCTTGGAGGTCTTTTCCAATCTTCATGATTCTGTGATTCCTTCCATCTTTGATGCAGAGCTCCTGGTACTGCTGGTTAGTACTCTGGGCACCATTTGGCTCACTGCACTGTGCTTTGCAAAACCAGTGCAGAGAAGGGTACAGATGGTCTTGTCTGGAAAGGTGAATGCTCTTGGAAACACCTGAGTTCTTCCAGTGGAAAGCCAACAAAATCATCCCAGAGCAGACTTTTTATCTGGAAAATTTCAAAGCACACCATGAGTCTAACAAAACAATAAGGCCCTGAAAGCAGGTTTGGAATGGAAACTGCCGGGTAACCTGATGCCAAATAATGAATTAGTCATTTCTGTCATGTGTGTGTGCTCATTAACAACTATGTTTTGTAAGGGGAAGCCTTTTTTATCACCCCTTAATATGAAAGGGTTTTTATTCTTGTTATGAATAAAAGCTCAAGTCTACTCTTACTTAACTCATCCCTTTAATCCTAGAAAATGCTATGCCTGACAGACGGATCACGTTTCACAGTAGAAGGAGAAACAGACAATAATGAAAAAAATTATATTCAAAACATTCCAAGTTTTAAGAACATCTCTGTTATGCCAAGAAGAGTGTGACTGTGGAGAATAGAGTCCATGCTGGTAGTAAAACTAGATCTCTACCACCTAGAGGTCTTGGAAAGTGATCCTTGTTAACTACTGGGAAGGTGCTAACTTATAGTCTGGCAGGATTTTAAAGGATGCTTTGGTCTTTATGGGCTTAAATGTAAAAACTGAAACTGCAGACTAAAAAAAAAAAAACTCAAAAATTATGAACTCCTAAATTGGTTCTTGGTTTCTTCAAATGCTGGAAAAACACATCTCACATGCCTAAAGATATTTAGTGCTCTGTGGCTGAAGCAATCTAAAGCAGGATTTTTAATAATGTGAGAAATATTTAAATTAGCCAAGTTGACACACACACATGAAAATATAATATTGAGATTGGAACTGTGGGCTAACACTTTCATGTGGATGAGGAAAGGTGGGGAGAGAAGTGCCAAGCAATTTTCATCAGTCTCAGCCTGTACAGACAGGTGCCTGGAATTTGGACTTATGTTTGGTTTAAAACAAAATACTTTTCTGACAGGTTTAAAAGGAGCAAAACTACAACTCTGGAGAACTAAACATTTATTTTCTCCTTTGCTATGCAAATGGCACAAATACCAAACTCATTCCCATTCCTGGAAGGGTTCAAGGCCAGGCTGGATGGGGCTTGGAGCAACCTGGGCTAGTGAAAGGTGTCCCTGCCCATGGCAGGGGGTGGAATGGAATGGGCTTTAAGATCCTTTCCAACCCAAACTTTTCTAGGATTCTATGGTTTGTTGTTCCATGAAGTAGTTTTATTTCATGATTTATGATCAAGGATGCCTAGATCTCTTTCACTTCAGCTTTATCAGAACACACCCACAGGACAGCTCTATCTAATTTCTCTCATGGGGTGTTGATTTGATGCTGAACCCAAACTCACTCCTTCTGAGAAATTAAAACTAGAAGAGTTCATTCCAAGGCATGAGGTACAGTAATTAAGCTCATCTGTCAACTGCATTCCAGAGGAAAGCTGCCAGTATGAGAGGAATGGGATGCTTTATGATTTTATCTATGGTTTGAGCGTCTGTCATTGACTCCAAAACAAGTTTTGGTCTGTAGAGCCAAGTGGCAAAGCAGCTGCCCTTTGTAACAGGATTACGATACTTGAAGTAATTTCCTCTTCTTTCAGATCCTATTCTGAGTGTCAGCCAGGAAATATTGCTGTTTGCCTGACAGATAAGGGATTGCAGAGCTATGTTCTGGACTAATTCTGTTACCACTGCATCAAACATCTAACCCCAGGTCCTTCTGCAGTGTAGAGGACTTACTTTAGTAATAAAATAATTGAGAAAAGTTCTGCATATCCAGAGTTGCTGTTACATGTTATAGACTGTCATGTGATGGAACTTTTGTAGATTTTTCTCAATTTCAAAGCTCATTTTATGTAATTAAGAACTATTAAGGAGAGAACAGAAAAGTATAAAATGCTAGATTTATTCTGGTCAAATTATTAAACAAATCCATCATTGGAACAGTATTGAAATAAATATACTCTAAGTAAACATTTCCCCCCAAATATAACTAAATATATAAAGATATCACTGGAATCTCTCTGTCCAACTTAATTTACTTTCCAGAAAACCTTCCTGTAGAAAAGACTTGTGTAAATATTATGTACAAAAGATTTGTACATAGGGATGAGTCTGTGTGTATCTGTGGTGTTTGCTGCTATTTTAAAGTTGTTTTCAATGTCATGAGTGAAAAGTAATTTCATCTCCTATTCTCCAACTTTATTAAAAATAAAGGTAAAACCCCATCCTTTCTGTAATCCCTTCTCTCAACATTTTGTTGTGATGTACCAGCAGAGGGTGATCATGTTCTTGTTCTTCCTCTTGCTCTCCTAACACAGCCTGGTTGCCTAATTGTAAATGTACGGATAACCCTGACATGACCAATATAGAATATGTTGAAATTCTCCAGAATACAATCCTTGTCAAGGAGAAAATTTTATTGCACCTTTAAAAATGATTTTTCAAAGAACTCCTATATATTGCAACAGGCAATTACTCCAGTGGTGAAAGCAGTAACTGTGTAGTAATTTAATCTGTTTTCATAGAGTCATGGAATTGTTTAGGTTGGAAAAGCCATCCAAGACTATTGAGTCCAGCCATTCCCCACCACTGACCCAAGTGCCACATCCTCACATTATTTAAACACCTCCAGGGATGGAGACTCCAGCACTGCCCTGGGCAATCTGTCCCAATGCCTGAACTCTCTTTCCATGAAGGAATTTTCCCAGAAATCTTCAATTTAAATCTCCCCTGGTGCATCTTGAGGCCATTTCCTCTCATTCTTGTTTTGTTACAACTATACATCTAGTACTCTATAAATGTAATTTGATGTAAAGTTCATGCATGCAATTTAATGCATATACATGGGGATTTCTTGGAGAATGCAAATGGGAGTTCCCCATGGACTGGAAAAGGAGCTCCAAGTGTTTAGGGTGGATGTGGACACCCACAGCCAGTGGAAATACGGATATTTTAGAGGCAATGAACCCCACACTGCCTCATGCACGGCATTAAATACACAACCACAAGTAAGGTTTGTATGATGACATGGCTGTGGGTGAAAATAGCTTGGAATAATGGATAGTTAGCATGAATTTCCCATGTGTGTAATTAAAAAATATAAGTACAGGATTTATTGACCTTCATGGAGCTGATCTTGAAACATGACCTTCAGGGCGTGGATCTTCTTTTGCTTTCAAGTGTGTTCCCAGTGCTTTCATAAAGAAATACATTACTTTTCTCATTGGATATTTAATATCTTGAAATCTCCATCCATCAGTTTATGTTTTCTTTTGTTTTTCCAAGTAAGCAGCAGAGCAGGTCCTAACTTGGTCCTGGTCTTGCTCCATAATTGTATTAATGAAGGCAGCAAGTCTGCTTCTGAGCCAGAAACAAAACTTTTGACCCCTGACTTCTATGTCATGATCACAGGATGGGCTGTTTTATAAAACAAATGTTTTATAACCAAAAGCAAAGCGATTTCATCTTGCAGATGAAAGATGATTCAGTGCTCCAGTGGGGTGAAATGGTCTCTTGGCACAGGCACAGGGTTTGTTAAACAAACTACTCCAGTTGCTACAGCTACTTACGCCTGTGTCTCACTCTTTTTCCCTGGGATGTGAGGGTCTGAATTGTGTTGAACTGTGAAACAAACTGACATTTATATTTAAGCAAACCTCCTTGGAAGAGAAAGAAGACTCAAAATGGCAGAAATGTCTCTGAAGGACTTCTAGATTCTTCACAATGTAGAACACACAGCATGTTAAAATACCTCATTTTTACAACTTTTACAGGAAAAGCTGTCTGTCATCAGAAATGTTTGTAGAACACAGGGAACTGCTACCATTCACCTGCTCTGATTCTGCTGTACAGCATTAATTGGGAAAGCCATGAATTATTAGAGCAGACTGAGTTTAAAAAGGAAGCAGGAACCATAAAACACAGGATGGCCAGAATTCAGCCAGACACTATAGGTGAACACTTCAAAACAGATTTCAGTTCCCAGCTTATCTCTTTATAGCTGCAGGGTAGGAGCAGGGAACATAGCCTGTAGCTTAATTTCAGATTCAAACCTTTTGGAAAAGTGGAGATCAGAAACTTTCAGTTCTTCAGCATCTGGGTTATGTAATAAAAACATTCATTCCTACACAGATGCTAGAATCCAAGGGTTTGTTTCCTTAACTACAGCAGGTTGTTTCTAGTCACGTGGATTCAGGAGAAAACTCACAATGTATTACCCTTCTGAAGAGTCAGAAGGCAGAAGTAGAACAAAAGTTAAATACATCCCATTTTTATATTAAATCACAGTTTTTATACAGTTGGCAAAGGTAAGGTACCTCACAGGAAGCTGTGAATCTTCTGTGACTGAAAGGCCTTGAGATGGTTCAGTATAGAGGCTCTCTGGTTCTGTCTTCAGGACAGCTTTTAACCATCTCCAGTGAAATGCCTTGGTCACAGAGCAGAGAGATGAGTACTAAAAACACACTGCCCACTTGTGAGAGCAGCTGCAAAGCTGAAAACCAGAGGGCACAGGCTGGAAAAGGGTCAGGGGTTATTTGATCCCTTCAGAGTCTGAACCCTCATCATATAATGGCATTTACATTACAAAATCTCCCCCGGAAGTTGTGCAGGTCTTTCCATGGCCTCTGTAGAGGAATATGAAGATTATAACAACATAATCACAGATTAATCTATCAGCCCTTTCTCTTTTCTGCACCTTGCTTATATTTCCTTGCAGATCTCTAAGCAGCAGCTCCAGTGAGCTGCATTACCTGATTCCAGGACATACCTGCTAATTCCCGTTGTAGCATTCCTGTCCTGCGATGGCACTTTAACCCCGTCCTTGCCAAAAGCAGCCGAGGTTCTGTCTGTATGCAAGAATTTGAGGCAAAAAAGGTTGTTTTTAGTTTTAGAGCAGTGAATTTGCAGCTCTAATATGCAGGATCAGAGTGTCTGCATACATAAAATACAAACACAGGACTAAAGGCTGGCTAAGAAAATATGGTCAGTGAACTGGAGAGATCTCACTCTGCAAATACATACACTTCCCACAGAGAGAGCCAAAGCCACCTACCCAAAACAAACAGCGACTGTTCCCTCCTTTTCAACAATTAATCAAGTTCAAACAAAAAGAAAAAGAAGAAAAGGAGGGATGGGACTTGTAGGAGGAGTTGGAATAAAAGCTTTAAATACATAAATGCATAAAAAGCTTTATGGAGTTCCAGAGGAAACAAAATATTGTCTAATGTCCGTGGCAAGGCGGCCCTGAGTATCTGGGATACGTGCAGAACTTGCTGGCCAGGAGAGAGGTGTCGTGAGAAAGAGCTCTGGTGGATGCAGCCTGCTGTGAGTGGTCCATGGGATCCCAGGAGGAGCATCTGTTTTGGGACCAGCAGTTGCTCTGTAATTAGAGAGCAGCATCAAATTTAAAAACAATCATTTTGATGTTCTCCTTCAGATGGAAACTTGTGTTTTTGAAATGGAGTCTTGTTTATTATAAACGAGGATGAAACAGGCAGCTCTTTCCTCATTAGCAGCCACTGGACAGTGGACAGTAACTATTTTTAGCTGCAAATTACAAAATGGGGCAGATTCAAACAGAAGCACAAAGGGTGAAAAGATTTCCTTCCCAATCTTCTAAGCTAGCATCTGAATTTTATTAGTTTTAACTGAGATGAGCTAGAAGAAGGAATTAAACAACTTAATTCTTGACTCCACCTCAGCTTTACAATACTTTACAACCATCCAGGATGAATACATGGGGAAAGACTCGTGGACTGTTTGGGTTGGAAGGGACCTCTGAAGGTCAGCTGACACTCGGTGACAGTACAGGAGTGTGGTGGCAGGGGTTTACACTATTAAGACCACATCTGTTGTATTCTTCCATGCTACCGAATTGCATAAAGAAAATGTTAAATTCCAGCCCCAAAGCAGGCACAAAGAGATGATCAAGGTGAAGTTAGAAATGCTCAGAATTAGGAAGTATGAATACAACTGAAATGTCTGTGCACGTGAAGCAGCCTCCAGAGGAGCTGGTGAGGGTGGCACCTGCTGTGACAGAGCCAGGGCTGCTCCCTCTGGGGTACCCACCCCTGCTCCCCTCCAGGGCCTGCTCACAGCCCCCACCCTGAGCACCCCTAGGTGTTCCTGCCCACAGTGCCATGGCCTGACCTCGGACTGCCTCTGCTTTGCTGTCATTTGGGCATCATGTCAAAATCTTACTGGAGAGCATGTCAGAAGGAACACAGGGATTTTTTTTTTTTCAATAGATGAATCTTTGGCAAACTATGAAAACCATTTCATTGGAGAAGAAGAAAAAAAAGTTGTTCCTCTTGCTGCAGGACTTTCTTCCTGCAAATTTCAAAGGCCTGCTGTGAATAATAGTGTTAGAGCTTCCAAGCTGCAAGGCTATTTTATAGTGGAAAGTGTGAGGCAACCAAAATAAATACGAGTTTCCACTGTTACAAAATAAAGATTTTGCTTTATGTTGTACCTTAAAAGCCATGTTCAGGGATGTGTTTTTTGGGACACAGAAGTAGGTACCCCAGAGGGTTTTCATATAGGCATTGGGTGTGTTCTTTCTTGTTCATAGCAAGTTGGGAAATAATTTGAGACAGAAAGAGCCTTTCTTTATGATGCAAAACATAACCGGAATTTGTCTTCCTAAAGGACTGAAGGCAATCCTTAAATCTAAATGCTGCCAGTCCTCAGGATGTTTGAAATACATATTCCTATTTAATGGCGTGAGTGCATCTCTCCTTACACAGTTTGTGAGTATTTTTGACAAACCTGGTCCTAGTTTTCTGCTAGTAGAGTTGCAGATGAGACAAGTTTTCCATGGTTTGGGGTTTTATTGCGAATGCTTTGCACAGCTCTGTTTATGTGCTTCCTTCTCATGACATCAGTGCTGAAGGGGAGAAAGAATGTAAACATCTGCTTTTTATAATTCAATTCCAGGCTTATAACTTGATTAGGGTAAGCAATGTTTCTACATGATTTATTTTCCAGTCACAACAATGCACAGTTTTAGCAGCAATTTGAAGATTAGTAAAATAAGGATAGAAACTAATGAGGTAAATCCTGCTTCACGGTCTACCTTTCTGAGCTGCACTGAACATTGTGTAAAGGCTGGGGATTTCCTTCCCACTTGGTGTTTAAAATGATGTCCCATAACTCCCCACAGTGCAGGATGCAGCCCATGGAAAGGAGGCTTACACAGCAGCACTGAGGTGAGCTGGAGCAAAAGGAATTTGGCTCCAGCCTCTCTGCAGAGCCTTTCTGTGTGGCACTGGGTCAGGACTGTTTTCCAAAGATGCCTGCTGGGACATTCTGCATCCCTAAACAGCTAAGAAGGCCTGAAATATAAAACCTTTATTCTCTTCCATTGCCTGAGCAGGGTTAAAACTCCAGTCTGGTCACTTCCCTTCCTTTGTTTTCCAGGCTTTTTCTTGCACCAGGAACGGACAGTACCTGGAGTCATGGTCCTGGTCACAGTCTGGAGTCTTTCCTACTCTCTTTAAACCATTAAATTTAAGGATATGCTCATGGGCACTGAGGATAGCTTCAGTAGTTGTGGATGTGTAACTGAAGCCAAGGGACAGCCAGGGCGGTAGCGCATGTCAGAGTCATTTCAGTCGTGTATCACGTTTCCAGTAATAAAACACTAAAAATCACAGAATCCCAGAGTGGTTTGGGTTGGAAGGAACTGCAGAGCTCTTCCAGTCCCACCCCCTGCCATGGGCAGGGACACCTCCCACTAGGCCAGGTTGCTCCAAGCCCCGTCCAGCCTGGCCTGGGACACTTCCAGGGATCCAGGGGCAGCCACAGCTTCTCTGGGCACCCTGTGCCAGGGTCTCACCACCCTCACAGCGAACGATTCCTTCCCAAATCCCTTCTAACTCCGCTCTTCTGGGACGAGCCGGCACCGCCACCCTCACCTGGCGCCGGTGCGGGCACAGAGCCCGGGCCGTGAGGGACAGGTCCTGCTGGGCTGTGGCCGGAGAACCCCAGGTGAGGGCGGGACCCGGGGTGAGGGCGGGATCCCAGGTGAGGGAGTGATCCCCAGGTGAGGGAGTGATCCCAGGGTGAGGGAGTGTGAGGGAGTGACTCCAGGTGAGGGCGGGACCCCGGGTGATGGAGGGACCCTGAGGTGACGGAGAGACCGCCCTGGTGAGGGTGGAAACCCTGAGGTAAAGGCGGCGGCCTCGAATTGAGGGGGAGTCCCCCGAGGTGAGGGCAGGGGCCGCAGCGGGCCGCGGGAGGCGGGAGCGGGGCGGGCGCCCCTCAGTCCGCGGCCGGTACTCCCGGGCGGCGGGCGCAGCTCCATCCCCGGCCCGGCGGGCAGCAGCACCCCGCTCAGGGGCTCAGCCCGGCTCCTCGGGGCGGCGCTGCCCCGGCCCTGCCCGGTGGGGAAGGCGGAGCGGGCCCGCGGCCGCGCGCAGACAAAAGCGGCGGCGCTTCCTGCTCCGCCACTGAGGGGAGCGGGTGGTGGGCTCCGCGCTCCCCTCTCGCTCCGCGCTCCCCTCTCGCTCCGCGCTCCCCTCTCGCTCCGCGCTCCCCTCTCGCTCCGCGCTCCCCTCTCGCTGTGTCCCCGCTCGTCCCGGTTTATGCCAGTGCTCTCCTCCGCCCGTCCCGGTTTATCCCTGCGCTCTCCCCGGTCCGTGCCGGGTCTCTCCCCGCGCCCTCCCGGGTCCGTCCTGGATCTGTCCCCGCTCTCTCCGCGGTGTGTCCCCGCTCTCTCCGCGGTCTGTCTCGGTTCTCCCGGTCCCACCGCCCCCGGGAGCGCCTTTCCCGGGTGCCGGCGCGATGGCAGTCGGCGGGAGCCGCGGGGCGCTGGGCACGGCGCTGCTGCTGCTGCTCGCCCTGAGCGCCCGCGCCGTGCCCGAGCCCGAGGCGGTGCCCGAGGGAGCCTCCACCCTGGCCTTCGTCTTCGATGTCACCGGCTCCATGTACGACGACTTGGTGCAAGTTATCGAGGGGGCGTCCAAGATCCTGGAGACGTCGCTGAAGAGACCCAAGCGGCCGCTGTACAACTTCGCGCTGGTGCCGTTCCACGACCCAGGTAGGACATTGCTCCCGGCGGGCCGAGCGGGACCGGGCCGGGAAGGACAGCAGGGAGCTCCCGAGGGCTGGCCAAAGGTTGGGTTTCCTGCGCCTGCAGAGACTGGAGCCCGAGTATTCCTTGTCCCATCCTCGTCTCTGCCGCACGCGTTTCTCTGCCGAGGGCGAATAACGTTTTGTGACCACCACCTCCCTATCTCTCTACAAAGCTTCCCAAAGCCTTCAGGATAGACTGGAGTGGGCTCTCAGTGCGCTTTGTGCACCGAAGAGTAGCTTGAGGGGTCAAATGCTGCCCTTTATTGTTCTGATACGGGCTGAAGTAGCGTCAGTGAACCGCACGTGTGGTACTGACGGGGCTACTGAGCTTTTTTCCAATTCCCTTCAACGGGAGCACACTTAAGAACATGCATAATGCAGTTGCACTCTTCCTCCTGTCTTATTATCCCGTGTTTACATTCAGTGTAATGTAACTTGCAGTGAAATGATCCAGAAGCTTTACTTGGTGCGGGTGGTTTTTTTTTGTTTGGGGTCTTATTTCGTTCCCTCATCTTACCTTTTCCCCCCTTTCTGCTGTACATCATGCATTCCTCTCTTTCAGCATCTGTTTTTTGTTCCCTTGCTATCCATATTCTCTGGCTTTCTTCCTCTTCCCTTGTCAAATTCTTCTGTTCACTTGAAGAGGAAATAGGAACAGGATGCCCCAGGCTGGTGATGTGTGCTGTACTGTGCAGTAAAAACTCTCTTAAAAAAAAAAAAAAGAAAAAAGAATCAGAAAGTGGGGAAAAGCCTTTGAAAATGATCTTTTGGCTTTAGGTCCCATGGAATATCTCAGAATATGTTTTTCCCAAACTCGGGGCTTAAGGGTTCCATTTTGGCAAGGATGTCAGCAAAAAAATGGACATCCTTTCTATTTCCCCCCAGTTGCAGATACTTCTGCTTACAAGATAAATGTTTGCTGTTGGTATAAATACCTTAAACCAAATGCTTAGAAAATTAGAGGGAATAGCTTGTATAGTATTTTTTTAACAGAGTTCGTCATTGTGGTATCAGTGTTCTATCATAAAAGGTCTTTACTGTTTCCACGTTTGGTGTAATTTTCTTTTTCATTTCCCTCTGTTCCCCTATCCACTTTTTTTTTTTTTCTTTTTTCTTTTCTTTTCTTTTTTCTTTTCTGGTTATTTTATGGAACAAGCTTACAAGGGACATAAAAAGCATCATGCCACAGAAATAAATGAGAAGGGAAAGATTTGGGTCAAATGTAGAACCTAGAACTCTTTTGTGTCCTTCTAGAATAGCAAGTTGATAATCTCCTTGGACCTCTTTTTCCACGGAATGGTCAGAAGATCAAGAGGATGGATTGGGAGTGTTTTGGTTTCCTCTTAATGCTAGCACAAATCTTCACTTCAGTGAGCAGAAAGAGATTCAGTCTAGGAGTTGATAGTTCCCATTTTCAGAGTGATTGTGTAACTATTCCATCCACAGGAGCAAGAAGATCTTGTGTGGTGCACTTTTAGTTTGCAGGTTTTTGTGGTGGTCCTTTGTTCATGTGCATCCTCTGTAGAAAGAAGACTCAGCTTTCTCTCATGAGCAGTCCTGTGCTTAGTTTTCATCACAGACCACTTCCATGTCCTCTGTTTCAATAGCTCCTGTTTTCTTTCTCATCACACTTTTTCATTCAGTTTTTCTTCTTCACATTTTCACCTTTTCAGTCCTTTTTTTCTGTCCACCTCACAGTCTTGCTCCCACTGCCTCTCCAGGGTCTTTGCTTGTGTTCCAGACTGACTCCTTTCACCATGCTTTGCTGTACCACCCCTCCTTGCTCTGTACAAACCTCACCAGCAACAAATCCACTGCCACCTTCCCCTGCTTGAGTCACATTTTCCCACTCACTGACTCCTTGCTTCCTTGCCTCCTCCCCCATTCCCTCTCTTTGCACAGGAGATCCCTTTCCTTGGCAAATGTTAGACTTAATTCAGTGGAGTGACTGAAACTTGAACCTGCAGAGAACTGACCTGTAGAGCACAGAGTTGCTGGCAAACGTGCCTCAGTATCCTGTTACACCTCTCTGGGTGGAAGTCCAACTTCCCTGAGGGGGCCTTGCTTCTTAGTGTGATGGATAACTTGGGAGGGCAGAGAGCTTTCTCAAAGGGGAGGATGGACAATTTTCAACTTCATTTTGTCATAATTTCTGAAAACGATTTGGTCTTTCTCAGAGTTAGGAAGACAGACCACAGGCCAGTGTCTTAAATTTTATGGATGTGTAAGGTCCCTGACTGCTGATCATCTGTACTGTACATCTGATGATGAGCAAGCTGAGGCACTTGAAAAGAAATTGCAAGAAATGCTTTTGTGACCACTTCAAAGTCTTTTTTTTTAATCTGTAGAGAAGTAACTTTGCTCAAAAACTTCATAAAAATATTGCTGGGCAAGTATTTCACAGCATCCAATTTGTTTACCTACTGTTGTTCTTGCTGAAGGTTGCTCAACTGAATTAATGAACATGAAGCTGTTTTTTTCACAAGCTGTGTTGTTATTCACTCAATTCTTCTTCCCAATAAAGAGTTTTATATGTGGCTGCTCACAGGCAATTTTTCTGGATGTTTTGGTGAGGTGCTGTGGTCTCTGGGGCAGGTGGAACTCTTACAGATACAGTTGAGGCTCAGGTCCAAGGAGTTTCTCTTTATATAAAGGTGCCCTGATGCAGATATTGATATTGATGCACTTTTGATAGGTAATTGCAATTTAAATTGGGTGTGGATTTGGTTAGGACCACTGTTGGTTTAGTGGTGATGGTGTTGGGTTGATGGTTTGACTTGATGGTTGAAAAGGTCTTTTCCAACCTGAACAGTTCTGTGATTCCGTGACTGTGATGTGCCAATGCACTGAGGTGTGTGATGGTAGATTTAAATGTAATGATTTCCCTACTGCAGTGGCATTTGGGTAAAAAAGGAATACAAGTATATTTTTAGTATCAAACCTGAGGCTTTTGGCACAGAATTATGACCTATGGAAAAATTTGTCATGGGTTTCACATTCCTCTACCATGTACCATCTGGTGGGATGCAGGGATTTCAACTTTGGAAAAACCTTTTGCTTTGGATTCTACTTTGTGAATAAGCACGTGAAGGGCTTTAACAGATTACAGGGATTTTTTTTGTTGTGGACTTTCAATGCTTAAACGTGACCACAGAACTTTTTTAGATAGTGAAAATGGCTGTTGACTAAGAAATGTCTTGCCAGACTTGTGTTCAATGGAAGAGCTGGCGTGGGGGGAGGAAAATTGTCCCAAATTTAAGAAGAGTTGGCACAGGAAAAATTTTGAACTGGAGCTAAAGCTGAAAATCATCAAATGCTTTTGTACTTGCGTGTTGTGGGTCCTGATGTCCTACTAACTCCCATTGTATCCTGTGGAAATGGGATTGGACTTGGAATGTCTTTATTTAACATCTGTGGCCAGCTTTGCTATTTTTTCTTTATGCCATTAAGGAATTTTGGAATGGAAAATAAGCCTGAGAGGACAAATTCATCCCTAGTATTTTTCTGTAAAGCGAATGGAATTATACCAGTCATAACTCACTCTGTGTGATTTAATCAAGCATTCCTTTAGTGTGAATGGCTATTCTATAGACCAAACTCCAGTAATTAAGACAAAAATGAAGGGAATATATAACCTCTGAACTTCCTAGGCTAGAGGATGGTGTTAGCCTGTTCATGCTCTGCCTATCTACAGAACTCTGAGCATCTCCTGACTCTTTTCATTCAAATCAAATAGAAAACCCTGTGTGAGGAAAGGGAAAACATTAATAATGCTTAGTTTAGATAGGAAAATAGTATTGAACTTAAGTCATATAGTAAGTGTGTAGGAGAACTAGGAATAATTTTTTTCTCAATCCCACTCCTCTCTTTTGAGAGAGTAAAGCTCTTTTTTCTCTTGAAGTGAAGTTATTCACATAGTTAAGCACACAGGTATGTTTAACTCAAGTTTCCTTAACAGGCTGGCAGGGCTGTGTCCATAACATGGTTAGGCTGCTGAGCCACATACTAGCTTGGATCAAGTTCAGAAGGTCATATGAAAAGTCTGGGAACTTTGGGTTTTGCAGGTTTGATAGTTTTTTTTAGAAGTTATAATGAAGAAGTAATGTTTTTTCCAGACGAGGAATTCTATGAAATTAAAATTAGGCTGTTAATGGAGTTAAAGTTTTTCATTCCTCCTGACGGGAAAAGTACATGGCCATGCAGATGGATAATGAAGGGAGAGAGGAGGGCACTCCTGTAGCTTTGCTGGATGGTATCATGGATGATGTCACTACCTCTTCTCTCACTTCCAACTTTCCTGATAGCCCTTCTCCCATGTGCTGCCCTGCACTTTTGCATTCTTCTGTGACTTGAGGTCTTTGGCCTTGGGATTTGCTCTCAGATTTATGGCTGTCTAAAATTCTCAGGCAGAGGCTAAATGTGTGTAAATCAGTTGGAGAAGATGAAGAATGGCCCTTCTGGTATAGCCTGAAGAAGAGGGGCATTGTCTTCAGCATTCCCTCTGCTTCCTTTTGGGGGTGGAAGAAGTGCTTCAGGACTTGTTATTTTTATTAGGTTTAGTAAAGAACGGGAACATGGGTTGTTCCCATTAGGTTGCCCAGAAGAAATAAACTGCTTACCAGTGAAGTTTCTGTGGGCAAATATTTTGTGAAAACTGGATACTTATCAAAATCCCATGGTTTTATTGGTTTTGCATGACCTGCTTTTTTTGTAGCAGGGGGGCCACAAAGATAGCTCCTGTGAAAAGCTCCTGGTAGCTTCCACCACGTCCAGCAGAGCCAATCCCTGATAGCTCTGAAGCTGGATATGCTGCTGGCCAAAACTGGGCCAATGAGAGAGGCTGGTAATGCCTCTGTGGTGATGTACTTAAGAAGAAAATCAAAATAAAGTCATGGGTTTTTGCTCCTAGCCAGGGAAGAGGAGGGGAGAACATGTGAGGGAAACAACATGGAGACAGCAGCATCTGTGGAGAAGGAGGGGCAGGAGGTGCTCCAGGTGCTGGAGCCAAGATTCCTCTGCAGGCCATGGGGAGACCATGGTGGAGCAGCTGTGTTCCTGCAGCCCTGGGGATCCACAGGGATGCAGAGATCCCCCCACAGCCCCTGGGGATGCACAGGGATGCAGAGATCCCCCCCCAGCCCCTGGGGATCCACAGGGATGCAGAGATCCCCCCCCAGCCCCTGGGGATGCACAGGGATGCAGAGATCCCTCCCCAGCCCCTGGGGATGCACAGGGATGCAGAGATCCCTCCCCAGCCCCTGGGGATGCACAGGGATGCAGAGATCCCCCCCCAGCCCCTGGGGATGCACAGGGATGCAGAGATCCCTCCCCAGCCCCTGGGGATGCACAGGGATGCAGAGATCCCCCCACAGCCCCTGGGGATGCACAGGGATGCAGAGATCCCCCCCCAGCCCCTGGGGATCCACAGGGATGCAGAGATCCCCCCCCCCCAGCCCCTGGGGATCCACAGGATGCAGAGATCCCCCCCCCCCCCCCCAGCCCCTGGGGATCCACAGGGATGCAGAGATCCCCGCCCCCAGCCCCTGGGGATCCACAGGGATGCAGAGATCCCCGCCCCCAGCCCCTGGGGATCCACAGGGATGCAGAGATCCCCGCCCCCAGCCCCTGGGGATCCACAGGGATGCAGAGATCCCCCTCCCCAGCCCCTGGGGATCCACAGGGATGCAGAGATCCCCCTCCCCAGCCCCTGGGGATCCACAGGGATGCAGAGATCCCCCCACAGCCCCTGGGGATCCACAGGGATGCAGAGATCCCCCCATAGCCCCTGGGGATGCACGGGGATGCAGAGATCCCCCCCCCAGCCCCTGGGGATGCACAGGGATGCAGAGATCCCCCCACAGCCCCTGAGGATGCACAGGGATGCAGAGATCCCTCCCCAGCCCATGGAGGTGCCCAGGATGGAGCAGGTGATCCCTGGAGGAGGCTGTGATCCAGTGGCAGACCCGTGGACAGAGGGGATGCTCCCAGGCTGGAGCAGCCTGTGCTAGAGGACTGCCCCCCGTGGGCAGACAGCCCCAGGCTGCAGCAGTTTTGGGGGGCTGTGTGCCTGCAGGAGGGATCAGGCTGTGGCAGGTGTGCTGGGGCTGCTGCTCCTGAGAGTGGAGCCATGGCAGAGAAGTTCACAGGGAACTGTCTCCTGTGGGAGGGACCCCAGGGGCTCACAGGGGAAGGACTCCTCTCCCTGACAGCAGAAGAAAACCTCAGGTGATGAACTGACCAACCCCCAGGCCCTGTCTCCCTGTGCTGTCGGTGGGAAATTGGGAGGGGATGGGAGTGAAAAGGTGTTTGTTTCAAGGGCTTATTTTACCTCTCATTATCCTACTCTAACTTTGTTAGTAATAAATTTCACTTTGCAACCTTAACCTGAGCCTGTTTTGCCTTTTAAATGTTTTCTCCCTGTCCTTATCTCAACTCATAAAGCTTTTAACTTTTTTTTTTTTTTTCCCTCTTCTCTGCCCAGCTGTGGCAGGAGAGGGTGAGCAAGTGATTCTTGTGGGTGTCTGGCATTGAGCCAGTGTCAAACCACAACAGATAGATAGAGAGGAATTGCCTCAATTTTCTTTGGAAAAAATAATGTCAGAGAAAATTATGCTTTCCACTTAATTCAAGTAGTTGTCTCATTCGAGAGTTGAGGGGCTTTTATATTGCTACCAAAATTGGAAGTGGGGAAAAAAAAGTGCTAAGTTAGGAAGTCTCATCTCCCTCTTCTTCTGATGGATCACAGAATACCAGGTTAAAGCTGTCACAGCCTGTCCATCAGAGCTGTGCTTTTTGGTGGCCTCAAATTTGTGAACATCCCACCTAACAACTCAAGGAAGGATATGTAAGGATTTGTGGTTTTGGGGGGGCTGATTTATTTTGGACTTAGATACACAGTGACAGCAATAATGAGCCCACATCCAAATTCTGAGTTTTTCTGTGGTGTTTTAAAAGATGCAAAGGGAGATGTAATTTCCCTCTTTTTAAAGGTACAACTGTTTAGTGCTGTTGTGGTATGCCTGAAGGCAAATGATAAGCAGACCGGGGCATAATAGCTGAGATTTCTGCTCTTTTGTGTTAAAACTAATGAAGTATTGCTGGTGACAATTTCAATGGGAAATAGTGCTTCCCTAAAGCTCAAGAGCTGCTCTGTGTTGTTACCACCACCAAGTGTTACTGTTGCTGTCACCAGGTGAGTGGCTGTCACCTGTGTAAGTGAACAGCTCTGGGCTGAGAAGGATGAAGTCTAAAGCATTTACAGACACTTTCCATCTCGGAGGCTTCTGGGATAACTGTACTGACCATGTGGGAAACGAGCGTTTGAAACCTTATTGTCCCTAAACAGAGACATTGTGATATCTATAAAATTAATTCCCTGTGATTGCATGGATGTTTTCTTGTTCCTCTAGAGGGATTTATCTGGAGTCCCTCTAAAAGTGCTGCTTATATAGATTACAGAAGACAGTAAGTATTGCCAGTGCCAGAAGCTCCAAAATCTGTGAGGCAGCCAAAATGTTGTGACAGGATCCAAAAGCCTGTTAGAGCATCACTTACAACTTATTTTTCTGCTGTCTTAACGCTGCATGTCCAGCCCAGAAGGTATGCACAAGGCTGAATTTCCCCTCTGATTCTTGAATCCTTCTGGCAAGGGAAAGGATTATTCTCCCTGGTTTTATTTGAAGATACAGTAGAGATTCTTTCCTTGGGAAAAAAAATATAATGCCTCAAATACATAATTCTTTTCTGCTTTGAATTACAAATTATTTCTCATGTTACCTTTGAAATTGTTGCCTACAGAGCTTAGAAGCTACTTGTTTTATTTTGCTTTGCTCTCCTCAGCTCCAAGTGGTTTTAATTCCAAGGAAAAGCTCTGCAGCTCATTAACAATGTATTCCAGTGCTATTCTGTCGCTATAATTACTGCTGATGTCGTTTATCAGATGAGCCTTGCTGTTTGCTAGCAGTGTGCTCCTTTACCCCTAGAGCTTCTGAGTTTGCATAGAAGATACTTCACCTGTTGTGTCCCAGTGTTAACTGAACTTTTAGGTGTGTGACAATTCAGAGACATCTTCTCTGAGTTTCTTATCCACTTTTTAAACAAAGAAACTTCCTCATTTGCCTTCCTCTCTTCTTTCCTGCACTCTGAATTTATCTCCCAGGATTTACAGCAGCTTGTGTTTCACACAATCACGTGGAGAAGCCCAGTTAGTCCTATTCATGGCAGCAGTTGTTTAAGACAAGGCTGGAGTGGCTACAGGCCTTGATGGGAGCTCTGTGGTATGGAAAGAAAAGCAATTTCTGCTGCTGCATGCATCTCCTGGACTGGTTTAAATGCACACAAATCAAATTCCTATTGCTCTAAAAAAAGCTGATATTTGATGCAGATCTTCAAGTACTTTTAAGCTATGAATAAGCTGTCCCTCCCTAAGACTGATACAGTATTCAGTTTTCATTTGGAGAAAACTATATTCTGAGAATGCGTGGTAATGAAGTGAATAAAGAGCCATGAATATTGTGTACATCTTTGTCTCACTTTAACTGAGATTATAGTGTTCATGGTAAAGAGAATTGTCAGAGAAACATGGGAGGAAAGTTGACAAGGAGGCAAATCAGAATCTTTGCCTCTTGAAATGCCAAGCTTGCTCTTTTCAAATGCCAATCCTAGAGGAAAACTAGGAAAAAACATATCTTTGTGGTGGGGAATTAGAATCATAGAAATGTTGAGAGGTTAATTGTTAAGAGGTTGGATGAGACCTGTAAGATCATTGAGTCCAACCACCAATCCAACACTGCCATGTTCACCACTAAAGCATGTCCCTGAGTGGCATGTTGATGTGTCTTCTGGACACCTGCTGGGATGGTGACTCTTCCACTGCCCTGGGCAGCCTCTTCTAGTGCCTGACCACCTGTTTGGTGAAGAGATTTTTCCCAATATCCAATCTTAGCCTCCCCAGGAGCAGCTCGACGCTTTTTCCTCTCATCCTGTCCTTTGTTCCCTAGGTGCAGAGCCTGACTCCCCCCAGCTGCATCATCCTGTCAGGACCCCTTGACCCTCCTTTTCTCCAGGCTGAGCCCCTTTCCCAGCTCCCTCAGCTGCTCCTTGGACTCCAGTCCCTTCCCCAGCTCTGTTCCCTTCTCTGGACCTGAATTAATAGTGAGTACCTTTACTGAAGAGAATGAAGTTGAGCTCTCAGGGGAGAAGGAAGGAAAAGAACCACCCAAGATCTGCAAACTGTGAAACTGACACTCTGATCCTTAATCCTTGCTCTGAGTGCTCACTGCCATCCAGCAGTACTGACTTGGTTAGGATCAGGGAGGAGGCTATGCCCAGGTGCCTTTGGACAGCTCACTATTGTGTGTTACCTGCAGAGGGTGGGCAGTGCCTGTCCTGCAGAGAGGGCATGGAGTGATGGAGACTCCCTGTGCTGATACAAGTTGTGTTTGAGCTTTTCTTAACCAATGGGGAGCAAAAGGAGTTTGTATTGGGTTGGTGATTTTTTTCAATGTGTCATGCAATGTTCATTCTGCATCCTGCTGGACCGATTCGTTAGAAACCTTAGAACTATTTCCACTGTGCTGTGAAAACAGGGAATGGTCATGACCCAAAGGCTGCCAGAGCTCCAGGAGCTTTTGGACAATGTTCTCAGGCACATGATGGGATTGTTGGGGTGTCTTGTATGGGGCCAAGGATTGGATGATCCTTGTGGACCCCTGCCAACTGAGAATATTTTGTCATCTTTTTTCTGACTTGTGCTTTATCCTTTCTGTGTCAGAGGCTGCTTGGAATTCATACTAGTGTGGATTCCACACAGTGGAGGATCTGAATAAACCAGATTAAGGACTATGGAAAAGGAGCAGATATTTCTTTTAGTTAATGTACTTTGAATGTGGCCTAAAGCCTGGCAGGAGGAGCCCTTTAGACAGCCCTCAGATGCCAGTTGGTGTATATTTTCCAGTCAATGATTTGATTGTTGGCATATGCCGTGGCTTTGGTTTTGAAGGAGGCACATGCCTCAGAGGAAATACTGAGAACATCTGTTTTTCAGTTTGCAAATGGCAAAACAGTTTCTCTGTTGAAAGAGAGTGATGGTGTTACTTGATCAGCTCACCATGCCTCGGTAATCAGCAGTTTTGTTAGAAGGAATAGGATGGATTTAATGAAATGTGCTCTGGGCTGGCTCCTTTTTGTGCTTCGTTACTCCAGCCAGGGAGAATGTTTTACCCGTCACTTACGTTGTTGAACATAATGTGTTTTTTATAATTGATGCTGGTGTTTAGGATTTCCTGTTTGAGGTGTGCTGCTCTGAGATCAGATTTACGAGATCCTTTAGTGATGCTGGCAGTGAGTTCATCCTGTGCAGTTGTTTTTGGGTGAACTCTGGGTCCAAGATTTGCATTTTTCAAAGGGGTAGTTTGCAGTGTTGCATTTTTAAGGGGGATCAGAATGCTTTAGGTCAGGCATATCCCCTTGTGGTCTATGGTTAAGCTTCTTTTGTTGCCTTTTGAGGAACATGTGCAACCTACTCTTTGGTAACTGGTTTTACCAGAGAAGAAGCACGATGACTTCATGTTCCTGAGGCACTTGGATGGGATCATGTTATATCAAGATACATGAAGCCACAGCACTGAGAACAGGATTAATCCCATTTCACTTCAGGCACTTAACTGAAGACTCTCAGCTGAAGGACTGGTGACCCAAAGGCTCTTTTTGTAAATCACAAAATTAAACTGGCACATTAAGGAGCAATTAATCCCCTGTGAATTTTTAAATACTCTTTGGAAATCTCATTTGCTTTCACTGGCTGTAGGGGAAGCAAAAGTTAGTTCAGTCAAAGCTCTGAATTTAGATGTATGAAGTTAATTGACAGACTTTCTGCTTTCTGCACTGGGCTGACTGTCCACATAATAGTCCCTGAGGTTTGTTCCACACCTAGGCTTTCATCCTACCACATGGATACCAAGGGTGGGGGAATAGGTTTTTCCCACATGGTGATTCCCTGGCTCCTGTCAGCAGCTGAAGAAGGTCCCTGGTTGGGCAGCCCCACCCTGAGGGCTCCTGCCAGCCTGCTTTGCCGAGAGTCTTGGTGCATGTCTGATCATGGGGCTGCTCCTGCACCACCTTTGCCTTCTCCACAGACAGATTTGAACCTTGGGTGTTTAGAGACCCATTCTGTGTCAGCTACAGGCGTAATCCTGGCAGCTCCAGGCTGATAATACCACGGGACAGCCCCCAGGCAGGGGCTGGGATGTGCCCTGCGCTGTGCACTGCAGATGTAAACAGGCTGTGTGTGTTCATGCAGCACTGTTAACTTACTGTTCTGTATCGCTGTGCTCCTCCGTCATGATTTACTTTGCCACCCTTGGTGTTCCTCTTCACTCTATGCACTTTGCCAAGTTGTATCCCTTCTCCTAAAACATTCTTAGCCATGGATTTAAGTCTGCAAGGCATTACTGGTGAGATATATGCATTTTTGCAAATGACATATTCCCAGACAGCGAGCCAGCATGCAGCAAATATCACAAACAACCAGAGAGAACTGAAAGAGTTG
Organism: Sylvia atricapilla; assembly: GCF_009819655.1. NCBI lineage: Eukaryota > Metazoa > Chordata > Aves > Passeriformes > Sylviidae > Sylvia > Sylvia atricapilla. The sequence continues at coordinate 5,565,531 of NC_089148.1, forward strand.
AATTTATTCTCAGTGAAGTGTCCCTGTTAGCAGGCTCATCCATTCTCACTGGAATAGTGGCTTCCTTACCAATTGCTTTTGGGAATAGGCCAGTAAGTGTGTGATGTAGGTACAAGGAATGAACATTATACGTCTTTAAAAGCCAATTTCATGGAGCCTGATACATAGTGGAGCCAAATATCAACTTTATAGGATGAATTACAACCAGCAGAGCTCTCTCAGCAATGAGAGGTAACCAAAGCAGAACAAGACCCCAGTTCTCAGCCTGGAAAAATGCTGCTGAAGTGGAGTGAGTGGGGGTGGGTTTGCAGCCTGGAATGAAAATGAAGCAATGTCTTGTGTTGCTGTAGTCCCTGCTAAATGTCTGGGCTGTTTGCTCGGGATAGCAGCTCTGAGATGTGGCTGTAGGTTACTGCTGGACTCCTGCCAGCTTGTTTAAATTAGATTCCTAGCCAGGGGGCTGGGGTGGTCAGCAGGAAGCCATTGTAATTTTCATGCCTTGGACACCAGTGTATTTTCATGAGCTGAAGTGAAGTGTCTCTGGGGATGCTGAATATCTCTGAAACATTTCCTGAGTTCTCTTAAGCTGTGCAATGGTATGTCCGAGTCTGTTTTCCAAAGGATGGAGCTTTTTGTTTAGTTAGTGAGGTCTTAGTTCACTTGAGTAGTATGCTTTTGCCATTGGAACTTAGTGAGGAACAGAAGAGGAGGAGGAAAGCTGTGCAGGAAAAATGATGGGCTCTGTCTTAGGACAGTTAGGAGTACTGTAATTTCGTTCATGCTCTCATATTAATCTGTATTTCTGTTTACTAAAATCTTCATGAGATTGTGTCTTCAAGCTACTGTGTCAGAGCTATGTTTTTAGGCTGTGAATGGAGGAAATGTTTGGGCAAGCACACAATTTCAGGTAAAAGAGCAATGGCTGGAACACCCAGGCAGAGAACCTGTGATTCTGCCCATCTTTGGGCAGATTCTTTCCCATTTTTTGTTACTTACAGCAATACAATAGTGGTGTGAATTTTTAATTAGAGATCTTCAGCATCCCTGTGCACCCTGATTTCTGTCATGTACCAGAAGCACAAGAAGAACCCAGGGTGTGGCACAGGCCAGGCCAAGTCCCTGGTGATGCTGCAGTACTTTGTTGAAATAAGACATGGTGTGCACTGGCTGGGGTAACATCTTGGCTTCTCTCCTACAGCATTTGGAGAACATAACAAGGTGCTTAGGCAGTGGTGCTTGGCCAGGACTGTTTACTCCTGATTTAACAACATACTGCTTAAACCCCTGCATCTCAGTGTCTTAGGATATTTCAGATGTCTGTGTGATTTGTTGTGGTGGTTTTGGGTTTGGTTTTTGTTTTTTTGTGTGTCTTGGATTTTTTGTTTTGGTCACGTCTTTCCCTTTTTAAATTTTACATAAGCTGAATCAAATCACAGGGAATTCATGTGACCTACCCCTGAGTCACACTTCTCTGTGTTAACCACAAATCACTTTTTTTCTCCCTGTAATGTTTATTCCTTCTTTTCATTTCTTTCCTAGTCTATCTGACTTCTCATCTTTTTCTCTTCTTTGTCTCTGTATTCAGCCCATCCCTTCCTCAAAATTTCCATTTTCCCTCGGAGGTTCAGTGTCCTCAGTGCTCCCCTCCAGATCTCAAGATTTCTTGGCAGTCTGGAGTATCTTTTGCATGTACACACTGGATCCTGGTGGTGAAATGTGCTGGTGCTGAAGACAATATATTCTTGCTCTGGAAGAGGTACTGTGTTACCCACAAAAAGGTCTGTGCAGAACACAATCATGGAATGGATTGTTAGAATTGACTTCAAAGACCATCTGCCATGAGCTGGGACATCCCACGCTTTCAGAGTTCAGATTGCTCAAAGCAATCCCTTGTTCTGTCACTCCAGGCCCTTGTCCCAAGTCCCTCTCCAGCTCTGCTGGAGCTCCTTTAGGCACTGGAAAGGGCTGTAAGTTCTTCCTGGAGCTTTCTCTTCCCCAGGTGAACACCCCCAGCTCTCCTAGGCTTGCTCCAGAGCAGAGGAGCTCCAGCCCTGGGAACATCTCCATGGCCTCCTCTGGGCTCTCTCCAGCAGGTCCACGTCTTGTGCTGAGAGTGGAGTGTGAGCAGAGCAGAGTTGAGGGGAGAATGCCCTCTCTCAACCTGCCAGGTGATATTTGCCTCAGCCTGAATGAGGCTGGTAGCTAGGACACATCTCATTCCCACATCACGTGTTCCCCATGGAGTGAGTACTTTTGCAGAGTTTGTTCTGGGTCAAAACTGATACTTTGTTTTCTGAAATTGTGCCGAATCTTTTGAGTTACACTTTCCTAAAGTTGTAAGTGTAGTGGACAAAATAATTATTGCTCTGCACTGCTTCCTGCTTCCCTCTTCTTTGAGGTGGTGGCTTTTTCTGATTCCTAGCCGTGAGTGCTGCTTGGCAATCCCAGATTCATTCCCAAACAGTCCAGGTTAGCAGGGACTGAGGAAGCTCTTTAGTTTAGGAGTTTGATTAGTATGCATGAACCACTCTGGGGCTGAGCAGAGAAGGTTGTGTTGTGGTGGCTCTGGCCAGCAGGACTGGCAGTGGGCAGGGAGGCAGCTTCCCCGGTGCCAGTGAACTGGAAGGATTGAGTTGCACAGGACCTGTGTATGAAAGAGAATCTGGACAGTCTCTGTGAATGCTGACAGTGGGGGAATAATGTGGCTGCTTTGTGTGTCGAGCTTTGTTTTTGATATTCCTGCTGCAGCTTATGCTTAGGGTGTGAAAAGTGGGGATCATGTCATTGCTGTAAAACATTGGCCCTTTCTCTACCTTCCAAAGTTGATTTGAATGTCATTCTGTTACCCAAATGAGCTGTGGTATAGGGAGATGAGAACAATGACTGTTGGCTAAATGGAGTTTTGAAGAATTAGCAATTTTACCACATCAAGCAAATCTTCTAATGCCTTGATGGTTTGGCACAGCCACTGATATGAGGTGTACCTGTGGCTGAGACTTTGTTTAGAGGGAAGGCACAGAAATACTCCCCAGTCAAGAGGTGTGTGGTACAGGATGGAGCTGGACCTGCAGTTTAGCAAATGGTAAGTCTGTGTTCCTTTCTGGAAAGGACACAAGGGAGGTAACTGAAGAGATGCTATTGCATTCCTGCCTCATGGGAATGAGTCTTGGTTCATCTCAAACTGTCCCTTTTACAAAACAAGCAAATAAGAAAAGCCCTGAATAAGTGAAGCATGTTTTGAATTAACTCATTAATTCGCATAAATCTTACTTAGAGGTAGATTCAAAGTACATAAAACTTTTCACTCTGTAAAGAATTTGGGCTGTGGGTATTTACGGGATAACTCAAGCCCATCTCTTCTTGTGTTGTAGCTATGTAGCATTAAACACTTGCTTAGTTACTTGCAATGAAATGTCCCATTGTGTAGATATAAAAGCCTTTTTTCCCAGTTTGATATTCGTCTCTGGTCATTTTTTGATCTCAGTTAACATGGAGTAAATCCAGAGTAATTCTATTACAGTCAGTGATGCTAGTTTGGATTTACACCAGTACAACTGAGCTCAGAGTCTGGCTTTGGTTGTCTGCCATCTTATTTTGCTAAATATTACATCCTTCCCAAATATCGTTTCTCATCTTGTCTTCAGACCTTGCTGGCTCCTCCTACCTTACCAAATTCCAAGAGTAACAACAAAGGTGAAGTTTACTTGATGAAAGATTGTTTAAGCAGGGTCTGGTTTTTATTAGCTCAGCTGGTTTTCATTTTTTCAGCCCTGTTTGAAGTCTGATTGTGCTCGGGCTGGGATCTGGATCCATCCTGCTTTTCCTACTTGACTCAATTTTGTCCATTAGAAGTGCAGTGTTTTAAATTACAGGGTGCTCCCCGACATTATTGGTCAGTAAGAATTATGTGCCTCAGTGATGTTTTAAAGCAGTTTGTAACTCCAAAGATCAGAAAAAAGAAAAAAAAAAAAAAGTACCTTAAGGCATTACTGCTAATCAGCAACATAACTGATTAGTGTTTGGAAAGGCTCAGTAAATGTGAGATGTAACTTTGGAGAATGAAATGAATTAAAATTTTCCTGGTTTTGTTCCTTTGTAGAAGTGTACACTGAACTTTCTTACAGAGTATTTTAGTTTATCATGTGTGAGAGACATCTGGAATTTCATCTAGGCTATTCTGTTAGTCAAATAGGGTGGTTTATTATTCAGGTTTGCAGTTTGGACAGTTTTATCTGTGTTTATGTGATTTAGCTGGACACTGGGGTCTTGGGCCTCATAATCGTTCCAGAAATTAATCCGTAACATTTGTCTTAACATTTTTACAGTTGGGCTTATGCTGGTACAGTATTGCTACATTCATGTGATGATAAATAATCCTGCCCAGGATATCCAGTCCCAGCTCTAGGGATAAAGAAGGGATAGGAGATGGGGAACATCACCCCCTTTAGTTTGGAGACCTCAGGCACAAACTCTGTAGTGAAGCAAAACAGTCTGGAATGTTTTTATATATATCCTGTTGATTTTGATACCCTTTTCACATATCCTTAAGTGTTTTTCTGAGTGAGGCCTGAAGATTTGCCTCTGGCAGCAAAGGGGATATTTGGCAGAACCGGTGATTTAAACCTCGGCTATCCTGCCTTAATTCTTCAGATGCTGTTTTGTACTGCAGACACCTGAACGAGATCTTCAAGAGATGCTCAATGACTATCCATGTTTGTGCCTGAATAGCTCCTGAATTCCATGAAATGACAGTCTTCACTGTGACCATTCCAGTGGGCAGTTGGTACAAAAAATGGTGCCTTGAGCCTGCCCAACAGGCTGTTGTTTAAAGAATTAGTGATGCCCTCGCAATCTTTGTTCCTTGACTTTCATTTCACACTCAGGAAAATTGCCTTGACTCTCAGTGTATGCAGGAATTCCATGTTGGTTTGTGAGTGTCTTTAAGACACTGGAGGAGGGGCCAGGGAGAGTTTGCAGCTGGAGCATTGAGCAGCACAGCAGGGCAAAGACAGGACCAGTTTCTAAGGGCAGGATTGGAGACAGGCTGGGAGAGCTGGGGGTGTTCACCTGGAGAAGAGAGGTTTTTTGGGAGACCTGAGAGCCCCTTCCAGTGCCTAAAGGGGCTCCATGAGAGCTGAAGAGGGAAAAGGGCCTGGAGGGAAAGGATGAGGGAGAATGGCTTCCCAGTGCCAGAGGGCAGGGTTAGATGGGATATTGGGGAGAAATTCTTCCTTGTGAGTGTGGGGAGGTTCTAGCACAGGATGCCCAGGGAGGCTGTGGCTGCCCCTGGATCCCTGGAGATGTCCAAGGCCAGACTGGATGGGGCTTGGAACAATCTGAGATGGTGGAAGGTCAAGATGAGCTTTAAGGTCCCTTCCAAACCCAAACCATTCCATGCCATTCGCTGGTGGCATCCTCAGTGACTATACTTGCTGTAGCAGCTCAGGAATTAGCACTCACCCTTCACTTGTGTTGACTCATGAGAGGGGAGTAGTGACCTGACCACTTCAAATATCCAGTGTGAGCTGTCAGATTGTATTTGAAAAGACCTGCCAGTACAGAGAGTGGGTTTTCTTCCAGACACAATGCAGACCCTGAGAAAATATGCTTTAGATTGACCTACACAAACACTGCAAGTCAGGTGGTAACATTGATTTTTTGGAGCTTGATGGCTTTATGGCCACAGATCCAAATTCCCCAGAGAAGAAATCTTTGTGCTCTGTGTTGTATAAACAGGCTGAACAGTTTAGTGAAAACAATCATCATGGTAAACGCTTATGTTTTTAAACTGTAATCATTCTTTTAGAAGAAGTTTGATAGTTATTTAGCAATCAATTATTTTATTGCCCTGTGCGAGTTCCATGTTTTTCCAGTAGTCAGCTAAGTACATTTCAGTCTGTTTGGGCTAGGCCAAATAGAGGGTGAAACTGGGAAAGACAAGGTTCAAGACAAATGAGTTAGTCTAAATTAATTTCTGTCTAAACATAAATAGTGGCATTATTTCAAACAAGTTTTACAAGATGAGTGAACAGAAAACAAGGTTTTTCCTAATGTATTCCTGTTTAGCTGATTAGGGAAAAAATGTTAATGTTCTCATCATCTTTCCTCCTCCCTCCCTGTTCACATCTGCTTTTTGAGTTAGTTTGGAGTGTGCTTGCATTTTTACACTAGTAAAACTCTGTGGAATATTATAACCCACAGATAATATTTAATATTTCCTTCTCTTCCACAGCTTCTTAAAAACTACCGAGCACTGAAATCTGCATCAAGAGCACAAATATTCCGATGCCTTTTTCTTTTTTTTTCTTCTTCCAAAGCCATGAAACAGCTTTCCTCCAGCTCCTGGGCTCCCGTTGTGCTGCGGCGTCCCAACACTCCTGTGTGCTGTGGGTCAGTGCAGGGGCACCGGCTCCCTGCGGGAGGTGATAGAGATCTGCATGGCTGGGATTCCACTGCTGGGCAGACAAGGCTGGCCAAAGCTGCCTGGATTAGCAGCCCCCCAGTTAAGCTCTCGTGGATCCCGCTGTAACCAGCTGCCTGGAGTTCTTGTTTGTGTCCAGCTGGCAAAAGGCAGCGTGGTTGTAAGGGAGCTGCTGGCACACGGGGAGCAAATGCTGTCTGTGGGGCTCATCAGTGACATCTGAGCCAAGTGCCAGGCCAGGCCCTGGGACACACATGCACCTGTGCTGATTTTGTGACCTGGGCAGCCTGCTCTAATGGAAGGTGTCTCTGCCCATGGTAGGGGGTTGGAATGAGGTGATCTTTAAGGTCCTTTCCAGACCAAAGCATTCTGTGATGTTCACTGGTAGCTTCCTCAGTCACTGTACTTGGCTGCCAGCTGCAGCAACTCAAATTTGCCCTTGAGATTAGTTTCTTATAAAACACTTCCAGAGGCTTAACTTTGGGTTTGCTCTGAACCAAACCCATAGAGAATAAAGACATGGTCAGCAAAGGCTCTAGCACGGCCTGCTCACAGGGTGGGACAGCTGAAATCCTGGTTGTTTTTTTGCTGTGGAGTCCAAAGTGCTGATGGTCTCTTCAGCTTTACTCCATGCAATTTATCAAATCCTTCTGTTTGTGTCTTTTAGAATTATGGGCCCATAGAATCTCAGAACAATTTGTTAAAGCCCATCTCATTCCACCCCCTCCCATGGGCAGGGACACCATGCAGTAGCCCAGGTTGCTCCAAGCCTTGTCCAACCTGGTCTTGGACACTTCCAGGAATGGGGCAGCCACAGCCTCCCAGGGCAAGTCCTTCAGCTCACTAGGGCAGCTCATCTGCTTTGAAAACTTCTCATACCCCTGAGGGTTTAGGTAGACTCTGAAGGATGCTGAAGAAAGGACCTGATGAGCTTTTCAGATTCTGAGTCCTTCATGGATCCAGGTCACACTGAGAGTGACATGCTCTGAGTTCTTGGCTGAGCTGCTGCTGCTGAACCTCCAGAGCTGCTGTTTCACAGCTGGAGAAGCAACCTGAAATTCCTGAACAAGTGCATGGCTCTCCCAGCTTTGGGCTGCTTTCTGGTCATTTCTCAGTTGACATTTAGATCTGTATTGTTATATAGGACACAGGGAAACAGCCTCAAGTTGCTCCAGCAGAACTTTAAATTGATATTAAGAAAAATTCTTCTCTCAAAGGGAACAGGCTGCCCAGGAAAGTGTCATCATCCATGGAGGGATTTAAAAGCTGTATGGATGTGTCACTTGTGGATGTGGTTAGTGGTGGCCTTGGCAGTGCTGGGGCAATGGTTTGACACGATGATCTTTGAGGGCTTTTCCATCCTAAATGATTCCATGATTCTCTGTTATAAGGTGTTTTGCTGTCTGACTGAGATGTCAGTTTTATATGCCAAATGACTGTGGGCAGAAATGATGCTTAGACATGGATTGGTGGATTGTTTACATACCACAGAGTTTATGTAAGTCAGTGAATGTGCAGATTCCCTTTCCAAAGTGACAACTAAACACGTGTGTCTTGCAACCAGGCCCTCAGCAGCACTGAGTGGGAGACCTCTGTGCGACAAGATTCATTTACCAAATCGTCATTCTCAGGGGTTGTGTGACTACCGTGGGGAGAAGTTTTGGTTTTCAGTTCTCCTGGCAGATTAAAACCATGAAGTGAGCGCAGTGCTGCAAAGAGGGAGAAGAGCCTCTGTGCCAATGGCTCCCAGCAGCCCAGCTCCAGGGCTTGCAGCCTGTCTCAGGGAAGGGAGCTGCCAGGGAGCCCTGTGTGCACTGCTGGGCCAGACTCAGAGCTGGGAAGAGCCAGAGGCAAGGCATTCTCACTGCTGTGGCCCAGGGACAGCAAAGAGACGTATGAGACCACTGTCACCACTGAGTTATTCTGGTGGGGTGGAGACACTGCTCAGCCTGGCCCGACTCCTTTCTCCTTTCCCCTGGGTTGTGGTGAGCATTCCAGTTTCTCAGCCTTGGTTCTCTAGACTTCCACGAGAAGTTTATCCCTTACTGAATGGTTTCTGCTTAAAAATGTTTTTCTTGGTGCCATTTTGCAAATGACACAATTACAAATGATACAGGCAAAAGTGAAGGGATGGGAAAGAGCTGCTTCCAGCTGACTCGCCAGTTACCAAAGTAAACAGTGCTCTAATGAAGCTTTTGAGAGGCTCATCTGGCCATGAAAAACTTGCCATATCTTTCTTTTTAAATCGGCATTTCAGTCCAAACCACATATTTTTAAAAATGGAACTAAAATGTTTCAGTATCCTCTTTTTCCTGGGTTGGCTCTATCAGACAAGCTGTTTTGCAGTCTTATTTTCTGCTGCTTTTTCACACTGCCTTCTTGTACAAGAGTCCTGCAACAGCCTGGGTTAGAAGGGACCTCAAAAAAAATCATCTGATCCAACTTCTCAAACAGAGCTCACCAGGAGTGAGAAATGTGTCTGATAGGTAGAAATAGAAAGTTAACTATTTAGAGTCTTCACTGTTTGTTAGTAATAGATTTTTAAAAAGACCAAAAAGTTCATATTATCTGGAACACCAGTAGCAGCCCTTCTTTGAACATCCTTAAATTGGTGTTTTAACTTCAGCTAATTGATGCCTCTTTATTCACAGGGGTATTTGAGGCATTACTGGACCCTTGTTAGAGCCCAAGGGATAATATTCCCAACTGGATGTTGTCAGAGTGAATAATTGGTGTACATGGACAGTGTTATCTGCTGTAACATTCCATGTTCTGTCTGCGGCACATGGATTAGTTCTGTGAAGTGGAGACTTAGCTGGAATGATGCAGAGATTTGACTTTACAGTTTAATGAAAGGACAGGCTTGGGGTTTCTAATGGTTTTACACTGGTAATCCTTTAGCAATTCACTTTATAGTGGAATACTTGGACAGGAGCTGGGCTCTGTTGAACTGAAATCAATAAAAACTCTGTCAGTTACTTGGAAAGAAGGCAGATGCATTTTTAGTAGTAAAAAGGAGAAAAAGAGTATTTTAGGTGCAGAGTAACCTCATGCAGAATATCTGAATTTTAATGCTGAATGTGGCACTTCTTTCTCCCAGCAGCTGGTCTCAGATTACTTGATTTTTGTTATGTTTGGAAATCTGCATTCTCAAAGGATGGCAGCTGGATATATCCTAAAGCCTTTTATGCTATAAAAAATGATTATGTTCATGCACATGTATGTATATGTGTGTAGGCACACACAGGTCATCCCCTAGAAGCTTAGTTTTATTCTCCTAGAATTTTCAAAATGAAACTTTTTTCTTTCCTCTTTGTGCTCTATTGACAGACAGGTAGCTTAGTATGAAAACTGAGGAGATTCTATTTAGTAGTGTTTGAATTGTACAAGTGTAGGTAGGTCTGTGTTTAATGTCTGTCTTTTCCCTTTGTTTAGGGCTAATTGAGTTATTATGTGGTTTGCGGATACTTTGCTGAGCAAAATTAAATTAATGTTTCAAGAATTGTGTCTGGCATCTGAAGGAACTCTAGCTCAGTCTTCACTTTTTTGTGATTCTTTTAGGGAAAAGAGCCTAAAACTTACCACCCTGTTTGAGCTTCATATCCAACAGTGTTTTGTCTCAGGCCATGTAATGCCCTCCAGCCAGAGAAACCCCTGGAGACCCATTTGAACCTGACACACTATCGTGCCTGTATGGTCCGATGGAGAGCCACGGAGGTGATCGGGGATGGAGCACCTCTCCTGTGGGGACAGCCTGAGAGCATTGGGATTGGTCAGTCTGGAGATGAGAAACTTTGCAGTGACCTTGCAGTGGTCTTGCAGTACCTGAGGGGAGCCTCCAGGAAAGGTGGAAGGAGACTTCTTGCAAGGGATGGAGGTACAGGACAAGGGGGAGTGGCTTCCCACTGTCAGGGGGCAGCACTGATTAAATGTTAGGAGGGAATTATTCCCTGTGAGGGTGGGGAGGCCCTGGCACAGGGTGCCCACAGAAGCTGTGGCTGCTCCATCCCTCAAGTGTCCAAGGCCAGGTTGGATGGGGTTTGGAGCAACCTGGGCTAGTGGAAATGTCCCTGCCCAAGGGATGGAGCTAGATGAACTTTAGGATCCCTTCCCACCTAAGCCTATGATTCTATGATAATTTAAAATAAAATTATCTTCTACCATGTGAGAGCAAACCCACAAGATAAGCTTGTAAAGAGCAGGACAGGGTTAATATGGGAACATACTCTGGGAAGCCCTTGTGTTCTCATGGTCTCTTGGCAGTTTTAAGCACTGATGGATTAGTGCCATGATCTCCATAATGCTTGTTAGGGGAACAGCTTCTTGAAGAAAACACTGACTGCTGTTTTATTAATAACTGGGGGGTAATTACCCCCGTTAAGTGCCATTGCTGCCTCGGGACTTCAGTGTGTGCTACATACCAGGGATGTAGAATGTTTCCTCTCATCCCAGACTGTGCAGGACTGTCCTGCTCCCAGGATGCTCAGGTTGCTGATGGTGACTTTATTTGCTTACAGGGTCTGCTTTTGTGTAGCTGTGGCTTCTGAGTGCATTAATAGTTCCATATCCTTTGGGAAAGCAATGCAGCTGCACTTCCAGCAGGAAAGAGCCAGTGGCTTTTCAGTTTGCTGATGTCTCAAGATCAAAAAGCTGACTTGGCTTCAGTAAGGTAGCTCTCTCCAGGGATCTTCCAAATCTCTTTGAAGGAAGTAATCTGGGAATATAATCTTCCAAGCAGAAGAAGCTTTTAATTACCCATTGTAATTGAATTAATCTATCCTGTAAATAAAAGAGAGTGTGAAGTTTTTTTCCAGTCAGCCACTGGACCCTTCTCATGCTGAGGTACATTTGGGGACAGGGTAGGACACTGAGTTCCATGAAGAAGGAGCTTTATGGATGAGGCTGTGGTACCCTGCAGTGCCCAGAGGCTCCCGACGGTGGAGCTCGGATATTCCCAGCCGGCAGCGGCGTGGACAGCAGCTCAAAATCAATCATGCTAGATGTCACAGTAAATAAGTTCATTTTGTAATGCAATATTAAGTATAAATCGTGAATTAAAAGTTGTGTTTTAAATCTTTCTTGATTTGACTTCAGCATGGTAAGGTAATTAATCACAAAGCAGCACTGTGAAATGGGTAGTTGCATTCATTTCTGCCTGATTCCTCAGTGCACGTTCTTTATCCAGTGCTGTTACAAGTGTAGAAGGAGCAGTGCCAAAATACACAGACCCGGAGATGAGACAGAAATAGACCTGGACTGAACTGGAGTTCAGTCTGGAGAAAGAATTTAAAGAGCATTACGAACTGAGTTTTACTCTGTTGTTAACAAGGGGAAATAAACACAAACAGAAAGTGAGCTGATGACCTTCTCAGATGTTCGGTGGGAGTTGGGAGCGTGGGCCAGCCCCGGGATCCGGCGCTGCTCCCAGGCTGAACAGTAAGGGAGCTGTGTCTGCAGTCCTTATCAGCTGTTTGTCCTTTACTGTAGGCTGAGCAAAGCAAATTGTTCAAAGCTTCTTCTCCTTGTGTCTGCTCGTGCCTTTTATTGTTGGAAAAGCAAAGCAGCCCCATAAAAGCCTGCAGTAGTGGCAGTGCTGGAGAGGCAAGCACAAACCCCAAAGCTCTGAGGATGCAGGAGATGCAGGAGAGCACAGACTGCAGTCCTGGACGTACTCGGTGCTGGGGTGGAGCTCCAGCTCAAGGCTTGGGTGTCAGGGACCACCTAGTTGTTAGAGCTTCCCATAGTCTCCGTGGTTTGCTCAGCCCTTGGCCTCTCTCAGGGCCTGTCAGTCGAGTTGCCAGCCGTGGCTGCATGTTGGGAGTTGGGCAGTGATCCATGATCCATGACTCTGGCCAGAGGCAGCAGTCAGCTGAGGCACTGTGCTGTGGCCCCGCTGGGAACAGACCTCCTGTGCTGTGCAAAAGGAGAAGGAGCATGAGGCTGCTCCAGATTTCAGCATTCAGTATGTTTGCTTGTCCCCAGAAAGGAAAAAACCTTGTCGTGTGTCATTCTTTTTGGGACATTTAATAGCCACTCAAGTCATTACTTTAAATCTTAACCACATGGACTCAAGTTTCCTGCTCTCTTAGCTCATAGCTGTGCACCAGCAGTAGACAAAAACTTCTAGTCTTGCAGTGGAGCTAGAGATGTTCAGGTAGATTGCTTCCTCAGAACAATAATCAACCTATGTTTCTATTTCATTCAAGCTATCTTTTTCTTATTTCCACCCTAAGGGGGTAGTTTTTTTAATTAGGATTCTTTGGTTAATGTGTTGTGCCACTCATGCAAGGGGCTTGAGAAGCTCCAAGACTCTTTTGTGCATCAGCCATTTAAAAGAGCATTTGTAGCAAATCTGGATTTATTTTAACCATCTCTGGGTAGAGGAGGTTACTCTGCACATGCTGAGGTGTGTGACTGTAGTTCTTAGAAGATAGAGTTAACAGTGTGCTGGGCAAATCTGTCCCTGATTTTTATTGTTTCTTATTGCATGTGGCTAATAACTTTTAGACAACTGCACTTGAGGCTCATAAGCTAAACTTAGTGCTTGTTGCAGTAGACAAAAGATGAGAATATTAGATGTTATCCACTGTGGGTCTCCAAGTGAGCTTTTCTTTTCTAAGAAATGAAGCATGTATGATGCTTTTTTAGTCATTGTTATTTTCCTTAAAAAAAAAAAAAGTCATGAGCTCATAACTCTTAAAACAATGGGAAATAACAACACAAACGTGGCACTTGCTAAGGCACGTTGCTAGTAGAGCTTGTGTTAGATCTTTGGTCACTGAGTTTCAGCCAGGCCCTGGCCTCTGTCCTGAGGTGAAGAGTTTGATGCATGAGGGTGATGGCCCTTGGCATCTGTGAGGAAGAGGCTTCATCAGCTCCACTGCTGCTGGGTTGGGCTGCTTAACAGGGCTCTGCAATTCCCAGGATCATCTATCTGGTTTGTGAGCAGCTAGCTCATGAAAAACTGGGTGAAAAACTGTGAGCAGTCTGACTCCTTCCTGTCTGCTGTTATACAGTGGTCATAAGTCATGAGGCTGAAAAATTATTTAAAAAATAAAAAAAGTGAGTGTGTTAAGGAAACATGAGCTTGCTGGGCTGGTTTGGCTCATTTCTCTCTGGTTAAGAAGCTGGTAAAAGTTGCTCACAGCAGTTTCTGGGCTCTTCAAAAAATTAGTTATAGTCAGGTTAGAATCTTAAAGCAGCTGGTTCATGAGGGAATATAATTTAAGAGGAAACTTTAAATAGCTTATTACACATTGAAGTGCTAAGCATCTTGGCTTACTCAGTGCTCCCTGAATCCATTGGGATGGTCTTTCCAGTGGGATGTGTGTTAGCCATGAGGGGCTCATGACTGTAGGCAGCATCTTCAGTGCTGCCTTGTGCTCCTGGAAAAAATCATCAAGGTTTCTATCCACACAGTTCCCATCATCCGAATGGGAGTTGAGGGTGTCCTTCATTTCAGAGCACGAAGCACAAGGCTTTAAGTTTGGTCTTTCTTTACTGTGTGGTGCAGTCAGCCTCTTGGTTTGGTGGTCTACAACAGAAATTTGCCATCAGTGAAAATGGAGCAGCATTTTTGGTGCATTAAAACAATGCTGTAAAACAGCTTCCGATCCTGTGTGCGTGTATTTGTCAGCTGTGTGAGGGACAAAACTATTCACTATCATCTGAGATGGCAGTTACAAGTGGTGTTCTTTTATGTAGTCTTACCCTCCATTTTAAGGGGAAGGAGAGCCCTATGAAGCACTTCTAGTAGCAGCTTGTGAGGGATCTGTAGAGGGAAGAGCCTGCAGGACCCAAATTGCTGTTGGAAAATTGCAGGTTTCTCCTTCTGTGCCCTCAGGATGGACAGCTGGCTGGAGACTAGCTGGGAGCAGCTCAACCATTGTTCTTATTCTCTGAATTCTTTGGCAGTGGCTGCTCCTAAAGGTCTTCAGAGGCATTATAAGCAGAGCTTTGCAATGGATTGGATACAGTTCTCTTCTTTCTCTGAGAAGAGCATTAAATCAGATAAACCTTGGTGCTCAGCACCCTTAGTAAATGGCTCTTAGGGAATAATTGCACAGCAGCTTCTTTTGGCAGGGATCTTGATTTAGGCATTTCAGCTGTCCCATCTGATTACTTCAAATCCTTCATCATCTCTTCATTTGTGGTGAAAATTATTTGATGTACGTGTACTCACACACACAGGTGATATACACACGTATATAAATGGGCAGGTGAGGATTTGTATATATGAGTATATGAAACCCATATTAGTTCTCTTATCTCAAAAACTGTCAGAAGTGCCACAGCCCAGTGCTAGACTTGCCAGTCCACTTCATAAAAAAAAAAGAATATGGAAGATAATTGTCTCCCAGGTTTTTTCTGTGTACACTGTGTTATGAAGAGATAACTAAAAACTAATAACTCTAATATTAGGTTTTTTAGTATATAATTAATGTAGTTATAGAATGTAACAGTGTAATTATTGTGGTATTATTATATATAATAATAACGTTGTTATTGGAATATCAGGGATTTGTTGCTGTTCCATGGTGGGTTTTGGGGTTTTGGTTTTTTCTGCTTTTCATTTGTAGTGTCATAGTTTTGAAATTTATATTTCTTTGGAAGTATTCAAAGGTGTGGAGGCTTTTTTGGGGGGATATCTTTGCTTTATTTAGTTAGTAAGTTTTAATTATGGATATAGATTTGTGTCAGGGAAACCTCCTTACTGTGAATTAGAAGAAGGAATTCTGTGAGGGTGAGAGTGGGTGAGAGCATTCCATGAGGCTTAGCATGTCTGCCAAAATTCCTTCAGCTACCATGTATCACTTAGAGCTTTTTTATTCCTTCTGGAACAAACAAATCCCAGTGTTCTGAGTTGATGAGAGGTAGGCAAAAACTTCCATTATCCTTTGCTATGTCTCCTAAAGCACCCAGCTGTCCAAAGCAGACATTTGGTGCAGATGTGTTCCATGGTCAGGGCTAGGGGAGTGCCAAATTTGCAATCACCATCAGTGTTAATTATGTGTGATTGTGTGTCATGGGGAATTCTGTGGTTTTCCCAATGTGCTTGCTGCTCAGCTTGTACATAAACATGTGGCTGTTTGAGGTGTGGCAGAAAGCCATGGAAAAACAGCAGGGCCTTTTGGAATGGCCAGTTTCTCAGGTTGCTGCGGGTTTTTCTCCTTATTTGCCAGTGAGATGGATTTTAAGAGACTTGCCCCAGAAAAGAGGCATTAAAATCCTTGATCTCTGTGTTACTCAGTCTTATGTTGTTGTAGTTTAATTGCATAGGTACAAGCTCAGGTGCCACAGTGGCTATATTGACTTTTGTGATCTCAGTTTTGGAAGTCCAGGCTTTGCTCAGGGATGTGCAGCCATTCCTTTAAAACATTTCCTTTTGGCTGGTACCAGTTTGTGTGTGTGCAGCATTGACTGTTGGATTCTCAAATCAGTCTGGAAGAGCTGACATTTACACTGTACCTGTGAGGCCAGAGGACTGAGGATGCCTCAAAAAGACTTGCTGCTATTCTGGGGCTGTGTCGGCTTTTTCACCTTTGCACAGCTCCCTCTGGGTGACCATGAAAGTTTTGGAGTAGTGAGCAGTGGAGAGACCCCCACAGCAAACTAGTTCCAAATATTTCCATATGGATCCCTAAAGATGGATTCAGATTGCAGCATGAGAATGGAAAACCACCTCTCCCCATTGCTGGCAGTGTCCAAGGCTAGACTGGACAGAGCTTGGAGCAGCCTGGATAGTGGAAGGTGTCCCTGTCCCTGGCAGAGGGAGGAACTTTAAGCTCCCTTCCAACCCAAACCATTCTGTAATTCTGTGTTCTGTTAGAGTATTCCATGTGTCAAGCTTCACCTAAACAGCTAATGAAGTTTAAAATCTTACTATTTTCTTCTGCTTGGTGTGTTTACAGGGTGTAGTTTCTGAGTGAATATTCTGTTTAAACTAAGCTTGTTATGTAAATTTAAATCATTTCTCATAATGACCCCTCACTTTTTTATATTCTGGACACTTTGAAGGCCTGTGTTTACCTGTGTTGGTGAAACAGCCTTACTTGGGCTGCACTTGGAGGTCACAGAATGAGGATGAAAGAAACTGAGGCTGGTGAAGGCTGGCAGGCAGGCAGCTCACATAAGCTGGTGGCCCAACAGTATGTGATGGACAGCTGCTGGGTTTTTTGGGACAAGCTGGGGAGTGTTGAGGTGGTGAGGAGGAGCACCATCACCGCTGAGACATGGCCTGGGTTGTGGAATCAGCAGAGCTCCTGCAGGGTTCTCTGCTCTGTCCTGCCCACAGCACTTGATGCTGACCATGCCACACTCTTGTGGCCCAGGAGCCAGTTCCCAGCTGAGTTCTTTGCTGAGCTCTCAGGGCCAGAGCCGTGATCCTGCAGGAAGCTGGCCGGGCTCCGCTTGGCATCGGCGCTGCTGGAGCCAGCCTGTGCTGCCTGTGGGGGAATAAGGCCAAGTTCTCAGCCCATCTGACCTGATGGGCTGTTCTAGCTGAGCTGAAGGAGTGTTGCTTTTCAGATCTTTATTTTATAAGGTAAGAAAGCCTTTCCAAAGGATTTACTGCTCTAGATTGAAACACTGAACCCCTCAATGGATGGGAATAATGGAGCTAATGGGGTTTCTTTATGGATAAACTCCAGTCAGTGACATGCTTTAGAACAGTGCTTGGCAAGGGGGAGATTGGAAGCAAAACAATTTGGAGGTAGCTTTATTGCAGGTGTTTGCTTTAAAGGATACCCAAAGGAGAATAGTGCGAGGGGAAGTGGGAACACAGCAGGATGAGGTATGTGAAGGAACAGTGAGTCTTTATAGTGGCTCTTTTAATGACAGTGCAGCATTTTAGTACATGGCATTCACAGATAAATGACTCACAACCATGCAAAAAGCCCCCAAGGACAATTTAATATTTTAGCAAAGCTTTTGTGTGATCTCGTGGGTGACTTTCAAAGAAATTAAACCAAAAGACACTCATAAATAGAGCTTGCCTAGCAAATACTGGCGTGCTTAGAGTAGACCTTAGTGATGGCAGTTGTTGTAACTCCAGTGAAATAAAACTTTGGATTGTTTAAAAAAGAGAAATGTCTGTATTATATGGAAGATAAGTGCACATTAACTTTTATAGAGCTTGGAAAGTGTTGTGAGGTCTGCTGAGGCAGCACTTCCCCGTAAGCTGCAGCTGTATTAAATTGGCACTGCTGCAGTTTCATGCTTGGCTTTTACCCTGACAGCACAAATGTGCCCCATTTGGTCTGTTAGGACTCAGCTGATCTCTTTGAGTGGTTTGGAGCACTCAACTGTCAGAAATCTCTTCATTTTTGTGTGTGTGTGTTTACTTACTGATTTTTGGCATGGCACCCTGAGTGTGCTTGATGAGCTGGGTGAGTGCCCGTGGCCAGGGCAGCGATGCCTGCCCAGGCCAGGCAAAGAATGAAGGGCACTGGTGCCAAGGCAGATTGAGGTGAACAGGCAGGAAATCACAGCCCAGGAACCAGCTGGCTGGAATCACATTTGATACCAGCTGTGTGAGGGGCAGAGGCACCCACTCCGTGGGATTGGGAAATGATCACATGTGCTGCTGTTACACCCCAGGCAACTTCACTTGGACGTCCTGCCTTTCCTCAGTAAACAAAGACATGGCAAATACCATGAATATAGTTGTTTCTGCTTTGGTTCTTTCTGGCAGCTCTTGCTAGATGTGCTGGGACTGGGGATAGGGCTCACACTGGGATTTTCCAGAGGTATTTTTATTTTTCAGGGAAGAGATGTGGCACATGTCTTTTTTTTTTTTCCCCCAGGAGTAAAGTTGCAAAGCCAAGTATGTGTGTTCTGTCCAGAGAGGCCTCTTCATGTTTGCCTAGAATCACAAAATTGGGGAATGGTTTGGGTTGGAAGGGTCCTTAAATTCATTTCACCCCCTGCCATGGGCAGAGACACCTTCCACTAGCCCAGATTGCTCCAAGCCCTGTCCAACCTGGCCTTGGATGCTTCCAGGATCTCCCTACTCTCACAGGGAAGAGCTGCTTCCCCAATATCTAACATCTTTCAGTTTGAAGCCATTTCCCTTTGTCCTGTCCCTCCAGGCCCTTGCCAAAGTCCCTCTCCAACTCTCTTTGCGCCCCTTTAGGCACTGGCAGGCTGCTATAAGGTTTTCCCAAAGCCTCGCTTTCTCCAGTCTGAAGAGCCTCTTTCTGGAAAAATACATTATTTCTTGGTCCAGCAACATTTGTTCTGGGAATTTTTGTTCCCTTTTTATTACTAAGAACAATTAAATATTTGATCAAAATCAAAGGTGAAAGGCTTTATGAGCCTGTAAATGTTTAAGGCACATAGAGATTGGTAATACTGGAATATTAAAGTTACCAGGTTTGAAATCATAGGTTTCAGTACTGGGGATATCATTCTCTACTATTTCTTTCTGTTCAATGCTTTTAGTTTCTTTTTTTTTTTTTTTTTTTTCTACTGTATGTCTTTGGATAACTCTGTTTTCTTTGCATTTCATTCTAGAAATTGGTCCAGTGACAATAACCACAGATCCCAAGAAATTTCAATTTGAACTTAGGGAACTTTATGTTCAGGTGAGTAACTTGTTTCCTATGTGATTCTAGCAAAGACTGTTTCCTCACGCTAATCTTTCCTCTTGTGCTGATATTCCTGCTGCAAGCATTCATGAGGATGTAGATCACTTACTTCTGTTGTTGTGCCTGCACAAACTCTCATCTTCCTGCTCATCCTAATTTAGGGTTATGATTCATTCCTTTGTCTTAGTTTACATCATTTTGGAGAGTCATGGTTCAAACAATACAAGAAGGAATAGTTAGGTAATGCTAAGATTTAGTTGGCATTTTCATTAGTCCTGCCACTTCTCCACAGATACTTTTATGGACTTTTACTGTGTTCTGGAAATTATATTCCATGAGCACCATTCAAACAAGAGGACTGTGAGACCCATCAGGTTTTCCATAGGTACTGCCTTCCCTGCAATGCATTGCTTGGCACTTACTGTTTCAAAGGCTTCTTAGAAACACAGAATATCCTGAGTGGGAAGGGACCCACAGAGCCCTGTCCCTGCACATCCCAACAATCCCACCCTGTGCATCCCTGGGAGCACTGTCCAAACACTCCTGGAGCTCTGGCAGCCTTGGGGCCATGCCCATTCCCTGGGGAGCCTGGGCAGTGCCAGCACCCTCTGGGGATGAACCTTTTCCTGATCTCCAGCCTGACCCTGCCCTGGCACAGCTCCAGCTATTCCTTTGGGTGATAGAAAGAAAGGGGGAAGGACTGGAATGGAGTTATCCTTACTGACAGAACGTGTTCCTGTTGTCCTGTCTTGAACCAAGGAAAATGCCTCTGACCTGTGCCAAACCTTACTGGAGTCAGTAGTGCCAGACAGGCTCTCCCTCGGAAACTGGCACAGGGTGTAATGCCTGACTGACTAAGAACAGATTGCTTGAAGATTACTATAAAAGTTGGCAGAAGGTTTGAAATCCAGAGAAAACAATAGCTATTGCAGTTTTCTCCTTCATGGGGAAATTTAAGCTTCAAAACTCCATCCAGTTTTCATGTTTTGTTTCCTCAATAGTTATATTGGACAGTAATTGCAGCTGTTTCTAAGAGGTGGATGATTTTAGGTGAAGCTTTTGGGAATTTCAAACTCTTTTCTAGTCAAGTTGTTTAAAAGTTTCTGTCTAATTAATTTTAGATTTCATTCTTTACTTCTGGTAGTTTGCAAATTTCATAGCTGCTTTCAAGATATGCTCCTTCTGCTATATGAAGGCTGTCATTGACTTGTATTCATCCACTGTATTGGTGAAGGGCCAAGCTAGAAATCAGAAAATAATTAGAACAGGACTGATAGGTTATCTTTCTTGTAGAGAAAATGTAAACACTTTCTGCAGGTTTGTTATCAGTATTTTTCCAAAACGACTGATAACAGATGCAAGAGTGAATGTTGTGGAGGTAGGGCAAATTTTTAGCTGGGCTTGAGAAAAGGCATAGACCAAATATTCTCATTAATGAACAAAACTAAAATTAAGGTCAAGATAAATTATTTCAAGGCATCTTGTATATAAAACGTATTATATCTAAGTATGCTCAACTTGTCCTCCCTGAGCATCAGGGTAAGCCCACCTCTTGTTTTCCATTCATCTGTCACACAGTAGTTGAAGGGTCTTTTGGCTGACCTGATTTAACATCAGGTAAAAATTGGGCTGGGTACATTCCACTGCAGAAACTGACCCTGTCCTTTTACATTCAGAGTGACAAAGGACATGTTCCTTGGATACAGGATCAGCTTAGGAGATATCACCTGTATTTCATCTGTAACTACCTTTGATTCATTATTATGGACAGTGTGATAAGAATGTGGACTTGGACAGCAATGGCTCCTTAGTGGGGGGTTTTTGTGTGTGGTTTTTGTTTGGTTTTGGGGTGGGATTTTCTTTTCATTGTTGTTTTTTGTTGAGCAGATTTTTTGTGTATTTCTGTGGGGCTGTTCAAACTGAAGGGAAAATAAAGCTTCCTGAGCTTCACTTACCTCAGCTCTTCTGGAAAGCTCCATAAGGTAGTTGTATTAAATTTCAGTTTGGAGAGAAAGGCTGGAAATACTGAATGGAAATTTTTCTACTTTTTTTTTTTTTAAATTTAAGTAAAGGCAATACTAATGTTGAATGTTAGGAAGCAATTCTGCCTGTGAAGGTGGTGAGGCCCTGGCACAGGGTGCCCAGAGAAGCTGTGGCTGCCCCTGGATCCCTGGAAGTGTCCAAGGATGAGGCTTGGAGCAGCCTGGGCTAGTGGAAGGTGTCCCTGCCCATGGCAGGGGGTGGGACTGGATGGGCTTTAAGGTTCCTTCCCACCCAAACCATTCCATGATGATGGTGTTTGGTTGTTCTATCAGCTGTCTTTTAAGAGTATTATTCTACATTATAGGAATAAAAAGGTCCACGCTTGTTCTTAGAACAACAATTTAGCTCAGTAGTGCTTTTTGTGTTCTATCTAGAAAACAGATGCTGCCATATAGAATATTATGAGATGATAATCAAGTAGACTTGAAGTGGGAATAGAAGTTTTCCTGTTCCAAGTAGATGTCTGTAGAAATTGGCTATTATTTTGACTTTGCCCACAAATTAAAGCTTTACGTGGAAGAGTCTTCTGTTGAACGAATTTGGATACACTGATGTGTCCTGTTGGACTGTATAGGCATTGCCAAGATAAAGTTCTGACGTGTGTCAAAAATCTTCTTGGAGAGCTCTCTCTTGAATTTCAGGCTGTCTGGAGTCTACCACTTGCTTGTCCCATAAAACTAAGGCTACATTTAGAAGAACTGGCTTTGAAAAAGAACAGTGGTTCTTATGTGACTTACAGAAGAACAGTGACCATGTGCTTATTCTTAAGAAGAGATGAGAAACTTATTGATATTCTTGCTTTGAAATCAGATTCAGGATATTAATAGATTAAACTTGTTCCCAACATGAACATTTCTCTGAGGATAAACAAAATTCTTAAGTATGAAGGGCTGCTCTCTTTTTGCCTTCTTTTTTCACAGCATGTAGGTTTTTATATACACGTGTGAAGGCAAGTTGATTGTAAAAATAAAAGAAATCAATTTTATATTTAATATTGAATGTGCAGAGATCTATTGTAGATGACAGGGCAAGTTTTACAGTTTGTATCAGCTCTTTGGAAAGTTCTGCCTTCAATATGCCAAGTTAATTTTTTATGTTAGTTAGTGAACTTTTATTTAAACAGTATTTTTCCAAATTCTTAATTTAGGGAGAGAAACAAATCTTTTCCTATAAAGTCAAAGTCATACTTGGAAGCATTTTAATTGAACATGTGGTCTGAAAAACCTACAGCTCTGCTGCTGCTGCAAGGCAGAGCTGTGGGGACACAACACCTGTGCCCTCTGCTGAACTCACTGTCCCAGGGTGGAGTCCAGGGCAGGCTCTTGCTGCCCTGGTGTCCAGAGGTGCTCCTGGAGCTCTGCACTGCCTGCCTGGGACTGTTTCCATCCATCTGGGCCCCTGACCTTCTTTCACTGCTGTGTGCTACCAGAGCAGGGGAGTTGTCAGCCAGGAAGGGAGCACGTGAGTGTGGGAAACGGGGCTGACACAAAAGCTGGAGCTGAGCATGACATGGAGTAGAGAGACTGTGACACCAGCCAACATCAGGGCTCTTCCTTTGACTTTATTTTCCCTTTGGAATTGTTGCAGTTGTTGCTTGCGAGTGTGTGACAGCACTCTGCAAAAACCGTAAAATCCTCAGGGTAGAAAAGGTGAAGAAATTATTAGAGGCTGAGAAAGTATCTGTCTTGAATGTCCCAAAAGAAAGTAATCTATTTTGTATGGTTTTTTTTCCTTAAAAGAAAAAAAAAGTTATGTTTTATTTCTGCTTATGAACAGGGTGGTGGAGACTGTCCAGAGATGAGCATTGGAGCAATAAAGATTGCTCTAGAAATTTCCCTGCCTGGCTCATTCATCTACGTATTTACTGATGCCCGATCCAAAGATTACAGGCTGACTCATGAAGTGCTTCAACTCATCCAACAGAAACAGTCACAGGTACCAAGGGGATTTGCATTCCCAGCTGGCTTGTGTGTTTAATGCTCTGTTTTCTAAATGACAAAGGGTAGAGTTCTCCTGTATGAAGATTGGTGAAATCTTTTTACAGAAGGGACCATAATATTGCATTCTAAGGATTTAATATTTTTTTAAATAGAGTTAACTGATCTGGTTAAGGAAAAACTTAGTGGAATATTCTGAATTAAATAATGCAACTGAATCTTCTACCAGTATATGTGTTTTTGGCAGCTTATCACCTATGTGGATTTTTTGATGTTGTTCCAAAAGAAGTATTACGTGAATGACAAGGCTGATTGATTTTTAAAAGGATTTTTGTCTGTTCCTCTTGTTCTGCATTGCTTTTTCCATCTTTACTGAGTGTAATGCCTCTGTCCTTGCAGAGTAACAAACTCATCTCAACTGACACATTCTTCTGTTGTCTTGCCTTAATGCTGCCACGGCAATGCTTTCCTCACCTGTGTGTCTCCAGTGATTCACTGATTTTTCTTTAATCCAGGTAGTATTTGTGCTGACTGGAGACTGTGATGACAGGGATCATATTGGTTACAAGGTCTATGAAGAAATTGCCTCAACAAGTTCTGGTCAAGTTTTTCACTTGGACAAAAAACAAGTTAATGAGGTAACTTTGCTCGAGTTTTGCAATCGATAAAGAAAATGGGGCAAGAGTTATACTGTAAATCTTTAAGAGACCTGATGGTGGGTTAGGGAGCAGAAGGGGAACTGCTAAATGTTCTGGTCTTAGCATGTGGGCTCTGTTCCACCTTTCCATTCTTTCCTGTCTCCATCATCTATATCAGGATGCAATTCTGTGACTTTTGTGGACATTAGGGAAGTGTGAAGTGGCACATCTCACCAAAACCTCAACAACTTCCCTCTGCCTGTGCCAGAAGGCTTCCAGCAGAAGAGCCTTTAAAAAATGGAGCAGTTCTGGGCTCTGTGTAGTCTAGTGGCTTTTCTGCTCAAAACAAGAGCACACATTTAGCTTTAAACAAGCATTTTATGAGTGAGCAAAGGACTGCTGCTTAGCCTGGACAAAAATGTTCCCCATATAGGGTAGATAGTGTGAACTCTTAGGTGTCCATTGTTCCCAGAGTCATGGAAGTAAGTTTTTAATTGAGGTTATCACTGCAATACTTCTGCCACCTCTGCTGCCCTCCTGGTAGCTGTGGTTTCTGACCCACAGCCATGAATGACTATTTGCTTTGAGAACTTCGCTGAGTCTCAGACAGAATTGAAACTTCAGAAGTGCTTGAGAAAACAGTTTGGAGAGAGGTGAAATCACATGGTATTTATCTGGAGAGTTGGAATTGTTTATAAATGTTGTAAACATTCCCCTTTGAATTCTCAATGTAGGCAATAACTAGCTGATGTTTTTTAATAAAAATTTACCCTCGTTTGTTTCTTCTTCTTTCTGTCCTAAAATTTGGACAATGATAAATGTTGGAGATAAATTGCATTTTTCTACAGCTGTTGCCTGGACAAATTTAAGTTCTCATTGGGAATGATAGAAGCTATTGGCAGTGATCAAAAGGAGAAACTTCCCAGAAGATTTATCCTCCAAAAGTTAGGTTAAGATCTGGAAAAAAGAAATTACCTGTTTGGTCTGTTCCTGGCCTGCATTTTGCTATTATCTAGAAAAGGTAGAACTTCCCTGTGACACTCCATGAAATCCCTTGATACAGAATGGATTATCATGGAATGAAATGGTCTTTCAGCACTCTTCCAACCCAATTCTGCAACCCTCTGATACTGCCAGTGGGGAATGCTCTTTGCCAGAACTGGAGTTGTAGGGTGAAGGTTTGGTTTGATTGTTGTAGTTTTGTTTTCTTCTGCCTTCGGGAGGTTGAATTGAGCAGATGAAGCCATTTGTAGGTGCTAGAGAGCACCATGGTCTGGAGTAGAGCTGGCACGAGTTGATTTCCTGGCTCCTGCTGCTGCTTTCTGCACTTGGCACTTCCCTAAGAGGACCAGTTTCTGGCTGAAAGGATAGATTGTCTTGGAATTTTGGGTAAGGTTTTAAGCAGGGGGTTTCAGTTGCCACTTTCACCCCCTTCCAGCTTCATTTCAACATTTCTTTTGAGTAAATAATCATGGACCTGTAAAGTCATAAAATGTCCTGGATTGCAAGATATCTTGAAGATCATCTCATTCCACTCCCTGCCGCAGGCAGGGACACCTCCCACTGTCCCAGGCTGCTCCAAGCCCTGTCCAGCCTGGCCTTGGACACTTCCAGGGATCCAGGGGCAGCCACAGCTTCTCTGGGCACCCTGTGCCAGGGCCTGCCCACCTCTGCACAAGAGCAGAGGGTGAAGTCAATAGATGATATTTTTGCAGTGTTTCTTTGAGAGGGAGGGAAAAATTCAGCCTATGGCCACTGGAAAGAGATGCTTAAACAGTGTAAGAGATTGCCTAAGGTGGAAAAAAAGCAAATCCTAAATCACTTTCCGAAGTCTTCCACAATAACTGCTGAACAATTTGTGTTAAAGCCAAATCCAAAAGACTGCAATTTTAATGAATATTGACCTTACGTAAATCTGTGTCTGGGCCAAGTGACTGTGAAAATGAGTTGACCAAATTGCTGCCATCCTCAGTAAAACCTTCTTTCTGGTTTTGGTTCTGGATCAACATTGATTCCAAGAAGCACATCCACCAGTGGGTGGATGCAAACAAACAGGATATCTAGCAGAGATCTCATCAGCTGTTTATGGGATGGCCCTCAGGCAGGATTCAGCAGCAATCAAACAATCACACTTGCCCTCCTTTTTCTCTGAGGAGTCGATGATGTGTAAAGAATGCAGTTTATAAATGCTGAAGCACACTCACCGTTGTGGGCCCAGAGACAGCCAATGCTGGACTGGGGATTAGGGAATAGCTACAAAGTCCTTGCCGAGTACCCTGCCAAACCAACGACTTATTTTGTTAAAACATTTTGATTATTCTACCCCCCAAAAACCCAAACAAAGCTATTTTTAGTATATAAAGTTTCAAACCATTCCGCTTGTTCTTGCCCTTTGAGCATTAAATGCAGAATGAAGCAATATTCTAAGCTAGATACAAGGAAACACAGCAAAACAGTGCTTGATACACATCCAATGCTTGTTTACTGAGAAGACTGTGAAAACTTAGTGCCTTTTTTACTTCTGAAAAATGTGTTCTGATTTCAAATACTGCAGTTAACTTGGTCAAAATTATTAATGATTGACAAAGTTGTGTTGGGTTCAGTCCAGCAAAGCATGAAATACATATTATCTCCACTTAACCTGCTGAAGGTGGCTCATCTAAGAGTCTGGGATGAAGGTCCCATTTTTACAAACTTGCTATGATTTTTGTGCATTAGATAAATGGTAATATATTGAGCCCCATCCCTGGGAGTGTTCAAGGCCCATGCTGGGGCTCTGAACCACCTTGACTTGGAAGGTTGTTCCTATGGCGGGGGAGTGAGACAAGATGGTGTTTAGTGTCCCTTCCAACACAAACCATTATAGGATCCTAATATTCTGAAACGTTGTCACCAGTTCTTGGAAAGCCTTTATCAAACTGCTTTATCAAATTATTGAAGTCCTGGTTTTGAAAAGTGTTTCTTAAGGGTGAGATTTCTCTGGTTGCTTTTGTAGACTCAGGGCTTAATTTGCAATATTTGCCTAAAAGTTAAATTAATCACAGAATATGCTGAGCTGGAGGGGAACCTTGGAATCTGCAAGGGTTGAGTCCTTGCACAGACACCCCAACAATCCCACCCTGTGCATCCCTGGGAGAGTTGTCCAAACGCTCCTGGAGCTCTGGCAGCCTTGGGGCCGTGCCCATTCCCTGGGGAGCCTGGGCAGTGCCCAGCATCCTCTGAGGAGGAACCTTTTCCTGATCTCCAGCCTGACCCTGCCCTGGAACACCTCCAGCCATTCCCTTGGGTTCTGTTATCACAGCATTGAGAATATGCATCAAGCATGGGTTAAATTCCCTGTTAGGAGCAGATTCTCTATTTTCATAACTGTGTCCAGTTTCCAAAAGGTACTAATTTTGACTTGAACTGAAGTTACATTGCACCTCACCTAATTATCCTGTAAGGAAATTCCTGTAAATGGTTGTGATGCCCAAAGGTTTGTACTGATGCCAGAGGGGGTGTTGAGATGAACTGTGATGATCAGCAGAGTGTGAATATGGTGCTGTGGAAAACAGTGGAGATTTATTAGTCATTGGCAGTTCAGGTCATGTCTCCAGGTCGTTTTGATTGTTTGTGGCAAAAATGAGTCATTCCTGTGTCTGAACTGGACTGATCATTGTGGATAGAACTGGGAGTTCACAAGGACTGAGCTCGTGAGGGGTCTTTTTCCATTTCTTTTACTGTCGAAGTCCTTGATTTTTCTTATTTCTAACCTTTCTGTAAGAAGGGGAAAATTCCTGTCCTTAGGCTACCTAAAAATAGATCGTTCTTCCTGATTTTTAAAATAAGTAGAAATGGGTCTTCCATATATAGATCATTGATGGGAGGAGAACTGAGAATGACATTGTGGTGCAGCTTTCATTTTGGTGGAAGAAGGGGGTGTTGTCTAGTGTCTTGAAAGCTGGATGAAGCTATATGGGGAAAAAAAAAAGAGAGTTTGGAATTGGATGAGAAGCCTGTGAATGAAAGGGATGCTGTGGATGAGACGAGATTGAGAGTGGACTGAAGACAAGGCTGGTGACAGAACATTTAGAAGGGATGGTGCAAAAAGGGTTGCTGTTGTGGGGAAGGTTATCATCTGTAAGATCAGAGAGAATGGGATTTGGTGGTATTCATTCCTGAGTGCTGTGCTGTAAACAGAGGTCCCTAAATCCACTGGAAAACATCCCATTTCTGCTGGCTCTTAGTTCTCCCAGCAGATGGGAACCCAAGGGTTACACCAACACAGCTTGGGTTGGTGTTACAGGTCCCTGCTGTGAATGACCAGTGTGTGTTTGGGTGGTGCTGCAGAGGAAGCAATCTGAAATCTTGTTTCACTCAGTTAAAGGTGTAAAAGGCCCCTCTACTGCTTTTCAAGGATACAACACAGGTGACAAAGTCAAAAGTTCAACATCACAGTATAGAATGAAGGTTTCTTTCACACCTCTGTTTCTTGCCTTTTCTTCTCCCAAGCTTTGTCCCAAACAGGCATTATCCATTTTCACAGAAAAAAGGAGGAATAGTTTCATGGGAGAAGCAGCTGAATGCTTCTATTCTGACGATACATAATGTACAGTGAATGCCAAACAAAGAAAGGAAAAACAAATAGTTGCAGCTGCTCTTTCTCTGTTTTCAATGGAATTTGGAGTCTCTGGAAAAAATAAACCATGATCATGTACCTAAGTTCTGTCATAAAGCAACTGCAGAAGGGCTTTTGAAAGGCAGTTGAAAGCAGACAGGTTTAGTCCTTGTGGTTCCTAACCATGAAGAGCTTGAGATCCAACATTAAAACTTCTCAGTTGTGTGGTTTTCATACATGTTATATCTACATCTATAATTCATGTTTTATTTTTGCAGTGTTATTTTCTCATGCACTGTCTCAGTTATATTTTTTCATGTGCATTTAAAAACATTATTAGAATATTTTTCCTCTTTGGGTGTAAGTATGAACCTACATTTGCCTAAGCACTGAAACAGTTAACCTGAAATCCCATTGCTTTGACTGCTTGAGAAATATTCTTGAGTCCCAGAATAAACAAATGGGAATAGAGAGCTCCACAGATTTTCCAGGTTTCAGTATGCATTCCAAGAAATGACCTGACAGCAGGGCAGGTTGCAAGAGCAAATTTTCTGGGGAAATGTTATAAATCATTGCTGTATTTGCCCTTCCCCCTCCAATAATAGTCATCACATCACATTTTGGCACCACAACAAAAGCTCCTGTTGTTTTGGGGGCTTTCTGTAAAGGTCCCAGAGGAAAAAAAACCTACTTCTAAACCAGTATTACAGCAGTATTGCAAACCTCTTTGGAATGACAGGGTTGGGAAATGGATCTCCCAGGATTGCCTATTGAACTTATACAAGCAAGCTGCTGCCAGACTGCAGACAGCTGGGTTGTTCTGTTGCCTTCCATTTTCAGTTTTGATCCTGAAAATCTCTCAGAAAACCGAAGTTCATATGGGTTCATTGAATTTTACAATCCAATTAAAAACTTACCTGTGGATTTGAGATCCTGGAATTAAATGGGAACTTTTCCATATACCTCATACAAAAAAGTGTTGTGCTCATCTCACTGGGAGTAGAACACTGAAATTTCTTTGGAAGCATTTTTGGACCCAGATGTATAATTTCTAAATTAGAACTTAAATGAGTTGGATCTTTTTGAAGCCTTGTGATTCCTGTTCCA
The DNA here is from genome assembly GCF_009819655.1 of Sylvia atricapilla. NCBI lineage: Eukaryota > Metazoa > Chordata > Aves > Passeriformes > Sylviidae > Sylvia > Sylvia atricapilla. The sequence goes on from NC_089148.1 coordinate 5,594,861, forward strand.
GGCTTGTCTAAAGCAAACACAAGTTGCTCCCTAGCTGATGTCACCAGCTGTTGCACAAACCCCAGTTCTCTCTTGGGCCACGTTATGCAGAGCTTTGAGCAGCACAGGCAGTTTTACTGTGATTTTTTGGGTGTGTTGTTTTGCAAACATGCCCAAGCACCTCACTGGTGCACACCCTTGGTGAGGGGACACCTGGTCAGTGCTGTCTCACCCTGTGCTGGGAGCACCAGCACAACTCAGGTGGGACATTCCTAAGAGTGGAGGGGGAATCATTGATGAAAACCTGCCCCCACCATTTCAAATGTGTTTGCAATGACACCCGTCATTTATTTAAATTTATTTCATCTTCGCACAAAGGTCGGTGGGCATTCATACTGTAACATATGAGAACAAGGACACTTTTACAGGAGGCTGGGATTTAGTTTGTGTCACAGAATCATCTCACACACAAACCTGTGGCTTATTTCCATTTTTTAAATGATAAAGTAGGCAAGTAATGCACGATAAACCGGGGGAATGAGGTTCTTTAGGGCAATGTATTGAATTGTGTCCTAGGTTGAAGGACTTGCCCTGGAGTCCCCCAGTACTGAGGGGTAACACATCCAGGTTGGTTTATTGTTGGTTTCCAAGTCTTGAGCTGACAAGCAAAAGACAGCTCTCCTTTACAAGATGTTTCTCAATGCCACTGTGGTCAGCTGCAGCTTAAAATCACCATTCAATATTACTGTGAGTCACATTCACGTTGTAACACAAACCTAATATTACTTCAGTAGGATTTAAAAAATATGCTGCAGCTCTGTGATGTACAGAGGTGATGCAAAATCATACAGTTTGACAAAGCAGGTGTGTTTCCAGGGAGGTTGGGTTGGTTGTGGTGGGTTTCCCTTGGCTGATGGTCAAGCCTCCTCTCAGCAACTCACTCACCCCTTGCAGAGGAGGAATGGGTTGAGGAACCTTCTGGATTGAGATAAAGACAGGGAAATCACCAGTTGTTGAGGACAAGACAAAGTTGACTTGAGGAAAATGAATTTATTGCCAATTAAAATAGATATTCAATTATTCCTTCAGGCAGTGGGAAGCAAAGGCAGGTAGGAACATCTTTGCCTCCACTTGCCCAAATCAACTTCTCCTGATTCCTTCTCCCTTCCCCAGTGCCATCAGGAATGGGGTTGTGGTCAGTACACACTAGTTTCTCTTGGCTGCTCTTTCTCCTCACACCCTTCCTCTCCTTCACTGTGGCCTCTCCCATGGGCTGCTGTCCTGTCCCTGGTGTGGGAGCCTCTGTGCCCTGCAGGGCCATACCTTCTAAAAACGTGTTCCCCTCCAGTCCCACCTCTGTGCTGTGCCTAATAGTAATTTGTATTAGGTGTTCTAGGGGAAAAAAACCCTGGGAAAGTCTATAGATAGCAATTACTCAGTACATTTGGATGAGAAAAATTTCCTTGTTGCTTCATGCTGCTTATAATTGATGACCAGGAATGTCCACAGGTTTGTATCCCTAATTCCTTTTAAAATTTACGTGTAGTTGTTGTGTAGAGATCTACCCAGGTGTGCTTGTGTCCTCCTTTAAACACCATGCTGACCATGGCTTTGCTAGTATCTTCTATTAAAGTTGCATTTTCTTTAAGTATTCACATTTTAAAAAATAAATCAATATAGAATCTCTACAAGACAGTAGAGCCAAGCATTTCAGCAGAAAATATTTTGACAGCCAGTACTGCTGACAGTATGGTAACAACTGTTCTTTTCTCTTCTAGGTGTTAAAATGGGTTGAAGAAGCAGTTCAAGCCTCCAAAGTGCATCTCCTGTCTACAGACCATCTGTCCATGGCTGTAAATACTTGGCAGATCCCTTTTGATCCCAGTCTGAAGGAAGTTACAGTGTCCTTGAGTGGTCCTTCGCCCGCAATGGAGATTCACAATCCTTTAGGTGAAATACTTTATACTTTCTTTTGTGATAATGAGAAAAGGGAAGGAAAATCCATTCTGGTGGATTTTATTATTTTCCCAATAATCCATGTATTTTTTTCACTTGGAAGAAACTGGAAAACTTCCTTATTCTGTCCACTTCATCTCACCTTCATCTTTGTTACTGTTTGTCCTTGCATTCTGAATTGCTGGACACTTTAGCCCTTTATCTGTTTTTGTATTCCCTGAACCATCATTTAAGGGTTGTACATGATGGTTGGGTTTTATGCAAGGAAAGTTCCACCATGGTCTGGCTTTTTTGAACTGTGAGGACATTCAGAACCAAACCTGTCCCCCCTGCTCACCTCCAGCTGAGCAGTGTGTGATGGGGAATGCAATGACAGATTTGGAGCTAATTTGTAATTGAAGCTATCTGTTGTTTATTATTATGCTGATGCCTTAGGAACTTGGAACAGCACTCCAAAAATAAATTCAGATCATATTTTGTATTCTCTGAATGACTTTTGCCTAAGGATATAGCTTAAGTTCGAGTAGCTTGGAATATTTTATTCCCAGGATGGGTTCCCTGCAATGTGGTCTGGTCTGTCCTGCACTGAGGCATTCTTGTTCACAGGAAAGAGATTTGCTCAATGTCTGTGTTCAAGCCATCACAACCTACACTCCTGGGTGCAAGTGTCAGACTTCTCTGAAGCTGTGACCCCACCTCTTTTTGGCCTTTCTCACAGATCAGCTCCATGCATCTAAATCCACAGGGTTTCACTGAAATTACTCAAGGCACATCTAGTGGGTTTTGAAAATGAGCACTGGAACATCCCAGTCTCCACTTACTCTTTCCCTTTAGTGCTATGAAAGAGTCAGATGAGTTTTAGGGCTGAGGAGTTTTGAGTGTCAGCCTTGAGGGAGCAAAATCCCTCTCTAGAGAGCCAATTCCTGCACACAACCATCCACATATAAGTGAACGTTTTCAGTATTCTGTCAAAGAATTACAGGGAATTTTGACTATTGTAAATGTCATTGACTACTAAGTAGTGAGTCAGTCAAATATCAGAAATACATCGGTACAAAACAACAATATTGTATTTACTCTCTGCTTTTTTAAGCAATACTGTGTTTACTCTGTGCTGTATTTACTTCCTGATTCTGTTTTTTCCAGGCAAGCAGCTCAGTAAGGGATCAGGACTGAATGAATTGCTGAATATCCACAACTCTGCAAAGGTAGTAAATGTCAAAGATCCGGAGCCTGGAACATGGACAATTAAGGTAAAGTTATTGCAGGACTCATGTGTGATTGTCCTGTGGCATATAAGGGGGTTGTAGAAGGATTTGCTGTGTTATTTATCATAGATACTCACAGCTCAGTCTGTGTGTTACAGTAAATGTCCCATGATCATCTCTTTAATATTGTTGTATACCTCTTTATGTAGGTAAAGCTGCATGACCCCAGCTTTCCTAAATAGATGTGGCAACAATCCTACTGCTGTAGATCCTTTCTGACTGAACTATTCTATTGTAGCAGTGTAAATACTCTATAGTCATTTTTGGAGGGGAAGGCACCCGAGTGAGGCACTTTATAGGCAGTGCTGAATGGATCCTGCTGTGCATTGTCACTGCCCTAAGCACAGAGGTGCTTTGAAAAGGATCATTAATTCACATACAGCCCTGGGGGAAGCTGCTGATCCTGCTGCAGAACTGCAGCTACAAAAGCATGTTGAGCTCAGCAGCTCTGGGGAGAATTGTTTGAATGTCTGTCTAGGACTAGGGGCTTATCAAAAGAGGGACAGGGACTTTTTCTATGGGCAAATAGTGATGGGACAAGAGGGAAAGGTTTTAAACTCCCAGAGGGCAGGGCTGGATGGGCTCTTGGGAAGGAATTGTTCCCTGTGAGGGTGGTGAGGCTCTGGCACAGGGTGCCCAGAGAAGCTGTGGCTGCCCCTGGATCCCTGGAAGTGTCCAAAGCCAGGCTGGATGGGGCTTGGAGCAACCTGGGACAGTGGAAGGTGTCCCTGCCCATGGCAGGGGGTGGCACTGGGTGGGCTGTAGGGTCTCTTCCAATTCCATGATTCTATGACCAAAAGTACTGAAAACTCCAGTACAGAGACAACCCGGTAGGCTGTTTAAAAAATGAAAAAGGTTTGGGTCCTGCTGGATATGGTAACATGAGCCATATTGGGTCCTGAGACCTTTTCCTCCAGTCAGTGCCTTAGGATTCACTTCTGTCTCTTGCTGGGGACTTGTAGGGTGAGGGATCAGTGCAGCAAATATGTAGGTCCCTGCAGCCCAGAGGGACAGTTCAGGAAGAGCCCTGTGTCTCCTGGCTGTGTGATGTGACACACTGGTGTGTGGCAGCGCCCAAGTGCTGGCTGCTGGGGAGGAGCCTGGGCTCAGGGTGGGACACCTGCAGAGCCAACAGAGCTGCCACCAGGCTGCTCCTGCAGGCAGGGCCTATGAGGTTTTTGGGGGTTGGAAGGTTTTTTTTTTTAATTTTTTTCCTAAGCTCAGCATAATGCTGTCTCTAGCTCTATGGAGAGCATGGATAAAACATTCAAATTGATGGATTTTGGGTTAAAAAAGAAATTAAGAAAAAAAACCTCTTGAATATGTAATTGAAATATTTTAATCTAAATTTTGTGAGGAAGCCAGGTCATGCATTTTTTCATAGATACCTGTATTTTGGACAATTTTTGATGTTGTTTGCAAGACAGGAAAGCATCTTTCACAAATACCTATTTGCTCTTTTGATTATACTCATCGAGCCTGGCAAGGGAAACACGATTGTACAGTCTCTGTAATCCACATTCAACTACAAATAATGAGAAGACACCTAAAGATAATAATTGGAAAGCAGTCCTGTGTGATAAAACTAATTCCTGGTGTTTGCCTGAAGACCCTCAGCTCCTAGACATGACAGTGAGAGATATGTTTATTGTTATTAGGAAATGATAAAATTTTATAAGGTTATTCTGGCCTTAAAACTTACAAATATCCAAAGGTCTGAGTAATTCATAAAGAGAAATGATTTCCCAGTATGTTTTTCTGCGGATTGTTTACTCGGCCTTAGTCACTGGCTTGGTTTATTTACACAAAGATTTTAAGACTTAAGCTTTGTGAAAATTTTATTCACACCATAAACTCCTTATACAGATGCACCAAGCTATAAAACCAGAACTTTATCACTGAGTTTATCTAATGAAATTTTAACTGGCAATTAACGCTTGATACCTTGAGTTGTTTGGCACAATTAAATATTCCTTTATATTGTGAGCAGCTGGCTTATATAAAAAAGGCTTTAGTGGTGCTATTTCTGAGGTGAAAGGCTAACTAAATAGAAGGAAATGTGTTGTTTTAATCAGATAGATATTGATTTGTCATGGTGTCTGCTGCCTGTCCCAAAGCTGTTATTTATAAGAAACAACTGTTTATATTTTCATATTCACATGCAGCAGTGGCAGAGGGGGTTACTCTGGAGTAACCTCTCTTCCAGAGAGCTGCAGGAATTTGAGAATGGATTGGTTAAAACTCCAGGGAATGCTCAGTGGAAGCTTGCAGACACCTGAAGGGTGTAGAAGTAGGGGAGGAGGAAAAGCCATGGGATCCTGTGCACCTTTGGCAAGTAGCACTTGACCATTCCCTTCATAGAATCATAGGAATTAACTTAAAATTATTTTGATTTGTCTTCTTGAAGATGAAAGACTTGCATCAAAGCAGCTGTACTCTCCAGAACGTGAAGCTCAGGCTGTTCAAGGGTGATGGATGGGTGGGGGTTGTTCTGATCTGTATTTTGTTGGTTGAAGCAGAATGACAAGGTGAGGGTACAAGGGTACAGACCAGAGGGGAGAGGTACCTGTGCACCATCTGCTTTTCACTTGACTGGGGAAGAGAAGCACCTTTAATGCACAGATTTTTTTTGTTGAGTCCTGATTCACTCACCATTTCCTAGTAGAGTTTGTAATGGTCATGTCCTAACTCCCAGACCACTCCCATTGCTGGCACTGGCACGTGGCAGGGAGTTGTTGATTTGTTGGTGTCACTTATTTCCAGTCTCTTTGCTGACACCACAGCTGTAGTGCCTGGCTGTGAAAGCAAAGCTTTTCCAAGCTGCTTCTCCTTACAGCCTTAGCCATGAGGCTCCTGTGAGTGCTGCTGGAGCCAGTCCCTAGTGTTGGCTCACCCTGCAGTGCCCGCAGTGCTGATTGCTGTTTTGCAGACCTCGAGCAGCGGGAGGCACTCTGTGCGCATCACGGGGCTCAGCACCATCGACTTCCGTGCTGGCTTCTCCAGGAAGCCCACCTTGGACTTTAAAAAGACATCCAGCAGGCCAGTGCAAGGTTTGTTTCCACTTTAGTCCATGTTAAACAGCTTCAGGCCCCCTAAATCCAGTAGAGCTCTGTGATGAGCTTTGTGATAACCCCAGGGATGCTATGGGTTGGTTCCTGGGAGAGCTTTCTATCTGTGTGACATAAATACAGATATTTTTAACTATGCCTCAGAATTGCAGAGCTGTTTCTGTTGTTTTTGGAGCTTCAAAAAAAGGCCTTGGCCCAGGGGCATGGTGAGGAGTTAATAAAGAAACTGTTTCAGAAACACCTGTTGGAAATCAGTAATTTAAACTCTCCTCACAGCTAATAAGCAGAGCTCAGCTCAGCACAATTTGGCCTTTCCCTACTCAGTAGGTAAGGACTGGAGCTGAATGCTGCATTCATAAGGTAGTGAGCCATGCAGATGGAATTTAATTTTTCATGTTTTAGTTATCTGTTTTCTTTAGCACTTAAAATAGCCTGTTTCTGTTTTTCTAGGGATTCCTACCTTCATGCTGCTGAATACCACAGGGATCCTGCTTCCAGCTAGAGTAGACCGACTGGAACTTCTGAGTGTTACAGGGGAACTCCTTAAGACCTTGCCTGTGAAATACTATCCTGACAGAAAGCCCTATGGGCTATGGAATATTTCTGACTTCATTCCACCAGATGAAGCTTTTTTTGTTAAAATAACAGGCTATGACAAGGATGATTATCTTTTTCAGAGAGTTTCAAGTGTTTCGTTTTCTAGTATTACTCCAGGTAAGAGACTTTAGCTAGAAATGACTGTTCATTTTATCTCATCTGAATCAGTTAAAATTGAGATCTTGTATGCTTTTATTAGTTATGCAAATACTTTCTGTGCTGTTTCTTTTCTAAGTTTTGTCTCTAGTTTATGATGGTCAATACCTACCAAGTAGAGCTTATCAGAAATTGAGCTTCCTATTAATAAAAGGAAAGAATAGGATGTTAATATAATGTTAATATACTTTCTGGGGAATGTTTTCTTTTTTCAGATGCCCCCAAAGTTACAATGCCCATGAAGACTCCAGGATATTATTTACAGCCAGGCTCTATTCCTTGCCACGTTGAAAGCCTTATACCTTTTACTCAGCGTTTTACTAAAAATGGAGTAAGACTGGGAGTGGATCAGTTCTTCAAGTAAGTTGTGACCTTACTTTTTTTTTTTTTTTTTTTAACTTACTTTTGTCACAATGCTGCTTCATTTCCTATTTATAGCTTATGATTTCTGTTACTATTTACTGCTATGTGCTGTCTACATCCTGCTAGTTCTAGTCTGTTGTTTTTGGTGCTTTTCATCAGGACAGCTGTGTTTTATGGAGATATTAATAATATTTATATATTGAGAGCCAGATCTATATATGATATATAGAGGAAGGTATACTCTCTGTACCTGTGATGGGGTTTTTAAGGTTCTGGCCTAAATTCCCCTCAGATGTGTGCTCTGAAGTTATGATAAACTGGGTCCAAAAGTCTACAAAGGCAAATGGTTTTAATTTTTATTTTTTAAAGTTATGCAAAATGGGTAACTAGCTTTGTTTAATAAACACACCCCTCACTCTGGTCCTAGTAATATGTAGATGACTGGGCATATGTTAATTTAATTTTCAATGCCTTTTATGGATGCCCTAGAAGTATGTCCTATGACCTGTCCTAGAAACTTTCATCTTCAGCAAATCTCTCAAAATAGCAAAATTTATGTGGGATATACCAGAAGGCTTTTCCAATTCCTGTGTAGAAGAAGAATTGTGTGCCCGTTCTCTGCAGGGTGAGAGAAGAATAATAATGGAAAAGGTAATAAATCAGTTAAAATACTCATAAAGTGGCCCTTTTAATTCTGTTTGCTAAAACTAAAAAGGAAGTGTGCACTAGCAAACAATGTCAGCAGCCTCCTGTGCAGCCCAAAGCGCCTTAGGAGCAGACTGAAGACTAAATTCTGTAATCCCAGCAGGTACAGCATACCCAAGTAAGCACATCCTGCAGCTCCCTTGTGCATTGCTGGCAGTGGGAATTGCTGCAGCTTGGTGTGGTTTGGGTTTTAATGAGGTGCCACTCACACACAGTCAGCCCCAGCACAGCACATGTTTGGGCTGCTGTGTAATGTTTTCCATTCCTTAGGTATCAACCCCACAGTTCTCCCTGTTCTCACATCCAGCACCACTGGTTTTCGTTTTTCACTGTGTTCTTCGTTTTTCTGTTATAAGGCTGTCATTATGAATGCATCATCCAAGTTAATTTAACAAAACATAACTCAAGACAAATATTGTTGGTCACAGTTAAATAGGATCTAATTGGGCTTGGCTTGTTTGCCTGTCATTTGTAGTGAAGTTCCAGGCAGGGTTTGTCCAGCTTAGTAGTTCAGTTCAGCAGATTTGAGCTCTAGTATTCCTCTGCATTGAATGAGTTTTGTTTTTGTGTCGAGATGTCTTTACTCAACTGTTTTAATATTTATTTCAAAATCTAAATGGTTTACGAGTTGAATATCATATTTTTATTGTGACAGTTGCCTATGTGAAAGTACCCTTAGAATGAGGACAGGTTCAGGGTTCATGAGAACAGACTTTGAAATTTGATTCCTTTTTTTGCTTTGGTTCTAGAGGTACTATCAGCTGCAATAATAATTCCTGATTTTATATTAATAACATATGTTAGGAAGAAGAATTTTTTGTAAAATTGTAACAGCTTTGTCTCTCTACATTTCTGCATCCTGTGGTAGTGTAGTAAGAAAATTTGGATTTTGCTTAATATCCCAGTGCTTTTTTGACCAGCCCAATATAGGAGGTCAAGAGGAGTAGCTGAGCACCTCATTCCAGTGGGGAATCAGTGGGAACTGAGCAATAAAGTGTCTTTACAATCCATTCTATATTATAAACAGCAGATCTCACCAATCCTGTGGAAATTAGAATCAGCAAAAATAAGACATTTTCATAGTCTGAGAAGAAAGGCAATTAATGTAGTTAATCAAAACAACACTCATGATAATGAAAAATTTCACTCCTAATCAACTGATATTTGTGGTTGCTATTTAAGTATAGTAAACCATACAGAATATATCCCTCGAAACCATGTGCTAAGATGTGAAATTATAGGTTTCATTTCTGCCTGTGAGCCACAGCCTTGTGCTGGTGAGTTCCCAGCTGGAGCAGCGTGGTGGAAGTGTCCAGGAGATGAGGTCCAACACAACCCAAACACCACTGTGCTCTCTGCAGTGACTGAGAACCAGGGGCTCTTCTGGGCTTTTCAGTTGGGATGTTTGTAGTTCCCCAGCTGCCCAGACAAACAGCCAAATCCACAGGTTGCATGTACAGTAAAACAGAGGTGGTAGGTAATGGTGATGCTAGAAGGTGCTGAGTTATCCCATGACAAGTGCTGTGACTTGTGTGCAGTTACAGCTCCTCACCCAGTGCCTGTGTGTGGAGTAGATGCCCTGAGCTGTGTGCTAGTCCTTGCTACCAGTGTTGGTTTGATTTTTTAATTTTTCTTTAATAGTCCACCACAGGTCTTTGTTTTTCCAAGCTGTTTCACCCCCCTGGGCACATTTCCCTTTGTGCTTCTGTTCTCCAGGCTTCCATGTTTGACATCTGGTGTGTAGCACGAGTCAGGAAGGAAGCAGAACAGCATTGCCTAACCTCACTTTTAACATATTTTCCATGAAACAGAGGAGTTTCTCACTCATTTTTTGGAAGAAACACCACCTTATTTTTCAGTGCTGGCAATTGCTGCCATGTCCATGTGCCAGCATTGCATTGGGAAATGTCATAGATCTGAAGTATGATATATTAGGTTATCTAGAGTAAGTATGAAGTAAGAGGAAACAAGTAGAAAGCCATTTAAGGTCACCATACACTGTTTTTGTTAGTGGTGTGGTTGGATTGTCTGTCTAATGGTGCTACAGCATTGAACTTCCATGCATATTCCAAGTCTCTTGTTCCTTCTGTATCCTTTAAGGGCTGATAAATCAATCTATTCAGACAAACAAAGGGGTCATTAATGTAGTGTTTTCCTGTAATGTGGCAATGACTTGCCAAAGCTCTCTCAGATATTTTGGTGCTTATCAGTTGTGTTTATGTGCCATAGCAACAGGCCATGGGGAGCACTGGGACACTGCAGAACCACTGGTTTGCTCATTTATGTTATCCTCTGTGTGTCTGTAGCACCAGCAGTTTATAAAATGTGGTTTTGAATCATGAGAAACTAAGAATGTTTGTTTTGAAGCACATGTTAGCAGCCTATGTAGCTACAATTTTATTCCCTTCTTTTCATATTTTGTGTGATACCAACATGGTGTTACTGCCCAGCAGCCTTGGTTTTGCTGGGATCTAGAGAAAACCTGCAGTGGTCCTCTGGATTCCTGTACCTGTGAGTTTGGGAAGCTCAGGTGGGAGGATGAGACCTTGTTGCCTTTGCTGGTAAGAGGCATGGGTTTGGTATCACATCCTGGCTCTGCAGAGAAACTTGCTGGTATCAAACAGTGTGTCTTCTTAGGTGCTAAATACAACAGAGCACAAGCAGCTGAGGGAATGACAGCAATTGCACTGCCTTTGGGTGTTGTGTGACAACTGCTGACTTGTTAAAGGTTTATTTTTTGGTGTGTGAGCGGGACATTCTGCAGAATCTTATGAGAAAATACCATCCATAAAGTGACATCCAGTTTGAGTCTCTTAATGATTGTGAAACTCTCCTGTGTCTGCAATCAGGAAACCAAGCTGGTGTAGCTCTTGGTTCCTTGAGGGATTCAGTGAGTGCCCTTTTCTCCTGCAGAGAATCATCCAGCATAAGCTGGGACATTGCCCAGGTGTCCGTGTCCGACGAGGGCTTTTATGAGTGCATGGCCACCAGCGCTGCGGGGACGGGACGCGCGCAGACCTTCCTCGATGTGTCAGGTGCGTCCCAGCCACCCTTCTGGGGTCGATTACTTGGGATAGGACACTTCAGGAAAGCCCATGAAGCCCATAAAATACATTCCCATGTTGCCTCAAGTTTGCCTGCTTTTCACTGTTTGCATTTTGTTCTCACGCAGCTTCGAGTAAACTATGTATGTTTTTAGAAAATTATCTTTGTTGACATACTTCTCCTCTCTAGGAGGAGAAAGATGATTGATGGTGATGTTCACCAACGAGGTCGAAGAAGTGGCTACCTGTGTAGCCAATCTTGGCCTGTCTGTAAAATTGTATATAATACAGAGTCAGAAAAATAATGTAGAGCTTTCCTGCTTGACCTCCTGGTGCCTGCTTCGTCCTTTCGTGCTCCTAACAGCAGCCGCACGTGTGACCCTCTGTCACATTCCCAGTTTTAAGTGTATTTTTAATTAACTGTTTATTTCCTCACCCATCCCCACAAGTGAGCTGTGGTTTATTCAACAAACCTGTTTTAAATATCTAAGTTGGTTTGGGTTTAGTTCCTGCTATCAGTTGGACTTGCAGAATAGATCTGACCTGTAGAATCCAAAATTTAAATCTCAGATTTCAATTGTTCTCAGTTTTATTTCACTTTGTAGCAGTTATAGGGTGGCTTGATTGTATGTATGTGTTATCTGATAGACAATCAAGAAAATTTGATTTGTGTTCAAATTTCTGCTTTTTTACAATACAAAATTCAGTAAATTGTTGGAAATTTCATTTATTGACTTTTTTTTAAAGTGGTAATAAAGATGAGGAAATAAAATGAATGAGTTAAAAATAAGGCTAATCACAAAGATAATTTTGAATAAACAGTAGGCTTTTTTCATGATGGATGTCTGTGGATGGGTGGATGAGACTCTTGCCCATACTATAGCAAATTTTGTCATTTAATTTTTCACAGTTACAATTCAGACAGAGTGAGAGGGAAAAATAGTTACTGGTTTGAAGCAAAGATCCACAGCCTTGTGTTGGCGTTGATCAGATAAGAGTCTTGAAGCAAGTGAAAGCTGTTGCTGGTGAGCTGGAAAAACACTGGAGCAGTTAATTTTCTGTGACAGGGAGGAATGGGAGAAGTCAGAACAACATTTTGAACTCAGAGTTTTATTTAATGGCTTGAAATTAAGTTGTCTTGCCTCTTATCTCCTCCAGTAGCTACTCCAGGTAAATTAACCTGGATTATGTGTCATAGAATCACAAAGCAATTCAGGCTGGAGAGACCTTTGGAAGTCACCTAGTCCAATTCACAGCTCAAAGAGAATTAACTTCCAAGCTTGATTATGTTTTTCAGGAACTTGTCCAATCAGTATTTGATTGTCCCCAAGAGTGGAGATTTCACAAGTTCATGGGCAGCCTTCAGTGCTTAACTATCCCCACTAGGAAAATATTTTGTATGTCTGGTCAGAATTTCCCCTGCTGCTTGTTGTGAACAAAGTATGAACAAAGACTCATTTTTTTTTTCCTCTCCTATGCCCTGAGAACTCTCTAATTGTGCATTCCCTAAAACAACCCTATAAGTAGCTGAAGAGAGTGGCTCCATAACCCTTCTCCTTCCCTTTTCCAGGCAAAAATGTTCCTTTCATTGTACTATGGGCAAATTCAAAGAAACCAGTGTGATAGGATTGATTTTGTGCGAGGCCAAGTTTGTAGAGAAAGAGCCTTCTTGGACCAAGGGATGAATTTGAGGAGAGGAACATCCTTTTATTCACACAGAGTAGAGTAGAATGGAACAGTAACATCTGTGCTTACCCAAGACCTGATTCTAGAGCACTAGTTTATTATTTGGCCACAAAAATGCTTCAAGTAGAGAGGATATTCCCAGATGCTTGTTTCAAACCATGGCTTGAAGGGTAAGCAATTGTGGGCATAAAGATTCTCAATCTGGAAGTTGCAGCCATTCTCCTCATCAAAGAGAAACGTGAAAGAGAATCCTGACCTTTTTCTTGTGATGTTGGTAGCACTTGAAAGCCAAGAGTCATAAGGGGAAAAATCCCATATCCCCTCGTTTACAAAGGACAAGAGATAGCCTGGAACTGAGTCACTGTGTAAACATGACAATTTGTTCTGTTCGGAGCCCTGCAGAGGATTAATGGGAGGGAGATGCTTTGAAATCCTTGTGTACAAATATTTGCAAGAAAATTACTTGAAATTTCTTCTTGGAGCAAAGTAAACAATCTTTTCAAGTGTTCTTGGTTTACCCAGCTGACAGACAGTATATCACAGATAATCCATTCTGGCAACTGCTGTGTGAAAGGTATTGGAGCTGTGCCAATGTTTTCTCATTTCACAAAAAGCAAACACTTGAGTTTGACTTTGTTTTACTCCTATTAAATCTTTAAAATGTCAAATGGCTCGTTAGCTTGTGCAGCACCCTAACTGAAGGGTCAGTAAAGTGCTTGGGGGATGACTGAGTGTGAGCACTGCTGTGGGCAGAGACTGGGATAGTCCAAAACTTGTGTTGTCTCACTAGACTAACAGTCAAAAGATGGAGATTCCAGTCCTGTACTGGACTTATCTCTCTCTTTCCTGAGTTTAGGTAACATATTTGATGGTAAGCCTGTGGAAAGCAGTAGAAAATTTATTGTTTCTCCCAAACGTAAAAGCACACAGGGATCCAACATGGAGCTTGGGAATCTCATCTGAGACGGCCCCCAGGAGACCTTGAGAAGAATTTATGGCTGGTTCTGAGTTTAGGAGTAACTTTAACCCTTAATAAATACAGTTTTGTTTTCTCATTCCCTGTCATCCTTGGGTTTTTTAGGATAGTTGTGCTTTAGTGTGTCCTGATAAAGATTTGGTC